>NC_060195.1:21297347-22525162 GCF_021184085.1 Oncorhynchus gorbuscha
CAATTGGTGGCTGACTAAATACTTTTTTGCCCCACTGTATAGGCTAAATAGGGAATAGGATATATAGGGAATATGATATATTGGGAATAGGCTATATAGGGAATAGGATATATAGGATATATAGGGAATAGGCTAAATAGGGAATAGTATATATAGGGAATAGGCTATATAGGGAATAGACTACATAGGGAATAGGATATATAGGGAATCACCTAAATAGGCTAAATAGGGAATAGGCTATATCGGGAATAGGATATATAGGGAATAGGATATATAGGGAATAGGCTATATAGGGAATAGACTACATAGGGAATAGGATATATAGGGAATAGGCTAAATAGAGAATAGACCATATAGGGAATAGGCTATATAGTGAATAGGGTAATATTGTATACAGGGAATAGGGTATATAGGGAATATGGTGCCATTTGGGACACACAGAGTATACTGCTACTACAGTGGAGGACAGGGCTTACCTCTATTTCATACCAGGGTTCACAAGGTACTTGAGGTGCTTAACGTACTTGAATTTGGCACTCTGAAATTCAAGTACTGGAATACCTTGAAAAACAGACGTTTTCTCAAGTTGATACTTGAAAAGTACTTGAATTAAAATGAGAGGAGAACAGAAAATTATCAAATATTTTAATATGAAAAACATTACAAAAATATATTGGTCCTGCGAATACATTTCCAGGCAGACTACAGAGTTTTATTTCCTCATGTGTTTTGTGCTGTGTTTGCCAGGGGAGCTCGCTCATTCCACCCACACTGCCCCTCAGCCCAGGCAGGTACAGAACTGACTGATTAGGTGCCATCAAAAAATTGATAGCTAAAATGTTAGGCAAATGTAGATACAAGCCTGCCTGGCAAGATATTGATGTTTATGAATGGGTTTTGCCAGACCCAGCCTGGGATGTAGTGGAGGATAAACACACCTTTTTATTTGTGAAATAGTGTTTACGCACCTTTTTAATTAATTTAATTTAATTATCATTATTTCACTTATTACTATTATTATTGCTCAACGCTCAGAATGCTTCTTGATCTGAGTTCTAATTGTTGATCAACGCTCAGAAGGCTTCTTGATCTGAGTTCTAATTGTTGATCAACGCTCAGAATGCTTCTTGATCTGAGTTCTAATTGTTGATCAACGCTCAGAAGGCTTCTTGATCTGAGTTCTAATTGTTGATCAACGCTCAGAATGCTTCTTGATCTGAGTTCTAATTGTTGATCAATGCTCAGAAGGCTTCTTGATCTGAGTTCTAATTGTTGATCAACGCTCAGAATGCTTCTTGATCTGAGTTCTAATTGTTGATCAACGCTCAGAATGCTTCTTGATCTGAGTTCTAATTGTTGATCAACGCTCAGAATGCTTCTTGATCTGAGTTCTAATTGTTGATCAACGCTCAGAATGCTTCTTGATCTGAGTTCTAATTGTTGATCAACGCTCAGAATGCTTCTTGATCTGAGTTCTAATTGTTGATCAACGCTCAGAAGGCTTCTTGATCTGAGTTCTAATTGTTGATCAACGCTCAGAATGCTTCTTGATCTGAGTTCTAATTGTTGATCAATGCTCAGAAGGCTTCTTGATCTGAGTTCTAATTGTTGATCAACGCTCAGAAGGCTTCTTGATCTGAGTTCTAATTGTTGATCAACGCTCAGAAGGCTTCTTGATCTGAGTTCTAATTGTTGATCAACGCTCAGAAGGCTTCTTGATCTGTTCTAATTGCTCCTACCTCTGCGAACGAGTGGAATCATGAATGATTAATGTATGCTCATTATGTTCGCCTGCTCCCCCGGATTTGCCTTGTTAGCAGTGCATTCGCCACTCTGTCCAATGGGAAACTCCGCACACGACATAGACCGAGAGGTGAAACTAACTACCTCAATCCAGACCAATAGTGGAAAGTAGCGAGACGCCACTGACAATGGGAATTAATTTAGCATCCCTCAACTTCTGCCGTGTCCTCCAAACAACCCCCCCCCCCCCCTCTCTGACTCTCGAAGAATGAGTGTACAACCGGTAAATAATCACTGATATGTCAGTCAGATGTCTAGCTAGCTAGATTGCTCAAGGGCTCTGTTCATTAGCCAGGTAGCTAGCTATAACTAAGTGGCTAGAAGGATGAAGTTAGAAGCTAACGTTGCACGGAATCTGACCTCAGCAGACCTGAGCAGGAGCAGTTGACTGAAATTAAGCAAGCTATAATCAAAAGAGTTCTCTTAACAAAATACCTTTTCTTTATAAAGAGTAGTGAGACAGACAGTGGTGAGTCAGGCTGCAATGAAAGAGGCAAAGGAGATAGACAGAGAGAGGAAGCATTGATGCCAGCAGGGAGAGAGGTTAGTAGTATAATGGTTCCCAAACTTGGGGTCCGGGACCATGTTGGGTCCCCTAAAATGTAAATGGGGCCCCCTGAGAGAGTCTTTAATCTTATCAAACACATTAATAACTTGTTTCTCTTCAAATGGGTGTAGAATACAACATTTTAGAATCAACTAAGGGCCTTTTACTCTGTCGGAATTCACTTTCATGTCATTATGTGTTGGGACAGCCTGTGGGACCTAAAATTGTGTGAAATATGAAGACAATTTCAATGTAAAGACAATTTAATAGTATTATTTACTCTGAACAAAAACATACAACAATTTCCAAGATTCACTGAGTTACAGTTCTTATAAAGAAATCAGTCAACATCATCGGTCCTGACTTACCACTCATGTATGTAGTAAATAAGTAGTGAAACACGTATTATTGAGTAGAACCTGTTAGGTGGGGATGAATAGTAAGTAGTTGTTTTTTTTCATGAGGTTTTGGCGATATACTGCCATCTGGTGGCGACTAGAAACCATTGCATAATAGGAACTATAGCAAATTGATGGTCCTTGAAAATATACATCAGTACTTGAAAAAGTACTTGCCACTGTCTGTATGAACCCTGTATACTGTATTTATTTGTATGCGTATTTCTGCATTGTCATGATGTAGGGTGTATTTTGCTGCTAAATTAGACTAGACTACCAAGAGGGAGCTTAGTGCTTTGGGCTTATAACTTGTTATCTATTGATAATCCATAAGGACTTCTCTGTCAACTTGTGGTTAAGGATATTTCAGGAAAAAAGCTATCTTCTGAGCTACAGTGTAGCTTTGGTTCTCTACCACCACCAGAGAGATTTTTGCATAGATGAATAAAGGCTTATGTTGGTGTAAAACTCAAAAGGTGAAATGTTATAGCGTACATGTAAGTGGTTGCGTCCTATAAATCATGACTGTGTTCCTAATCTCCAATCAATGCAGGCCATCTGGCTAGGCCTGGCCGTCCCAGGACTGTATTGTGAGAGGAGAAATAGATTTTCTGTCCCTGGGGTGTTTTATGAAACCCTGGGAAAAAGCATGCCAACTTGAGGTCAAATTCATTGGCCAGCCTGCAAACAACCACTTTGTATATGTCCCAAATGGTATCATATTCCTTTCATAGTACACTACTTTTGACCGTGGCCCTGTAGTAGAGGGAATAGGGTGACATTTGGAACACAACGTATATCTCATTATGTAATGGTAACCTGATCTAATACATTGATATGTATACTAATACTGTGGATGTCTCTATGTGTCCACATCTCACTACTTTGTTTTGTGGGTGTTATTTTTGGCAAAACGGTCCAGAGGGGGTTTATGATTTTGTTGTATGTTTTTCTTAAAGACCGTGGACAGGCCAAAGGACTGGTATAAGTCCATGTTCAAGCAGATTCACGTGGTACACAAACCAGGTAAGAGCTCATTTCCATAATATCTTCAGGATGTAGTTCCACCTAATCCATCTCTCCACTTGGCCAGTCCCTGAGGAGAAGGGATTCTAAATGGGATAGTTTGGGATAAACTAAATGGGATAGTCCTACAGTGACATTGGCCTACATTGAACTACATACATACATACATACATACATACATACATACATACATACATACATACATACATACATACATACATACATACATACATACATACATACATACATACATACATACATACATACATACATACATACATACATACATACATACATACATACATAGAGAGAGGGGGGGGGGTGACAACAGCTGACTATTTGACAATAGAGCAGCTTTGCTCAGCAGTCTGCAGCTTAGAGAAATGTCATTACTGGGAATCTGACAGTGCAGTTCCTGCATAATGTGAGCCAGCTAGTACTGACCCCACAGGGATTACACAGGTCAGGGGTCACACACATTGACAACAATGACATTCAACCATATGCTTCATATTTGTTTTCATTATTTCAGCAATACCTGCACACACTGCATTGGTGGTGCCTTTTGTAATACCCATATTGTATTTGAAGATGTGTTATGAGCAGTCAATTGGCTCCTTATAGCAGCCTATACAAATATGATCATTCCTGTAATATATTCATAATGCATTACACATAGATGGTGTTGCCATTATCTTTGACCACATGTAGAATAGCTTAAGAAATGAATCACTGTATGAAAACAAACTAAACAGTCATTGCTTTTACACGATGAGTTGCAGTGCACAGCTAATCATCCTACTTTGGTGTTTATCACAGAAAATGAAAATATGGACCCATATAATACCACCCACACAGTAGTGAATACCGGTAAGAAATGTATTATTTCATCACATGAATCACACATGAATCAAAAGTCTGTGTGCTGAGTGCCTGGAATATGATAGAGATACATATGTCATACAAATTTCACCTTTGAATTCATGCCTACATTCTGGATTGCATCTGTTGGATGCATCTGTCACACGCATCTGTTGTTATTACAGATAGACATCATCGCTCAGCCCCAGACTATCGGCCAGCCAAGTCCTTGCAGACCCACGCTCCGCCCCAGACCCACACGTACCGGCCAATGACCAAGAGTGTGTCTGACAACAGCACATGCAATGTCTTCAGGAACACAAATTCCTTAACCTCGCCCTCACCCATGCCCCCCACACCCCCTCCCACACTCTCATCGGCACATGTTCGAGAAAGGGAGCGCGAGAGGGACAGAGGCACGGTAGACAAGTAAGACAAAATTATTTAAAAATTCCTATCAAGGGCCTCCCGAGTGGCAGCGATCTAAGGTACTGCATCGCAGTGCTTGAGGCGTCACTACAGACCCGGGTTCGATCCCAGGCTATGTCACAACTGTCCGTGACCGGGAGTCCCATAGGGCAGCGCACAATTGGCCCAGCGTTGTCTGGGTTAGGGGAGGGTTTGGCCGGGGGGGCTTTACTTGGCTCATCACGCTCTATCGACTCCTTGTGGCGGGCCGGACGCCTGCAGGCTGACTCCGGTCGCCAGTTGAGCGGTGTTTCCTCTGATACACTGGTGCGGCTTGCTTCCTGGTTAAGGAGCGTGGTTTGGCGGGTCATGTTTCGGAGGACGCATGACTCGACCTTCGCATCTCCCTAGCCTGTTGGAGAGTTGCCGCGATGAGACAAGATTGAAATTGGGAGGAAAAAGGGGGTAAAATACACAAATTGAAATTATTTAGCATGGTAACTTTTGGAACAAGTGGGCCACTGCATAATAAAATGTCTCTGTATCCC
The DNA here is from genome assembly GCF_021184085.1 of Oncorhynchus gorbuscha. NCBI lineage: Eukaryota > Metazoa > Chordata > Actinopteri > Salmoniformes > Salmonidae > Oncorhynchus > Oncorhynchus gorbuscha. The sequence goes on from NC_060195.1 coordinate 21,302,939, forward strand.
CTAACAAGAAACCAATATGGACCCCCTGACAGAAAGGTGGACACCAGGAAATATCGTGCAGAACCTCGGAGCATCTTTGACTATGAACCTGGGAAATCCTCAATTTTGGAGCAGGAGAGACAGGTAAGACCAGTCACTCGCCACTAAACTAATCCCAGCAAACCGAAATTGGTTCTGTGAAAGTTCCCAGAACATTCGTTAGGTTGTTGTAAATGCTCTCATAACACAAATATTGTCGTGCTGATTTTTTATATAATGTTTGAATGAAACATTCAACTGATATTGCAAGAACGTTCTTTACCTGGAAACGTTTGGGGAGTGTTCTGTGGTGGTTGTTACAGATGATGTGTAGAACATTTTAGTGAAAGTTAGGAGAACACTCCAAGGATATTTCATTCAAAACACATTTTAAAAAGTGTTATAAAAAAAACATTATTTCAGTGTATACAGACCTCAACTGATGTATGGAACCATTTTAAAACTACCTATGTTGGTTTAGATACAAGCATCATGAAGCCTCTAACATAATCAATTATTTTAATGTTTTTGGGATGTTGTCATCCTAATTATAGATAAAAACCCTAACTAGACCTTAATGGGAATCTTAGCTAATGTTTAGGCATTGTCCCTGGTTTGCTGGGATGACATTTGAACTCAACTAAATGACCCTTGTTGATATCACTCCTCCTAGCAGGTAATTAGCAGTGGACTGTTTCAGCAGCAGACCATGTGCCCTGCAGGGTTCATCTCATTAGCTGAGTGGTTTGAAATGCACCATTGTTCTGAGCCACTTACGTGGAACAGAAACATAGTTTATTTTGTGGCAGTATTTCATTTCAGTGGCGGTGTAATTAGACTATCAAAGGTATTTACTGTTTTCCTCTTTCCAGTAGGGGAGAGTGGGGTAAGTTTAGCCAAGTTTTACATTCAGCATCACTCCGTCAAGGGAAATATAATATTATTTCCAACAATGATATCTACATATATTTCAGGATGTTGTCTATCCTTGGAAATAATTCAGAATTCATGTAAATATGACAGTTTTGAAAACATAGGTTGTCCATTAAAAGTGGTCTCTTGGGACAACTTACTCTGGGTATGGGGTAAGTTGACCCGCGAGACAGTGTAAGTTAAGCTGCCTACACATTTCTGTACTGAATTAAATATTTCCACTACCTTTTTAAAACCATATCTATTTTTATTTCCCAAACACAATTCAACACAAACACAATTCATCACATTCACAATCACTGTTTTTGCCTTTTAATCATTTTTAATATTGTTTATTAACAAAGGCTTAACACCGAACAAACACTTTTTACTTTAAACACTTTAAAACATAGGCCAGGCACTGTCATTACCTCATAGCCAGGACGTTATTGTAAATAAGAATATGTTCTTAATGAACTTACCTGTATAAATAAAGGTGAAATATATATTTTTAAATATCCCAGGGATAATGCCTTGCATTACGCATGGGAAGAAAACGCTTTAATTTGCTCAATTTGCCTTTGGCTCAACTTTACCCTGTGGCCATAGGCTCAACTTACCCCAAAGCAAACATGTTGACTATAATAGCCCACAAAGCTACAAGCTGCACTTTCATGCTAGGTTTAGGACCTCATATTGAAGCTTATAAAGACTCCAACTGATGTATAGAACAATCTTAAAACTACCTACATTGGTTTAGATACAAGCATCAATAAACCTCTTAACACAATACATTCAGTTGACTTGATCAAAATCAGATTTTTGGACCTAACTTGCTTTTCATTTTTTCCATGTGTTTTTTTCCTTCACAGACTCCATGAAATGATTATCTCTTCCTGAGTATTTGGTCAAATTATTGATTTTGTATTGCTAGAAACAAGGGTGGCTCAACTAACCCTTTGGCTCAACTAACCCTTCACCTCAACGAACCCTTCACCCCAATAAACCTTTTACCTCAACTAACACTTTACCTCAACGAACCCTTTACCCCAATAAACCCTTTACCCCAATAAACCCTTTACCCCAATAAACCCTTTACCTCAACTAACTCTTTACCTCAACAAACCCTTTACCCCAATAAACCCTTTACCTCAACTAACTCTTTAACTCAACAAACCATTTACCCCAACAAACCCTTTACCCCAATAAACCTTTTACCTCAACTAACTCTTTACCTCAACGAACCCTTTACCCCAATAAACTCTTTACCTCAACGAACCCTTTACCTCAACGAACCCTTTACCTCAACTAACTCTTTACCTCAACGAACCCTTTACCTCAACGAACCCTTTACCTCAACTAACTCTTTACCTCAACGAACCCTTTACCCCAATAAACTCTTTACCTCAACGAACCCTTTACCCCAATAAACCCTTTACCCCAATAAACCCTTTACCTCAACTAACTCTTTACCTCAACAAACCCTTTACCCCAATAAACCCTTTACCTCAACTAACTCTTTACCTCAACAAACCATTTACCCCAACAAACCCTTTACCCCAATAAACCTTTTACCTCAACTAACTTTTTACCTCAACGAACCCTTTACCTCAACTAACTCTTTACCTCAACGAACCCTTTACCCCAATAAACTCTTTACCTCAACGAACCCTTTACCCCAATAAACCCTTTACCCCAATAAACCCTTTACCCCAATAAACCCTTTACCCCAACAAACCCTTTACCCCAATAAACCCTTTACCCCAACAAACCCTTTACCCCAATAAACCCTTTACCCCAATAAACCCTTTACCCCAACAAACCCTTTACCCCAACAAACCCTTTAATCCCAATTTACCCCAGTCTCCCCTAAGCTATATTACCTCAAAGCTTGCTTGAGACTGCGGACAAATACCATTGCAGTTCAAACTGAGGATCTGTGTTATTGCTTACAAGAAGTGTATTTTAAATATCTTGTTTCTGAGGGTTGAGATGATTCCCAATGAGTGTTGCTGCAGTGCATTCATGCTCTGTTTCTCAGTGAAAGTGTACTGTACTGCTCTGTGGATAGATCAAGGTTCATGTTGTGGTGACTTACTGCCCTCTGCTGGTGTGATCTTGAGGTTACCCTGTGAATGAATTTGGCTGGTTACGATGGTTTAAATCCTAAGCAACCTGCCTACACATTGTTTGAAGTACAATACACCAACATAGCTACTGTAGTAGTAGGTCAAAGCGGTGTGCTGGCAACCCTTGGTAGAGCATGGGTGAAGTAGGCATTGTGGTGCTCATGTGAATTTCCTTTCTTTTTCAGCTTGAAACCAATGCCTACTTTGTTTCTAATTATATATTACTTAGTACCTTTTTGCAATTGTTTTCCCAATGTTGCTGTTCATTTGCATCCATTTTACTCTGCTGTTTATCATGGATCATTCTCACCCTTACTCTGTGTTGATTTTCCTCCGCTCCTTCCTCTCTTCCCTCTCTTCTCTCCTCTCCACCCTGTCAATCCAGAATACTAGTAACTCAAACCCTACTGAGGTAGATTTAGAGGATGAGCCTTGGTATAAGTTCTTTGCTGAGCTGGAGTTTGGACGTCCGGTAAGTGAGGGCCTCTGTGGTTCTCTCCGTTAGCCAGCGCCATAAGGTGCTAATGTATCGCCCCCTGGCTGCGGCTGCTAGCACTGCAGCCCCATGGTGGGAAATGTGTGGCCATGTGTTAAGCTTGTGCCCCAGTGGGATGAACGTGTTGTGCACTATTAGCATAATAGCATGTCACAGGTGTCCCAAATGGCACTCTATTCCCTTTATATTGCATTACATGGAATAGGGTGTCATTTGGGACGCAAGCACAGTGGTTGTGTTTGTTCCACTGATGAGGAAAATACTTGACCTCTGCCTGAAGAGAGGCCAGAAATAACTGGCTGAAATGGGCAACAAAATATATAATAATTGTCAATGATGATGTCAGTCCACTGACGGGGACTAAAAATGTAATATTTCTGCTCAGTTCATCCAACATTTTAGCAACGTGTGATTAGGCTTGTGATTAGGCTTGTCGTTGTTTTACATGCTAGACTGTTTGGACCTCACAGCAGTAGGGTCAAGGCTGCACAATTCACTGATGTGGAACGCATGTTTGCAATGATGTCATTTAGCACAAGAGTAAATCACATGATCTATGGTGTGTAAGACTGCTTGCCATATACTCTTTGGACCTGCCTCACAGCAACTCCTTGAGCACTCTGAGAGCTTTCAACACATTTTCATTTGATTGCTTTTGCATGTTTGACAGTAGCTTCTTGATCGAGCTTGTTCATCCTTCCTTTTCTTACTTTTGCTGTGTTTGGTGTGTGTTGTGTTCACGTTTGGACAAGCATTCTCAAGTGTTTATTTCTTTGTACACACAAGAGTTGTGTAGGTGCACAGCTGAGTGTGTGAGTGATCTTTAACCATGTAACTCTCTCCACATGTTCCTTCTCATGATGCCCCTGCCTCCTCTTCCTCCACTTCCTCATCTCCTCATCCTCTGCCTCTGGGTTCAGCCTCCTAAAAAACGTCTGGATTATATAGTTGAGGTAAACATGCCACTGCATGCCTGTTATTCAGCCCCTACTGTTTATGTGGAGAGGTACAGCAGTAGTAGAGGTACAGCAGTAGTAGTAGTAGTAGTAGTAGTAGAGGTACAGCAGTAGTAGTAGTAGTAGAGGTACAGCAGTAGTAGTAGTAGTAGAGGTACAGTAGTAGTAGTAGTAGTAGTAGTAGAGGTACAGCAGTAGTAGTAGTAGAGGTACAGCAGTAGTAGAGGTACAGCAGTAGTAGAGGTACAGCAGTAGTAGAGGTACAGCGGTAGTAGAGGTACAGTAGTACTAGTAGTAGAGGTACCGTAGTAGTAGTAGAGGTACAGCAGTAGTAGAGGTACAGCAGTAGTAGAGGTACAGCAGTAGTAGAGGTACAGCAGTAGTAGAGGTACAGTTGTAGTAGAGGTACAGCAGTAGTAGAGGTACAGCAGTAGTAGTAGTAGTAGTAGAGGTACAGCAGTAGTAGAGGTACAGCAGTAGTAGAGGTACAGCAGTAGTAGTAGTAGTAGTAGAGGTACAGCAGTAGTAGAGGTACAGCAGTAGTAGAGGTACAGCAGTAGTAGAGGTACAGTTGTAGTAGAGGTACAGCAGTAGTAGAGGTACAGCAGTAGTAGTAGCAGTAGTAGAGGTACAGCAGTAGTAGAGGTACAGTTGTAGTAGAGGTACAGCAGTAGTAGAGGTACAGCAGTAGTAGTAGTAGTAGTAGAGGTACAGCAGTAGTAGAGGTACAGCAGTAGTAGAGGTACAGCAGTAGTAGTAGTAGTAGTAGTAGTAGTAGAGGTACAGCAGTAGTAGAGGTACAGCAGTAGTAGTAGTAGTAGTAGAGGTACAGCAGTAGTAGAGGTACAGCAGTAGTAGAGTTACAGCAGTAGTAGTAGTAGTAGTAGAGGTACGGCAGTAGTAGAGGTACAGCAGTAGTAGTAGTAGTAGTAGTAGAGGTACAGCAGTAGTAGTAGTAGTAGTAGTAGTAGAGGTACAGCAGTAGTAGAGGTACAGCAGTAGTAGTAGTAGTATTAGTAGAGGTACAGCAGTAGTAGAGGTACAGCAGTAGTAGTAGTAGTAGTAGAGGTACAGCAGTAGTAGTAGAGGTACAGCAGCAGTAGTAGTAGTAGTAGTAGTAGTAGAGGTACAGTAGTAGCAGTAGTAGAGGTACAGCAGTAGTAGTAGTAGTAGTAGTAGTAGTAGAGGTACATCAGTAGTAGTAGTAGTAGTAGAGGTACAGCAGTAGTAGTAGTAGTAGTAGTAGTAGAGGTACAGCAGTAGTAGTAGTAGTAGTAGAGGTACAGCAGTAGTAGTAGTAGAGGTACAGTAGTAGTAGTAGAGGTACAGCAGTAGTAGTAGTAGAGGTACAGCAGTAGCAGTTTTAGAGGTACAGCAGTAGCAGTAGTAGAGGTACAGCAGTAGCAGTTTTAGAGGCACAGCAGTAGTAGTAGTATTAGTATTATTAGTACAGTAGTAGCAGTGCCCCACCTGGCACTGAAACTACTCTCGGGAAAGACTGAAACTACTCTCAGGAAAGGTTGAAACTACTCTCAGGAAAGACTGAAACTACTCTCAGGAAAGACTGAAACTACTCTCAGGAAAGACTGAAACTACTCTCAGGAAAGACTGAAACTACTCTCAGGAAAGACTGAAACTACTCTCAGGAAAGGTTGAAACTACTCTCAGGAAAGACTGAAACTACTCTCAGGAAAGGTTGAAACTACTCTCAGGAAAGGTTGAAACTACTCTCAGGAAAGACTGAAACTACTCTCAGGAAAGGTTGTAACTACTCTCAGGAAAGACTGAAACTACTCTCAGGAAAGACTGAAACTACTCTCAGGAAAGACTGAAACTACTCTCAGGAAAGGTTGAAACTACTCTCAGGAAAGACTGAAACTACTCTCAGGAAAGACTGAAACTACTCTCAGGAAAGACTGAAACTACTCTCAGGAAAGGTTGAAACTACTCTCAGGAAAGGTTGAAACTACTCTCAGGAAAGACTGAAACTACTCTCAGGAAAGATTGAAACTACTCTCAGGAAAGGTTGAAATTACTCTCAGGAAAGACTGAAACTACTCTCAGGAAAGACTGAAACTACTCTCAGGAAAGGTTGAAACTACTCTCAGGAAAGACTGAAACTACTCTCAGGAAAGACTGAAACTACTCTCAGGAAATGCTGAAACTACTCTCAGGAAAGGTTGAAACTACTCTCAGGAAAGGCTGAAACTACTCTCAGGAAAGACTGAAACTACTCTCAGGAAGGCCTGAAACTACTCTCAGGAAAGACTGAAACTACTCTCGGCAAAGCCTGAAACTACTCTCAGGAAAGCCTGAAACTACTCTCAGGGAGGCCTGAAACTACTCTCAGGAAAGACTGAATCTACTCTCAGCAAAGCCTGAAACTACTCTCAGGAAAGCCTGAAACTACTCTCAGGAAAGGTTGAAACTACTCTCAGGTAAGACTGAAACTACTCTCAGGAAAGCCTGAAACTACTCTCAGGAAGGCCTGAAACTACTCTCAGGAAAGACTGAAACTACTCTCGGCAAAGCCTGAAACTACTCTCAGGAAAGACTGAAACTCCTCTCAGGAAAGACTGAAACTACTCTCAGGAAAGGCTGAAACTACTCTCAGGAAAGACTGAAACTACTCTCAGGAAAGACTGAAACTACTCTCACCAAAGCCTGAAACTACTCTCAGGAAAGACTGGAACTCCTCTCAGGAAAGCCTGAAACTACTCTCAGGAAAGACTGGAACTCCTCTCAGGAAAGCCTGAAACTACTCTCAGGAAAGACTGAAACTCCTCTCAGGAAAGACTGAAACTACTCTCACCAAAGCCTGAAACTACTCTCAGGAAAGACTGGAACTCCTCTCAGGAAAGCCTGAAACTACTCTCAGGAAAGACTGAAACTACTCTCAGGAAAGACTGAAACTACTCTCAGGAAAGACTGAAACTACTCTCAGGAAAGCCTGAAACTCCTCTCAGGAAAGGCTGAAAGTACTCTCAGGAAAGCCTGAAACTCCTCTCAGGAAAGACTGAAACTCCTCTCAGAAAAGACTGAATCTCCTCTCAGGAAAGCCTGAAACTCCTCTCAGGAAAGACTGAAAGTTTACTGAAAGTCTCTTTTACTCCCCAGAACACAGTCACCATTATTTGTTTTCTTTTTCATAGTGTTTCTTTGTCATGTCATTGATTCAAAGCAGTAGGTTAACGGGCAAGTCAGTTGTTGAGGCAACAGCCATTGTCAACTGCCATGTTTGCTTTTGAGAGTATTACATTATATACTTTGATAATGTGTATAGTCTATATGTCTTAGCTAGAGACAGTATTAGTCTTAGCTCAGCATTTAGGACTTCTGCTTTGCTTCAATAGGCTCTGACAGAGACCTTTATGTGGACATGTTTACTAGAGTATTAGGCTACATACTGAACAAAAATATAAACACATGTAAAGTATTGGTCTCGTGTTTCATGAGGTAAAATAAAAGATCGCAGGCATTTTCCATGTGCACAAAAAGCATATTTCTCACATATTTTGTGCCCAAATTTGTTTACATCCCTGTCAGTGAGCATTTCTCCTTTCCCAAGATAATCCATTCACCTGACAGGTGTGGCATATCAAGAAGATGATTAAACAGCATGATCATTACACAGGTGCACCTTGTGCTGGGGACAATCAAAGGCCACTCTAAAATGTGCAGTTTTGTCACATAACACAATACCACAGATGTCTCAAGTTTTGAGGGAGCGTGCAGTTGTAATGTTAATTTCTCTATCATATGCCGCCTCCAACGTCATTTTAGAGAATTTGGCAGTACTGTACGTACAACCGGCCTCACAACCACAGATCATGTGTAACTATGCCAGCCCAGGACCTTCAAATCCGGCTTCTTCAGCTGCGGGATCGTCTGAGACCAGCCACCTGGACAACTGATGAAACTGAGGAGTATTTCTGTCTGTAATAAAGCCCTTTTGTGGGGAAAAACAAATTCTGATTGGCTGAGCCTTGCTCCCAAGTGGCTGTGCCTATGGCTGCGCCCCTGCCCAGTGATGCAAAATCAATAGATTATGGCCTAATTTATTTATTTAAATTGACTGTAATTCCTTATATGAACTGAAATTGTTGCATGTTGTGTTTTATATTTTTGTTCAACATATATCCAGTTTCACCCACATTTTTTCTGACTAGGTAAAGTAGGTTAAAGTAGCTTTCCCCCTTACTGACGAGGTAAAGTAGCTTAAAGTAGCTTTCCCCCTTACTGACGAGGTAAAGTATCTTAAAGTAGCTTTCCCCCTTACTGACGAGGTAAATTATCTTAAAGTAGCTTTCCCCCTTACTGACGAGGTAAAGGATCTTAAAGTAGCTTTCCCCCTTACTGACGAGGTAAAGGATCTTAAAGTAGCTTTCCCCCTTACTGATGAGGTAAAGTAGCTTAAAGTAGCTTTCCCCCTTACTGACGAGGTAAAGTATCTTAAAGTAGCTTTCCCCCTTACTGACGAGGTAAAGTAGCTTAAAGTAGCTTTCCCCCTTACTGACGAGGTAAAGTAGCTTAAAGTAGCTTTCCCCCTTACTGACGAGGTAAAGGATCTTAAAGTAGCTTTCCCCCTTACTGACGAGGTAAAGTATCTTAAAGTAGCTTTCCCCCGTACTGACGAGGTAAAGGATCTTTTGTCTGCCAGTGAATGTTACAGTAACTTCTTTGAGATGACATCACAAATAAGGACTTAAACACTGTAAGGTAGGATTTGTTTCTTTGAATTGTCAGTAAGGGGGAAAGTACTAGATAGGTACTGTACATTGCTGATGTGCCATGTACAATGTCTGTACTTCACAGGCAGTGTGATGAATATCACTTCTGATTATACAGCGCTGTCTGTTTTCTGTCTATAGACCAAGTTTGCTATGTCTCTCATAACTTGCAAAGTAGCTATTTTACTATAAGAGTAAGTTACACACTCATCTCAAATAATAAACTTTACGTGGTCATTAAATGAATTATATGATGAATATATTGGAGGAAGCCACTGTATAAGTTATGGCAGGAGATAGGTGGCTAGGATATCGTATAATCAACCATAGAGCTTCCTGGACCTGAGAGGGATCGTCATGGGGGGTCTTGGCCCGTCCAATGACGTGTTTGCCTGTGCGGTAGCTGTCGCTTAGAACAGTATTTATGTTTACCGGTCACCAGTCTGTCACAGTGACACTCCATTCCTGGCAACCGGCATCAGGTCTACTTTTAAAGAGGGTTTTAAAAAATGTGCGGGGCTCTGTTGGGCAGAGAGAGAAAGAGGCAACTAATGAACTATTACCAGGCTTCTGCCTCAGTAGCAGGGGGAATGGTCATCTTCTCCAGCCAGGTGTACAAGGAGTTCCCTGCCTTGTTCGACATTGAAACTCTCGTAAGTGAATCATCGCTGTAGGTTTTTGACAGGGGAACATACCCTTTTCACAGTGACAGAAACCAAGGAAAAATGTTAAAGGTTGACGTTGGAAGGTATTTAATTCAGCATTTCATGGATTTTTCCAAAGCCTTGTGTTCTCAGACAGAGGCTGCTGTGAGAGGGTGCTGGGTATAGTAGCTTTCTGAAGGAGCTCTGTTTGTTTACACTCTGTCTGTTCACTTGGCACTCATCCTTCTCTCTGCTCGCTTTCAGAGTTCCCTCCAACAGCCCTCTACAGACAGGAACACAGACAGGTCATCAAGGTAAGTCAGATCCCTCTCTATTAAACAACCATTGATTCTCAAGAGTCTATAGCAAATTATGTTGACACATCTTTAACAAAATGGCCCAGACTCTTTGCTTTATGTGGAATTTGTCAGGCAACACCTTACCCAGTGTACTGTATATATGGAGCGGTGTGCACTGAGTGGGACAGCTGGAATAGCCGTGCCCTTGAGTGCTGTCAACTCAGCCATGAATCTCAGCCCCCCCCCCACACCTCTTCCACTGTGGCCCGCTAGGGCAAATCTATACTTGTCATCCCTCCTCACGGCTCTGTATTCCAAGTGGGCGTACTGTAATAAACATTATAGCCTACTGTAACAGTATGGATACAGTCAGTAGACAACTGTTATCTGAAGAAGAGTTGTTGATGAGGCTCATATTCACATCTCATACTGGGAATTATGTTTCATCCCATGAGGAGGAATGGTTTGTGTGTGGAATACTGGTCATTTTAAAGAACCCTTAGGAGGCATGCTGCTTTCTGGCAAAATAACACTAAACCGAAATTGATGATGTATGAAAATAAATACAAACGTAAGCAATTTACTGTTGGTCTATTTTGATTATACTACCGTTCAAAAGTTTGGATGCTTAGAAATGCTAACAACGTCTACACTGTATTTCTGGTCAAATGTATGTTATTTTAATAGACAAAACATTTGCTTTTCTTTCAAAATCAAGGAAATTTCTATGTGACCCCAAACTTTTGCACGGTAGTATAGCTTGAATTAATGTGTGGCAAACTCAGGACTTAACCTATCTATCAGTGTCCACAGCTCAACCAGTGACTACAGGAAGAGGAGGAAGTCCGAGGTAGCAGCCCAGCAGCCCAGACTAGCCAGCACCCTGACCACAAGCCAGAGTACATCCAGCAGCCTGTCAGGGCACAATAGCACCACCAGCCCCCACCCAGTCTCCTGGCCTGTAGAATCTCCCCGTAGCAGCAGTTACAGCAGCGGCCTCAACTCCTCAGGACGGCCCTCTGAACCCCCACGTAGCAGTAGTTACAGCAGTGGCCTACGCAAGCCTGTGGCAAGCTCCTCCCCTGCCTCCCCCTCCAAAGCCAAAGGTAGGGCCCATCTCTGAACCTCACTGGTTTGATAGAACTGAGAGAAGACAGATACTGAAACAGACCACATCAACAGTTGCTTAGACTTATGTATTTCAATTTAAAAAGCAGTGTAACGTTTGGCTTGGAATGAGAAGTCTTAAAATGTAGTGCATGCTTTGTGCATTAATCTATGAGGGCTATGGAATACTTTATCCTCTGTGTACTATTTCCTCTCTGTGGCTAACAACGGTCTGTCACTCAGCTATGTATAAACATTATATTCTTATCAGATTTTTTTTATTGTGTGTCTCTCTAACACCATTCTGTCCTCAGCTCTTCCTGGCTGATTTCCACGTGAACCTTTTAATGTCTTCTCATGTCTCTCTCTTACAATGCTGCTCTTGGTGGATATACCTTAAGGTGGGAATATTAGCAATACCTACTCAGCCCATTTCAGTTGTCCAGGTCCCTCTCCAGGTCCCAACCACAATACCTCACATAACTCAGTGTTTCCTTGTCTTAATGATGATGCTTTTGACTGTGTTGAGCCCCCTGAGGGCTCTGATGAGAGCCCTGATGTGTGCCTGAAGAACGGCTGGCAGGCTCATGTCCAGAGCCAGAATGCCGAGGCCTGGAGCTCTGCTGAGGAAAAGCCAACCTCTCCCAAACTCAAGTCTTGGAGCTGTGACAACCTCCTGGCAGAAGATAGAGGATGTCCGGGAGGTTCTGTAGGTTCACAGGTTCGCTCCGAGAGTGTATACTTCCTGTCACGTGAGCAGCAGGGCAAAGATCTCAGCGTCTGTGACAGCCCCCTGAGAGAGCGAACCCAGCACCACTCGGCCCACGATGCACCAGGCTTCCTCAAGCTGTACAAGAAGATGCACCACATCAACAGGCAGGATCTGATAGGCTCCCAAAGCTCCCAGGTCATCTGCTCTGTGAAAGCCCGGATCCTGGAGTACGAGAGCGAGCTGCACAAGGACCGGCTGGCCGGCTGGAGGGGCTACAGCGAAGAGGTGCCCCAGGACATGGTGCACAACAGGATCTCTGAGTTCGAGAGCCTCATCCAGAAGTCTAAGTCCATGCCCAACCTAGGGGGTGGGGGTGAGGGTGATATTAACCCAGGGGGCCCATCCGGGAGGGACAGCAGCCCCCAGCGATGCTTCTCCATCGAGTCCCTGCTAGACGAGGACCCCCCTGCCAGGAACCGCCCTGAGGGCCAGCCACACTACCCCAGAATCAACACCCCCACTACCAACAACTGTGTGCCCATCCACATCCAGATCACTGGAGACCACCACCACGTCTACCCCCAGAGACCAGCTTCCCAGCAGGAAGTCTACTCAGACAGTGATCACGACGCCATCAGGTCCCATCTCAGTGACTTCATCCAGATAGAGGGATCTTCCTTCTGTAGTGAGAGTGACTACGACCGCTGCTCTCGGACGTCGTCTGAGAGCCCCTACGGCTCAGGCCACTATCACCACCAACACCGTCATCATAACCTTAACCATAACCAGCAGAAGCACCTGGTCAGCAACTGTAAGGGCCGATGCCCTGCCTCCTACACACGCTTCAGCACCATGCTCAAACACGAGAGGGCCAAGCAGCTGACAGCCGAGGACCCAGAGTCAGCCCAGTCCAAGCTGGCCTTCCTTGTGAGTCCGGTACCGTTCAGGAGGAAGAGAGGCTCCCCTCCCCACAGCCACAGGCAGGCCGTCTCCACCCACAGCAGGCCCCCTCCCTGCTATAAGAGCTCCATGTACGAGGCTCTGGACGAAGCCCTGAGGGACATCTATGAACACATCCGGGCCGAGAGGAGGAGGGGAAGCCTGCCCGACAACAGAATCCTCCACAAGCTCCTGGACGAGCTGCTGCCAGACATCCCAGAGAGGAGCTCCTCCCTCAGGGCACTGGGCAGACACAGCCCCAGCCCGGGACCCAGCCCCGTCCCTGGGCCCCAGAGCCTGGAGCAGGAGCAGCCATACCCCTCTCAGCCTGACGGCATGCCCAGCCCAACCTGCTACCAGCCTGAGTACAGCCGCCTCTCACACAGTGCCTCCTATCACCTCACAGACCCCAACAACAACAGCCATGTCTGTGAAGACGACTACTACCAAGGTGGATGGTTCTCATAAACACACCCACCAGTCCCCTCCCATCTCCCCCGACCCACCTCTTTCTCACCTTATGGGTCGCCGTGGAGTGTTGTAGTTTGAGTTCTTTCCATTTCCCCTCCTGTCCCCTGCACCACTACCATTCTCCACCCGTCTTCGGAGTATTGTTCTTGAGTAGTGACCTGTGAGTGGTTCCATCTTCTGGAATGTCTGAGAAGCATGATTCCCTCCAGCAAGTCACCCGCCACCCTTAACTCTGTTGTATTCATCAAGTCAACCCCCTAACTCTGTTGTATTCATCAAGTAACCCCCTAACTCTGTTGTATTGATCAAGTCACCCCCCTAACTCTGTTGTATTCATCAAGTCACCCCCTAACTCTGTTGTATTCATAAAGTCATAACTCTGTTGTAAGTCACCCCTAACTCTGTTGTATTCATCAAGTTGTATTGATCAAGTCACCCCCTAACTCTGTTGTATTCATCAAGTCACCCCCCTAACTCTGTTATATTGATCAAGTCACCCCCTAACTCTGTTGTATTCATCAAGTCACCCCCTAACTCTGTTATATTGATCAAGTCACCCCCTAACTCTGTTGTATTGATCAAGTCACCCCTAACTCTGTTATATTGATCAAGTCACCAAGTCCCCCCCTAACTCTGTTGTATTGATCAAGTCACCCCCCCTAACTCTGTTGTATTGATCAAGTCACCCCCTAACTCTGTTGTATTCATCAAGTCACCCCCTAACTCTGTTGTATTCATCAAGTCACCCCCTAACTCTGTTGTATTCATCAAGTCACCCCCTAACTTTAATTCATCACCCCTAACTCTGTTGTATTGATCAAGTCACCCCCTAACTCTGTTGTATTGATCCCACCCCTAACTCTGTTGTATTCATCAAGTCACCCCCTAACTCTGTTATATTGATCAAGTCACCCCCTAACTCTGTTGTATTCATCAAGTCACCCCCTAACTCTGTTATATTGATCAAGTCACCCCCTAACTCTGTTGTATTCATCAAGTCACCCCCTAACTCTGTTATATTGATCAAGTCACCCCCTAACTCTGTTGTATTCATCAAGTCACCCCCTAACTCTGTTATATTGATCAAGTCACCCCCTAACTCTGTTGTATTCATCAAGTCACCCCCTAACTCTGTTATATTGATGAAGTCACCCCCTAACTCTGTTGTATTCATCAAGTCACCCCCTAACTCTGTTGTATTGATCAAGTCACTCCCCCTAACTCTGTTGTATTGATCAAGTCACCCCCTAACTCTGTTGTATTCATCAAGTCACCCCCTAACTCTGTTGTATTCATCAAGTCACCCTCCTAACTCTGTTGTATTCATCAAGTCACCCTCCTAACTTTGTTGTATTCATCAAGTCACCCCCTAACTCTGTTGTATTGATCAAGTCACCCCCTAACTCTGTTGTATTGATCAAGTCACCCCTTAACTCTGTTGTATTCATCAAGTCACCCCCCTAACTCTGTTATATTGATCAAGTCACCCCCTAACTCTGTTGTATTCATCAAGTCACCCCCTAACTCTGTTATATTGATCAAGTCACCCCCTAACTCTGTTGTATTCATCAAGTCACCCCCCCTAACTCTGTTATATTGATCAAGTCACCCCCTAACTCTGTTGTATTGATCAAGTCACCCCCTAACTCTGTTGTATTGATCAAGTCACCCCCTAACTCTGTTGTATTCATCAAGTCACCCCCTAACTCTGTTGTATTCATCAAGTCACCCTCCTAACTCTGTTGTATTCATCAAGTCACCCTCCTAACTTTGTTGTATTCATCAAGTCACCCCCTAACTCTGTTGTATTGATCAAGTCACCCCCTAACTCTGTTGTATTGATCAAGTCACCCCCTAACTCTGTTGTATTCATCAAGTCACCCCCTAACTCTGTTATATTGATCAAGTCACCCCCTAACTCTGTTGTATTCATCAAGTCACCCCCTAACTCTGTTATATTGATCAAGTCACCCCCTAACTCTGTTGTATTCGTCAAGTCACCCCCTAACTCTGTTATATTGATCAAGTCACCCCCTAACTCTGTTGTATTCATCAAGTCACCCCCTAACTCTGTTATATTGATCAAGTCACCCCCTAACTCTGTTGTATTCATCAAGTCACCCCCTAACTCTGTTATATTGATGAAGTCACCCCTAACTCTGTTGTATTCATCAAGTCACCCCCTAACTCTGTTGTATTCATCAAGTCACCCCCTAACTCTGTTATATTGATCAAGTCACCCCCTAACTCTGTTGTATTCATCAAGTCACCCCTAACTCTGTTGTATTCATCAAGTCACCCCCTAACTCTGTTGTATTCATCAAGTCACCCCCTAACTCTGTTGTATTCATCAAGTCACCCCCTAACTCTGTTATATTGATCAAGTCACCCCCTAACTCTGTTGTATTGATCAAGTCACCCCCTAACTCTGTTGTATTGATCAAGTCACCCCCTAACTCTGTTGTATTCATCAAGTCACCCCCTAACTCTGTTGTATTGATCAAGTCACCCTCCTAACTCTGTTATATTGATCAAGTCACCCTCCTAACTCTGTTTGATATTGATCAAGTCACCCCTGTTGTATTCATAACTCTGTTGTATTGATCAAGTCACCCCCTAACTCTGTTGTATTCATCAAGTCACCATCCTAACTCTGTTGCATTGATCAAGTCACTCCCCTAACTCTGTTATATTGATCAAGTCACCCCCTAACTCTGTTGTATTGATCAAGTCACCCCCTAACTCTGTTGTATTGATCAAGTCACCCCCTAACTCTGTTGTATTGATCAAGTCACCCCCTAACTCTGTTGTATTGATCAAGTCACCCCCTAACTCTGTTGTATTGATCAAGACACCCCCTAACTCTGTTATATTGATCAAGTCACCCCCCCTAACTCTGTTGTATTGATCAAGTCACCCCCCTAACTCTGTTGTATTGATCAAGTCACCCCCCTAACTCTGTTGTATTGATCAAGTCACCCCCTAACTCTGTTGTATTGATCAAGTCACCCCCCTAACTCTGTTGTATTCATCAAGTCACCCCCTAACTCTGTATTATTGATCAAGTCACCCCCTAACTCTGTTATATTGATCAAGACACCCCCTAACTCTGTTATATTGATCAAGTCACCCCCTAACTCTGTTATATTGATCAAGTCACCCTCCTAACTCTGTTGTATTGATCAAGTCATCCCCTAACTCTGTTGTATTGATCAAGTCACCCCTAACTCTGTTGTATTCATCAAGTCACCCCCCTAACTCTGTTGTATTGATCAAGTCACCCCCTAACTCTGTTGTATTCATCAAGTCACCATCCTAACTCTGTTGCATTGATCAAGTCACTCCCCTAACTCTGTTATATTGATCAAGTCACCCCCCCTAACTCTGTTGTATTGATCAAGTCACCCCCTAACTCTGTTGTATTGATCAAGTCACCCCCTAACTCTGTTGTATTGATCAAGTCACCCCCTAACTCTGTTGTATTGATCAAGTCACCCCCTAACTCTGTTGTATTGATCAAGACACCCCCTAACTCTGTTATATTGATCAAGTCACCCCCTAACTCTGTTGTATTGATCAAGTCACCCCCTAACTCTGTTGTATTGATCAAGTCACCCCCTAACTCTGTTGTATTGATCAAGTCACCCCCTAACTCTGTTGTATTGATCAAGTCACCCCCCTAACTCTGTTGTATTGATCAAGTCACCCCCTAACTCTGTTGTATTGATCAAGTCAC
This sequence comes from Oncorhynchus gorbuscha, assembly GCF_021184085.1. Taxonomy (NCBI): domain Eukaryota; kingdom Metazoa; phylum Chordata; class Actinopteri; order Salmoniformes; family Salmonidae; genus Oncorhynchus; species Oncorhynchus gorbuscha. The sequence continues at coordinate 21,320,088 of NC_060195.1, forward strand.
CCCCTAACTCTGTTATATTGATCAAGTCACCCCCTAACTCTGTTATATTGATCAAGACACCCCCCTAACTCTGTTATATTGATCAAGTCACCCCCTAACTCTGTTATATTGATCAAGACACCCCCTAACTCTGTTATATTGATCAAGTCACCCCCTAACTCTGTTATATTGATCAAGACACCCCCTAACTCTGTTATATTGATATTCCCCCTAACTCTGTTATATTGATCAAGTCACCTCCCCTAACTCTGTTATATTGATCAAGTCACCCCCCCTAACTCTGTTATATTGATCAAGTCACCCCCTAACTCTGTTATATTGATCAAGACACCCCCTAACTCTGTTGTATTCATCAAGTCACCCTCCTAACTTTGTTGTATTCATCAAGTCACCCCCTAACTCTGTTGTATTGATCAAGTCACCCCCCTAACTCTGTTGTATTGATCAAGTCACCCCCTTAACTCTGTTGTATTCATCAAGTCACCCCCTAACTCTGTTATATTGATCAAGTCACCCCCTAACTCTGTTGTATTCATCAAGTCACCCCCTAACTCTGTTATATTGATCAAGTCACCCCCTAACTCTGTTGTATTCATCAAGTCACCCCCTAACTCTGTTATATTGATGAAGTCACCCCCTAACTCTGTTGTATTCATCAAGTCACCCCCTAACTCTGTTGTATTCATCAAGTCACCCCCTAACTCTGTTATATTGATCAAGTCACCCCCTAACTCTGTTGTATTCATCAAGTCACCCCCTAACTCTGTTGTATTCATCAAGTCACCCCCTAACTCTGTTGTATTCATCAAGTCACCCCCTAACTCTGTTGTATTCATCAAGTCACCCCCTAACTCTGTTATATTGATCAAGTCACCCCCCAACTCTGTTGTATTGATCAAGTCACCCCCCTAACTCTGTTGTATTGATCAAGTCACCCCCTAACTCTGTTGTATTGATCAAGTCACCCCCTAACTCTGTTGTATTGATCAAGTCACCCCCTAACTCTGTTGTATTGATCAAGTCACCCCCTAACTCTGTTGTATTGATCAAGTCACCCCCTAACTCTGTTGTATTGATCAAGTCACCCCCCCCTAACTCTGTTGTATTGATCAAGTCACCCCCCTAACTCTGTTGTATTGATCAAGTCACCCCTAACTCTGTTGTATTGATCAAGTCACCCCCCTAACTCTGTTGTATTGATCAAGTCACCCCCCCTAACTCTGTTGTATTCATCAAGTCACCCCCTAACTCTGTTATATTGATCAAGTCACCCCCTAACTCTGTTATATTGATCAAGACACCCCCTAACTCTGTTATATTGATCAAGTCACCCCCCTAACTCTGTTATATTGATCAAGACACCCCCTAACTCTGTTATATTGATCAAGTCACCCCCTAACTCTGTTATATTGATCAAGACACCCCCCCCTAACTCTGTTATATTGATCAAGTCACCCCCTAACTCTGTTATATTGATCAAGTCACCTCCCCCTAACTCTGTTATATTGATCAAGTCACCCCTAACTCTGTTATATTGATCAAGTCACCCCCCAACTCTGTTATATTGATCAAGACACCCCCTAACTCTGTTATATTGATCAAGTCACCCCCTAACTCTGTTGCATTGATCAAGTCACCCCCCTAACTCTGTTGTATTGATCAAGTCACCCCCCAACTCTGTTATATTGATCAAGTCACCCCCTAACCTTGTTATATTGATCAAGTCACCCCCTAACTCTGTTATATTGATCAAGTCACCCCCTAACCTTGTTATATTGATCAAGTCACCCCCTAACTCTGTTGCATTGATCAAGTCACCCCCTAACTCTGTTGCATTGATCAAGTCACCCCCCTAACTCTGTTGCATTCATTATTGCAGGTTATTCATATTTTCTCGTATGATGTTGGATATTTTTTCTCCCCAACATTAGTCTATTTTTATATTGATTTATATGCATTTGTGTTATCATTGGAAGTTAGCCTCTTCACTCCCTGAGACGTGTACACATTGGTCTGGTCTCTCATCGCTGAGGGCGACACCCCCATACACCAAAAACATATTTACCAGCCCTCTGGTTGACCTATTTCTGATAAACCTTTCCCGTCACCTAAGGCTAATTTTGAATCTGGAATGCCTTACCAGTCGGCACAGGCGATACAATGTGTGAAAATAAATGTTTATAAGGCATTCGTGTTGTTGAGTCTTTGTCCACAGCTCAGTCAACATGAAGCCCACCACAGGACCTGTGTCTCCCTGCTACTCTATAGAGATGCAGCCGTGTGTGTGTGTCTCGTCTAAAAGCTTCTGTTAATAGACATAGCAGGGGGCATATGACTGGAGAGCAGCTGAGGTGGGCAGTCTAAAAAGGCTTCTGTGGGATGTTGGCATGGGGAGAGACAGAGACAGATACTCCTCTCCTATAAATGTGTTTTTCCTCAGGGGAGAAATGGGTATGTCAACCTGTCTGCTTCATAGCCTGATACTTATGTCTGTATCCTGTCTGTGGTTTTGGCACAGCACATAGTGTGTCTTTTCCTACTGGTGGGAGAAATATCTAGTAGCTGACGATTGAAACTCCAGCATTGGAGTTCTTGACACAAACCGGTCCGCTTGGCACCTACTACCATGCCTCATCCATAGGCACTTAAATATTTTGTCTTGCCCATTCACCCTCTGTATGCCACACATACACAATCATAGCTTTCACCTGGATTCACCTGGATTCACCTGGTCAGTCTATGTAATGGAAAGAGCAGGTGTTCCTAATGTTTTGTCACTCGGTGTAAATCGCTCTGGATAAGAGTGTCTGCTATAAATCACTAAAATGTACATTTCCATCCAGGGTGTTTGTTCCTGCTGGATATAAATGTTCTTGTTTGGAGTCATAGAGAGAGACGGGCTCACTACTGAAAATATAACTGGATACAGCTGTATGGCTCCCTATTTCCTACATCTGGTCTACGTGCCTTAAAGCGAGCTGTAGGGAATCCAGGACAGTACAGATACCTTTCTACAGTGGGGAGTGGTGAAGTTGAGTCTGTTTCCCATACCATACACTAGGTTAGATAAGGGTTTAGATTTTTTCTGTAGTTTTATTTTGATTCATCACATTATTTAGCTAAAAGACCTCTTTTTGTTCCTCTCATACCCTTGCCATCGACTCTTCCCTTGCATGTTAAGTGTCTGTATGGACTGTTCCTCTCTGTTCCTCACTGTGGCCTTCTCTCCCTTTCTCACAGACCAGGACCCCACCAGGGGCCACTCTTACGCTGATGGGGGCCGCCACACCCCCCAGATCAGGATACCAACCCCTGAAGTCAGAGAGGTAAACAATTGTATTTGGCCTCCGATGTATATTTCACACTTGTACTGAACACCGGTAGAGGGATGATTGATTGTTTCTTTCCATGCCCTCAACGGAAACAGCCAGCCAGAGCTGTATATGACTTCAAGGCACAGACAGGGAAGTAAGTACAGATCAAACCCAATGTTTGCTAGTATTTCAGATGAAGACAACAATGACGCATCCCTCAGCCATGACGCTAATGGTCCATGTGTTGTGCAGGGAGCTGACATTCAGGAAGGGGGAGACGGTGTACATCATCAGGCAGATTGACAACAATTGGTATGAAGGAGAGCACCGTGGACTGCTGGGGATCTTCCCCATCTCCTATGTGGAGGTTAGTGTCTGCTCTCTACTCTCCTCTCTCTCATCTCTCCTCTCTTCCTATCATCTCTCCTCCCTTCCTCTTATTCTTACATCTCTCTTCTCATCTCTCCTCTCTTCCTCTCTCCTCTCCTCTCCTATTTTTCTCTCTCCTCTTCTTGCTGTCTCAATGTGGGTTTTTCAATGCACAGTATTGAATAACTTTGAGTTCATATTTGTCCCCTATCCTGAACCCACAGCCTATCTTTCCCTCTTTATTCTTTAGAAAATCCCTGTCTCTAAGAAGCAGCAGCCAGCCAGACCTCCCCCGCCAGCCCAGGTCAGAGAGATTGGTGAAGCAGTGGCTCGCTACAACTTTAATGCTGACACCAACGTGGAGCTCTCACTGAGAAAGGCAAGAGCCTCTCCGCTGTCACTGCATAACTTTGACTCTCAAATTGTCTGACTGTATATAGTTCTCATCCCCTCAGTGTCTACAATTAAACTGACTTCTACCTGTGTGTGTGTGTGTGTGTGTGTGTGTGTGTGTGTGTGTGTGTGTGTGTGTGTGTGTGTGTGTGTGTGTGTGTGTGTGTGTGTGTGTGTGTGTGTGTGTGTGTGTGTGTGTGTGTGTGTGTGTGTGTGTGTGTGTGTGTGTGTGTGTGTGTGTGTGTGTGTGTGTGTGTGTGTGTGTGCGCGCGTCTGACAGGGTGAGAGGGTGATTCTGCTGAGCCAGGTAGACCAGAACTGGTATGAAGGGAAGATCCCAGGGAGCAACAAGCAGGGCATCTTCCCCGTGACCTACGTAGATGTAGTTGTCAAGAAGTCCCCCACTGCCAAGAACCCCGCCCACCACTACCTAGAACCCTCTTCTTTACCCCAGAGCCTATCCGCTGACAGGATTCACCCTGTGGGTTCGGCCAAGGTACGATGACCCCACCGGAGCCCACATAACCTGACCCAAATGGCACCCTATTCTGTATTTGGTGCACTGCTTTTGACCAGAGCCCTATAGGCTGTGGTCCAAAGTAGTGCACCGTATAGGGAATGAGGTGCCATTTAGAAGACACACAAAATATGGCATTTACAATCTACTAATATGGCATTTACAATCTGCTGTCAGACTACCGGTCTATATGGCACATGAATATACTGCATGTGTCTTTTAGTAAATGATCGGTTTTGAAGAGAGGCGTACTGTAGTAGAGTACTTTGTCTCAGTTAGAACATTCTAGAACTAAGTGTGGTCTTCTCAGCTGTCTTGTTATGCATATATTAGCATTGGGGAGCTGTTGTCATAGCGTGACAATAGGATACTCTTCTAACACCAGCCACCAATCCATCAGGTTTCTTACACCAGCCACCAACCAATCCATCAGGTTTTTTACACCAGCCACCATCCAATCCATCAGTTTTTTTACACCACCAACCAATCCATCAGGTTTCTTACACCAGCCACCATCCAATCCATCAGTTTTTTTACACCACCAACCAATCCATCAGGTTTCTTACACCAGCCACCAACCAATCCATCAGGTTTCTTACACCAGCCACCATCCAATCCATCAGGTTTCTTACACCAGCCACCATCCAATCCATCAGTTTTTTTACACCACCAACCAATCCATCAGGTTTCTTACACCAGCCACCATCCAATCCATCAGGTTTCTTACACCAGCCACCAACCAATCCATCAGGTTTCTTACACCAGCCACCAACCCATCAGGTTTCTTACACCAGCCACCAATCCATCAGGTTTCTTACACCAGCCACCAACCAATCATCAGGTTTCTAACACCAGCCACCAATCCATCAGTTTTCTTACACCAGCCACCAACCAATCCATCAGGTTTCTTACACCAGCCACCAACCAATCCATCAGGTTTCTAACACCAGCCACCAATCCATCAGGTTTCTTACACCAAATCAAATCAAATCAAATTTTATTTATATAGCCCTTCGTACATCAGCTGATATCTCAAAGTGCTGTACAGAAACCCAGCCTAAAACCGAAAACAGCAAGCAATGCAGGTGTAGAAGCACGGTGGCTAGGAAAAACTCCCTAGAAAGGCCAAAACCTAGGAAGAAACCTAGAGAGGAACCAGGCTATGTGGGGTGGCCAGTCCTCTTCTGGCTGTGCCGGGTGGAGATTATAACAGAACATGGCCAAGATGTTCAAATGTTCATAAATGACCAGCATGGTCGAATAATAGTAAGGCAGAACAGTTGAAACTGTAGTAGCAGCATGGCCAGGTGGACTGGGGACAGCAAGGAGTCATCATGTCAGGTAGTCCTGGGGCATGGTCCTAGGGCTCAGGTCAGTTGAAACTGGAGCAGCAGCATGGCCAGGTGGACTGGGGACAGCAAGGAGTCATCATGTCAGGTAGTCCTGGGGCATGGTCCTAGGGCTCAGGTCCTCCGAGAGAGAGAAAGAAAGAAGGAGAGAATTAGAGAACGCACACTTAGATTCACACAGGACACTGAATAGGACAGGGGAAGTACTCCAGATATAACAAACTGACCCTAGCCCCCCGACACAAACTACTGCAGCATAAATACTGGAGGCTAAGACAGGAGGGGTTAGGAGACACTGTGGCCCCATCCAAGGACACCCCCGGACAGGGCCAAACAGGAAGGATATAACCCCACTCACTTTGCCAAAGCACAGCCCCCACACCACTACCAGCCACCAATCCATCAGGTTTCTTACACCAGCCACCAACCAATCCATCAGGTTTCTAACACCAGCCACCAATCCATCAGGTTTCTTACACCAGCCACCAATCCATCAGGTTTCTTACACCAGCCACCAACCAATCCATCAGGTTTCTAACACCAGCCACCAATCCATCAGGTTTCTTACACCAGCCACCAATTCATCAGGTTTCTAACACCAGCCACCAATCCATCAGGTTTCTAACACCAGCCACCAATCCATCAGGTTTCTTACACCAGCCACCAATCCATCAGGTTTCTTACAGCAGCCACCAATCAGTGTGATTTAGTCTTACTCAATCCTTGACAAACCCACACTGTACACACACAAAGTTTATCTATGTTTAAAGGGATTTGTGATGCCGACACTATGACATTCATTGTAGAAGCCTCGTTTTCCATTAAACTGTTTAATAGAGACCTCTGTGGGTGGGAGAGCTACCAGCTCCTGCTTCTCCAGTAAGACGTACCAGGCCCAGTTCACATTTCACACTTCATCCACAGACTTGGCAGCAACAGCGCAGGCCGCATTAGATCCTTGGAAAGTCCCAACCACATTGAAGTTGACATTTTAAAATGGTTTAAGGGAAAGATTAAGGTTAGGGTTAGGTAAGGGTTAAGGTGAAGGTGAAGATTAAGGTTAAGGTTAGGGTTAGGTAAGGGTTATGGTTAAGTTAAGTTAAGGATTAGGGTAAGGGTAGAATTTAAAGTTATGATTCAGGGTAAGGACCAGGGTGGGAAATTACCATCAGCCACCAGCCAAATGCTGGTAGATTTTGGCATTGGCTGGTAGAATGTCTATGTTTACCAGCCACATTGGCAGGTGGTCACAGAGCATTTGGCTGGTAGAATGTCTATGTTTAGCAGCCACATTGGCAGGTGGTCGCAGAGCATTTGGCTGGTAGAATGTCTATGTTTACCAGCCACATTGGCAGGTGGTCGCAGAGCATTTGGCTGGTAGAATGTCTATGTTTACCAGCCACATTGGCAGTTGGTCACAGAGCATTTGGCTGGTAGAATGTCTATGTTTACCAGCCACATTGGCAGGTGGTCACAGAGCATTTGGCTGATAGAATCTCTAGTTTACCATTCACATTGGCGGGAGGTCGCGGAACATTTGGCTGGTAGAATCTCTAGTTTACCATTCACATTGGCGGGAGGTCGCGGAACATTTGACTGGTAGAATCTCTAGTTTACCAGCCACGTTGGTGGGTGGTCACAGAGCATTTGGCTGGTAGAATCTCTAGTTTACCAGCCACGTTGATGGGTGGTCACAGAGCATTTGGCTGGTAGAATCTCTAGTTTACCAGCCACATTGGCGGGTGGTCGCGGAACATTTGGCTGGTAGAATCTCTAGTTTACCATTCACATTGGCGGGAGGTCGCAGAACATTTGACTGGTAGAATCTCTAGTTTTACCAGCCACGTTGGTGGGTGGTCACAGAGCATTTGGCTGGTAGAATCTCTAGTTTACCAGCCACGTTGATGGGTGGTCACAGAGCATTTGGCTGGTAGAATCTCTAGTTTACCAGCCACATTGGCGGGTGGTCACAGAGCATTTGGCTGGTAGAATCTCTAGTTTACCATTCACATTGGCGGGTGGTCACAGAGCATTTGGCTGGTAGAATCTCTAGTTTACCATTCACATTGGCGGGAGGTCACAGAGCATTTGGCTGGTAGAATCTCTAGTTTACCATTCACATTGGCGGGAGGTTTCAGAACATTTGGCTGGTAGAATCTCTAGTTTACCATTCACATTGGTGGGAGGTCACAGAGCATTTGGCTGGTAGAATCTCTAGTTTACCAGCCACGTTGGCGGCTGGTCACAGAACATTTGGCTGGTAGAATCTCTAGTTTACCAGACACGTTGGCGGGTGGTCACAGATCATTTGGCTAGAATCTCTAGTTTACCAGACACGTTGGCGGGTGGTCACAGAGCATTTGGCTAGAATCTCTAGTTTACCAGCCACGTTGATGGGTGGTCACAGAGCATTTGGCTGGTAGAATATCTAGTTTACCAGCCACGTTAGCAGGTGGTCACAGAGCATTTGGGAGCATTTTCTTCCTCCAATCCAAAGACCACATGTACGTGTGTGTGGCAGCTCTGGAGGAGAGAATCTCAACGCTGCAGTGGTGAAAGCGGAGTTGGATACAGTGATTTCTGGGATTGATTATTTTGGGTCAAATTTGGGCATCGACTAGCCTCTGCTGGTAAGGACGTCCCAAGGATCTCAGATACCACTAACCCCAGGTAAAGCCTCTGTATCTTTACCACCAGTCTCTTTTCTGTCAGTGACCTAAAATAATCTGACTGGAGTCAATATTGCTAAATAGATTTCAGAATAGATGTCAGAAACAACAACAGTCTCAGTCCTATGCATTCTGACCTGGCCATTCCCCTCACTTATGTTCTGCCGTATGTTTCTGTACTCTCTCTCTTTCTCTCCCAAGTCATCATCCACGCGCCCTCGCTTCAGTCCACCATCGCCTTCCCTCTCCTTCAGGACACCCCGCTCCTCCCTGTTCCCATCCCCCTCCCCAAGTACCCAGAGGGCCCACCTGCAGGCTGTCACCAATGATTGGATAAACCTGACCCTGGGCCTATCCCCCTCCTGCACCCCGGCCCCCACTCCTCCCCCGTACCCTAACAGCAGTCTGCTGGCCGACCTGGAGGCCCTCAGCACCCTGGTGTCCCCCTCACCCTATCCAGCCCCCAGCCATTTCCTGGTTTCCCCCTGCCCAGCCCCCACATTGGGAACCGTACCCTCGACACCACGCAACCTCACCCCTTCCCTCCGAGAGGGCCACTTTATCCCCATCACCTCACCCAAGGCTCCCATCTACCCCTGCTCCCCAGAACCCAGACCCTCCCCACTATCCTCCCTCCCCACCTCTGGCGGCACCTCTTTCACCTCATCACCCATCTCTCCCATGTTTGGGAGCCCCAAGTATGTCAGCGTGGTCGATTTGTCTCAGATTCAGAACAACACTAGCATCAAGCCCATTATAGACTCGGAGAAACCTTTCAACCCCTTCACAGACACAGTGACCCTGTCTCCCACCTCACCTAAGGCCTGCAGTCCCATCAATCTGGTGGTGTACGAGCCCAGCGATTGCCCCTCTCACAGTGACCACCCATCTCAAAGCTACCTCCTGTCTCAAAGCTACCCCCTGTCTCACACCCACCCCCCATCTCAACTCGAGAACATAGTAGAGCTAAATCAGTTTATCTCAAAAGAGATGAATCAGTTCATGGAGGACTCCACTAAAGACCAGGTAGTGGACCAGGAACAGGAAGATGACCTTTGTAAGGAGCTGGTGTCCATCATTCAGGGGGGCGACCAATCCAAAGGGGAAGAGTTTTACAGACAAGCATCAGACGTGACAGAGGAGCTTCCCAAGCTCTTCATAGAGGAGGAGCCTACTGAGAGCAGGAAGATGACCCCACCTTATAATACCTTTACCCCTGTGTGTAGAGATGGGGCAGAACAGGACAAGGTAGAGTCCTCCCTGGTGTGATCTGTGTGTCCTAACCTGACACTGCTGTGCAAACATTTTTGCTTCCACTAACCCTAAAGGAACTTATTGAAATTTGAGGCAACTTTTTTCCAACCAATTTTTTTTCTGAGAGAAACAGCTTCTTGTTATGTCTCATTAGTCAGTTTGTTTGCCACTCTCAAAAGATAACTCAGATGGGGCTGTGTGTGTAGCCCATAACACACTTTTCCTTTTGGTCTCTCTGTCATCAGGGTTCCTCTGTACGCCTCACCTCCCCTCCCTCCCAGCAGTTCACCATCCCCACTCTCTCCACCTCACCCAAACCTTTGTCTCCCCTCATCTTCCCCTGCACCACCCCTCCACTTCCAGGGGTGCTACACTCTCCCCCTCCCTACAACAAACAGTACCCCCGCCTGGAGCCTAGGTCCTCCAAGGTCAAGGTAAAGACCAGGTGCCTGTGTGACATCATGTCGTGACAACTAACTCCTCCCCTTCCCCTAATTCTCCTCTCTAACATTGACATACTGTAACATCCTCGCTCCTTCAACCCTTACTTCACTTTATTCACTGTGGTACTGATACTGTCATTCGTTTTTAGTTCTGTTTACTTCACACTGTCATCTTTGGTCAGTACTGCTATTGGTTGGTTCATAGATAGAGTACTATGTTACAATACTACTGTAACATGCTAAGTCTAGATAAATGAATCACTGTATGTTAGGTAACAGATCTTTACACAGTTACAGTTCTATTAAATGGTTGATAATTAAGTAACATGGCTGCCAGATAGTCCTTGTATACTTAGAATTTTTGTTTTCACTTTACCCTTTTCTCCAGGGTCAGTATCCACAAAGCGACTCAGAGTAGGAGTGCTGACCTAGGATCTGTCCATATAATCTTATTCATTATGATCTTAAAGGCAAACCTGATCCTAGATCAGCACACTTACTTTGAGACCCTTTGTGGATACGGGCCCAGGTCTCATGCCAGTCTCCTCCTAGCAGATCTTACTGTCATTAAAGGTAGACTCAGCGATATGAAGTAGATGCGTGAAGTAACCAGCATATTGGGTCAATTTCCGCAACAACTACGAGCGTTTGGTCTCGTGCCTACCACACTAACAGTGTGAAGCGAACATGTGCACATGCGCAGATACTGTGTGTGACTGTGTGAGAGCCAAGTCTTGCATCTCACTCATCTCAACATCTGCAGTGCTGCTCTTGGTAACATAATTTCTCTAGCTTTAGAAGCTTTCCTTTCTCAACCCTGGCCAGGGTTGCACATTTTGGGGAATGTTCAGAGGTGGAAACTTTCCGTGGGAATTAACGGGAATATATGCGAATTAACGGATATATATTGGAATTAATGGAAATGTATGCAAATGAATATTAATACCATTTAAATGTAGATGTTTTTTGCATTGGATATATTTACCATATCATATGGAGACAGAAACATAAACCTTTTACCTTGTCATAAGCAGACGTAATTGCAAATTATTAAATCCTTCCAATAGAAATAAAAAATAAATGTGTTGACTCTTCACATGGGATGATTTCACTGAACAACAAAATAAAGGGAATATTGAATGATCCCCACTGATCCATTGCATCTCCCAAAACTGTTTTCAACATACATCTGTAAAATAATAGTCTAGAAACTAAAGCTTTGGTTGTCTTCCTCGCAGGCTTCCATGTCTTCTCCCTGGATCTCCTCAATATCCGTCCACCTCTTGAACATCAGACTCTGAGGCCTCATCTGCACTGTCACTTCCCAATCTTGTTGAGGATGGCTCATTGTCAGACTCAAAAAGCCTCAAATTTGCCCGGATGGCCACCAATTTTTCAACCCTTGTATTGGTCAGCCTGTTGCGTGCTTTGGTGTGTGTGTTCCCAAACAAGGACCGGTTACGCTCTGAGGCAGCTGATGTTGGTGGGATTTGGAGGATGATGGAGGCAACAGGGGAAAGAGCCTCAGATCCACAAAGTCCCTTCCACCAGGTGGCTGATGAGACATGTTGGCACGACTGCCATTTTGCATCTCCATCCCAAAGCCCTTGCTTGAAAGTGTACTTCACCAGACTACCAAGAACCTTGCCCTCATCCAGGCCAAGGTGGCGAGACACGGTAGTGATGACACCATAGGCCTTGTTGATCTCTGCACCAGAGAGGAGGCTCTTGCCAGCGTACTTGGGGTCCAACATGTATGCTGCGGCGTGTATGGGCTTCAGGTAGAAGTCTTCACGCTTTTTGATGTATTTCAGAACTGCAGTTTCCTCTGCTTGGAGCACAGTGAAGTGGGCAGGGCAGTACAGATTTCTTCTCTTACATCTGCAAGCAGAGTCTGAACATCAGAAAGGATGGCATTGTCTCCCTCAATCCGTGTGATGGCTACTGCTATAGGTTTCAGGAGTATCAGGCTGCTTACCACTATCTCTCACCAGAAATAATAATCCAGTAGGATCCTCTCGATGGCGCTGTCCATATCGGCAGACTATGATATGGCCATTTCTTGGAGAGACTCATTCCCCTCCAGGAGACTGTCAAACATGATGACAACACCATCCCGATGGGTGTTGCTGGACAGCTTCAATGTGGTGCTCTTATTCTTCTCACTTTGCTTGGTGAGGAAGATTACTGCTATAACTTGATGACCCTTCACATACCAAACCATTTCCTTGGCTCTCTTGTAGAGTGTATCCATTGTTTTCAGTGCCATGATGTCCTTAAGGAGCAGATTCAATGCATGAGCAGCACAGCCAATGGGTGTGATGTGAGGGTAGGACTCCTCCACTTTAGACCAAGCAGCCTTCATGTTCGTAGCATTGTCTGTCACCAGTGCAAATACCTTCTGTGATCCAAGATCATTGATGACTGTCTTCAGCTCATCTGCAATGTAGAGATCGGTGTGTCTGTTATCCCTTCTGTCTGCACTCTTGTAGAATACTGGTTGAGGGGTGGAGATGATGTAGTTAACTATTCCTTGCCCATGAACATTCGACCACCCATCAGAGATTATTGCAATACAGTCTGCTTTCTCTATGATTTGCTTGACCTTCCCTATGAACTCTGTTGAACTCTGCATCCAGCAAATTAGTAGATAAAGCATGTCTGGATGGAGGAGTGTATGCTGGGCGAAGAACATTCAGAAATCTCTTCCAATACACATTGCCTGTGAGCATCAGAGGTGAACCAGTTGCATACACAGCTCAAGGAAGACATTCATCAGCATTTCTCTGACTACTTTCCTCCATTGAGTGAAAAAACTTCTGATTCCAGGAGGACCATGAGCTGTTGCTATCGATAAGGTGTCTGATTCATCATTTTCACTTTGATCGAAGTAGAGGGACTTTTGTCAGAGGTTACTTGTTGTGAACGCTGAGGGAACTTTATGCACTTGGCCAGATGATTCTGCATCTTTGTTGCATTCTTCACATATGATTTGGCACAGTATTTGCAAATGTACAGCTTTTCCTTCCTTCTCCTTCTAAATGCAGTGAAATGTCTCCACACATCAGATAGTGCCCGTGGCATTTTCCTGTAAAGATTTTTTTTAAATGAGTAGGAAAAAAAACAAATACAATGATTTAAACACACTTTGCTGTAGGCTACTATTTACTAGTTAATAAAAAATAATGTATGTCATATAAAATATATTCGCCCCACCCAGTATTGTAATCAAAACTTACCAGAAAGCATGTAGTCCTTGACTCAGACAGTGAAGTAGTGTGGGGTCAATAGCATCTCATGAATGTGCAAACTCTTGAGAATCAGCTGTATATGTGATGGAAGAGTGCACTGCACTGTGGATGGAGAGGGTGGCAATTCCATTGAATTGGGGATAGTTTAACCAAAATATGCCACAAGACCTAGAATTGCCTTATGTGTATCCCACAAAAAAAGGTTCACTGTTATAAGCTAACTTTTTTTAAATGAATTTAAGCAAAATTCCCAGGCTTAACTTCCCATGGAAAATCTCCGGAAAATTTGGTATATTTACCACAAAGTTTCCAACCCTTTGCAATCCTAACCCTGGCTGACGTACGAAATATACTGCTGCTTCATACAACGCTGGGAGAGAGAGATCACCAAAGATTGTTACATTTCAAACTTACCACTTACACAGTAAGATCGATATGTTCTGGTTTAATGCCAAATATAATTTTCTAGAAATAGTGTTTAACTTTGATGACAGGTTTGGTTGCCCAGTTTGTCCCTGTTAATCCCCTGGTATGTCCTTTTGTGTGAGTGTGTGCGTGATCAGAGTGGTAAAGTATGTTTGAGTACTCTTCTCTAATTGTAACTCCTGGTTGTGGTTCTTTCAGCCTGTAAATGGTGAGGTTGTTGTTGTGGGTAAGCCCCCTCGTAGCCCCGTGATGTCTCGGAGGTCCTGCGGCTCGCCCAGTAGAGCCCAGAGCTATTCCCCATCTCATAGGGTAGGGCTGCTACCCACTATGCACCTTGTGTGACATCATCGTATGTTTGGGTTACTAGGAAACCAAGTCCTCTCTTTAGAGTTAATGTGTATCTTTTTTTCTGTCAACATATCTACCACATAATATACAACACCCTCACACATATGGTCTGTAGAAATACTACCTCCTAGATATGAAGAGATGAATATCCAGGAGACAACAGATCTGTTAAGAATGTCCAGAGGAATACCTTCAACTAGAAATCCTGCCCGTCTGTCCAGTGTGCCTTGCAGCTTTCATTGTGTGGGAACAGGAATCCCCAGTTGTGTCTGATGATCCGACAATGGGTCCCTGTTTCCCTGTTGCAAAGTGTGTGTCCCAAAGAGCGCCCTATTCCCTATAGAATGCACTACTTAGGGAATAGGGAGCCATTTGGGATGTAACCTTAGTGTCTGGTTTTTGGAATGTGCTCCCTTGACAGCATCGTCTGTGGTTTTACTGCATGCCTGAAGACTGACGGTTTCATTCAGGAGAATGGAATGGACTCCCCCTTTGACCCATAATTGTCTCCCCAACCTGTTAGTGTGGAAGCAAAACAGTCCATGCTTGTGAACTTGCTGTTTGCTAGGATGGCTTGTGTTAGCCTGAGTGCCAGTCTCTTTGTGCTATCAGGCCAACTCATTGTCACTCATTGTCTTGCCAATGTGGTTGGCAAGAGCACAAACTAATCTGGGACCAGTCTAGGCTTGTGTGCTGTGGAATAGGTGGATGTTAGGAATGAATGTTAGGATCTGAAATGCTTTGTTGCTCACTGTCTTCTATTCTGTCTCTGAGGGATGTTGAATAAATACTGTGTACCTCCCAGGAAGGCCTTAGTTCCCAAATCCCCTTCAACCAAGCAAAGTACAGTGAGCTCTTTGTCAGCATTGTGGTTCTAGCACATTAATTAAAGCAAAGATGGTTTTGGCTCTGGCACATTGTTGCTACAGTGATGGACACTGATGGTGGTAAAACGGCAGAGGAAGACAGATAGAAACATGACATGCCTACTGTATAACACTGCATTTCTCTTCTCTCTTCTCAGCGGCCATTGTTTACCCAAGATGCCCTGAATTGTGGTGGAGAGGCGTAAGTCTATCTTCTATTTCCACAACGATTTATTTCCCCAACTTGACTGTTAAAGCTATATAGAGGATTAAAGCTTATTTGAAGTTAAATCTCTGATTGAATGTGTCTAAATTGTATTATAAACTGGTTGGTTCGAGCCCTGAACGGCTGATGGCCGCGGTATATCAGACTGTATAACACGGGTATGACAAAACCATTTCTTATTACGTTGGTAACTAGTTTATAATATCAAAAAATCACCTCGGAATTTTGTGGTATAAGGGCTGTGTCCAGGCACTCCGCGTAGCGTCGTGCAGTCATGCATAAGAACAGCCCTATTGGCCATATACCACACCTCCTCAGGCCTTATTGCTTAAATAAGCAGTAGCAATGTGTAAATGAATCTGATGATGTGACTGTATAATCCTCACTGATGACAGTTATTATGGTCTGTAGGTTCCAGGTCCTGTATAACTATGCTCCACGTAATGAGGATGAGTTGGAGCTCAAGGAAGGGGACATTGTTGATGTGATGGAGAGGTGTGACGACGGCTGGTTTGTAGGTAGGTCCGACGTTGTATTTATTTGCTCTATTAATATCCAAAAGATATAGACATGAATTATACAATAATTCCTGTGTAGGGGCTCTGCATGGCCATCGCCCACCCCTGTTCAGCCAATCATTCAGAGCATTTAAAAGTTGTACTACTTAGCTGCTGCCAACAGATGGCATCCCTCGCCTTGAATTGAGTCATTAAACCAATCAGTGCTCTGTGGAAGTTGTCTGTTATTTAGATGTGACAATAGTCACATATCCTCAGCCATTGTTCCATAAACAAAAACATGATGCACTACTCCACTGAAAATGCTTGTAACAAACTATATTGTTGAGATATTTCCTTTAATACCGCTATATGTTTGTTATTTTTCAAGGCACATCCAGAAGAAGCACGTTTTTTGGAACCTTTCCTGGAAACTACGTGAAGCGGCTATAACCTTGTTCTCATGATGTCCAGCAAAACTGCAGTGGTTGTATAACTCAGTGGGTGAATAACCAATGTATTCAGACTGCACAAAAACATTACATTCATCTATGACTAGTTATTTTCATTTTTAAAAAACTTTTCCAGGAGTGACAATGCATTTACTAATTTGATGAATAGGAGAAGATATGAACCCAGTGGCCTTGAAGGAATATATTTCATGTTTGATTTAAGGGTATTCTACTCTACTAACTGTGAGGATGTCTCAGTGCATACAGTGGATGCAACAAATAAGGTTGAAAGCAGATTTGGTCATAAACAAATATGAGTTATTTGTGCGGAATGAGAGTTATTTACAGTGAAGGGATGCCTTATAGACTAATGGGTTTCACAATAATGAAGTAACCAAGTGCCCTATTTACCATGTATTTATTTATACATAAATATATATTTTTCTTGTTCTGGAAGTACTCTATAATTGATTATGCTAATGGCCATTAGGAGAGTGTGTTATTAACCTTTTTGGAGAGGGGTTGTCCTCTTGCTTCATACAGTTAAAGCGCAGTGGACCTGAACTTGGATCTGTACAGGCAGGCAGAAAGAGATGACAGTGTTGTTGTGTTACTTTTATACAGGCAATTAGGGTTCCTCCTCAATGCATCCGTTAGCACATGGCTTTGGACAGACACATAGTTGATGTATTCCGGCAGTTACCTCTGACTGGAGCTGATGTCTTGTCCGCTTTTGTTTTTCTCTCCTGACATTCCTATAAGTATTAATAAAAAGAAAGAGAAGACTTTTATGTCATTGGACAATATATATTTTTTAAAAGCAATGTCTTCTTTTTACAACTTGGGTAGAGTGATCTGTTAATTTCAGATTGTTCTTTAATATATGATTATTTTACAATGTTCTTCTTATTGCGAACTGTCAAATTATTTGAAATGATTTAAATATCTTAGGGACAACTCACCTGCCACAAATCCTGTATAAAAGTGTAAAACATATTTGATGTCATTGAATTTACTGTCTGTATGCATACAGCTCCAAATCAGCGTTTGATTTATGCAATAACCATTCTCCCAAATACCTGCCTTTCTGTTCTAGAACACAGAGCAACAAAATGACAGAAGGATTGGAAGTGATGATGTTGTTGATGATGACATGTAATAAAGTCATCATGTAACTTTGTGTTCACTACTGCCTAAACACACCATACCGTATAGTCTGTCATGTACAGTGTATGTCCCTGTGATTAAAAAACATCCACTGCCTCCATCAGTCATCAGCATGTATTTCCATTTCTTGCATTATTTCAGCAATAGCAGGTATGCCGGAGAGGTGCATAACAGGTGCAATAGCAGGTATGCCGGAGAGGTGCATAACAGGTATGCCGGAGAGGTGCATAACAGGTGCAATAGCAGGTATGCCGGAGAGGTGCATAACAGGTGCAATAGCAGGTATGCCGGAGAGGTGCATAACAGGTATGCAGGAGAGGTGCATAACAGGTGCAATAGCAGGTATGCCGGAGAGGTGCATAACAGGTATACTGGAGAGGTGCATAACAGGTATGCCAGAGAGGTACATAACAGGTGCGATAGCAGGTATGCCGGAGAGGTGCATAACAGGTGCAATAGCAGGTATGCCGGAGAGGTGCATAACAGGTATACTGGAGAGGTGCATAACAGGTATACTAGAGAGGTGCATAACAGGTATACTGGAGAGGTGCATAACAGGTATACTAGAGAGGTGCATAACAGGTATACTGGAGAGGTGCATAACAGGTATGCCGGAGAGGTGCATAACTTTGCAAACTAGCATTTGGTCAACATGTGAAGTCATTGTCTAAGGAAAAATTCTGGCAATATCATCAAAAAGGAGAGAAAAATGAAATGTAATTGTATATAATCAGTACATCAGAAAGTCAGTAGGAAGTATGTACTGTAAGTATACACAAACACAGTGAACTATTGATATGGTGATCAAGGATCTACATCAAGGAGGTGTGAGGAATTTGGACATGGCGTCAACTACCTCTGGTCCAGAGCGCTAGTGCGACTTGCTAAGACTGGGCCTTGAATGCTCACCATTAGCAAACCACTCAACACCATGTCTGCAATACAGTCACCACCCTTCCAATACCTGGAGATCCCCTTCTCCCCACAGGACACAGGATGAGGTGTGGAGACACATTCACCCTCAATGACAATATGTCTGTTTTTTATTTCTGTAATATTGTTTATCCAATCAATTCTGCCTGAATGTTTCCCTTCCTTTGTGCTCATTGTCTGAGGATTTTATTTCTCTGTATTATTCTTGAATAATAGTCCTGCAATCAGCCCAATATTACCATGGTAATAACATTACCATTGACACAGTTACAGTGTGCAATGTGAAAAAGGTCCACCACAGTTCTCCATTACAGTTCTGGTATTATGAAAATAGCCTGGTTATTTCAGCTCCCAAACGATTGGCTGTTTACATAAATGTGAAAGCAGGCTTCATCCTGTAACCTACTGCAGTAGCTGCTGGCCTGATCCCCCCCCAGCCTGCCTACTATATCAACATCTGGTAGCTGCTGGCCTGATCCTCCCAGCCTGCCTGCTATATCAACAGCTGGTAGCTGCTGGCCTGATCCCCCCCCCCAGCCTGCCTACTATATCAACAGCTGGTAGCTGCTGGCCTGATCCCCCCAGCCTGCCTACTATATCAACAGCTGGTAGCTGGCTGGCCTGATCCCCCAGCCTTCCTGCTATATCAACAGCTGGTAGCTCCCTGATCCCAGCCTGCCTGATCCTCCTACAGCCTGCCTCCTCCCAGCCTATATCAACAGCTGGTAGCTGCTGGCCTGATCCTCCCAGCCTGCCTACTATATCAACAGCTGGTAGCTGCTGGCCCGATCCTCCCAGCCTGCCTGCTATATCAACATCTGGTAGCTGCTGGCCTGATCCCCCCAGCCTGCCTACTATATCAACAGCTGGTAGCTGCTGGCCTGATCCCCCCCAGCCTGCCTGCTATATCAACAGCTGGTATCTGCTGGCCTGATCCCCCCAGCCTGGCTACTATATCAACAGCTGGTATCTGCTGGCCCGATCCTCCCAGCCTGCCTGCTATACCAACAGCTGGTATCTGCTGGCCTGATCCCCCCCAGCCTGCCTACTATATCAACAGCTGGTATCTGCTGGCCTGATCCCCCAGCCTGCCTACTATATCAACAGCTGGTAGCTGCTGGCCTGATCCCCCCAGTCTGGCTACTATATCAACAGCTGGTAGCTGCTGGCCTGATCCCCCCAGCCTGGCTACTATATCAACAGCTGGTAGCCTGGCTACTATATCAACAGCTGGTAGCTGCTGGCCCGATCCTCCCAGCCTGCCTACTATATAAACAGCTGGTAGCTGCTGGCCTGATCCCCCCCAGCCTGCCTACTATATAAACAGCTGGTAGCTGCTGGCCCGATCCTCCCAGCCTGCCTACTATATAAACAGCTGGTAGCTGCTGGCCCGATCCTCCCAGCCTGCTGGTAGCTGCCTGATCCCCCCAGCCTGCCTACTATATCAACAGCTGGTAGCTGCTGGCCCGATCCTCCCAGCCTCCTACAGCCTGTCTACTATATCAACAGCTGGTAGCTGCTGGCCCGATCCTCCCAGCCTGCCTACTATATCAACAGCTGGTAGCTGCTGGCCCGATCCCCCAGCCTGCCTACTATATAAACAGCTGGTAGCTGCTGGCCTGATCCCCCCCCAGCCTGCCTACTATATCAACAGCTGGTAGCTGCTGGCCCGATCCTCCCAGCCTGCCTACTATATAAACAGCCGGTAGCTGCTGGCCCTGATCCCCCAGCCTGCCTACTATATAAACAACAGCTGGTAGCTGCTGGCCCGATCCTCCCAGCCTGCCTACTATATAAACAGCCACTGGCCTGATCCTCACAGCCTGTCTACTATATAAACAGCCACTGGCCCGATCCTCACAGTCTGCCTACTATATAAACAGCCACTGGCCTGATCCTCACAGCCTGTCTACTATATAAACTGCCGGCAGTTGCTGGCCCGATCCTCACAGCCTGTCTACTATATAAACAGCCGCTGGCCTGATCCTCACAGACTGCCTACTATATAAACAGCCATGACAAATAGAAGGCTCTGACCACACCGTGTCCTCAACTTTTCCCTGGCGCCTCCATGGCAACTACAAAAATAAAGCCCCTGGTTCAGCCAGCATTCAGGCCAGGGAAGTCCAAGGTTTCTATAATTACGAACCTGGACCTAGGGGCAGACAGGCTGCTGTGTTTTCTTTCAGAATGAAGGAATCAGAAGTATTCCCCTGGTGCTGTTCTAAAACAAAGCCAGGGGAGACCTCCTAAGCCTTTTTAATTGTGCTCCCTTATTTATCTGATGATTTATGAATCCCCAGACAAATCCTCCCAGCTGGTCTCTAGTCAGCGGTGCTGTGCTCTATTTGAGGTTGTGCTTTCGAAGATAAAGTGCTTTCTTTGAAAGTCATTATGTTATCTTAGAAAGCTATTGACAGTTGTGTGAATGCATCAGAGGTGTGGTCATCCCTAGGAAGAGTGATGAGAGTAAGACTAAACAATAAAGAGAGAATATAACAGTGAGAAACATACTTTTCTGGTTGGCCAACAGGCCTTTTGAGCTTGGTAAGGATAGGGCTCTGCGGGTTTCCTCCAGGGCTATAAAAAGAGACTATAAAAAACTGACCCTAACCTTAACCTTGACCTTAACCCTGACCCTAACCCTAACTCTAACCTAATTTTATCAAATTCTGAAATGTAATATCAGTTTGCAGGTCAGCAGTGTTCATATAGCCTTTTCCTTGTGCAATGAAGGCCTGCTCAATCTCAGGGGCTCAACCAAGCTTTAAGTCCCCACCAAATAAGGGGGCAAGTTGTCAAAGCATGCAGGCCAAGTAAAACAGGTGATTTCTGACAGATTGCTTTGGCTCTCTAATGAGACAAGCACAGACTGCACTCAAACTGTAAATGGACTGTTGGACAGAGTGAATAGTCAGCCTTCTCCATCTGCACAGAAGAACATCCGCTTAAAGCAAGGCCCAGGCAGGCACTCATGAGCCCTGTTGATACCTGGTTCTATCATGCAGCCTATGTCCTAATCTTGTCCACATTCTGATTGTGCTCACATTTTTAGACAAGCGTAGATCATTAAAAGACACATTGTGATCTGATTGTGATCAGATCTTATAAGTGTGAACAGACAAGACCAGGTAAAGATCAGGACATGATCAACCCCGTCTCCTTCCCATGCAGCGCGTGTCTTGGCAGACAGGTGTTGTGGTACAACTTTTATCAGCTCCAGAGCCGGGTCTTTCTGTCAGCCACCCAGGTCTGGATGCCTGTGTCATCTATGTCATATTTGCCTGCGTCTCTATTTGGGCACTGGTTTGGCCTGCTGACTGATGAGGGTGGGTCATCACACAGGAGTTGTCGAGCCCAACCAACAAGGAACAGAGAGAAAGGGGGGAATCGAGTGAGAGAGAGATAAACAGAGAGAGAGAGTAACTGACAGGGTAGGTTCTAGCACTCTGCCTCAGAGGTCCTCAGACAGCCGGATGACTTCACTCTGAGGGCGGGGCATCCTCCTAACATGCCCAGCGGCCTGTTATAAAGGCTCCTGGCCAGAGAAAGGCTGCCAATCAGCTCTGGAAGAGCAGTGTGTCTGTGTGTGTGTGTGTGTGTGTGTGAGAGAGAGAGAGAGTGAGAGAGAGAGAGAGAGAGAGAGAGAGAGAGAGAGAGAGAGAGAGAGAGAGAGAGAGAGAGAGAGAGAGAGAGAGAGAGAGAGAGAGAGAGAGAGAGAGAGAGAGAGAGAGAGAGAGAGAGAGAGAGAGAGAGAGAGAGAGAGAGAGAGAGAGAGAGTGCACGCGAGAGAGATAGAGAAAGAGACAGAGAGATAGAGTGTGGAGGTAGAGATTAGCCTACTGCTGCTGTGACTGCTGCTCTACCAGAAACAGGGTGACAGCTAGGAAGATAATGCCCCAGAATGTGGTCCTGGATGGTCCAGCCCCCTGGGGCTTCAGGCTCAATGGAGGGAAGGACTTCAACCAGCCCCTGACCATCACCAGGGTGAGTGCCCACTGAACAACCTTAAACGTGATTAATACCATTTTGAAATATATTCTAAAATTGACTCGTAGGTGTGATATGGTTACATTTTCTGGTGACTGTTAAATGCAGTGGTAGCATTTTGAACTAACTGTAGACAAGGGAGTGATTTCTGACTGAGACAGGCTTACAAAGAGTTAACAGTAATCTAGGCTTGAGGAATTAAAAGCATGTAGAACTTTCTATACAGTATATCAGTGACAAATAAAAAAACTTGACTTTTGCTTTATATATAGATAATAATAAAAGCAGGACTGGACAACCTTTATATGTAGCTCAAGATTTAGGTCTGTGTCAAAGAAGACACAAGGTTTCTGGACGTAGGTTTTACACTGGTGGACAAATGACCAAGGTAAATAAAACAACCTCTGATTTCATATCATTGAGCTGGAAGAAGTTGTTAGACATCCAACATTTGATGTCAGCAAGATACTGGTTGAAGGTTTGCTATGCTAGCTTGATCACTGGGTCTGTTTGGTAAATAAAGTAGCATGTCATCTGCATAGCAGTGAAACTGAATTTTATTATTGCGGATGATGTCACCCAGGGGACTCATGTACAGGGTAAATGTACAGGATGGGGCCCAGAATTGACCCCTGAGGGACACCATAGTAAATAAGTGCTGGGGATGATACTGAACCACCCATGGTCACTGATAAATGTCTGCCACATAGATATGACCTGAACCAGTCAAGGGCATTGCCGTAGATTCCCACCCACCTCTCCAATCTGTCGACAAGAAGGTTATGATCAATAGTATCAAACATGACACTGAGATCCAAAAAACTAGGATAGAGAACTAGGATAGAGAACTAGGATAGAGAACTAGGATAGAGAACTAGGATAGAGATTTAGGATAGAGAACTAGGATAGAGAACTAGGATAGAGAACTAGGATAGAGAACTAGGATAGAGAACTAGGATAGAGAACTAGGATAGAGAACTAGGATAGAGAACTAGGATAGAGAACTAGGATAGAGAACTAGGATAGAGAACTAGGATAGAGCACTAGGATAAAGCACTAGGATAGAGAACTAGGATAGAGCACTAGGATAGAGAACTAGGATAGAGCACTAGGATAGAGCATTCACCAGCATCGTCAGCCAACAGAAAGTAATTACTGACTTTCAGTAAAGACGTTTCTGTGCTGTGAAGTGATTTGTTGTTCGTACTCATACTCAAATAAGCCACCAAATGCTTTAAAACAACTTTTTCTAACATCTTGGATAAAAAAGGAAGTTTAGAGATGAGGAGGCGTATAGATTGGGCTTTTTAAGGAGAAGTTGGACCAGAACAGTTTTAAAATAGGCTGGGAAGGAGCCAGAGGTCAGGGAGCTATTTCCAATACACAGAATGTTGGGGCCAACAGTATGGATAACTTATTTTAGTAGTGCAGTAAGGACCATGTCCAAGGGTCAGGGGGCGGTCTTCATGTGAGGAACAGTACCAAGGAGGGACTCAAAGGATATTTGGTCAAAAGAGTAAAAGGAAGCAGTAGACAGTCTCAGAGTAGTTGCCTCTTGACCAGAAATTCTGGTATGGGGTTGGCTACTGTCATTCTGGGATCTAAAATGTTCTATGTTTTCTGTAGAAAATAATCGTAAAAACTGTTCGCCAAGACCAGGGGATGCAAGCATGTCATTGTTAAGGGGGCCACTGACAACATACTCAATTGTCTTAAACAGAATTTTAGAGTTGTGGCACTTCTCAAAAATCAGGGTACTTCTCAGAGATCAGGGTAGAGAAATAGTTTGCATCTTTAACAGCAACATTATAATTTCTCATCAGATCCTTCATTACTGGATGTCATAGAATACTTGAAATGTGCCTTCAATTTACATACAGCCTTTCTAAGTTCACTTTTTAAGGCATGACTGTGGTCATTTAACCAAAGTGAGACTGGCAGACAGTTTATTATTGTTTTAACTGATGCCACTGATTTTAAAGTAGCCTGATATACAGTGCCTTCGGAATGTATTCAGACCCCTTGACATTTTCCACATTTTGTTACGTTACAGTCTTATTCTAAAATGGATTAAATAAAGAAAAATCATCAGCAATCTACACACAATACCCCATAATGACAAAGGAAAAACAGGTTTTTAGACATTTTTGCAAGTGTATTAAAGATAATAAACAGCAATACCTTATTTACATAAGTATTCAGATCCTTTGCTATGAGACTTGAAATTGCACTGATGAACCTTGATATATTTCTACAACTTGATTGGAGTTCACTTGTTGTAAATTCAATTGATTGGACATGATCTGGAAAGGCACACCTGTCTATATAAGGTCCCACAGTTGACAGTGCATGTCAAAGCAAAAACCAATCCATGAGGTCGAAGGAATTGTCCGTAGAGCTCAGAGACAGGATTGTGTCGAAGCACAGATCCGGGGAAGGGTACCAAAATATTTCTGCAGCATTGACGGCCCCCAAGAATACAGTGGCCTTCATCATTCTTCAATGGAAGAAGTTTGGAACCACCAAGACTCTTCCGAGCTGCCCGCCTGTGAGCAAGAGCAAGAGCCCGATGGTCACTCTGACAGAGCTCCAGAGTTCCTCTGTGGAAATGGAAAACCTTCCAGAAAGACAACCATCTCTGCAGAACTGGCCAGACGGAAAAAGGCACCAAAAGACTCTCTAACCATGAGAAACAAGATTGTCTGGTCTTATGAAACCAAGATTGAACTCTTTGGCCTGAATTCCAAGTGTCACGACTGGAGGAAACCTGCCACCAACCTGCCACCATCTCTACGGTGAAGCATGGTGGTGGCAGCATCATGCTGTGGGGATGTTTTTCAGCAGCAGGGACAGGGAGACAAGTCAGGATCGAGGCAAAGGTGAATGGAGCAAAGTACAGAGATCCTTTATGAAAACTTGCTTCAGAGTGCTCAGGACCTCAGACTGGAGCGAAGTTTCACCTTCCAACAGGACAATGACCCTAAGCACACAGCCAAGACAACCTAGATGTGGCTTCGGGACAAGTATCTGAATGTCCTTGAGGGGCCCAGGCAGAGCCCGAACTTGAACCCGATCTAACATCTCTGGAGAGACATGAAAATAGTTGTGCAGCAACGCTCCCCATCCAACCTGACAGAGCTTGAGAGGATCTGCAGAGAAGAATGGGAGAAACTCCCCAAATACAGGTGTGCCAAGTTTGTAAGATCATACCCAAGAAGATTTGAGGTTGTGATCACTGCCAATGGTGCTTCAACAAAGTGCCTAATAAAGGGTCAGAATAGTTACGTAAATGTGATATTTCAGTTTTTATTTGTTATAAATTTGCGAAGATATCTAAAAACCTGTTTTTATTTGTCATTATGGTGTATGGTGTGTAAATTGATTAGGGGGGAAAACGATTTAATCAATTTTATAACAAGGCTGTAACGTAACAAAATGTGGAAAAAGTCAAGAGGTCTGAGTACTTTCCGAATCCACTGTATTTCAGTGAAACTGTTCAGCAAATCAGCGGTATGACGACAAAGACCCGGATCATTAGGAGAGGATATAAAAGCAGTGGTAAATGTACTAGCACTTGATGATGCGAGAGCGATTGGGGCAGACTTTTATTTTTTTAATTCTCCTTTTTCTTAATATCCAATTGGTAGTTACAGTCTTGTCGCATCGCTGCAACTCCTCTACGGTCTCGGGAGAAGAAAAGGTCGAGAGCCATGCATCCTCCAAAACACGACCCTGCCAAGCCGCACTGCTTCTTGACCCACTGCTCGCTTAACCCACAAACCAGCCGCACCAATGTGTCGGAGGAAACACCTTCTAGCTGGCGACCGGAAGTCAGCTTGCAGGTGCCCGGCCTGCCACAAGGAGTCACTAGAGCGCAATGAGACAAGGAAATACCGGCCGGCCAACCTCTCACCTAACCCGGACGACACTGGGGCAATTGTGCACCGCCTCATGGGTCTCCCAGCCCAGTCGCGGACGGCTGTGACGGCTGTGATCGAACCCAGGTCTGTAGCGATGCAGTGGCTTAGACCGCTGCACCACTCAGGAGGCTAGGGGTGGCAGACATTTTTAGGAGAAAGCATTTTAAAAACAATAATGAGATGGTCAGAGACAAACACATCAATAGTTTCCAAGTGATCAATATTCAGACCATAGGACAGCAGGAGATCAACACTATGGCCTTGGTAGTGTGTAAGCCCTGTGGCATGTAGCACATTCTAACTCTCCCTGGCTAGTGCATTCTTTAAATAACTCTGTCATATTTAAACATGACCAAAGCCAGCTGGTCAGAGAAATCCTGCAATGATCAAACTATTAGGTTTATGTTGTGGAGGGCGGTACACTAGAATGGATAAGGTGAGCTGTTGCTTATTCAAGCAAATTATAAGACTTTAAAATGAGGAACATTTGCAACATGACTCAGGGCTACGTACTGTATATGCATGTCTCTATGAATGACGTCTACCCTCCCCAACAGGGCCAAACGGCCTGGATGTCTACTGAGGCACCATGGAGATCTCCAGTCACACCTGTCACAGCCAGGAGCACATATCTTCTTACCCCTCAGCCCCCTGGAACGCCCCTCGACCCCCAGGAACCCCCCTCGTCCCCCAGGCACCCCCCTCTTGCCCCAGGAACCCCCCTCGACCCGGGTCCGTAACAAGCTGCTGAAGGAGTAGAAGGGATAGGACTGAGACACTTAGCAGACTGTTAGTAGTGTAGGACTGAGACACTTAGCAGACTGTTAGTAGTGTAGGACTGAGACTCTTAGCAGACTGTTAGTAGTGTAGAACTGAGACTCTTAGCAGACTGTTAGTAGTGTAGGACTGAGACACTTAGCAGACTGTTAGTAGTGTACGACTGAGACTCTTAGCAGACTGTTAGTAGTGTAGGACTGAGACTCTTAGCAGACTGTTAGTAGTGTAGGACTGAGACTCTTAGTAGACTGTTAGTAGTGTAGGACTGAGACTCTTAGCAGACTGTTAGTAGTGTAGGACTGAGACTCTTAGCAGACTGTTAGTAGTGTAGAACTGAGACACTTAGCAGACTGTTAGTAGTGTAGGACTTTGACTCTTAGCAGACTGTTAGTAGGGTAGGACTGAGACTCTTAGCAGACTGTTAGTAGTGTAGAACTGAGACTCGTAGCAGACTGTTAGTAGTGTAGGACTGAGACACTTAGCAGACTGTTAGTAGTGTAGGACTGAGACACTTAGCAGACTGTTAGTAGTGTAGGACTGAGACTCTTAGCAGACTGTTAGTAGTGTAGGACTTTGACTCTTAGCAGACTGTTAGTAGTGTAGGACTGAGACTCGTAGCAGACTGTTAGTAGTGTAGGACTGAGACACTTAGCAGACTGTTAGTAGTGTAGGACTGAGACACTTAGCAGACTGTTAGTAGTGTAGGACTGAGACTCTTAGCAGACTGTTAGTAGTGTAGAACTGAGACTCGTAGCAGACTGTTAGTAGTGTAGGACTGAGACACTTAGCAGACTGTTAGTAGTGTAGGACTGAGACTCTTAGCAGACTGTTAATAGTGTAGAACTGAGACACTTAGCAGACTGTTAGTAGTGTAGGACTTTGACTCTTAGCAGACTGTTAGTAGTGTAGGACTGAGACACTTAGCAGACTGTTAGTAGTGTAGGACTGAGACTCGTAGCAGACTGTTAGTAGTGTAGGACTGAGACACTTAGCAGACTGTTAGTAGTGTAGGACTGAGACACTTAGCAGACTGTTAGTAGTGTAGGACTGAGACTCTTAGCAGACTGTTAGTAGTGTAGAACTGAGACTCGTAGCAGACTGTTAGTAGTGTAGGACTGAGACTCTTAGCAGACTGTTAGTAGTGTAGGACTGAGACTCTTAGCAGACTGTTAGTAGTGTAGGACTGAGACTCTTAGCAGACTGTTAGTAGTGTTGGACTGGAAGAGCCTGGGCTTCTTGACCAAAATTACACCCTATTCCCTTATAGTGCACTATTTTAGACCAAAATTAATGCACTATGTAGGGGATAGGGTACCATTTAGCATACAAATGTGTTGTGGCTGACGAGAGCTAGGATGGCGAGGTCACAGGTTTACTTAAGAGTCACGCAGCAAGACTTAGTGAATACTTCCTCCAGCATTCCAGCTGATTGTAGATGATCCTTGAGCTGCACGTTCATGTTCTGGCTAATGTTTGAAATCTTTTCAGGAGTGGTGCTAATGGTATATAATGTAACCCAGCACTGTAACCCAGAGTATTTGGGACCAATGAAAAGCTGGTTATTTTTCATTCCTCCAAGTTCATGTCCTTATTACTTAACTGTGATCCAATGCTACTTCTTGGAGGTTTTGAATGATCATTAGCTGGATAACATTAACTATGAATAACTGTGGGCTTGAAGAGAGCGGTCCAGAGTTAGAGACAGATATGACCCATAATGACACAGGTTCCTGCTAACCAGCCGGATTTGATCCACATCGCTCTGATTAAGACCAGAATCTACTTTCTGATTAAAGCCAGAACCTAATTTCTGATTAAGACCAGAACCTACATTCTGAGTAAAACCAGAACCTAATTTCTGAATAAGACCAAAACCATAATTCTGATTAAGACCAGAAACTAAATTCTGATTAAGACCAGAACCTAAATTCTGAGTAAAACCAGAACCTACATTCTGATTTAAGCCCAAACCTAATTTCTGATTAAGACCAGAACCTGTAAAGACGAGGAATAGGAAGGATCGGACCAAAACGCAGCTTGGTAAGTGTCCATGTTAATTTGAATAAATAAACTGAACACTGCAATAACCAAAAAACAACAAAGAGAGACAGTGAACGAAACGAAACAGTTCTGTAAGGTGAAGACACACAAAACAGAAAACAACTACCCACAAACACAGCTTCTGATTGGGAACCATACCAGGCCACACAGAACAAACATAAACAAAACATGATTACAGGCTAAACCAGAACCTAAAAGACCAGAACCTAAATCTCTGATTAAGACCAGAACCTGGGAACAGGCTACCTAAGTATGGTTCTCAAACCTAAATCAGAGACAACGATAGACAGCTGCCTCTGATTGGGAACCATACCAGATTAAGCCAAACACAGAAATACAAAACATAGAACAAAATTAAGACCAGAACCTAGGATGCCCACCCCAAACTCATTAAGACGCCCTGACCAAACCAAAAATAGAGACATAAAAAAGGAACTAAGGTCAGGACGTGACAGAACCTGATTTCTGATTAAGACCAGAACCTTAATTCTGATTAAGACCAGAACCTAATTTCTGATTAAGACCAGAACCTACATTCTGAGTAAAACCAGAACCTACATTCTGATTAAGACCAGAACCTTAATTCTGATTAAGACCAGAACCTAATTTCTGATTAAGACCAAAACCAAGCAGAAAGCATATCCATGCCATAGTCAGGGTCTGCGAATACAATAGTGATCTACAATTTAGGCCAAATGTGTCTTATCATAACCATGGTTATTTCAATGATGCCTAATTGTTTCCTCTGCTGATTAGGTTTGTGACGTCTATCCAACAACAACATTCTGCAACATTACTGCTAAAATCCCAGCTGTTATTCTATTAAAACCAACCACCCAACAATGATGGTGTATTGCTCATACAAAAATAACTGATAAGCAACGGAAAACCATGGTTATATACTGTTGGTATTCGTCCCAAATGGCACCCTATTCCTTTTATAGTGTACTAGTTTTGACCAGAGCCCATAGGGATTAGTATTATAATATGAGTCCCATCTGTCTGAAAAGGATTGGTCATAAGGTGCCGGGAATTGGCTGGTAGTGATATCTTCATGTGGGTAGCATGTCCTTACTTGTGTAGTGCTCTTCTCTGAGAGGTGCCTCTGGGTCTATATGGCATGTTTTTCACAATGTTGTCAAAGCCATTACTGATGATGCCTACGTCAAAACAGGAAACAGGTGTTCCAGTATGTGACTAAACTGCAAACAGTCTGCTTCTGCTTGTACTGTATGCCAGTCTGATTTTATCTTGTAACAATGTGTGGTTATGGCTGCTATCTAATTGTGTGTGTTTTGTATGCATATAGGTTTGAATAGTATGAGTGGTTATGTGATTTCATGAGGATGTGTATTAGTGTGGAACTGAGACTGTGTGTGTGGCGGACGTATTTTAAGCCCCTCCTTCTCAAATGGCTCTTACTTCCTGTCCTGTCATGCAGAGGTGTCATGGCGGTTCCTCTGTATGAGAGGTGTCATGGTGGTTCCTCTGTGTGAGAGGTGTCATGGCAGTTCCTCTGTGTGAGAGGTGTCATGATGGTGTGGTTCCTCTGTGTGAGAGGTGTCATGGTGGGTCCTCTGTGTGAGAGGTGTCATGGTGGTTCCTCTGTGTGAGAGGTGTCATGGTGGTGTGGTTCCTCTGTGTGAGAGGTGTCATGGTGGTTCCTCTGTGTGAGAGGTGTCATGGCAGTTCCTCTGTGTGAGAGGTGTCATGGTGGTTCCTCTGTATGAGAGGTGTCATGGTGGTTCCTCTGTGTGAGAGGTGTCATGGTGGTGTGGTTCCTCTGTGTGAGAGGTGTCATGGTGGTTCCTCTGTATGAGAGGTGTCATGGTGGTGTGGGTCCTCTGTGTGAGAGGTGTCATGATGGTGTGGTTCCTCTGTGTGAGAGGTGTCATGGTGGTTCCTCTGTATGAGAGATGTCATGGTGGTGTGGTTCCTCTGTGTGAGAGGTGTCATGATGGTGTGGTTCCTCTGTGTGAGAGGTGTCATGGTGGTTCCTCTGTATGAGAGGTGTCATGGTGGTTCCTCTGTGTGAGAGGTGTCATGGTGGTTCCTCTGTATGAGAGGTGTCATGGTGGTGTGGGTCCTCTGTGTGAGAGGTGTCATGGTGGTTCCTCTGTATGAGAGGTGTCATGGTGGTGTGGTTCCTCTGTGTGAGAGGTGTCATGATGGTGTGGTTCCTCTGTGTGAGAGGTGTCATGGTGGTTCCTCTGTATGAGAGATGTCATGGTGGTGTGGTTCCTCTGTGTGAGAGGTGTCATGATGGTGTGGTTCCTCTGTGTGAGAGGTTCTCACTCAGTTATTCCAGATGTCTGTTAGAGACAACAGAGTAGTATGAAACCACAAACAGACAACAGTCTGCAGTATGTGACCTGATACTGAGGACATGGCTCCTGATACCATACAGTATAGCATACCAAAGAAGTTCATGTACTGTATTTGGTTTATACAGGTTAGAGTTAGGACATGTACACCACGTTCAAATAAGGAGTAATATGAAACAGGAACGTAAAGGAGGCAGCTGTTATCAAGTTGTTTCCCTCGTAGAAGATATATGATACAGGCAGCGTAACGTAACAGAGCCCAAATGAATCATCCAGCCATAAATAGCCAGATAGATTACCGCAGTCTGCATTAATCTGCCTTTTCAACAGAACAACAGGGGAGGAAAGTAGTGAGGGGGGGGGGCAGGGGCAGGTGGAGAGGCCCAGGCATGGTGAAGGGTTAAGGTAAGAACCTGGAGGCAGGGGGGTGAGGTGACTACCTCTGGAATGATGCTGACCAGGTAGGAGAGGGGCAAGGATGATGTCAGGCCCCATTAGAGGCAGATAGAGAGAGGGGAGTAGAGAAGGGGGATGGGAGAGAGAGGGGGGGGTTGAGAGAGAGAGGAGGGGGGAGAGAGGGGGAGAAGAGTGGAGAGAGGGGGGTGGAGAAAGAGAGGAGGGGGAGAGGGGGGAAAGAGTGGAGAGAGGGGGTGGAGAGAGAGGGGGGGGGGAGAGGAGAGAGAGGGGGGGGTTGAGAGAGAGGAGGGGGAGAGAGGGGGAGAAGAGTGGAGAGAGGGGGGTGGAGAAAGAGAGGAGGAGGAGAGGGGGGGAAAGAGTGGAGAGAGGGGGTGGAGAGAGAGAGGAGGGGGAGAGAGGGGTGAGAAGAGTGGAGAGAGAGGAGGGGGGGGGGGTTCTAGGCTTGGAGACAGAATGGATGCCTAAGCAGTTAGATCAGCAGGCTGTCAATAGTGTAATCCCCTATTCCATGTACTGTAGTCTGGCACCACACAGTGATGGACACGTCATCCACACAGCTTTATTTATAGGGCATGTAAAACACAGAATGGACTCCTATTCATACTCTAGGTGTAGCCATTATGTTGAAACAGCCAGTGTACTGCAATGTCTACCAACCACTGTGCTTCCCCGTCACTTCTCCCACACATTTGTGCCCTGTTAGAACTGTTCAAACTGAAGTGGTGCTTTGTTTCTAGGTGACGCCAGGCAGCAAAGCCTCGCTGGCCAACCTGTGCCCCGGTGACATCATCCTGGCCATAGAGGGTGTGAGTACAGAGTGCATGACTCACAGCGAGGCCCAGAACAAGATCAAAGACCCTGCCTCCCAGCTCGGCCTCAAGATTGAGAGGTAGGTGAGCAAGCAGAATGACTGGCCTGTGTCCCAAATGGCACCCTATTTCCTTTGTAATGCACTACGTTGTGCCCTGGTCAAAATAGGGCCCTGGTCAAAAGTAATGTACGATATAGGGAATAGGGTGTATTTAGGATGCACATGGTAATAAGATGATAACACAAGTACAAGGACACCAGCCATCTATGGTCAACTTTTGTTAACAGTAGTGTACGCATGAAAGATAGATAGTTATGAACTGGGTGGTTCGAGCCCTGAATGCTGATTGGCTGAAAACTTTGGTGTACCGCGGGTATGACAAAACATTTATTTTTACTGCTCTAATTACGTTGGTAACCAGTTTATAATAGCAATAAGGCACCTCGGGGGTTTGTCATATATGGCCAATATACCAAGGCTAAGGGCTGTGGCCTAGCACTCCCCGTTGCATCGTGCACAAGAACAGCCCTTAGCAGTGGTATATTGGCCATATATCACACCACCTCGGGCCTTATTGCTTAAATACACACCACACAATGTTGAATACTCTAGCAGTCATGACATTTAAATACACACCACACAATGTTGAATACTCTAGCAGTCATGACTTTAAATACACACCACACAATGTTGAATACTTAAATGACATTTAAATACACACCACACAATGTTGAATACTCTAGCAGTCATGACATTTAAATACACACCACACAATGTTGAATACTCTAGCAGTCATGACATTTAAATACACACCACACAATGTTGAATACTCTAGCAGTCATGACATTTAAATACACACCACACAATGTTGAATACTCTAGCAGTCATGACATTTAAATACACACCACACAATGTTGAATACTCTAGCAGTCATGACATTTAAATACACACCACACAATGTTGAATACTCTAGCAGTCATGACATTTAAATACACACCACACAATGTTGAATACTCTAGCAGTCATGACATTTCTTCCATTCAAGCTTTTTTTTATCAGGATCCGCATTAGCAGTCACCGATGGAGACAGTTAGTCTTACTGAGGTCTTACTGGGGTCTTACTGAGGTCTTACTGGGGTCTTACTGGGGTCTTACTGAGGTCTTACTGAGGTCTTACTGAGGTCCTACTGAGGTCTTACTGAGGTCTTACTGAGGTCTTACTGGGGTCCTACTGAGGTCTTACTGAGGTCTTACTGAGGTCTTACTGAGGTCCTACTGAGGTCTTACTGAGGTCTTACTGAGGTCTTACTGGGGTCTTACTGAGGTCTTACTGAGGTCCTACTGAGGTCTTACTGAGGTCTTACTGAGGTCTTACTGAGGTCTTACTGAGGTCCTACTGAGGTCTTACTGAGGTCTTACTGAGGTCTTACTGAGGTCTTACTGGGGTCTTACTGAGGTCTTACTGAGGTCCTACTGAGCTCTTACTGAGGTCTTACTGAGGTCTTACTGAGGTCCCACACAGAACACAAACTCATTACAGACTTTACAATTGACATACATTTAAAAACATTAACATGTAGTGTGTGTGTGCAGCTATCAGTTACACATGCCTGTCAATATATACACACTACAAGCTAACAGAAATAAATAGGAAATCAAATCCCGTTTTATTTGTCACATACGCTGAATGCAACGGGTGTGGACTTTACCGTGAAGTGATTCCTTGCGAGCCACTTTCCCAATGAGGCAAAGTTTTAAAAAGGTACAGAAATAGTAAGTCAAGGGGAAACATTGACTGCCTGTCTTTGGCTGAGCTATAGAGCTGCATAGTGAACTTGTTAGGCCTTTATGAGTGGTTGCCGGGCGCACGGCGCTCAGTCAAAATGCCAGGGCTGCATTCCATCTCTTTGATTCATAACCTCATGAAACTGTTTGAGAGTCTTGCGTGGGGTCAGAGATGCTCGAGGCGCTGATGTAAATTACGAGTGCAGCAAGGCCATGTTTGGGTCAAAATGCTAAGCAGCTGGCCTGTCTGGCTACGGTTTGATCTGGATTTATTATTTCATGTCAGGAAGGAAGGCTGCTGTATATCAGGGTTTGACTGACCGTGGACTCTTTCTCTGTCTTGCAGGCCTGAGACCAAAATGTGGTCACCCCAAGTCACAGAGGATGGGAAAGCAAACCCATTCAAGCTCAATTTAGAGGCAGAACAGCAAGTAAGTAGCAGAAGGAATACATGTTTTTAGGTTAAGGACTACATTCCGATTCACATCAATCCCTCTCCTGGTGTTTGTGTGGTTGTGTAGAGTTACTGGTATTCAATTCAATTGAATTCAATTGTCCCCTTCAGGCATTTCTAGGGTTATAGTGGTTCTTCAGATACATACAGTGTAGCTTGTATAGCTTTGACCACTGCATGCAGTGTGTGTACCGTGTAGCTTGTATAACATTGACCACTGCCTGAAGTGTGTGTACCGTGTAGCTTGTATAACTTTGACCACTGCCTGAAGTGTGTGTACCGTGTAGCTTGTATAACTTTGACCACTGCATGCAGTGTGTGTACCTTGTAGCTTGTATAACTTTGACCACTGCATGCAGTGTGTGTACTGTGTAGCTTGTATAACTTTGACCACTGCATGCAGTGTGTGTACCTTGTAGCTTGTATAACTTTGACCACTGCATGCAGTGTGTGTACCGTGTAGCTTGTATAACTTTGTGTACAGTATAGCTTGTATAGCTGCATGCAGTGTGTGTCTCTGTCTTGCTCCACATGTAGGAGTTGAAACCTATCGGTACAGGTCACAACCGACGCGCCCAGCCCTTCATGGCTGCGGCCACTATAGACAACGGACGCCAGGTGGTGAGTTCCTCCTACAACACCCCCATAGGCCTCTACTCCTCAGGCAACATCCAGGACGCACTGCACGGACAGCTCCCAGGCCTTGTTCACGATAAGCATGAGGGGTAAGTAAGTGCCAGGCTGATCCGGACCCCCTTCCTGATGCCCCGTGGACCCCACCTCTCCCCTCCTCCACCTGGTGTCACTAACCCTGCCTCTTGCTTCTCTTCTTCTCCCTGGCTGCTCCTCTGTCCTCTCTCACTCTATAACCTCAGAGCGCCTCTCTAACTCCTCTTCTGCCTTATCCTCTTCTGTTTTTTACAGGACCTGGGCTACTTTGAACACAAGTTTAACATCAGGCCTAAGCTCTTCTTACCTGCAGGCCAAAGGTCACTAGTTTCAACATCTCCCTACTAATGCAGTAATACAGTAATACTAGTTTCAACATTTCCCTACTGATACAGTAATACAGTAATACTAGTTTCAACATTTCCCTACTGATACAGTAATACAGTAATACTAGTGTCAACATCTCCCTACTGATGCAGTAATACAGTAATACTAGTTTCAACATCTCCCTACTGATGCAGTAATACAGTAATACTAGTTTCAACATCTCCCTACTGATGCAGTAATACCATAGTCAGTTTTATTCAGTCACAGAGTAAATGATCTTATACTTACTGACTGTAATATTTCTATATAGCTGCAATAACTAATCTTCCATCTTTCCTGTCTCTTTCATGTGTTCTGCTGTCTCTTCTCCCCTGCCCTACCTCTGGCTTTGCAATCACTGACCACCGCCCTCAGCGAGTGCCCTCCTCCGCAAGGCCTGATGGGAAATGGCCATCAGACGGTGGTCCCCCTCTCCCCCCTTGACCCTCCCCTGTCTGCTAACTCCGGCACAGACCAATCCTTGGCCCCCAGTGCTCAGTATAACTCCCCCATTAACCTGTACTCTGAGGCCAACGTCTCGGCCGCCCAGCAGCTAGCTCAGGTCACCTCAGTAGAGGAACAGGTCCCTCTAAGGTAATCATAGGTGTGTGTGTGTGTGTGTGTGTGTGTGTGTGTGTGTGTGTGTGTGTGTGTGTGTGTGTGTGTGTGTGTGTGTGTGTGTGTGTGTGTGTGTGTGTGTGTGTGTGTGTGTGTGTGTGTGTGTGTGTGTGTGTGTGTGTGTGTGTGTGTGTGTGTGTCTTCTCATTCAAGGGTTTTTCTTTATTATTACTATTTTCTACATTGTAGAATAATAGTGAAGACATCACAACTATGAAATAACACATATGGAAAGTGTTAAACTAATCAAAACATATTTTAGATGTGAGATTCTTCAAAGTATCCACTCTTCTCCTTGATGACAGCTTTGCACACTCTCGGCATTCTCTCAACCAGCTTCATGTCACCAGTCACCTGAAATGCATTTGAATTAATAGGTATGCCTCGTTAAAAGTTCATTTTAGGAATTTATTTCCTTCTTAATGACTTTGAGCCAATCAGTTGTGTAGTAACAAGGTAGGGGTGGTATACAGAAGATAGCCTTATTTAGTAAAAGACCAAGTACATATTATGGCAAGCACAGCTCAAATAAACAAAGAGAAATGACAGTCCATCATCACTTTAAGACATGAAGGTCAGTCAATTCGGAAAATTTCAAGAACTTTGAAAGTTTCTTCAAGTGCAGTTGCAAAAACCATCAAGCGCTATGACGAAACTGGCTCTCGTGAGGATCGCCACAGGAAAGGAAGACCCAGAGTTAGCTTTGCTGCAGAGGATAAGTTCATTAGAGCTGCCAGCCTCGGAAATTGCAGCCCAAATAAATGCTTCACAGAGTTCAAGTAACAGACACATCTCAACATCAACTGTTCAGAGGAGACTGCATGAATGAGGACTTCATGGTCTAATTGCTGCAAAGATACCACTGCTAAAGGACACCAATAAGAAGAAGAGACTTGCTTTGTCATAGAAACACGAGCAACGGACATTGATCTGATGAGTCCAAATTTGAGATTATTGGTTCCAACCGTTGTGTGATGCAGAGTAGGTGAACAGATGACCTCCGCATGTGTGGTTCCCACCGTGAAGCATGGAGGAGAAGGTGTGATGGTGTGGGGGTGCTTTGCTGGTGATACTGTCTGTGTTTATTTAGAATTCAAGGCGCACTTAACCAGCATGGCTACCACAGCATTCTACAGCGATACGCCATCCCATCTGGTTTGTGCTTAGTGGGATCATCCTTTGTTTTTCCAACAGGACAATGACCCAACACACCTTCGGGCTGTGTATGGGCTATTTGACCAAGAAGGAGAGTGATGGAGTGTTGCATCAGATGACCTGGCCTCCGCAATCACCCAACATCAACCTATAAGGACTCTGGGCCAGACCCAGATGCAGACACGGGAGGATGTTGGTTTGAAGCATTTGATATTTATTAGTTCCAAAGGGGCTAGGCAAGAGAATAGTCATGGACAGGCAAAAGGTAAAACCAGATCAGAGTCCAGGAGGTCCAGGAGGAGAGCGGCAGGCTCGAGATCGGGGCAGGCAGACATATTAGAGCGTGACACGTGACATCAGGGCGTGACACAGCCCAATTGAGATGGTTTGGGATGAGTTGGACCGCAGATTGAAGGAAAAGCAGCCAACAAGTGCTCAGCATATGTGGGAACTCATTAAAGACTGTTGGAAAAGCATTCCAGGTTGAAGCTGGTTGAAGCATGCAAAAGTGTGCAAAGCTGTCATCAAGGCAAAGGGTGGCTACTTTTAAGAATCTAAATTATAAAATATATTTGGATTTGTTTAACACTTTTTGGGTTACTACATGACTCCATGTGTTATTTCATAGTTTTGATGTCTTCACTATTATTCTACAATGTAGAAAAAAGTTAAAATAAAGAAAAACCCTTGAGTAGGTGTGTCCAAACATTTGACTGCTACTGTATATTATGGTGAAGGCCAGAGGAATTCCAGAATAAGGAACCATATGATAAAA
The DNA here is from genome assembly GCF_021184085.1 of Oncorhynchus gorbuscha. Taxonomy (NCBI): domain Eukaryota; kingdom Metazoa; phylum Chordata; class Actinopteri; order Salmoniformes; family Salmonidae; genus Oncorhynchus; species Oncorhynchus gorbuscha. The sequence continues at coordinate 21,358,684 of NC_060195.1, forward strand.
TCCTATCTCCTCTCCCTCTTGCATCCTAGTGGTAAGACACTGTCCTCCATCAAGGAGTCTCATGTGTACCGGATGCTCCAGGATGACCAGGATAGGCCACGTGAACCACGTCAGTCAGGCTCCTTTAAGGCTCTGCAGGAACACGTGGAGACTGATGGTGAGCTAAATCCAAGCAAACAGACAACTGATAATACTTAATAACAAAGTACACGTTTGAGTAATTATTTATTGATAAAAGGTAGAATGAGCAGGGTTGGGTAGAAACGGATTACACGTAGCAGGGATTGACACCTTAACACCACAGTAAACCAATGTTTTGTGCATTAATAGGAGCAAAGCCGTTGATTACTAGAAGTGTAAGAGCTCCAGTGACAAAGCCTCCTACACCTGCGGGATCGCTACAGAAACTACCCCTCTGTGACAAGTGTGGAAACGGCATAGTGTGAGTACCCACTACCCAGGCTGACAGGAAATAAGGCACTGGAGTGCCATGGTGCTGCCCTCTCCCAATGACTCATCTGATCCTGCCCTGCCCTCGCCCAATGACTCATCTGATCCTGCCCTCTCCCAATGACTCATCTGATCCTGCCCTCTCCCAATAACTCATCTGATCCTGCCCTGCCCTCGCCCAATGACTCATCTGATCCTGCCCTCGCCCAATGACTCATCTGATCCTGCCCTGCCCTTGCCCAATGACTCATCTGATCCTGCCCTCACCCAATGACTCATCTGATCCTGCCCTGCCCTCGCCCAATGACTCATCTGATCCTGCCCTCGCCCAATGACTCATCTGATCCTGCCTTCGCCCAATGTCCCAACTGATCCTACCCTTTCCCAATGACCCATCTGATCCTACCCTCGCCCAATGACCCGTCTGATCCTATCCTCGCCCAATGACCCGTCTGATCCTACCCTCGCCCAATGACCCGTCTGATCCTGCCCTCTCCCAATAACTCATCTGATCCTGCCCTCTCCCAATAACTCATCTGATCCTGCCCTGCCCTCGCCCAATGACTCATCTGATCCTGCCCTCGCCCAATGACTCATCTGATCCTGCCCTGCCTTCGCCCAATGACTCATCTGATCCTGCCCACGCCCAATGACTCATCTGATCCTGCCCTCGCCCAATGTCCCAACTGATCCTGCCCTCGCCCAATGTCCCAACTGATCCTACCCTTTCCCAATGATCCATCTGATCCTACCCTCGCCCAATGACCCGTCTGATCCTATCCTCGCCCAATGACCCGTCTGATCCTACCCTCGCCCAATGACCCGTCTGATCCTATCCTCGCCCAATGACCCGTCTGATCCTACCTTCACCCAATGACCCGTCTGATCCTACCCTCGCCCAATGACCCGTCTGATCCTGCCCTCGCCCAATGACCCGTCTGATCCTACCCTCGCCCAATGACCCGTCTGATCCTGCCCACGCCCAATGACTCATCTGATCCTGCCCTCTCCCAATAACTCATCTGATCCTGCCCTGCCCTCGCCCAATGACTCATCTGATCCTGCCCACGCCCAATGACTCATCTGATCCTGTCCTCGCCCAATGTCCCAACTGATCCTGCCCTCGCCCAATGTCCCAACTGATCCTACCCTTTCCCAATGACCCATCTGATCCTACCCACGCCCAATGACCCGTCTGATCCTATCCTCGCCCAATGACCCGTCTGATCCTACCTTCGCCCAATGACCCGTCTGATCCTACCCTCGCCCAATGACCCGTCTGATCCTGCCCTCGCCCAATGACCCGTCTGATCCTACCCTCGCCCAATGACCCGTCTGATCCTGCCCTCGCCCAATGACCCGTCTGATCCTACCCACACCCAATGACCCGTCTGATCATACCCTCGCCCAATGACCCGTCTGATCCTACCCTCGCCCAATGACCCATCTGATCATACCCTCGCCCAATGACCCGTCTGATCCTACCCTCGCCCAATGACCCGTCTGATCATACCCTCGCCCAATGACCCGTCTGATCCTACCCTCGCCCAATGACCCGTCTGATCCTATCCTCGCCCAATGACCCGTCTGATCCTACCCTCGCCCAATGACCCGTCTGATCCTACCCACGCCCAATGACCCGTCTGATCCTATCCTCGCCCAATGACCCGTCTGATCCTACCTTCACCCAATGACCCGTCTGATCCTACCCTCGCCCAATGACCCGTCTGATCCTGCCCTCGCCCAATGACCCGTCTGATCCTACCCTCGCCCAATGACCCGTCTGATCCTGCCCACGCCCAATGACTCATCTGATCCTGCCCTCTCCCAATAACTCATCTGATCCTGCCCTGCCCTCGCCCAATGACTCATCTGATCCTGCCCACGCCCAATGACTCATCTGATCCTGTCCTCGCCCAATGTCCCAACTGATCCTGCCCTCGCCCAATGTCCCAACTGATCCTACCCTTTCCCAATGACCCATCTGATCCTACCCACGCCCAATGACCCGTCTGATCCTATCCTCGCCCAATGACCCGTCTGATCCTACCTTCGCCCAATGACCCGTCTGATCCTACCCTCGCCCAATGACCCGTCTGATCCTGCCCTCGCCCAATGACCCGTCTGATCCTACCCTCGCCCAATGACCCGTCTGATCCTGCCCTCGCCCAATGACCCGTCTGATCCTACCCACACCCAATGACCCGTCTGATCATACCCTCGCCCAATGACCCGTCTGATCCTACCCTCGCCCAATGACCCATCTGATCATACCCTCGCCCAATGACCCGTCTGATCCTACCCTCGCCCAATGACCCGTCTGATCATACCCTCGCCCAATGACCCGTCTGATCCTACCCTCGCCCAATGACCCGTCTGATCCTACCCTCGCCCAATGACCCGTCTGATCCTACCCTCGCCCAATGACCCGTCTGATCCTACCCTCGCCCAATGACCCGTCTGATCCTACCCTCGCCCAATGACCCGTCTGATCCTACACTCGCCCAATAACCCGTCTGATCCTACCCTCGCCCAATGACCTGTCTGATTCTGCCCTCTTCATGTTCTGGATAATGACTAAACCAAGAAGAATGTATTAATAAACCACGAAGGACCTCCGCTACATTATACACATGTGAACAGGCAGGTAATGAGAAACCATGGCAGGAATGTTTTTGCGGTGAGGAAACACAAGATGACAGCGTCTACCTTGCCAGATCTGTCCTCTCTCATCTTTTGGTTTTGGGGGATGAAAGTAAGAAGTACATGAAAGGATGAGTAAGGGAATATACCTGCCTCTGATACTTTTGATGTGGTGGGGCACATCTGCTGTTGCATAAGACCAAGGTCTAAGTGGGGTATGGTTAGAGCTATGGTGGTTTTGGATCCATAAATCTATCTGGATGGCAAAGTATAACCTCCTGCCTAGGCTAATTGCACACAGTGCATAATAACAATAATTCAGAGAATTGGGAGGAAGAGTCTGCTAGACAAGGTTAGGCAAAGTAAGACAGTCAACTCTCTTGTCCCCTGGTCCCACAGTAAGACAGTCAACACTCTCTTGTCCCCTGGTCCCACAGTAAGACAGTCAACTCTCTCTTGTCCCCTGCTCCCACAGTAAGACAGTCAACAATCTTGTCCCCTGCTCCCACAGTAAGACAGTCAACTCTCTCTTGTCCTCTGCTCCCACAGTAAGACAGTCAACACTCTTGTCCCCTGCTCCCACAGTAAGAGAGTAAACTCTCTCTTGTCCCCTGCTCCCACAGTAAGACAGTCAATTCTCTTGTCCCCTGCTCCCACAGTAAGACAGTCAACACTCTCTTGTCCCCTGCTCCCACAGTAAGACAGTCAACTCTCTCTTGTCCCCTGCTCCCACAGTAAGACAGTCAATTCTCTTGTCCCCTGCTCCCACAGTAAGACAGTCAACACTCTCTTGTCCCCTGCTCCCACAGTAAGACAGTAAACTCTCTCTTGTCCCCTGCAGAGGCACAGTGGTGAAGGCCAGAGAAAAGTTCCGCCACCCTGGATGTTTCGTGTGCTCCGACTGCAAAGTCAACCTGAAGCAGAGGGGCTACGTCTTTGTGGAGGGGCAGCTGTACTGCGAGACCCACGCCCGCGCCCGGACGATACCTCCAGAGGGACACGATGTCATCACCGTTTACCCCACGGCTTGAGACCAGTGGACTGGGAAATGCACAGACCTGTCCAAATGGAGCCAGAACTGTAACTTGCCACTCCCCTTCTCATACAGAATATTTCAGGACAAAATACATGATATATGGTTTCACAAGCTGCACTGTGGATAGATAGGCCATACTACAGTGGCGTTCATCAACTTAACACCCTGAACTGAACATATCAATATCTGTGGACATTATGATGCAATTGTGAATTCGCTTATCACCGTCAAAAACGCAACCATTTATCTTTTTAAAAAGGAATATGTTTGTTATGCCTTGTGAATACCAACTGTGCCTTGTGATTTAAAGGTTTTCTGAATATGTTACCATTGGTGATTAAAAAAAAGAAGACAAACGTATTATCTTGTTTGTGTCCTGTCCTCTGTTATTACCACATTCAAGATAGTCTGCATTGAACTAGTCAGCATTAAACTACACTATAAAATCAGTTAAATCAGTCAACAAAAAGCTCATCAGAATGTCAAAGTATGCCTTTAATACGTCAATAAAATCCAACAGGAGCCGGTTGTCTACTTGATAGGAGTTTCCATGGAGACTCATCAATCATTCAGTGCAGGTCAGGCATCATGGTGGGGCGTCCAGCTTACTCACTCAACAGGACAGCAACATTTCTTAGTGCTATTCTGGATTTTTCAAAAACTTCAAATATCAATGTGAAAGATTATAAAAATATATTGATATTTGAACAACATAAATTCAGTACAACCTCAGATAGCAAGTTTTCACATCAGTATGCCATAACAGAGGGTATATTCATGGTGTAGTTTGCAGAGTGCACTGTCCTGAAAAACCAAAGACCTGAACAGTCAAACACAGTTTCCTCAAAATATGATTCTGTCTGAGAGGATATGGATGGAAGAGATGGAGTCTCACCTGTTCACGTTAACACTGATGATGCTCTTCACAGGGGTGCTCTTTGGTCCGGGAGATGGGTGGAATACCTTTCCTTCCTTATTCACGGTCACAGATTTGGATCTCCGGGTGATGTAGGGGTCAGCAGAGTGAGAGGGGTAAAGGTCAAACGTACCTGCTTTCATGCCGCCAATCTAAAACAGAGAAAATCACCTCATAAAATCTCCTCATAACACACACACTTGTAATAATAAATCATAAGGTCTGATGTCTGTATCCTCTCTGCACTTTCACTGTTTTGTTTGGTGAGCTGGGTTTGAAGGGAACCACAAATCTCTTCTTCTCCTCCAATCTCTTCAGAGGTGGCAGAGGCTTGTCCAGTTTGTATGGGTTGTTGTCGAAACATTCCTTTGGGTGGAGGTTCAAGTGGAAAGCACCACCTTTCAGCATAGCTTTATGGCTTACTGTCTCTTTCTGAAAAACATACACTCACTTGTATAGTTAGAGAACACATGCACCTCTGGATATAAATGATTGTCTTGGACACTGTTTCAACCATATAATTACATTTAGATATCTGTGGTTTCAACACTACTATTTTCCTGGCCTCTCACCTTCAACATCTCATTTGCTCTGTCATAGGGGTCTGAGGAGTAAGGGACAACTTTGGACAGGGTGACATTCGGATAGCTATGGGACAAAAGGCTCCATCACTATCCATGCATGAAAACAGAATACTGTACTGTTAAGTATAGTGAAACAACACCATGGTTGCATCCCAAATGGTCCCTTAATCTCTACAAAGTGCACTATATAGGAAATAGGGTGCCATTTGGGACACATACCATCATCTACAGACATACTGAACCTGTATCCACTTCCCCTCTTGGGTGGGTTGGTGAGGATGTTCTTTCCTGATGGTTTGCACGGCTTCCTGGGGACCTTCATAGGACTCATGGCCTGGATGGGACCACTCAGAGTTCCGTAGTAGCTGCCAACCCCTGACCTTGAATAATGTGAGTAAGCCAAGTTCTGGCATCAATCGCTGCATGCCACTGGAGCAAGTGGAGCAACTGTCTAAGAAATGCAGTATAGTTTGCTCAGGTCTAATTTAATTGGGCCAGCAGTAATTTCCAATGGTCTCAGCCCTCTGGCTGAGTGACTGGTCCCTGGTTCCTGGGCTGTGTTCCAAATGGAACTCTATTACCTATATAGAGCCCTACCTTTGACCAGGGTCCATAGGGCTATATAGAGAATAAGGTGCCGTTTGGGCCACAGCCCTGGTCTCTGAGTTGATTAGGGCCAAACAGAAAACATATGACTCTGAATGGTAAAGGAATACAGAATGCATTATGCAGCTGGGGAACAAACTGCATGACGGAGTGGAAACGGAGCTCTGGAGATCCTTCTCATGCACTGATTCAAATTAAGCCTGTAACCATGTCAACCTCAAATATTTCATATAAATGACATTGTCTGTTTTGGTCAGGGAGATCAATTCTTTATTTGTTTTAATGTTTGAGTCTCTTAATGTAATCAAGATCATCACCAAAACAAGGCGATCGTGTCTATTCACCATCTGTTCTAATGCAGCCTTTTAAAGTCTTGTTAAGCCTAAACCTCAAGTAGATGTGTGCTCTGCCATTAAGCACGTCTGTGAAAAATAAAAATGATCTCATGGCTTACGGTTTCTTTTCTCCATTGCTGGGGAGGAAGGCGCTGCCTACGTTCTTCTTGGACTGCTGACTCCTGTGTTGCCGGGCGAGCCTCACAGGGTCTGTGAGGGCTTCTTTTTCAAAGACCCGCTTAAAGTGAGTGTCAAAGTAGCCCACTTGTAAACCTGACTTTTTCTTGGTGGCCCCACCTGTCAGTATTTGTTTACCCTTCTGAGCAGACTCATTGCAGGGACCTTAAATGGGAGGTGAAATAGGATTTAACATTTTTTTTTAACCATAAATATTACATCCATCTATCGCATCTTGCCTTACTTGTCTGTATATACTTCAATAGTGTGCAATTTATATCATCTAGTTGAAATCCCTTGTCCACTGTCATTATCTAGACATGTTGTACTTACGCTGAATTAAAGGGGTGTATTTGTCTCCAATGGAGATGTATCCCATTTCCTTGAAGACTCCAATCCTCTCCATATCTGACTTCCCTCCTTCTGGGGGCATCTTTAGGGAATAACAGTGAGCCCAACCACCAATTACTATTCAACTTAATAGCTACCTCTGTAAAGTAAATGTTGACCATTTCTATTCTCTTCAATTGTTATAATGTACTATATTCTCAACCCTTGATGAACTCTCCTATGTTTATCTGTTATGAGATGACACCTTTGGAAATCCCATAATAATAATCAATCAATAGATACTCTTTAATAAATATCGGAACTTAAAAATTCCGTATTATTCTAAAACAGAAATCTACCTTTAATTCGCGGGTCTTCGATCCGCAGCTTGGTTTAGAAAATGATGAATTGTTCTCGTTCCTGTATCTGTGTACATTGTGTTACCTTGGCGTCCGTTGTGCACAAGCGGGCGAGAGGAGGGGTTGTAGCTATCGTCTTTGCGGATAATATTCGGATTCTAACTTGCCATGTAGCCTACGCCTTTTTACTTGACAATAAAAGGAAAATATAATCTCCATTCTCACTTGTCAATATGAAAACATCAGTGTGGGGTTGAGGGTATCTCTCTACACTCTTAACTATGAATTATTCTCCACTGCAATGGTAACTCGCACACTGCACCACCACCTGGTAATATAATGAATCAATTATTTCGCAATTATTTTGTCTCACTTGCAAAAAATAGTTGAGTTTCCAACTAAACATAAACAGAATTACCACATAGCCTAGACATCATTTGTAAATGCACCAGGGTTTACACAGTTTCAGCAACAACAACAAAAATATGGGCAATCAGTTATTTTCTGTCAACGTTTATTGATAGGACGAAATTTATTTTTCAAATTAATTTTCAGACAAAGTATCATTCCATTCTAATAATCCAATATGCGAATATTCAAACAGGCCTAATCAAACGTTGTGTTGTGATAATGATAATTGTTATTGTTACTGTTAGCACATACTAGTTGCCTACCTCTACACAACAATAGAGTAGTGTGATTTACTGAACGCACATTATTTGCATCACAGTATTTGTTTAGTGGTTGCTTAGTAACAGATTCTATTGTGTCGTAGCATAAAGCGCACTGCAGACTTCATGCACACAAAATGAACAAACTGCGTGAAAGGTAAGTCAGTAAAACCAATCAACGTGGGTTCTTATTTGATGTTTTAAAGCGTAGGTGTATCCTAGCAAACATATTGTAAAAATATAGGGATGTATTGCAGGCTCTGAGGCAAGGGTATGAAGTCGGGTTATACAATCGATGCTCCAAAGAAACACAGCCAAGAAAAGGTGTTTCGTGCCATCACGGATGCCACCCGAGATGAAGGAGGGAAACCGACGTCACACCAAGGTATTCAGCACAAGATAAAACAGACAGGCACTTTAGAACTGGGACGTTTCATGAGCTCAGATCAGCTGTTATGACGCAACACAGCTGTTGTTGTTGAGGTGAGTTAGGGAGTGACTTTAAAGTGAAGGAAAACCATTGAAAATATTAACCTTTGTAGATCACACTTTAATCGAACCACAGTAGAAGTGAAATCACTCAACAAATATAAAGAACAAGTTCATTTCCCACAATCTTTGGTTTCCTTCTATTCTGTAAAATATTCCGTTTGTTTGCCTCAGATCCACAACAGTCTGAGAAAATGGGCCCTGGTAAAAAAGAATGCACAGAAACACACAACCTGCCAGTTGAACCACATGATTTGTTCTCCTCAGACAGCCTTGCCACTCAGGTGGAGAGGGCTGAGAGACTGCTGAAGGGTAGAGCAGAAGGGGGAGACAAGCAGGCCCTTTTCCTGCTAGGACAGCTGTACTATTATGAGGTAACAGCTCTCCCATTCATATATCATACGCCCGTATACTGGACATAGAAATGTAGCTAGGCATGTGGTTTCCTCTGATATAATGGAGCCATGAAGGAGCCATTTCAGTAGTGCAGAAATACCAGTAAGGTATACTGATCTTGAGCGATGATGCCCTGGTTTTCTGATTGTACTTTACTGCTGGGTCAGGGGCGCTATGAGGAGGCAGAGAGAGTCTTTGACGGCCTTAAGGACATCGATCCCAGAGCCCTCTTCCAGCTAGCTGTCATGTATTACGATGGCCTGGGCACTGCTATGGATCAAGTGAGTCACGGTATTGATAGTGTTGTGCATTCTTCCTTGTTTGGTTTACTGGGTTTCCACCTCATAATAAATTATAATGGGTAACTGAAGAACCCAGTGGAGCATCTCTAAAAACTGCTCACTGTCACACCTGCTACTATCAAATCATATCAAATGTATTTATATAGCCCTTCGTACATCAGCTGATATATCAAAGTGCTGTACAGAAACCCAGCCTAAAGCAATGCAGGTGTCGAAGCACGGTGGTTAGGAAAAACTCCCTAGGAAGGCCGAAACCTAGAGAGGAACCAGGCTATGAGGGGTGGCCAGTCCTCTTCTGGCTGTGTTACTACCATGTTATAAATACAAACTACTGTAAGTCTACCAAACATACCTCATGTTGAGTAGTCTTCCTAGGCAGATGGGTTGCCTTCCACAACGTAACCTGTTTGTTGCGTTGGTCTGGGTTTTTACAGTGTGTTGTACTCCTCTCCAGGCAAGGGCAGTGGACTACATGCGGAGAGTTGTCCAGTGGAATAACCCAGAGGCAGGCTCCATCAGATACACTGCTCTGTATCACATTGGCATAGCCTACCTGGAGGGCTATGGGGTCCAGAAATCCAATACAGAAGCAGAAAGGTCAGCAGAAGCACACGCACAATGTTTGAGATGTTTGCTGACTCATGGAGAACTGTTATGGCAGTGACTGTGTTGTTTTTCTCACCCAGTTACTGGCTCCTTGCTGCTGATGAGGGAAACCCCAGAGCCTGTGTAAAAGCTCAGAGTTCTCTGGGTATGTTCTACTCTAGACCTGAGACACAGGACCTCAAAAGGGTATGATGTGTTTACTGTACCCACGAGATGTTTCACCTTGATCAATAATTCAGGATTCTATTTCAACTATTCCCTTTCATAACTCGGTTTCCCCACTGTGTGCATGTGTGTGCCCCGTGCTCCAGGCGTTCTTCTGGCACTCAGAGGCCTGTGGCAATGGCAGTCTGGAGTCCCAGGGTGCACTGGGGATCATGTACTTGTATGGTCAGGGCATCCAGCAGGACCCCAAGGCTGCCATTGAGTGCCTGAAGGAAGCGGCTGAGCGGGGGAATGTGTACGCCCAGGCCCACCTGGCTGCCTACTACTACCACAGGAAGCTCTACTCCAGAGCAGCAGCCCTTGCCAAAAGGTACGGTCATAGGGTATATCATACAGTAAAATCCCTGTTCTGTCCACAGGTTGTCCATCTTTGTAGGAGTCAATCCACCACAATAATGACACAGTTAAGTGTGATTGATTGAAAAAGACTATCTCCCTTTGACACATATAATAGTATCCTAACCAACAGCAATTTGATTTCCCTCTGAACCATATTCATTATGCTGTTGCTGGTAACATACCCCATAGAGAGCCGGTCCCATCAGTTATTCCAACCAGCAGTAAGAGAAAGTCCTTGGAAGCAGTGTAGCGTGTTGTTCATGTCGGTATGAGAGACGAGACACAGCCCGCAATGTACCACGGCAGCCATTTTGTTTATAGGAATTGAAAATGTAAATGTGTTGCAAAAAAGGGCAGTTAAATACATAAGACACTAACCATCTGTAGAACACTAAAGCAGTGATAAATATGGTTTATTAGATAGAAGTCGAGGTTTAAAAATGATATGCTGCGGCCAAGGCTAACCTACTACCCTCTATTTCCACAAGGAAAATGATTGAAAATATTAAATTAAATTGTAGGCTGTAATGTTCATCTTCCCGCAATGAAAATGTAGGATTACCAATTACGATGACATTGCTGCCATCGCCATGGTCACAGACTGCCTGCCTGAATACGTAATTAAGGGCGTGGCCATTGCTCTTTTCTACTACGCCCGCTGTCTGGAACTGGGAAAGGGGGTTCCTCAGAGCAAGGAGAAGGCCTGGCAATACTTCACTAAGGTGGGCACACAAATTCAAATGTATGTCACTGTCTGTCTTTTTTGGTTGTGTGTCAGACTCCAGTAAAACTAGCTGTCGCCATTGGCATCGGCTAACGGGGATCCTAATAAATCAAATCAAATTCTGCTTGACCCATTTGCCTGAAATAGCAACATAAGTATCAGTGAAGGCCAATTAAGATGAGTAAGATTATATCTCTATTCTGAATCTCATACTAGAAACTGTATTCTCTTTGACTAGGCTGCTCGGCTAAACCCAGAAGTGTGCCAGGACCTCCAGAGGGACATCATCTTTAGCAGAATGTAGAGATCCACCATCATGACCTTAGTTAGGGAGTCCAGATAGCAGTCTCCTCTGTTGCTTTGAGATGACTTGAGTAAATATCAGACCTGAATGCTGTGTGTTCAGTGTGTGGGTTTGGTATGGATAGGAGTACGGCGATGGTGTGCCCAGTGTAAGAACTGTTTAATAACTACAGACTCCACACATTAGAATGGTGTTACCGGTACTACTCTGCATGAACTTGGGGTCCTTGAATTCAGATACAAATGTATATAAATTGTAGCATCCAAATTCCGATGGTTTCAATTTCATACAATTCTGAGAAGCTTACATTGACAAGTGGATAAATAAACAAAAAAAAGAGTTAACAAGTCATACATTTCTCTTTTGCAATTTATTGCTTATAAATGCTCTAAACAATTTTTGGGTAAAAATAAGATCTATCAATAAGTCACAAATAAAATTGTCACAATGACTTTACATGACATATTGCACAATGAAGCCGTTCTACAATGAACATAATGTAACATTGGTGGGGAATGTATTTGAGGTCGGTAATGCAGCTTGTTTCTTCATTATATGAGCACAACACTCATAATTTCACAACTATTCACATTTTGGATCCATAACAAAGTAATCAATCAATAGCCTGGCTTTCTGCAACAGACCTTGGCAGTGGGACTGATTTGTCATTTTCAGCTACTGAACAAAACAAAGAAATGTAACGTAGTAACAGGAAAAGAAGCTTGTCTCCCTAGTTTGAGCACTACATAATCAAATGCATTCAGATAAAAGTACCGCGGAACAACAGAAAAGACATCCATTCAGTTTAATCTCATTGTTTACTGTACCATGCTGGAACATTACAGTACCTCTGTGTTGATGTTACATTTCTCTTCATTTCTCATTTCTCTTAAAAAAAACTAGTTTGAACAAAAGATAATACATAATCCTTCAACGAGTGTCTCTCCTCTGAAAACCAAGACTAAACTAAAGCCATGTCGATCTCCAGGTGCACCTCCATTTCCTTCACTCAGTGTGTGTGTGTTAGGCTGCGTCCCCAAACGGCACCCTATTCCCTATAGTGCACAACCTTATGCCCTCTGGTCAAAAGTAGTACACTATATTAATGGCACCCTATGCCCTTTGAGGGAGGGAATAGGATGCCCTAGGGTTCTTGCTCCACATTAACCACACGATCCTGTGTTTTGCGTACATATGGGCCTCGCCCCATCAGATCTGGTCCGTCTCCACGTTGAGTTCTGGACACAGCTCTTTGAGGATCATCTCCATCAGAACCTGAAACAGGGGCAGAGGAAACGTGTCAGGAGGCCATTAAACAACACATCACTTCAGCCTGGACTCAAGTGAAGGAGAGTTTGTTTTGTGCACTTTATTCCTATGCAGGCATGTATGAGAATGACTGACTCTTTGACCCACTGATATCTTCCCCTATTAGATGGAATGAGGCAACCATAGCATATGTAACACATATGTACAGTAGGGCAAAAAAGTATTTAGTCAGCCACCAATTGTGCAAGTTCTCCCACTTAAAAAGATGAGGCCTGTAATATTCATCATCGGTACACTTAAACTATGACAGACAAAATGAGGAAAAGAAATCCAGGAAATCACATTGTAGGATTTTTAATCAATTAATTTGCAAATTATTGTGGAAAATAAGTATTGGGTCACCTACAAACAAGCAAGATTTCTGGCTCTCACAGACTTATAACTTCTTCTTTAAGAGGCTCCTCTGTCCTCCACTCGTTACCTGAATTAATGGCACCTGTTTTAACTTGTTATCAGTATAAAAGACACCTGTCCACAACCTCAAAACAGTCACACTCCAAACTCCACTATGGTCAAGACCAAAGAGCTGTCAAAGGACATCAGGAACAAAAGTGTAGACCTGCACCAGGCTGGTAAGACAATCTGCAATAGGTAAGCAGCTTGGTTTGAAGAAATCAACTGTGGGAGCAATTATTAGGAAAGACCACTGATAATCTCCCTTGATCTGGGGCTCCATGCAAGATCTCACCCCGTGGGTCAAAATGATCACAAGAACGGTGAGCAAAAATCCCAGAACCACACGGGGGAACATAGTGAATGTCCTGCAGAGAGCTGGGACCAAAGTAACAAAGCCTACCATCAGTAACACACTACGCCGCCAGGGACTCAAATCCTGAAGTTCCAAACGTATCCCCCTGCTTAAACCAGTACATGTCCAGGCCCATCTGAAGTTTGCTAGAGAGCATTTGGATGATCCAGAAGAAGATTGGGAGAATTTCATCTGACCATATGACACCAAAATAGAACTGTTTGGTAAAAACTCAACTCATCGTGTTTGGAGGACAAAGAATGCTGAGTTGCATCCAAAGAATACCATACCTACTGTGAAGCATGGGGGTGGAAACATCATGCTTTGGGGCTGTTTTTATGCAAAGGAACCAGGAAGACTGATCCGTGTAAAGGAAAGAATGAATGGGGCCATGAATTGTGAGATTTTGAGTGAAAACCTCCTTCCATCAGCAAGGGCATTGAAGATGAAACGAGGCTGGGTCTTTCAGCATGACAATGATCCCAAACACACCGCCTGGGCAACGAAGGAGTGGCTTCATAAGAAGCATTTCAAGGTCCTGGAGTGGCCTAGCCAGTCTCCAGATCTCAACCCCATAGAAAATATTTGGGAGTTGAAAGTCCGTATTGCCCAGCAACAGCCCCAAAACATCACTACTCTAGCGGAGATCTCTATGGAGGAATGGGCCAAAATACCAGAAAATGTGTGAAAACCTTGTGAAGGCTTACAAAAAATGTTTGACCTCTGTCATTGTCAACAAAGGGTATAAAACAAAGTATTTAGATAAACTTTTGTTATTGACCAAATACTTATTTTCCACTATAATTTGCAAATCAATTCATTAAAAATCCTACAATCCTGAATTTGATTTATTTTCATTTGGTCTGTCATAGTTGAAGTGTACCTATGATGAAAATTACAGGCCTCTCATCTTTTTAAGTGGGAGAACTTGCACAATTGGTGGCTGACTAAATACTTTTTTGCCCCACTGTATATCTATGGAGGCAACTTCAGAGTATTCCACACAAATAACTTTGTTGACATAGTGCAAATGGGAAAGCTTTTGGAATGTACACATGCCCTTTTAAACCCATTCTCCCTCTCTTTGTGTGGTCTGACCTGCCAGTAATGAGATGCTGTTCTGAACTGAGCTTCTAGTTGGCTGAGCAAGATGTATTCGTGAAATTCCTAATGGAATCGGGGGGTGGCTCTTTCAAACAGCACCACAACAGCATGTTTTAGGATACTTTGCCATTTCACAGAGGGTGAGGTGAACTTACATAAAGCAGATGCTTGTTGGCATTGGCCTCCTGAAGTGCGTTGAAGATCTTGATGATCCCATACCTGGCGTTCTGCTGTCCCACCAGGTTCTGTAGTGCATCTGAAAGACAGTTAGCATGCTGTATGTGGTTGTTTTACCGACCTTAGTCGAATGACCTGACTAAGTCACCATGGATAAGAGCGTCTGCTAAATTACCAAATTGTCAAATGTAAAAATGTCCACATTCAGAGATCTAGCCACAGATACCCATCAGATCTAGGAGCAACATGTTTGCAAAAAAAGTCAAATAGGGGGTGCTTATATTTTCCCTGTCTCACACATGTACCAGTGTGTAACCTGTACAGTGTGTGGTGTGAAATGGAGCATACAATATACAGGTAACTGCCAAAATAATGGATGGACACAAAGTATATTGAATGCGGTGTTTTCCACTACCATCAACTAAACACCAAACTATGGAATTTCTCCTGGAAGAATGGTGTCACATCCCTCCAATAGAATTCCAGACACTTGTAGAATCTATGCCAAGGTGCATTGAAGCTATTACGGCTCGTGATGCCCCAACGCCCTATTAAGACACTATGTTGAGGTTTATTTTGGTGGTTGCTGTTAGCAAAGTATTTGTATTATTTATTTTACCAGGTCTGTTTTGCTCATCTTAAACAATAGATTCTGCTGAGCAAATTGGCCCTTGTATTACGCATATCGTTAATCTCTCTCTTGAACAAGGCACCTTTCCCAGGGACATGAAACAAGCTAAAGTTATACCTCAGTATAAGAAGGGGATAAAGTCTGACCCTGGCAATTATAGGCCTGTATCTATCCTATGTGTAAATTCAAAGAGCTACAAGATAGTAGCCACTAAAACAATTGGATATGACTAAATTGGGGGTAAAAAAAATATATATATTCCACTGATTCATGTCTACTTTACTTCATCAGGAAAGAGATTGATGAGGGAAATCTGTGTGGAATGGTACTGCTCGACTTACAGAAGGCCTTTGATACAGTTAATCTCCAAACTGGGGTTGGGGTTAAGTAGTATCCCTCTAGGCTGGGTAAAGTCCTATTTATCAGGAAGGGAGGGAGCAGAGGTTAATGGTTCACTGTCTCAGGAAAAACCAATGAGTTGTGGCGTTCCGTAGGGGAGCGTGCTTGGGCCTCTGCTGTTTTTATTGTATATTAACGACATGAAAGATGCTTGTTCTTGCAGTCTTTTTCTTTATGCGGATGACTCTACACTTCTGGTGTCTCACAAAAGTAAAACTATGTTGGAGAGCGTACTTCGCACAGATCTCGCTAACATTAGCAAATGGCTTGGAGTTAATAAGCTATCTCTGCACTTAGGGAAAACTGAAGCAATTATTTTTGGATCCAGACCTACATTGTGTAGACCGTCTGAAATCAGAGTGGAGTTAGGGGGTGAGGTGCTGACTACTAAAACCTCTGTTAGCTACTTGGGATGTATCCTTGATGGAAGCTTGGGAGGTGTGAGCATGGCCAATAAGGTGCTAGGGAAGGTTAATGCCAGGGCTAAGTATTTGGCTAGAAAGTCCAGGCTGCTTGATAAGGACTCCATGAAAGTGCTAGCTACTGCCCTCATTAAATACCATTTTGACTATGCTAGTACTTCCTGGTTTGGGGGCTTATCTAAATTTATGAAGGGGAAGCTCCAGATAGCCCAGAATAAGCTGATCAGGGTAGTATTGAAGGTGAGTCCACGTACTCACATAGGCAGGAGCTGCTTTCAGGAACTAAACTGGCTGCTTGTGAGGCTAGGGTGTCCCAGATTAGACTAGGTTTACAGGAGTATTTATGGTCCTGCGCCCAGATATCTAAGTGATTACTTTCCTCATGTTAGGGATGCACACAATCACAGCACCAGATCAGGTGTTGCTGATGTGTGCTTATACAGGTTCAGGAGTAATGCTGGGAAAGGTACTTTCTTGTATACTGGAGCTTCAGAATTGAATGAGTTCTCTGCCTATAAAAACAACATCCTCCCTGGGCAGCTTTAAAAATAAAGTAAAAATATGTTTGATGTCTTCTGTCCCCATATGAATAACCCCTATGATGTAACTGGAATGATGAGATGGATGTTCTTCTCCATTTTTGTTTTATTATTTCACAGCCATACTGTGTTGGATCTTGTCTAGCCATCTTGTGTCAAGAGGACCAATGGAAATAAGTCCCAGACTTTGTGTGTTATCCTCAATGATTTTATTCATGTGTATGTATGGCTTTTAAGTTGTATGTGTGCTTGTTTTTTTTAAATGGTCAAATTAATAAACTAAACTAAAAGATCCAATAATCCAATTGAAACAGAAACTTGTGTTTCGAAACCAACGCCAGACTCCACCCCCCACCCCTTGAATACTGATCCATGTCAGATATCAATCTCTAGCAGGGTTAACGCGCACACCCTTGTGGAACAGGGAGTTACAGCCACAAAATCAACATTGTAGAATAAATACATTTAACTCCTGCGCACACAATTTTACCTCTGCAAACTAATCATAACATGTATTTGAAGAAAAAGGTCTGACCAAAACATTGTTAATAAATGTGCAGAGATGACACCTGTATGGCAGGAGGGAAGACCTACCTGGGATATTGTCTAGCAGCTTCTGTTGAGCTCTCTCCTTGGTCTCCCGACGTTCTGTGTCGGAACGAGCCTTGATTTGGGGGGCCAGTTTTCCGTTGGGCCAGAATGTGTCGCGGAAAATGTTGATGTAGCAAACAATCATCTGCTCACTGAAGATCCAGTTGACAGTGTCTCGAATCTGCCTGATGGGGTAGGGAGTGAAGGTTTTGACGAAAGCCTCTACATTACAGTATTAGCTAACATTACTCTACACATGTTCAGCGCACAGCCACAACAACCCATTGCAGTGCATATCTGGAACACCCAGTCTGATAGCTGTGGTAAACATAACCCTAGTTCTGCAGTTTGACTTGTTAAATAAGCTAAACGATCTCAACCAGAGGGATATCACAGAAAGAAGGAGATTGATCCAAGAGTGCACAAACCCCTTGCATCAGTGTGTGAATCGTGGTAGGGTCAGAGTCAGCTTCCCAAATGATACACTATTGCCTACATAGGGTAGCAGGTAGCCTAGCGGTTAGAGAGGTAGGCCAGTAACCGAAAGGTTTAGTTTGAATCCCCAAGCCAACAAGGTGAACAATCTGCTGATGTGCCCTTGAGTAAGGGACTTAAACCTAAATACTCCAGGGTCACCATTGATAATGGCAGACCCTGGCTGTGACATTACTCAGAGGGCATCTCAGGGGGAGTGGGGATATGAAAAATACACATTTCTAATTCACACGTGCATATAATGACAAACATAAAATCCCCCACCTAATTATTACTTTTGACCAGAACCCTATGGGTGAATAGGTTGCCATTTGGGACACAGCCTGGGAGAGTCTACGCACCATTTGGAGCCGTGGGTTAGGGTGCAGAATAAGACAATAACATGATAACAGAAAAAGACAATAGCAGCATAACTTTTTATGGCTGCAGGGGCAGTATTGAGTAGCTTGGATGAAAGGTGCCCAGAGTAAACGGCCTGCTCCTCAGTCCCAGTTGCTAATATATGCATAGTATTATTAGTATTGGAGAGAAAACACTGAAGTTTCTAAAACTGTTTCAATGATGTCTGAGTATAACAGAACTCATATGGCAGGCAAATACCTGAGAAGTAATCCAAACAGGAAGTGGGAAATCTGAGGTTGGTCAATTTTTAACCCAGACCCTATTGAATACACAGTGGGATATGGATAAAGTTTAACTTCCTAGGGCTTCCACTAGATGTCAACCGTCTTCAGAAACTTGAATGAGGCCTCTACTGTGTTGTGGAGCCGGATGGGAGCTCTTTGAGTCAGTGGTCTGGCAGAACGCCAGGTCCTGGTCACGCGCATTTCATATGATAGCGACCTGCGTTCCATGGCTTCTCTACAGGCAGGAATTCTCCGGTTGGAAGTTTTCATTTGACGTTCGGATGGACCTGCACGAGTGTTTGGATTTGTGTACTAAACGCGCTAACAAAAGTAGCTACTTGGACATAAATAATGGACATTATCGAACGAATCAAGCATTTATTATGGAACTTTGATTCCTGGGAGTGCATTCTGATGAAGATCGTTAAAAGGTAAGGAAATATTTACAATGTGATTTCTGATTTCTGTTGACTCCAACATGGCGGATAATTTTATTTATTTTCTGAGCGCAGTCTCAGATTATTGCATGGTTTGCTTTTTCCGTAAAGTTTTTTTGAAATCTGACAGTGGTTGCATTAAGGAGAGGTATATCTATATTTCCATGTCAAACATTTGTATTTATCGACATTTATAATGAGTATTTCTGTAAAATGATGTGGCTCTGCATTATCACCGGATGTTTTTGGAACTAGTGAACGTAACACGTCAATGTATACTGATATTTTTTTTTATAACATGAAGTCCTATGAGTGTCATCTGATGAAGATCACCAAAGGTTAGTGATTAATTTTATCTCCATTTGTGCTTTTTGTGACTCTTTGGCTGGAAAAATGGCTGGGTTTTTCTGTGAGTTGGTGGTCAGCTAACATAATCGTTTGTGGTGCTTTCGCTGTAAAGGCTATTTGAAATCGGACACTGTGGTGGGATTAACAACAAGAACCTTTAAAAAGGTATAAGATGTTTGAGGAATATATTTGAGGAATTTTAATTACGAGATCTGTTGTTTTGAATTTGGCATCCTGCACTTTCACTGGCTGTTGTCATATCATCCCATTAATGGGATTGCAGCCCTAAGAAGATAACAGAATAAGACAATAAAATAACAAAATAAGACAATAATAGAGTAAGACAACAAAATAAGACAATAACAGAACCCTGCCTGTCAATCACCAACTGATGAGCTCTCGCTCTACAGAAAGCTGGGGTGTTTTAGTACAATACCACTCGCTGTAATATACACCAGCGTTCCCCAAAAACCAGGCCGCGGACCAGCACATTCACTACCGGGGAGCACGGAAAGGATAAATATATATATATTTTTTTTTAAATCTATAAAATAAAATACCTGTTGAATTCTTTGAGCGAAGAAAACATGAACAAGAACGACAGAAGCAAGTCTTGAAAGACACGTCAATAAACGTCAATACTGTCAATAAGAGCGTCATACTTCGTGGCTAGCTGTATTGCTAAGGCCAAGAAGCCGTTCACTCTTGGCGAGTTGATGATTCTACCTGCTGCTAAGGACATTTGCAGTGAACTTTCAGGAGATGCTGCAGCTAAGAAGATAGCAGGTTCCTCTTTTCAGCTACCACCGTCACTAGGCGAATTGATGAAATATAGCGGAGATGCTTAACGAGTCACTGTGGTATACAATCCAGGTTGAACAACCTACCGATGTTGACAACCAGGCAATACTGCTTGTTTATGTGCAATATACATTTCAGGATGTTGTGCATGAGGATATGTTGTGTGTGCTGTCCCTGCCGACTAACAACGGCCACAGAACTATTCAAGTCTTTGGATGATTACAGTCATGGCCAAAAGTTGAGAATGACACAAATATTAATTTCCAAAGTTTGCTGCTTCAGTGTCTTTAGATATTTTTGTCAGATGTTACTATGGAATACGGAAGTATAATTACAAGCATTTCATAAGTGTCAAAAGGCTTTTATTGACAATTACATGAAGTTGATGCAAAGAGTCAATATTTGCAGTGTTGACCCTGCTTTTTCAAGACCTCTGCAATCCACCCTGGCATGCTGTCAATTAACTTCTGGGCCACATCCTGACTGATGGCAACACATTCTTGCATAATCAATGCTTGGAGTTTGTCAGAATTTGTGGGGTTTTGTTTGTCTACCTGCCTCTTGAGGATTGACCACAAGTTCTCAATGGGATTAAGGTCTGAGGAGTTTCCTGGCCATGGATCCAAAATATTGATGTTTTGTTCCGCGAGCGACTCAGTTATCACTTTTGCATTATGGCAAGGTGCTCCATCATGCTGGAAAAGGGATTGTTCATCAGCAAACTGTTCCTGGATGGTTGGGAGAAGTTTCTCTCGGAGGATGTGTTTGTACCATTCTTTATTCGGGGCGGCAGGCTAGAGCGTTGGACTAGTAACCGGAAGGTTGCAAGTTCAAACCCCCAAGCTGACAAGGTACAAATCTACCCTGAACAGGCATTTAACCCACTGTTCCTAGGCCATCATTGAAAATAAGAATTTGTTCTTAACCGATTTGCCTAGTTAAGTATAGGTCAAATAAATATTCTTAGGCAAAATTGTGAGTGAGCCCACTCCCTTGGCTGAGAAGCAACCCCACACAAATGGTCTCGCTTTACTGTTGGCATGACACAGGACTGATGGTAGCGCTCACCTTGTCTTCTCCGGACAAGCTTTTTTCTGGAAGCCCCAAACAATCGGAAAGGGGATTCATCGGAGAAAAATGACTTTACCCCAGTCCTCAGCAGTCCAATCCCTGTATCTTTTGCAGAATATCAGTCTGTCCCTGATGTTTTTCCTGGAGAGAAGTGGCTTTCTTTGCTGCCCTTCTTGACACCAGGCCATCCTCCAAAAGTCTTTGCCTCACTGTGCGTGCAGATGCACTCACACCTGCCTGCTGCCATTAGAAAGCTCTGTACTGGTGGTGCCCCGGAGCGCAGCGGGCCTGGAGCTTGCTAGACTTTCTTGGGCGCCCTGAAGCCTTCTTCACAACAATTGAACCGCTCTCCTCAAAGTTCTTGATGATCCGATCAATGGTTTATTTAGGTGCAATCTTACTGTCATCAATATCCTTGCCTGTGATGCCCTTTTTGTGCAAAGCGTGTTTCCTTGCAGGTAACCATGGCTGACAGAGGAAGAACAACGATTCCAAGCACCACCCTCCTTTTGAAGCTTCCATTCTGTTATTCAAAGTCATTCAGCATGACAGAGTGATCTCCAGCCTTGTCCTCATCAACACTCACACCTGTGTTAACCTCACTAGGGTAGGGGCAGCTTTTGGAATGTTGGATGAAGTGTGCCCAAAGTAAACTGCCTGCTACTCAGGTCCAGAAGCTAGGATATGCATATAATTGGTAGATTTGGATAGAAAACACTAAAGTTTCCAAAACTGTTAAAATAATGTCTGAGTATAACAGAACTAAGGAAAATCCATCCAAGGAAGTGCTATTATTTTGAAATGTCTCTTTTCCATTGAGAGCCTATCCACCATACAAAGACTTATGACACAGTTCACGATCTCTATGGCTTCCACAACATGTGGCCAGTCTTTAGGCATTGTTTCATGCTTTTACTCTGAAAAATTAGGGAGAAAAAGCACTTTCAATGAGTGGCCAGTGGAAATTTCCAGACACGAGTCCAGCATGCCTTTCTTGTTTCTCCTTTTCTATTGGCGAAGCTTTTGTCCGGTTGAAATATGATCGATTATTTATGACAAAAACATCCTGAGGATTGATTATAAACATCATTTGACATGTTTCTATGAACATTTATGGTACTTTTTAGATTTTTCGTCTGTCTGTTGAAACTGCGCTTTGTTCCAATGTATTACTGAACAAAACGCACCAAAAAGGTTTTTGAATATATAGAGACTATCGAACAAAACAAACATTTATTGCGTAACATGGAGTCTTCGGAGTGCAAACTTATGAAGATCAAAGGTAAGTGATACATTTTAACGCTATTTCTGACTTTTGTTACTCTTCTTCTTGGCTGAAAACTGTTTGTAATGATTTGTCTGCTGGGCGCTGTTCTCAGATAATCGCATGGTTTGCTTTCGCCGTAAAAGCCTTTTTTGAAATCTGACACAGCAGTTGGATTAACAAGAAGTTTCTTTAAGTTGGTGTATAACACTTGTATGTTTCATTAATTTTTATAATTAGTAATTCTGTTTTTGAATTTGTCGCTCTGCAATTTCACTGGATGTTGGCCAGTTGGGACGGTAGCGTCCTACACCCCCTAGAGAGGTTAACGAGAGAATCACTGACATGTCAGCTGGTACTTTTGTGGCAGGGCTGAAATACAGTGGATTTTTTTGGGGGGGGGGATTCAGTTCATTTGCTTGGCAAAGGGGGACTGCAAATAATTGCAATTCATCTGATCACTCTTCATAACATTCTGGAGTATATGCAAATTGCCATCATACAAACGGAGTCAGCAGACTGAAAATTTATATTTGTGTCATTCTCAAAACTTTTGACCACGACTGTGCATGTCAGGAAAATTTGATTGGTCATTCTGTGTTACATTTACATTACATTTAAGTCATGCTGCCATGGCTGGAAGGCTGTCTGGTTTCATTCACCCAGGTTAAAGAGGAACAGTCACCTTACAATGTGATCTAAATCTGTGTCATTCACAGAGAAATGCTGGCTAGCCGAAAAATGGCACCTGAATTTAACGTCGTACTGAATGATGTTTTAAAGTTATCAAATAACATCAAAGCACACGCCCTTAACTCGCATCTGTTTGGACAGCTTTGTGAGGAAATAGACGCAGAGCACAAACGCATTATCATATACACAGAAGTCAGGTGGCAGGGGGAGATCGCTTGACAGAGTGTTTGAGTTACGAGAGCCGCTGCAGAGATTTCTTTCAGAAAAAAAGTCACCACTGGCAGCACATTTCAATGACAAGGAATGTCGCAAAACTCGCTTACCTGTGCGACGTATTAAACCTGCTCAACGAATTCAATCGGTCACTTCAGGGGAGAATGAAAACTGTCTTGAAGTTGGCAGATAAAGTGGCTGCATTCAAAGACAAACTGGAACTGTAGGGATGGCGAGCGGACAGGGGCATATTTGAAATGTTCCAAACATTAGCGGGGATTTTGGGAGAGACAGAGACGTCCTTCTCCCAGCTGGTGCGAGATCACCTAGCTTCGCTGTCAATGGAGTTTGAGCGTTTACTTCCCAACCGCAAAAGACCCACGCAGTGTGAAGGAATGGATCCTCAACCCATTCGTGAATGTCCCAGGTGAATTGTCCATGTCCGTGCAGGAAGTAGATCAAATCCTTGAGGTTGTAAATGACGGTGGCCTTAAAAGTATGTTTGAGATAACTTCATCTCTGCCGACATTCTGGATTAAAATCCAGGCTGAATATCCTGAGAGCCACAAAAGCACAACGTTCCTTCCATTTCCAACATCCGATCTCTGCGAAGCGGGGTTTTTCCACAATGATGGCAACAAAAACTAAATTACAGAGTAGACTGGACATACGGAACATGTCACTGTCTCCCATCATCCCTAGATGGGACCATCTTGTTGGGAAACAAGCTCAGGGCTCCCACTGGTGGGAAACAAGCTCAGGGCTCCCACTGGTGAGTTGCAATGTTTTTATTATATGATTAGAGAAAAATATGCACCTTGTTTTTATATGTTTCTACTTAAACTAAAATGTTATGAAAAAGCGGCTATACAAAAACTTCTAGGCCTAATTGATATTCCGATGGCCGGTCCGGGTAAATTGTGTCAACATGAGACCGGTCCGTGGTACAAAAAAGGTTGGGGACCGCTGATATAGACCTAAATAAACCTTGCCTCTTCCCAGATCTGTGTGTACTCTTTGCTTCACACACTGGCAGGAAATAAGAGCAGAAATCTGATAAAACATTTTCATAAAAAGAGTGATGCTTACTTGTTTATGGTCCTTCCAAACGTGACTTGAACTAGTGCAATTAGAGTTTTTCGTACCCATTTAAACACTGAGAATAAAGGAAGACAAACAATATCACAGAGTGACAGGCTGATAGCAAGTGGTGACTAGATTAAATAACAGATCCATTAACAAAGTTAGTTTCCAATAACAACAAACAAGGATATAATCTATCCCTTTCAAAATAGCTTTGAACAATTCATTTGATTTAAAGAACACAGACATAACATACACAAACCACACACTCAGTCTACTGAGGTGAAAATGACAGTGTAGTGTCCCCCAAATGGCACCCTATTCCTTTTATAGTGCCCTGCCCTCTCAAAAATAGTGCACTGTAACAGGGAATAGGGTGTCATTTGGGATGCAGCCATAGAGTAGAGGTTCCACTCACTTCCTCTGAGCTCAAAGATCTCTCCTATGAGCATGAAGCAGGGTTCAGCCAGAGCATCTTTCTTCCCATCAGCCTCGTCTCCATAGTCAGAAAGGTCACTGTCATCCTCCGCCTCCTCCTGTTTGGGAAAAAGGAGTTAGTGTGTATGTGTCTCTCTTTGTGAGAAAGACTAAAAGGATAGACATGTTTATAGACATACATACATATTAGTCCCACCACCCCAGCCAGCCAGGTCTCCTGATGTGACGGTGCTTACTAACCTCGGTGTGTGAGAAGAAGTCTCCAGACAGTCTCTCCAGGAAGGAGGCCAGGGAGAAGGAGGATTTCTTGTGGATGTCCATGACCTTCAGGTGCTCTGGGGAGGGGCTGAGGAAGGCATAGAGCGCCTCACTCTGACACATCCGCTCGTCTGTCAGCATTTTCTATACATGGTGGAGAAAATAGCTGCAGATTAGACGAGCTGTGTCCCAATTGACACCCTATCCCATAGGGCCCTAGCAGGGACAGAGTTGGAGTCTGGGCTACATCCCAAAAGGCATAGATTCCCAAAGGCTCTGGTCAAAAGTAGTGCAATATATTGGTCATCAAAAAGAAAGGACCAGACCAAGGCACTCTTAATATAATGAATGAAAATGTTGATTTGTATGGCATGTTCAATGGAAACAGCGCTTAAAAACTAGATATTGGGAATAGGGTGCCATTTGAGACACAGTCGATGCTAATAACTATGGAACCTGACGAGTGCAAATCAATGAGGCAAACCAACTAAATCCTCATCATTCTCGTAATAGTAAAGCTTTCCATCATAACTAACATTGTTGTAAAAGCTTGTAAAGAATGTGCTCAATTTAATCTCAAACTTTGACTCTCATCTCCAAACTTAGTACATTGTGGTTGTCTCATGTTTCATTTTTTTTTTCTCCCGACATTGAAAGAGCCTAGCTTGAAATCCTGAT
This sequence comes from Oncorhynchus gorbuscha, assembly GCF_021184085.1. Lineage (NCBI taxonomy): Eukaryota > Metazoa > Chordata > Actinopteri > Salmoniformes > Salmonidae > Oncorhynchus > Oncorhynchus gorbuscha. The sequence goes on from NC_060195.1 coordinate 21,384,521, forward strand.
GGCCAATCGACATGCCGTGAGAACAGCAGGAACGAGCCACTCCAATAATACAAATGAATTTCCTATCAGACAGAAACATTTTGAAATGAGGAAATAAACTACCTGAGCTCCCAATGGTAGCTATATGTGACATCATCAACTCAAATGACATCTCCTGTTCTGAAAAATGATGTCCTTAAGAGACCGATAGTGAGAAATGCCTTCCACATAAACAAAACACTGATTTGAGTGACATTTTCACTATGATGTGTGGTTGAACCGTGTTGGCAGAGTGACTTACTTGTAAAAAGCTGTTGAGCTGGTTTTTGGACTTTTCAAGGAATTTTTGGTCAATTGACTTGAATGGCAGTTTACTGACGGAGGGAAGCTGGACTTTTTTCAAGGTAGGGAAACACTGCATAAAGAATATAAAATCAAAGAGGAGAGAGAGAGAACAAGAGGAGTTATGTTTCAGTCTTCAAGTCTCGTTGTTTGTAGCACCTCATGAAATGCAGTGGCATGGTGACTCACTCCATCTCCATGGCAACCGGCTGGTGGAAGCATTGTTAGGGTGATTATCAGATGGCAGGCAGTGATATTTGAAACAAACGGCTGTGATGTAGCAGTGCAGGACTGTGGTAATTAAAAGGCTGTTGTTGGGGGGCAGACAGAGGGTGAGTCAGAGACGCTAGCTAGGCAGGCAAAAACATTAGCATGGAGGATCCTTTACCTCAGTCAGTTTTCGGTGCAGGGCCTGGAACTCTATGAGCTTCCTGGTGACACTCCAGCGGCTGTTCTTAGAGTCGTCTCCCTCCAGCAGGCTCACTGAGACGCAGTAGCAAGGCATCTGCTCTCCATTTTCCTCTACTGCCTGGTGGGGGATAGGGGACACAGTGGGAATCAATTCCCTTTATTTCACTGCAAATAATGAGTTGTGGACACAGAGTTAGAACATGGTCAGAGAGTATGGTCAATGGCTACAGTAGGGTGAGACCAAGTGGTCAGAGTGTGGTATGGTAGAAAATGACAAGATTGTGTTTTAATACAGTTTATGCATCAAATAAGTTCTCAGTACTCTCTCATCTGTGGAGTTGGACCTCTGGGGCTTGGCGCTGGTAATTGATATAGGATGTCTTGGTGAAAAAACCTAGAGCCTGCACCCCAAAGAATGAGTTGTTGTTTGTGTACCAGGGAGGAGATGTCTCCAGTACGGACAGCTGATAAGAAGAACCTTGTCTTTGGGGCCAAACCCTGGATCCTATACAATTAGAACAGTCTTCACAGAAAATGCAATCTGGTTGGGGGGGTTACTCCTTTCTGACATACAAAACTTCACCTCTAGAGCCAACCCACACATTAGTTGTTTGTCATGAAGATTCAGGAGGATGTACTTTGCTATAAAGGTTGTAACCCAACTCTGCTCGTTGTGCTCTTAACAATCACCATTGAGTGACCGTTAATGCTCCATTATTGCAATAATTAAAGAAATCTAAAAGTCTATCTTTTGGTAGGAATAATTCCAAGAATGGCCAGTGGTTACAGTAGGATGAGAGCAAGGTGTACTGATGGGAGAAAAATGGGGCCTTGATCCAGGTGGTGACCAAGAACTCAATCAGTGGCGGATATAGATATAGGCAACATGGGCAGCCGCCGAGGGTGGCATCTTGCTGAGGGCGACACGGGGTGCCTGCACAAAAAATAGAATCATGAAATGGTGACATTTGCGCGATCGGTTTTCTATCGCTCATTTGCACATCACGTCAATGATATCATGTCACCGTGTGGGACTGTGGGTCAATTAATCATGTCGGAGTGCTAAATCGTTAAGAATAATATAAAACCAGTCTGCACACCAGCAAGGTGAATTGGTTTAGTCTTGACTCTTGGTTGACAGTGTTGGGGGATGGGTAATGTAGTATTGACTCTTGGTTGACAGTGTTGGGGGATGGGTAATGTAGTATTGACTCTTGGTTGACAGTGTTGGGGGATGGGTAATGTAGTATTGACTCTTGGTTGACAGTGTTGGGGGATGGGTAATGTAGTATTGACTCTTGGTTGACAGTGTTGGGGGATGGGTAATGTAGTATTGACTCTTGGTTGACAGTGTTGGGGGATGGGTAATGTATTGATGCTCGAGTGCCAAATCAACAAATTTGTTTCTATTGGTTTTTGTTACTTCTTTTTGATATTTATGAGTCTTTATGAGTATATGTGTATTATACATACACATACAAGTTTGAAATGCTATGATTATTTATTACTGTTGTTCCAAATGTTGGAATAAAAATGAGTTGGTGCAGAACGGTGCTTCTTTATTTTTGTTGGGGGGGGGGGGGCTCATGGCTGGATTCTTGCTCTGACGTGCACTGTCAACTGTGAGATTTTATAGAGACAGTTGTGTGCCTTTCCAAATCATGTACAATCCAATAGAATTTACCACAGGTGGACTCCAATCAAGTTGTGGAAACATCAAGGATGATCAATGGAAACAGGATGCACATGGTTACATCTGGATGGTTGCTTCAAGTCAGGTGCGCTCCGCACCAATTAGGACAGGCAAATCGGATTAGTGTTAGCAGTACCCCAGCCTCTGCCATAGAAACAAACGGAGTGGCTTCCACTCTGTGGTTCCACCTTTACAATGTAGAAAACCGCTTATTTCTAGACCTTTCCGTTCAAAATTAAGACCCATTTTATGTTTTTCGCTCTTAAGGATTAGCCCATTTTTTTCAGTTTTCACTTAAAACGATATACCCAAATCTAACTGCCTGTAGCTCGGGCACTGAAGCAAGGATATGCATATTCTTGGTACCATTTGAAAGGACACTTTGAAGTTGATGGAAATGTGAAAGGAATGTAGTAGAACACAATAGATCTGGTAAAAGATAAAACTTTATTTTTTATTGTTTAAATACCGTTCTTTTGCATTTTTTTGTACCATTTTCTTTGAAATGCAAGAGAAAGGCAGTAATGTATTATTCCAGCCCACGTGCAATTGAGATTTTGGCCACTAGTTGGCATCAGTGTATATGCAAAGTTTTAGACTGATTCAATGAACCATTGCATTTCTGTAAAACAAATTGTATCAAGACATCCCAAATGTCCCTAATTTGTTTATTAATAACTTTTCATGTTCAAAATTGTGCACTGTCCTCAAACAATAGCATGGTATTATTTCACTGTAATAGCTACTGTAAATTGGACAGCACAGTTAGATGAACAATAATTTAAGCTTTCTGCCAATATCAGATATGTCTATGTCCTGGGAGATTTTCTTGTTACTTACAACCTCATGCTAATCGCATTAGCCTATGTTAGCTCAACCGTCCCGAGAAAGGGACACCGATCCCGAAGAAGTCAATTGACTTGCCTAGTTAAATAAAAAGGTAAAAAATAAAATAAAATTGCACTAAATAAATTTGTGGCAGAATCTTTTATCACATCGAGGTTTGTCACGGTTCAACAAAGGTTGGGAACCAGTGTTCTAGGGATGTGCATCTTTCCCTTTCAAGACGATTCGAAAAGTATCTAGAAACATGGGCTCCAATACAGGAACGATACGTTTTAGTTTGAAACGATTCGGAGAGATGTGATTTGATTAGAGAACGAATCGATGCGAGTCGGTTCGATGCACCAACATTTGTTGCATAAATATATTACATTTTCCATTCTAAATTAAAATCTTCTGCTCATGGAACTCATGAGCTGGGCCTCTCAGATGTATTCGTCTGAACCAAGGGGCCAGGGTTCTGGTCTAGAAGCTCCTACAATTTTGCTTCGGTACTGCAGTTTAACTGATACCCAGCCAAGAAACACCATTTACATACACTGTCACATAGATATCAGACACTTTAGTACTCACCTGTATGCACAAAACAGCTATTGAGTTATTCAAATAATTGTAGCTGGGACAGATTTTTCCCCCATCACTCACAGCCGAAGATATTACAATTTTATACTTCTTTCATGTATGTCATGTTTTTGGATGACGATCAAAACTTGTTTTTATCATTGCTCTCGTCTCTCTGCAGACAACATATAGTGAGCACCATGTTTGGAACTAGAAATAGCAGTATCAAATCGCAATACATATTGAATAGTGAAGGGATAGGGGATAGCTAGTCAATTGTCAATACATATTGAATAGTGAAGGGAAAGGGAATAGCTAGTCAGTTGTCAATACATATTGAATAGTGAAGGGAAAGGGAATAGCTAGTCAGTTGTCAATACATATTGAATATTGAAGGGAAAGGGGATAGCTAGTCAGTTGTCAATACATATTGAATAGTGAAGGGAAAGGGGATAGCTAGTCAGTTGTCAATACATATTGAATATTGAAGGGAAAGGGGATAGCTAGTCAGTTGTCAATACATATTGAATAGTGAAGGGAAAGGGGATAGCTAGTCAGTTGTCAATACATATTGAATAGTGAAGGGAAAGGGGATAGCTAGTCAGTTGTCAATACATATTGAATAGTGAAGGGAAAGGGAATAGCTAGTCAGTTGTCAATACATATTGAATAGTGAAGGGAAAGGGAATAGCTAGTCAGTTGTCAATACATATTGAATATTGAAGGGAAAGGGGATAGCTAGTCAGTTGTCAATACATATTGAATAGTGAAGGGAAAGGGAATAGCTAGTCAGTTGTCAATACATATTGAATAGTGAAGGGAAAGGGGATAGCTAGTCAGTTGTCAATACATATTGAATATTGAAGGGAAAGGGGATAGCTAGTCAGTTGTCAATACATATTGAATAGTGAAGGGAAAGGGAATAGCTAGTCAGTTGTCAATACATATTGAATAGTGAAGGGAAAGGGGATAGCTAGTCAGTTGTCAATACATATTGAATAGTGAAGGGAAAGAGAATAGCTAGTCAGTTGTCAATACATATTGAATAGTGAAGGGAAAAGGGATAGCTAGTCAGTTGTCAATACATATTGAATAGTGAAGGGAAAGGGGATAGCTAGTCAGTTGTCAATACATATTGAATATTGAAGGGAAAGGGGATAGCTAGTCAGTTGTCAATACATATTGAATAGTGAAGGGAAAGGGAATAGCTAGTCAGTTGTCAATACATATTGAATAGTGAAGGGAAAGGGGATAGCTAGTCAGTTGTCAATACATATTGAATAGTGAAGGGAAAGGGAATAGCTAGTCAGTTGTCAATACATATTGAATAGTGAAGGGAAAGGGGATAGCTAGTCAGTTGTCAATACATATTGAATAGTGAAGGGAAAGGGGATAGCTAGTCAGTTGTCAATACATATTGAATAGTGAAGGGAAAGGGGATAGCTAGTCAGTTGTCAATACATATTGAATAGTGAAGGGAAAGGGGATAGCTAGTCAGTTGTCAATACATATTGAATAGTGAAGGGAAAGGGAATAGCTAGTCAGTTGTCAATACATATTGAATAGTGAAGGGAAAGGAGATAGCTAGTCAGTTGCACAACAATGTATTCAACCCAAATGTATCTTTCACATTTAACCCAACCCTTCTGAATCAGAGAAGGGGAGGAGTTTTTGGGGGCTAACTGCCTTTCTCAAGGGCAGAACGGCAGAGTTTTCCACCTTTCCGGCTTGGTGATTCAAACGCTCTTAACAACTAGGTTACCTGCCACCCCCACACCTTTGGGACAATCGCAATACATATTGTATCGGCACCTAAGTATGGTGATAATGTTGTATCTTGAAGTCCCAGGCAATTCCCCTCCCTAAGAAACAGTCAATGTATCAATTAGTATACTACTCTGTTATTATCTATGCATAGTCACTTTAATAACTCTACCTACATGTATATATTACCTCAAGTAACCTGTACCCTCTGTATATAGCCTCGCTATTGTTATTTTACTGCGGCTCTTTAATTATTTGTTACTTTTATTTCTTATTCTTAATTAAAAAAAAAAACATTTTTTAAACTGCATTGTTGGTTAAGGGCTTGTAAGTAAGCATTTCACTGTAAGGTCGACATCTGTTGTATTCGGCGCATGTGACAAATACAATATAATTTGATATACTGTATCAATGAGGGTATGCTAAGAAAACACTCCAATGATGAGAACAAATTAACTCTGACTAAAGGACATCTTTAAAAGGTTGGCTGATTAGCTCATTACCATAATGAAGAATTGGAGACAATACCACCATGCTTAATTGAACATCACTACAAACACAAATTTGCTTTTGGCTGAGCAGAATCCGACATGGCTATTAGCTTAGCAGCATAGCTAAGCATTAGGCCTTGGCGGGGGATTGTGCAGAGTGAACTTTGGAGAGTGGTGTCCTTTCCATCCTCCTGTGTTTAGACATTTCACAGCCAATTAACAGACAAAGCATTAATCAAAGCGTGTCTCCAGACTAAATGAAGCGTGAGGAGTAATATGCAAATGAGGCCCTCGTTCTTCTACATACCCGAACAGCTTAAATTGTATATAGCCTCGTCATCGTTATTTTATTGTGTTACCATTTTTCCTTTTAGCAAATGTTTCTCACTTCCTTAAAATTGCATTGTTGGTTCAGTGTTTCACGGTAAGGTTGTTGTATACCTGTTGTATTCGGCTCATGTGAGAAATAAAATGCGATTTGAAGGAGATAAAAGGCGATCTCGTCTCATACAATGTACAATACAATGTAGGATCTTATATTTGAGCCAGTTTGCTACAGAGTGAAAATAATCCTGCGGCAACAGGTAATGTGAATAATAATATAATTAGTGGAGATTTTTGTACAGGTTCATATATTTTTTCGTAAGGGAAAAATCAAGTCTCAAATGTCATAGTGGAAATGTAAAAACTTCAGAAGCCTTTTTAAACCTCAAATACACTAAATGCTTTACATTTCCTGCAATGCAGGACAGTTCTTTCTGCAACTGGATGATCAAATTAAGATCCTACATCTGTAGTCCAATCAATAACACCATACAAATGATGACTGGGACCATTTTATCCTTCCTTTCAGTTTTGTATTTTCTTCCTCAGTCTGAGCTCCTACCTCTCTCTCATCCATCTAGACTAGACAGAAGCTCTGTTATTAGTGCTGTGTGTAATAAAGGTTCCGGAAAGTGTAGATGCTATCGTTTCTCTCTGGCTCGTTGCTCTCAGATCAGGGTTTTATCTGTTTCAAGTTTGGCCAGAGGTACTGGAGCCCTGGACACAGGAGACTAGAGAGCTCACTGCTGCGCTGCTGTCATATCACTGGAACACAGTCAATGACTAAGAGTTGGGATGGTGCTGTGTGGGTGTTTGTCTCACTCACCTCAGCTGTTGTGATGAGGGCCCTCCAGGAGCCCAAGTTCTCACACCACCAGTCTGTGCGGGAGATGTGCAGCTGCAGGTCACTGTGCTCCTTCTCCATGGCCCCAATCTCCTCCTTCAGTTTACACACAATCTGAGAGAGGACAGCGCGCGCGCACACACACACGTCAAAAGATGGCTCTAACCCAGACAGAGTACCAACTGTGTCTCATACACAGTACCAAGGAGTGGGAGACTAATCCGGACGCTTACAAGAAATCCCGCTATGCCCTCAGACGAACCATCAAACAAGCAAAGCATCAATACAGGATTAAGATTAAATCCTACTACACCGGCTCGGACGCTCATCGGATGAGGCAGGGCTTGCAAACTATTATGGACTACAAAAGGGAAACCAAAACTCAAGTTGCCCAGTGACGCGAGTCTACCAGACAAGCTAAATGCCTTTTATGCTCGTTTTGAGGCAAGCACGAAAGCACCAGCTGTTCTGGATAACTGTGTGATAACGCTCTCAACCTCTCCCTGACCAGGTCTGTAATACCTACATGTTTCAAGCAGACCACCATAGTCCCTGTGCCCAAGGAAGCAAAGGTAACCTGCCTAAATGATAACCGCCCATGGCACTCACGTCAGTAGCCATGCAGTGCTTTGAAAGGCTGGTCATGGCTCACATCAACAGCATCCTCCCAGACACCATGGACGCACTACAATTCACATATCACCCCAACAGATCCGCAATCGCACTCCACACTGCCCTTTCTCACCTGGACAAAAGGAACACATATGTGAGAATGCTGTTCATTGACTACAGCTCAGCGTTCAAACATCATAGTGCCCACAAAGCCCATCACTAAGCTAAGGATTCTGGGACTAAACACCTCCCTCTCCAACTGGATCCTGAACTTCCTGACGGGCCGCCCTCAGGTGGTAAGAGTAGACAACAACACTTCTGCCACGCTGATATTTAACATTGGGGCCACTCAGGGGTATGTACTTAGTCCCCTCCTGTACTCCCTGTTGACCCACGACTGCGTGGCCAAACACGACTCCAACACCATCATTAAGTTTGCTGACGACACAACAGTCGTAGGCCTGATCACCGACAACGATGAGATGGCCTATAGGGAGGAGGTCAGAGTAGTGGCTGTGTGGTGCCAGGAAAACAACTTCTCCCTCAATGTGAGCAAGACAAAGGAGCTGATCGTGGACTACAGGAAAAGGCAGGTTGAACAGGCCTCCATTAACATCGACGGGTCTGTAGTGGAGTGGGTCGAGAGTTTCAAGTTCCTTGGTGTCCACATCAATAACAAAACTTTCATGGTCCAAACACACCAAGACAGTGAAGAGGGCAAGACAAAACCTTTTCCCCCTCAGGACACTGAAAAGATTTGGCATGGGCCACCAGATCCTCAAAAAGGTTCTACAGCTGCACCATCGAGAGCATCCTGACTGGTCGCATCACCACCTGGTATGGCAACAGCTCGGCATCTGACCGTAAGGCACTACAGAGGATAGTGCGAACGGCCCAGTACATCACTGGGGCCAAGCTTCCTGCCATCCAGGACCTAAAGAATAGGGGGTGTCAGAGGACAGCCCATAAAATTGTCAGACTCCAGTCACCCAAGTCGGCAAGCAGTACAGGAGCGCCAAGTCTAGGACCAATAGGCTCCTCAACAGCTTCTACCTCCAAGCCATTAGTCTGCTGAACAATTCATAAAAATCACCACCGGACAATTTAAATTGACACCCCCCTCTCTCTCGTACACTGCTGCTACTCGCTGTTTGTTACCTATGCATAGTCACTTCGTCCCCACCGACATGTACAGATTACCTCAACTAGCCTGCACACTGACTCGGTACCGGTGCCCCCTGTATATAGCCTCCTTATGGTTATTCTTATTGTGTTACTTTTGCCTACTTTGTAAATATGTTCTTCCTCTTGAACTGCACTGTTGGTTAAGGGCTTGTCAGTAAGCACTTCACAGTAAAGTCTACACTGTTGGTTAAGGGCTTGTCAGTAAGCACTTCACGGTAAAGTCTACGCTGTTGGTTAAGGGCTTGTCAGTAAGCACTTCACAGTAAAGTCTACACTGTTGGTTAAGGGCTTGTAAGTAAGCACTTCACAGTAAAGTCTACACTGTTGGTTAAGGGCTTGTAAGTAAGCACTTCACAGTAAAGTCTACACTGTTGGTTAAGGGCTTGTAAGTCAGCACTTCACAGTAAAATCTACACTGTTGGTTAAGGGCTTGTAAGTCAACACTTCACGGTAAAGTCTACACTGTTGGTTAAGGGCTTGTAAGTCAGCACTTCACAGTAAAGTCTACACTGTTGGTTACTGTTGGTTAAAGTAAGCTACACTACACTGTTGGTTAAGGGCTTGTAAGTCAGCACTTCACAGTAAAGTCTACGCTGTTGGTTAAGGGCTTGTAAGTCATCACTTCACAGTAAAGTCTACGCTGTTGGTTAAGGGCTTGTAAGTAAGCATTTCACAGTAAAGTATACGCTTGCTGTATTCGGGGCATGTGGCAAATAAAGTTGGATTTGATAGAAAAATAATATTTTTCTTTCTTTTTTTCCCCCTCTCTGCATTGTTGGGATGGACCCGTAAGTAAGCATTTCACTGTTTGTCCACACCTGTTGTTAATGAAGCATGTGACAAATACATTTTGATTTAAAGGTGGCTGTTAAATCAATGCCAGTTTTCAAGGGCTGCTTGTATTACAGGTAGGGGCATACATTCTTTCAGGGAAAAATTAATGGGTTCTTTATGAATGCAAACACACAGACAGACAGAGAGAGGTAGAAAAAGTGTGCTTGGCCTGCAGATAAATGACAGCAGCACAGTCAATGATGGGATATTGTATTCGTCAAGTAACCATAAATAGAGAGGATGCAACCTTGAGGGTACACTCAATATCAGTGTTCATAAAAACACTCGCCATGCATTGAAACAATAGCAGCTGAATGTTGTAGTGGGATACCTTTTTGTCTGGCTTGGGGGCATTTTGGATGGAGCCCAGGGCCTGACGTTTGTACTCCAGCTTGTCGTAGAGCTGGCGCAGCTTGTTGACAGCGTAGCTGGCCTGTTCATTGATGCCTTTAGTGCCCTCGTCCAGCGCCTCCTCCCCTCCCTCCAGAACCTGGAGCTGTGCAGAGGTGGAGGTTCAGATGATGGTGATAATACAAACGTGGATTAACTTGCCACAATGCTAATAGAGCCCCACAGTGGTGTCATAACACCCAGAAAACCGAGCAGTCAAACAGGGAAATGGTTCCAATTGTTTTTCCAGCACAAATTCTTCCCATAGGGGATTTTACACTTAAAATAAGGGCTGTGTTTCGTGTAGGTTTACCCTGGCGTGACGTTTTGATAACCATGTAAATCTCTCTCGGACAAGGTGACTTATCAATATAGTCACCTGTATTTACTCTCAGATTCGAAAATGCTAATTAGCAAAGTAGACATTATGTAAGACTACAAGTCCCTGCAAACTCCTGCACATCATCGCTAGCTGACACCTTTGCTAACAAGTATTGTGTCAATTTAAAACTTGCACAAGACAGTTCACAGAATTGTCCATTTAAAGAAATGCTCCCAATTTATTCATTACTAAATTTAGCTAACATTAGATAGTTAATCCAGTTATTTTTTTTAACTTTGCCTCAATTCAGCAGTCTCGTCCAGATCATTATGGCATTTGTAGTTCTTTATGATAGCCACATTAGCATTTCTGGGAGGTGAATACATGTGAATGTATTGATAAGTCACTTTGTCCTAGAGAGATTAACACTTATCAAAATGTCACACCAGGGTAAGCCTACGTGAAACACAACCCTTATTTTAAGTGTTTCTAAAATTCACTACAGGAAACATTCATGGTGCAAAAAATGATTAGAACCATTTCCCTGTTTGACTGCTAGGTTTCATGGTTATGACTCGTACTGTGGTACTCTACAGACAACATGGCTGGTGTGTGAACATCTGCGCCAGTGCATGTCCCCTTCCCAGCTTACCCCTTCGTCCTTGTCCTCGCTGCTGGACTGGGAGCTGCACTGCTGCTCCTCTCTCCTGATGAGCCTCTCGTAGAGGTCAGAGACCAGGAAGGATGGGTAGTAGCGCTCCTTCATGGTCTCATACACATCCCCCTGGATCCGGTGGAACACGTCCGTGCCCTTGTTACCCACCAGGGTCTGCTGGATCTCCTTGTACAGGGCTTTCTCCACCGGGATCTCCCTGCTCTCCACAAAGAAGTTCTGGTAGATCTCCCCCACCAGCTGGGGAACCTCGTTCTGGGAAAAAACAAGTCAGGATGGGCACTGGGTTTTCAGCTTTAAAAGACAGATTCAGTTTCACCACAAGTCTCAGCGTAATGTTACCTGTTGGAGATATTTTACATGATGTCAGTCGTCACTAACACTGGCTTAACGTTTGCTTTTGGAGGATGTGACAACTTTACCTTGTTGGCAGTCTTGAGCATCTCCACTAGCTCCCAGAAGCTGATGAGAGCCCTTTTGTCCACTCGCTCCATGTAGACACGGAAGTGCTCCCGGAACCCTGGGTTAGACATGATCTCTTCAAATTGGAGGATCTACAGGGAACAGACAGAACACAGGGGGTTTGCATGACGGCTTTTGATACCAGCCCTGCTCAAATATTTTAGATAAAACACTAAATATAATCTTGTCACCAAATAATTGATTTAAACACACTATTTTGCAATGATGGTCTACAGTGGCTAGAACAGCACTATGTAGGGTAGCACCATGGTGTAGCCAGAGGTCAGCTAGCTTTCGTCCTCCTCTGGGTACATTGACTTCAATAAAAAAAAACCTAGGAGGCTCATGATTCTCACCCCCTTCCATAGACTTAGTCATTATGACAACTTCCGGAGTACGTCCTCCAACCTATCAGAGCTCTTGCAGCAAGAACTGACATGTTTCCTAGCCAATAAAAGGATCAGAGAATGAATCTAGTACTGAAAAGCATAAGCTACAGCTAGCTAGCACTGAAGCACATAAAAATGTGGTGAGTAGTTGTCTCAGAGAAAAAGACAACAGCTTTGAACAAATTCATTTTTTCTCAAAATGAAGGAGGAGAAATGTTCATTATTTGAAGTCCACAAGTGAAGGGACAAGGTGAAGAGAGTGTGTGTAGATGCAAAAAGGAATCCAACGTGGCTGCTACAAAAGTGAACTGTGTTTCTCAAACGGAGTGAAACAGGGATAAACATACCTGAAGTTGTCTAATAGAAACTGATTGCACCCTATATCAGCAAAATGCAGGGAAGAATGTGTCTGACCATTTATTGACTTGGCCAAAGCTTTTGATTCGGAAGACCATTCCATTCTTTTGGGCCAGCTAAGGAGTATTGGTGTCTGAGGGGTCTTTGGCCTAGTTTGCTAACTACCGCTCTCGAAGGGTGCAGTGTATATAAGTCAGAAAATCTGCTCAGTCTCAGCCACTGCCTGTCACCAAGGGAGTACCCAAAGGCTCAACCCTAGGCCCCATGCTCTTCTCAAATCACATCAACATAGCTCAGGCAGTAGGAAGCTCTCTCATCCATTTATATGCAGATGATAGTCTTCTACTCAGCTGGCATCTCCCCGAATGTTGTGTTAAAAGCTCTACAACAAAGCTTTCTTAGTGTCCAACAAGCTTTCTCTACCCTTAACCTTGTTCTGAACACCTCCAAAACAAAGGTCATGTGGTTTGGTAAGAAGAATGACCCTCTCCCCACAGGTGTGATTACTACCACTGAGAGTTTAGAGATTGAGGTAGTCACCTCATACAAGTACTTGGGAGTATGGCTAGACGGTACACTGTCCTTCTTTCAACACATATCAAAGGTGCAGGCTAAAGTTAAATCTATACTTGGTTTCCTCTATCGTAATTGCTCCTCTTTCACCCCAGCTGCCAAACTAACTCTGATTCAGATGACCATCCTACCCATGCTAGATTACGGAGACATCATTTATAAATCAGCAGGTAAGGGTGCTCTCGAGCGGCTAGATGTTCTTTACCATTCGGCCATCAGATTTGCCACCAATGCTCCTTATAGGACACATCACTGCACTCTATACTCCTCTATAAACCCGTCGCAAGACCCACTGGTTGATGCTTATTTATAAAACCCTCTTAGGCCTCACTCCCCCATATCTGGAGAGATCTACTGCAGCCCTCATCCTCCACCCGTTCTGCCAGACACATTCTGTTAAAGGTCCCCAAAGCACAAACATTCCTGGAACGCTCCTCTTTTCAGTTCGCTGCAGCTAGAACGAGCTTCAACAAACACTCAAACTGGACAATTTTATCTCAATCTCTTCATTCAAAAACTCAATCATGGACACTCTTACTGACAGTTGTGACTGCTATGTGTGATGTATTGTTGTCTCTACCTTCTTGACATTTGTGCTGTTGTCTATGTCCAATACTGTTTGTACCATGTTAAGTTCTGCTACCATGTTGTGTTGCTACCATGTTGTTGTTATGTTGCTACCATGCTTTTGTCATGTGTAGCTGCCTTGCTATGTTGTCATGTGTAGCTGCCTTGCTATGTTGTCGTCTTAGGTTTCTATGTAGGTGTTCTCTTGTTGTGATATGTGTTTTATCCTATATTTGTATGGTATTAAAAAGTTCTTATATATATCCCAGGCCCTATCCCCGCAGGAGGCTTTTTGTTAGGCTGTCATTGTAAATAAGAATTTGTTCTTAACCGACTTGCCTAGTTAAATAAAGGTTAAATAAAACAGTTTATGTGCTACCTTAGTCCTTAGATGTGTTTACTTGCAGGCTGACTAGCAATGTATTGTGTTGCAATGTCCCTTACATTGGATGCCTAAATCGACTACAAAACAAGTTGAAGTGACAAATCAAAAGGATACATAAAAATAACTCTAACCCTAACCCTAAAATGACTGTCCGCATGATTCGATTGAACCGAATCCCATCTAATACAACGGAGAAGTGAATCCTTTGTTTCGTCAAAAAGAACCGTTGAAAAGAATCATAAGAATCATTCACAAATGTTCATCAACTTTGTATGGCCTTAGTCGCGAGTGTCTGGAAGGTTTTTGGGGATATGACAAAAAGATTCAAACATGATAATAATAGCTACACAGTTAACTACAGGGTACAATGTGTTTTGAATTGGCTACCTAATTAGTTATTAGTTTGTTCTCTATCATATTTTACAGGCTAGGCCTACCTGCTGCTGTCTCCGTCCTTGAGAAACGTCCCACTCGTTGTGCACACATGCAAGTGATGCGCGTAAACACACATGCACTAAAGCGTCATTCCGATCCTGGCTGATATGTAGATTTTTATTTGATTGATAAAATATATTTTTTAAACTGTGCCTAAATAAGTTACATTAACAAATTCTTAAAATAAACTGAGGGTTGGAAAACACAATTGTAAAAATGTCATGACTTTTCCAGGGTTTTCATAACCATAGGAAGCCTGTATACTGGCCCCAGAGAACAGAAGACTGTGCATCCCAAATGGCACGTCACTACCTTTAAACACAGCCAATTTAAAGGTGACAACAAAAATGTACAGAGTAGAGCACTATTCAGTGTGGTGAGGAGACCCGAGGTTATTTATCACTGCTAGATACAGACACTGTGCTCGTCAAAAACATTGAGGGCTCAGCCATCATGTCGTTACGGGACTAATGGGCCAATGTTCCAACAGGGTGTTCAGGGTGGGCTGACACAGACTGCATCCCAAATAGCACCCCATTTTTTCTACATAGTGCACTACTTTGACCAGAGCCCCATCCGATCAGTTACTGAACTCCAGATAAGGGAATGCCAGGCCCACATTCATTAAAGCTCAGACATTTGGGACTGCAGAGGAGTCAAAGTAATGTTTAATGACATTTAAATACAGTTACAATATGAACTAATGTAATGAAATGGGAGGCAATAAGGTCTTCCTCTCCCTGCTGTAATTATACTCTATAGGGAACCTCCGGGTATGTCAACACAGCCCTCACTGTGAAATGCCAAAGGGCTCAGTGCATGTGTGTGCTGTAGATATTACACTGTCAAACAAACACATGGCTGTTCTGCCATCTTGGCTGTTCTGCTGTGTAATAAAACAGGATTTAATTTGCTACTGGCACTTTCTCAGAGTTTAGAGCACGTGTCAAACTCATTCCTCGGAGGGACGATTGTCTGCAGGTTTTCGCTCCTCCCTTGTACCAGATTGATGAAGTAAGTTCACAAATTAGTAAGGACCTCCCCAGACCTGGTTGACGAGTTCTTAATTGAAAGTTTAAAAAATCTAAGACCAGCTGACACTACATGGAATGAGTTTGACACCCCTGGTTTAGAGGGATTACCAGGACGTGTACTCCAAGCATGCGCTGACCAACTGGCAAGTGTCTTCACTGACATTTTCAACCTGTCCCTGACTGAGTCTGTAATAACAACATGTTTCAAGCAGACCACCATAGCCCCTGTGCCCAAGAACACCAAGGTAACCTGCTTAAATGACAACCAACCTGTACCACTCACTTCTGTAGCCATGAAATGCTTTGAAAGGCTGGTCACGTTTCACATCAACACAAAAAAACCTAGACCCACTCCAATTTGCATACCGCACCATCCACAGATGACACAATCTCTATTGCACTCCACACTATCCTTTCCCACCTGGACAAAAGGAACACATACATGCATCCTAACTGGTTGCGTCACCGCCTGGTATGGCAACTGCTCGGCATCCGTCCGCAAGGCGATTCAGAGGGTAGAGCATACGGCTCAGTACATCACTGTGGCCAAGCTTCCTGCCATCCAGGACCTTTATACCAGGCAGTGTCAGAGGAAGACCCTAAAAATTGCCAAAGACTCTAGCCACCCGTCATAGACTGTTCTCTCTGCTACCGCATGGCAAGGGGTACCGGAGCACCAAGTCTAGGTACAAAAGGCTTCTGATCAGCTTCTACCCCCAAGCTCTAAGACTGCTGAACAGTTAATCAAATGACTACCCAGACTATTTGCATTGACCCCCACCCCCTTTTTTCTTTACACTGCTGTTACTCTGTTTATTTTCTATGTACCCGGACACGGACTCAGTACTCCCTGTATAAATAGTGTCGTTATTGTTATTTTATTGTATTGCTTTTAAAAAAAACTTTAGTTTATTTAGTAAATATTTTCTTAACTGCATTGTTGGTTAAAGGGCTTGTAAGTAAGCATTTCACCATGTATTCGGCACATGTAGCAATATAAATTTGAGAAGAGTTTTTTTTTTTTTTTTGATTTAGAGGGTTTAGAGCAGAGGGACTGCAGACAGATTGACATAAACCCCAGCCAAACATCAACACTGGGCACTGTGTGTGTGTGTGTGTGTGTGTGTGTCTGTATAGTCATACCCTCTGACTCTGGGGCCCCTCTCCCTCGTCCGTGCAGCCCTCCTCCTGCTGTTCGTAGTTGGGGCCCCCCAGGAGACGGATGCGTTTTTCACACTGCTTCTTGGCCACAGTCAGCTGGTTGATGTAGCGCTTCATGTTGCGTGCTCTGAGCAGGTCGGCCTTCATGGCTGCAGTCTCCTTCCCTTTACTGTCTGTAGGGACGAGTTGTCAGAAGACATCTTAGTATATTTAAAATATACGGTTGATCAGTTAAATACCACCACCGAGGCCATCTTTAATCCAAAGATTTGATAGGTTAATCAAAGTGAACACCAAGGACAAAGCCTCAGCCTTTCAAATAGTGATGAGAAGAGATTCTTTATCAACCTTGTATTGAGACGAATAAAACTAGCTCCCTCAGACAGAGAGAACAAGAGAACCCTGCAGGTCTCAGACAGGAAATGGGACATGAATCCTTCAGACAAATTGACACTATTAAGTTCCACACCATCCCCATTACTGTGTTGGGATGATTCAAACAACTCATGTTACATCTATTTTCAACATGACGTCTCTGGATGGACTAGAGGAGGGTGAATGAGAACATGACGCACTACGTTGTGGAGGAAACATCATCTGCCCTCCTACAAACATAACTCAATTTCCCCCCTGTACAGAGGTAATGAAAGCCTGGCTGGGAGGCAGATAGGATGAGACAGAGGATCAAGTGAACAGCTTTTAGCTCACATTGGAGTTGCCACAATGTCTTTCTCATTCATCACATACAAATCATCCCCCCTCTTTCTCTGAATCATATCGCTTAATTCATCTGAGAAAAGGTGAAGACTGACAACTGCAGCCTCTCCTTTCTGCTGTGTGCGAGATCAGTGAATGACATTTAGCTACCAGCCTGTCAGTTTCCAGTCCACTGCCCATCGCAGCTCGCTGAGAAAGTGAGAATATTAAAGTGTTGCAGCTTGCTGAGAGAGAAACATTTTAATGCATTCACTGGCTCATAAAGACCCTTCGCCTCATAGGAAATTTCTGGTTAATTTCTCTGGGTAATCACTGTGCCGACACCTTGGTAACTGCCCAGCTGTCAATCATAGCTCTTAGTCATAGATGCAACATCAAACTCCATTGACGTCAGAGCTGTTGTAGACCTGGACCCGTATGCATAAAGCATCTCAGAGTGAGAGTTCTGATCTAGAATCAGTTTTCCTTTTTAGTTCACATTAAATAAGATTACATGGACAGGGAGGGACCTGATCCTAGATCAGCACTAGAGACAGTGGAGTTGTTGTTCATGGCCTTACCTTTCTGTTTCTTCAGCTGGGGGAGGCTGCTGATTGTGGTGGCCTGAATGATCTCCACCACGATCTGGTACCTACAGAAGGAGCGAGAGGAAGAAGTTAGGAAGGGAGAAGAGACAGGAAGAACAAAAGGGAGTTGTTTCAGCTGGACTAACATACCATTAGTAGAATTGAAAACAGGACGTCATCCTGTAGGCCTGCCCAAAGAGCCACCCGCCACAATAGTTAGACGCATGTCTTTTATGGTTAAGTATCAGAAGGTAGGAAAGCCATGATGGTGCAGAGAACATTTAGTTTGAATTTCACATCCCAATTACAGGTGAAATAAGCCATTAAAAAGTGTCAATGAAACAATGACTCTAAGCAAGTGGAGATGACACCAACTGCAATCATTTTGCGTTCTCACTGCCTCGTACCATGCCTCGTACCATGCCTCGCCTCAAATGACCAGAGACGTCAAATAAATGCAGAGGGCAGGGCACCACAGAGGGCAGGGCACCACAGAGGGCAGGGCACCACAGAGGGCAGGGCACCACAGAGGGCAGGGCACCACAGAGGGCAGGGCACCACAGAGGGCAGGGCACCACAGAGGGCAGGGCACCACAGAGGGCAGGGCACCACAGAGGGCAGGGCACCATAGATCCCCTCTGGCACTCATTTACATTTACATTTACATTTAAGTCATTTAGCAGACGCTCTTATCCAGAGCGACTTACAAATTGGTGCATTCACCTTATGACATCCAGTGGGACAGTCACTTAACAATAGTGCATCTAAAACTTAGGGGGGTGGGGTGAGAGGGATTACTTAACCTATCCTAGGTATTCCTTAAAGAGGTGGGGTTTCAGGTGTCTCCGGAAGGTGGTGATTGACTCCGCTGTCCTGGCAGGAGTTTGTTCCACCATTGGGGGCCAGGGCAGCGAACAGTTTTGACTGGGCTGAGCGGGAGCTGTACAGTGGTAGGGAGGCGAGCAGGCCAGAGGTGGATGAACGAGTGCCCTTGTTTGGGGGCCTGACCTGGAGGTACTGAGGTGCCGTTCCCCTCACAGCTCCGTAGGCAAGCACCAGGTCTTGTAGCGGACCTTCAACTGGAAGCCAGTGGAGAGAACGGAGGGCACGTGAGAGAACTTGGGAAGGTTGAACACCAGGGGCTGCGGCGTTCTGGATGAGTTGAAGGGGTTTAATGGCACAGGCAGGGCAGCCAACAGAGGCAGTAATCCAGACGGCATTAGGACCTGCACAGGCAGGGTCGTACTCTGCGGATGTTGTAGAGCATGAACCTACAGGAACGGGCCACCGCCTTGATGTTAGTTGAGAACGACAGGGTGTTGTCAGGATCACGCCACTTGGCGCTCTGGGAGGAGGACACAATGGAGTTGTCGACCGTGATGGCGAGATCATGGAACGGGCAGTCCTTCCCCGGGAGGAAGAGCAGCTCCGTCTTGCCGAGGTTCAGCTTGAGGTGGTGATCCGTCATCCACACTGATATGTCTGCCAGACATGCAGAGATGCGATTCGCCACCTGGTCATCAGAAGGGGGAAAGGAGAAGATTAATTGTGTGTCGTCTGCATAGCAATGATAAGAGAGACCATGTGAGGTTATGACAGAGCCAAGTGACTTGGTGTATAGCGAGAATAGGAGAGGGCCAAGAACAGAGCCCTGGGGGACACCAGTGGTGAGAGCGCGTGGTGAGGAGACAGATTCTCGCCACGCCACCTGGTAGGAGCGACCTGTCAGGTAGGACGCAATCCAAGCGTCCCCGGAGATGCCCAACTCGGAGAGGGTGGAGAGGAGGATCTGATGGTTCACAGTATCGAAGGCCAGAGGAGAGAGAGTTAGCTTTAGGTGCGGAGCGCCTCCGTCAGAGGAGAGCAGTCCAGTTGAATGACTGGTCTTGAAACCTCCCAAGAAGGTCATTCAGAGAGAGATGGCTGGCCAAGGACGGCACGTCAAGAGTTTTGGAGAGAAAAGAAAGAAGGGATACTGGTCTGTAATTGTTGACTGGAGGGATCACAGAAGGGGTGCAACTCTCGCTCTCTTGAAGACGGAAGAAGGGACGGCCAACTCAGGGATGAGTTGATGAGCCTCCGGAAATGGTCTGGCACTTGTTGGGCCCCTCTGGCACATCCAGAGCACAGGGTCTGGCAGAACCAGCGGTGTCTCCCTCTGGCACTCCCCTGCAGAGAGGGAGGAGGGGGGAGGGGCGGAGGATGGCAAAGAGCTCCCCAGATCTTGGAATTTAGCGTGGTAGAAAGTGGCTTTAGCAGCAGAGACAGAGGAGGAAAATGTGGCACTCCCCGCTCTCTGCTGCCCGAGCCCTCTGGCACTCCCCTCTGGCACTCCCTGGCACTCTCTGGCACTCCCCCCTCTGGCACTCCCCTCTGGCACTCCCTCTGGCACTCCCCTCTGGCACTCCCCTCTGGCACTCCCCTCTGGCACTCCCCTCTGGCACTCCCCTCTGGCACTCCCCTCTGGCACTCCCCTCTGGCACTCCCCTCTGGCACTCCCCTCTGGCACTCCCCTCTGGCACTCCCCTCTGGCACTCTCACAGAGACTGGTTTGCATGCATTTACCTCATTGCAGTCAACTACAAGTAATGCTGATGGTAGTTCAAGGCCATGTGACCTTGGCTATGGGTAGATATGATTGGGATGATAACCATCGTATCCATCAGGAAATAATATTTGCGTCAAACAGCAAGTCATCTTAAGACACATGCAACACATCACTAACATTACATAGAGCATTAGACATACAGTGCTTCATACATACAGTGCATTCGGAAAGTATTCAGACCCCTGGACGTTATCCACATTTTGTTACATTACAGCCTTATTCTAAAGCAGACACATTGATGGCTCTGAACGAAATTTATTTAACTCTTTGCAAACAGGAAACCATTTATCCGGAGGCTGCATTCATTGTAGCTGGGGATTTTAACAAAGCTGATCTGAAAACAAGACTCCCTAAATTCTATCAGCATATCGATTGCGCAACCAGGGGTGGTAAAACCTTGGATCATTGTTACTCTAACTTCCGCGACGCACATAAGGCCCTGCCCCGCTCCCCTTTCGGAAAAGCTGACCACAGGCAGAAACTAAAACAAGAGGCTCCCACGATGAGGTCTGTCCAACGCTGGTCCGACCAAGCGGACTCCACACTCCAAGACTGCTTCCATCACGTGGACTGGGACATGTTTCGTATTACGTCAGATAAAAATATTGACGAATTCGCTGATTCGGTGTGCGAGTTCATTAGAACGTGCGTTGAAGATGTCGTTCCCATAGCAACGATAAAAACATTCCCTAACCAGAAACCGTGGATTGATGGCAGCATTGTCGCCCATGGATATTTTCTCCAAGAGGATGTCCCGAGTGAAACTGAAAGCGCGAACCACTGCTTTTAATCAGGGCAAGGTGTCTGGCAACATGACCGAATACAAACAGTGCAGCTATTCCCTCCGCAAGGCTATTAAACAAGCTAAGCGTCAGTACAGAGACAAAGTAGAATCTCAATTCAACGGCTCAGACACAAGGGGCATGTGGCAGGGTCTACAGTCAATCACGGACTACAAGAAGAAACCCAGACCAGTCACGGACCAGGATGTCTTGCTCCCAGGCAGACTAAATAACTTTTTTGCCCGCTTTGAGGACAATACAGTGCCACTGACACGGCCTGCAACGAAAACATGCGGTCTCTCCTTCACTGCAGCCGAGGTGAGTAAGACATTTAAACGTGTTAACCCTCGCAAGGCTGCAGGCCCAGACGGCATCCCCAGCCGCGCCCTCAGAGCATGCGCAGACCAGCTGGCCGGTGTGTTTACGGACATATTCAATCAATCCCTATACCAGTCTGCTGTTCCCACATGCGTCAAGAGGGCCACCATTGTTCCTGTTCCCAAGAAAGCTACGGTAACTGAGCTAAACGACTACCGCCCCGTAGCACTCACTTCCGTCATCATGAAGTGCTTTGAGAGACTAGTCAAGGACCATATCACCTCCACCCTACCTGACACCCTAGACCCACTCCAATTTGCTTACCGCCCAAATAGGTCCACAGACGATGCAATCTCAACCACACTGCACACTGCCCTAACCCACCTGGACAAGAGGAATACTACCTATGTGAGAATGCTGTTCATCGACTACAGCTCGGCATTCAACACCATAGTACCCTCCAAGCTCGTCATCAAGCTCGAGACCCTGGGTCTCGACCCCGCCCTGTGCAACTGGGTACTGGACTTCCTGACATCGAGGGCCGCCCCCAGGTGGTGAGGGTAGGCAACAACATCTCCTCCCCGCTGATCCTCAACACGGGGCCCCACAAGGGTGCGTTCTGAGCCCTCTCCTGTACTCCCTGTTCACCCACGACTGCGCGTGCACTTGAGCAAAAGTGATTGGCAAGTCGTCCTCCCGCTGATCGTGTGAAATATGAAAAGGAAGTGCGCACGCCTCAACTCAATCATCAAGTTTGCGGACGACACAACAGTAGTAGGCTTGATTACAAACAACGACGAGACGGCCTACAGGGAGGAGGTGAGGGCCCTTGGAGTGTGGTGTCAGGAAAATAACCTCACACTCAACGTCAACAAAACTAAGGAGATGATTGTGGACTTCAGGAAACAGCAGAGGGAACACCCCCTATCCACATCGATGGAACAGTAGTGGAGAGGGTAGCTAGTTTTAAGTTCCTCGGCATACACATCACAGACAAACTGAATTGGTCCACTCACACTGACAGCGTCGTGAAGAAGCGCAGCAGCGCCTATTCAACCTCAGGAGGCTGAAAAAAGGGAGAGGTTCGGCTTGTCACCAAAAGCACTCACAAACTTCTACAGATGCACAATCGAGAGCATCCTGGCGGGCTGTATCACCGCCTGGTACGGCAACTGCTCCGCCCTCAACCGTAAGGCTCTCCAGAGGGTAGTGAGGACTGCACAACGCATCACCGGGGGCAAACTACCTGCCCTCCAGGACACCTACACCACCCGTTGTTACAGGAAGGCCATAAAGATCATCAAGGACATCAACCACCCGAACCACTGCCTGTTCACCCCGCTATCATCCAGAAGGCGAGGTCAGTACAGGTGCATCAAAGCTGGGACCGAGAGACTGAAAAACAGCTTCTATCTCAAGGCCATCAGACTGTTAAATAGCCACCACTAACATTGAGTGGCTGCTGCCAACACACTGTCATTGACACTGACCCAACTCCAGCCATTTTAATAATGGGAATTGATGGAAATGATGTAAATATATCACTAGCCACTTTAAACAATGCTACCTTATATAATGTTACTTACCCTACATTATTCATCTCATATGCATATGTATATACTGTACTCTACAACATCGACTGCATCCTTATGTAACACATGTATCACTAGCCACTTTAACTATGCCACTTTGTTTACTTTGTCTACACACTCATCTCATATGTATATACTGTACTCGATACCATCTACTGTATGCTGCTCTGTACCATCACTCATTCATATATCCTTATGTACATGTTCCTTATCCCCTTACACTGTGTATAAGACAGTAGTTTTGGAATTGTTATTTAGATTACTTGTTGGTTATCACTGCATTGTCGGAACTAGAAGCACAAGCATTTCGCTACACTCGCATTAACATCTGCTAACCATGTGTATGTGACAAATAAAATTTGATTTGATTTGATTTGAAGGCCATAAAGATCATCAAGGACATCAACCACCCGAGCCACTGTCTGTTCACCCCGCTATCATCCAGAAGGCGAGGTCAGTACAGGTGCATCAAAGCTGGGACCGAGAGACTGAAAAACAGCTTCTATCTCAAGGCCATCAGACTGTTAAACAGCCACCACTAACATTGAGTGGCTGCTGCCAACACACTGTCATTGACACTGACCCAACTCCAGCCACTTTAATAATGGGAATTGATGGGAAATGATGTAAATATATCACTAGCCACTTTAAACAATGCTACCTTATATAATGTTACTTACCCTACATTATTCATCTCATATGCATACGTATATACTGTACTCTATATCATCGACTGCATCCTTATGTAATACATGTATCACTAGCCACTTTAACTATGCCACTTTGTCTACATACTCATCTCATATGTATATACTGTACTCGATACCATCTACTGTATGCTGCTCTGTACCATCACTCATTCATATATCCTTATGTACATATTCTTTATCCCCTTACACTGTGTATAAGACAGTAGTTTTGGAATTGTTAGTTAGATTACTTGTTGGTTATCACTGCATTGTCGGAACTAGAAGCACAAGCATTTCGCTACACTCGCATTAACATCTGCTAACCATGTGTATGTGACAAAATTTGATTTGATTTAAAACGGATTCAATAAAACATTTCTCATCAATCTGAGCACAATACCCCATAAAGACAAAGCAAAAACAGGTTTTTAGAAATACCTTATTTACATCATTCCCTTTGCTATGAGAGTCGAAATTGAGCTCAGGTGCAACCTATTTCTATTGATCATCCTTCATCTGTTTCTACAACAGGAGTCCACCTGTGGTAAATTCAAATGGATTGGACATGATTTGGAAAGGCACACATGTCTATATAAAGGTTCCACATATGATATTGCATAACAGAGCAAAAACCAAGACATGAGATCGAAGAAATTGTCCGTAGAGCTCGGAGATAAGATTGTGTCGAGACATAGATCCGGGGAAGGGTACCAAAAGCCTTCTGCAGCATTGAAGGTCCCCAAGAACACCGTGGCCTCCATCCTTCTTAACTGGAAGAAGTTTGGAACCACCAAGATTCCTCCTAGAGCTGGCAGCCCAGTTAAACAGAGCAATTGGGGGAGAAGGGCCTTGGTCAGGGAGGTGACCAAGAACCCAGTGGACACTCTGACAGAGCTCTAGGATTTCTCTGTGGAAATAGGAGAACCTTCCATGGGAAGCGTCACATCTGGAAGAAAGCTGGCACCACCACTACGGTGAAGCATGGTGGTGGAAGAAAGCTGGCACCACCCCTACGGTGAAGCATGGTGGTGGCAGCATCATGCTGTGGGGATGTTTTTCAGCAGCAGGGACTGGGAGACAAGTCAAGATCGAGGGAAAGATGAACGGAGCAAAGTACAGAGAGAACCTTGATGAAAACCTGCTCCAGAGCACTCAGGACCTCAGACTGGGGTGTTCTTGAGTGACCCAGCCAGTCCCGGACTTGAACTCGACCTGAAAATAGCTGTGGAGCAACACTCCCCATCCAACATGACAGAGCTTGAGAGGATCTGCAGAGAAGAATGGGAGAAAGTCCCCAAATACAGGTGTGCCAAGTTTGTAGTGTCATACCAAAGAGGACTCAAGGCTGTAATCGCTTAATACATTAGCTAAAATGTCTAAAAACCCATTTTTGATTTGTCATTACGGGGTATTGACATAATACAGCACAAAATAGTGAAGGCATCAACAACCACTGCCTGTATGGGAACACTGTGTCCCAAATGGAACACTATTCCCTATATAGTAAACTACATTTAACCAGGGCCCATGTCTCTGGTCAAAAGTAGTGCACTATATAGGGAATAGGCAGATTTAAATTAATCATTGAACATATTTTATAAATGTTTGCATTGAACTTGAAAATATGTCTGTTTTGAGTACATGTTGGCTAACCCCTGACCCATTTAAGAGCAATGTTTTGTCAATATTCACTGTTCTGCAATATATGCTTAAACAATTGAAGTATTTGCTGTGCATTAGAGTGATAAACACCCCTGTTTTAGAGACATGTTGTAGTGATAAGGGATGTTAGCTTTATAACTTTTATTTTCCAATTCTATAAAAACATGCCAAAATGCTAACTAAATTAGCACTGGAGCATTATAGTGGTATAAAACAGAACCAAAAGAAGTTGAGATTTATATGACGAAAAAATGATATAAATCCCCCGTTTTAGAGACCTGTTACAGTGATATAAATCCCCCGTTTTAGAGACCTGTTACAGTGATATAAATCCCCCGTTTTAGAGACCTGTTACAGTGATATAAATCCCCCGTTTTAGAGACCTGTTACAGTGATATAAATCCCCAGTTAGTGATATAAAACCCCCGTTTGTGATTCCCTGATAAAGCGCTCTGCTACAGTACATGTCATCTTACTGAAGCTCAGTTCCCATGGAAACCCAGCAGTAAGGTATACGGACAGGGCAGGTTCGGTGTAATTTAAGCTAGAGCTCCACGTCATCAGTGGGCTTAAATATAGTTACATCTACCATGCTAAACTAGCTCATTTAGCTGTCTGGATACTGCAAAAGCCTTATATCCAGCAGGTAGCCTAGCAGTTAAGAGCGTTGGGCCAGTAACAAAAAGGTCGCTGGTTCGAATCCCTGAGTCGACTAAGAGAGAAATCTGTTGATGTGCACTAATGCAACGCACTTCACCCTAATTGCTCCTGTAAGTCGACTCTGATAAAGAGCCTCTTAAATGCCTAAAAAGTAAGTCCACTGGTTTAAACTGTTGGACACGGCAAGGGAACAAACACTTTAGCCTAAATGATTTCCGTAACTGAGAATCGGATCAGACACATCTGGTAAACAGACTACCAACAGTAGATACATATGAGTCATCCTTAGATAATGTAGCAGGCTGTCCTTGCAACATTTTAGACAGCTGCTTAATACAAGAGAACATTGCCAAGGCTCAGAGTGCTTAAGAAAAAATGGTTTACAGTTGGATCAATATAGTTTCAAATTAGCAACGGAAAAAATAAAGGGTCTATATCTTGTGATCGATGTGGAGAACATAGTTTTCACGATTAAAGCGTATGAAATCATTGCCTTTGAGAGTGCCATACAGAAAGATTGGACTGATCCACAGTTGTGATGGATCCGGTATTATAAGATGCTTTGCTGATTTATCATACACTAGTAACTACAGGGCATTCAATGGCTGCATCCCAAATGGCACCCTCATCCCTATAGAGTTCAATACCATAGGGCTCTGGTCAAAAGTAGCGCACTATAGGGAATAGGGTGTCATTTGGGATGAATACATCAGTCCTCCAATGCAGTTTCTGATCATCAGGCACAAGGCAGGCTGAACACCAGCTGCATGCACAGTGCCTTCAGAAAGTATTTATACCCCTTGACTTATTCCACATCCTTGTATTATAGCCTGAATTCAAAATGGATTCAATATTTTTCTTCTCATTTATCTACACACAATACCCCATTATAACGAAGTAAAAACATGTTTAGAAATGTTTGCAAACTTAATTCAAATGAAATACAAAAATAATTTGCATAAGTATTCACACCCGAGTCAATACTTTGTAGAATACCTTTGGTGGTGATTACAGCTTCGAGTGGTCTCGGGTATGTCTGTCTATATAAGCTTTGAGTGGTCTCTGGTATGTCTGTCTATATAAGCTTTGCGTGGTCTCGGGTATGTTTGTATAAGCTTTGCGTGGTCTCGGGTATGTCTGTCTAATAAGCTTTGCGTGGTCTCGGGTATGTCTGTCTAAGCTTTGCGTGGTCTCGGGTATGTCTGTCTATATAAGCTTTGCGTGGTCTCGGGTATGTCTGTCTATATAAGCTTTGCGTGGTCTCGGGTATGTCTGTCTATATAAGCTTTGCGTGGTCTCGGGTATGTCTGTCTATATAAGCTTTGGTCTCGGGTATGTCTGTCTATGTCTGTATGTCTGTATAAGCTTTGCGCGGTCTCGGGTATGTCTGTCTGTATAAGTCTTGCGCGGGTATGTCTGTCTGTATAAGCTTTGCGTTGTCTCGGGTATGTCTGTCTATATAAGCTTTGCGCGGTCTCGGGTATGTGGTCTGTCTGTATAAGCTAATGTCTGTCTGTATAAGCTTTGCGTTGTCTCGGGTATGTCTGTCTGTATATTTGCGTGGTCTCGGGTATGTCTGTTGCTTTGCGTGGTCTCGGGTATGTCTGTATAAGTCTATATAAGCTGTCTGTCTAAGCTTTGCGTGGTCTCGGGTATGTCTGTCTATATATAAGCTTTGTCTGTCTATATAAGCTTTGGTCTCGGCTTTGTATGTCTGTATAAGCTTTGAGTGGTCTCGGGTATGTCTGTATAAGCTTTGCGCGGTCTCGGGTATGTCTGTCTGTATAAGCTTTGCGCTGTCTCGGGTATGTCTGTCTATATAAGCTTTGCGCGGTCTCGGGTATGTCTGTCTATATAAGCTTTGCGCGGTCTCGGGTATGTCTGTCTATATAAGCTTTGCGCGGTCTCGGGTATGTCTGTCTATATAAGCTTTGCGCGGTCTCGGGTATGTCTGTCTATATAAGCTTTGCGCGGTCTCGGGTATGTCTGTCTATATAAGCTTTGCGCGGTCTCGGGTATGTCTGTCTATATAAGCTTTGCGTTGTCTCGGGTATGTCTGTCTATATGTCTGTATAAGCTTTGCACATGTGGATTTTCCCCCATTCTTCATTGCACGTTTTCTCAAGCTCTATTAAGTTAGATGGGGAGCAGCGGTCACGGGCAGTGCTGGGAGACGGTTCTCCTATCTCAGCCAAGGAACTCTGCAGTTCTGTCAAAGTGGTCATTGGGTTCTGGGTCACCTCCCTGACCAAGGTCTTATTGCTCAGTTTGGTCAGAGTTTAGGTAGTTCCAGATTTTTTTTCAATTACCCAAATGGAGACCACCGTGCTCTTGGAAACGTTCAACACTTTACAAATGATTTTATATGCCTTATCACAATTCTCTCAGAACTACAGAGAGTTTCTTGGACTGCATGGTATAGTTTCTGCTCTGACATACACTGTCAACTGTGGGACCTTATATAGACAGGTGTGTTTCTGTATCACCTCCAAAGAATTGACTTGTTCACAGATGGACTCCAATCAAGTTGTAGTGACATTTCAAGGATGATTTTTAAAAAATGTACTAGATGCACCTGAGCTCAATTTGAAGTGTCATAGCAAAGGGGTGTGAATACTTACCGTTTGTCATTATGGGGTATTATGTGTAAATGGGTCAGAAGTGCTTTAATAAAATTTGAATTCAGGGTGTAACAAAAATCTGGAATAAGTCCAGGGGCATGAATAGTTTCTGAAGGCACTGTATGTCTGTATGCATTTACACGGAGTGTACAAAACATTAGGAACACCTTCCTAATATTGAGTTGCACCCCCTTTTGCCCTCAGAACAGCCTGAATTCGTCAGGGCATGGACTCTACAAGGTGTCGAAAGTGTTCCACAGGGATGCTGGCTCATGGTGACTCCAACGCTTCCCACAGATGTGTAAAGTTCGCTGGATGTCATTTGGGTGGTGGACACTTCTTGATAAGTTTCCCGTGTGCGATTGTGAAAAACTCAGCAGCGTTGCAGTTCTTGACAAACAAGTGCACCTGGCACCTTCTACCATACTCTGTCCAAAGGCACTTAAATATTTTGTCTGGCCCATTCACCCTCTGAATGGCACACATACAAAACACAATACAGCTCTCAAATTGTCTCAAAGCTTAAAAATAATTATTTAACCGGTGTGTCTGCACACAAACTTCGGAAGCTCTTCAGATCTCTTAACAAAATGTGGAAAGAGTTACAGTACAACTTATTCTAAAATTGATTAAAAAATATATATCCTCAATCTACACACAATACCCCATAATGACAAAGCGAAAACAGGTTCAGATATTTTTGTAAATTATTTTGTACCTTATTTACGTAAGTATTCAAACCCTTTGCTTTGAGACTTGAAATTGAGCCGAGGTGCATCCTGTTTCCATTGATCATCCTTAACTTGGAGTCAACCTGTAGAAAGGCACACCTGTCTATATAAAGTCCCACAGTTGACAGTACACGTCAGAGCAAAAATCAAGCAGGACAGAGTTCCTTTGTTCAGTGTGCGTGTTCTTCTACCCATCTTAATATTTTCTTTTTATTGGCCAGCCTGAGATATGGCTTTTTCTTTGCAACTCTATAATAATAATAATATATGCATTTACAGACGCTCTTACAGTCATGTGTGCATACATTCTACGAAGGTCAAGCGCCATCCTACGAGCTACAGAAGGACCACCTTCTGTCTAGAAGGTCAGCATCCCGGAGTCGCCTCTTCACTGTTGACTTTGAGACTGGTGTTTTGCGGGTTTTATTTAATGAAGCAGCCAGTTGAGGACTTGTGAGGCGTCGGTTTCTCAAACTAGACACTAATGTACTTGTCCTCTTGCTCAGTTGTGCACCGGGGCCTCCCACTCCTCTTTCTATTCTGGTTAGAGCCAGTTAGAATTGTTCTGTGAAGGGAGAACTACACAGCGTTGCACCAGATCTTCAGTTTCTCGCATGGAATAGCCTTGATTTCTCAGAACAAGAATAGACTGACGAGTTTCAGAAAAAAAGTTTTGTTTCTGGCCATTTTGAGCCTGTAATCGAACCCACAAATGCTGATGCTCCAGATACTCAACTAGTCTAAAGGACAGTTTTATTGCTTCTTTAATTAGAACAACAGTTTTCAGCTGTGCTAACATAATTGCAAAATGGTTTTCTAATGATCAATTAACCTTTTAAAATCATGAACTGGGATTAGCTAACACAACGTGCCATTGGAACACAGGAGTGACGGTTGCTGATAATGCGTCTCTTTTCGCCTATGTAGATATTCCATTAAAAATCAGCCGTTTCCAGCTTCATTGGGGCGGCAGCGTAGCCTAGTGGTTAGAGCGTTGGACTAGTAACCGGAAGGTAGTGAGTTCAAACCCCCGAGCTGACAAGGTACAAATCTGTCGTTCTGCCCCTGAACAGGCAGTTAACCCACTGTTCCCAGGCCATCATTGAAAATAAGAATATGTTCTTAACTGACTTGCCTGGTTAAATAAAGGTAAAAAAAATAAAAAAAATAAAGTCATTTACAACATTAACAATGTCGACAATGTATTTCTGATCAATTTGATGCACTTTTTTTCCATTTAAAATGAGTTTTCTTTCAAAAACAAGGACATTTCTAAGTGACGCCAAACTTACAAAACATTAGGAAAATCTGCTCTGTCCATGAGATGGACCAGGTGAAAGCTATGATCCCTTATGACCCAGCCAGCGTCGCGGTGTTAGGGCGACAGGCTGACCCAGCCAGCGTCGCGGTGTTAGGGCGACAGGCTGACCCAGCCAGCGTCGCGGTGTTAGGGCGACAGGCTGACTTAATAAAATAGAACCTGCACACTCACAAGCTCCACCTCGTACCTTTATTCACTAAGAAACAGTGTTTAGATACTACAAGAATCTACGTCCGGTTGGCATGGCTCATAAGAGTGTGGCGCTGGAGGGAGTAATGACTGCTGCCTGCAGGAGAGCTGAACACAGCACGGCCCAACACCAAGAGGTGGTAAAGCACCCTGATCAGAGGCTGCAGCCAGGGATTGTTTTGGTCCTAGTGTCATTTCATGAAAAGCTGCGCTGTATGTCAATGATAAACACAGGGCTGTGACAAGGGGAGAGGGAATCACGAATGAGGCTGTCAGACAGGAGAGCCCTCTATGCTTAGGGACACAGAGAAGCAGGTATATAGAGGCTCACAAACACACAGGTTTGTCACTCAGGGTGACTTAAGAGCAGAAAACATGGTAATTAACTACAATGACCAGAATCCATTGCGCCTACAGCTGCCTGTTCTCATTGGTTCTTGCTGGGCAAACATGCTTGTGGGGGCGGCAGACAGAGAGGAAGAAAGATGGATACACCAGACAGATAGAGAGCGGTTGTTAGGCATCTCTACCCGACAATACATCTAATTGATTGATAGTTGTTATTTAGCAGTTTTAAAAAGTATGACTTATCTGCTATGAAGAACTACTAAAATAGTGATTTCGTCAGACAGCTAGCCAGGACTATTGTTGACTCTTTTGGGAGCACTGAGATAAAAGGCTGTCTGGCTAATACTGCATGAGCAGAGATGAGATGACTTGGAATAAAATAACACACAACTGAAATATTTTCTTAAAGTAATGTGAATAAATGATGGTTAGAGCCTAATAAGTGATAGTAAAGCGCAGTCACACACTACCATCTTGTTTTGTGCTGTTACAGCATTGAACCCACATAATGCATGTATTGTTTAAAACATTTAAATTGATCGTTTATAAATAAACCGAACCAAAACCCGACGGGCTTCAAAATGCACTAATCTCTCAGCACTAAAGGGGAGAGACGGTGTGACGTGTTGGTATGATGACGCACGCAAGTCGGGGTGACACGAGACAGTGTGGTTGAGGTGTACGTGTCGGCATGGCTAATGAGAAAACTGGAGATCTTCTGTGTCAGTCAGGACATCGACACACATACGACCCACACTCAGAAGCACTAGTAGGAGGAGGGTTGGGCTGCTCCGTCTGTACCTGAGCTGTTTGAGGAAGTCGATGTCTGAGGAGGAGCTGATGAGCTTGATGAACTCCTCGTAGGACGGGGCGTAGGTATAGGCCTTCTTGTGGTGCTCGTTGAGCTGCTCGCGGTGCTCCAGCTGAGACAGCAGCATGAGGTTGAGGAAGTCTGGGTCACTCAGCACCTCCACCAGAGGCTTCAGCACTGCACACACAGAGTAGAAAACAGGCTTATAGTGTGGCATGCTCCAGCTTAATCATTTAGACACACACACTAGCTAATGTTGTAAAGTGACATTCTCTGACAAGCGCAAACTAAAGAGCCATCTTTGAATGTAAAAGCCTCCTCTCTTCCTCAACCACACACTATCCTGGATGACCCTTATTACAATGGCATGTC
This sequence comes from Oncorhynchus gorbuscha, assembly GCF_021184085.1. Lineage (NCBI taxonomy): Eukaryota > Metazoa > Chordata > Actinopteri > Salmoniformes > Salmonidae > Oncorhynchus > Oncorhynchus gorbuscha. Next base: position 21,417,139 of record NC_060195.1, read on the forward strand.
TGGACTATCTTACTGGGCTTCTTCATATTTCATTTTTATGGAGGAGATAAATGTTTTATAAGGGAAGGGGTGACTCATACATGCTTACACAAGAAGCCATAAACAGCTGAACTGGTAAAGGCTGAGGCTGGCAGGCAGTAGGCCAGGGCTATGTCCAAAATGGCTCCCTTCTCACTATATAATGCATTGCTTTTGAACAGGGCCCATAAAGGAGTGCACTTTGTAGAGCAAGGTTTCCCAAACTCGGTCCTGGAGCCCCCCCGTGCGCACATTTTGGTTTCTGCCCTAGCACTACACAGCTGATTCAAATAATAAACTCATAATTAAGCTTTGATTATTTGAATCAGCTGTGTAGCACTAGGGCAGAAACCAAAACATGGGGTCCCCGGGACCAAGTTGGGGAAATCCTGATGTGGAGAATAGGGTGCCATTTGAGGCACCTTCCTCAGGGGTTTCTTCATTCTGACAGCTGGTTGGATGGCTACAGAACCACGGGAGGGGGGGGTCTATGGGCTGGAACAGGAACCACTCCCCTCATTCTCCACTCTTGCTGCGACACCCTCCCCCACATATTTCCTTCAAGGCACTAATATTGAGATCTGAGAGACCTGCAGACATCCCTCTGTTTTTGCTTGCTTCTGATGGGTATTAATACTGAGAACAGGCATCATCTGCACCAAGCTAGATGGTGTGCACTAGATGAAAGCTTTGCTGATGTGTGTTGGGAACATTTTAGTGTGTGGCTTAGAGGATTCTATTCCATTTCAGTTTACAGAGTTTTCAGCCAAACACTGAAAGATCTGATATGGTTTATGTGTGACTGCAAACATTTCTGAGCGCTGTGCTGCAAAGCAAACTATCAGATTTCTCACACATAGCTGGTGGAATGGCTTTCTAATGGTGATTTCAGAGATAATCTCTGGCAAATGGAATCAGAGATTGGCCACTCCAGGCAGCCCCCCAGCCTTGGTACAGAGGGCAGCGGTCAGTACATTTCCCCAGACTGCACCCTCTCTGGCTGTGTCCCAAATGGCACCCTATTTCCTACAGAGTGCACTACTTTTGAACAATGCCCTATGCACTGTTCAAAAGTAGTGCACTACATTGGAAATAGGGTGCCATTTGGGAGGTACACCTCTCTCCACCCAGTCAGTCCTCCATGGAAACCCATAGAAGTACTAGAGCCTGGCCTCAGGTTGAGCTCAGTTAGAATACAACGTCCCATTGTTCAAGAAATCAAATCTATCCTCTAATCGCATTACTTTGTTGTGAGATCAAATAAAATAAACAAATGACAAAAAAGAACAAATGCCCCCAAAAAACTGATAACATAAACAATAACATTGAAATCTGATAACATATCTGACTAATGTCGAGCAGCAATAATGTTGAGCAGTAACGTTGAGCATTTTGGATGCTCTTAAAACCTCACCAACACCATGACAGGAGAGTGGGGGTAAAAAGAAACTGTGCAAATCTAACATGTTCACTACCTTGAAGGAGGGATGTTGCTAAGTAACGGTGGTAATGAAGAAATAATTAGAGGTCTGGAAGTATATTTTTGTCATCCATCTGTGCCTGCAAGATAAACAAATCGCCCCCACACCTTCTTGACAGCCCATTTAGCTCTGCCTCCTTGGTCTGCAGTCAGGCAGCCTTCACTGCTATTCACAAAACCACATCTGTGATGGCACAGCAAGTCAGTTCACAAGGAAGTAAAATACACAGCCCTTTTCTGATTGGTGTTGCCTTTTGATTTTCGCGTCACATAACGTCTTCAGAGACAGTCCATAGTCATTAATATTTTAATACCAGTATCTGGTTGTTCAATGTTGTTTTTTGGTTGGTACAGCGAGAAGCATGCGAGAGCATTTCCCCTCCTCCTAACAACATAAATACAGTAGCAGACAAGTCATTCAGTTGGAGCTCTGGCACATCATCCAGCCCACATCATTGCTCATCATGCCATTGTTACATGAAACAGATTTCCAATTCACTGATTAAGGGTGCTATTTGGGACAATTTCCCATAGGTTTTGGGCCTTGGTCAAAAGTAGTGCACAATAAAGGGTATAGGGTGCAATTTGGGACACATGGTGAATCAGTCCCTGTGTTGAATGAATAATGGATAAGCTTTAGAGAGGGAGGACAGTGTGTCCCTGGCTGTCTGTGTACCTTTGGTGGTGATAACCTCCACTAGAACCACGCGCAGGCTGTAGGAGCGGGCGTCTCGTGTGGGCAGCAGGCACAGCATGAGCAGGCGGGCACAGCAGCGCAGGAACCGTAGCTCCTCCTCAGGGCTCTGCAGACACTGGTGCAGGGGGAAGGGCTTGGGCAACTCCTCCTGCCTGGGAGAGGGGGGGGGGGTTAGAGAGTGAGAGAAGGGTGGAGCACAGAGCACACCCTGCTGTCTCCTACATTTACTTTTTTGTTCTACACACTACAGAGGAGCGTTTCCTTACTGCACAGGCAATGCCAGTATCTTTGTGTAAGCTGATTACTGCTGATAAACTTAAAGTCAAATCAATGGAATTAACTGTAGCGCTTAGTTTTTTTTCCCTCAATTGGACTCCAGGCAGGATAAAGGCTGGCCAGCCATCAGATATTTGGTATTCAGCTTTAGAGGGCAATCTGTCCTCATGACAGATCTCTGTACAGAGAGGCTGGAGAGAGCATATAACTGATACTGATCCATACTGCAGTCACAGCTCTTTCATTTTAATGAGGCATGACACCAGACATGACATCGTGGCTTCTGAGCCATGATAACAGGCATGACAGAGGAAGTGTGCATTTACTGGAAAGCCTACATACAGACGTGTGCTTTGAACAAAACACACTCACCCCTACTGAAGACTGTCCATTCACTAGAATGGGTTTGTCAAAGTGAGCATCATCTTTGTGTGAATAAAGCTGCAGTCTTAAAAAAGACAAGTGACAAACCCATCATAGAACAAGGTAATTGGAGCTCTGGGGGGGCAGAGAACTCTGGGGCAGGGAACTGAGGGGGCAGATGTATCTCAGAATTTCTGGTCGATTGCATCTGAAACAAGCTGGGAAAGAAATGCATCTACTGTGCTAAATAATGAGCAGCATCTCCAGCTGGAAGTCTTTGGGAGAGAAGGACTGACTGGCTGAACTTCTGAAAAGCCTCATTTAAAGTTCAAGAGGGACCTCTGACATTACAGACTGCTAGAGTAGCTCTGTCTGAACAGAGAAAATGTGGCATTGGCAACATACAAAATACGTTATTATACCCTATAATACACAATATTAATCTAGCACAGGAAGATTACACAATGGATGCATCACAAATGGCATTTGGGAAGCATCCAATAAAACTTTCAGTTGATGGATGAGGACCTCTTTCTTCCTTCTTTCAAAGTCACTGTGAGGTGCAGAGCCAGAGACACACACAGTACAGAAACCAAGGGAAGCAGCTTGCTCACTGTGAGGTGCAGAGCCAGAGACACACACAGTACAGAAACCAAGGGAAGCAGCTTGCTCACTGTGAGGTGCAGAGCCAGAGACACACACAGTACAGAAACCAAGGGAAGCAGCTTGCTCACTGTGAGGTGCAGAGCCAGAGACACACACAGTACAGAAACCAAGGGAAGCAGCTTGCTCACTGTGAGGTGCAGAGCCAGAGACATACACAGTACAGAAACCAAGGGAAGCAGCTTGCTCACTGTGAGGTGCAGAGCCAGAGACACACACAGTACAGAAACCAAGGGAAGCAGCTTGCTCACTGTGAGGTGCAGAGCCAGAGACACACACAGTACAGAAACCAAGGGAAGCAGCTTGCTCACTGTGAGGTGCAGAGCCAGAGACATACACAGTACAGAAACCAAGGGAAGCAGCTTGCTCACTGTGAGGTGCAGAGCCAGAGACATACACAGTACAGAAACCAAGGGAAGCAGCTTGCTCACTGTGAGGTGCAGAGCCAGAGACATACACAGTACAGAAACCAAGGGAAGCAGCTTGCTCACTGTGAGGTGCAGAGCCAGAGACATACACAGTACAGAAACCAAGGGAAGCAGCTTGCTCACTGTGAGGTGCAGAGCCAGAGACATACACAGTACATAAACCAAGGGAAGCAGCTTGCTCACTGAGGTGCAGAGCCAGAGACACACACAGTACAGAAACCAAGGGAAGCAGCTTGCTCACTGTGAGGTCCTACCTGCTCAAAGTCTTTCAAAATAGTGACATTTGCTGTAAATTTCAACCGGTTACCTAGCTGAGAGCAGAGTTCCTGCTTCAATGTTGACTGTTTGGAACTGGCCTACTGTTAAAATGTATCTAATGGATTGCTTATAGAAAATATCTTAATTGGTTGCTTCACTATATTGTAAGTAACACTATGCATTATGGGAGCTAAATTAACTAACAGAGTCACACAGTGAGTGACTTTTAAAAAGGCATAATGAATACATTTAAAATTGTGTTTTTGTTAAGATATTTTATCAAGGTTTAAGATAAATAATTCTACCCAGAAACTTAACCATTAGGGATTAGAGGTTATGTAGCATGAACAAGGAGTAATTAAAAATAATAAAACACAGCTCCAACTAGGTTGGAGGGGGAAGAGAGGAATGTGTGTGTGTGTGTGTCTAAAGTAAGCAAAGAGGATCCTTAACCTGTTTGAACAGACTCAGCTATAACTCTGTGGATATAAAATAAGACAGCGAGAGCCTCTCCAGGTTTTCCATATCTGGGGGGGACTGGAGCTGTCTGCTAAGTGGTAATAAACTATGGTGAGACTTCAGGAGTTAATCCAGATAGTGTGTCACATATGTGCGCTAGTGAGTTGGAATTAACTTCTGAAGCTGCTTTGTCCTGGTCGGAGAGGAGGAAGGACATTTTAAAACATATGACGTCATATGTGATATATAAACTAATGGACATTGTATTATGATCAGCGCTCTCAAGAATAAATGCTATTGGCTAATCTTGGTAGACTGGTCTCTGTCCATTTTATGCAAATAAGGATCTTACAAATTCTTAGAAACAGACGAGAGTGATTTAAATTGAATTGATTAATTAACACATATAGGAATTGTTTAATTCCTTTAACAGTTTTCTGACTTCCACTGCTCAGACAGTACAGGGCATCCTGAAAGTATTCAGACCCCTTGACTTTTTCCACATTTTGTTATGTTACAGCTGTAATCTACACACAATACTCCATAATGACAAAGCAAAACAATAATATGAAATATCACATTTACATAAGAATTCAGACCCTTTACTCAGTACTTTGTTGAAGCACCTTTGCCATCAATTACTTGAGTATGATGCTACAAGCTTGGCACACCTGTATTTTGTGAGTTTCTCCCATTCTTCTCTGCAGTTCCTCTCAAGCTCTGTCAGGTTGGATGGGGAGTGTCGCAGCATAGCTATTGTCTGGTCTCTACAGACTCTTCCTACAGTTGGATCTGGTTAAAGTCCAGGCTCTGGCTGGGCCAATCAAGGACATTCAGAGACTTGTCCCGAAGCCACTCCTGCGTTGTCTTGGCTACGTGCTTCGGGTCGTTGTCCTGTTGAAAGGTGAACCTTCGCCCCAGTCTGAGGTCCTGAGAGCTCTGGAGCATATTTTCATCAAGGATCTCTCTATACTTTGTTCTGTTCAACTTTCCCTTGATCCTGACTAGTCTCCCAGTTCCTGCCACTGAAAAACATCCCTACAGCATAATGCTGCCACCACGCTTCACCTTAAGGATGGTGCCAGATTTCTTCCAGAGGAGATACTTGGCATTCAGGCCAAAGAGTTCAATCTTGGTTTCATCAGACCAGAGAATCTTGTTTCTCACAGTCAGAGTCCTTTAGGTGCCTTTTGGCAAACTCCAAGCAGGCTGTCATGTGCCTTTTACTGAGAAGTTGCTTCCGTCTGGCCAGTCAACCATAAAGGCCTGATTGGTGGAGTTCTGCAGAGATGGTTGTCCTTCTGGAAGGTTCTCCCATCTCCACAGAGGAACTCTGGAGCTCTATCAGAGTGGCCATCAGGTTCTTGGTCACCTCCCTGATAGCCCAGTTTGCCTGGGCACCTCCCTGATAGCCCAGTTTTCCTGGGCGGCCAGCTCTAGGAAGAGTCTTGGTGGTTCCAAACTTCTTCCATTTAAGAATAATGGAGGCCACTGTGTTCGTGGGGATCTTCAATGCCGAAGAAATTGTTTTGTACCCTTCCCCAGATCTGTGCCTCGACACAATACTGTCTCGGGGGTCTACGAACAATTCCAACCGACCTCATGGCTTGATTTTTGCTCTGACGTGCACTGTCAACTGTGGGACCTTATATAGACAGTTGTGTGCCTTTCCAAATCATGTTCAATCAATTCAAACTTACCACAGGTGGACGTTAATCAAGTTGTAGAAACATCAAGGATGATTAATGGAAACAGGATGCCCCTGAGTTCAATTTCAAGTCTCATAGCAAAGGGTCTGAATACTTATGTAAATAAGGTATGTTTTATATTTGTAATACATTTTCAAAAAAATTCAAACAACCTGTTATCACTGTCATTATGGGATATTGTGTGTAGATTGAGGAGGACATTAAAACATTTTTTTAAACAATCCATTTTAGAATAAGGCTGTAACGTAACAAAACGTGGAAAAAGTCAAGGGGTCTGAATACTTTCCCCATTTCCCTGTCTGTCCTTGCTTTCCTGAGTGAGCTCAACTTCTACATGTCCGAGGCAAATGGAACAGACTCTACAGCATCATAAACACTGACCAGTAGCTCATTCCGCTCACAGCCAGTCATCCCTTACAGTTGAAAATGGCTGATTTTGTCAAAATTGGAACACAGTGGCTGTAAAGTAACATGCTATACATGACGCCAGAGGTCACGTTCTCTGCTTCACAGGGGTGCATGGGTTTTGATTGACAGAATCAACAGTAATTGTGTGACGGTGGGGACGCAGGGCTGTGTTCCAAATAAAGAACTACACGTGCGCTTGCTTCTGTTTATCAACGGCAAAGCGTGTAGAGCTTAAAAAAAGCACCTGATAAGGAAAGAGCTTTCCTTGAGTGATAAAAGCTCATTGAAATGCCTTAGGAACTGTTCAGTTTGAAGAGGTGTGTGGCAACTTGGATACACCAGTTAGACCTCACACTCAAACCCTTGTCATTGTTTTTTTCTCATCTTGCACCTACTCCAAAAATACTTTCAGATTTTATTGACAAATGCTGTGAAAAGTACAGTAAATGTAAAATGCACATAAAATTAGTGTCACGTTTGGTTAAAGTCTTGTGACATGTGAACTGCTGTGTCCTGATAATTTCCCTATAATCTCCAAAGTGATCTCTTTCAATTGCTACCATGGTCATGCATATGCTTTTTATAGTTGTTCTGTTAGAAACATTTACATCTGGCCCAATCCATATTGTGACGACCCTCCCACTCGGTCTTCCGGATTCTTTCTCCTTTTCCTTATTATGATGTAGGAGGAGGGAGCTGGGAAGGTCGTCAGCGACACGGGACACACCTGGGCCCATGAGGAGACTCTCCATGCAGACACACTGTTGGATTTTGGTTGTGGCATTTTTGTGGCCGTTTTGTTTGTTTGCTTTGGCACCTTTCAACACCCCTCATTATCACATTAATGCTCGCAACCACTCACTTACGCTACTGATTACTGACGACACACAGCATTGTTAATTGTATTTACGTTACTTCATTTAATAAATATATTTGTTATTCCTAATCTCCACGTTGTCTCCCTGTTAGTTACGGACTTCGAGACGGTTCGTGACAATATCCAATTTCCAAAGGGGTTACCCAAACAGCTAAAACAGTCAGACAGTGAAAAAGCATCCTCTCCAGCACAGTAGCACAAGTTTGAGTAAGAACCCTGTCCCGAGCTTTGCCCCATGGCCACAGACTAAAATAAGCAAGGCTGCTCTCCTTTCCTGAGAAAAGGGGGAAGCTGGGTAATGCCGAGTATTACAGAGTGATGATGACCACCTCTATATTCTCAACAGACCAGAGAGGCCCATGTTAGGGCCCCTGAACCTCTCCTCTAGGCTGCTGCCTGCTCCCCGATCGGTTTGTGTTGTCCTAACTCCTATGGTTGTCAAACCAACCTGAGCTGGCAAGACAGCACAAACAGTTCTCCTCCTCCCACACCCTCCTGTACCTGGTATTGGCCGTCTTGAGGTCACAGAAGTGTGCATGGAGGGTCTTGACGGTGTCATTGCAGACCACGTTGACCATGTCCACGTCTGCCAGGCGGCCCCGCAGCTGCTTGGCCATCTCCCAGAAGTCCTCCGACAGCATCTGGTAGAGCTGTCCCTCGTCGCGGCTCAGCGGCACATACCACGACAGGACATAGTCCCTGTAGCTGTAGTCAAACACTGGAGACACAGAGAACAAGACGTGGTTGGTACACTGCTTGGCAAAATACAGGGTACATTTCAGCAGAAGCATCAATAGACATCTCTGCTGCTAAAAGGGTAGCAAAACTCTGAATTCTCTGTTCAGCCACAATCCGTCTTTATTTCACAGTGTAGGTTTACATTAAGACTGGGTCATGTTGGACCATCAGCCCCACCTCCTTTTCTTAAATCCTAGCCTAGTACATCAGCCACTAAGAGCTAGCTAATGCTTACTAGGTACGATTGGAAACATTGCTGTGTGCTCATTTGGATGTGGTCCTTTCAGAGCCTCGCAAAACCGTAATGTCAAATGTAATTCTATTAAACATTACTCATTACTCTATCGGCTCCTCTGGTTAAACCAACACGTTGGTAGTGGGTTCACAATTCTAGTAGAGGTCAACCGATTATTGGAGGACCAAAAAAGCAGTTTTCGATTAAAATCGGACGAGATTATATATATTACACTCAAACACTGTTTTTGAATTATTTAAACCAAATTGAACATGTTTCATTACTTATTTGAGAGTAAATCGATATTTTTTTATGTATTAAGTTAAAATAAGTGTTGTTGTAGTTGTCATTATTATTTATTTATATATCATATATATTCTTTTAACATGAGTCTTCAATATTCCCAGTTAAGAAGTTTTAGGTTGTAATTTTAGGTTATAATAGGAATAGGAATTTTAGGTTATAATAGGAATTATAGGACTATTTATCTATACCATTGTATTTCATATACCTTTGACTATTGGATGTTCTTATAGGCACTATGGTATTGCCAGCCTAATCTCGGGAGTTGATCGGCTTGAAGTCCTACACAGCGCAATACTTGAAGCACAGCGACGAGCTGCTGGCAGATGAAGGAAAGTGCTGTTTGAATTAATGCTTACGAGTCTGCTGCTGCCTACCACCGCTCAGTCAGACTGCTCTATGAAATCATACTTAATTATAAGATAACACACAGAAATACGAGCCGTAGGTCATTAATATGGTCAAATCCTGAAACTATAATTTCGAAAACAAAACGTTTATTCTTTCAGTGAAATACGGAACCGTTCCGTATTTTATCTAACAGGTGGCATCCCTAAATCAAAATATTGATGTTACATTGCACAACCTTCGATGTTATGTCAAAATTATGTACTATTCTGGGAAATTAATTAAAGGTCTTTGTTAGGAAGAAATGGTCTTCACACAGTTCGCAACGAGCCAGGCGGCCCAAACTGCTTGCACAGAACACAAGAGAAGTGACACAATTTCCCTAGTAAAAAAAAATTAATGTTAATGGCACCGCATCGATTATATGCAACGCATGACCAGCTAGATAAACTAGTAATATCATCAACCATGTGTAGTTACCTAGTGATTATGTGAAGATTGATTGTTTTTTATAAGATAAGGTAAGTTGCTAGTTAGCATTAAACTTAGCTCCTTGCTGCACTCACGTAACAGGTGGTCAACCTGCCACGCAGTCTCCTCGTGGACTGCAATGTAATCGGCATCCAAAAATGCAGATTACCGATTGTTATGAAAACTTGAAATCAGCCAAGCCGATTAAATCGCCTACCTCTAATTTCTAGCACCTGAAGCATACGCACAACCATGTAAATAGTGATGCATGCACACTAGCCGAGGTCATGCACACTAGCCGAGGTCATGCACACTAGCCGACACTAGCCGAGGTCATGCACACTAGCCGAGGTCATGGCTGTGCGAATGCTTCGGGTGACAGAAACATTAATCCACTAGCAACATGTTGAAAAGTTGGTTTAATAATACTTTCTTCTGGATATATCATCTAAAACGCAGAGCATCATAAGGACCAACCCCACAGACAACCGTGAGAGTAGATTCAAATTGTATTCAACATTAAAGCTTGTAGGGGGCCTGAAAGGACCTAAATTAAACACTGGGTTCTCCCAGACAGTAGATTTGCTTGCTATATCACCCATCTGGTCCATCAGGCTAACCTCTATGGTGCCTAAAGCTAACCCTATACCCTTTCTGATTGCTCCTTAATTAAGCCAGTTGTGTCCTAGTCATCTAGGCTACAGTTTACGCTCCTGGTTTGGGAGATGTACTTCTTCAGTGGTACTCTCTCTGTGACATCAGCATAAGGCAGTAGCCATACAGACCGTAGAAACAGACAGTAAAGACCCTTCTTCTGGGAGGACCGCAGCACAGTACCAATGCTGGCTGCCAGGTAATAGATGTTCTTCAGTCAGGGGATTTACACAAACACACCCAAACTACTAGAGCCTGCAGCCACTCCATACAGAGTGCGCCACTGCCTGTCATGATACAGAACCTCTTCCATATCAATGAGAATATACTGTACGGAAGGACTTGTCTCAAGACACTAAACCCAAAGCATGCCAAGGTCTGACTGCAGCTACATTTCTGTGCTTCTATAGCGAGCCAGACAGCACTGTATGGAGCACAAACCCAGGTAGAGTAAGGCGCTATAGCCTAGTCAGACATATCCCAAAAACGAAAGGCCTTCAATTTGCTTTGCTTCAGACTGACAGTGCCCGACTCCACAGTGAGCCCTCTACAGGATATTGTGAATAACTAAAACTCCCTTAGTGTGGAGAGACATGGGAGGTTGGTTGAGCTCTTGTTGAAAACAGTAACATAGTCAGTGAAGAAGATCAGTTTATATCTCCTGGATGGCTTCACTCAATCCCTAGATAAGAACCACATGATGGTAATGCCAGTGATGGGGTGACCTGCCAACCACCTTGGCAATTCATTTGCATTAACACTAGTGAGCTCCTCCTCAATGAGCCATCTTTACCAAACATGTGATAGGTCAGAGGGCAGCATGGACCTTGCTATGGCGTTGCTCAGAAATGATCAGAAAGGAAGAGGCGGGGCCTCCCGAATGGCACAGCATCACAGCATCACTGCAGCCTGGGGTTCAATCCCAGTGTCACAACTGGCAGTGACCAGGGGTTCCATAGGGAGGTGCACAATTGGCTTTACTTGGCTCATTGTGCTTAAGCAACTCCTTTACTGACGTCTTGAGATCTGTATATACTGGAAGAGGCGAAGCGAGAAAGTTCACTCCGGTCAAAATCTGTCCACAATAAGCAGACCGCCTGTCTTCCCGCCTTTGGGACAACAACTCCTATTGTTAGGGCGGGGACCAGGCCATCATGTCAGTATATACAGATCTGATATGATATAACATTTTTATCACAATACCAGAGGGGGTAGACAAGACAGTAATGCCTTTCTGCATGACTTGCTGCAAATACATGACAATATATCACTACCAAATTCCAGCCATGAAGTAAGCGGTTCAATCCTCAAGCGAGGCTAACAGCTGCAAGAAACGATTGGATTGATAAATCTAAATTGTCGGAGAACAATCTCCTGCTGTATGAATGAAAGGAGTGGTGTGTAAAGTAAAAAGCATGTTGGTTAAACACAGTGCCAGGGAGGACAGCAAACATCTCCGTCCCTGTCCCAAATGGCACCATGTTCCCTTTACAGTGCACTACTTTTGACAAGGGCCACCATGCTCTCCTCCATGGACCCTGGTCAAAAGTGCACTATAAAGGGAACACTGGGCATTTCTTCCCCTCCAATCATGTGAGACCTTCTATCACACTGCTTCAACAGATTCAGTAATCCTATCCAACATAGGCTGAACAAGGTGGGGGAGGTTGGGTCAAACTTCCTTCGTTGTTCCTTTCTGTAATCAACATTTCAATAATACCATTTCTGATTGGTTTCTGCCTGGTGGGTATAATAAGTGCCAGTCATTAGGGTTAAGGCTACCTTCAATAAGGGGCTTGTGATTAACCATCCATGCAGTAACACACAGGAGCTTGTTAAATACAGTAATACACATGTAATTGTGATCTCATTACCAGGGGATAGCTTTTGTTTGCCAGTAGGGAAAGTTATTTGAAAGGCTATCTTCACCTTGTAAAATGTAAATGAGAAATGTTGTTTGGGGTGTGAGCAGATGTGGTACTTAATGAATGACAATGTAGTGATCTCAACTACATACTCCTTGCGTCCTCACTCCTCATTTCCTTAAAACCCATTGGAGAAGGTCAGAGGGTAGGGACCTCTGGCTTTCTCATCCAATGTGTTGAGAAGAAGACAAGGATCGAGGAGTATGCAATTGAAATCTTGCCCGTGTTTCTTACATCAAGTGAAAGGAAGCTGCTGATCTCACAAGCTCTTCCTGAGAAGAGGAAGTCCTATTCTAGGACTGCAGTCTCCACACAAATGATGGTTCTGCAGCATTAGATTTGGGGTTTTAACCACCAAACACTGACCTTCTTTAAGGGCCTTGTCCACATTGTGTGATACCACCACTCTTCTTGTCTGCGCAGACTCCAAAAGTGGCACGGTGAACCTTCCCTGCAAACATAACACAACACAAGTACAAAGGATGGAGTCCCAGCCGAAGGTCAATAACACTCTCTCAGCCCATTGCGTGCATACAAACAAGACCATTGACAACGGACATAATCGAACAACCTCAAACAGAAATTCATAAATAATGGAATAGTTGAATGGGCAGTGATGTCCAACCCAGACAGGGAAGTGATTGAGGTAGTATTGAGCAACAAGGATATTTCTAAACATAACACCCACACAGTGTCATGCAGGAGATACAAGACTGAGATAAACACTGCCTATGCTTCAAAGGTCTGACAGACTGTTGAAGCTATAGGCTATAACACAACATGATAATGTGTCCTCACGCAGGACTGAAGAGCACAATAATGAATGCCTATAGAGGTCTACCATATTGAATTTAAAATGTCTCACTGACACACAACTCAGTGGCCATAACAAGGATGACATGGAGAACAATGAAAAGGCCCATGACATGAACATAAATAAAAGCTTCTTACCATTAATTTATTAAACAAGTCCAACAGGTAAGCAGACTGTCTCTTTGAAGTTTCAAATCGGCTGATTTTAGGAGGACCCTTTTTAACGAGGAGACCAACGCTTCCCAACAAGAAGCAGAACAATGCAAAGGAGATATAAATAAAAAGCTTCAGAAAAAATGACGTTATGGTGAGCCCCCCATATCCAAACTGAAAAAGTAATGCTGCGGCGATTCCCAAGCAGATGACGGGCAAGAAACGAAAAGAGGAACCGATGGAGGCGGCGCTAGACATGGGGGCATCGGTGCTGCTCCTGCCAGCAAAATGCATGCTGCTGTCAATGACATCTCCTCAACACCGACAAGAGAACAGGCGTTGTGTTCCTCGCAGCTGGATCTTCATTCAAACGCATTTACCATATTTAGGGAGAGACGGCACCCAAATATTGACATTGGATATTGGACCTTAGAGATGAAAAAAAAAAACATTCCCTTGCTGTTGTTAGCCTCCTACGTCCATGTAAAGGTCTGGGCATTGACGTCATTCTATGAACCTAGCTAGTCTATGTTGCTCGTGCCATCAGATTTGCATCGCAAAGCAAGCAAGTTTCCGGTGTTCCATGTAAACAATCTCAAACCTAGCTAGCTGGGTTGGTAAGCTAGATACCAAATGCAAGAAAGCAGCGAGCATGTAAATTCATTACAGTTCAATTACCTAACTAGCTAGCTAACTACTTAGCTGGCCAGCTAACATTACGTTTACAACTCGACAGAATCCGAAAGGTGGATAAGGCTTCTTTGGCTAAATAGCTAACGTTACATTATATAGCCAACAGGCTCTGTCCGCAGCTAACGTTAGCAAGCTTGCTAATTGCTAACAAACTCCATCAGCAATTAGCTAGCTAGCAGCTAACTATGTGCAGGTACATGCAAGCTAGCTTTAGTTAGCTAACTAGCTTGCGTGCTACCTGAAACAGACCTTTCTCGATATTTTATCTCTAAACAAAATAAATATCAAAATGCCTCTGGTTGGAAAATTGATATTCCTGAGTATCCATCGACACAGCTGATGATGACACCTGTGTAGGCGAGGCGATGGCAGGCCGTTTTGTTATCGATTGCCCTCTATCTTCAGCTGAGTGTCTAGTTTCCTGTTATTAACTTGACTGACACATTTCTTTCTACACGTGAAATCTGCCGACCAATCAACGTGGCGGTGTCAACCGCACAAACCAAATCAGGGGTGTATTCATTACGACGATTCTGTTGTTAAATGTTTCGACTGTTGAAAAACGTTTTGCAACAGAAACCGTTAACTCCAACCGCTCTTCAGCGTGACATAAACGCTGTTGGGTTCCTCAACGGAAGTTCTAGTTCATTTAAATGTTATGGTTTCTAAAGTTTGCCTTTCCAATCTGCACATATATAAATGATCAATTATACCATGCCTTAAAGTGGAGTGAACTTCTTCCAGCCACTTATTTTATCTTTTATTTTTTGGGAGCGAGACACAACTGAACTACAACTTCCGTTTAAGAACAAAACGGAACTCAACAGCATTTGGCGTTAACTGTTGCAAATCGTTTTGCAACAGACCAAACGTTTTGCAACAAACGAAACATTTTGCAACAAACGAAACATTTTGCAACAAACGAAACATTTTGCAACAGGCGAAACATTTTGCAAAACAATCGGCATAATGAACCCCAGTGGTGTATTTATTAGTCCAAACAGTTGCAAATTAAAACAAGTTTCTATAGAACAAATTCTGGTAGTTTTGCAACAGAATCGACGTAATGAATAGCCCCCAGGGGAAGTTGTCAGAGGGGTCACTGTGGAACAATCAGTCAATGACCTTTCAACATTCCACAAGGTTAAACAAAGGGGAGAAGGGGATAATCATTAAGATATTATAAAGGGATAATACACTTTTGTCTTTTCATTATTATACGCGCTTGGCCAATAAGGCTGCACCATTCGAATGCAATTTTGTCTGGGCCCAATCATTTTGGGGGTGGAAAAATATTGTGAGGCACTATCATTCCACCATTACTGTAAATATATTAAGGACTTTTTCTTAATGCAAAAATATTACAGTATATATAAATATGACATTATATAGCAGCATACATTTTGTTTTTATAGTTTTGAGAAGTGCTCTGCTCTACTCCCACTATGTGTTAATCTCCAAGACAACCATTTCTACAAACAAGGGGATTCAATTAAAGGATTGCATTTATTTTTTGTCAATTGCACACAAGCTCCAACTGAAACGTGACTACAGCTTTTAACCCAACCCCTCTGAATCGGAGACGTGCAGGGGCTGCCACATTAGGCGTCCGGGGAGCTGTTGTTGTCTTGCTCGTGGACAGAATGACAGATTTTTCACCTCGTCTGCTCGGGGATTTGAACTAGGAACCTTACAGGTAACTGGCATTTCAGTACACACAGTATCATAATAATCATCAATTTACCCAAATATCCAGGCTCATAGTCCAACTGAATAAAGAGAGTTTTCATTGATGCATGGTAAAAAAAAAATATATACTTGCACTTAGTACTGTGATGTAGACACAGAGAAGACACAGAGAAGAAAAATGATGTTTTTAGATTGTTCACAAAACTGCTACATTCCTACCCACTTAATTGCTTTGTGAGCTCACACACTAAACTATTGAATACTTTGATTTATATTTCAGTTATTACTACAGCCACTAGATGGTGCAATGTATTCAGACTTTGCATGATTCACCAGAGATACAGGGCCTTCAGAAAGTATTCATAACCGTTGACTTATTCCACATTTTTTACAGGCTGAATTGTAAATGGGTTGAAGATCAGTTTTACTCCTCACCCATCTACACACAATACTGACAAAGTGAAAACATGTTTGTAGAAATGTTTGCTGATTTATTGATAATAAAATACAGAAATCTAATTTGCATAAGTATTCACACCCCAGTCAATACTTTGCAGAAGCACCTTTGGCGGCGATTACAGCTTTGAGTTGTCTTGGGTATGTCTGTATCAGCTTTGAGTTGTCTTGGGTATGTCTGTATCAGCTTTGAGTTGTCTTGGGTATGTCTGTATCAGCTTTGAGTTGTCTTGGGTATGTCTGTATCAGCTTTGAGTTGTCTTGGGTATGTCTGTATCAGCTTTGAGTTGTCTTGGGTATGTCTGTATCAGCTTTGAGTTGTCTTGGGTATGTCTGTATCAGCTTTGAGTTGTCTTGGGTATGTCTGTATCAGCTTTGAGTTGTCTTGGGTATGTCTGTATCAGCTTTGAGTTGTCTTGGGTATGTCTGTATCAGCTTTGAGTTGTCTTGGGTATGTCTGTATCAGCTTTGAGTTGTCTTGGGTATGTCTGTATCAGCTTTGAGTTGTCTTGGGTATGTCTGTATCAGCTTTGAGTTGTCTTGGGTATGTCTGTATCAGCTTTGAGTTGTCTTGGGTATGTCTGTATCAGCTTTGAGTTGTCTTGGGTATGTCTGTATCAGCTTTGCACATCTGGATTTGTGGATTTTTTCCTTTTCTTCCCTGCAGATTTTCTCAAGCTCTGTTAAATTAGATGGGGAACAGCAGTGAACAGTAATCTTCAAGCCTTTCCACAGATTTTCAATGGGATTCAAGTCTGGACCACTCAAGGACTTTAACATTCTTGTTCTGAAGCCACTCCAACATTGCTTTGGCTGTATGCTTGGGGTCATAAATCTTCACCCTAGTCTAAGGTCATTTGCATTCAAGCAGGTTCTCATCAAAGATTTTCCTCCATTCATTGTTCCATTTATCCTTACCAGTCTCCCAGTCCCTGACACTGAAAAGCATCCCCATAGCATGAAGCTGTCACTACCATGCTTCACGATAGGGATGGTGTTAGACAGGTGATGAGCTGTGCCTGGTTTTCATCCAGACAAAGCACTTCAGATTCAAGCCTGAGTTACATTTTTGTCTCATCAGACCAGAATCTTTTGCCTTATGGTCTAAAATATCCACGTGCCTTTTTGCAAACTCCAGGATTTTCTCAGGACTGGCTTCTGTCTGGTCCCTCTCCCATAAAGCCCCAGATAGGTGAAGTGCTGTAGAGACAGTTATCCCTCTACCAGATTCTCCCATCTCAGCCAAGGAACTCTATAGCTCTCTCCGAGTGGTTATTGGGTTCTTGGTCACCTCCCTGAGCCATGTCCTTCTTGCCCGGTTGCTCAGTTTGGTTCAACGGCCAGCTCTGGGTAGTTCCATATTTTTTCCCACTTGATGGAGAACACTGTGCACTTGGAAACTTTCAACATTCTAGAAATTGTTTTATACCCTAACCCCAGATATATGCCTCAACACAATTCAATCTCGGCGAACTGTGGACAGTTCACTGGACTTCATGGTATAGTTTTTGCTCTGACATACACTGTCAACTTTGGGACCTTATATAGACAGGTGTTTCTTTCTAAATCATGTCCAAACAATTTAATTGGTCACAGGTGGACTCCAATCAAGTTGTAGTGATTTCTCAAGGATGATGATCAAAATAAATTGGATGCACCTCAGTGTCATAGCAAAGGGTTGTGGATAATGCAAATGTAATATATTGCTGTATTTCATTTTCAATAAATTTGTAATCATTTGTAAAAAAAATGTTTTCACTTTGTCATTATGGGGTATTGTGTGTAGATGGCTGAGAAAATTCATATATTTTATACATTTTGAATTCAGGCTGTACATAACAAAATGTGGTATGTCAAGGGGTTTGAATACTTTCTGAAGGCACTGTAACTACAGTTTTGTCATGAAGTTGACCATTTTCATTTGCCCAGAGACTATTCAACCAAACCAAGGACAATAATGAAACTAAATCAAATGTAATAGTTGTATTTTATATACATCTTTTAATTCAAACAAAAGTCCTTGGGCTGGACAATGCATTTTAAGATCTGCAGATGTCTGACGGTCCAGTCCTTTAACATTGCGGTTTCATAATGCTTGGCATTTGTGTGCTGTTATATGCTCGGTCTGGACTATCCTGTGGAGTGGTTGAGACTGTTTACTCTGGGATTGATTAATGGCCTATCTGGTGTGTGGTTGTCACAGCAACCAGGGCACCAATTGGCTGTGTGTTCAGGCGCAAACAGGAAGTTAAGAGGCTAAGAACAGCAACCGAAACTAAAAGGCAGCCAGAGCATGAGCCAAAGCAGGCCCATTAGGCGTGCTGCTGAAGCCCCCCCCCCCCCCCCCACGAATGTGAAAGGATTGTTAAGAGGAAACCAAGTTTAAAATAAAATAAAAGACAAAACCCCCCTCTATTTTCAGTTCACTATCACTAGTATTTGTAGACTATTCAGAGCCATTATGCTTTAGCTGGAGTATCACTGCATTCATGTCTGTTATTACTGCATTGTCGGCACTAGAAGCACACGCATTTCTCTACACTCGCATTAACATCTGCTAACCTTGTATGTGACAAATAAAATTTGATGAAACAAGTAATACTATGATTCAACACACAGAGGCAAAACACTCACTGTTGGCACCATTTTCTTTGTAAAAATCTTCCAGAGTTGAGAAAGGACAGCAGGAAAAGACAGCTGAACCAAATAACTACATAAACGTTTCACACGTGGTCAGAAAACAGACATTGCTGACCTCTAGTAATCTGTGTCACTAGAAAAAAAATGTCTACTACTCTGTAGTACCACAAGATTACAAAACAATATTTTTATTAAGATTTGCATGTTGATCCACAGGATTAAGAGTTGGCCATGAATGTGTGACACACTCAAACGTGTGTAAATGGATTTAGCAACTAATTTAAAACACCATTACATAGAGGCACACATAAGCAACAAGCCTATACAATTTCACACATGAGATGTCACAAATGCGGACTTGATAAAAATGTATTTTTTTCTTCATAATGTGTCATGTAAATAACAATAATAAAAAACAAATCGAACAAAGAATCAGAAATCTTTCATTGAGTAAAAAATTTACAAATCAAATAAATTGTCCACCTTAGATTAAAATGTCCCTTTATATAAAAAAAAAATATATATATAAGCTTGCTTAAAAAGGCATCAAGATAAATGACCAGGTGCATTTACTCACTTCATCCTCCTAACCAATGGATGGCATCACCTTGAAGGTCAAAGACAAGTTTGGAAAGTTAGATCAGCAAGGCCTCTTAAGGCCTTTCCCAGGCTTCAGCCTTGCTGTCAGTGTAAACACACAGCCAGTGTGGCCACTCACATGCCCATCAGTGTTTTCCATAAGGTGCAGAAGCGGTATGCCATTACGCAGACATATCAGTATATACATTAATAACAGTGGGTGGGGAGTGGGAGAGATGCCCAACAGTTTGTAGATTCATCCCCTCACTCCCATCCCATCTAAAAGGCCCTGAGATCTTGGCAGGTTCAGTTTGGGCATCGATTCATATTCTACAGCTCACAGAGCCCCTATACTGTATGTCCCATAGACATAGTCATTACTATGAGTAGGCACTCTGGTCGAACAACAAGCCCAGCAGTGATCAATGCTTTTCAACACCAAGCCTGCCCCTGACTGGCCTGTATCTGGTCTTGAGTCACTGCACTGCCAGTTCTTCAGCAGGTCTTCACAGAGGAGACGTCTGATGTCTTCATGATAACGCTGGCTCTGGTCTCTGCAGCGGAGGCCTGGCTGGAGGAAGCCTGCTCTGAGGGAGGGTGCTGGGCTGCTGGCATGTCCCTGGTCCAGGGGCTGTTGCTGTAGCTAATAAGGGGCATGGGGTCCCTGGTGCTGGTCACTTTGAAGTTGGTTACCTTTCCACCAGTGACAAAGGTGGCCATGCTGGGTAATGAGCACGAGGGCACTCTCAGCACAGAGGAAGTGAAACTTGATTCCCACAGCCCACCACGAAGATCCTGCAAGTCACACAGAAGGTGGGTTTAACTCAGCCAAAGCCATAACCATTCAAACACTCATTTCAGGATATACATGAATATAGAGTTGGCTACTAGCATATTTCTGTTTGCGGAATCTTCATAAATCATTTAAAGCATTAGAAGTGGGAATTTCATTGACATAGCAAGTATAGCAAAAAATGACTGAAACACATATACATTCACATATATTGTCATGTTTATGAGCACTGTCAAACTTGTTCTTAATACTTTCTAAAATGCTTGTCCTCCTGCTGTTGAGCTCTGCATGATTCATCTATACAAAGGAACCTCATACTAAAAGGGACCTCATCTCCCCACTCTCCACCAAGGGCTTCATTGGGCACAGAAAACAGCCTGGTGTTATACTAGTTCTCTGATCCTCCAGTGGACATGTCAATAATGTATTCAAACAATACAAAGGCAACAGTTAAGAAATAATGCATTCTGTAACACTATGCATGTGCTTGATTTGCTATTGTCCTTGTTTTGTAACGGTATGTACAGCGCCTTCAGAAATTATTCACACACCTTGACTTTTTCAGCCCAAATTTAAAATGGATTAAATGAAGATTTTCTTGTGTCACTGGCCTACACACAATACCCCATAATATCAAAGCGGAATGATGTTTGTTTGTTTTTTTACAAATGAATTAACAATTAAAAGCTGAAATGTCTTGAGTCAACAAGTATTCAACCCCTTTATGGGAAGCCTAAATAAGTTCAGGAGTAAAGATTAGCTTAACAAGTCACATAATAAGTTGCATGGACTCACTCAGTGCGCAATAATAGAGATTAACACGATTTTTTAATGACTACCTCATCTCTGTACCCCACACATCCACTTATCTGTAAGGTCCCCTCGTCGAGCAGTGAATTTCAAACAGATTCATCCACAAACTAGGGATGTTTTCCAATGCCTTGCAAAGGGCACCTATTGGTAGACATTGAATATCCTTTTGAGCATGGTTTAGTTATTAATTACACTTTGGATGGTGTATAAATACACCCAGTCGCTACAAAGATACAGATGTTCTTCCTAACTCAGTTGCCGGAGAGGAAGGAAATTCAGGGATTTCACCATGAGGCCAATAGTGACTTTAAAACAGTTTGTTTTTTCTCCTATCATAGCCATTAAACTCTGAGGATGGATCAACATTATTGTAGTTATGCCACAATACTAACCTAATTGAGAGTGAAAAGGAGGAAGCATGTAGAGAATAAAATATTTCAAAATGTGCATCCTGTTTGCAACAACGCACTAAAGTAATACTGCAAAAACAACTCTCCATATTTTCAAGCGTTGTTGCTGCATTATGAGTATGCTTGTAATTGTTAAGGACTGGAGAGTTTTTCAGGATAAAAAATAAACTGAATGGAGCTAAGCACAGGCAAAATCCTAGTGGAAAACCTGGTAGTGTGCTTTCCACCAGACACTAGGAGATGAATTCTCCTTCCAGTAGGACAATAACCTAAAACAAAAGGCCAAACCTACAATGGAGTTGCTTACCAAGGAATGGCCGAGACACAGTTTTGACTTAAATCTGCTTGAAAATCTATGACAAGCCCTGAAAATGGTTGTCTAGCAATTAACGACAACCAATTTGACAGAACTTTAAGAATTTTTTTAAAGAAAGAAACTTGGCAAATGTTGCACAATCCACAACAAAATGTGGAACAGGTCAAAGGGTATGAATTACTTTCCAATCACAAATACTTACCAATCACAAATCAAACACACTGTACGCGTTTGATTTGTGATTGGGCTTGATTTGAGGACAATTCAAGATATTAAATGAGGGTGAATCATTAGCCATGGGAAACAAGTGAATCCAGTATTCACCAGAGAGCTGCCTTCTGTTGTTTTGTCTTTCTTTACATCAGAGCACTCTAGAACAGGAACTGACAATATAAGCTAGAGGTAGTGGTAGAGTTAGTGGTAGTGGTACAGGTGGAGGTAGTGGTAGACCTGGAGGTGGAGGTAGAGTGACATTATTACCATGCTACAGTTACTGTACTCAGCTGTTAAGCAGTAGAACTGGCTAATGTAATGAACTCAAAATGGTGGGCTTCAAGTTAAGGCTTGTTTATCAGAGGTTTCAGCTGTATGTGTCTGTGTTCCCAGGCAGGCCCAGCCATGCCGCTCAGCCCTATTGGAATAAGCGAATGTTTCTAGCGAAGTGCCCTTACCTTGCATTAGCGAACAGGCCAGCTACAGTGGCACCATAAAACAAAGCTATTGCTCTGTGTTACAAGCGCTCCTTAAAAGTTGCTGAAAATTATCGACCACTTAGTGGAAATTTTGCTGATATCTTTCATTAAGATAGATAACCTATAGGGCCCTACTAGAGAAATGTTACATTTGGCACAAAATAAGTTTGCTAATATTGCTGATGGGACAATTGATAGCTACAACGTTCAAAGTAGCAGCAGTAGTTTTAAGGGTAATATAAAAGAGTAACTGGTGCATTCATGTTATGAACTTAGCGTTCAATTTATCTTTATCGAGAGAATTCACTAAATTTATCATATGGATTTTAAATCAATATTGGCCAGCTCTAATGCACAAGCTTAAAATCAAAAGGCTTCTGTGTACCTTTCCAATCTTACAAAAGAATCTGCCTGTGAGTGATTACTAAACTAACCATGGTTACCAGGACAACCAGTTCTAAATTATGTGCTTTGCTTCTGATACAGATATGTATTCTATTGTTCAGAGTCCTTTAGTGTGTACACAGATGGGTATATTATGTGTAGACAGAGCTCAGGCCTTACCTCCTTGGAGTCCTCTTCACTGTGCACACTGTCTGGGTCACTCTCTGTTAAGCAGACCAGGAAGAAGAACCATGAAACACAGTCAGGGATTTCCAGACTAACAGGTTAGAGAGGGATGATGACGTGAGGATTATCTGCTACCATCAGTGATACACTCTAGGCAGCCTCTAAACAATCATTGATCGTTTAATGCTTCACCAAATACTAAATATGCAGGACTAGTAGTTGCACTGTGTACAGTATGTCACTTTACAACACATTAACTTACTCTACAGTAATAACAGGAGCAGGTTGAATGACAGTGGAGATGTAGCCATCTTTATGATGACACACACTGGCCTTGAGCTTGCAACAGCAAAGCCATAAACCCCAATATACATTAAGCAATACAACACAGTACTACACTACCTGGCTCAAATAAAGGTTCAAAGGTTTCCATTTTACCTGGTATTTTGAAATGGAGCTGATACTGTCCCTTTGAAGCCACAAGCATAGAAGGGTGTTGAAAATCTAGTAATTAATACCTCCAATCACCAAATAAATGATTCATCTATGTCTTATTTGATTGTAGATCTCATTCAACTCCAGCTTAATTTTGATGTGGCTGACAAGGATTCTACCACTCTATTAAAACCTATGATGGGTACTGATGTGACTTGCAGGTCTTCTGCAGGAAAGATTGTAGCTGCCAGTGTCCTCACCGTGGGTGGAGGAGTTGAAGGCACAATTCTACATGTCAATTGGGATCCCTAATTCATGGGCAAGCACCCATGTCTGTTGTGTTAAAGCATGGGTTGGGATGGGAGCATTTAGGGGTTGGGGGGCTGGACTGACCTCCATACGAGGACACAGGGGAGATCTGGAGTGGGTACGGGTGGCTGGAGCTGACTGACTGCTCCTCATTCTCCGTGGTCACCTCGATGGTCTGGCAGACACAAGGCAGGTCGTCAACGATCAGCTGGTCGTACCCAGGACTGTGACTGCTCTGATGAAGATATTCTGAGGAAGAGAGGATGATCCCTGGATATTAAAGGTAATCCAGAGGAAAGACACTCTACACACACGTACATTGTAATATTGTTATATGGTGGTATTATATCATTTTGTATTGTAGATATGTTGTAATAATGTTATATGATGTACTGTTTTATATTTTGTTTTAAATGTAATGTAAGTGTCTTAATGTGTTTGGACCCCAGGAAGAGTAGCTGCTGTCTCGGCAGAACTAACGGGGATCCATAATAAAACTCAGGAAGAGTAGTTGCTGCCTTGGTAGGAACTAATGTGGATCCATAATAAACCCCAGGAAGAGTAGTTTCTGCCTTGGTAGGAACTAATGTGGAGCGATAGAGGTCGACCGATTAATCTGAATGGCCGATTAATTAGGGTCGATTTCAGGTTCTCATAACAATCGGTATTTTTGAACTCTGATTATGGCCGATTACATTGAAGTCCACAAGGAGACTGCGTGGCAGGCTGACTACCTGTTTCGCGAGTGCAGCAAGGAGCCAAGCTAGCATTAAATGTATCTTATAAAAAACAATCAATCTTAACATAATCACTAGTTAACTACATGTGGTTGATGATATTACTAGTATATCTAGCTTGTCCTGCGTTGCATATAATCGATGCGGTGCCTGTTAATTTATCATCGAATCACAGCCTACTTCGCCAAGCGGATGATGATTTAACAAGCGCATTAGCGAAAAAAGCACTGCCGTTTCACAAATGTACCTAACCATAAACATCAATGCCTTTCTTAAAATCAATACACAAGTATATATTTTTTAAACCTGCATATTTAGTTAATATTGCCTGCTAACATTAATTTCTTTAAACTAGTAAATTGTGTCACTTCTCGTGTTCTGCGCAAACAGAGTCAGGGTATATGCAGCAGTTTGGGCCGCCTGCCTGGCTTATTGCGAACTGTGTGAAGACCAATTCATCCTAACAAAGACCGTAATTAATTTGCCAGAATTGTACATAATTATGACATAACATTGAAAGTTGTGCAATGTAATATCGATATTTTGACTTAGGTATGCCACCTGTTAGATAAAATACGGAACGGTTCCATATTTCACTGAAAGAATAAACGTTTTGTTTTCTAAATGATAGTTTCCGGATTTTACCATATTAATGACCAAAGGCTCGTATTTCTGTGCATTATTATATTATAATTATGTCTATGATTTCACAGAGCAGTCTGACTGAGCGGTGGTAGGCAGCAGCAGGCTCGTAAGCATTAATTCAAACAGCACTTTCCTGCATTTCCCAGCAGCTCTTCGCTGTGCTTCAAGTATTGCGCTGTGTAGGACTTCAAGCCTATCAACTCCCGAGATTAGGCTGGCAATACCATAGTGCCTATAAGAACATCCAATAGTCAAAGGTATATGAAATACAAATGGTATAGAGAGAAATAGTCCTATAATTCGTATAATAACTACAACCCAAAACTTCTTACCTGGGAAAATAGAAGACTCATGTTAAAAGGAACCACCAGCTTTCATATGTTCTGAGCAAGGAACTTAAACATTAGCTTTTTTACATGGCACATATTGCACTTTTACTTCTCCAACACTTTGTATTGCATTATTTAAACCAAAATGAACATGTTCCATTATTTATTTGAGACTAAACAGATTTTATTGATGTATTATATTAAGTTAAAATAAAAGTGTTCCTTCAGTATTGTTGTAATTGTCATTATTACAAATATCGGCCGATTAATCGGTATGCGATTTTTTTGGGGGCCTCCAATAAATCGGTATTGGTGTTGAAAAATCATAATCGGTCGACCACTAATCCACAATAAACCCCAGGAAGAGTACCTGCTGCCTTGGCAGAACTAACAGCGATCCTTAGTAAACCCCAGGAAGAGTCGCTGCTACCTTGGCAGAACTAATGGGGATCCTTAATAAACCCCAGGAAGAGTCGCTGCTACCTTGGCAGGAACTAATGGGGATCCTTAATAAACCCCAGGAAGAGTCGCTGCTACCTTGGCAGAACTAATGGGGATCCTTAATAAACCCCAGGAAGAGTCGCTGCCGCCTTGGCAGAACTAATGGGGATCCTTAATAAACCCCAGGAAGAGTCGCTGCTACCTTGGCAGGAACTAATGGGGATCCTTAATAAACCCCAGGAAGAGTAGCTGCTGCCTTCGCAGGAACTAATGGGGATCCTTAATAAATACAAATACACAACCAAAAACAAAACTTATGCATATAAGACACTAGTAAGAGCATAATTAACTCCTACAGCT
This sequence comes from Oncorhynchus gorbuscha, assembly GCF_021184085.1. Taxonomy (NCBI): domain Eukaryota; kingdom Metazoa; phylum Chordata; class Actinopteri; order Salmoniformes; family Salmonidae; genus Oncorhynchus; species Oncorhynchus gorbuscha. The sequence goes on from NC_060195.1 coordinate 21,443,322, forward strand.
GTGCAGTCTTGCATGTTAACCACACGCTTTTAAAATCAACATCAATCACATTGAGTTATGTAGTAGACACAAGGTGGTCACAAATGACATTGTGTTCCCTGTAAAGTGCACTAATTTTGACCAGAGCCCTATGGAAAGTGATCAAAATAAGTGAACCATATAGGGATTAGTGTGCAATTGGGGACACAAAAAACACACTAATGCCAGGTATTACCTGTGCAGTCTGTAAAGTACTCGTCTTTCACCTCCTCCTTCACCTCCACCTTCACCACCGGCCCATGATGGTCTCCAACAGACCCATTCATGCTCTCCATGGCTGGGAAACCGGGTTCCACCTGCTGCTGGGGTGACAGAGATAGAGGGGTGTGGGCATCTCTCTCCATCCTCATTGAAGGTCTGTTATCCATGCTCATACCATTTTACATGCAATTTATTCATTTAAAATAATAGTTTGAATGTGAAATTGATTAGACTTATGCACAGAGGTGTTGTGTCAACGTAACATTTTGATGATGGTTATTACCTTGTTCTTTCCTCCTTTCTCAGTCCTCTTCTTTCCTAGAAAACACACACAGTCCATTGTTAATAGACAGTCCATTGTTACAATCTATTTCAGTGTGTCAAATGTGTATCAGTTTTCTACATGTTATTAGATCATATACCAAATTAATACTCAGAGCACATATTACACATGAATTGAAGTTGAATGCAAAACTGGCCACATCATAATGCCTTAATACACTCATAAGTGTGACCCTCTGAAAGTGAATATATCCTACAGTTTGCCATTTATAATGTTACTCCCTGATACTCCCTGTATATAGCCATGTTACTACCTGGTACTCCTTGTATATAGCCATGTTACTACCTGGTACTCCCTGTATATAGCCATGTTACTACCTGGTACTCCCTGTATATAACCATGTTACTACCTGGTACTCCCTGTATATAGCCATGTTACTACCTGGTACTCCCTGTATATAGCCATGTTACTACCTGGTACTCCCTGTATATAGCCATGTTACTCCCTGTATATAGCCATGTTACTACCTGGTACTCCCTGTATATAGCCATGTTACTACCTGGTACTCCCTGTATATAGCCACTCCCTGTACATAGCCATGTTACCTGGTACTCCTGTATATAGCCATGTTACTACCTGGTACTCCCTGTATATAGCCATGTTACTACCTGGTACTCCCTGTACATAGCCATGTTACTACCTGGTACTCCCTGTACATAGCCATGTTACTACCTGGTACTCCCTGTACATAGCCATGTTACTACCTGGTACTCCCTGTACATAGCCATGTTACTACCTGGTACTCCCTGTATAGCCATGTTACTACCTGGTACTCCCTGTATATAGCCATGTTACTACCTGGTACTCCCTGTATATAGCCATGTTACTACCTGGTACTCCCTGTACATAGCCATGTTACTACCTGGTACTCCCTGTACATAGCCATGTTACTACCTGGTACTCCCTGTATATAGCCATGTTACTACCTGGTACTCCCTGTATATAGCCATGTTACTACCTGGTACTCCTGTATATAGCCATGTTAGTTTTACCTGTTATTGTTATTCACTGTATTTATTCCTGGTACGTACATAGCCATTTCTATTGATCTTAAATAGCCATGTTACTACCTGTACTCCTGTACATAGCCATTTCACTGTTAGCCTACATAGCCTGTTGTTGTACATAGCCATTTCTACCTGTTAGCCATGTTACACCTGTTGATAACCATGTTACAGTTCACTGTTAGCCATGTTACACCTGTTGTTTATATAGCAGTTCACCTGGTACTCCTACATACCATTGTTTACCTGGCAGTTCACTGTTAGCCATGTTACTACCTGGTACTTCCTGTATAAGCAGTTACTACCTGTTAGCCTACACCTGTTGTTTACTACCTGCAGTTCACTGTTAGCCTTACACCTGTTGATAACCAAGCAGTTCACTGTTAGCCATGTTACTACCTGGTTGATAAGCCAAGTTTTAGTTCACTGTATTTATTCCTACACCTATTTCTATTGATCTTAAAAGGACCAGTCAGAAAGCATTTCACTGTTAGCCTACACCTGTTGTTTACCAAGCATTTCACTGTTAGCCTACACCTGTTGTTAACCAAGCAGTTCACTGTTAGCCTACACCTGTTGTTTACCAAGCAGTTCACTGTTAGTAAACTACAGGTGTAGACTAAGCACGTAACAAATAAAATGTGATTTGAATTCAACCACTGTTCTCGCTGAGCCAGAGACTGCGTTTACACAGGCAGCCCAAGTCTGTCTTTTTTTATGACTAATTGGTCTTTTGACCAATCACATCAGATCTTTTTCAGAACTGATCTGATTGGTCAAAATACCGATTAGTGAAAAAAAAATATAAGAATTAGGCTGCCTGTCTACCTGCAGCCAGAGACTCAGAGAACCACTTGCCTTTCTTGGTCTGGCGCTCTGAAGCAGACAGCATCTTGTATACTCTGAAAGCGTTGGTCCCCTTCTTGATGCTCTTGTCTTTCACCTCCTCAATATCAGGCAGAGAGTTCATAGCACAGCGGAAATTGGCCTTCCATGTTTTCGGGTCTGGTTTGTCGATCCCTAGTTGGTATTTTCCTGGTAAGACAAAATCACTTGTTACGGCAAGGCCATACTGCTGCATAAACTTAATTCATAACACAACAGTAGCATTGGTCATGGCCAGCAATACACAGTTCTACATTTCTTATCATTTCAAATGTTCATTACCGTACCTGTATGAATGGCCCAGTTCATAAATAAAGGAGCATCTTTCTCCAAATCCCAGCCATGCCTTGCAGCATGCATCCATGGAATCTGGAAGATCCTCTTCTCCTGCAGGTTCATCACAACAATGATTCAGACATACTTTATGACTTGGCTAACAAATCAGCAGCACATACATGTGTTTTCTGTTTCCACATACAGTACTTGCCAGTGAGGATTTCAAAAATATAAAAAGCAAACAAAACACACAACTTAGACAGAATATGGTTGACTGTTTAGACAGGAGTGTAAACCTGTTTGTGTGACTGAGGGGTTACGTTGTTGGGTTTGGTAACAAATTGCTTCAGCAAAGACTGATAACCTGGTACATAATAACCTTAGAATGTGTTGATTTTCCACACTGAAGAAAACTGAATGTCTCAAAGATACATTTCACTCACTCTATTAATCCATATCAGGCCAGGAATTAGGGAAGAGTTTATCTGTTCCACCAGCCATGGCCGCATTCGCATCCTTTCCACGGGCATGGTCGCCTGCAAACAGAGAGCAAGGAGGAGATAAACAGTATATGTAATGAATTACCCATTTCCTTAGCTTTCTGTAGACAGCAACAGGTCAGAAAACCTCAGTGGCAAAGAGGCCCATTAGGGGGGTGACATCATTCCCTGAGCCCATCAGCAACATCTGATATCATTCTCTTACTACTGAGCAGAAACCCAGCGCCACAACAAATATTTTACAGAGGGGTTACAACAAAACGCGAATAGGCGCAGTTGTGTTTTAGCACACGTCAAGCTTTACTTTGATGTGTAATAAGGTGTTAATGGTTAAAAGTGCACATAAGCTTGTGATGACCATGCAAGTTGCTTAGTTATTACTGCATGCAACTGTAACCAAGAGTCCTCAAATCCACGTTACCCGATGGAGTTGAGCAGCGAGGCGCTGAGTTTTGGCAGTGTAGCCTACTTCCGACTACATCGAGCCAGTATGAGTCGATACTAGTAAACATGTCCATTCTTTCATGCGTACCTTGTACGTGTTTGTCATGTGTAACTGTTATTTTCTTTCAGTTGCTGCAATCCGAAGATTTTGATAAAAACGTAATTCTATGTGACTGTCAAATTGCGTGGTGCAGGGCTGCTCCTTATACTTTAACAAACAATAGCTCTCTTGGCGGAGGTTGCGTAAAATGCTATTTTTTTTTAAATCAAAAACGCCTGATTGCAGCACCAAAAGTAAATAACCCAGTTACACAGGACAAACATAAGTACAAGGTATGCATGAAATAATTTACATTTTTTTACCACCATCTACAGACCTCTATGTGCTCGATGTAGTCGGAGGTAGGCTGCACTCCGCCAAAACTCATCTCATCGCCACCAAACTTCATCCGGTATCGTAGAGTTGAGAATTATTGGCGACAGGTAGACGTAGAGTAATCAAGTCGTGATCAAAGTTCACTTCAACAAAAGGCAACTAACTCCTAAATCAATATTCAGTAACAGGATATTAGAATTGTACTTTAATATAAATATATATATATATATACACATACACACACACAAATGCATCTTGGGTTTATCATACATATTCTAGTTAGCTTTAAAAATGAGGCAGTAAAATAACTTAGTTATCATTTAGTAAACCCTGCAGTTGTAGCCTAGTATTCATGCAATTTACCAAGCGTGTTCCAATTCCATTATACTGCCCATCTTAGCCTGATAACATACACAATAACAGACATCTACCTGTAAATGGTTATACTGCAACAATAGCCTGTAGACATTTGGTGCGCAATGCGCCACAAAAAAAAACATTTCGCTCAGTCTTGTCAAGTCACGTTGTCGTCAAAACTGACAGCTGTGCTAATTCAAGTTCACAAGAAAGCTGCCAGACATATCAACTCAAAAGTGAAAATAAACTTCATTCCAAGTCGGTTGGCCAACGGATCAACATTCTATTACTTTCGATTAGGGTTTACTAAGTCGCTTCGTGATTCTATAGATCCATAACTTCAGCGATAATAACATGCGGAAACGTTACCTGCGATAAAGTGTTATATTCAGCTTGATTAATCGACAGTCCTCTTGTCAGTTGCACAATATTCTCGTGTAGTTTGAGTTTCTGTATATCAAACGAAAAGTTAATTTAGCCTATTTCAGTGTCCAGATCGAAAGCAAAACAAGTAAAGGAAGTGCTTGGCGTGGAAATCCCCTCCCGATTTGTTTGTCTCACGTCCCCTGAGCCTAGATGGCGTTGCACAGGGTTCTGGAGAGCACGGAAGTCTTCTCATTGGTCTACGCCTCTGCAACGGACAGCTCAATTTCATTTTCACTTCCTCAACACCCATCTGGTTGGATTCCAGCTTGCATTTTCTGCTTGAAACGAAACTAGTTGCTCCGTTTCAAAACTTGCTACAGTGCTTTTTGCATAGATCATTTCTGAAAATGTGGACATAACTTGTGTACTGTAAACCCTACATACAATATCAGAAAACAAATGTAATTTTTGCCCATGATTAATGAACTGTCTTTGTTATTAGAAATTGATGGAAGTAAAACCTTGTAGTTTCTGGTCAGTATTGTCAGAAAGGCAAAGCAAAGGCAGTGTGGTTTCCCTGGCCCCTAACACAGGAAATGCAAGCGCCTTGGCCCTGCAGACACAGACATCTTATCTGAGGCCAAACACTCTGCAAGTCCCACCCATTCAGATGTCCAAGTGTTGGATAAAGACAGTTTCCAACTTTTGAATAACCATGATATGTTAGATTTTCATATGGAATACTATCACAATGAAATCCCAAACATATTATTTCACAATAGGATGCAAGAAATTCTTGCACCAGGAATCAACAACATGTTTCTATATTTTCTTACATTTTTTTTCTTGAAATCCTATTTACATAAATGTTGTTTCTTGGGAACACAATTTACCAAGGATAAAATCTCCTTTATTCATGTAGTACCCTATTTGAATGTGCAAATGATGAAAAAACACCTCACGGGTGACAGATTATTTATATAGAGACATAACACAACTTTACAATACTTTTAAAGCCGGAGTGACTTTCATTCCATGTTATCTGAACATGTATTTACCCTACAATTCAGAGCATTTTAATTCCATTCCAAATTAATGAACTACATATCAATAGCAAGTACTGCTATTGCGTAGTCAATACTCAATGCCAGCCTTTCCCCATCAAAAAGCCATTCTCTTTGGTCCAACATAATGCCCTTTAGGCCTCAAGGGTAAACATTTCATACCTTTTCGCTTTTAGACTTTCCCCAAACAGAAGTATTTGAATAAGTGATTATCCACAGTGGTATTTGGTCCAGTGCAGAGAATCCCTCTGTATTATTTAATGGTCTTTAGAACCCCAGCAGACACTGTGCAAATGTGTAAAATGGTCCCACAGGATATACAATCACTGTGGAAAGTAGAGATGTTTGGTCAACATAGACACAATGCAAGGGATCTGCTTGTTGGCGGAAGCCTCGAAGTCATGTGCCACCTTGTGGTTAACACGCGTCATGATCTGCATAATGTCCAGCTGTTTGCCGTACCTTTGTAACATCTCACAGAGGGCCTGGATGAACCAGGAGCCCTTGTCGGTGTTCCTCCAGGAGTAGTAGCCTATGGAGTTCACAAACCAAATCAGTCAAACACTATAGCAATGATAACCATTGCTAAAACTTCTAAAGTGGTACATGGTCGTTTTTGTACGTAGATGCAGTGCAATTACCATACTTTTATTTTAGTAGGCCTATAGTCTACTGTGATTCACACATTTGCAGTTTGTTTAAGTTCAGACATCAGTTGTAAGTACTATGTAACAATGGGTGCCTACATTACACCATGTAAAGGTAACGTATGTAGTATGCATGAATAAATGACAGTGTTTAAAGCTGGAAACCTTCATTGACACAAAGCGGACACCCTGCCTGAGTTTTGGTGAAAAGCTGAGGGATAGGCCTGGACAAACCTAACCACTCAAATTCAAATCGAGAACTATGTATGCAAGGACTGACCATTAATGATAAAACTATGTTGAGATGCTATACAGTGTTGGTTTGCATTTAGTTTGTTTACAAACAGAGTATAACAAGCTTATAGATGTTGGGTTCTGATGGGGTACGACGGTTAACCTAAGTTCATGAATATAACTTATAAATGCCTCAAGAAATCAACAGGTATATACAGTTGAAGTCGGAAGTTTACATAAACTAGTTTTAAATGTGTTTGACAAAGGTGTTTAACAATTCCTGACATTTAATCCAAGTAAAAATTCCCTGTCTGAGGTCAGTTAGGATCACCACTATTTTAAGAATGTGAAATGTCAGAATAACAGAGAGAATGATTTATTTCTGGTTTTATTTCTTTCATCACATCCCCAGTGGGTCAGAAGTTTACTTACACTCAATTAGTATTTAGTAGCATTGCCTTTAAATTGTTTAACTTGGGTCAAACGTTTCAGGTAGCCTTCCACAATAAGTTGGGTGAATTTTGGCCCATTCTTCCTGACAGAGCTAGTGTAACTGAGTCAGGTTTGTAGGCCTCCTTGCTCGCACATGCTTTTTCAGTTCTGCCCACAATTGTTCTATAGAATTGAGGTCAGGGATTTGTGATGGACACTCCAATACCTTGACATTGTTGTTCCTTAAGCCATTTTTCCACAACTTTGGAAGTATGCTTGGAGTCATTGTCCATTCGGAAGACCCATTTGCGACCAAGCTTTAACTTCCTGACTGATGTCTTGAGAAGCTTTGCTTCAATATATCCACATAATTTTCCCTCCTTGTGATGCCATCTATTTTGTGAAGTGCACCAGTCCCTCCTGCAGCAAAGCACCCCCACAACATGCTGCCACCCCCGTGCTTCACGGCTGGGATGGTGTTCTTCGGCTTACAAGCCTCCCCCTTTTTCTTCCAAACATAACGATGGTCATTATGGCCAAACAGTTCTATTTTTGTTTCATCAGACCAGAGGACACTTCTCCAAAAGGTACGATCTTTGTCCCCATGTGCAGTTGCAAAACGTAGTCTGGCTTTTTTATGGCGGTTTTGGAGCAGTGGCTTCTTCCTTGCTGAGCGTCCTTTCAGGTTCTGTCGATATTGAACTCATTTTACTGTGGATACAGATCATTTTGTACCAGTTTCCTCCAGCATCTTCACAAGGTCCTTTGCTGCTGTTCTGGGATTGACTTGCACTTCTCGCACCAAAATACGTTCATCTCTAGGAGACAGAACACGTCTCCTTCCTGAGCGGTATGATGGCTGCGTGGTCCCATGGTGTTTATACTTGCGTACTATGGTTTGTACAGATGAACGTGGCACCATCAGGCATTTGGAAATTGCTCCCAAGGATGAACCAGACTTGAAGGTCCACAATTTCTTTCCTGCGGTCTTGTCTGATTTATTTTGATTTTCCCATGATGTCAAACAAAGAGACACTGGGTTTGAAGGTAGGCCTTGAAATACATCCACAGGTACACCTCCAATTGACTCAAATTATATAAATTAGCCTATCAGAAGCTTCTAAAGCCATGACATCATTTTCTGGACTTTTCCAAGCTGTTTAAAGGCACAGTCAACTTAGTGTAAGTAAACTTCTGACCCACTGGAATTGTGGTACAGTGAGTTATAAGTGAAATCATCTGTCTGTAAACAATTATTGGAAAAATTCCTTGTGTCATGCACAAAGTAGATGTCCTAACGACTTGTCAAAACTATAGTTTAACAAGAAATTTTTAGAGTGGTTGAAAAATGAGTTTTAATGACTCCAACCTAAGTGTATGTAAACTTCCGATTTACATAAACATTTCATTTAGAAGTAACTAAGGATTCTAGCTTATATGTTAAGTACGTAAGGAGAGGGTGGTTAAAAAATAAACGGTTTATCAATAAACAGGTTTTATTACCTGGGGCTGTAGAGTAAGCATAGAGAAAGTCTGCCTCCACTGGAATCCTCTCTGGATAGTTACCAGCGACGCTGTCCGTCTCTATTCCACCAGCAGCACTGTCTGTCTCTATTCCACAGTCCAGATCAGAGCCACGGCACGCCTACTCACCAGGTCCACAGGAAGGATTAGGGGTCAAGGGTCAGGGGAAGAGAGGCTACTCTTTTAACACTATCACTGAATATCAGTCACGCAGAATACATGTTAATCACTTTAGTACACAACATATTTACAAAGTCATGCAGTTACACTGCATCCTCATTCCTCAGTCTTTATAGTTGATTCAACAAACATACCTAGAGAATCATTGAGCTGCGTAAGGGAAATTTAGAGCAGGCAGCTAAAACCTTACAGTACCTGGATGAAGAAGAGTTTGGGCTTTCCCACCAGCGTTTTGCAGCGGTCGCCCCTGAAGAGTCCGGTGAGCTTCTGGAGCTCCACATTTCCATCTGTGCCATAGAACACACCCTCTCCTCCATGGCTCAGCATCACACACACAAAGGAGGCCGACTGGCTGTGGTTGTCTTGAGACACTGAAAAATGTCATGCACACATGTAGTTTAAACTTAAAGTCTATCAACATTTTTTATTCAGAGACATTTCCTAAAGTTTATCAAAGTTAGCCAGATGACACATCACTACTACCATGATTGCAATTTATTTGTAGATGATCAGAAAAACTTCTCAAAAGAAGCTTCCAGAACAGAAGAAAATCTAACTCACACACTCACATCCAGACTGGTTAACTTACCAGTGTAAAGCAGCTGTTGGATCTGCTGCACTGTCTGGTCATTGGCAACTTTCACGTTGTACCCCAAACGTTCAAACACTTTCCTTGCATAGCCAGCATCCACATCTGTTCCCTTGCGAGAACTCATTCCTTTCAAAGGGAAATTACCAACGAAATGTAGACATCTGAAATATAATTGTAACCTGAACAGGACAACAAAAACTCCTATAATACACACTTAGGCCTACCTGTTCTCCTGTCAAAGTTCTTGTTGTTGATGATGACACATTGTCCAAGGCTGGGGTAGTTCATTTTATATGTGTACATGTCAGCTGGAGGCCTAGCATCTACTTTCTGATTCTCTATAGTAAACCTTGGCAGTGAGGGACTCCCTGGCCTGGAACAAAGACAAAGAAGTTCCTTTTAACATTTAAAAGTGGACATTCCATTGTCCGTGTTAATCTTGTTCCACAGGTAGCCCATGTTGAAAATCCATGTTGTTTGGCTAATAGAGCCCGGGGAATGAAACCTCTAACATACCTGAAAATTAGCCAGAATGGTTTCGACTTGAGGTTCACCGAAATCTCCTTAAGGTTAAAGCGATACTAGGCCAATATATTTGCACCAGGGTGACGAATGAGGGATACGGCTTGAAAAAGTACCTTAATGCAGGGATGGACAGTGTTGCAGTACTCCTAATCATTCCATTATCTCAGTCGTAAATATAGAAATATTGCCAGTTTTTTTTATATTTTTTTTATAAAGCAGCACATTGGATTCAATTCAAATGCAACACCTAGCATTGGGGTAAGTAACTGTATTTTGCAATCCAACGAGCTGCTTTAGAATGAGAGAACATGCTGTAAAAAAAGGGCAGTTTAATAAAGAAAAAAAAACGTGCAGTATTTCAATCTGCTAAATATCCCATTATGCCAGCCGCATAATCGAGGATTACAGCGACACCTTCCATGCCTAGATTGAGGTACATTTTCAAACCAAATGCCATAGCATCATTTAGACTAAAAGGAGAATGTAGTGAACCTCAAATCGAAACCATTCCGACGAGACTGTACAGATGACATGTTTAAATGCATGCATCAACCAATGATCATATGCCATGTCATCGACTGTGTCGTCGGGCACCAGATTACTATAACATGTGGTTAGCTGATACGTAAAAATACCTACCTATCCTGGCGTTGTTAGATCTGGCATGCGTCAGCAACGTCTAAGCAGAGGAATTACGACCAATATGTTTTTGGTCAGACGTCACGTTGCATGCTCATGGAGATGAGATAATAATTTGTTCACCACGATTCATGGGTAAATGAAAGCATTAAAATATACTCCCTCGGAATGTGAGAGTTGATAAAACTATGTGTAACGGATGTGAAACGCTAGCTCAGTTCTTGCTAAATAGCGTTTCAATCGGTGACGTCACTTGCCCTGAGACCTTGAAGTAGTAGTTCCCCTTGCTTTGGGCTGCGGCTTTTGTGGAGCGATGAGTAACGATACTTCGTGGGTGACTGTTGTTGATGTGTGCAGAGGGTCGCGCCCGGGTACTGTCTAAAGTTATACTGTTACATATGTAAGAAGAGGCTCACTCATCCCAATGGGGTTATAAATGGCCCAGCTCATGCCGTCCCAATGGGGTTATACATTTAAAAATCATAGAGTAGGCCTACATTCAATATACATACATTTATTTTTGTCGCCTGCTATTCTATATTATTTGTGAAGCTGATAGGTTTGACGGAGAAACGCCATGCCTTACCATTGTGCAGTTATGCATTTGGCATCCACCAAATCAGACATGGTGCCAATCTCAGTTGTGCAATCAGTCTTTACAACGCCTAGCGTTATAGTTGTACTGAAAGTGAAAAATAAAGTAGTTTATTACACACACACCGGTGGTTGCTTCCAAAGTTTAGTCCACACAGGAGCCAAGCATGGTTCTATAGTTAGCTAGTTTGATTGATAAATGGCAATACATACGTTATCAATGTTAAGGGTAAAACAAACTTACTTTGCGTTAAACCGTTGGAATACACAGGTGACAGCGAAAACGTAAAGCCTTCCCAATTTGCCTGTGACTTGTTCATGAGATTGAGAATTGTAAAAAAAAAATAGCTAGTTATCGCGTCATTTGGAAAACGCATCCAATCAAACGCCATAGTTTAGTGTGTGGGCAGGTTTTCCCACTAGTTACCACAACCCCAAAGTCAAAATGGGCAATATCGTAACAATTCATGAAAACAAAAATGTGCTTTTTGGTCTTAATTTAAGGTTGGATGTAAGATTAGCAGTGTGGTTAAGGTTGAAATAAAAAATTTAGAAGATAAATTGTAGAAAAAGGCGGGGGTTATGACTTTGTGTCTGTGGTAACTAGTGTCGACCCGTGTGGGCGGGCCTAAAGTACACACCTTGACAAAGGACGGATTTCCAAAGAAGCCTACAGAGTAATTTCCAGTGAATTAATTTTTTAAGAACTGGTTTAATAATCATATCCTGCTGGTGAGTCAACTTTTTAATGCATTAGGATTGTTACTCAATTATATCGTAACAATATCCCTGTTACACCAAGTCCTAGATAGTTCGCTAAAGATACTATTCAATCTTCAACTCTCATGTTGTTTAGAGGTGTAACCGGATCTCATCTTCTTGAGCTACCCTCTCTTAATCCAGTTGACTCCTCAATAGGAAAACAATGCATTTATCCTTGCTCCCTCAGAACAACAGATCTATATGTGCTTTATTTCTATTACTTACGTCACCATTTACTGGAATACATTTGTCAATAATATATGTTGGGAAAAAGTCTGGTTATTACCACACAATAACCTGATCAGTATTACCCAGCGAATCATTACCTGAATAAACTTTTTTTAAATACCATAACTGTACTTTTTGTGTTGAACATCCAGAAGCACTTTTGCATTTATTTTGGCATTGTCTATATGTAAAGAAATCATGGAAAGATATTTCTAGTTTTATCATTGTTAATATTCTTGATGACTTTTGTTTATTATGGGAGAATGTGCTGCTCTTGTTCCTTAACTGCAATAAGGATAAAGAAAACAATTTACCTCAATCGAATTGTGCTAATGGTAAAATTTCAGATTCATAAATGTAAATTCATTAATAAATAAACACTCTTCCATTGTTTTCTGTAAGAAATTGTAGCAGTACATTAAGAACATTCTACATTCTCCCAAAAAGAAAGCTAAATCAATACGTGTGTATCTTAAATGTAAATGTCTTTGTATAATCTGTCATTTGTTGTACCCCCTAGCATGTTATCATTGTCTGTTTGTATACTTATTGTATGTATACTGGTGTTTCTGCAATAATAAAATGTAAATAAATATATTTACTTCCCTGTAAACGCTGTTCTCCAGATTCCAACCGGAGTTATTATTTTGCAGTTCTCTGATTTTAAGCATGATCACAGCATGTTATTCGCCCCCTATTCGTTTGAGGTGGAGGTCAAATAAATGTGGCGGGGGGGTCTACAAATAAATCAAGATCAGAATATGGCGTAATTCCCTAATAGTTAAACAACCTTTAAGCGAGAGGAACCATGAATAAGGTCTTGCGAACCTACCGGTTCCAAGTGGGAAAAGCGTCTTCACTTTTTTCCACCTTCCAATATGACAACTTTCAGGATGAATCAAAACACTTTCTTTTTAAATGATTCATACTTTTCCTAACCCTAAAATGTGCTAAATAATCTACAACAGAGTATTTTAGAATATACTCGTTGGTGCTGAAACAGGCAAATATGTATAGATGGCTTTTTCATTGATCCCTATATTCTGAACCCCTTCTCTCGATGTATTTTATTGAGTTTGTCTACACAATTCTAAATAAAAAGGTGCACCGTATTTAAAGGGATGATTTAAAATACATTTACTGACACCCCCATTGAATGAAAACTCCACCAGACTCTGTTGGCCAGCAAGTGAGCAGGTTTGACAAGGTAGCCACACCTGCAGAACACATTACATGACTAAATAAGGTTGATGCCAAATACTGAGAAGTGGGTAGGAAAGGCAATAATTCCTAAATAGGGATTGGCCACCATGTGTGATTTCTCAGAAATACATGAACAGTGAGCTCCAAAAGTATTTGGACAGTGACATTTTGGCTCTATTCTCCAGCACTTTGGACTTCATATGATACAGTGCAGACAGTGAGCTTCAATTTGAGGGTATTTTCATCCATATCGGGTGAACCGTTCAGAAATTACAGTACTTTGTGCCCCCCTCCCCATTTTAGGGGACAAATTCACCTGTGTATTAAAGCAGCAAAAAGTTACGGATTTGGTCCCATATTCATAGCACGCAATGACATCAAGCTTGTGACTACAAATCTGAGTGAGAAAGTTAGACGCACAAGTATCGTACCTCCCAAAAAATGCTAACCTCCCGTTATTTTAATGGTAAGAGGTTTTGGGGGTATGATGTTTGTGCGTCTTTACTTTCCCAGTCATTATTTGCAATTCATTCAGGATTATCTGTAATGTTAAGAAACATTCTATTCCAATTTACATTAAAAGTGACTCCAAAATGACACAATACATTACTTACCATTCATTTCTATTGGGCACAAAATAATATGAAACATAAACAAACAGCAAACACTTCCAACAAATGTCTTGAGTCACAAGCTTAATTTAATAATTGTCTGCTAAGAACATGGGACCAAATACTTAACTTTTTACTACTTTAATAAACAAGTGAATTTATCCCAACACTTTTGGTCCCCTAAAATGGTGGGACTACGTACAAAAAGTGCTATAATTTCTGAACGGTTCACCTGATATGGATGAAAATATCCTCAAACACTACAAAACACCCCCAAATAAATGTCACTGCCCCAATACTTTGAGCTCACTGTATATACATTAATGTTTGTTAAAGTTAAAATGGCAGTTTTTCCACCAGACAACATGACCCTCCAGCAAGGTGCTGATCCACAAATCATTTCCAGAAAAGGTACTCATTACTGAAACATTTATTTTAAAACACATACCTTACTTGAGATTTAATATACAAATCTCAAAAGGATCAACACTTTAAAAGAGTGTAGCATAATTTATCAGATACAACCAATACAGTATCTCCAAATATCATGAACATACTACCTGTAGAACATAAAGACAGGCTCAAACTATTGTACTTGATGAGAGCATGCATCTGCCCCTCAAAGTTTAATTGGCAGGATTATTCATTTAAAAAAAATTGTGTAGCAGGTCCACACGCAAATGAGATTGAAGAATGATTCATTTACACCATTTAGTTTGCAACTTGGAGCTCACTTGTTGTGAGCCACTCTGTCCAGAGCCTGTTGCAGCCTCTCGTTGACAGTCTTCAGCTGATCTTCAGTCCCCAGCACATCACGGGCCTCCAGGAGAAGAGCTGGTAGACTGGAGGGGCCATACTGTGGAATGAGAACAGATGTCAACAGAACAGTGCTTTAACTCACTTTAAGCTACTATAATAGGTTATTATCACTGCCTCTTATGTTCATAGCTTATAGTTTATAGCTCCATTCCTGTGTATTTTATTCCTCTAGTGTTGCCATTCTTAATTTTTTTTTTATAATTACAACTCTGCATTGTTAGGAAGTGCTTGTTAGCAAGCATTTCAAGGTAAAGACAACACCCGTCGTATTCGGCGCATGTGACAAATAACATTTTATTTGATTCATGTCCTCTAAAGACTCATCCATAAAAGTCTTTGGCCATAACTAAGAAACATTATTGTATGTGACTGGATGTCAGCATTAGGTTAAATCCTAAACTGTAACTAGATGAACAAGAACAGAAGGCTTGTTGTTGATGTCCTCACCTCCTCTACCTGGTTAGGGTGGGCTATTCTATGGTCCAGGTAGCTCTTGTGCAGGTGACCCAGATCCTTCAAGAAAGTGGTTCCCTTCCGTATGTCTGTTAGCCTCTGCTCAAGTCGAGACTGGTCCTTCTGCAGGGCCCTCAATTGGGCCTCACTCCTGGCAGAGAATAAGGGGATGTTTCACATTCTGTATTCTGTTTTGTGATGTAGTGTTGTTGGGTTATTATTACATGCCATATAATATAGAAATAAAACACATCACATTAACTGTTGCATTACTTCAGCAGTTAACCTTGCTTTAGCTCCATTTGCAAGAAGAAAAAAAAACATACCTTATAAGTTCATTTTTGGCCTCGAGCAACCTGGCTCTCTTACGGTTAATGGCAGCATTCATCTGAGAAAACAACAATAGGCTGATGACTGACTTCCTTAAATGAATATGATGGGACACAGTGAATATCCTAGTCGTCCTAGAATAACTACAGAACATGAGACGAGAGTATAACCACAGACACTCATGCCCACAGGCTTCCCAGGATCTAGTGTTTGAATAGTTCATATCTAAATAAAAGCTTTACCTTTGCGTTGTCCCTTTTCAGGAATTTTATCTCCTTTGAAGCAGTTATCTAAGGAAAACAAAAAATAAGAAAATGTGTTTATGAAAACGTTCAAATTTTCAACATACACAAGATAAGTTGTATACTTGAAAAGGTTGTTTTCTCTATAGTTTTTCACTGCCGTATGAACGTAATATATATAAATAATAATAATTGTGTATATATATATATATATATATACACACACACACACACACACACATATATATACAGTGCCTTGCGAAAGTATTCGGCCCCCTTTTTCAGTTTTTGATTTGTTAAAAAAGTTTGAAATATCCAATAAATGTCGTTCCACTTCATGATTGTGTCCCACTTGTTGTTGATTCTTCACAAAAAAAATACAGTTTTATATCTTTATGTTTGAAGCCTGAAATGTGGCAAAAGGTCGCAAAGTTTAAGGGGGCCGAATACTTTCGCAAGGCACTGTATATATATATATATATATATATATATATATATATATACACACACACAGTTGAAGTTTACATATACCGTAGCCAAATACATGTAAACTCAGTTTCACAATTCCTGACATTTAATCCTAGTACAAATTCCGTCTTAGGTCAGTTAGGATCACCACTTTATATTTTAAGAATGAAATGTCAGAATAATAGCAGAGAATGATTTATTTCAGCTTTTACTTCTTTCATCACATTCCTAGTGGGTCAGAAGTTTACATACACTCAATTAGTATTTGGTAGCATTGCCATTCAATTGTTTAACTTGCTAAGCTTGTGGAAAGCTACCCAAAATGTTTGACCCACAATCAGTTGGGTGAATTTTGGCCCATTCCTCCTGACAGAGCTGGTGTAACTGAGTCAGGTTTGTAGGCCTCCTTGCTTGTGCATGCTTTTTCAGTTCTGACCACAACATTTCTGTAGGATTGAGGTCAGGGCTTTGTGATGGCCACTCCAATACCTTGACTTTGTTGTCCTTAAGCCATTTTGCCACAACTTTGGAAGTATGCTTGGGGTCATTGTCCATTTGGAAGACCCATTTGCGACCAAGCTTTAACTTTCTGACTGATGTCTTGAGATGTTGCTTCAATATATCCACATAATTTTCCTACCTCTGATGCCATCTATTTTGTGAAGTGCACCAGGCCCTCCTGCAGCAAAGCACCCCCACAACATGATGCTGCCACCCCCGTGCTTCACGGTTGGGATGGTGATCTTTGGCTTGCAAGCCTCCCCCCTTTTCTTCCAAACATAACAATGGTCATTATGGTCTAACAGTTCTATTTTTGTTTCATCAGACCAGAGGACACTTCTCCAAAAGGTACGATCTTTGTCCCCATGTGCAGTTGCAAAACGTAGTCTGGCTTTTTTTAAATGGCGATTTTGGAGCAGTGGCTTCTTCCTTGCTAAGCGTCCTTTCAGGTTATGTCGATATTGAACTCGTTTTACTGTGGACATAGATACTTTTGTACCGGTTTCCTCCAGCATCTTCACAAGGTCCTTTGCTGTTGTTCTGGGATTGATTTATACTTTTCGCACCAAAGTACGTTCAACTCTAGAGACAGAACACATCTCCTTCCTGAGCAGTATGACGGATGAGTGGTCCCATGGTGTTTATACTCGCATGCTACTGTTTGTATAGGTGAACATGGTACCTTCATGCATTTGGAAATTGCTCCCAAGAATGAATCAGACTTGTGGAGGTCTACAATTATTTTTCTGAGGTCTTGGCTGATTTCTTTTGATTTTCCCATGATGTCAAGCAAAGAGGCACTGAGTTTGAAGGTAGGCCTTGAAATACATCCACAGGTACACCTCCAATTGACTCAATTAGCAAATCAGAAGCTTCTACAGCCATGCCATCATTTTCTGGAATTTTCCAAGCTGTTTAAAGGTACAGTCAACTTGTGTATGTAAACTTCTGACCCACTGGAATTATGATACAGTGAGTTAGTTGTAAGTGAAATCTGTCCGTAAACAATTGTTGGAAAAATTACTTGTGTCATGCACAATGTCCTAACCAACTTACCAAAACTCTAGTTAACAAGAAATGTGTGGAATGGTTGAAAAACAAGTTTTAATGACTCCAACCTAAGTGTATGTAAACTTCTGACTTCAACTTTATATATTAGTACCAGTCAAAAGCTTGGACACACCTACTCATTCTTTTCTACTCATGCTCTTCCTTGACTCTGCGGTCCAACTATCTCAATTGGGTTGAGGTCAGGTGATTGTGGAGGCCAGGTCATCTGATGCAGCCCTCCATCACTCTCCTTGATCAAATAGCCCTACACAGCCTGGAGGTGTGTTGAGTCATTGTGCTGTTGAAAAACAAATAAGCGCAAACCAGATGGGGTGGCGTATCGCTGCAGAATGCTATGGTAGCCATGGTGGTTAAATGTGCCTTGAATTCGAAATAAATCAGTGTCAACAGCAAAGCACCCCCACGCCTCACGGTGGGAACCACATGCGGAGATCATAATTTCACTTACTCTGTGTCTCACAAAGACAGCGGTTGGAACCAGAAATCTCAAATTTGGACTCATCAGACCAAAGGACAGATTGCCACTGGTCTAATGTCCATTGCTCGTGTTTCTTGGCCCAAACAAGTCTCTTCTTATTGGTGTCCTTTCGTAGTGGTTTCTTTGCAGCAATTTAACCACAAAGGCCTGATTCACGCAGTCTCCTCTGAACAGTTGATGTTGAGATCTGTCTGTTACTTGAACTCTGGAGCATTTATTTGGGCTGCAATTTCTGAGACTAGTAACTCTAATGAACGTATCCTCTGCAGCAGAGATAACTCTGGGTCTTCCATTCCTGTGGCAGTCCTCATGAGAGCCAGTTTCATCATAGAGCTTGATGGTTATTGTGACTGTACAAAGTTCTTGAAATTTTCCAGATTGACTGACTTTCATGTCAAAGTAATGATGGACTGTCGTTTCTATTTGCTTATTTGAGCTGTGCTTGACATAATATGGACTTGGTCTTTTACCAAATAGGGCTATCTTTAGTATACCACCCCTACCTTGTCACTACACAACTGATTGGCTCAAAGCATTAAGGAAAGAAATTCCACAAATTAACTTAACAAGGCACACATTAATTGAAACTCATTCCAGGTGACTACTTCATGAAGCTGGTTGAGAGAATGCCAAGAGTGTGCAAAGCTGTCAAGGCAAGGGGTGGCTACTTTGAAGAATCTCAAATATATTTAGATTCAACACTTTTTTGGTTATTACATGATTACATGTTTTATTTCATAGTGTTGATGTCCTCACTAGTATTCTACAATGTAGAAAATAAAGAAAAACCCTGGAATGAGTAGGTGTGTTCAAACTTTTGACTGGTACTGTGTGTGTGTGTGTATATATATATATATAGCTGGGCATCCTGAAGATGCACAACACTATAATAATTAAATAAATACACGCTTTTCCACCACTTGGTTTTGCAAAGTATGACAACTGGTCACCCAGAATGAGTTACCTTCTCTGTGAGTTGATCTTCAAAAGAGCTTGAGAGAGCATCTATTGCCTGCAATACTGCATTAGATTCCACTGCATCCCTGAATAAAAACAGGGAGAACATTTTTTACTTGAGATAATGATTACTTTAAAGATGTGTCTATCTATGCTAAACTGATGGGAACTCACATATACTCTGACACGAATTCCAAAAATGAGTCCAACACCACATCAAGATCAGTGGGATTTTTTACATTCCTTCGTTTCTGCTGGTCTTTTTTGGAAGGACCAGCACTTCCTGAAAAAAATACATGGATTAATTTCTGTGTTGTATATTTTACACAAATTAATTAAGTCATGCAGTGTGGCATTTCACTCAGGTGGTTTTGAGAGAGACTCATATGTCTGTCTGGGAGGATGTGGTGCTGAATAGATATGTAGCTGTTACCTGAGGAGGACTTCCCCCTCGTACCCAGCGAACTCCCCCTCGGACCCCGCGAACCCCTCTCAACTGAGGACTTCCTGTGCTTTCGCACATCGTCTGGTTTGTCCTTGTTCTGAATTGGATTCTGTGGGTGAGAGAACTGGTTGAGTTTCCCCTTTCCTTTGTAATCTGAAGGGTTGATGTGGTCAGGAAAAAGGCAACATATCCAAACAAAAAGTTGCAAATGTATCACAGATGACAAGGAAGGAGTACATGTTATTTTTTTAAAGGAAAAGGTGACAAACATCTCACATTTAGTCACTCACTGGGAAGAGCAGTAGCTGTTCTTACCCAACTAATATCCTCATCCGTCAGATTCTCTGAAGACAGGGATGTTCTACGTTTCTTATGAATAAGTTGAGGACTGGAGCCCGGAGCAGACACCTCAACTTCCTCCTCCTCGCCCGATGACCTCTGTTAGTAAGCAGTGATTAGGACATTAAGCTCATCACAGGCAACATAATGTAACACTGCTCTTAGCAACCGTGTCTTATGTTACTGCGATAGGGGATAATGTCATACCGAGTCATCCACTTCTGTGTCCTGTTTCTTTCTGACTGCGTTTTTCTGTGGTGCAGCAGGCCCGCTCTGAGCTTCTGTTAAATCCTCTTCACCTGCCCCTTCTGCAATCTCTTTTTGGGGCCTGACCATTATAAATGGAGGAAAAGGAACAGAATAAGTTTACAATTAGAACTTGTGCTCCATCGTTAGTGGATATTTTCTTATTTCCCCTCTCCTTCACTTCATAAAGAAATTAGAGCAAAGTTAACTAAAGTAAGTTCTCACATTGTGACAAGCAGGTTTTACCTGGCTTTTGGTTTGACATTTTTCTGTTGAGATCCCTTTGGCTGGACCACTTTGCTAGCTCTCCGTTTGGTCTGACCTCTCCCAGACAGTGTGGGTCTTTTTGGGGTCACACTATTAACCTTTTTGGATGGGCCCCATCTTCTCTTAGCTGCCCCCTCCTTCACCACTTCCTCTTTGTTTTGAGCCAAGTTGGGGCTGAAATCTTCCTCAAGGGCAGTGCTGTGCAGTGGGTTACCTGGGTGGTCAAATATAGTCATTTGTTGTAGAACATCTTGGCATTAATGATTTTTCGTACCCCCAAAAAACTATTTAGGTTTGTTTCCAACTCACCATAAGTATCACACTCATCAAGGAAACTGGCTTTCTCAATGGTAGAAACATTTGGGGAAATATGACTGTCCGTTGCTTTAGATTCCTGTGTATCTTTTGATGGACCCTGATGAGGTGAAAACAGAAGACAGCTAGCTAACGTTACAGTACCCAATGTTGCCCCTTTTCAATCCCTTGTAGCTAGCTAACGTTACAGTACCCAATGTTGCCCCTTTTCAATCCCTTGTAGCGAGCTAACGTTACAGTACCCAATGTTGCCCCTTTTCAATCCCTTGTAGCGAGCTAACGTTAGTTACCTAGGTATGTCTATGACATTTAACATACAATTAGTGAGACATTTGTAAATAGGTACTGTAACAAACCTCAACAAGCTCATATTGCACAAGTTTGAGCATCTTCGCCATTTGGCTTTTCTTACTGTGTGGAGGAGAGCAGACCTGTGAAACATGTGAACTTCATATCGTTAACGTTATTGCTTTTTCTTGTAGCTTGATTACTATTTGTTACCTCATGATGATTGATCGTTCAAAGATGAAAATGTAAGCTATTAGCTAGTTGTATACATACAATTTGCAAAATAACACTCAAAACAATGGTTATGCAAAAGTAGCAAACGATGAGTTTGCACGCCAGCTGCTTGTGATGTTTTTTTTGCGGATCTGCTGAATTTCTTTCGCGCAAAAAAAAGATTCGAAAATTCTCGCGAGACTAGTCAGACAATTACACTCATATGACCTTGACGAGATGGTGCCCTCTACTGGATCGGATGACTGGATCCATCAGACAAAACACTCATGTACGGATGGCTAGAACTACTCTCTGCCATTTTAAATAAATACACAAATCTGTTAATTGGGAACAGTTTTCCCCTTGGAAATCTATATTTATTTTTTACAAAACAAACAAATCCAAGACAACATAGTAGTCGAAATAATACATCAACACCAAGTTTAAACTATGCAATATTTCATATTAGCTACACTGTTTTTTTATCACTCAATTTTCACAATATGTGGTACATTTTGAAAACTCTAAGAACACTTTCAACTGACTGAGTAGAATAAACATAACCAAAATCACAATTCACTGCACCAAATCACTCAATTCAGATACATATTCAATCTATCCATCTGCTTTCAAAATGCAATATTCACTTTACTTTTGATATGATTTTTTTGTCATTCGTTAACAAACGATCACAAACTACTGAACCAAAAATGTGTATTTAACATATATAGTTTGATAACTGGTTAAAACTAGAAATGTGTAGTTTACATATATAGTTTGATAACTGGTTAAAACTAGAAATGTGTATCTTGTATTTTTTGACATTTGATTAAATGGTAGTTAAAATGATTAAATTGTGAGTATAACATTATCTGATGTATTGGGGACTAAACTAAATGTGCTCATACTATTTAATGGAAACCTTTGATTTAGCATAAATGAGTCAGTGGTGGAAGATGTGTGAAACCCCAATGAATGCAACATCAAAGGTTCT
Source organism: Oncorhynchus gorbuscha (assembly GCF_021184085.1). Taxonomy (NCBI): domain Eukaryota; kingdom Metazoa; phylum Chordata; class Actinopteri; order Salmoniformes; family Salmonidae; genus Oncorhynchus; species Oncorhynchus gorbuscha. Next base: position 21,465,774 of record NC_060195.1, read on the forward strand.
GAACATAAGATAGGGGGGCATTACAAGTGTTATCAGTTTGAGTTTTGAAAATAGACCACTTACATCTAAGAAATGTGCCAATTTGATTGAAAACTGTAAATCACATAACATCTGATGACACATGTGAAACAGGTTGTGCACATGAATCAAATAACACCACAACCTAATAAAAAGAGCTAACAATTCAATAAAATAATTCATTTGAATGACTTTTTCCCCACACAAATCATTTACACATATTGTATACCTTACAAAGATTGTCTATAGAAAGTCTAAATTCAAATGCATCTAAAGTAATGGTGTTGAATGAAATGAATAAGATGCTATAGTCCTTCCCAAGATTACATTGAACATTTTTACAATCACGGTTCTCGATCTCAAGCTTTCACATCATTGAACCACTGAAGAACTATGCAACAAAAACACATCCCCTATAAAGATAAATATCTATATATATCTAAGAAAGAAAAAAAAATCACATTTAGGCTTTAGTGTTTAGGTGTTTGTGTTGGAGGGTGTTCTGGAAAGTGAGAACATGTTGCCCTGAGAGTTGCAGTACAAAAGGAGGAGATGCCTGAGAACTCAGCACAAACCACTACTTCATTTGATGCTGATGCTTCATTCTGCAATAGTTGCAGGAGTCCATTAAAAAAAAACACTCCTTAAGGATTACACACATTCATGTATTGATACATCTTAACCTGAAAAAAAAAACATTCCTGAAATGATTTATTATGCAATACAAATCATTATCCTATAGCAGGGGTCTCTAATTACATTCATCCATATGCCAATTTGTTTCTTGAGCAGATGGTTGGGGTGCCAGAACATAATTACAAATCATTTGTAAAATGCAAATTGACTGGAAGAACCCGAAACAGACAAAAACATTCATTTCAACCCTTGATTACATTGGAATATGATCACATATTTAATACTTTGAAACAGCTTTTCTAAATTAAAATCACGTTGGAGATGATTCTGCCCCCCACCCCACTCCCAAAAATAAAATTGTGGAAATGTGTATTTGTTTGCTCAGAAAACTTGCCGGGACACCTATTGGGGTTACCCAGCCCTATAGAGTGGTAGATTTTCTACAGGTAGGCATGTATCCTAAGATATATTTCCCCTTTACACGGTTTCACCATCCCTTAAAGCCTATGATAACATCCAAAAGTCTTCGTTGGAATACATTGTATGTTTGCATATATATATATATATATATATATATATATATATATATATGATAACTAACGATTTATATATATCTAAGGCCCTAAAATTTACCAAAGACTCCAGCCACCCAAGTCATAGACCTATCTCTGCTACGGCACGGCAAGCAGTACTGGAGCGCCAAGTCTGGGACCTAAAGACTCCTTAACAGCTCCTAACACCAAGCCATAAGACTGCTAAAGAGTTAAATCAAATGACTACCCGAACGATATGCATTGACCCCCTTATTTATCTCTCTTGCACAGGCTCCATGTACACTCACTAGACTCGAACCACACACACACACACACACATTTACATTACATTTACATTTAAGTCATTTAGCAGACGCTCTTATCCAGAGCGACTTACACACACACACACACACACACACACACACACACACACACACACACACACACACACACACACACACACACACACACACACACACACACACACACACACACACACACACACACACACACACACACACACACACACACACACACACACACACACAAATCGCTGCTGCTATTCTGTTTATTATCTATGCATAGGCACTTTACCCCTACCTAAACGTACCGATTACCTTAATTACCTGGACTAACCCTGTACCCATGCACATTGACTCTTGACCTTGTTATTGTTAGCCCTGTTATTGTTATTTCTATTGTGTTACTATTTTTCCTTTAGTTTATTTAGCAAAGTTTTCATACTTAAAAAAAAAACTTGGCATCATTGGTTAAGGGCTCGTAAGTAAGCAATTCACAGTAAGATCTACCTACACCTGTTGTATTTGACACATGTAAAACGTGATTTGATTAGTAATATACATGATGGCACTGGACCGTGGTGGTTTACTGGTACCTCATTCACTTGACCTATTGAACATCACCAATTGACAACTAAGATGACTGACGTGCTCACAATACTCAACTAGTAGCAAGATAGATAGACAAGCTTTGGAAATGGAAGCCCTGAAAAATGAGAGCCAGGTGTGTCGCTTGTACTGTACACGAGAAGACTAATGAGGTATGGTATCATTTACTGACAGTTGCTATATACCAGTATATGGTATTATTTACAGTACTGATGCTATGTGGTATCATTTACTGACAGTTGCTATATACCAGTATATGGTATTATTTACAGTACTGATGCTATGTGGTATCATTTACTGACAGTTGCTATATACCAGTATATGGTATTATTTACAGTACTGATGCTATGTGGTATCATTTACTGACAGTTGAGGGTGACATCAAGAACAGTTTATTCTTCCCTAATGATCCTATTGTGTTTTGTTCCTATTCAGACAGAGAGCAACTGGTCATACAGGGTAAAGTGTATCCATAGACCAGACCTCACAGACATGTCCTCAATCAGTTTCATAGAAGAACTCTTCTACCAGCTCTGGTTACACCCTACCTTCCGTCCTCCCACTGTTCACATCTTGATCTTGGAGTAGAGTTTGTCGATGTGCTCCCTGAAGTAGTTCCGGAGTTCTGCTCTCTTGGCTTTCAGGGTGGGAGTGAGAAGTCCATTTTGGATAGAGAACATCTCTGTGAACAGGGTGATGTCCTTCACCTGATCAAAACAAGAGACATGAAACAGATAACAGTTATGTTCTCTAGTTAAGACCTGATATGTAATCAAACAGACTGTTAATATTCTCTCAAATATTTTGTCTAAGACTAACCCTTTACCTGCTCAAAAGATTTCAGACCACTGTCTTTTCCTAGTTTCAAGAGGTCTTCCAAGATGGCCTTCTTTACATCCTACAGAGACAAAAACACTTCATTTCAATGGTGTGAATTCTCCAACATATTCAAAGTCAATGTTCTATATCATCGAGGGGCAACTAGCGGCCAGCAACCCTCCCTTTTGTAGGTCCCCCCCGAGTTAAAAATAAATACATCTGCAGTTTCTCTTATGTCAGTCACTCAATTAACCCATGTCAGTTAACATTTTTTGATTGTTAAGTTAGTCTAGCCAGCTATCATGGTCCAACTACAGACCAGGGGATCCACATTGACATCCCTCTTCTATATGGAACGAAACTGTTGAAAATATATCAAGTCTAAATTGTGAATCGGTGCAGATGGTCAGTGGTCCTACCATGTTGTTGCATAGGTCTCCGTAGGATCCCTCCAGTCCTCTCTTCTTGGCCCAGCCAGGAAGGAAGTCAGGATCTGGCACAATGATGGCTACTAGGCATGCCTGGAGGAGAAAAACAACATTATAGCTGAGGGCTGTGCATTCTCACTCTGTCCACCTCATTTCCCAATGTTGCCATTAGCACAGCCAAACACGGAAGAGAAGGATTCGACTCCCACTTTACTTCCCTACTGCAGTGTGCCAGTGGCAAACTTGTCAGAGTAAATTCTTTGAAAGAGTCAATTTATAGAGTATAAAAGTAAACAAGTGTATAAGTGTAATTTCATTATTTTTTTTTAAATTCAAGTTCGCTAACGTTAGCTAGACCTACTAGTAGGCTAGGTCTGTTGTGATAAAGTAAGTTGTGTCAGAGTTAAGGCCCGGGCCATCCACCAAGCCGATAATGATAGCTAACGATAAATTACAGGCTATGTAACTATAAAACATTGGTGAGCATCCCCACTAGAGGAATGTTTATCCTTTTACATTCCTACACCTGTCAATCAACTGATCAACGCATCCTACTGCACACTTCCTATTAATAAGGAGGTAACACAGATACTGGTTCAGACCATTCAGTGCTTTCGTGGTGTGTTCATCGTCAGTGACAACGGCAAATAATACTTCAATGTACAGTTCATTCGGAAAGAATTCAGACATGGACTTTTTCCACATTTTGTTACATTACAACCTCATTCTAAAATGTATTAAATCATTGTTTCCCTCTTCAATCTATACACAATACCCCGTAATGACAAATCAAAAACGTGGTTTAGACATTTTTAATTTACACAAGTATTCATACCCTTTGCTATGAGACTCAAAATTGAGCTCAGGTGGATCCTGTTTCCATTGATCATCCTTGAGATGTTTCTACAACTTGGGAGTCCACCGGTGGTAAATTCAATTGATTGGACATGATTTAGAAAAGGCACACACCTGTCTATATAAGGTCCCACTGTTGACAGTGCAGGTCAGAGCAAAAACCAAGCCACGAGGTCGAAGGAATTGTTTGCAGAGCCCCCGAGGCAGGATTGTGTTGAAGCACAGATCTGGGGAAGGGTATCAAAAACATGTCTGCAGCATTGAAGGTTCCCAAGAACACAGTAGCCTCCCTCATTCTTAAATGGAAGACTTTTGGAACCACTGAGAGTCTTCCTAGAGCTGGCCACCCGGCCAAACAGGAACCCGATGGTCACTCTGACAGAGCTCCAGAGTTCCTCTGTGGAGATGGGAGAACCTTCCAGAAGGACAACTGTCTCTGCAGAACTCAACCAATCAGGCCTTTATGGTAGAGCGGCATGATGGAAGCGACTCCTCAGTAAAAGGCACATGACAGCCCGCTTGGAATCTACCAAAAGTTACCTAAAGCACTCAGATCATGAGAAACAAGATTCTCTGGTCTCTTGAAACCAAGATTGAACTCTTTGGCCTGAAAGCCAAGTGTCACGTCTGGAGGAAACCTGGCACCATTCCTACGGTGAAGCATGGTGGTGGCAGCATCATACAGTGGGGATGAAAATAGCTGTGCAGTGACGCTCTCTGCCCAACCGGACAGAGCTTGAGAGGATCTGCAGAGAAGAATGGGAGAAACTCCTCAAATACATGTGTGCCAAACCTATAGCATCATACCCAAAAAGACTTGAGGCTGTAATCACGACCAAAGTTGCTTCAACAAAGACCTAAGTAAATGGTCTGAATACTTAGGAAAATGTGATACTTCTGGAAGGGGTTTAAATACATTTGCAAACATTTCTAAAACCTGTTTTAGCGTTGTCATTATGTATTGTCCATAGCCGACGTCACTGCTGTTTACAGCCTAACTTGAATAACCTCTCACACCTGTTGTTTCATGTCAAAATAATGGCAGAGGCAAACAGCTTAGACCTGGTCATGTAACCATTTGGATCAGTTTTGGTCTATTCTGGACAGTTTAGGTCAGAAAGGTACATTAGGACACTCAAGGTGTTGTCAGGATGCAGTGTTAAGACAGACCTACTATAGGACAATATGGCCTACTACAGGATAACCTGCATCTCTCCTCCAACAGGCTGAAGAAAATAAGTCGAAATAAGTGTCCAACAAGCTTTTGTAGTGTGGGTTTTCCTGGGACCCACAAGATGTAGGAGGATTTGCCATGGCAGCGGAGAAGCCAGGTGCGTAAATGCTCTACAGAACAATGAAGACAGACAGGTGCGTAAATGCTCTACAGAACAATGAAGACAGACAGGTGCGTAAATGCTCTACAGAACAATGAAGACAGCCAGGTGCGTAAATGCTCTACAGAACAATGAAAACAGCCAGGTGCGTAAATGCTCTACAGAACAATGAAAACAGCCAGGTGCGTAAATGCTCTACAGAACAATGAAAACAGCCAGGTGCGTAAATGCTCTACAGAACAATGAAAACAGCCAGGTGCGTAAATGCTCTACAGAACAATGAAAACAGCCAGGTGCGTAAATGCTCTACAGAACAATGAAAACAGCCAGGTGCGTAAATGCTCTACAGAACAATGAAAACAGACAGGTACCGTAAATGCTCTACAGAACAATGAAGACAGACAGGTGCGTAAATGCTCTACAGAACAATGAACAGACAGGTGCGTAAATGCTCTACAGAACAATGAACAGACAGGTGCGTAAATGCTCTACAGAACAATGAAGACAGACAGGTGCGTAAATGCTCTACAGAACAATGAACAGACAGGTGCGTAAATGCTCTACAGAACAATGAAGACAGACAGGTGCGTAAATGCTCTACAGAACAATGAAGACAGACAGGTTAGAGATGTAGCCTCTCACCTAAATTAGAAGCATATGCATATTAGCCCATAATTCATAAGCTCAATGTTAAGCTTAATACTGCAGTGAATAGCCAGTCGATTTACACAGCAAAATAAAAAAATACTTTATCGGATAAGGAAATCATAGGTTAGGTAGCCTACACTATGTCCGGCGCCGAGGCTGTGGCGTGCCGGGTCATCAGCTTGAAATGCTACCTTATTGTTTCAGCTTTTTAGGGACAAGAAATGTATCCTACCTAGACTACAACAACACAATGTAATGAAGAACGTTATTGTTTTCAAGTGAGTGCAAACTGTAGTCTAGGCTGTAAACTGCAGTGAATAACCACTACAAAAGCCTGGCGTTTTAAATGCATATTCATTTAGAAATAACTGCATCTAGCCTGCCTGATTGGGCAAATATTTTTTTCTCATCATTTAGCCTACAAGGTCCAGGCACATTAGCAGGACAGTAATATGGCGTATTTTGTCATGATGTATCAACTAACAGAAACATGCTAATGCAGGGATTTCTAGCGGGGTGCATACAAATTATTATAATGCTCAAGCGCGGAGAAAGTCGTATCCATAGGTTCTGCGTTTGGCTTCAGTGCTTTAAAAGCGTTTAAAAAATGAGGTTGATACCAGGGTCGTATTCATTAGGACTAAACATAGCAAAACGTTTAGCATCTAAAAAAAAAGGTTAAAAAAAAGGGTGTTTCTTATTGGACAGTCCAGGTAGTACCTCCCAGTTTCAGTCCCTTAACTTTCTAATGAATATGACCAAGTAGTATATCCATTTTCCTTATGGACACAGTATCAATCCCTCCTTACCTGTAGGCTGTCCCCATGCACAAAGACCTGGGCCACTGCGTCACTCCTGGTGTAGATATTCTCTATCTTCTCTGGTGCAATGTACTCTCCCTGGGCCAGCTTGAAGATGTGCTTCTTCCTGTCCACAATTCTCAAAGTGCCGTTCTGTACACAAATATGAGAGATCGTAATAAGAGTGTTATGAAACACTAGGCGGATATAGAGGCTGTACACACACTCGGTGGCCAGTTTATTAGGTACACAAAAATGGTGAGTCATGTTGTCGTGGCTTGGTATATCTAAAAGCAGGCATACCGGCATCCAATTACTGTTTGATTGAATGTTAGCATGGGCAAAACAGAAACCCAAGCAGCTTTGAATGTGGTATGATAGTCGGTGCCAGGCGTGCCGGATCCAGTATCTCAGAAACGGCTGCCTTCATGGGCTGTTCACCCAGGACAGTGTCTAGGGTTTACCCAGAATGGTGCGACAAACAAAAAACATCCAGTCAGTGGCAGTCCTGTGGGCGAAAACAGCTTGTTGATGAGAGAGGTTGAAGGAGAATAGCAAGTATTGTGCAAGCTAACAGGCGGACAAATAACGGCGCATTGCAACAGTGGTGTGCAGAACGGCATCTCAGAACGCACAACTTGTCGGTCTTTGTCATAGATGGACTATTGAAGCAAACGACCACAGCAGGTTCCACTCCTATCAGCTAAAAACAAGAAGTCCCTCCAGTGGACACGCCCTCACCAACACTGGACAACTGAGGAGTGGAAGAACGTTGCCTGTTCCGATGAATCTCGGTTGCTGTTGAGTCAGAATCTGGCGTAAGCAGTATGAGTCCATGGCCCATCCTGCCTGGTGTGAATGGTACAGGCTGGTGACGGGTGTACTGCTTTCCAATCTGTAGAAACTGTGTGATGCCACTGCGTCAGCATGGACCAACATCCCTGTGGAACATTTCCCGACTTGTAGAATCCAAGCCCCCCAAAGAATTCAGGCCGTTCTGGATGCACAGGGGGGTCCGACCGGTACTAGATAGGTACCTAATAAACTGGCCTAGGTGTGAGTGAGTTACACACTCACCGGTAACCACTTGCCAATGTCCCCTGTGTGGACCCAGCCATTAGCATCAATGGCCTCCTCCGTCTTCTCTGGGTCCTTCAAGTAGCCCAGAAACACGTTAGCTCCTTTCACACACACCTGGAAAAAAACACACACACATCCTATAGACTTAGTGCATGGAGTGTAAAGGGGATATGACCCATTTCAATGTTGATGAGGTAAACACTGCAAATACACAATCTTTACATTCTGAATGCATCCTAAATGGCACTCTATTCCCTTTATAGTGCACTGCTTATGACCAGAGGCCCTTGTCAAAAGTAGTTCACTATAAAGGGAGTAGGGTGCCATTTGTGACAGACTTCAGTAGAGTAACTGCTTCATGTTAAACAGCGCCACTCGGTACCAAGGGCAATGCCAGGCTCCCACCCACCTCTCCCTCTCCATTGGCAGCAAGGTAGTTCATCTCAGCCACATCGACCAGCTTCACCGAGTTACACGGCAAGGGCGCTCCAACATGACCTGGGGAGGGAAGCACAGAAACAGCCCAGACAGAGTTAGCCTCCATAACACAACTAGCCTATGTCCCAAATGGCACCCTATATAGTGCACTACTTTTGACCAGAGCCTTATGGAATAGGGTGCCATACCTCACAGGACCCCCAGGGGGAGTTGGTGACTGGCTATAGTATACAACCTCTCTCCATAAACGGGATGACTAATGTGTGTGACGGTTACTGTAACGGTGGGGAAGTGTGTTCGTTACCTGCTGTCCAATCCCCTGGTACTGTCATTGTGCAGCCCGCTGTGCATTCAGTCTGTCCATACCCCTCATACAACTGTTAAAGGAAAATAGACTTTTTTGGTACCGTTTCCATTATTTTTATGTACGATGCAGGACTGGGTCTGTCCTAGACATTGCATGGGAGTCTTGTATTGATAACATACCACTGGATTTCATTCATATCAATACCAAACTGACAGGCAAATTTCTACCTGAGAAACTTCAATTGTCTTGAATGGTATGTTAACCATTTACCCATCATGTGACTTTCAGAGCCTGGACCTTGCACCAACTAGTCCAACACAAACGTATAGCCCCTACAAACCACTTTAATGGCCTGGAACACTCATGAGATCCTACAGCTGGGCATCAGTATACCACCACACTACAACCTCCGCTGGCGCTATCCAATCCCAGAATGCACCAGTGGAGACCCTAAGACAGACTCACTTGGCAGCCCAGCGCGGCTCGCAGGAACGTCAGCACCGTGGCAGACACGGGGGCAGCACCTGTTATCATCAGACGCACCCGTCCTCCCAGACTGGCCTACAGGGGGCACCAGCGAGAGACTAGAATCAGGAGGTCATTAAAATGGCTGGACAAGTTTTAGACATGTTTTACTATGTGCCATTCAGTGATCTGAGAAGCATAGCAGTTCTCTGTCAGGGAGGAGATACAGTACCTGCACTTTCCTAAAGATGAGTTTGTCCCAGATGCTGTCCCTCCTAATGATGCCACTGAGCAGCTCAGCCTCTTTCCTTTTAAAGGCAAAGTCCAGCACCCACCTCTTCAGAGAGGTGTTAGCCTGCCCATAGATCTGAAGACAGGGTGTTATGAGGTCAAAATAAAGCAACAACTGTAGTCAACACGAGAGCTGTAGCAGGCAGCAGGGCATTACAGGAAACGTAGTTAGGAGAGTCAGTGTTTCTCACCTTGTCGAACATCCTGTTGAGGAGGCGTGGCACCACAGGAAACACTGTAGGCCTCAAGGTGGTGATGTCATCCATCAGCAGGCGGATGTCTCCCTGGAAGAAACCAATCCTCCCCCCATGCACCAGAATGACTCCCTGGGGTGAGAGGTCAGAGGTTAGAATAGCACAGACGTGGAAAGGACAAATGATGTGTAAAACTCAAAACAGGTCTGTAGATATGGGACCATATCTGGAAAAAAAGTATCACGCATTTACTTTGTAGTAGAAGAATTTGAAGGTCAGAGGACTTACAGTAGCACAAAGATAGAAAAGCATGGATACATACCTCTACAACTCTCTCGAACATATGAGCAAGGGGCAGGTAGGATATATGAACATCGTGGTGGTCTAATATGAGGTGATCCTAAAGGATACACACGCACAACAAAAACACATAGAACAAAGGGAGATAATGAGACCCCCTACAACCACCACCCGCTCAAAAATGTGTGCCAGAGGCAGGTATGACAGCAGTACATCCTCGTGGTTAGGCAGGCAACAGGCCTGGAGCCCACAGAACCAGAGGAGAGTAGATGAGAGGACAGAAGCTGGTGGGCCAGAGCAGCACAGAAAGACAGAGACACACCGGGTTAGCATGTTAGCGCTGAAACAGATACACCGGGTTAGCATGTTAGCGCTGAAACAGATAGACCGGGTTAGCATGTTAGCGCTGAAACAGATAGACCGGGTTAGTGCTGAAACAGATACACTGGCATTAGCAGAGAGGAAAGAAAGAGGTTCAGAAATAAGTTACAGCACAAATAGCTTAGCAGTAAATCTTGGCACTTTCATAAAAGGAGGTAGAGTAAGACAGACAAGCCAGACACAATAGAGACAAGGTTTCACAGCACAATTTGTCAGACAGCAACAGACAGTCCTCATGAGTATGTGGGTATCATATTAGATGGCAAGACAGTGTTTATACATGACTAGGTTGGGCGTAAACATGATATTTGACACCATCTTTCCTCACAATCATTAGCTCGTATGGTTCACAACGACAGGAAACATTTGAATACCAAGGGGCTGAAGTGACTATATCCTGAACTATGGGAGTTAAACTGCGGAGAAGACGATGCACAAACCTATTTGCTCACATATGTGTTAGTCGTAAAAGAACACTGTTCTATTGTTTTACCTCAATGACTTTGATGAAGGCAGAGCAGTTGGAAGCAACATTTCCATGTGTCAGCATGGCTCCCTTTGGGTTCCCTGAGGAGGACAACACAAAAATGAGAGACTAGCCTCATACATGTGGACACATTAAAACAGCACTCTTCAGATAGAGCCACACAAGAAGGCCATAGAGGCCATCTTAGGACAGTGCTCCATTTGGCATTGGATCATACAATGGCGTACCTGTGGTTCCACTGGTGAAGCAGACAACAGCCATGTCTTCAGGACTGGGAGGCTGCAGAGGGCAAAGGGTCACAGGTCAAAGAACTGAATGAATGAAGGTGAAATCAACTTCAATCAATATGGGGCAGGAGGGAGGGACAGATGGGTATCTTTACTCACAACTGGTTGGTGGTGGTGGGCCTTGCCGATAGCCTAGAAGAAGACAACATGAATGAACGTAGCTTGAATATGTAGTAGCACAAGCTAGTCTCATGGGACAACACCAGATTGTAGGACTTCACTTGTGGTAAAGACAGACGCAAAACAACGCAATTCTAGACTGCGCCTACCTAAAGTCTGCAGTTTAGCACACAAAAGCAAAAGCTCCAAGAATTTGAAGCAAATTTAGTTCCGAAAGTGGTAAAACAGACAGCCAAGTTATAAGTCAGAGTTTCTCCCCTCACCTCCACTTGGCTCAGGCTGAGAATTTCGATGCCACAGTCCTTCCCCTTGGCCACCAGCTCATCATCAAAGGGCTCCATGAGGATGATGGTTCTGACACGGTGCTCGCTGCCAGAGACGCACTCCAGGACCAGCCTGGCCTTCTCAGGAACGTCACACAGTATGCTGGAAATGTTGGCTGTGTGCACGTGTACATACACAGAGAGGAGAGAGAGAGAGACAGAGAGAGGAGAGAGAGAGAGGAGAGAGACAAAGAGAGTGAGAAAGAGAGAGGTAAATAGGGTCAACCGCCAAACCCACAAGAAATTCTCTCTCAACGAGATAAGCTGGGCATACAAAAGCTGATGGAAATATTACAATTGAAATGTATTCTTATTTGAGAGCTTCTCTTGGTTGTTGCTCACCCTTGTCGATGACATAGGCGATCGCCTCAGTGCCCAGAGTGTCATACAGGGGCACAGCCACCAGGGAGAAGGTATAGCAGGCCAGCTCAGCGATGGTCCACTGCAGACACACAGCGCATATGAATCAAACCAGTCTTATATTGCTTCTATAGAGTAATGCCTGTGTAGTATTTACCCCACATGTAGCAGATTCAGAATGAACCAGTTGAACGTGGTTAACATTGTATGGGACTGTCCTATTTCATGACGTACTGCTCTTCAAGTGGTCTTGCTCACCTCTGGTCGGTTCTGAGCGAAGATGCCAATGAACTGGTCTTTGGTTTTAGTGTGTCCCCTGTGGAGCAGCGCTGAGCCCAGGTTCTCTGCCTTCTCTGCTACCTGGGGATGGAGGGGACACAGCTCGTTATTTAACTCGGCAAGTCAGTTTAGAACAAATTCTTATTTACAATGACGGCCTACCACAGCTAAACCCTAACCCGTAAGACACTGGGCCAATTGTGCACCGCTTTATAGAGGGCACACAGCTCTTTATGGAAGGGGTGGAGGGCACATAGTTCATTAGGGGAGGGGTGGAGAGAGAGACAGACAGAGACAGAGAGAGGCCCAGTGTCGTATTCTTTAGGGATGGGGTGGAGGGCACATAGTTCATTAGGGGAGGGGTGGAGAGAGAGACAGACAGAGACAGAGAGAGGCCCAGTGTCGTATTCTTTAGGGATGGGGTGGAGGGCACACAGCTCTTTAGGGATGGGGTGGAGGGCACACAGCTCTTTAGGGATGGGGTGGAGGGCACACAGCTCTTTAGGGATGGGGTGGAGGGCACACAGCTCTTTAGGGATGGTGTGGAGGGCACACAGCTCTTTAGGGATGGTGTGGAGGGCACACAGCTCTTTAGGGATGGTGTGGAGGGCACACAGCTCTTTAGGGATGGTGTGGAGGGCACACAGCTCTTTAGGGATGGTGTGGAGGGCACACAGCTCTTTAGGGATGGTGTGGAGGGCACACAGCTCTTTAGGGATGGTGTGCAGGGCACACAGCTCTTCAGGGATGGGGTGGAGGGCACACAGCTCTATTTATTTAAACTTTATTTAACTAGGCAAGTCAGTTAAGAACACATTTTTATTTTCAATGACAGCCTGGGAACAGTGGGTTAACTGCCTTGTTCAGGGGCAGAACAACATATTTTGTTTTATCTTATCAGGTCGGGGATTCGATCTTGCAACCTTTCAGTTACTAGTTCAACGCTCTAACAACTAGGCTACCTGCCGCCCCAGGGGAGGGTGGGGTGGAGGGCAAACAGCTCTTTAGGGAAGGGGTGAAGGGCACACCGCTCGTTAGGTAGTTAATGATACACACTCCAGGATGGATGACTCAGCAAAACACCTGGGACATATTCATTAGTACACACTGTAGCAAAACATTTTGCGGTGGAAAATTATTTAGCAAGAACGGTTTCTTATTGGACAAGTTCAGGTAGTCCCTCTCTGTTTGGTGTCTAGTGAATATGACCCTGCGGTCTCAGAGGAGAGGGGGAACACTAGGAAGAGTGACAGAGGACTGTAAGTTCCTCACTGGGGGAGGGGAATCCCTTGTGGTTTGGATGGGAGTGGCTGGCTTTCTGTTTAAATAGAGCACTCAGACACACCACGGGGCCCTGTAGACTATCTAATTATGATAGAATAGTGCACCAAACTATCTTTGACTGCCTAAAACTACATTTGGTATAAGATCTAACCAGAAATATATTAATCATACTATAAAAAGAGAAAGTGACAGATTAATGTTGTTGTCCTACCTCGGAGTATGACAGCCACTCATAGGACTGGCTTGGTTGTCTTGCTCCAAGACAGGGACCATTGTCTAGTGGAAAACACACAATGAACATTTCAAATCACCTCAACGTCATAGTCGGTCAAGTCTACACAAGGTGCTTAGCGAGACACTCACTGGAGACCCGTGCGCCCCGGAGGAAGAACTCATACATGGTCTTGGCGTCGTTGTACAGGTGGGTCATGTGTTTGTCGCTGTCCATCAGCGCTGATCGGCGGGCATACTCTCCTCCCTGACAGGAAACACAATAAACAGCCATCATACAGGCGACTAGCTCACTGTCTGACTACAATAGGTATGAACCAAAGACATCGGCACAAACACCAAGATTTCAAACCGAGGAACTCCTCTGTGTGCTAATAGTATAATGACTAACGGTGGAGAAGGTTGTTCATTGTGCTCATCCATCCTGTTCATTTCTGTCAGTGTGAAGCATTGTGTTTACTCACTCAAGTATAGCTACACACGCATCAAACTAAGCTGGCCAACGCCTTTTCTGGGCCAAGTGTGGTGGGTACGCTCCACCCATGACATAATGCCTCTCAGGCTGGCATATTCAGCCCTTACTATGACTCATGAAGTGAGGTTTTACTTGAAGAGGCTAACTTGATGCAGGGCTGAAAGTAACGAGAAAAAACGCGTACCTCTTTACACATAATGATACTTTCAGGCATTGCCACGTCATACAGAAAGCATGCCATGTCCTTTACAATAGCAGGTCGGTGCCTACTCTCCTTACCGGAACCTCGACGGACTGCATTTTCAGGTCGCATGGTGGCTTCAGGGCCTTGGGCCGGGTGGTGTACCAGTAGGTTGTGAGAGCAGCAAATGCCCCCACACCCACCAACGTGTGTGTGGACAGACTGCGCAGGTACTGCCGCACCTCATCCAGCTCGGGGAAGCGCAGCTGATTCAGGAGCTGCTGGGCTTGCATGGTTGGGCCTTTGCTAGCGTCTGTCTGTCTGTCTGTCTGTCTGTCTGTCTGTCTGTCTGTCTGTCTGTCTGTTGGGAAGAAGAGGCATTGTTAAATTAACATAGTACGTGACTATGTCCTAAACCATCAAACAAATTTCCTCCTGGTGGGAAATCAAATAATTAATAAATCGAATCATAATCCCTATCCTAAAAAGGTCCATTTCTATGTTAGTTAGCTACTAGCTTAACATGTACTAAGCAGGGAACACTGGTTGTGAAATCAAATCAATGTTTGTCACGTGCGCCGAATACAACAGGTGTAGACCTTACAGTGAAATGCTTACTTACAGACTAACCAATAGTGCAAAAAAGGTATTAGGTGAACAATAGGTAAGTCAAAATGTTTTTAAAAAACAGTAAAAAAGACAGTGACAAATAACAGTAGCGAGGCTATATACAGACACCGGTTAGTCAGGCTGATTGCGGTAGTATGTACATATCCATATGCTACTCTATATTTAAAAGATCATACTCTCGCTGTAAACATTCTCAGGTTTGAAATTCCCATGGCATGATTTCAGCATTCATTCACTAATAGCTAGTCTTATCCTCTGTGTGATACTACTAGTCTGTAGAACAATGGGTTCACTATGCTCTCCAATAACACGCTCTCTTTCTTTCTCTAGTAATAGGTAGGGACAGGAACATTTATCAGTGTTGTCATGAAAACACACAGAGCAGAGGGTCCTTTATAGTGAGTGTAGGGTTGTGGTTCTATTGAACTTTGGAGCAGATAGTGGCCTACATCCCAGCGACCAAGGTGGATTAACCCACTAGAGTCTAAACTTGCCTAAACCTGGGGGGGGGGGGGGGGGGGGGGGCTACTAAACCAACATATGGAATTGCTTTCAGACGCCATCAGGTATAAAAAAATATTTGATGAAACTAGAATTACGATCATGTCTCTTCGACCAGATTTCCTAAAATAAGTTCACTTTTAGCTGAATTCCCGATTATTATTTTTTGTTGCCAAAAAACAGTGCATTCGGAAAGTATTCAGACCCCTTTACTTTTTACACATTTTGTTACGTTAAAGCCTTATTCTAAAATTATATTTTTAATTCCCCTAATCAATCAACACACAATACCCCATGATGATAAAGCAAAAATGTATTGCAAAAAAAAATTAATGTAAATAAAGCTATTTCTAAGTATTCAGACCCTTTGCTATGAGACTCTAAATTGAGCTCAGGTGCATCCTGTTTCCATTGATCATCCTTAAGATGTTTCTACAGCTTGATTGGAGTCCACCGGTGGTAAATTCAATTGATTGGACATGATTTGGAAAGGCACACACACCTGTCTATATAAGTTCCCAGTGCATGTTCATAGCAAAAACCAAGCAATGAGGTCGAAGGAATTGTCCGTAGAGCTCCAAGACAAGATTGTGTTGAGGCAGAGATCTGGGGAAGGGTACCAAAATATTTCTGTAGCATTGAAGGTCCCCAAGAACACAGTGGCCTCCATCATTCTTAAATGGAAGAAGTTTGGAACCACCAAGACTCTTCTTAGAGCTGGCCACCTGGGCCAAACTGAGCAAACGGGGGAGAAGGGTCAGGGAGGTGACCAAGAACCCGATGGTCACTCTGACGGAGCACCAGAGTTCCTGTGTGGAGATGGGAGAAGCTTCCATTAGGACAACCATCTCTGCAGAACTCCACCAATCAGGCATTAATGGTAGAGTGGCCAGACAGAAGCCACTCCTCAGTAATAGGCATGACAGCCTGCTTGGAGTTTGCCAAAAAGGCACACAAAGGACTCTCAGACCATGAGAAACAAGTTGAGCTCTATGGCCTGATTGCAAAGTGTCACATCTGGAGGAAAACTGTCACCATCCCTACGCTGAAGCATGGTGGTGGCAGCATCATGCTGTGGAGATGTTTTTCAGCTGCAAGATACTGGGAGACCAGTCAGGATCGAGGGAAAGATGAGTGGAGCAAAGTACAGAGAGATCCTTGACGAAAACCTGCTCCATAGTGCTCAGAACTTCGAAGGTTCACCTTCCAACAGGACAACGACCCTAAGCACACAGCCAAGGCAATACAGGAGTGGCTTCGGGACAAGTCTCTGAATGTCCTTGAGTGGCCCAGCCAGAGCCGGACTTGAACCTGATCAAACATCTGTTGAGACCTGAAAATATCTGTGCAGCGATGCTCCCCATCCAACCTGACAGAGCTTGAGAGGATCCGCAAAGAAGAACTGGAGAAACTCTCCAAATACAGGTGTGCCAAGCTTGTAGCATTGTACCCATGAAGATGCGAGGCTGTAATCGCTGTCAAAGGTGCTTCAACAAAGTACTGAGTAAAGGGTCTGAATATTTAGGAAAACATGATATATCCGGAGGGGGGGGGGGATAAAATACATTTGCAAACATTTCAAAAACCTGTTTTCACTTTGTCATTATGGGGTAGTGTGTAGATTGATGAGGGGGCTTTAACGTAACAAAATGTGGAAAAGGTCAAGGGGTCTGAATACTTTACGAATGCACTGTCACACACATATTTAATAAACTTCAAGGGGCCCCAAAAAATTATAATATAATTGCGGGCGACCTGTTGCCGCCCTCTTGCCAACACATCATATCCAGTCAAACAAGTGATTCAATCCACATCAGTTAGCTAGATAGTGTTTCATTCTAACGCCAACAGCCCTGGGTTCAGAACATGGAGGTGATGGCCCCCATGCAGTGCCAGCAGTGGATCATGCCTAGCAGGCAGGAGGAATGTGTGCCTTTGACATATCCCTATAGGACCAACATGACTTCTCACCTACTTCTTCTGTCTATTATTGTCCCATGCATTTATTCTCAGACTGTTACACGCAGACACATCACCTGCTGCTAGAAAGATACACAACCCAAGGAGGACAAGTCTTGTCAGGCCCCACGCTTTCCTGTCAAGTAGGCTATTTGATAGAATTTGAAGACAGTGTGGTGGAAGTGGCATAATAACGGACTGACCAATTTATAAGCAAGCCTTACTCTAGTACTTGAGTTTCAGTAAAAAGCCTAACAACCATAAACCTCCGCTCTGTCTACATGCTTCCCTTCCCCAGGGTTCACAAGCAGCGTGGAGAGGTTTAAAGAGAGCACCATAGTGTGATGTAAACGCTCAGACGTCCTTCAGATGTCTTTCTCCACGGCAGATATGCAACCAAGAGTGTCCTTCTGATCCACAACCCGCCACCAAACAAAACAGGTAGACAATACTGGGGTCTCAGAACTGGTCAAAACTACTGCACTTTCAGCAAATGCAAGTGTACTGTAGTAAGCTACAATACTAGTGCCTCCAAGAGTAGCTAGCTGATCCAAAGTGTCACTGATTCAGAGAAGCCACATGTTGCCAAATCTGCTAAATGGCATATATTATATATTATATTATATTAAATAGTAGAGATAACAGCCACATAGAGGTGGCTGGCCAGTGGCATACAGTGAGGCCCAAAAGTATTTGGACAGTGATCTTAATTAAAAAATACAATCTAACTCATCATCATTCATGATTATCCGTAATCATGGTAGCATCCACATAAATGTAGAAATCCACATATTCTGTTCTTATTTACAATAAAAGTGACTCCAAAATGACACAATACATTATTTATAATTCATTTCTATTGGGCACAAAATTACCTGAAACAACCTAAAACTGCAAATGCATCCAATAAGTTTGTAGAGTCACAAGCTTTGTAGTCATTGCGTGCCAGGAATATGGGAGAAAATACAAAACGTTTTACTACTTTAAATACACATAAGTGAACTTTCCCAAATACTTTTGTTCCCTATAATGGAGGGGGGGATATGTACAAAAAAGTGCTGTAATTTCTAAATGGTTCCCCCGATACGGATGAAAATACCCTCAAATTAAATCTGACAGCGAGTTTGCACTTTAACCTCATAGTCATTGTATAATTTCAAAAGTGCTGGAGTACAGAGCCAAAACAACAACAAATGTGTCACTGTCCATACAACACACACACACAGGTTAGAGCGTTGGGCCAGTAACCGAAACGTTTCTAGATGGAATCCCAGAACTGACAAGGTAAAAATCTGTCGTTCTGCCCTGAAAAGGCAGTTAACCCACTGCTCCTAGGCAGTCATTGTAAATAAGAATGTTCTTAACTGACTTGCCTAGTTAAATAAAAACACACACACACACACACACACACACACACACACACACACACACACACACACACACACACACACACACACACACACACACACACACACACACACACACACACACACACACACCTCTAGCTAATCAGAATGAGGGAAAGACATAGGTCTTCTGAGCAGGTCAATATGTCTGTCCTCACAGGTGGCTGGCCAGTGGACAATAGTGCAGGAGCCTATCTGGTCAGATGACAGTTCACAGTGACCAGAGGACAGGTAATATGTCATGTCTCAAAGGTCAGACTCGATGGTCCAACCCCATTGGCCAGAAGCCCCTCAGATATCCGCTGAATGATTACAGGAAGTATGTACCACAATGTGTAGGCATATTATTGTGAGGTTACTCGAGGTAACAGGAACTTTGAATAATCTGTTACATCCTGATGGTGACGGACGACATAGATCAAGTAGTACCACTACCAGGCCAAGAACATCAGTCAAGGTCTGGCCAGAGAAGCCATGCATCCAGTCACATTATAGCCTTGTTTGCCCTCCCAGGTTTTTCTGCCTTCCAACCAAAAGGTAACCTGAAACCTACTACAGCAGCCCACCCGACCTCTAAACTTGGCAAGACTGGGAAGTAAAGGATCACCCCATGCCCTATCAGCCAAGCAGACTGAGGGAAGGGAGGGAGGAGCGGGAGTGTAGCTATTTAAAACAAAATGAAGGTTGAATGGAAAATACTGGACAGGGGGTATGTTGTGTGTTAGTGTGTGTTGGATAGGGGAGAAACTCCCATTAACACGTAGAACAATTTATGAAGTGTGAGCCATCAGACATCAAGACAGAGACACTGAAGTTCAACTGGAGACTCATGTCAAAGCCTTTGCATTAACACATGGGTTAATCTACAACCCCACAGTTATGGAGTCCTGGTTAATCTCATCACTCATTTACATCATCTTCTTTACTTATGGACAGACATCCAGAGCAATGCTTGTTTCAGACGCGTTGTGACTCATAAGTGACTGGTGGTGAGTGATGTGCGTGTCCTTCAAGCCAAATCTTTTCATTCACTGACTGGGCTTATTTACATGGTAAATTCTACACCTCAGGCTCAGATTATATCATAGTCACTCTCAAAGCACATACTCACTTCACTACTAGTGGCCAAGTCTAAGCAGTAGCACAGTGTCTGGAGTTGACAGATTTTTACCTTGTCAGCTTGGGGGATCCAATCTTGCAACCTTACAGTTAACTAGTCCAACGCTCTGACCACCTGCCTCACAAGGAGCCCACCTGTTACGCGAATGCAGTAAGCCAAGGTATGTTGCTAGCTAGCATAACATTTATCTTATAAAAAAACAATCAATCAACGACTGCCGTTGCACCAATGTGTACCTAAACCATAAACATCAATGCCGTTCTTAAAATCAATACACAAGTATATATATATATATATATATATTTTTTTTTTTTTTAAACCTTTATTTAACCAGGCAAGTCAGTTAAGAACATATTCTTATTTTCAATGACGGCCTGGGAACAGTGGGTTAACTGCCTGTTCAGGGGCAGAACGACAGATTTGTACCTTGTCAGCTCGGGGGTTTGAACTCACAACCTTCCGGTTACTAGTCCAACGCTCTAACCACTAGGCTACGCGTATTTAGCTAAAAGAAATCCATCTTAGCAGGCAATATTAACCAGGTGAAATTGTGTCACTTCTCTTGCGTTCATTGCACGCGGAGTCAGGTTATATGCAACAGTTTGGGCCGCCTGGCTCTTTGCGAACTAAATTGCCAGAATTTTACGTAATTATGACATAACA
Source organism: Oncorhynchus gorbuscha (assembly GCF_021184085.1). Taxonomy (NCBI): domain Eukaryota; kingdom Metazoa; phylum Chordata; class Actinopteri; order Salmoniformes; family Salmonidae; genus Oncorhynchus; species Oncorhynchus gorbuscha. Next base: position 21,486,515 of record NC_060195.1, read on the forward strand.
TTGAAGGTTGTGCAATATAACAGGAATATTTAGACTCATGGATGCCACCCGTTAGATAAAATACAGAACGGAACGTTTTGTTTGAGGTGATAGTACCCGGATTTGACCGAAGGCTCGTATTTCTGTGTGTTTATTATAGTGAAGTCTATGATTTGATATTCGATAGAGCAGTCTGTCTGAGGGTTGGTAGGCAGCAGCAGGCTCGTAATAGTCAAAGGTATATGGTTTGAGAGAAATAGTTGACGCGTTATAATTCCTGTAATAACTTGCGGCTGAATTTGAAAGGGGTTCCTTCTTTATTTTACCGTTCATGTCTTCCATACAGAATGTCTTGATCTATTTCAAATAAGGTCTGTGTTTCGTGCTTAAAACGCCTTGGCGTTTTGATACCCGTGTAAATCTCACTAGGATAAGGTAACGTTTGTCAAAATATTTTCATAAATCCACTCAACAAAAAAAATTACCTTCGCTTATATTTAGCCCATATTGATCAGTTACCTTGTCCTATGGATATCTACACAGCTATAAAATTGGCAAGGTGGTGTAAGCCTACACGAAACACAGACCTTATTTTAAGTGAATCTAAAAATATCCTATGGAATAAATGAACGAAGGAACGGCTTTTCAGATTTTGCTAGAAGGTGTCATGGGAATTATGACTCCCACTTTGGTAGTCAATTCTTACCATGTCCATTATTAAAATAGGATTTCCTGCATATAGAAATGACAGTTTTTGTTTTCAACATTCATCACAGGTAACTTAAACTATTTTTATTCAAACAGTTGAGAGTATTTGTCTCTTAAGCAGACTCTTCAGTATCATTGTCACTTCAGAGCTGTGTGTGTGTTTTACAGATGGCAGAGAAAAGCAGAGCACCAGTGTGGGACTATTACATGGAATTGGCACCAGGGAAAGCAAGGTGTCTTATTTGTGATAAAGATAAGCATGGGGTCAGCAACGGCTAAATCAAAACATACCACCATCCTGTGGAATCACCTTAAGAACACCCATCCAAAAGCCCATATGTATTATATTAAGTTAAAATAAAAGTGTTCATTGTTCATTCAGTATTGTTGCAATTGTCATTATTACAAAAAGGTGTGTATATACAGTGGGGCAAAAAAGTATTTAGTCAGCCACCAATTGTGCAAGTTCTCCCACTTAAAATGATGAGAGAGGCCTGTCATTTTCATCATAGGTACACTTCAACTATGACAAACAAAATTAGAAAAAGAAATCCAGAAAAATCACATTGTAGGATTTTTAATGAATTTATTTGCAAATTATGGTGGAAAATAAGTATTTGGTCAATAACAAAAGTTTCTCAATACTTTGTTATATACCCTTTGTTGGCAATGACAGAGGTCAAACGTTTTCTGTAAGTCTTCACAAGGTTTTCACTGTTGCTGGTATTTTGGCCCATTCCTCCATGTAGATCTCCTCTAGAGCAGTGATGTTTTGGGGCTGTTGCTGGGCAACACGGACTTTCAACTCCCTCCAAAGATTTTCTATGGGGTTGAGATCTGGAGACTGGCTAGGCCACTCCAGGACCTTGAAATGCTTCTTACGAAGCCACTCCGTTGCCTGGGCAGTGTGTTTGGGATCATTGTCATGCTGAAAGAACCAGCCACATTTCATCTTCAATGCCCTTGCTGATGGAAGGAGGTTTTCACTCAAAATCTCACAATACATGGCCCCATTCATTCTTTCCTTTACACGGATCAGTCGGCCTGGTCCCTTTGCAGAAAAACAGCCCCAAAGCATGATATTTCCACCCCCAGCAACTCAGCATTCTTTGTCCTCCAAACACAACGAGATCAGTTTTTACCATAAAGTTCTATTTTGGTTTCATCTGACCATATGACATTCTCCCAATCTTCTTCTGGATCATCCAAATGCTCTCTAGCAAACTTCAGACAGGCCTGGAAATGTACTGGCTTAAAACAGCGGGACATCTGGCACTGCAGGATTTGAGTCCCTGGCGGCGTAGTGTGTTACTGATGGTAGGCTTTGTTACTTTGGTCCCAGCTCTCTGCAGGTCATTCACTAGGTCCCCCCGTGTGGTTCTGGGATTTTTGCGCACCGTTCTTGTGATCATTTTGACCCCACGGGGTGGAGCCCCAGATCGAGGGAGATTCTCAGTGGTCTTGTATGTCTTCCATTTCCTAATAATTGCTCCCACAGTTGATTTCTTCAAACCAAGCTGCTTACCTATTGCAGATTCAGTCTTCCCAGCCTGGTGCAGGTCTACAATTTTGTTTCTGGTGTCCTTTGAAAGCTCTTTGGTCTTGGCCATAGTGGAGTTTGGAGTGTGACTGAGGTTGTGGACAGGTGTCTTTTATACTGATAACAAGTTCAAACAGGTGTCATTAATACAGGTAATGAGTGGAGGACAGAGGAGCCTCTTAAAGAAGAAGTTACAGGTCTGTGAGAGCCAGAAATCTTGCTTGTTTGTAGGTGACCAAATACTTATTTTCCACCATAATTTGCAAATAAATTCATTAAAAATCCTACAATGTGATTTTCTGGATTTTTTTTCTCTCATTTTGTCTGTCATAGTTGACGTGTACCTATGATGCAAATTACAGGCGTCTCTCATATTTTTAAGTGGGAGAACTTGCACAATTGGTGGCTGACTAAATACTTTTTTGCCCCACTGTATATAAACATTTTAAAAATTGGCAGATTAATCGGTATCGGCTTTTTTTGTCCTCCAATAATCGGTATCGGCGTTGAAAAATCATACTCGGTCGACCTCTACTATGATCATTACTCTATTAGAGGAATTACAGTACTATGATCATTACTCTATTAGAGGAATTACAGTACTATGATCATTACTCTATTAGAGGAATTACAGTACTATGATCATAACTCTATTGTCACAACTGAATGTGTTTCATAACATGAGGACCCTTTGTATACATGCTAAATGGACTAAAGTAGTAACAACATGAATTAAAATAATTTCAGCAAGGTCACAACAACGGAGGCCTATGTTTCTGGACAGCTCTGTAAGTAGTAATTGGGGGGGGGTAATTGTGATGTATGGTGCTAATATCATATAATGGAGTCCCAAGCTCTATGCCCACAATCTGTCCCGTCTCTCCCAAACATACAAGCACCACATTTTTCAAGACATCTTGGAGTGGGCCCCTTTAGAGGGAGGATGAGTGGAAGAAGTGCCCTCTAAACTCAGAGTCCTAGTTATGCTACATCCTAGGAGGTTTAGGACACCGTCAGTAAGTCCAGGGGTGTATTCAGTATATCTTGCAACGGAAACCGTTTACTAAACAAACAGAACGAAAACGGGACCTACCTGAATTTGTCCAATAGAAACATTTTGGTTTCTGTTTGGAGTAAACCATTTCTGTTGCAATACATTTAGCAACAGAATAATCTACATTATAAATACAACCTAGGTTAATGGCTTTCAAATGAACCTGTTCCTGTTCTACAAAGACAAAACAATGTCATTAACACCCAGAATGTCATCTCATCAGCTAGACCCCTCAATCATGAATGCCATAGATTGGACAGAGTGTAGAAACCACTCTAAAGCATCTTGATTTAACTAGGCAAGTCAGTTAAGAACAAATTCTCATTTACATTGACGGCCTAGGAACAGTGGGTTAACTGCCTTCTTCAGGGGAAGAACGACAAATTTTTACCTTGTCAGCTCAGGGATTCGATCTAACAACCTTTTGGGTACTGGCCCAACGCCCTAACCACTTGGCTACCTGCCGCCTGTACTAGGCTACTTGCCGCACCTTTATTGGTTAGTGAAGCAACCCCATTGATCAGTCTAGGCTACTTGTGGTCACACTGGATAAACTTGGATTACCTTTGCCCACCCAGGTTCACTTGGCCAAAGGTTGCAGCAGAACAGACCTCTCTGAGACCATTCCCTTTACATCAGGGGTGTCAAACTCATTCCATGGAGGGCCTAATGTCTTAAGGTTTTTGATTTTTCTTTTCAATTAAGACCTAGACAACCAGGTGTGGGGAGTTCCTAACTAAATAGTGACCTTAATTCATAAATCACGTACAAGTGAGGAGCGAAAACCCGCAGGCACTCGGCCCACCATGGAACGAGTTCAACATCTGTGCTTTACATTGTCTCAAGACAGGCAACCAGGCCAGAGCAACTTGTTATTGACCAATAATTTGTTAAAATGTGCAGGTTGTACAGATTTCAATATGCAAACATAGGCATATTGGAAACAATACACCCAGCAACTCGGCAAGTGCAATGGGGAAAACAATGTCCTCACAATAATAGGCTTCAGGGAGATTTTTGTACCGGAGCACAATGAAAACAAACAACATGATGCTCCAATGACACCGTAAAGGAGTTTAACTGGTCTCACTAAAACTTCTCCAAGAGCAGAGTGTGAAATTACAAGAAATTGCATGTGTGTGTGGAGACACACAGGGGAAAGGCGGGATTAATGGGCCGTGCAAGAACCAAAGTGACAGCTGAGCTGGGACCTGTTGAGCCATCCAATGAGGGAGTGTCACCTTTCACCTCAATACCTATGGTAGAGAGAGGAGAAAAGACCCGACTGCTTCCGATGCAGCCATGGGGTGAGCAGGCAAGGGCGTGCTGTCATTTTTAAAACTCACAGTAAGGAATGCACAACCGAAATACATTAAGAAATGCTAGCTACCAATTTGAACTACAATCAGGAAAAACTGCAATAACCGCTAAGGCACATACAGTTTAGCACATTGATTTGGTTTAATCTAGCGTGAGACACGTTTAATTGATCAATAGCGAAGTAAATTATTTTTGCTACTAATTAATCTGGATAGGAGTAGCAAGCTTACTATTAACTAACAAATTGACATGGCATTATGAACAACTGTTACCAGACGTGGCTCTGTCGCTAGCGTGTGTAGCTCTATCTAGCTATTACATTACGTATGGATCCGATCCATTCAAGCCATAAATCAACAAATGCTTATAATGAGTCGATTAAAATCTGCCATCATTCCTCGCTACAATAATAAACAATGTTTATTTCATTGTATATTTTTGGCATTATTAACATTTGCATACATTGTCTTAACGTTTCCATTCATTCATTGAGACATACCGGTATTTCAAGTTAAAGGCGTTGAATAGTCTCATCTATGAAGCATAAATAGCTTTCTAAAATAATCTATCGTAAAAACACGACATAGACAACAATGACAACCTACCTTTGCAGCGCGCCAGCGTTGTGATATTGACCATGCGTCTTGGAGGATGGCAAGTCCACCGTACACCCGGCTCGTGAGGCGACGCTTAGCCAATCAGAGCCTATGTACGTTTTGTTCGACTTAATATCGTTGTATGGGCACAACTCATTGGTGAATTTTGCCACTGTATCGTTTAACAGTTGTAAAATAATTGTTGTATGCTGTGTATTGTTTCTCAAATCCGAATTTTGACCCCAAAGGTCTAAACCCCTTTCTTAATTTGTTCCAGTAGAATATCTGAAACGTTCAGCTCCACTTGCTATTTATAGACACATGAATAGCTTACTACACTCTTTAACAAAAACAGTTACAGGTCATATGAGGAAATCAGTCCATTGAAATAAATTCATTAGACCCTAATCTATAGATTTGAGATGAATGGTAATACAGATATGCATCTGTTGGTCACAGATACTTTAATAAAAATGGGTCTCACAAGGGCCTCAGCATCTCATGTCGTTTTTTTTGTGCATTCAAATTGCTGTGATAAAATGCAATTGTGTTCATTGTCTGTAGTTTATGCCTGCCCATACCATAACCCCACCGCCACCATGGGGCACTCTGTTCACAGCGTTGACATCAGCTTACCGCTCGCCCACACAACGCCATACACATGGTTTGCGATTGTAAGACTGGTTGGATGTACTGCCAAATTCTCTAAAGCGACATTGGAGGTGATTTATGGTAGAGAAATTAACATTCAATTATCTGGCAACAGCTCTGGTGAACATTCCTGCAGTCAGCATGCCAACTGCATGCTCCCTCAAAAGACATCTGTGGAATTGTGTTATGTGAAAAAATTGGCACATTTTAGAGTGGCCTTTTGTCTCCAGCACAAGGTTTCACCTGTGTAATGATTATGCTGTTTAATCAGCTTCTTGATATGCCACACCTGTCAGGTGGATGGATTATATTGGCAAAGAAGAAATGTGTGCACAACATTTGAGGGAAATAAGCTTTTTGTGCATATGAAACATTTCTGGGATCTTTTATTTCAGCTCATGAAACCAACACTTTACATTTTGCATTTATATTTTTGTTCAGTGTAGAACCTAAAAGGGTTCTTCAGCTATTCACATAAGAGACCCCTTTTTGGTTCCAGGTAGAAAGAACCCTTTTGTTTGCATCCAGGTAGAACACCTATGGGTTCCATGTAAAACCAGGGGTGAAAGTAGATTTAATTTCTTACCGGTACAGGACAATTTTTTTTTAATACTACAAAAATGACAGGGTGGCCTACTCTGCTGACACTGATAAACAGATCAATAAAAAAAGTTGTTGTCTGATCCATATAATCGGCCTACGAAAAGGGGTGACACAAATACAATATGACATCCATCTAACCTCAAGGAGAAATGTATTGTCCAAAAACAACTTAAAGTGGCACTGACCCAATGATAAAGACATATGCACAATCACCAGAAATATGGCTGATGTTCTCCACTGGTGCCAATAGGCTACTATTCGCTCAATTAAGTTAAGAATTTTGATCACTAAAAAGACAGATTGGAGTCTTTTCATTGTCATATCTTTACAGCAATGGCCATTTTCTTTCCAAATAGTTTTCCCACGATAGTGTTTTAAAATATTGTGATATGCCTGGCTGGCTCTCTCTGCTTTCAGTGACAGTCGCAACTCAACCATCATCTATTTCAGTGGTCACCAACCTTTTGAGTCAAGATCACCTTCACAATCAAAAAGGAATCCAAGAACTACCCCTCAGATTTAAAAAAACAAACATGATTTCATTTTTAAAAACATGAACCTAATAAAACCTGATCTGTAGGAATGAGGTTTGTACAGTAGGCCTAATACACTATCATAGATTATTGGCTATGTGCCAGCCTGCCAATATTGTCCTTCTCAGACCATATTTTATTTCAAAACTTGAGCTTTGATAACAAAATAGATCCGTTGCTCTTCACAATTTACATCAACAACATAGCTCAGGCAGTAGGAAGCTCTCTCATCCATTTATATGCAGATGATACAGTCTTATACTCAGCTGGCCTCCCCAAAAATTTGGTGTTAAATTCTCTACAACAAAGCTTTCTTAATGTCCATCAAGCTTTCTCTGCTCTAAACCTTGTTCTGAACACCTCCAAAACAAAGGTCATGTGGTTTGGTAAGAAGAATGACCCTCTCCCCACAGGTGTGATTACTACCTCTGAGAGTTTAGAGATTGAGGTAGTCACCTCATACAAGTACTTGGGAGTATGGCTAGACAGTACACTGTCCTTCTCTCAGCACATATCAATGCTGCAGGCTAAAGTTAAATCTACACTTGGTTTCCTCTATCGTAATCGGTCCTCTTTCCCCCAGATGCCAAACTAACCCTGATTCAGATGACCATCCTACCCATGCTAGATTATAGAGACATCATTTATAGATCGGCAGGTAAGGGTGCTCACGAGCGGCTAGATGTTCTTTACCATTCGTCCATTAGATTTGCCACCAATGCTCCTTATAGGACACATCACTGCACTCAATACTACTCTGTGAATTGGTCATCTCTCTATACCCGTCGCAAGACCCACTTGTTGATGCTTATTTATAAACTCCTCTGAGACCTCACTCCCCCCTATCTGAGATACATACAACACCCGTTCTGCCATTGACATTCTGTTAAAGGCCCCTAAAGCACACAAGTCCCTGGATCCCAGTTCACTGCATCTAGCAAATCTAGCACACATCCCAGTTCACTGCATCTAGCAAATTAATGTTGTTCCTATGACCAGAGAAAGTGAAATACTCCTCGATATTAAAATAGACAAGAGGAGCTGCTAATTATAATAAAAACAGGTCTATCGATACACTTGGCTAGTATCAACAAGCTGCAAAAAACAATCAAACTGGACCGTTTTATTGCCATCTCGATATTCAAATGCTCAATCATGGACACTTACTGACAGTGTTGGCTGCTTTGCGTGATGTATTTTTGTCTCTACCTTCATGCTCTTTGTCTGTGCCAATAATGTGTGTTCCATCTTGTGTTGCTGCCATGCTATGTTGTTGTCTTAGAGCTTGTTTTATTTGTATTAATCCCAGCTCCCGTCCCCGCAGGCCTTTTGCCTTTTGGTAGGTTGTTATTGTAAATAATAATATGTTCTTAACTGACTTGCCTAGTTAAAAAGGTTAAATAAAACATGTACAGGTTGGTGTATCACTTGCGAGGCACAGCTGAGCATAAATTGAAATCATTTTCAAATCATTTGTTTTGCGAGACTGATGGTCCCTGCATCTGATGGACATGGTGCTTTTGAATCAAATGGGAATTCGAAAAAACAAGTTCAAATAATGAAGTCAGTGAACTCCAGGTCGGAGAGTCGGAGCTCTAGAAAGATGCGCGAGTTCCGAGTTGGATGACCGTTCCAAACGATTACCGCACATCGGATCTCGCTTTTTTTCTTCCGAATTCATAGTTATATTGAACACTGTATTAGTCGCAGCAGAGGTTCCGCCTCCCACCGTTCCTGCTCTTTCCTCCTGTGAGACTGACCAGAGAGAGTGTTTAGTCGTCCACCTGATGACGAAACTCGAGTCGCACTGCATCTGCCTCGGTGATAAATTAATGTTGTTCCTATGATCAGAGAAAGTGAAATACTCCTCGATATTAGATATTAAAATAGACAAGACGAGCTGCTAATAATAATAAAAACAGGTCTATCGATACACTTGGCTACTCAATAATTGCAGTGAGAGTGGAAGTAGAGAGAAGCGCGTTTTACGTTTTATAATAGTGGTTAATAAAAACAGTGTTGACAATACTGAATATAACTTAGGCATGAAATCGGTAATAGAAACAGCAGCTCTTTGCTGTATTCTTTGACAGTATCTTTCCCTAGGCTAGTATCAAACTTTGCTACGGCCAGGCTAGTGGTAGATGGAGGAAGATGGAGCTATCTGATTGGCCAGCACAGTAGGCACACTCGATTTTGCCACAGATCTCCCGGTCTGGCAGGTAAACGGAGTTTGTGTTTTCAGACAAATTAAATGGTTAAAAATGGGAACATTTTGCCGACCCAGTGCGCGGGGCTTCTGAATCAAGTGTAACACGAAAAAAGGAGCACAAACCGTTGTCTTTATCGTTGGCTTTTCTACATAAATGTTTGGTCGATCGGCTAGGAATTCCTTGAAGATCGACCAGTTGGCGACCACTAATCTATTTGTTATTTGCTGCGCGCGCTGCCCAAATTACGGTCCATTCAGACTGACTGTAGGCTATGCGATTTAAAACAATCAACAATTTTTTTTTAAAGAAGCTAGTGATATTCTGTGGCCAAATCATGCTTTCTGGTGTAGTGGCCTATTTTGAACGATTGTATTTATTCCTGTATAGATATGAGCAAGCTAATTAGGCTATATAATTTTGGCAATTTAATTCAATTACTTTAGGGAAATGTAGCTTCCCCTATCCGTATGGCCACGCCACCTATGGATTTTTTAATGTGGCAAAAACACAACCAGTCATGATGTTTTATGCACATTCTTTCACTCACAAAACAAATTCAGTATCCTAACCCAACAGTGCACAGTGCACCCGCAATTTGATGAATGGAATCACACTCTAAAAAGTAGGGGTTCAACAAGGGTTCTTCTAAGATCCTCAAAGTCCTTTGAAGATCCTTAGGGTTTTTGGCAGTGAAAATTCCCTCCAAAAGGTTCTTCTAAGAACCCCATAGGAGGTGGGGTTCATCGAGGAACCTCCTTTGTTGTGGGCTATACTCGGCCTTGTCTCAGGATGGTAAGTTGGTGGTTGAAGATATCCCTCTAGTGGTGTGGGGGCTGTGCTTTGGCAAAGTGGGTGGGGTTATATCCTTCCTGTTTGGCACTGTCTGGGGGTGTCCTTCGGATGGGGCCACAGTGTCTCCTGACCCCTCCTGTCTCAGACTCCAGTATTTATGCTGCAGTAGTTTATGTGTCGGGGGGCTAGGGTCAGTGTGTTATATCTGGAGTACTTCTCCTGTCCTATTCGGTGTCCTGTGTGAATTTAAGATGATACCATCTGTCTTTTCTTATTTGTGCAAATCTTTCTAAAACAGAAGAATATAATAATATGCATGCCATAAAAATATGTTGAAGGCTAGCTGTATTGGGTGCAGATGACTGAACTGGTCACTTTTGTGTCTGTGTCTGCAGGTATACAGACGAGGAGGCATACACTACACATAGTGGATCATTAGCATCATCGCTAATAGCTACACATAGTGGATCATTAGCATCATCGCTAATAGTTACACATAGTGGATCATTAGCATCATCGCTAACAGCTACACATAGCGGATCATTAGCATCATCGCTAACAGCTACACATAGCGGATCATTAGCATCATCGCTAACAGCTACACATAGCGGATCATTAGCATCATCGCTAACAGCTACACATAGTGGATCATTAGCATCATCGCTAACAGCTACACATAGTGGATCATTAGCATCATCGCTAACAGCTACACATAGTGGATCATTACATTTACATTTACATTTAAGTCATTTAGCAGACGCTCTTATCCAGAGCGACTTACAAATTAGACACCTGAAACCCCACCACCTGAAACCCCACCTCTTTGAAACCCCACCTCTTTAAGGAATACCTAGGATAGGATAAGTAATCCTTCTCACCCCCCTTTAAGATGTAGATGCACTATTGTAAAGTGACTGTTCCACTGGATGTCATAAGGTGAATGCACCAATTTGTAAGTCGCTCTGGATAAGAGCGTCTGCTAAATGACTTAAATGTAATGTAAATGTAAATATCATTTGGTATGTTATACAGATCACATGTACCACCCTCCCTTATCTCTTAAATGAAAATCCCATAGGCCTCAACATTATGTACAAGGTATGTGTATGAAACCATTATCAAAACAGTTTTTCATTCACATTTACAACAAAAACCAAGGTATGAATATGGTTGTGTGCATGTTTTGTTAAACATCTGTATAAATGGCCTCCCAAGTGAGGCAGCGGTATAAGGCACTGCATAGCAGTGCTTGAGGTGTCACTATAGCCCTGGGTTCGATCCCAGGCTGTCACAGCCAGCCGTGACCTGGAGACCTATGAGGCAGCGCATGTTTGGCCTAGCATCGTCCGGGTTGGTGTTTGGCTGGCCGGGATATCCATGTCCAATCTCTCTCTAGCGACTCCTTGTGGCAGGCCTGGCACCTGCAAGCTGACAGCTATCACCAGTTGTACGGTCTTTCCTCCCACACATTGGTGCAGCTGGCTTCCGGGTTAAGCGAGCAGTGTGTCAAGAAGCTGATAGAGGAATTTTTAATTCCCTTATGTTTTATTGCCAAAACCAATTAAATTCGCACTCATTTCTAATTCATGATAAGTTGTAAGTTTATCATTTGCATGAATTAGCAAGAGACCAGTCTTAAAAAACAAGTTCAGCATTTATTCTCGATGAGTACTGACCCAAAATACAAAGAACATTACATTTTAAATCTGAAGAAGACATAAAATGACGTCATCAGTTACACCCCCTCTCCCAGTCTTACAATGGCGTAGTATTCGGTCCTGGAGATAGTTTCACTCCCCTCATAAACTACATTCCAACCTGCCTAAAGGATATACTTCTCTCTGCTAATGGAATCCAACCAAAACATTCTTATCTGTTTGAAGTACTATCTTATCTCTGCTTTAAAACTTTCCCAGGAGACACAGACACAATTAATTTCTGCTTACATTTTCAGTAACAGTACAATTAAGAACCCATACTTTTCAAATAATAACATAATAGTATTAGCATGAATGGTTCTAATCATTAAAGTATACATAATTGATCATCTAAACTATATTTTCCTCTATCAGAAGCATTGCGGCTTGGCAGGGTCGTGTTTCGGAGGATGCATGGCTCTCGACCTTCGCCTCTCCCGAGTCCCATCGCTGCAACTCCTGTATGTATAAGACTAACTACAAATTGGAAACCACGAAATTAGGGGTAAAAGTACACAAAAACAAATCATCTGAATTATTTATATTTTTGGGATTCACAGACTTCACCCTTCCTACACCTCTGAATATAACGGGAAACCTGTTCGATCACCATTCACTGCAAAATCATTCTGGTTATGGAGAACATCAACACATTAACATCACCACACCAGTGGATATTGGACATGGGGATCTGCTGGGAGTTTACCTCATATTTTGAGTTTTTTATTCTGCTTTGCCATTAAAATCATAACTTAATTCATTCATTTAACTAGGCAAGTCAGTTAAGAACAAATTCTTATTTACAATGATGGCCTACACCTGCCAAACCCGGACATTGCCGCCCTATAGGACTCCCAATCACGGCCGGTTGTGATGTAGACCACTGCGCCACTTGGGTGCCCGAAGACTGACAACTCAAGTATTGTGTTATTGTTATGGGTTTTATTAAAAATAATAATAGGGGAGGGCTCCCCCGTCTGTCCTGAGCCTCCAGAGCCTCCCGTCTGTCATGAGCCTCCAGAGCCTCCCGTCTGTCATGAGCCGCCAGAGCCTCCCGTCTGTCATGAGCCGCCAGAGCCTCCCGTCTGTCATGAGCCGCCAGAGCCTCCCGTCTGTCATGAGCCGCCAGAGCCTCCCATCTGTCATGAGCCGCCAGAGCCTCCCGTCTGTCATGAGCCGCCAGAGCCTCCCGTCTGCCAGAGCCGCCATTCAGCCAGGATCTGCCAGAGCCGGCAGTCAGCCAGGATCTGCCAGAGCCGCCAGTCAGCCAGGATCTGCCAGAGCCGCCAGTCAGCCAGGATCTGCCAGAGCCGCCAGTCAGCCAGGATCTGCCAGAGCCGTCAGTCAGCCAGGATCTGCCCTTCAGTCCCGAGCTGCCCCTCAGTCCCGAGCTGCCCCTCAGTCTGGAGCTGCCCCTCAGGCCGGAGCTGCCCCTCAGTCCAGTGGGGCCATTTAGAAGGGTCGCTGTGTTTAGGAGGCCACAGAGGCGGACAATGAGGCAGAGAAAGACTGTGGTGAAGTGGGGTCCACGTCCCGCGCCAGAGCAGCCACAGCGGACAGACGCCCACCCAGGCCCTCCCCTATAGGTTAAGGTTTTGCGGCCGGAGTCCGCACCTTTGGGGGGGGGGGTTACTGTCACGTTCTGACCTTTTATTTCTGTTGTTTTGTCATTATTTTGTATGGTCAGGGCGTGAGTTGGGGTGGGCAGTCTATGTTTGTTTTTCTATGATTTGGGGATTTCTATGTTTCGGCCTAGTATGGTTCTCAATCAGTGGCAGGTGTCATTAGTTGTCTCTGATTGAGAATCATACTTTGGTAGTATGGGTTTCACTGTTTGTTTCCTTGTCTGTGTTTTTCACCACACGGTACTGTTTTGGTTTTTGTTCGTTGCACGTTGCACGTTTATTGTTTTTGTATTCAGTTGTGTTCATGTTAAGTATTTCTTATTAAAAGAACCATGGACACTTACCACGCCACATATTGGTCCTCCGATCCTTCTCGCCTCTCCTCTTCAGACGAAGGAGAGGAAATCCCTTACAATCATGGCATTAATATGTCACATATAAGTTTGCAAACATTGTAAAAAATAATGTTCTCCTGGTAATGTTCTCTAATTGCCCTATGATTGTCCCAGTGTTCTGTCACTCATGGGGACACTACGTCACCGCCAAATCTATGGGCAGAGCTCGGAAATTCAAGCCACTTGGGTGCTGCCATAGAGTTACATTAGAAGTGCCCATCCAAGAAGGCTCAAGATCATTGGCCACAGATAAAATTACATCAAATCACGTTATATCTACAGTAGCTTTGATTGGACTGATCATGTCAACGTCATACTTTCAAATCTTAGCTAGCAGTCATCATCATGAATCAAGTCGACAATCTCCTGGCAAATCCTTTTTAATCCTTGTCATATGAAGATAAATTATACATAAAACGTGTCGGGGATCATAGGCCATTGGACATAAACATTACACAGCAAGTTGTAAATCACAAATTCAACAATGAGTGGTTTGGAAGGAATGAGTAGCCTGCTATTCAGTGGAGTGGATGTGTGGTCCCAATTCTGGGTTTAAGAGTCTCTTTTCCAAGCTTAAAATGCTAAACATTCAACATTGGCCATGCTGTCAATCCAGCATGATTTCTGCCGCGCTCAAAACAAATGTTAACTTAGAACTGGGAAATCTGACTTCAGTGAGTTCAAGACAACTGGGAACTCAGGGGGAAAATACTAGCTCCGACTGGGAAAATACATTTTGAACAGTCATCCAACTTGGAATTGTAAATCGGGAACTCTGGCCTCTTTCTAGAGATACAACCTGAAGATCACTGACGTCATCATGATCCGACCTTGTTTTTTGTTGTTGTTGAGTTCTCAGTTGTCTTGAAAGCACCATAAATCCAGAGAATACCAGACTTTGATGACAAAATTTGCCCACGAAGGACTGCCGCACCATCTTCCTGTTCAAGTGAGCACAGCACAAAAAGGTGAGTCCAAAAATGTCTTGTATGCTGCTGCATAAATTATGTAATATGCCAGGGAGATATGTATACTGTAGCTAAGAAAGTAATAATAAGTGTATGTTGTGTAGTAAGCTGTTAGTAGCCCATGTGCCTCACCCTAATAATTTGGTCTATTTTCCCTGACTTAGTGGTGCACATGTAGCCTATAACCTGTTTTAGAGAAATGTAATCATTGAATATTGTAAGAGCTTTCATTGTCTGCTAATATGCCCCCTGTATTTATCCTACTGTTCTGACTTGATGTACAGGGAGAACACTGTAAGAACGGCCCATGTTCTGAATTCTGTCGCTGTACATTTCAAAAGTGCTGAACAAATAGTTATATTGACTATGTCTGTCCTGGCTCACTCATTAATGTCTTAATCAAAATTACGCATTTCCTCTTATCCGCTTGTCGGCCCTTATGCTCCGCTGATAGCCAGGTGTAGCAGTGGTAAGGTGTTGGGACTGCTGTTGGGACTCTGCTGTTCAGACAGCTTTATGTAGGCCCTAACAGTTTGTGGACACTGTTTGTCGCCATTATAGTGCAATTAATGTATTGTTTAGTGTTGTGTTGTGTTCTTTGCCCACCAATATGTACATGCTAAAATTGCCACTGCACAAGATATAGTCCCGACACAAATCTGGGGTTGCTACTGTTGGATCTTGTATTTTACATTATAGCCATTACCATATATATGATTGAATATTATCTGCTGTTGGCTTGTGTGGATGTATGTATGTGTTATGCAACATAGCTGACTTGAAACATTGTTAAAAGTATAAGGGCCATGGGACTTTCTCATGATGGAAAAATACAGAGAAGCATGAAGACAGGAACTGTTCAAATTAGTTGGGAGGGGGGCACATTCAGAGCGGGGTGTTGCGAGAACAAGCGGTCTTTTGTTAGATAACAGGAGCCAGGTGCGAGATAACGGTATGGAGCATGAGAGCCTGGATGTTCTTCACAAGCAAGTTACATCTATCAACAGAAGCGCCAAGAGGCGGGGACTCGCCTGAGCGCCTGCAATAGGCTGAGCATGTTTAAACCACGCCCAGTCTCTACTGTGATAGGCCAACAGACGGGTTGGAACTGTCTATCACAGTATAA
The DNA here is from genome assembly GCF_021184085.1 of Oncorhynchus gorbuscha. NCBI lineage: Eukaryota > Metazoa > Chordata > Actinopteri > Salmoniformes > Salmonidae > Oncorhynchus > Oncorhynchus gorbuscha. The sequence continues at coordinate 21,502,315 of NC_060195.1, forward strand.
AGAATACTGTTTACATACACCCTGTCAGTTCTCTGTTCTGCCCTGCGTGGTATTACAGTGAGTATATACGAAAGTTGCATTTGCCATTTATTACTTAGCTAATAAAAAATACATAGTATAAAATCGGTGACTCATTGTTATATTTATCCTGATACCAGATTTGAATTTACGCAACTCCAACACTACCCAAGCCTACTGGTCGTTCCTTCCATCGATTCAGTTGCCAGGGACGCGGCCCAGTCTTTAAGTCTTTTTGTTCTGTATCTATGGACGCGACCCAGTAGTTCCTCTACATGTTCTATTGCCATACTGGCTGGCAACGTTCTTATCACTTGCTCGCTAGCTAGCCAACTACAGCTAACGTACAGTCACATCAAATAGTCCAGACTGATTAACAGCAAAGTAGCTACATTTGTTTAAGCTGTTTTCGAGTGGCATTTATTTGGATACATCCATACCAATAAGATAATGAGGCACGATTTCACCTGGCATGGAAAATGTGCTCTCCTCAGGACACCGTTGTACAGAGGAGCTAGCCAACAACACAACTAACACAATCACTTCAAACTGAAGCTGGAAAAACTGCAAACTAGCTGCACATTGTTTAGTTTGACCATTTTTCAATTGACATTCATTTGTAAATATCCATTAAAATGATGCCAGCGGATTCATGATTTCGACTGGATGGGAAACGCTACCTGCCTGCCTTTCTCATCCCGACTCTTTCACTACTATGGGAAAGATGGAGATCAAATGTAAATATTGTAACAATGTTGTCGGAGAGACAGACAGCAAGGTTTATATAGATATTTTTAGATATAGATATTTTCTGTTGAAAACTAAATGTTAGTCTAAAACGAGATCATGTCTAGATGCTTTTTATAGTGGATATTGAGTTTATAAAGTGCCTGGCTAGGCTGATGAGACAGTAGATTGCACAGTCAGATGGAACAGAGTAAATAGGCATTTTGAATTAGATTTAGCCGGTGGTAATTTGTGGAATAGAAACAGGAAAAATGTGGTTTTAACCAATCAGCATTCAGGATTAGACCCACCCGTTGTATAACGTGTTGAACAAGTATTCCTTTGGACAAATATGTGAGAGGAGTACACTCTGCTGGTCATTTTTTATATTACGGGTTTAGAGTAAAACTGCTTTGTGGGTATTAAATACGTCATTGATTGATATTATATGGAACTTGGTCTTCAATAATCCAATGACATGTTGATTGATTCAACTATTTGAAATGTCAATATTTATTCAACAGCAAATATAATTTGCTCCATATGTTACAGTGGGCTTTAGGGTGTCACTTTAATTTTCCACTGTAGAAATTATAAAATAAATCACAAATGATTAAATACAAATAACACATAAGCCTAGGCCATTATTAAGTATTTATATAACAAAATAAAGAATAGCCTTAAAACTTTATTATATAAGTGTTTTTCCTTAGAGTGAGTCTGAGTGCATGGACTTTCATTCTCAAACTGCAGTAGGCCTAGCCCTATAACAATGCCATTAGCCCCGCCTCTACTCATATTGGGGCCCCTGCCGCTGCTCGCATAGTTCAGTCCGGTTACATGTGCATATCAGTGGACCGTCACGAGCCATCATGTCCAGACTGAGCCTGGCCTGCGCTATCGCCATTCTCGCAGTGCTTTTGTCGGGATCCTGCCTCGCCAGCCGCAAACTTCTAGTGTTCCTCATCGATGGTTTTCGACACGATTACATGGACGATCTGCAAAACTTGCCTGGGTTTAAAGAGATTATGGATAATGGGGTCAAAGTGGATTACTTGACCCCCGACTTCCCCAGCCTTTCATACCCCAATTACTACTCACTAATGACAGGTGAGATGATTTTACCTTTGACTGACTGTGCCTCAAAGTTACAGCGATGAAAACATATAGATTAGGCTACGAAAGGTTGACCATGATTGATCACCAAATCAGATTCGTTATCTTGGACATACCGTGTTACTAAATGGTAAGTTCACAGATTGCAATCCATTTGAACCTTTATTGCTTGCCTGAACAAATAGGAAATAGTGACAGTGGAGTTTAAACTTTGATGTTTATGTACAAAGTTGTAAAGTAGCCATTTGTACTCGGTTGTGGCTACAGTGAAATAACAATAACTGGTCAATCATTCTCATCAATATTGTTGCAGAATGACTCATTGGTAATGAATGATTTGATAACTTAGGTTGACATATTAACCCAACAATTACTGAAAGGAAACTTTACACCATGGAATGGAACGCAGATAACATTTCATAAGTAGGCCATACTCTGAAATCCTTGTGTAGACATTTTGCTAGCAGCCTAATTCCGTGATGGATGTATAATACATCCATTGATGGACAGGAGCCTGGCACAGCTGTCCTGGGCCCTCAAGCAGTAGAACTCTGCCTCATCAGTAACAGAGCCCCATGCCCCTCTCCCTCCTGGCAACCACACTGTCTCTATTGTGCCATTTACGTATGTTATGAGTGAAAACGAGGGACAACCAGAGCCATGTATCTAGAGAGTTGGGCCAATGAGGTTTCTGCATTATGGTACATTCAGCCATGTTTAGCGCCCCATTACCATTACATGGGAAATATTTAAACAATGCTATGTCACAGAATGTCAGTTGAAGTCAGAAGTTTACATACACCTTAGCCAAATACATTTAAACTCAGTTTTTCACAATTCCTGACATTTAATCCTAGTAAAAATGTCCTGTCTTAGGTCAGTTAGGATCACCACTTTTTATATTTTAAGAATGTGAAATGTCAGAATAACAGTAGTGATTTATTTCAGCTTTTATTTCTTCACATCACATTCCCAGTGGGTCAGAAGTTTACTTACACTCAATTAGTATTTAGTAGCATTGTCTTAAACAATTGAAACTTGGGTCAAACATTTCAGGTAGCCTTCCACAAGCTTCCCACAATAAGCTGGGTGAATTTTGGCCCATTTCTCCTGACAGAACTGGTGTAACTGAGTCAGGTTTGTAGGTCTCCTTGCTCACACACACTTTCTCAGTTCTGCCCACACATTTTCTATAGGATTGAGGTCAGCGCTTTGTGATGGCAACTCCAATACCTTGACTTTGTCCTTTTTTGCCACAACTTTGGAAGTATGCTTGGGGTCATTGTCCATTTGGAAGACCCATTTGCGACCAAGCTTTAACTTCCTGACTGATGTCTTGAGATGTTGCTTCAATATATCCACAATTTTCCTACCTCATGATGCCATCTATTTTGTGAAGTGCACCAGTCCCTCCTGCAGCAAAGCACCCCCACAACATGATGCTGCCACCCCCCGTGCTTCAAGGTTGGTATGGTGTTTTTTGGCTTGCAAGCCTCCCCCTTTTTCCTCTAAACATAACGATGGTCATTATGGCCAAACAGTTGTATTTTGTTTCATCAGACCAGAGGACCAAATAGCACAATCTTTGTCCCAATGTGCAGTTGCAAACCGTTGTCTCGCTTTTTTTTATGGCAGTTTTGGAGCAGTGGCTTCTTCCTTGCTGAGCGGCCTTTCAGGTTATGTCGATAAAGGACTCGTTTTACTGTGGATATAGATACTTTTCTATCGGTTTCCTACAGCATCTTCACAAGGTCCTATATTTACACTTTTCGCACCAAAGTACATTCATCTCTAGGAGACAGAACGCGTCTCCTTCCTGAGCGGTATGACGGCTGCGTGGTCCCATGGTGTTTATACTTGTGTACTATTGTTTGTACAGATGAACACTGTACCTTCAGGCATTTGGAAATTGCTCCCAAGGATGAACCAGACTTGAACCAATTGTTTTTCTGAGGTTTTGGCTGATTTATTTTGATTTTCCCATGATGCCAAGCAAAGAGGCACTGAGTTTGAAGGTAGGCCTTGAACTACATCCACAGGTACACCTCCAATTGACTCAAATGATGTCAATTAGTCAATCAGAAGCTTCTAAAGCCATGACATAATTTTCTGGAATTTTCCAAGCTGCTTAAAGGCACAGTCAACTTAGTGTATATAAACTTCTGACACACTGGAATTGTGATGCAGGGAATTATAAGTGAAATAATCTGTCTGTAAACAATTGTTGGAAAAATTACTTGTGTCATGCACAAAGTAGATGTCCTAACTGACTTGCCAAATCAATAGTTGTTAACAAGAAATTTGTAGAGTGGTTGAAAAACAACTTTTAATGACTCCAACCTAAGTGTATGTAAACTTCTGACTTCAACTGTATATATTTAAAGTTAGGCCAACTTTTAGAATTTTGAATATTGTTCTAATTCTAGACACTCCATGACATAGAATTGTTTAAATATTACCCATGTAATGTTAATGGGGTGCTAACATGGCTGCCATAGAATGCTGTTGTGTCATATGAACGCATCATAATGCAGAAACCTCATTGGCCCAACTCTCTAGATGCATGGCTCTGGTTGTCCCTTGTTCTCACTCATTTTTAATTTTTAAATTTCACCAGGTAGGCAAGTTGAGAACAAGTTCTCATTTACAATTGCGACCTGGCCAAGATAAAGCAAAGCAGTTCGACACATATAACAACACAGAGTTACACATGGAATAAACAAACATACAGTAGAAAAATAAGTCTATATACAATGTGAGCAAATGAGGTGAGATAAGGGAGGTAAAGGCAATAAATAGGACATGGTGGCAAAGTAAATACAATGTAGCCAGTAAAACACTGGAATAACATATGTAAGTGGAACAATAGAGACAGTGTGGTTGCCAGGAGGGAGAGGGGTGTTTACAGGTACAATACTCATTTACAACATTTTTGAACGGTAGTGTACTTAACACACTGCTTTACATCTAATCAGTTCTCTCATATACCTAACAACATACACTGCTTTGCACCTGAACGGTTCTCTCATATACCTAACAACATACACTGCTTTGCACCTGAACGGTTCTCTCATATACCTAACAACATACACTGCTTTGCACCTGAACGGTTCTCTCATATACCTAACAACATACACTGCTTTGCACCTGAACGGTTCTCTCATATACCTAACAACATACACTGCTTTGCACCTGAACGGTTCTCTCATATACCTAACAACATACACTGCTTTGCACCTGAACGGTTCTCTCATATACCTAACAACATACACTGCTTTGCACCTGAACGGTTCTCTCATATACCTAACAACATACACTGCTTTGCACCTGAACGGTTCTCTCATATACCTAACAACATACACTGCTTTGCACCTGAACGGTTCTCTCATATACCTAACAACATACACTGCTTTGCACCTGAACGGTTCTCTCATATACCTAACAACATACACTGCTTTGCACCTGAACGGTTCTCTCATATACCTAACAACATACACTGCTTTGCACCTGAACGGTTCTCTTAGCCAAACACTGGACCTCTTCAGAGTCCTGGAAGTGAATGACACCATCAATGACAGTGTAGTAGTGACATAACAACAGATGTAGGTAGTACTTCAGTGATAACAGCCCTGGGCTGTATGGCTCCTCAGTCAGCGGCTATATCTCCACTCCAGGCTGAACCCCTGGCAGAGAGAGTGCAGAGGGAAGAACAGTAAAGCCCGAAAGACAACAGATTCTGTCAAATCCCTCCCAATCACCGGATCACTTTGTGGATGATTTGCTGATGTAAGTTGTTTTGGAAGAGCACATTCCCCTCAACAAAGCCTCGGCTTAGGCTGCTACCATCATTTTGTGCACGTGCATTAACAACGTAACCAAAACAGAGCTGACAAAGGCCATCTGACACAGGGACCTCCAGTCACCCCGGCCATCTGACACAGGGACCTCCAGTCACCCCGGGCATCTGACACAGGGACCTCCAGTCACCCCGGGCATCTGACACAGGGACCTCCAGTCACCCCGGGCATCTGACACAGGGACCTCCAGTCACCCCGGGCATCTGACACAGGGACCTCCAGTCACCCCGGGCATCTGACACAGGGACCTCCAGTCACCCCGGGCATCTGACACAGGGACCTCCAGTCACCCCGGGCATCTGACACAGGGACCTCCAGTCACCCCGGGCATCTGACACAGGGACCTCCAGTCACCCCGGGCATCTGACACAGGGACCTCCAGTCACCCCGGGCATCTGACACAGGGACCTCCAGTCACCCCGGGCATCTGACACAGGGACCTCCAGTCACCCCGGGCATCTGACACAGGGACCTCCAGTCACCCCGGGCATCTGACACAGGGACCTCCAGTCACCCCGGGCATCTGACACAGGGACCTCCAGTCACCCCGGGCATCTGACACAGGGACCTCCAGTCACCCCGGGCATCTGACACAGGGACCTCCCGTCACCACGGGCATCTGACACAGGGCCCTCCCGTCACCACGGGCATCTGACACAGGGCCCTCCCGTCACCACGGGCATCTGACACAGGGCACTCCAGTCACCACGGGCATCTGACACAGGGCCCTCCCGTCACCACGGGCATCTGACACAGGGCCCTCCAGTCACCACGGGCATCTGACACAGGGCCCTCCAGTCACCACGGGCATCTGACACAGGGCCCTCCAGTCACCACGGGCATCTGACACAGGGCCCTCCAGTCACCACGGGCATCTGACACAGGGCCCTCCAGTCACCACGGGCATCTGACACAGGGCCCTCCAGTCACCACGTGCATCTGACACAGGGCCCTCCCGTCACCCCAGGCATCTGACACAGGGCGGTCTAGTCACGCCGGGCTAGACTGCAACCATGCAGAAGGAGCTATTTCAAAGCTGATGGAGCTTTTCAGAGACTGGTTTATTTGGAGGGGGTCAGGGAAGGGGGCTTCTTCAGAAGAGCCAAGTGCTGCAGCTCTACCTGTGAGTTTACTGAACAGACTGCAGGGTTTCTACACATAGAAAGAGGAGAGAGTACTTCTTACTGTCCTGCTGTATATTATAAAAGATATTCTCTGGTACTTTTGTATTCTTTGTAGTTCTAAAAGTTGCGCTCACAAGCCAAAAGTGGTCCCCGAAAATGACGTACTACGTCACATGTGCAGATATGTGTGCCACGTCATTGCGATCTTTCTCTCGCTCTGCTGTGTGTGCATCTTTCTAGCTGTCACTCAAATGTCGAGGAACCAGTAGTGGTGCGTGGGTAACATCACTGGGGTAGGCAAGCCAGGGAAAAATGCCATATTAAAACCTTTTGTGTTGTCACAATTGCATTGTTTGCTCTATAACCTGTTAGTTAATATGCCTTGACACCGTGATATATAGGCCAAGACAAGAAAAAGACACAGTGGCAGAATAAATTCAACCACATCTTTGATTCATCACAAAAACGGAGAGCAACATCTGTCTGGTGAGTCCACAAAGCATATTGCATGTAACAAACAGTTACATGACCAACAGTGTTGTCAAGCAAGGTAATGTTTCCAACATTTTCGGACTACTAAACAACTATTGATTTGGAAACACAGAGAGTTACAGCATGTCGTAAAGAAAGCATGAGCTATCTTCAACATAATCTAATCTCCTATGATGATTTCTGTGTGTGCGTTTGTGGGCGTGTGCGGGCGAGCAAGTAGAAAAAAACCTGTTGACTCACCCTACTTGTAGAGAAACGTGAAATCCATCCTCCTCTCATGTTGCCGAAACGTACCATGACTCAAACATTAGTTTTTGTTGTCCTAGGCTCCCTGGCTAAAATGTTTGCTCGCTAGCCTAAGTTCTATTCATGGGCAACAATGCACTGGGCCAGCTAGTTAACATTAGCCTACTACTTCTAGCTACCATCCTCTCAGGCTAGGGGCACTACAATGTATGAATTTATGGTTGGATCAGAATCTCCATTGTGATCCTTGGCTAGTAGCCTACACAGGGATTTGGACTTGTGGTTTTACTTAATTTATCTCCATCCATGGTTAATTTAGGAAAGGGCCATTTTAGCTAGCTAACCACTGGAGGACAACGACACAAGGAGATTCAACAATAAAGAATGTCTGTCAATGACATTTGACTTTTGATGTGATTGGTGAGAAGCCAAATTCTAACTGGCTTCCTTTGACACTTTTTTGGGGGAGTGCTAGGACCATTCACAGTTGAGCTCAGTCAGTTTAGCTCAACACTGATTGGCTATTATTTGAAAAATGTATTAATTTAGAGTCCAAATGCTTGCTGGCTTCCCTTGCATTCAATGCTATGGGTAGCATTAATATCATACTTTTTTTGACCAGACTGCATCAGTTAGATGGGCTATACATATTGAGACAGAGTGGCGCTGTTTCACTTGCTCGGATTCTTTCTCCGGTGAGATACATTCAGCCTCTTGCAAATTGAAAGAAAAGTATGAAACACAGAGAGATGAAAGATGCATTAAAAAACATTTTTGTATTTAGTTCTTGGTTCATGTTTTGGGGACGCCTGGCATCCATGAATACATGACACTGGTTGGAACTCAAATTGCTAGGAGGCTGGTCCACCTGGGGGGAAATGGCGCCAGTAATTAGTTGCTTTCAAACTAGGGATTTCATGCCTAATCGAGGTTAGACAGTAATTCTGCTCATAGATTATGCATGTATATAAAGGTCCTTTACTGGCCCCATTCACCCTCAGTGCTATTTCAACTGAACCTCAGATGTCCATAGAGACTATTGCAGGCAGCTAACAAAACACACCTGCAGTTTTTGTTTTTCTCAAAGGAAAAACTCTAGGCTGAGCTACCAAAATGATTCAGAGCATTTATTTGAGTCATTTCTGAATGTCGTAACTCTAACCAGCTGTGGCTCCAAAATACCTGAGATTAGCTACATTCCTGGCATCACTTTAATAAGGAACAACATAGTTGCAAGAGTGCCTCTACAAACAGCAGTGGCAGTACTAAACGGTTGTTCAAATAAAAGATGTGTCCTTGCTCAACGTGTTGTCGTGTATGAGTTGTGACTGTAGTTGTGTTAGTGCTGTGACTAGTTGTTAGTGCTGTGGCTGTAGTTGTGTTAGTGTTGTGACTGTAGTTGTGTTGTGACTAATTATGACTGTAGTTGTGTTTTATGTTAATTGTTCTGTTTGTGTTGTGAGTTGTGATGCTGGGTAGTGTGAGCCTGCTAGGGGAAGGGAGGAGGAGGCCCTGCCTGTGTGTGTGGATGACCTTAAGTCTGTGTGTTTTGTAAGGGTGGGGGAGAAAGCACTCGCTCACTGTCTCAATTGAATTGAACCTAGAGAACTTAGCAGTAAAACAACTTTAACGAATGAAGACGTCAGCGCTCAGATAATCATTTATTTTATTGCATCATATCAGTCCTAGGCATGGTTTGTTTCAGCAAGTTAACCAACACTCTTAGAAAAAAGGTGCTACTAGAACCTTAAATGGTTCTTCTGCTGTCCGCATAGGAGAACCCTTTGAATAACCCTTTTTGGTTGCAGGTAGAATCCTTTTGGGTTCCAGGTAGAACCCTTTCTACAGAGTGTTTTACATGAATCCCAAAAGGGTTTTACATTAATCCCAAAAGGGTTCTTCTACCTGGAACCAAAAAGGGTTCTCCTATGGGGACAACCAAATAACCATTTTGGAACCTCTTTTTCTAAGCGTGTAGGCTCTGTGACAAAAAAGCATCCGGCTGACTGCCGTTACACAATACATCATATTTTGTGAATGCTGGCTGTGTTTAAAGCACTGGGGGGTTAGCTTGCAAACTTAACATGACCCAACATCCCATAACAAATACAGAACAGTAAAATTACAGGTCAACTGGTTGTTTAATGAAAAGAACTGAAGTATTCAGTATTCATGTCCGGGATCATGGATACCAACTTAGTTAACATCTAAATGATGGTTTATAACTGAAACACAGCCGAGGAAAACAGTTTTCAGTCACAGGAACCCTTTTGGACCGAGTTGGATAAAAATAAGTAACTGGGCCAGAAATACTCCAATGTCCTTATAAAGCTGGCACACATCAAACTCACTACTCTCCCTTGAGTCTTTGCCCATAAAGTCTTCTCTATGTTCATATCTAACTTCTGAAATATAAAAGCAATTTCTGGGTTTTCAGGCCGGTACTGTGAAGTGCACCAAATGACAGGGAATTACATGTGGGATCAGGGCTCTCTCAAGGAATTCCTAATCGGCATCAACCCAGACAGTCGGCTGCCAATGTGGTGGGACGGGTCTGAGCCCATCTGGGTAACCATGCAGAAACTCGGAAAGAAAGTCTTCATGTACTATTGGCCCGGTAAGGACAACTCTGGCAAGACTAAAGAAAGACATTAAGGCCCCCCAGTGATATTACATTGTTTTGGATATAATTATAGTTCTTCAAGTATTTAAAATGTTTTGTCTACCAGTCATATACAGAACACAGGAATCAGATGATATTCTGGAATCAGATGATATTCTGGAATCAGATGATATTCTGGAATCAGATGATATTCTGGAATCAAATGAAATGCTTTCCATTGATGTTCATTCCAATTGGATCATCAAGCGTGAACTTTCTAGAAGCATAGTGAGCAGTGATGTGACCTGTATTCTACTGTCATGTTATCAGGTTGTGAGGTGGAGATTCTGGGTGTGAGACCTTCGTTCTGTGAGGAATATGTCTACAATCCCACAGAGAGAAATCTGACAGATTCTATTGAAAGAGCTCTCGATGGTTTACGGTAAGAAATGGAGGTATTTTGGCATCAGCCAGGTTTGGAAATGTAGTGCCATTCTGTTGTGTTATAACAACAAGCATGTGTTTACTTCATCAGTAGTGGCAGAGCAGACATGGCTGCTGTGTACTATGAGAAGATTGACGTAGAGGGGCATCACTATGGCCCCATGTCTTCTCAGGTGAAGACTGCTGTTCAGAGGCTGGACATCGCCTTCCAGGTTCTAAACCAAAAAATTAAGGTTAGGCCCTATATTGTTTTCCAAACATTGAAAAGAGACGAAAAATGAACAACTCAATCCAGCAAAAATGTTTCCATTCTCCAATGATTTGTACAAAGTAACAGACACAGCCTACTGATTGTGGTGAGAATGTTGAGCGGACATTGTGACCAGATGGCCTTGGTCGAAAGTAGTGCACTATATAGGGAATAGGGAGCCACTGGGTCCTGGGCTAAAGTAGTGCACTATATATAGTGAATAGGGAGCCATTGGGCCCTGGGCTAAAGTAGTGCACTATATATAGTGAATAGGGAGCCATTGGGCCCTGGGCTAAAGTAGTGCACTTTATAGGGAATAGGGAGCCATTTGGGACACGGACTTTGATCTGAACAGGTCACCACCACCCTGCTGTATTTCAGGAGAAGGACCTGCGTGACGAGCTGAACATCATCATGTTCTCCGACCATGGGATGACAGAGATCAAGTGGATGGAGAAAGTCATTGAGCTTGTGACGTACATAAACATGTCTGACGTTGTCAAGATGATGGACCGGGGGCCTGTCGTCAGTCTGTGGCCAAAACAAGCTAAATATGAGGAGGTAAATTGATTTCCATTTCATACATACAGGCCAATTGTCTTTCAACCCAGCCAAGACACTGGAAAAAACACGCATCCTTGATTTCTCCTCTCTGCCAGAGTAAACAGAAACAAACATGTCATGTTGGCACATTTAGTCACTTGAATACTCTTCTCTGTCAAAAATCAAACATTTCCAAAACGTTTGCGCCGTAACAATGTATATGAAAGGCCTCAGTCAAGCCAGCCATAACTTCTGTATCCAAATGTACAGGCGACGGTCCCATATGTCATTACCATGGGGTTACCTACTGCGCTGTAGAGTGGTATGCAATTTGCAGCTACACCTCTCCCTGAGCAAAGCAGGGAGGAAAAACATGAATAAAATGTGTAGTGAATCTGAGTTGTGTTGATGGCAGGTCTACAGAGCACTGAGCAGTGTACGGAACATGAATGTCTACAGGAGGAATCAGGTCCCTGATCGCTTCCATTACAAGGGGGGGAAGTTTGTCTCCAGTCTGACCCTGGTGGCTGACCCTGGCTGGTTCATAACAGAGGTAAGGCTTTGACACATCACATCTCAGTGATGATATACCTAGTTTACATTACAAATGGCATCCTATTCCCTATATAGTGCACTACCTTTGACTATAGCTCTATGGACCCTGGTCAAAAGTAGTGCACTATATAGGGAATCAAGTGTAATTTGGGACAATTCCTTAGCGTGCTATTACGTACAGCAAATGAGCAACACTGGAACAAGTAGGCTAACCTTCATTCCACTGTCTTTTAACCCATTTTGTACTGACATGGCTGCCTCTGTTTTCAGAGCAAGTCCAAACTGCCTTTCTGGCAGAACAGCAGTTCACCAGAGCCGCAGGGATGGCAGCATGGTTGGCACGGCTACGACAATGAGTTTGTGGACATGCGGGGCTTCTTCTTAGCACAGGGACCAGGTAACAACTGTCTGACCAGTAGGCTTTTATAGACATAGAATTATACTGAACAAAAAATGTAAATGCAACATTTACAAAGATATTACGGAGTTGCATAGAAGGCAATCAGTCAATTGAAATAAATAAATTAGGCCCTAATCTTCCTCAGACGATCCCGCAGGTGAAGAAGCCGGATGTGGAGGTCCTGGGCTGGTTGAGAAATTAACATTATATTCTCTGGCAACAGTTCTGTTGGACATTCCTGCAGCCAAACTTGAGACGTTTGTGGCATTGTGTTGTGTGACAAAACTGCACATTTTAGTGGCCTTTTATTGTGCCCAGCACAAGGTGTACCTGTGTAATGATCATGCTGTTTAATCAGCTTCTTGATATGACACACCTGTCAGGTGGATGGATTGTCTTGGCAAAGTAGAAATGCTCACCAACAGGGATGTAAACACATTTGTGCACAAAACTTGAGAGAAATATGTTTTTTGTGCATATGGAACATTTATTAGATCTTTTATTTTAGCTCATGAAAAATGGGACCAACACTTTACATGTTGCATTTATATTTTTGTTCAGTGTGTGTATATATAGATATAGGATCCCAATGTACTGTACATGGTAAACACAGTGCCTGTGTACTAAATCATCACTCTCATTGTGATCATTAACATGATCTGAGCTGTACTGCTTATAACTTTTTATTGAACTTCAATATTCTAATCAGTGTTATGACTCTTATCATTATCATGAGTCAAACACCTCAAATAACACTGATGTACTTTGGAAGTGACCCAGAAAATCATTTCTACTCTGCTGTACTGTCTTTGCCATGATAAAATCCACAGGTATAATAATCAACAAATTGTCTTACCTACAGATTTCAAGAGGAATGTGCGTGCGGCCCCTATCAGAGCAGTGGATGTGTACAACCTGATGTGTAAGACTCTGGGGATTCTGCCTCTGCCCAACAACGGTTCCTGGTCCCGGGTGGAATACCTTCTCAGTGGCTCTGTGGGCCTGGCCTGGCCTAGTCCTCTCTGGACTCTGGGTCTACTAGCCCTGGTGCTGTCTCTACAGGCTTAGAACCAGAGAGATTCCCTCTTTCACTAGAGTGGGTGATGTCATATACCCACATAGCTCTATAATGCGCTGATAATGGCAGGCAGAGTCATGGATCCTATTAAATGATTATTTTGTGTTTTCATTCCTAATTCTATGGGCAGAGCCATGTGGTTGAGTCCTAGACATTCTGTTACCTAACAGAATGTTACAATGCTCCCCATGTAATGTTAATGGGGAGCTAACATGGCTGCAATAGAATGTTGCGGTGCTATGTAAATGCAGAAATCTCAATGGCCCAACTCTATAAATACATGGTTCTGATGGCAGTAATCTACTCTATCATGGCACCTGAGCCAACACAGGTTTCCAAACCATTTCCTATTCTAAACATGACAGTGAAAAGTACAAAGCACATTGATCACACAGGTTTTATATCTAAATATGGGTTGACAGTGCCTTCAGTTTCAACCAAAACATGTTATAAGTAATCTGGACCAACCTTAGTTCACAATCATCTCTATCGTGATTTGCTGCTGCTAAAGGAGCTAACATGAGCGCCGTAAATTCCTTACAGCATCAATGTCCTCTTCATCATTGTATCTGTGAAGGAGGGTTGGATGAAAGAATGACGTCTTTTTTTTATAATTGTTTGAATATGAGGTTTAGAAGAACTCTGCATTGTTCTATACTGTAATGAAGTAAATGTAGTTTTTTTACTTATTGTCACCTTTGTTTTTTTGCTGCAAATCTTCAGACTTCCATGGAAAAGCTCTGTGGTGTTTCTACTAATTCGATTGATCAATAAAACCTTGAAAAAAAAAACATTTTTGTCTGCTGGACTGTACAATACGCAGTTGTAAGCAGTCATTTTGAAGTAGCAAGTTGACTTTGACAAGGTAAAAGATAAGACTTCCAGAAGCCAGTCAAAGTCAATGTTCTAATACTTTGGGGTTCAAGTCGTCATGTGAAAATGCAGAAGGATAAAGAAGGTTCAAAGCCAAGGCCAATAGCATGGTGGTAGAGCATGGCTTTAAAAGGCACGGTTCAAAGGTCTCAACATGATGTGGTCATTCTGAATGACCTATACATGCGTCATCACAGACGTCGGTTGATATGAAACAGACATCTTTCAATTGAACAATGAGAATGGTGAGACATCTGCTAGTTCAAGATTGGATTGTCAGTTTGAGGCCTAGAATTCTGATACATTGATGGAAATGGAAAAAAAACATGTAGAACTTTACTTAAGAACATCTTAAGTTAAGTGTAAGCAGGCTAATAATACGATTAAGCCAAAATATGTGAAGATGAGGTTGATCTTGGTCAGCCCTCAAACTTATCACTGGGTTATGTTACAATCTGTGAGCACTAATTCAATTATTCACTCTTTACTCTTAGTAAACTCTAGATGTAGTGATTATATTATTTTCAAGCCCCAGAGATGTATTTTCCTGGCAACGTAACAAAATACTGGAGTGACACAAAACAATGATTAAACAAAGAGACAAAATGCTATGAATAAAAAAACAATTTGGAAGTTGTCAGAACCTGTCCAAAAGCAATAAACGTGACCGAATGAAATCCAATAACCTACACGACACGGGCCAAAGGTCATGCAGGAGTTTACACTACATTACCAAAAGTATGTGGACACCTGTTCGTCCAACATCTCATTCCAAAATCATGGACAGTAATATTGAGTTGGTCTCCCCTTTGCTATCACAGCCTCTACTCTTCTGGGAAGGCTTTCCACTAGATGTTGGAGCATTACTGTAGGGACTTGCTTCCATTCAGTCACGAGCATTAATGAGGTCGGGCACTGATGTTGGGCGATTAGGCCCGGCTCTCAGTCGGTGTTCCAATTCATCCCAAAGGTGTTCGATGGAGTTGAGGTCAGGGCTCTTTGCAGGCCAGTCAAGTTATTCCACACCGATCTTGACAAACCATTTCTGTATGGACTTCGCTTTGTGCACAGAGGCATTGTCATGCTGAAACAGGAAAGGGCCTTCCCCAAACTGTTGCCACAAAGTTGGAAACACAGAATCATCTAGAATGTCATTGTATGCTGTAGCGTTAAGATTTCACTTCACTGGAACTAAGGGAACCTAGCCTGAACCATGAAAAGCAGCACCAGACCATTATTCCTCCTCCACCAAACATTACAGTTGGTACTATGCATTGGGGCTGGTAGCATTCTCTGAGCATCCGCCAAACCCAGATTCGTCTGTCGGACTGCCAGATGGTGAAGCATGACTTATCACTCCAGAGAACGTGTTTCCACTGCTCCAGAGTCCAATGGTGTGAGCTTTACACCACTCCAGCCGACACTTGGTATTGCACATGATGATCTTAGGCTTGTGTGCGGCTGCTCGGCCATGGAAACCCATGTCATAAAGCTCCCGACCAACAGTTCTTGTGCTGACATTGCTTCCAGAGGCAGTTTGGAACACGGTAGTGAATGTTGCAACAGAAGACAGATGATTTTTACGTCCTTCAGCACTCGCCGGTCCCGTTCTGTGAGCTTGTCTGGCCTACCACTTCGCGGCTGAGCTGTTGTTGCTCCTAGACATTTTCACTTCACAATAACAACACTTACAGTTGACCAGGGCAGTTCTAGCAGGGCAGAAATCTGATGAACTGACTTGTTGGGAAGTTGGCATTCTATGATGGTGCCACGTTGAAAGTCACTGAGCTCTTCAGAAAGAACATTAAAACTGCCAATGTTTGTCTACGGAGATTGCATGGCTGTGTGCTCAATTTTATACAGCTGTCAGCAACGGGTGTGGCTGAAATAGCCGAATCCACTAATCCACTAATATGAAGGGGTGTCTACATACTTTTGTATATATAGTGTACCTGTCTTATGAACTATTTAGGAACTCATATGTGAAGTGGATGGAGGTTGCTGAGAAGAACTAGTTTTGTTGTTGTAGCCAAATAGAGGCAAGAACTCCATCTAGTGGAGATAGATTGCAGCTCAGATGTGGGTTGGAGGTGCTTTAGCGTCATCTACCGGTGAAAACAAGTTATCAAGCCTCTTAGAGTAGCAATGCTGATCTCGGATCAGGTCCCCCTGGTCCATATCATCTTGTTCATTGTGATCTAAAAGGCTAAACTGATCCCGAATCAGCAGCCCTACTCCGAGGCCATTGATATATCCAGCCCCTGGTCTTCCATTAAATAAAGACATTCAAGACATATAACCAAACATGTTATTTTATTATCTTAAAAAGTAACAATCCCCAAAGGTTATATCACACACACTAGAACAACAGTAAACACCATGACTACACAAAAAGGGACTTAGATATTATAGACATAAAAAATCCCTCTTATTGTTGACATTATTTTACTAAGCATGACAGACCAAGATCATCTACAGTATGACATACCGTCACAATTAGAAACAACGTTGTTGAACTCCATTATAAATCCGCAATGTTAAGGGAAGACATTTCATGGACTGTCAGAATTTCATATGAAATATTTTCAATATAAACAGAACATCCTTCTTGGATGGCTTTTACAGCAACCAGAGAACAGGCATTTATTTCAGTGCAAACATGACAATACAAGGCAGTCTTGGCTGCAATTCTCCCTTTTGATTTCAGAGGGAATTGATGATGTTGATCATTATTTGAAAAGAGCTCACAAAAACTGAAAATGGACCTTTTCAATGCGTTGTCATTGGACTGGAACTGTACTACCAAAGTGACAAGGTTGACACCACTCCCTTCATAGGCTCATCATCACACTGTATGAGACATGGATACTGATGGTACACAGTGCTGAGAGGACGGTGATGTATCCTACGGAAATGCTGTGCTATGAGGTCACCTTTGATATCCTTAACATCATTAAATAGAGGAGAGGAGAACCCCCCCCCCCTCCCCTATAATCAAACTGCACAGAAATGATTACATTTCTGTTGGGGGAAGTGAGAGTCAAAAAGTGAGAATTGCGTGAGAAGAACACCTCTAATAAACTCAGACAGAGAGAGGGGCTAAATAGTCAAGTAGCGCATACATGTGAGCTCTGTTGTCGTGAGAATGACAATAGGAGAGAGTCAGTCCAGCACTTTGACATGGTCTTTGTGTGTGAGTCATTTCTAGGGCTTTAACATTGACATTCACAGGATACAGGCTGATGACAGTGATTTGTAAGAGGAGAGCCACTACTCTACTGTTGTGGAGGTAGTTGTACTAGAGAGAATCTGACAACATAGGGTCAAATATCAAAACAACTCAGAGGGGTGGGGAGAGAGGACCTTATCTGCCTCAATAAAAGAGAGGACTGACCTTATCTGCCTCAATAAAGGGGATGGTTTTCGACGTTGTCCATATTCAAAAGTCCCTTGTTGTTAATTTGAACATGGAATGCCTTCAACAGCACCAGGAATAGTGTGACATTTTTCATCCAATAACAATACAAGTTAGGTTTTTCCATTGTTGGCCATGACTGCCGTGTGGTACTCTGCTTAGAAACTCAATCCCTGTCGGGCATTGAGGCCTTTCCTTAATCTGTATTTACAATGTACCAAAATGTGCTGAGAGACCTGATTCTATGTAAACATTAGCTCTAAGAGCCCAGTTCAAACACTTGGATTTTTAAATCTAGACTACAGCAGCGTCAGGGCTGGGTTCAGTACCACGGAACAGAGGGCTACTCTGGTACACCAATAGTACCCTACAGAGAGGTTAGATGGACTGGACATGTTGCACTCCTAACATCACTAGGATAACATGTCACTTGAACCCTTCGTAAGACTGTCATAATAACGTCATAGCATTATAAACCATAATGACAGCTGCTTATGTCACTTGACACAGACATGACACAAACCATTACTCAGGTATGCTAATTGTCTAGATGTATTGCCAGACAATTAACAAGCCTAAACAACGGTTTCTGTTAGGGCAGCTGTAAATCAGTCATCATGAGCTGACATAACGGTTTATTGCATGTTATATTATCATGACAGCATTATGTAGGCCTTATGGCAGAGGGGTCAGGTAAAGTCTAGCAAGCAGGGCTATGCATGCATCGCATTGTGTCAGAGCCTCATGTGAGCCAGCAGAGGGGGCTAAAGAGTATGTTTAAAAAGCTCAACAGCCACACATAGCCAAAAAAATGTAATTACGAGTGACCTGAGATTATAAAATTATACATTTGACACCAAAATAAGTGACAGAATGTCAACTGGCAGGTCAAAGTCAAATCAGTCACATGAAATAAATTAAAACTGCTCAGTAAAAACAAAAACCTAAAAGGACCTGTAGAATGACGTTTTTTTTTTCTTCCAAGGTTTAGAATGGGATTGAAAAAGATCAATGCCTTTAAATATTTTTAGAAATGTACTCTTGTGAGAAGTGGTGTTACAATGTAGTAGTGAGTAGCACAAATTCAAACATTTGTGAAAAAAACAAACAGAAGATGAGGAAAACTAAACCAAAACCATTGCATGACAGATTGACAATGTAATACCAGTCGCTGAACGGGCTTGTGTGTGTTGTGTCAGCCAGTCTGGATACTAAAACAGCCCCAGTGAGGTGGAGGAGCTGTACTCATCCAAACCCAACACCTCCCTCTTCATTTGATCTCCCTCTCCTGCCACTGTCACACACTGGTGATGGAGGCCAAACAGTTTGAGGGTTTCTGGAGTTTCTCGGGTTGGGTGGTAGGCGGCGGCTCTGGAATGGTCCGGAAGGTGAAAGGTGGACCGTTGCCCGTGGCGATTCCCAGGTGTCCGGGACTCAGAGCCATGTTCTGACGCCTGTTGCTCTCCACGATGCTGGAGGTGTTTGAGGCCAGACTCTCTCGTGTGCTGAGCCAGGAAGAAGAGGAAAGGAAGGGAAAGAACAAAAAGAGAACAATAGAATGATGAAGAGAATGAGGAGAAAGAAGGAGAGAGTCCGAACACAGAAGCATGTTATGCTGCCTTCCCTTGTTTGTGTGGAATAGTGTGAGAGCAGAAAGTATCCGATTGATTGTTGACACATGTTGTCTATAAAGTTTTCCAGCTATAGGCAGCACTTAGAGGTTAGGGAGTTCCCTTCAAGTAAATCAAAACTTGATATCCTCTCCATGTTAACCAGTAACTGCTGTAACCACTGTCCTGAGAGGGCGGGGGGGGGGGGGGATACAAAAGGTGAGAAGAAAAGATGGGTATAGCAAGAAGAACGAATGAGAGAAGAGTCATGTAAGATTCATATCCTCTGGCAGATATAGACACTTATAAAGTCATTCGTCTGATGTTCTCTACAATGGAATTGTTTGTAACATTACATTACTGATAATATTTAAGGTAGTAATATCTGTATGACAAGATAGTTGTTTTGAATGGTGTCTTACTGATTTAGAGAGGAACAGCATGTCAAAAATGTCTGATCGTGCCTGTTTCTATCTTTTCACTGCCAGCTAGACCAGGTCACCCATGAAAGGTGGATGTGGTTCTCCTCACTGGCTCCATCTGCAGGCCACGACTATGGGAGAGAGGGGTGGAGCAGAGCTAACTGGGAGGGAGGGGCCAAAAGACCAAGTACTGTACATATGTGGACCAATCCCCTTTCAGTCACACAGGAGATTAGTGACATCTGTCCTGAAGAGCTCCACATGATCACTAGTGTGATCCCAACCCAACAGAGTGGAAAACCACATCACACTTCTTATCACCGTTCTTCACAGGAAAATAAAATGACAAGGTCGTTAGAGGCTGTGAAATAGGCAACCGAATCTACAAGGAAGGGCCACCACTCCAACTCCAAGCCATTTCAAATCTGCAGCGGTCACTGTTTCCAGTTCCATAATCACTTCCATAAAAGGTTGCCCATCTTGTTTGAATAAGCTGGCTGAGGAGGCAGGTCAGTCTGCTGAGGAGCATTATCTAGAGACAGCCACACGTCTGCTGAGGAGCATTATCTAGAGACAGCCAAACGTCTGCTGAGGAGCATTATCTAGAGACAGCCAAACGTCTGCTGAGGAGCATTATCTAGAGACAGCCACACGTCTGCTGAGGAGCATTATCTAGAGACAGCCAAACGTCTGCTGAGGAGCATTATCTAGAGACAGCCAAATGTCTGCTGAGGAGCATTATCTAGAGACAGCCAAACATCTGCTGAGGAGCATTATCTAGAGACAGCCAAACGTCTGCTGAGGAACATTATCTAGAGACAGCCACACGTCTGCTGAGGAGCATTATCTAGAGACAGCCAAACGTCTGCTGAGGAGCATTATCTAGAGACAGCCAAACGTCTGCTGAGGAGCATTATCTAGAGACAGCCAAACGTCTGCTGAGGAGCATTATCTAGAAACAGCCAAACGTCTGCTGAGGAGCATTATCTAGAGACAGCCAAACGTCTGCTGAGGAGCATTATCTAGAGACAGCCAAACGTCTGCTGAGGAGCATTATCTAGAGACAGCCAAACGTCTGCTGAGGAGCATTATCTAGAGACAGCCAAACGTCTGCTGAGGAGCATTATCTAGAGACAGCCAAACGTCTGCTGAGGAGCATTATCTAGAGACAGCCAAACGTCTGCTGAGGAGCATTATCTAGAGACAGCCAAACGTCTGCTGAGGAGCATTATCTAGAGACAGCCAAACGTCTGCTGAGGAGCATTATCTAGAGACAGCCAAACGTCTGCTGAGGAGCATTATCTAGAGACAGCCAAACCTCTGCTGAGGAGCATTATCTAGAGACAGCCAAACCTCTGCTGAGGAGCATTATCTAGAGACAGCCAAACCTCTGCTGAGGAGCATTATCTAGAGACAGCCAAACGTCTGCTGAGGAGCATTATCTAGAGACAGCCACACGTCTGCTGAGGAGCATTATCTAGAGACAGCCAAACGTCTGCTGAGGAGCATTATCTAGAGACAGCCACACGTCTGCTGAGGAGCATTATCTAGAGACAGCCAAACGTCTGCTGAGGAGCATTATCTAGAGACAGCCAAACGTCTGCTGAGGAGCATTATCTAGAGACAGCCACACGTCTGCTGAGGAGCATTATCTAGAGACAGCCAAACGTCTGCTGAGGAGCATTATCTAGAGACAGCCAAACGTCTGCTGGGGAGCATTATCTAGAGACAGCCAAACCTCTGCTGAGGAGCATTATCTAGAGACAGCCAAACCTCTGCTGAGGAGCATTATCTAGAGACAGCCACACGTCTGCTGAGGAGCATTATCTAGAGACAGCCACACGTCTGCTGAGGAGCATTATCTAGAGACAGCCAAACGTCTGCTGAGGAGCATTATCTAGAGACAGCCAAACGTCTGCTGAGGAGCATTATCTAGAGACAGCCACACGTCTGCTGAGGAGCATTATCTAGAGACAGCCAAACGTCTGCTGAGGAGCATTATCTAGAGACAGCCACACGTCTGCTGAGGAGCATTATCTAGAGACAGCCAAACGTCTGCTGAGGAGCATTATCTAGAGACAGCCAAACGTCTGCTGGGGAGCATTATCTAGAGACAGCCAAACGTCTGCTGAATACAGAGACATTATTTTCCATTACTGGCCCCGGGGGAGAGCGGGAGGCCGTGGCTGGAAACATGGTAGGGGCTGAGGGGAGGGGAAACTCAGCCCGAAAACAAATGAGCCGATGGTCCCAGAGGTTCTGAACTGCAAACCTAAGCGTGATACAAACCAATCAAAGACGAGCGGCGCTAGCGCGGGCATCCATCTTGTTTAGAGGCTAGAGCATGTGGTCGGGGTTAGACACAGGAAGACACATGTGACCCTAATGAAGCGTCACACACTCCCACTATGCCAGAGGGGCCCGGGTGAAAAGGATTTAGCAAAAACAGGCAGTTTGTAATGCACAAAAGCTTTTGGGGGTTGCTATCTATATAATTTAAGACCACAGTTCAATAGTCTTTAAAAACAGCCGGAATACAATTATTCACACAATTTGAAAGTACATTAAAAAACGGTGAGGTCCGTTCTTTGCGGTAAAGTAGATTCAGGCCTGCAATAATGACTTAATCACATTTTGAACAAGTCTTTGTTTATAGTTATGGCTTTTAGGATTTAGAGGCTCAACTTTTCTGTTATGAGAAGAGAGAGCTGTGTGTCAGCTGAGACAGTTGTGACCCGACAGATGAACCATGACAGAGGAAGGCCTGAGCTGAGGGACTCCCTCTTTCTCCCTCTACCACTGATGAATATCAAAATCCTCCAAAACCTCCAGACTGTATGTTGCTTATGGGACCAAAAAAGGTCCTATTTTGTCGGCTGAAGGTAAAGCCATGTGAATAGTTGCCGTAATGGACATATTTCAGTGACAGACACCATGTATCACGAGGAAAAAAAACTCCACAAAAACACAGATGTCTGCTTACGCTCAAGTGATTCACTAAGACACTCAGAAGAATACCACAGTCCAAATGAACGTGAATCATTGAGGGAAGCACAGACATCAGAAAGAAAGAAACAAACAAAGCAAACCAAATCCACTCAGAGCAAAAATGTTGTTTTGTAAACAGAAAAGCAAAAGTTCACACGGATGAGAGGCAATTATGGAATTGGGGAACATTGGAAACTCCTATTCTGTCTCTTCTACAGGGCTATAACCATGATAGGTTGTACTTCAGATTCACTAGAATCAACAGCACCATATGGAATAATATTACCAGTCCATTATGTTCTCATGTGAGAACAATAATCCCACCATTAGTCTATTCACAGAATAAGAAGCCATCCCCTCTCATGACCACCGACCACACAAACAGAGAGGCTGTGTGAGTGAGTGTGTTGTTGTCACCCGACGAGGCTTACCGTGGAGAGTTAAATCCACTGTCCACTGTAACACTACTGCTGTCCATGCTGTCCAGCCTGGCTGAGTGGGCTGACTGCTGGCTCTGGTTGTTGTGGTCACTCTCCTTGGGGTTGGGGAAGGTCAGGTTCCTCTCAAACCTGCGCTGGAGGTCCCTCTCCTTCTCCCGCTCCAGCAGCCACTGCATGGTACCCCCCCCTCCCCCACCGACCCCACCACAGCCCTCAGGGGACTTTGGCTCCTGCTCTGCCTGCTTGGCTGAGGCGGCGTCCTCCAGCTCGTCATCATCAGACACGTTGTAGTAGTCGAAGGAGGCTTCCCCGGCCGGGCATGAGCCAGCCTGCTCCATCCCTGAGGGGCCAGAAGAGGGGGGCCGGGGCACAGCTAGCAGGGGGCCCGGCTGCTCAAAGTGCTCCTGGCTGTCCAGCACCTCAGCCGACGACATGACCGGGGTCTTCCTCAATGTGCTCGACCTGGAGTAGCTTCCGTCCCCGTAGCCGCTGGGCAGCGTGTTGGGCGGAGGTTTGAATAGAGTGTCTTTGCTGAAGATGTCCTTCCTCCTGTCCATGCTACCAGAGTTGGTGTTGTGGTGCTGTACTGAACGGCCATTTGGCAAAGGCTCAGGCATCTGGCAGGGCATGGGCAAACTAACACCGTTCTGTCCCTTTGTAGTGTCCTCTTTGTATTCTGGGGGATGAGGGGTCTGTCTGTCGGATGAACAGCCTATCTTCACCTTAGGTAAGTTATCGTGATTGGGTTTTCCTAAGGGGCTAGGGGTAGTGAGGACCGCCTCAGTGGATGCATTGCACTGGAAATAGTCATCAGCCATGTGTTTAGGAGAATAAGCCTTCTGGCTGTCGTAGGCAGGTAAACGGTCTCTACTTTTGTTATTTTCAAGTGTTCTCCCTCCGTCGGGCCCACAGGGGTCAGAGGCTAACTTAGCAGCAGGGGGCGTGGCCCGCGAGTGGGAGTACTGGGAGGCCTGGGCTGAGGCCCTCAAGGTCCCATCATCGGTGTAGTAGCGGCTCCTGTCTCTGTCCCTCTCATCAGGGCTGCGCTCAAAGTAGTCCGGGGGCCCAATCTGCCCGGCCCCTAGGGGCCCTTTGGAGTTGTCCATGGAGCGGGACCGCTCTTTGGCCTTGTTGTCCGAGCGCTCGTTGCGCGACTTCCTCTCCTGCGTGTGGCTGTGGCTGCGGTGCACCTTGGAGTGGGACGGCCCATGTGAGGGCTCGGGGAAGGGCATCTCCGTCCTCCTCTTGGCCAGCTCTCCCGACACGTCCCACTCCGGGGTGATGGGCAGGTGGGACTCCATGATGTTTGGGTTGCTGTGGGCTAGGTGTCGGGCACGGCTGCGCTCCATGGAGAAGGAGGTGTCCCGTGGCGAGCGCGCCAGGGAGGAGCTGTAAGCCCGGTAGTCCCTCTCAGCCCCCAGGTCCAGGTTGGATCCCTCAGAGGGGTCTCCCCGGGAGGCGCGGGTCTTACTGTGGGAGCGTGACGGCTTACCTTGGGGCTTGCGGTGTCCACGGCTCCTCCTGCTGCGTGCACTGTGCTGGGCTGACGAGCTGGCTTTGCTCCTCTGAGCCCTCTCCTCCTCCAGCCTCTTCATCACAGCTGTGTGTCTCGCCACGTTTTCCACCGTCAGGTCCGGGTTGATCCGCCTGATGATCTCCATCTCCACGTCGCGCGGCACGGCCGTGGGCGTCTCCTCGTCCCGCAGAGGCCACTCCTCCGGGGGGAACTGGGCTGAGAAGGTGGTCAGCTGCTTGGTCTTGTCCTTCTTGAAGCTCAGCCGGAACAGCTTGAGGCCAAACTTCTTGGACTGCTTCTCCCCGCTGCTGCCCCCCTCACGGTGCTTGGTCAGGGTGTCCGACTTGAAGGGGAAGCTCAGGGTGCTCCGGGTCTTTTCCGTGGAGGTAGGCTGGGGCTGGGGCTGTGTGGGTGTGTGAGGGGAGTGAGGTGAGTGAGGGGAGTGGGGAGAGTAGGCCTCTCGGTGCTCCTTAGGGGACTTCCTGGTGAGGGTCGTGTGGTGGCTGGGGGGGTCGTCACGGTAACTATTATAGGAGTCTCCATGGTTCTTAGGATGGGCCCTGTCTCTGACACAGCCAGAAGTGGAAGGGGTGATGGTTCCAGAGAGGGGGGAGGTACACTGTTGTTGTTGTTGTTGTTGTTGTTGCTGGCGGTCAGGTATCCTCTCATCCAGGTGGTACCATTTGGAGCTGGTCCTGATGAGAGAGGGCGTGATGAAGTAGGTCTGGGGCGTGACGATG
Source organism: Oncorhynchus gorbuscha (assembly GCF_021184085.1). Taxonomy (NCBI): domain Eukaryota; kingdom Metazoa; phylum Chordata; class Actinopteri; order Salmoniformes; family Salmonidae; genus Oncorhynchus; species Oncorhynchus gorbuscha. The sequence goes on from NC_060195.1 coordinate 21,527,770, forward strand.
AAGTAGCCCTCTGGTGTGGGGTAGATCTTCCTCTCCCGGACCAGCATACTCAGCGTGTGATGGAGAATCTCAGCCGTCGGCGTGGGCACACCTAGACAACGACACGGATAGGAACATGTCAGAAATGTCAAACATAACATTCTGGATGCGTCCCAAATGGAACCGTATTGCCTGTGAAGTGCACTATATCATCTGGTGTATGCATCATTAGTGATATTATCATATACAGTGGGGCAAAAAAAGTATTTAGTCAGACACCAATTGTGCAAGTTCTCCCACTTCAAAATATGAGAGAGGCCTGTAATTTTCATCATAGGCACACTTCAACTATAACAGACAAAATGAGAAAAAAAATCCAGAAAATCACATTGTAGGATCTTTAATGAATTTATTTGCAAATTATGGTGGAAAATAAGTATTTGGTCAATAACAAAAGTTTCTCTCAATACTTTGTTATGTACCTTTTGTTGGCAATGACAGAGGTCAAACGTTTTCTGTAAGTCTTCACAAGGTTTTCACACACTGTTGCTGGTATTTTGGCCCATTCCTCCATGCAGATCTCCACGAGAGAAGTGATGTTTTGGGGCTGTTGCTGGGCAACACAGACTTTCAACTCCCTTCAAAGATTTTCTATGGGGTTGAGATCTGGAGACTGGCTAGGCCACTCCAGGACCTTGAAATGCTTCTTATGAAGACACTCCTTCGTTGCCCGGGCGGTGTGTTTGGGATCATTGTCATGCTGAAAGACCCAGCCACGTTTCATCTTGAATGCCCTTGCTGATGGTAGGCTTTGTTACTTTGGTCCCATCTCTCTGCAGGTCATTCACTAGGTCCCCCCGTGTGGTTCTGGGATTTTTGCTCACCGTTCTTGTGATCATTTTGACACCACGGGGTGAGATCTTGCGTGGAGCCCCAGATTGAGGGAGATTATCAGTGGTCTTGTATGTCTTCCATTTCCTAATAATTGCTCCCACAGTTGATTTCTTCAAACCAAGCTGCTTACCTATTGCAGATTTAGTCATCTCAGCCTGGTGCAGGTCTACAATTTTGTTTCTGGTGTCCTTTGATAGCTCTTTGGTCTTGGCCATAGTGGAGTTTGGAGTGTGACTGTTTGAGGTTGTGGACAGGTGTCTTTTATACTGATAACAAGTTCAAACAGGTGCCATTAATACAGGTAACGAGTGGAGGACAGAGGAGCCTCTTAAAGAAGAAGTTACAGGTCTGTGAGAGCCAGAAATCTTGCTTGTTTGTAGGTGACCAAATACTTATTTTCCACCGTAATTTGCAAATAAATTCATTAATAATCCTACAATGTGATTTTCTGGATTTCTTTCCTCATTTTGTCTGTCATAGTTGAAGTGTACCTATGATGAACATTACAGGCCTCTCTCATCTTTTTAAGTGTGAGAACTTGCACAATTGGTGGCGGACTAAATACTTTTTTGCCCCACTGTATAACAGCATTGAATGTTCATTACTCCGCTACGGATGAGCTATGATTGTATAAACCAATCCATCGATCATGAAAACTGTCATTCTCTCAATACATCAACCGTATGGCGGATGTGGACCTGTCTGATGGTAATCTGACTATACAGGTTGTTACAGCTTGTTACAGCATTTCGCTACACCCACAATAACATCTGCTAAACACCTCTATGTGATAAATCAAATTTGATTTGATTTGTAGCTTGTTACCGCTTGTTACGTGTTGTTATAACTTGTTATTGGTATACAAAACATGTCTTCACTGTCTGATCAGCCCTGTTGGGAACCAGTCAGCCGGTGACACGGGCTACGTTCCAAATGGCACCCTATTCCTTATATAGTGCACTACATGGCGCTTGTAACGCCAAGGTAGTGGGTTCGATCCCCGGGACCACCCATACGTAGAATGTATGCACACATGACTGTAAGTCGCTTTGGATAAAAGCGTCTGCTAAATGGCATATATTATTTATATTATATTTGAATAAGGTGCCATTTGGGACACACATAGAGAGTGCAGCAGTAGCAACTCCCCATCCACATGTCATTCACATCACAGTATAGTACATTACAGTATAGTACAGTATGTTATAGTATAGATTCGTATCGTACAATATAGAACAGAACAGTATAGTACAGTATAGTATAGTACAGTATAGTATAGTACATTACAGTATGTTAAAGTATAGACTCGTATCGTACAATATAGAACAGAACAGTATAGTACAGTATAGTATAGTACAGTATAGTATAGTACATTACAGTATGTTAAAGTATAGACTCGTATCGTACAATATAGAACAGAACAGTATAGTACATTACAGTATGTTATAGTATAGATTCGTATCGTACAATATAGAACAGAACAGTATAGTACAGTATAGAATAGTACAGTATAGTATAGTACATTACAGTATGTTATAGTATAGATTCGTATCGTACAATATAGAACAGAACAGTATAGTATAGTACAGTATAGTACAGTATAGTATAGAACAGAACAGTATAGTACAGTATAGTACAGTACAGTACAGTCCAGTATAGTCTAGTACAGTATAGTACAGTATAGTACAGTATAGTATAGTACATTTCAGTATAGTACAGTATGTTATAGTATATTTTTGTATCGTACAATATAGAACAGAACAGTATAGTACAGTATAGTATAGTACAGTATAGTATATAACAGTATAGTACAGTATAGTATAGTACAGTATAGTCCAGTGCTGAGCTGCTTCACTTCACTGGAGGTAGTATTACTCACAGTTACATCATGGTGCCCTTTCAGACTGGCCAGCGTGATGCAATCCCACCAGCCATTCAGCCAGCCATTCAGCCAGTCAGCCATTCAGCCAGCCAGCCAGCCACTCAGACAGCCAGCCGCATATGCAGGCTGAGGCTGCAGCAAAACACAGGCAGGCGAGGCAGCGAGCGGTCATACCCACCTCAGACACACACGCAGCAGACCGCCCCACCATGACTACACTCTTCCCATACCAACAAAACCTGCTCCCATTCTGACACACACACACGTGCACACACACAGAATAGCTTCACTACAATATTTAATAATAATAATAATATAATATATGCCATTTAGCAGACGCTTTTATCCAAAGCGACTTACAGTCATGTGTGCATACATTCTACATATGGGTGGTCCCGGGGATCGAACCCACTACCCTGGCGTTACAAGCGCCATGCTCTACCAACTGAGCTACAGAAGGACCCACATTTGGCATGTGATAGGGAAAGGCACCTACTGTGTCTAATTATTTATTAAATTATTTATTTGATTTCACCTTTATTTAACCAGATGGGCCAGTTGAGAACAAGTTCTCATTTACAACTGCGACGTGGCCAAGATAAAGCATAGCTGTGTGACACAAACAACAACACAAAGTTACACATGGAATAAACAAGCGTACAGTCAATAACACAATAGAAAAAAAGAAAGTCTATGAACATTGTGTGCAAATGGCATGAGGAGGTAGGCAATAAGTAGGCCATAGTAGCGAAGTAATTACAATTTAGCAGATTATGGGCCAGATGTATACATAATGGTGTCGTCTGCGTAGAGGTGGATCAGGGAATCACCCGCAGCAAGAGCGACATCATATATATATACAGAGAAAAGAGTCGGTCCGAGAATTGAACCCTGTGGCACCCCCATAGAGACTGCCAGAGGTCCGAACAACAGGCCCTACGATTTGACACACTGAACTCTGTCTGCGAAGTAGTTGGTGAACCAGGCGCGGCAGTCATTTGAGAAACCAAGGCTAGTTGAGGGGACAGGTTATGGTGGTGTGGTAGTTGAGGGGACAGGTTATGGTGGTGTGGTAGTTGAGGGGACCGGTTATGGTGGTGTGTAAGTTGAGGGGACAGGTTATGGTGGTGTGTAAGTTGAGGGGACAGGTCATTGTGGTGTGTAAGTTGAGGGGACAGGATATGTTGGTGTGTAAGTTGAGGGGACCGGTTATGGTAATGTGTAAGTTGAGGGGACAGGTTATGCTGGTGTGTAAGTTGAGGGGACAGGATATGTTGGTGTGTAAGTTGAGGGGACCGGTTATGGTAATGTGTAAGTTGAGGGGACAGGTTATGCTGGTGTGTAAGTTGAGGGGACATGTTATGATGGTGTGTAAGTTGAGGGGACCAGTTATGGTGGTGTGTAAGATGAGGGGACAGGTCATTGTGGTGCGTAAGTTGAGGGGACAGGTTATGATGGTGTGTAAGTTGAGGGAACAGGTTATGGTGGTGTGTAAGTTGAGGGGACAGGTTATGGTGGTGTGTAAGTTGAGGGGACAGGTTATGGTGGTGTGTAAGTTGAGGGGACAGGTTATGACGGTGTGTAAGTTGAAGGGACCAGTTATGGTGGTGTGTAAGTTGAGGGGACAGGTTATTGTGGTGTGTAAGTTAAGGGGACAGGTTATTGTGGTGTGTAAGTTGTGGGGACAGGTTATTGTGGTGTGTAAGTTGTGGGGACAGGTTATGATGGTGTGTAAGTTGAGGGGACAGGTTATGATGGTGTGTAAGTTGAGGGGACAGGTTATGGTGGTGTGTAAGTTGAGGGGACAAGCTATTGTGGTGTAAATTGAGGGGACAGGTTATGATGGTGTGTAAGTTGAGGGAACAGGTTATGGTGGTGTGTAAATTGAGGGGACAGGTTATGGTGGTGTGTAAGTTGAGGGGACAAGCTATTGTGGTGTAAATTGAGGGGACAGGTTATGATGGTGTGTAAGTTGAGGGAACAGGTTATGGTGGTGTGTAAATTGAGGGGACAGGTTATGGTGATGTGTAAGTTGAGGGGACAGGCTATTGTGGTGTAAGTTGAGGGGACAGGTTATGATGGTGTGTAAGTTGAGGGGACAGGTTATGATGGTGTGTAAGTTGAGGGGACAGGTTATGGTGGTGTGTAAGTTGAGGGGACAGGCTATTGTGGTGTAAATTGAGGGGACAGGTTATGATGGTGTGTAAGTTGAGGGGACAGGTTATGGTGGTGTGTAAATTGAGGGGACAGGTTATGGTGATGTGTAAGTTGAGGGGACAGGCTATTGTGGTGTAAGTTGAGGGGACAGGCTATTGTGGTGTAAGTTGAGGGGACAGGCTATTGTGGTGTAAGTTGAGGGGACAGGCTATTGTGGTGTAAGTTGAGGGGACTGGTTATTGTGGTGTGTAAGTTGATGGGACAGGTTATTGTGGTGTGTAAGTTGAGGGGACAGGTTATTGTGGTGTGTAACTTGAGGGGACATGTTATTGTGGTGTGTCAGTTGAGGGGACAGGTTTTGCGGTGTGTCAGTTGAGGGGACAGGTTTTGTGGTATGTAAGTTGAGGGGACAGGTGATTGTATATTGTAGTGTGTAAATTGATAAACTGGCAAGCAGGCAGACAGACCGTTACCCGCCTACACATATGTCTGCATGACAGATCAGCCTTAGGGGTTGAGGTTGCCTGCCATTACATCATACGGGTTTAGTTGCAGACCAAAGTGACGCAACTTCCTCTTATTCCTCTGAAGATAGGAGGGAAGCCCTGCTCTTGTGACTCAAGTGTCTGAATGAAGGGGTAGTAACGGAGGAATAAGGGTGCATCTCAAAAGGCAACTCTTTTCCCTATTTCAAAATAGTACACTGTGAAGTGAACAAGGTGCTGTTTAGGACACCACCCATATCTGCTTGACATTGACAAAACATGACATTTGCCATTATGAAGCGGTACTTAAACTCCCCCACATAAACCTTTGTACCTCTGTGTCTAGGATGCCAGCACACAGTCACGCACACACCTGTGCTGAGGGTCCAAACTGAATCATAAAGAGGGTAGGAGGGATGGGCCATAAAGAGGGTAGGAGGGATGGGCCATAAAGAGGGTTGGAGGGATGGGCCATAAAGAGGGTAGGAGGGATGGGCCATAAAGAGGGTTGGAGGGATGGGCCATAAAGAGGGTTGGAGGGATGGGCCATAAAGAGGGTTGGAGGGATGGGCCATAAAGAGGGTAGGAGGGATGGGCCATAAAGAGGGTTGGAGGGATGGGCCATAAAGAGGGTTGGAGGGATGGGCCATAAAGAGGGTTGGAGGGATGGGCCATAACGAGGGTAGGAGGGATGGGCCATAAAGAGGGTAGGAGGGATGGGCCATAAAGAGGGTTGGAGGGATGGGCCATAAAGAGGGTTGGAGGGATGGGCCATAAAGAGGGTAGGAGGGATGGGCCATAAAGAGGGTAGGAGGGATGGGCCATAAAGAGGGTTGGAGGGATGGGCCATAAAGAGGGTAGGAGGGATGGGCCATAAAGAGGGTTGGAGGGATGGGCCATAAAGCGGGTTGGAGGGATGGGCCATAAAGCGGATTGGAGGGATGGGCCATAAAGCGGGTTGGAGGGATGGGCCATAAGGCGGGTTGGAGGGATGGGCCATAAAGCAGGTTGGAGGGATGGGCCATAAAGCGGGTTGGGGGGAGGGGCCATAAAGCAGGTTGGGGGGAGGGGCCATAAAGCGGGTTGGAGGGATGGGCCATAAAGAGGGTTGGAGGGATGGGCCATAAAGAGGGTTGGAGGGATGGGCCATAAAGAGGGTAGGAGGGATGGGCCATAAAGAGGGTAGGAGGGATGGGCCATAAAGAGGGTTGGAGGGATGGGCCATAAAGAGGGTAGGAGGGATGGGCCATAAAGAGGGTTGGAGGGATGGGCCATAAAGAGGGTTGGAGGGATGGGCCATAAAGAGGGTAGGAGGGATGGGCCATAAAGAGGGTTGGAGGGATGGGCCATAAAGAGGGTTGGAGGGATGGGCCATAAAGAGGGTTGGAGGGATGGGCCATAAAGAGGGTTGGAGGGATGGGCCATAAAGAGGGTAGGAGGGATGGGCCATAAAGAGGGTTGGAGGGATGGGCCATAAAGAGGGTTGGAGGGATGGGCCATAAAGAGGGTAGGAGGGATGGGCCATAAAGAGGGTAGGAGGGATGGGCCATAAAGAGGGTTGGAGGGATGGGCCATAAAGAGGGTAGGAGGGATGGGCCATAAAGAGGGTTGGAGGGATGGGCCATAAAGCGGGTTGGAGGGATGGGCCATAAAGCGGGTTGGAGGGATGGGCCATAAAGCGGGTTGGAGGGATGGGCCATAAAGCGGGTTGGAGGGATGGGCCATAAAGCAGGTTGGAGGGATGGGCCATAAAGCGGGTTGGGGGAGGGGCCATAAAGCAGGTTGGGGGAGGGGCCATAAAGCAGGTTGGGGGAGGGGCCATAAAGCGGGTTGGAGGGAGGGGCCATAATGGCTAAATAAAATAAAAACCGTGCTAGAGAGAAAAGAGAGAGAGAGAGACAGACAGAGGGAGGACTGAGACTGAGTTAACAGCTAACTAGATTAGCTCCTCCTCATTTTAATCCTTCCAGCACTGGCTCTGACCTTCCAGCGGGGGGGAGAGAAGAGAGAAAGAGAGAGAGAGAGAGAGCATGAGGGAGAGAGAGCATGAGGGAGAGAGAGCATGAGAGAGAGAGAGAGAGAGAGAGAGAGAGAGAGAGAGAGAGAGAGAGAGAGAGAGAGAGAGAGAGAGAGAGAGAGAGAGAGAGAGACTGTGTCGGGGGGGGGGCGCAGGGTGCTGGAACACAAGGTACTTACTCAGCACAGAGGTGGGGACTAGGGAAGGGAGGGGAGAGGGGCATGATTGGATGGTCAAGGAGGAGGCAGATGGGCTAGAGGCTTATTCAGCACGGGATCCAATATTCTGAACGTTGCAGAATGTAATATATAGAATAAATAAACACAATATGCCATCACGCCATTGGTGGAAGATCTGCTGAATGGGCAGCCCCACTAAAAATGTCTGCATGACCTTTGTTGTTCCAGTGTCAAGCTGGCGTGGATCATGTTTAGGTCCATCAGTGTATACAAAACAGCATACCAAGAGACTAGGGGAGCCTCCTGCTTAAAGCTTCAGTCCTACACATCTAATGTTTGCACTTCATATCTGCCCAGAGATGCAGTCATGTGCAACAATTAAGTGCAGGCAATTCAATTACCTCAGCGTGCATCACATGCTTTAGTTTCCAGTGATACATAGAGAGGTGGCCCGGTTGAACCAGGCCCGGCATTAAACAGTCACAGTTCTGTCCCAAGTAGGCTCGTCCCCATCTGTAACAACCTTCCCCAATGACCTTTCCATAATATCTTCTGGAGCAGACTGAGGGTACGTCGCAAATTGAACCCTATTTCCTATTTAGTACACACTATTTGTATTTTTACTCCCAACTTCATGATATCCAATTGGTAGTTACAGTCTTGTCCCATCGCTGCAACTCCCGTACTAACTCGGGAGAGGCGAAAGTCGAGAGACAAGAGTCCTCCGAAACACGACCCTGCCAAGCCGCACGGCTTCTTGACACACTGCTCACTTAACCCGGAAGCCAGCCGCACCAATGTGTCGGAGGAAACACCGTACAACTGGCGACAACAGTCAGCTTGCATGCGCCTGGCCCCCCACAAGGAGTCGCTAGAGTGCGATGGGACAAGGACATCCCAGCCGGCCAAACTCGGACGACGCTGGGCCAATTGTGCGCCACCCTATGGGTCTCCCGGTCGCGGCCGACTGCGACACAGCCCGGGATCGAACCTAGATCTGTAGTGAAGCATCTAGCACTGCGGTGCAGAGCCTTAGACCTCTGCACCACTCGGGAGGCCCCCAGCACACACTACTATGAACCCCATGGGCCCTATGAACCCCGTGGGCCCTATAAACACTGTGGGCCCTATGAACCCCGTGGGCCCTATGAACCCCGTGGGCCCTATGAACCCTGTGGGCCCTATGAACCCCGTGGGCCCTATGAACCCCGTGGGCCCCATGAACCCTGTGGGCCCTATGAACCATGTGGGCCCTATGAACCACGTGGGCCCTATGAACCCTGTGGACCCTATGAACCCTGTGGGTTCTATGAACCCTGTGAACCCTATGGGCCCTATGAACCCTATGGGTCCTATGAACCCAATGGGCCCTATGAACCCTGTGGGCTCTATGAACCCTATTGGCCCCATGAACCATATGAGCCCCATGAACCATGGTGTAAAGTAGTGCACTGTATACTGTAGGGAATAGGGTGCCATTTGGGACACAGATGAGGAGTGAATACCCTTGCTTGCATGGAGCGCATTCATTTGACCCCCAGCACTTGTGTCTGTGTAATAGACATACAGGCTAACTAAGGGAAAAAGCAGATCAATATTTGTTATAGAACTGTACATGCTACTACAGCGTGATGTAGCCTAGTTTGAATGAGAACAGAAAACATATTTTCAAGTATTTTTGAGCTGAAATAACCAGATAGGCCTTATACCGGACTGTATTCCATTTGATTTAAGTGCCAATAGTTATCAACTATTTAACTGCTTTACTAGCTATTTCATGAGAAATGGCAGTATTATTGCAAGTGTAATGGAAAACTATAGGCTAACCCGTTATAAAAATGACACTTCACAAAACAACACTGATTGTTGTGAACTTCATCTCACTAAGCTCTTCTCCGAGCTAGTTTTCCATGATTATAATAATCGTTAGCATTTTACAATGGTGAGGTAAAAACAGGCCAAACTCCTGATTAAGTTTCCACGTGTACTGTCAGCTGTAGAACGATGTATCCCTCGTCACACAGCCTCTCAACTTCTCATCAGCCCCTACACCCATGATTTAATATCCACAGTTGTGTGAGATTTGTTTTAATTTGTATATGCTGGCAATATAACTCCTCTCAGGTTACATAAAGATGTCTCTGGCTGAGGAAGAGCTGCTCCATTTAGTCGGCTCCATCTGGTGACAGTAAAATGTGAGGAAATGAATTCAGACAGAGCACTAAATGACCCAGAGTTTTTCCAGAGGTCAGGAAACGCCCCCCGGCTTTAATGACACACACAGCTGCAGGGGTTAGGTTTACAGCGGTGCAGCATTGCCTTTATGTGTGCTACCTGGGGTGGTTGAGAACGTAGCAGAATAAACATTTCTGGTGTTCGCTGTAACATATAGACACTGACGTTGTATAGTTTTTACCTGGGAAACATGTTGCCAGGTGTTCTGTCAGGGCTTCCTGGGTGACAGGCTTGTGGGCTGAGTTCATGGCCGAAATGGCCAGGCACAGCACCTCCCCCAGAGGGATGAACTGTGACTGGCTGATGGGAGACATACTGATGGGAGACACATCACCTGAGAGAGGAGGGAAGGAAGCACAGAGGTCACACAATCAATCAATCACATTTTCATATCAGCAGTTGTCAAAGTGCTTTCCAGTTACCCAGCCTTGACCCCAGAGGGCAAGCAGAGGTAGAAGCTCAGTGACTAGGATCCCCTAGAAGGATGGAACCTAGAGAGGAACCAGGCTCAGAGGGGTGGTCAAACTACAGTACCAGATCAAAGGTCAAACACACAGTTCCATGTAAATATCACAAAACATTGAGTTCACTGAAAATGTCGATGGAACAGCTCCAATAGAAAAAGAAAAGTAAAATGGTCAAGTTTCAAATGTGCCCTGGTCAAAGCTATTACGCTATATAGGGATTACAAGGCCGGGAATTGCCAGGGACCTCACCGTGACATTCAATATTGACATTTATTGCTTACTTTTTTACCATTGGACTATGTTGCTGCAGAGGGGCAAAAGAGACCCATGACAAAATGAGAAACCAAAATAAAAATAAAGAAATACAAGTCCTGAAAACATGTCGGCTCCCCATTTAGAGAGAAGACGGAGAACAAGCCATAAAATGAGAAATACCGGTTTTGGCGCAGGTACAGCTGACTAGCACTACCTAACATTACGTTTTATAAAGAACCCATACTTAAAGTCAGTATTAATATCAAATCATAAAAAGTAATATTGTGTATCAATCCACCCCCATCACTAATGGGGAATATTGGGGGAGGCTTCTGGTTTTGTCTGGTTCTGGGGTGAGGGCGGCGAGGGGGAGGCTGTGGGTTTTGTCTAGTTTTGGGGTGAGGTTGGGTGAGGGTGAGGCTGCTGGCTTTGTCTGGTTCTGGGGTGAGGGCGGCGAGAGGGAGGCTGCGAGCTTTGTCTAGTTCTGGGGTGAGGTTGGACGAGGGGGAGGCTGGCTTTGTCTAGTTCTGGGGTGAGGTTGGGCGAGGGGGGGGGCTGCTGGCTTTGTCTAGTTCTGGGTTGAGGTTGGGTGAGGCTGCTGGCTTTGTCTAGTTCTGGGGTGAGGTTGGGTGAGGCTGCTGGCTTTGTCTGGTTCTGGGGTGAGATTGGGTGAGGCTGCTGGCTTTGTCTAGTTCTGTGGTGAGGTTGGGTGAGGCTGCTGGCTTTGTCTGGTTCTGGGGTGAGGTTGGGTGAAGCTGCTGGCTTTGTCTGGTTCTGGGGTGAGATTGGGTGAGGCTGCTGGCTTTGTCTGGTTCTGTGGTGAGGTTGGGTGAGGCTGCTGGCTTTGTCTGGTTCTGGGGCGAGGGGAGGGGGAGGCTGCTGGCTTTGTCTGGTTCTGGGGTGAGGTTGGGCGAGGGGGGGACTGCTGGCTTTGTCTAGTTCTGGGGTGAGGTTGGGTGAGGCTGCTGGCTTTGTCTGGTTCTGGGGTGAGGTTGGGTGAGGCTGCTGGCTTTGTCTGGTTCTGGGGTGAGGTTGGGTGAGGCTGCTGGCTTTGTCTGGTTCTGGGGTGAGATTGGGTGAGGCTGCTGGCTTTGTCTAGATCTGTGGTGAGGTTGGGTGAGGCTGCTGGCTTTGTCTGGTTCTGGGGTGAGGGGAGGGGGAGGCTGCTGGCTTTGTCTGGTTCTGGGGTGAGGGGAGGGGGAGGCTGCTGGCTTTGTCTGGTTCTGGGGTGAGGTAGGGTGAGGCTGCTGGCTTTGTCTGGGGTGAGGGGGAGGCTGGTTCAGAAAGGTCAGGAGGGTAATAAGTGAGCAGTAGTAGGTCCTGGCTCCCTCCCATCACTCCTTTCCTTGACACTGCCTGTGGGGGGCCAGCAGAGAGAAGGGAAGGCCCTGCCTGTGGGGGGCCAGCAGAGAGAAGGGAAGGCCCTGCCTGTGGGGGGCCAGCAGAGAGAAGGGAAGGCCCTGCCTGTGGGGGGCCAGCAGAGAGAAGGGAAGGCCCTGCCTGTGGGGGGCCAGCAGAGAGAAGGGAAGGCCCTGCCTGTGGGGAGCCAGCAGAGTTGTGTTGGGCCAGCAGAGAGAAGGGAAGGCCCTGCCTGTGGGGGGCCAGCAGAGAGAAGGGAAGGCCCTGCCTGTGGAGAGCCAGCAGAGAGAAGGGAAGGCCAGCAGAGTTGTGTTGGGCCAGCACAGAGAAGGGAAGCAAAACAGTCCTGTAGCTCAGCAGAGAGAAGGGAAGGCCCTGCCTGTGGAGAGCCAGCAGAGAGAAGGGAAGGCCCTGCCTGTGGAGAGCCAGCAGAGAGAAGGGAAGGCCCTGCCTGTGGAGAGCCAGCAGAGAGAAGGGAAGGCCCTGCCTGTGGAGAGCCAGCAGAGAGAAGGGAAGGCCCTGCCTGTGGAGAGCCAGCAGAGAGAAGGGAAGGCCCTGCCTGTGGAGAGCCAGCAGAGAGAAGGGAAGGCCCTGCCTGTGGAGAGCCAGCAGAGAGAAGGGAAGGCCCTGCCTGTGGAGAGCCAGCAGAGAGAAGGGAAGGCCAGCAGAGTTGTGTTGGGCCAGCACACAGAAGGGAAGGCCCTGCCTGTGGGGAGCCAGCAGAGAAAAGGGAAGGCCCTGCCTGTGGAGAGCCAGCAGAGAGAAGGGAAGGCCCTGCCTGTGGAGAGCCAGCAGAGAGAAGGGAAGGCCCTGCCTGTGGAGAGCCAGCAGAGAGAAGAGAAGGCCCTGCCTGTGGAGAGCCAGCAGAGAGAAGGGAAGGCCCTGCCTGTGGAGAGCCAGCAGAGAGAAGGGAAGGCCCTGCCTGTGGAGAGCCAGCAGAGAGAAGGGAAGGCCCTGCCTGTGGAGAGCCAGCAGAGAGAATGGAAGGTCCTGCCTGTGGAGAGCCAGCAGAGAGAATGGAAGGTCCTGCCTGTGGAGAGCCAGCAGAGAGAAGGGAAGGCCCTGCCTGTGGAGAGCCAGCAGAGAGAATGGAAGGTCCTGCCTGTGGAGAGCCAGCAGAGAGAAGGGAAGGCCAGCAGAGTTGTGTCATCTGAACACTTCCGTATTGAGCGAGTCAATGGTACTTCCGGCTTTCGATTTTGCTTGTAAGCAGGAATCAGGAGGATAGAGTTATGGTCAGATGTATTTAAATGAACCTGCATAAAAGTCCCCGTCCACTATCTATTGAGAGATTATGCAAAACACAGCTTGTTCTTCTGCAGGAGAGCAACTCACACCATGGCATCATAACAGGGTAGAACAGGGCAAATGCAAGCCAAGCACTGATGTGTCCCAAATGACACCCTACACCATTTAGAAAACAGGGTACCATTTGGGACCCAGATCTAATCTCAGGTGGTATGCATAGAGGATGGCAATCCTAATTTGACTTTGGGTGAAACATATCCTAACTCATTACAATAAATACCAAGGCAAACATTACTGTTAAGTCATAAAAAGGTGAACACTCCAGATCCTGCTTGAATATCCTTTTGAGACGGATATTGGGAATGTAAACCAGTGAAATGGATATAAACCTGTATATAGCCATGTTACTACCTGGTACTTCCTATATATAGTCATATTACTACCTGGTACTTCCTGTATATAGCCATGCTACTACCTGGTACTTCCTATATATAGCCATGTTACTACCTGGTACTTCCTATATATAGCCATGTTACTACCTGGTACTTCCTATATATAGCCATGTTACTACCTGGTACTTCCTGTATATAGCCATGTTATTACCTGGTACTTCCTGTATATAGCCATGTTACTACCTGGTACTTCCTGTATATAGCCATGTTACTACCTGGTACTTCCTGTATATAGCCATGTTATTACCTGGTACTTCCTGTATATAGCCATGTTATTACCTGGTACTTCCTATATATAGCCATGTTACTACCTGGTACTTCCTGTATATAGCCATGTTATTACCTGATACTTCCTGTATATAGCCATGTTATTACCTGGTACTTCCTATATATAGCCATGTTATTACCTGGTACTTCCTGTATATAGCCATGTTATTACCTGGTACTTCCTATATATAGCCATGTTATTACCTGGTACTCACTGTATATAGTCATGTTATTACCTGGTACTTCCTATATATAGCCATGTTACTACCTGGTACTTCCTATATATAGCCATGTTATTACCTGGTACTTCCTGTATATAGCCATGTTATTACCTGGTACTTCCTATATATAGCCATGTTACTTCCTGGTACTTCCTATATATAGCCATGTTATTACCTGGTACTTCCTGTATATAGCCATGTTACTACCTGGTACTTCCTATATATAGCCATGTTATTACCTGGTACTTCCTATATATAGCCATGTTATTACCTGGTACTTCCTATATATAGCCATGTTACTACCTGGTACTTCCTGTATATAGCCATGTTATTACCTGGGACTTCCTATATATAGCCATGTTACTACCTGGAACTTCCTGTATATAGCCATGTTACTACCTGGTACTTCCTGTATATAGCCATGTTACTACCTGGTACTTCCTGTATATAGCCATGTTACTACCTGGTACTTCCTGTATATAGTCATATTACTACCTGGTACTTCCTGTATATAGCCATGTTACTACCTGGAACTTCCTGTATATAGCCATGTTACTGCTTGGTACTTCCTCTATATAGCCATGTTACTACCTGGTACTTCCTGTATATAGCCATGTTATTACCTGGTCCTTCCTGTATATAGCCATGTTAGTACCTGGTACTTCCTATATATAGCCATGTTATTACCTGGTACTCAGTGTATATAGCCATGTTACTACCTGGTACTTCCTGTATATAGCCATGTTACTACCTGGTACTTCCTGTATATAGCCATGTTATTACCTGGCACTTCCTGTATATAGCCATGTTACTACCTGGAACTTCCTGTATATAGCCATGTTACTACCTGGTACTTCCTGTATATAGCCATGTTGCTACCAGGTACTTCCTGTATATAGCCATGTTAGTACCTGGTACTTCCTGTATATAGCCATGTTACTTTTACTTGTTATTGTTATTCACTGTATTTATTTCTCATGTCATTACTTAAATTTGGCATTTTATTTCTTATCTTCATCTTAACTCTGCATTGTTGGAAAAGGATTCGTAAGAAAGCGTTTCACTTTTAGTCTGCACCTGTGTTTATGAAGCATGTGACAATGTGATATTCTGAGTTGATCTTGCTGAGCCTCTGATGGGGAGTGGAGGAATTGACCTCATTCCCATATACCCATATGTATTGAGAGAGAGAGAAATACAGATTGAGAAATACAGAGAGAGAGAGAGAGAGGATGGCTGAAGAAATCAACAAGGGGCTGTCACATCTCCCCTGCTGCCTGCCTACAGCCTGCCTCCAGCCTGCCTCCCTCCCTCCCTGACTGCCTGTCTGCCTTCCTCCCTGACTGCCTGTCTCCGTGCCTGTCTGTCTGCCTGTCTCCCTCCCTCCCTGACTGCCTGCCTACAGCCTGTCTCCCTCCCTCCCTGACTGCCTGTCTCCGTGCCTGCCTGCAGCCTGTCTCCCTCCCTCCCTGAATGCCTGTCTCCGTGCCTGTCTGTCTGCCTGTCTCCCTCCCTCCCTGACTGCCTGTCTCCGTGCCTGTCTGTCTGCCTGTCTCCGTGCCTGTCTGTCTGCCTGTCTCCCTCCCTCCCTGACTGCCTGTCTCCGTGCCTGCCTACAGCCTGTCTCCCTCCCTCCCTGACTGCCTGTCTCCGTGCCTGCCTGCAGCCTGTCTCCCTCCCTCCCTGAATGCCTGTCTCCGTGCCTGTCTGTCTGCCTGTCTCCCTCCCTCCCTGACTGCCTGTCTGCCTCCCTCCCTGACTGCCTGTCTCCGTGCCTGTCTGTCTCCCTCCCTCCCTGACTGCCTGTCTCCGTGCCTGCCTACAGCCTGTCTCCCTCCCTCCCTGACTGCCTGTCTCCGTGCCTGTCTGTCTGCCTGTCTCCCTCCCTCCCTGACTGCCTGTCTCTGTGCCTGCCTGCAACCTGTCTCCCTCCCTCCCTGACTGCCTGTCTCCGTGCTTGCCTCCAGCCTGTCTCCCTCCCTCCCTGACTGCCTGTCTCCGTGCCTGTCTGTCTGCCTGTCTCCCTCCCTCCCTGACTGCCTGTCTCCATGCTTGCCTCCAGCCTGTCTCCCTCCCTCCCTGTCTCCGTGCCTGTCTGTCTGCCTGTCTCCCTCCCTCCCTGACTGCCTGTCTCCGTGCCTGTCTGTCTGCCTGTCTCCCTCCCTCCCTGACTGCCTGTCTCCGTGCTTGCCTCCAGCCTGTCTCCCTCCCTCCCTGACTGCCTGTCTCCGTGCCTGTCTGTCTCCCTCCCTCCCTGACTGCCTGTCTCCAGCCTGTCTCCCTCCCTCCCTGACTGCCTGTCTCCAGCCTGTCTCCCTCCCTCCCTGACTGCCTGTCTCCGTGCCTGTCTCCCTCCCTGACTGCCTGTCTCCCTGCTGCAGTGTCACAGCGAGCACAGATAAAAGGGGGTTGTTTCAGGAGAGAGGAGAGGAGTGAAAGAGAGGGAGCGATTGGGAGGGGAAGAGAGAGAGAAATCACAGCTGCAAAGACCTAGTGGGAACAGATTCAGCCAACAAATGTGCAGCCCTCCTTCCATGAAGAGGGAGACCATAGAGTGAACCTACTAACCCCATCCCCCAACACACACACACACCAACTCCACACGTATTAAATGGAAGAGCATGCCTTTATGAAAGACGAGCTGGGTACAAATGGAGCGTGACAATCCAGAGAAAAGAGAGAAAGCCTTGAGACGCCTGCTTAGAAAGAGAGTGAAAGACCGACAGCATAAAGTGGAGCATTACAATATGCTAGCGACCCTGGGCTTTGCCTTTGTACAGTATTTTATTTCAAGAAATTAGCTCAGCTAGTATCAGTGAAACCATTTTAGTCGTGAACTATCTGAGAGATTGCTTGTATTCTACCACTGTAAGGACAGAATAGTGTTAACATACATTGTTACAATTATTGAACTACAGTACTTGATTGTGTATCTGTTAGAGCAGAGCTGGTTTTCTACAGAGCTGTTCTTCCCTCCATTAACATGGAAGCTGTCCTCTGGGAGAGACAGAGGAGAGTGGTATCTCTCTCTCATGCCTGCCTGCCTGCCTGCTGCAGTGGTAGTAAACAATTCACACAGCCAGCCAGTGTCCTTTGTCCACGCACCTCCTGCTTAACCCCACCCCCTTCTTTTGTGATTCATTCCGGCAAAGCTATGCTACACAATCTAAAGCAGGAGAAACGGTAGAGAGGGTGAGAGAGAGAGGTGGAGAGAAAGAGGAATGAGATGGGCAGTACCTTGGCTGATTCCGTTGACTCCTCCACTTGAATCCAAACAGATTCAGAGGCAGCTCTTTTAGCTGCAGCCTTCAGACTCAATGAGCATTCACTCAAGGGCCTTACCCAGCATGCTCCACTCCACACAAAGACAAGGGGGTGTGACCAATCACGTCTTGCTTCAGTATGCACTCTGCTTTTTCCCTCCCTCCCTCTCTCTGTGCTCCCTCCCTCTTGTCTCTCTGTGCTCCCTCCTTCTCTGTCTCTCTGTGCTCCCTCCCTAACTGCCTGTGTGCTCCCTCCTTCTCTGTCTCTCTGTGCTCCCTCCCTCTCTGTGCTCCCTCCCTCTCTGTGCTCCCTCCCTATCTGTCTCTGTGCTCCCTCCCTCTCTGTGCTCCCTCCCTATCTGTCTCTGTGCTCCATCCTTCTCTGTGCTCCCTCCTTCTCTGTCTCTCTGTGCTCCCTCCCTATCTGTCTCTGTGCTCCCTCCCTCTCTGTGCTCCCTCCTTCTCTATCTCTCTGTGCTCCCTCCTTCTCTATCTCTCTGTGCTCCCTCCCTCTCTGTCTCTCTGTGCTCCCTCCCTCTCTGTCTCTCTGTGCTCCCTCCTTCTCTGTCTCTCTGTGCTCCCTCCCCATCTGTCTCTGTGCTCCCTCCCTCTCTGTGCTCCCTCCCTATCTGTCTCTGTGCTCCCTCCCTATCTGTCTCTGTGCTCCCTCCCTCTCTGTCTCTGTGCTCCCTCCCTCTCTGTCTCTCTGTGCTCCCTCCCTCTCTGTCTCTCTGTGCTCCCTCCCTCTCTGTCTCTCTGTGCTCCCTCCTTCTCTGTCTCTCTGTGCTCCCTCCCTATCTGTCTCTGTGCTCCCTCCTTCTCGGTCTCTCTGTGCTCCCTCCCTATCTGTCTCTGTGCTCCCTCCCTCTCTGTGCTCCCTCCTTCTCTGTCTCTGTGCTCCCTCCCTATCTGTCTCTGTGCTCCCTCCCTCTCTGTGCTCCCTCTCTATCTGTCTCTGTGCTCCCTCCTTCTCTGTCTCTCTGTGCTCCCTCCCTATCTGTCTCTGTGCTCCCTCCCTATCTGTCTCTGTGCTCCCTCCCTATCTGTCTCTGTGCTCCCTCCCTATCTGTCTCTGTGCTCCCTCCTTCTCGGTCTCTCTGTGCTCCCTCCTTCTCTGTCTCTCTGTGCTCCCTCCCTAACTGCCTCTGTGCTCCCTCCTTCTCTGTCTCTCTGTGCTCCCTCCCTCTCTGTGCTCCCTCCCTATCTGTCTCTGTGCTCCCTCCCTCTCTGTGCTCCCTCTCTCTCTGTGCTCCCTCCCTATCTGTCTCTGTGCTCCATCCTTCTCTGTGCTCCCTCCTTCTCTATCTCTCTGTGCTCCCTCCCTCTCTGTCTCTCTGTGCTCCCTCCTTCTCTGTCTCTCTGTGCTCCCTCCCTATCTGTCTCTGTGCTCCCTCCCTATCTGTCTCTGTGCTCCCTCCCTCTCTGTGCTCCCTCCTTCTCTATCTCTCTGTGCTCCCTCCTTCTCTATCTCTCTGTGCTCCCTCCCTCTCTGTCTCTCTGTGCTCCCTCCTTCTCTGTCTCTCTGTGCTCCCTCCTTCTCTGTCTCTCTGTGCTCCCTCCCCATCTGTCTCTGTGCTCCCTCCCTCTCTGTGCTCCCTCCCTCTCTGTGCTCCCTCCCTCTCTGTCTCTGTGCTCCCTCCCTATCTGTCTCTGTGCTCCCTCCCTCTCTGTCTCTGTGCTCCCTCCCTCTCTGTCTCTCTGTGCTCCCTCCCTCTCTGTCTCTCTGTGCTCCCTCCTTCTCTGTCTCTCTGTGCTCCCTCCCTATCTGTCTCTGTGCTCCCTCCTTCTCGGTCTCTCTGTGCTCCCTCCCTATCTGTCTCTGTGCTCCCTCCCTCTCTGTGCTCCCTCCTTCTCTGTCTCTATGTGCTCCCTCCCTATCTGTCTCTGTGCTCCCTCCCTATCTGTCTCTGTGCTCCCTCCCTCTCTGTGCTCCCTCTCTATCTGTCTCTGTGCTCCCTCCCTCTCTGTCTCTCTGTGCTCCCTCCCTCTCTGTCTCTCTGTGCTCCCTCCTTCTCTGTCTCTCTGTGCTCCCTCCCTATCTGTCTCTGTGCTCCCTCCTTCTCGGTCTCTCTGTGCTCCCTCCCTATCTGTCTCTGTGCTCCCTCCCTCTCTGTGCTCCCTCCTTCTCTGTCTCTATGTGCTCCCTCCCTATCTGTCTCTGTGCTCCCTCCCTATCTGTCTCTGTGCTCCCTCCCTCTCTGTGCTCCCTCTCTATCTGTCTCTGTGCTCCCTCCTTCTCTGTCTCTCTGTGCTCCCTCCCTATCTGTCTCTGTGCTCCCTCCCTATCTGTCTCTGTGCTCCCTCCCTATCTGTCTCTGTGCTCCCTCCCTATCTGTCTCTGTGCTCCCTCCTTCTCGGTCTCTCTGTGCTCCCTCCCTATCTGTCTCTGTGCTCCCTCCCTCTCTGTGCTCCCTCCTTCTCTGTCTCTCTGTGCTCCCTCCCTATCTGTCTCTGTGCTCCCTCCCTATCTGTCTCTGTGCTCCCTCCCTCTCTGTGCTCCCTCCTTCTCTGTCTCTCTGTGCTCCCTCCCTATCTGTCTCTGTGCTCCCTCCCTATCTGTCTCTGTGCTCCCTCCCTATCTGTCTCTGTGCTCCCTCCCTATCTGTCTCTGTGCTCCCTCCTTCTCTGTCTCTCTGTGCTCCCTCCCTCTCTGTGCTCCCTCCCTATCTGTCTCTGTGCTCCCTCCTTCTCTGTCTCTCTGTGCTCCCTCCCTTCTATGTCTCTCTGTGCTCCCTACTTCTCTGTCTCTCTGTGCTCCCTCCTTCTCGGTCTCTCTGTGCTCCCTCCCTTCTCGGTCTCTCTGTGCTCCCTCCTTCTCTGTCTCTCTGTGCTCCCTCCCTTCTCTGTCTCTCTGTGCTCCCTCCTTCTCTGTCTCTCTGTGCTCCCTCCTTCTCTGTCCATTTGTGCTCCCTCCTTCTCTGTCTCTCTGTGCTCCCTCCTTCTCTGTCTCTCTGTGCTCCCTCCCTTCTCTGTCTCTCTGTGCTCCCTCCCTTCTCTGTCTCTCTGTGCTCCCTCCCGTCTGTCTCTGTGCTCCCTCCCTTCTGTCTCTCTGTGCTCCCTCCCTTCTCTGTCTCTCTGTGCGCCCTCCCTTCTGTCTCTCTGTGCTCCCTCCCTTCTGTCTCTCTGTGCTCCCTCCCTTCTCTATCTCTCTGTGCTCCCTCCCTTCTCTATCTCTCTGTGCTCCCTCCCTTCTCTATCTCTCTGTGCTCCCTACTTCTCTGTCTCTCTGTGCTCCCTCCTCTGTCTCTCTGTGCTCCCTCCCTTCTCGGTCTCTCTGTGCTCCCTCCCTTCTCTATCTCTCTGTGCTCCCTCCCTTCTCTATCTCTCTGTGCTCCCTCCCTTCTATGTCTCTCTGTGCTCCCTACTTCTCTGTCTCTCTGTGCTCCCTCCTTCTCTGTCTCTCTGTGCTCCCTCCCTTCTCGGTCTCTCTGTGCTCCCTCCTTCTCTGTCTCTCTGTGCTCCCTCCCTTCTCTGTCTCTCTGTGCTCCCTCCTTCTCTGTCTCTCTGTGCTCCCTCCTTCTCTGTCTCTCTGTGCTCCCTCCTTCTCTGTCTCTCTGTGCTCCCTCCTTCTCTGTCTCTCTGTGCTCCCTCCTTCTCTGTCTCTCTGTGCTCCCTCCCTTCTCTGTCTCTCTGTGCTCCCTCCCGTCTGTCTCTGTGCTCCCTCCCTTCTGTCTCTCTGTGCTCCCTCCCTTCTCTGTCTCTCTGTGCGCCCTCCCTTCTGTCTCTCTGTGCTCCCTCCCTTCTGTCTCTCTGTGCTCCCTCCCTTCTCTATCTCTCTGTGCTCCCTCCCTTCTCTATCTCTCTGTGCTCCCTCCCTTCTGTCTCTCTGTGCTAACTCCCTTCTGTCTCTCTGTGCTCCCTCCCTTCTCTGTCTCTCTGTGCTCCCTATAATATATATAATATAATAATATATATGATAATAATATATGCCATTTAGCAGACGCTTTTATCCAAAGCGACTTACAGTCATGTGTGCATACATTCTACGTATGGGTGGTCCCGGGAATCGAACCCACTACCCTGGCGTTACAAGCGCCATGCTCTACCAACTGAGCTACAGAGGACCTCCCTTCTCTGTGCTCCCTCCCTTCTCTGTGCTCCCTCCCTTCTCTATCTCTCTGTGCTCCCTCCCTTCTGTCTCTCTGTGCTCCCTCCCTTCTCTGTCTCTCTGTGCTCCTTCCCTTCTCTGTCTCTCTGTGCTCCCTCCCTTCTCTGTCTCTCTGTGCTCCCTCCCTTCTCTGTCTCTCTGTGCTCCCTCCCTTCTCTGTCTCTCTGTGCTCCCTCCCTTCTCTGTCTCTCTGTGCTCCCTCCCTTCTCTGTCTCTCTGTGCTCCCTCCCTTCTCTGTGCTCCCTCCCTTCTGTCTCTCTGTGCTCCCTCCTTCTCTGTCTCTCTGTGCTCCCTCCCTTCTGTCTCTCTGTGCTCCCTCCCTTCTGTCTCTCTGTGCTCCCTCCCTTCTGTCTCTCTGTGCTCCCTCCCTTCTGTCTCTCTGTGCTCCCTCCCTTCTGTCTCTCTGTGCTCCCTCCCTTCTGTCTCTCTGTGCTCCCTCCCTTCTCTGTCTCTCTGTGCTCCCTCCCTTCTCCCCCTCTCTCTGCTCCCGCCCCCTCCCCCTCTCTCTGCTCCTGCCCTCCCTCCCTCCCCCTCTCTCTGCTCCTGCCCTCCCTCCCCCCTCTCTCTGCTCCCACCCTCCCTCCCCCTCTCTCTGCTCCCACCCTCTCTTTGCTCCCACCCTCCCTCCCCCTCTCTCTGCTCCCGCCCTCCCTCGCCCCTCTCTCTGCTCCCACCCTCCCTCCTCTCTCTGCTCCCGCCCTCCCTCCCCCTCTCTCTGCTCCCACCCTCCCTCTCCCCTCTCTCTGCTCCCACCCTCCCTCCCCCTCTCTCTGCTCCCACCCTCCCCCTCTCTCTGCTCCCACCCTCACTCCCTCCCCCTCTCTCTGCTCCCACCCTCCCTCCCCCTCTCTGCTCCCACCCTCCCTCCCCCCTCTCTCTGCTCCCACCCTCCCTCCCCCCTCTCTCTGCTCCCGCCCTCCCTCCTCTCTCTCTGCTCCCGCCCTCCCTCCCCCTCTCTCTGCTCCCACCCTCCCTCTCCCCCTCTCTGCTCCCACCCTCCCTCCCCCTCTCTCTGCTCCCACCCTCCCCCCTCTCTCTGCTCCCACCCTCACTCCCTCCCCCTCTCTCTGCCCCCACCCTCCCTCCCCCTCTCTCTGCTCCCACCCTCCCTCCCCCCTCTCTCTGCTCCCACCCTCCCTCCCCCTCTCTCTGCTCCCACCCTCTCTTTGCTCCCACCCTCCCTCCACCCTCTCTCTGCTCCCACGCTCCCCCTCTCTTTGCTCCCACCTGCCCTCCCCCTCTCTCTGCTCCCACCCTCCCCCCTCTCTTTGCTCCCACCCTCCCTCCCCCCTCTCTCTGCTCCTGCCTTCCCTCCCCCTCTCTCTGCTCCCGCCCTCTCTCTCTCCTAGCTCCCTCCCCCTCTCTCTGCTCCCACCCTCCCTCTCTCTGCTCCCACCCTCCCTCTCTCTGCTCCCACCCTCCCTCTCTCTGCTCCCGCCCTCCCTCCCCCTCTCTCTGCTCCTGCCTTCCCTCCCCCTCTCTCTGCTCCCGCCCTCTCTCTCTCCTAGCTCCCTCCCCCCTCTCTCTGCTCCTGCCTTCCCTCCCCCTCTCTCTGCTCCTGCCTTCCCTCCCCCTCTCTCTGCTCCTGCCTTCCCTCCCCCTCTCTCTGCTCCTGCCTTCCCTCCCCCTCTCTCTGCTCCTGCCTTCCCTCCCCCCTCTCTCTGCTCCTGCCTTCCCTCCCCCTCTCTCTGCTCCTGCCTTCCCTCCCCCTCTCTCTGCTCCTGCCTTCCCTCCCCCCTGCTCTCTGCTCCTCCTCTCCCTCCCCTCTCTGCTCCTGCCTTCCCTCCCCCTCTCTCTGCTCCTGCCTTCCCTCCCCCTCTCTCTGCTCCTGCCTTCCCTCCCCCCTCTCTCTGCTCCCGCCTCTCTCTCTCCTAGCTCCCTCCCCCTCTCTCTGCTCCCACCCTCCCTCTCTCTGCTCCCACCCTCCCTCTCTCTGCTCCCACCCTCCCTCTCTGCTCCCGCCTTCCCTCCCCCTCTCTCTGCTCCTGCCTTCCCTCCCCCTCTCTCTGCTCCCGCCCTCCCTCCCCCTCTCTCTGCTCCCACCCTCCCTCTCTCTGCTCCCACCCTCCCTCTCTCTGCTCCCACCCTCCCTCTCTCTGCTCCCACCCTCCCTCTCTCTGCTCCCACCCTCCCTCTCTCTGCTCCCACCCTCCCTCTCTGCTCCCACCCTCCCTCTCTCTGCTCCCGCCTTCCCTCCCCCCTCTCTGCTCCCGCCCTCCCCCCCCCCTCTCTCTGCTCCCGCCCTCCCTCCCCCTCTCTCTGCTCCCGCCCTCCCTCCCCCTCTCTCTGCTTCCGCCCTCCCTCTCTCTTTGCTCCCGCCCTCCCTCCCCTCTCTTTGCTCCCGCCTCTCCCCTCTCTGCCCCAACCCTCCCTCCCCCCTCTCTCTGCTCCGCCCTCCCTCCCTCTCTCTCTGCTCCCGCCCTCCCTCCCCCTCTCTCTGCTTCCGCCCTCCCTCTTTGCTCCCGCCTCCCTCCCCTCTCTGCTCCCGCCCTCCCTCCCCCCTCTCTCTGCTCCCACCCTCCCTCCCCTCTCTGCTCCCACCCTCCCTCTCTCTGCTCTTGCCCTCCCTCCCCTCTCTCTGCTCCCACCCTCCCTCTGCTCCCGCCCTCCCTCCCTCCTCTCCTGCTCCCCCTCTCTCTCTGCTCCCGCCCCCCTCCCTCTCTCTGCTCCCGCCCTCCTCCCCTCTCTCTGCTCCCGCCCTCCCTCCCCCTCTCTCTGCTCCCACCCTCCCTCTCTCTGCTCTTGCCCTCCCTCCCCTCTCTCTGCTCCCACCCTCTCTCTCTCTGCTCCCGCCCCCCTCCCCCTCTCTCTGCTCCCACCCTCTCTCTCTCTGCTCCCACCCTCCCTCTCTGCTGCCCGCCCTCCCTCCCCCTCTCTCTGCTCCTGCCTTCCCTCCCCCCTCTCTGCTCCCGCCCTCCCTCCCCCTCTCTCTGCTCCCACCCTCTCTCTCTCTGCTCCCACCCTCCCTCTCTGCTCCCGCCCTCCCTCCCCCTCTCTCTGCTCCCACCCTCCCTCTCTGCTCCCACCCTCTCTCTCTCTGCTCCCACCCTCCCTCTCTCTCTGCTCCCGCCCTCCCTCCCCCCTCTCTGCTCCCGCCCTCCCTCCCCCTCTCTCTGCTCCCACCCTCCCTCTCTCTGCTCCTGCCTTCCCTCCCCCTCTCTCTGCTCCCTCCCCCTCTCTCTGCTCCCACCCTCTCTCTCTCTGCTCCCACCCTCCCTCTCTCTGCTCCTGCCTTCCCTCCCCCTCTCTCTGCTCCCACCCTCTCTCTCTCTGCTCCCACCCTCCCTCTCTCTGCTCCTGCCTTCCCTCCCCCTCTCTCTGCTCCCGCCCTCCCTCCCCCTCTCTCTGCTCCCGCCCTCCCTCCCCCTCTCTCTGCTCCCACCCTCCCCTCTCTCTGCTCCTGCCTTCCCTCCCCCCTCTCTGCTCCTGCCTTCCCTCCCCCTCTCTCTGCTCCCGCCCTCCCTCCCCCCTCTCTCTGCTCCCGCCCTCCCTCCCCCTCTCTGCTCCCGCCCTCCCTCCCCCTCTCTCTGCTCCTGCCTTCCCTCCCCCTCTCTCTGCTCCCGCCCTCCCTCCCCCTCTCTCTGCTCCCACCCTCCCTCTCTCTGCTCCTGCCTTCCCTCCCCCTCTCTGCTCCTGCCTTCCCTCCCCCTCTCTGCTCCCCGCCCTCCCTCCCCCTCTCTCTGCTCCCACCCTCCCTCTCTCTGCTCCTGCCTTCCCTCCCCCTCTCTTTGCTCCCGCCCTCCCTCCCCCTCTCTCTGCTCCCGCCCTCCCTCCCCCTCTCTTTGCTCCCACCCTCCCCTCTCTGCCCCAACCCTCCCTCCCCCTCTCTCTCTGCTCCCCCTCCCTCCCTCTCTCTGCTCCCGCCCTCCCTCCCCTCTCTCTCTGCTTCCGCCCCCTCCCTCTCTTTGCTCCCCCTCCCCCTCTCTCTGCTTCCGCCCTCCCTCCTTTGCTCCCCCCTCCCTCCCCCTCTCTGCTCCCGCCCTCCCTCCCCCTCTCTCTGCTCCCGCCCTCCCTCCCCCTCTCTCTGCTCCCACCCTCCCTCTCTCTGCTCCTGCCCTCCCTCCTCCTCTCTCTGCTCCCACCCTCCCTCTCTCTGCTCCCGCCCTCCCTCCCCCCTCTCTCTGCTCCCACCCTCCCTCCCCCTCTCTCTGCTCCCACCCTCCCTCTCTCTGCTCCCGCCCTCCCTCCCCCCCTCTCTCTGCTCCTGCCTTCCCTCCCCCTCTCTCTGCTCCCGCCCTCTCTCTCTCCTAACTCCCTCCCCCTCTCGCTGCTCCCACCCTCCCTCTCTCTGCTCCCACCCTCCCTCTCTCTGCTCCCACCCTCCCTCTCTCTGCTCCCGCCCTCCCTCCCCCTCTCTCTGCTCCCACCCTCCCTCTCTCTGCTCCTGCCTTCCCTCCCCCTCTCTCTGCTCCTGCCTTCCCTCCCCCTCTCTCTGCTCCCGCCCTCCCTCCCCCTCTCTCTGCTCCCACCCTCCCTCTCTCTGCTCCTGCCTTCCCTCCCCCCTCTTTGCTCCCCCCTCCCTCCCCCTCTCTCTGCTCCCGCCCTCCCTCCCCCTCTCTTTGCTCCCACCCTCCCCTCTCTGCCCCAACCCTCCCTCCCCCTCTCTCTGCTCCGGCCCTCCCTCCCTCTCTCTCTGCTCCCGCCCTCCCTCCCCCTCTCTGCTTCCGCCCTCCCTCTCTTTGCTCCCGCCCTCCCTCCCTCCTCTCTCTGCTTCCGCCCTCCCTCCTTTGCTCCCGCCCCCTCCCTCCCCCCCTCTCTGCTCCCGCCCTCCCTCCCCTCTCTCTGCTCCCGCCCTCCCTCCCCCTCTCTCTGCTCCCACCCTCCCTCTCTCTGCTCCTGCCCTCCCTCCTCCTCTCTCTGCTCCCGCCCTCCCTCTCTCTGCTCCCGCCCTCCCTCCCCCCTCTCTCTGCTCCCACCCTCCCTCCCCCTCTCTCTGCTCCCACCCTCCCTCTCTCTGCTCCCGCCCTCCCTCCCCCCTCTCTGCTCCTGCCTTCCCTCCCCCTCTCTCTGCTCCCGCCCTCTCTCTCTCCTAACTCCTCCCCCTCTCTCTGCTCCCACCCTCCCTCTCTCTGCTCCCACCCTCCCTCTCTCTGCTCCCGCCCTCCCTCCCCCTCTCTCTGCTCCTGCCTTCCCTCCCCCTCTCTCTGCTCCCGCCCTCTCTCTTCTCCCGCCTTCCCTCCCCCTCTCTCTGCTCCCGCCCTCCCTCCCCCCTCTCTCTGCTCCCGCCCTCCCTCCCCCCTCTCTCTGCTCCCGCCCTCCCTCTCTCTGCTCCTGCCTTCCCTCCCCCTCTCTCTGCTCCCACCCTCCCTCTCTCTGCTCCCGCCCTCCCTCCCCCTCTCTCTGCTCCCACCCTCCCTCCCCCCCTCTCTCTGCTCCCACCCTCCCTCTCTCTGCTCCCGCCCTCCCTCCCCCTCTCTCTGCTCCTGCCTTCCCTCCCCCTCTCTCTGCTCCCGCCCTCTCTCTCTCCTAGCTCCCTCCCCCTCTCTCTGCTCCCACCCTCCCTCTCTCTGCTCCCACCCTCCCTCTCTCTGCTCCCGCCCTCCCTCCCCCTCTCTCTGCTCCTGCCTTCCTCCCCCTCTCTCTGCTCCCGCCCTCTCTCTGCTCCCGCCTTCCCTCCCCCTCTCTCTGCTCCCGCCCTCCCTCCCCCTCTCTCTGCTCCCGCCCTCCCTCCCCCCTCTCTCTGCTCCCACCCTCCCTCTCTCTGCTCCTGCCTTCCCTCCCCCCTCTCTCTGCTCCCGCCCTCCCTCCCCCCTCTCTCTGCTCCCACCCTCCCTCCCCCTCTCTCTGCTCCCACCCTCCCTCTCTCTGCTCCCGCCCTCCCTCCCCCCTCTCTCTGCTCCTGCCTTCCCTCCCCCCTCTCTCTGCTCCCGCCCTCTCTCTCTCTAGCTCCCTCCCCCCTCTCTCTGCTCCCACCCTCCCTCTCTCTGCTCCCTCCCCCTCTCTCTGCTCCTGCCTTCCCTCCCCCTCTCTCTGCTCCCGCCCTCTCTCTGCTCCCGCCTTCCCTCCCCCTCTCTCTGCTCCCGCCCTCCCTCCCCCTCTCTCTGCTCCCGCCCTCCCTCCTCCCACCCTCTCTCTGCTCCCACCCTCCCTCTCTCTGCTCCTGCCTTCCCTCCCCCTCTCTCTGCCCCCCCCTCTCTCTGCTCCCGCCTTCCCCCGCCCTCCCCCCTCTCTCTGCTCCCGCCCTCCCTCCCCCTCTCTCTGCTCCCGCCCTCCCACCCCCTCTCTCTGCACCTGCCTTCCCTCCCCCTCTCTCTGCTCCCGCCCTCTCTCTCTCCTAGCTCCCTCCCCTTAATGCCCACTGACATACAAGCTTGTGGGCGGCCTGCCGAACGCGTTGTTATGGCAACGCATCCCCAGTTGCGCCCAACGCCTGTTCTGCAAGCTTTTTCTCCCTCCCCCCTCTTCATGGCTCCCTCTATCTCTCTCCCTCTATCTCTCTCCCTCTATATCTCTCCCTCTCTCTCCTTCTCTCTCCTTCTCTCCCTCCTCTCCAATGAAAACTTAAGTGCTGCTCACTGCAGGTTGGGCTCAGAAGCACGTCCAGTCATGTGTCAGATAAAATGGGTGATCTGCTGCTCTCCTCTCCACACAGCTCTCTCTCTCTCTCTCTCTCTCTCTCTCTCTCTCTCTCTCTCTCTCTCTCTCTCTCTCTCTCTCTCTCTCTCTCTCTCTCTCTCTCTCTGTGTGTGTGTGTGTGTGTGTGTGAGGGGGGATTCTCTGTGACCCAATTAGAAAAGGACAGCCCAGATAGCTCAATTTCAGGAGGCTTGCAGTCAAATCTAAGATATAGGGCAGGTTTTTTTGTATAAGCAAATAAAAGGGTATTTACCCAACACAATGTTATGTAGTCGAAACACAATGTGTCACTATGAATGACTATGTGCCTGGCCTTCTCATGCTGCCAAGGAAGTGGGTCTCCATTGGCACAGATGTAGTGGAGAACTTGATATAAACCTGCTGAGTGGGTGAGAGAGGAGGAGATGTGGGGTCATTATATGTGAGTGGGGGAGGGGTGGACATTCATAGGGGCCTCCTGTGTCTCACAAAAGGGCCCTCGAGTTGACGCAAAATTTAGGGCTGTCCCAGACAAAAAATAATCTTTGTTGACTGAATCGTCAATCGATGGGTAGAAATGGAAAAACGTGTATATTTCCATATATAGACACACCCTATGTTTCAATAAAATCAACTATATGTAGGCTACTGGGCTTGTCTGATGCTTTAAGCACTGCCGTAAAAAAAATTTAAAAGACACAGAGGGAGTCAGAGATCATTATAGTCGAAGCAGGAAAAAAAGAAGAAGAAAAAAAGTGTTCCCGACCCAACACTTCTCCTGCCGCTGCCCTTTCTGCCTTTAAGTTCCGCTGCCGGTAATAGGCTATACACCAGCGGTCGGCAACCGTTTACATTTGCAGTGCCAAGTTATGGTACCATTTCTACTGATCTGGTGCCAGTTACAATTTTCATATTCACATTTTTGTGGAGCAGTTTAATTTAATTTATAATAAAAAGTCTTCATATCTAAAAATCTATGTCATGTGGTTAATAAAAAATGATTTCTAAATTAAAATGATACAAATATAAAAGTAACTTCTATTGCCATTGCCAATACGTAATAATAGCCTACATAAAGCCAACAAATAAAAACATTGCAGCCTTCAGGTCGAAAATATTTGGATAAAAATAAATATCCTATAAATCACAGTGGTTATGCATGGCCTGTTTTGAACTTTTATTTAACTAGGCAAGTCAGTTAAGAACAAATTCTTATTTTCAATGACGGCTTAGGAACAGTGGGTTAACTGCCTTGTTCAGGGGCAGAAAGAAAGATTTTTACCTTGTCAGCTCGGGGATTCAATCTTGCAACCTTTTGGATACTAGTCCAACGCTCGAACCACTAGGTTACCTGCCGCCCCAGGTAACTTGGTCTGGCCCAAAGGTCATGCTAGCAGACTTGCAACATTGTATAAAATATTCTGTGTCCTAAGAGTTTCCTGTGCCGGACAGACACATTTTTCTACACAAGGGATAAGAAGTAATCAGGTAGGCCTATTGTATGAGCATGACATTTTCTTCCCCTTTCATGCTGAGTGGTTATGTAGAAGGAGAGAGCTGGACAGATTCTTCAAATAGGCTGTTAAGGAACTATGGTCATTCTCAATGTATGTAAAAACAGACTTTGTTTACTTGCTGTTTGAGGCAAAGAAAAAAAGTGTGTGTATATATATATATATATATATTTTTTTTTTACCCCAAATTTCATGGTATCCAATTGGTAGTTACATCAGATCCCCAAATGGGAACATTTATAGGCCTACTTCTATGCGTAATCAGGTGCGTGTCCTTACACAAGATTGACAGGAACGCGCCAAACAAAAGACAATTCATAAATTGACAATTCGTAAATGGAATGAAATAATAAAGCAAAACTTTTCTCCCAAGTGTAGCCGAGGTTGTGTGTTCTGCAAACACCGTGTCCACTCCTA
The DNA here is from genome assembly GCF_021184085.1 of Oncorhynchus gorbuscha. Classification (NCBI taxonomy): domain Eukaryota; kingdom Metazoa; phylum Chordata; class Actinopteri; order Salmoniformes; family Salmonidae; genus Oncorhynchus; species Oncorhynchus gorbuscha. The sequence goes on from NC_060195.1 coordinate 21,557,724, forward strand.
CAATGACAACGATGAGACTGGAATAAAAACATATTTAATGCATTAACAGAAATACCGTAACCAAACAAACATTGTAGATGATCATTTCTGGTAATTAAATACATGCCATTTAGCAGACGCTTTTATCCAAAGCGACTTACAGTCATGTGTGCATACATTCTACGTATGGGTGGTCCCGGGGATCGAACCCACTACCCTGGCGTTACAAGCGCCATGCTCTACCAACTGAGCTACAGAAGGACCACTAATTAAAAGGTAGATTTACTACTGGTGATACTGGTGTGCATCCCCGAGGATTCTGCAATGGACGAATCCACTCAGACAGACGTGAATCAGAAAGGTGTCCGACAAAATAAATCTTTGTCGACGAACAGCCAATCGACCAGTCGACTAGAAAAATCCGATGCAAGTATTCCAAATCAGAAAGTATTTTCCCGAGCGAAGTGGCCTATTTAGGAGAGGTTCTCCATATTACCTCCACGTTTAGACAAAACTATTGATCTGAGAGATTTGCCTTTAAATCACATGGTTGTTGCCATCAACACGTCCCCAACTGAAACATGAGACCAGTGTCCCGGTGCTACTGTTAGAAATGTACATTCATTCACCACACTGCAGGTCCTGGGAGAAGTACAATGGAGACCACACAAAGAGTGGTAGCAACATTTCACACCCATACTGGTAGCACATTACATCACAACACTTATTAGGTCTACTACTAGATTCTGTAAAGTGCAACCTCAATATTTATATTCTGAAGGACTAAACTACAAAGTCTCAGGAACAGGTTTTCAGGAATTGTTCATATTCACAAACTAAAACATTGATTGACAAAAGCATCCGGTTCTTTTTCTCTAGAGAGGGTCACTGGACAAGGCTCTCAACCAATGACCTTCAGGTCAGCAGAAGTGACAATTCCAGACCCTGCCAACCCATTACCCTGCCTATACACCTGGTGACAAGAATCAAGTTGTTACACAACACAAACCAAACAGAAGTATGAGGACTACACTGACCAGAGACACTATTACACCACCTACAAACAACTGAAGGCACCATGTGGTCAACAGTGTTAGGCTGCATTGCATGCCTTAACACTAGATGGGGGTAAGAGTATGGCTGGCTCCCTATCACAATGTCAAAACAGGGAATGTAGTAGGCATACTGAATTAACTTCTGAGGAAGCGGTGAGTGAGTGAAATCTCCATGTGAAAGTGCTTTTGTTTTGCTTCTCTTTCCTAAACTGTTGCATTTAGGCCTAATCAGAGAGAGATCTAGGCTGAGGCAGTAACAGTCTTTTCACTTAATCTCCCCTGACAGCTCAAGTTGGAACATGTTTCTGTTGTTGCTCTTTTAGAGGCATAAAATGAATTGACATCCTATTTTACAGAGCATTACAGTGGAGCACCCCCATCTTATCATGACTAGAATTACTGTACCATTACTACTACTACTACCACCATCCCCAAAAACACCACAACTACTATCCCCACCACCACCGCTACTACTATCCCCACCACTACTACCAACACCACCACTATCCCCGCAACTACTACTACTACCACCATCCCCCAAAACACCACAACTACTATCCCCACCACCACCGCTACTACTATCCCCACCACTACTACCAACACCGCAACTACTACTACTACCACCATCCCCAAAAACACCACAACTACTATCCCCACCACCACCGCTACTACTATCCCCACCACTACTACCAACACCACCACTATCCCCGCAACTACTACTACTACCACCATCCCCCAAAACACCACAACTACTATCCCCACCACCACCGCTAATACTATCCCCACCACTACTACCAACACCACCACTATCCCCGCAACTACTACTACTACCACCATCCCCCAAAACACCACAACTACTATCCCCACCACCACCGCTAATACTATCCCCACCACTACTACCAACACCACCACTATCCCCGCAACTACTACTACTACCACCATCCCCCAAAACACCACAACTACTATCCCCACCACCACCGCTACTACTATCCCCACCACTACTACCAACACCATCACTATCCCCGCAACTACTACTACTACCACCATCCCCAAAAACACCACAACTACTATCCCCACCACCACCGCTACTACTATCCCCACCACTACTACCAACACCACCACTACAACTACTATCCCCACCACCACGGCTACTACTATCCCCACCACTACTACCAACACCACCACTACCACCACAACTACTATCCCCACCACCCATCACTATCCCCACCATCATCCCCACAACTATCCCCACCACCATCCCCACAACTACTACTATCCTACACAATCCCCACCACTACCACCACAACTACTATCCCCACCACCCATCACTATCGCCACCATCATCCCCACAACTATCCCCACCACTATCCCCACCACCATCCCCACAACTACTACTATCCTCACCACCACCACCACCACTACTACTACTACAATCCCCACCACTATCACCACAACTACTATCCCCACCACCACCGCTACTACTATCCCCACCACTACTACCAACACCACCACTATCCCCGCTACTACTACTACACCCCCCCACCACCCCCACCACTACTACTACTATCCCCACCACTACTACTACTATCCCCACCACCATCCCCACAACTACTATCCCCACGACCATCTCCACCACAACTACTATCCCCACCACCCATCACTATCCCCACCACCCACCACTATCCCCACCACCATCCCCACAACTACTACTATCCTCACCACCACCACTACTACTATCCTCACCACCACTACTATCCCCACCACCACTACTATTCCCACCACCATCCCCACAACTACTACTATCCTCACCACCACCACCACCACTACTACTACTACAATCCTCACCACTACCACCACAACTACTATCCCCACCACCACCGCTACTACTATCCCCACCACTACTACCAACACCACCACTATCCCCACTACTACTACTACTACTACACCCCCCCACCACTACTACTACTATCCCCACCACCACCACCACTACTATCCCCACTACTACTATTACTACTATCCCACTACTACTACTATCCCCACCACCACCACCACTACTATCCCCACTACTACTACTATCCCCACCACTACGACTACTATCCCCACCACCACCACCCCCACCACTACTATCCCCAATACTACTACTATCCCCACCACTACTACTACTATCCCCACTACTACTACTATCCCCGCCACTACCACCCCACCACTACCACTACTATCCCCACTACTACTACTATCCCCGCCACTACCACCCCACCACTACCACTACTATCCCCACTACTACTACTATCCCCACCACTACTACTACTATCCCCACCACTACTACTACTATCCCCACCACCACCACCCCCACCACTACTACTACTATCCTCACCACTACGACTACTATCCCCGCCACCACCACCCCCACTACTACTACTACTATCCCCACCACTACTACTACTATCCCCACTACTACTACTACTATCCCCACCACTACTACTACTATCCCCACCACTACTACTACTATCCCCACTACTACTACTACTATCCCCACCACTACTACCAACACCATCACTATCCCCGCAACTACTACTACCATCCCCAAAAACACCACAACTACTATCCCCACCACCACCGCTACTACTATCCCCACCACTACTACCAACACCACCACTACAACTACTATCCCCACCACCACGGCTACTACTATCCCCACCACTACTACCAACACCACCACTACCACCACAACTACTATCCCCACCACCCATCACTATCCCCACCATCATCCCCACAACTATCCCCACCACCATCCCCACAACTACTACTATCCTCACCACCACCACCACTACTACTACTACAATCCCCACCACTACCACCACAACTACTATCCCCACCACCCATCACTATCGCCACCATCATCCCCACAACTATCCCCACCACTATCCCCACCACCATCCCCACAACTACTACTATCCTCACCACCACCACCACCACTACTACTACTACAATCCCCACCACTATCACCACAACTACTATCCCCACCACCACCGCTACTACTATCCCCACCACTACTACCAACACCACCACTATCCCCGCTACTACTACTACACCCCCACCACCCCCACCACTACTACTACTATCCCCACCACTACTACTACTATCCCCACCACCATCCCCACAACTACTATCCCCACGACCATCTCCACCACAACTACTATCCCCACCACCCATCACTATCCCCACCACCCACCACTATCCCCACCACCATCCCCACAACTACTACTATCCTCACCACCACCACTACTACTATCCTCACCACCACTACTATCCCCACCACCACTACTATCCCCACCACCATCCCCACAACTACTACTATCCTCACCACCACCACCACCACTACTACTACTACAATCCTCACCACTACCACCACAACTACTATCCCCACCACCACCGCTACTACTATCCCCACCACTACTACCAACACCACCACTATCCCCACTACTACTACTACTACTACATCCCCCCCACCACCACCCCCACCACTACTACTACTATCCCCACCACCACCACCACTACTATCCCCACTACTACTATTACTACTATCCCACTACTACTACTATCCCCACCACCACCACCACTACTATCCCCACTACTACTACTATCCCCACCACTACGACTACTATCCCCACCACCACCACCCCCACCACTACTATCCCCAATACTACTACTATCCCCACCACTACTACTACTATCCCCACTACTACTACTATCCCCGCCACTACCACCCCACCACTACCACTACTATCCCCACTACTACTACTATCCCCGCCACTACCACCCCACCACTACCACTACTATCCCCACTACTACTACTATCCCCACCACTACTACTACTATCCCCACCACTACTACTACTATCCCCACCACCACCACCCCCACCACTACTACTACTATCCTCACCACTACGACTACTATCCCCGCCACCACCACCCCCACTACTACTACTACTATCCCCACCACTACTACTACTATCCCCACTACTACTACTACTATCCCCACCACTACTACTACTATCCCCACTACTACTACTACTATCCCCACTACTACTACTACTATCCCCACCACTACTACTACTATCCCCACCACCACCACCCCCACCACTACTATCCCCAATACTACTACTATCCCCACCACTACGACTACTATCCCCACCACCACCACCCCCACCACTACTATCCCCACCACTACTACTACTATTCCCACCACTACTACTACTATCCCCGCCACCACCACCCCCACTACTACTACTATCCCCACCCCACCACTACTATCCCCACCACTACTACTACTACTATCCCCACTACTACTACTACTACTATCCCCACTACTACTACTACTACTATCCCCACTACTACTACTACTATCCCCACCACTACTACTACTATCCCCGCCACCACCACCCCCACCACTGCTACTACTATCCCCACCACTACTACTACTGTCCCCACTACTACTACTACTATCCCCACTACTACTACTACTATCCCCACCACTACTACTACTATCCCCACCACTACTACTGCTATCCCCACTACTACTACTACTATCCCCACTACTACTACTACTATCCCCACCACTACTACTACTATCCCCACCACCACTACTACTATCCCCACCACCACCACTACTATCCCCAATACTACTACTACTATCCCCACCACTACTACTACTATCCCCACTACTACTACTACTACTACTATCCCCACTACTACTACTACTACTACTATCCCCACTACTACTACTACTATCCCCACTACTACTACTACTACTATCTCCACTACTACTACTACTACTATCCCCACTACTACTACTACTACTATCCCCACCACCACCACTACTATCCCCAATACTACTACTACTATCCCCACCACTACTACTACTACTATCCCCACTACTACTACTACTACTATCCCCACTACTACTACTACTACTATCCCCACTACTACTACTACTATCCCCACCACTACTACTACTATCCCGACCACTACTACTACTATCCCCGCCACCACCACCCCCACCACTACTATCCCCACTACTACTACTACTATCCCCACCACTACTACTACTATCCCCACTACTACTACTACTACTACTATCCCCACTACTACTATCCCCACCACTACTACTACTATCCCCACTACTACTACTACTATCCCCACCACTACTACTACTATCCCCACCACTACTACTACTATTCCCACCACTACTACTACTATCCCCGCCACCACCACCCCCACCACTACTATCCCCACTACTACTACTACTATCCCCACCACTACTACTACTATCCCCACTACTACTACTACTACTACTATCCCCACCACTACTACTACTATCCCCACTACTACTACTACTACTATCCCCACTACTACTACTACTATCCCCACCACTACTACTACTATCCCCACTACTACTACTACTACTATCCCCACTGCTACTACTACTACTATCCCCACTACTACTACTACTATCCCCACCACTACTACTACTATCCCCGCCACCACCACCCCCACCACTGCTATCCCCACTACTACTACTACTATCCCCACTACTACTATCCCCACTACTACTACTACTACTATCCCCACCACTACTACTACTATCCCCACCACTACTACTACTATCCCCACCACCACCACTACTATCCCCAATACTACTACTACTATCCCCACCACTACTACTACTATCCCCACTACTACTACTACTACTATCCCCACCACTACTACTACTATCCCCACTACTACTACTACTACTACTATCCCCACTACTACTACTACTACTACTATCCCCACTACTACTACTACTATCCCCACTACTACTACTACTACTATCTCCACTACTACTACTACTACTATCCCCACTACTACTACTACTACTATCCCCACCACCACCACTACTATCCCCAATACTACTACTACTATCCCCACCACTACTACTACTACTATCCCCACTACTACTACTACTACTATCCCCACTACTACTACTACTACTATCCCCACTACTACTACTACTATCCCCACCACCACCACTACTATCCCCAATACTACTACTACTATCCCCACCACTACTACTACTATCCCCACTACTACTACTACTACTATCCCCACCACTACTACTACTATCCCCACTACTACTACTACTACTACTATCCCCACTACTACTACTACTACTACTATCCCCACTACTACTACTACTATCCCCACTACTACTACTACTACTATCTCCACTACTACTACTACTACTATCCCCACTACTACTACTACTACTATCCCCACCACCACCACTACTATCCCCAATACTACTACTACTATCCCCACCACTACTACTACTACTATCCCCACTACTACTACTACTACTATCCCCACTACTACTACTACTACTATCCCCACTACTACTACTACTATCCCCACCACTACTACTACTATCCCGACCACTACTACTACTATCCCCGCCACCACCACCCCCACCACTACTATCCCCACTACTACTACTACTATCCCCACCACTACTACTACTATCCCCACTACTACTACTACTACTACTATCCCCACTACTACTATCCCCACCACTACTACTACTATCCCCACTACTACTACTACTATCCCCACCACTACTACTACTATCCCCACCACTACTACTACTATTCCCACCACTACTACTACTATCCCCGCCACACCACCCCCACCACTACTATCCCCACTACTACTACTACTATCCCCACCACTACTACTACTATCCCCACTACTACTACTACTACTACTATCCCCACCACTACTACTACTATCCCCACTACTACTACTACTACTATCCCCACTACTACTACTACTATCCCCACCACTACTACTACTATCCCCACTACTACTACTACTACTATCCCCACTGCTACTACTACTACTATCCCCACTACTACTACTACTATCCCCACCACTACTACTACTATCCCCGCCACCACCACCCCCACCACTGCTATCCCCACTACTACTACTACTATCCCCACTACTACTATCCCCACTACTACTACTACTACTATCCCCACCACTACTACTACTATCCCCACCACTACTACTACTATCCCCACCACCACCACTACTATCCCCAATACTACTACTACTATCCCCACCACTACTACTACTATCCCCACTACTACTACTACTACTATCCCCACTACTACTACTACTATCCCCACTACTACTACTACTACTATCCCCACTACTACTACTACTACTACTATCCCCACTACTACTACTACTATCCCCAATACTACTACTACTATCCCCACCACTACTACTACTATCCCCATTACTACTACTACTACTACTATCCCCAATACTACTACTACTATCCCCACCACTACTACTACTATCCCCACTACTATCCCCACTACTACTACTACTACTATCCCCACTACTACTACTACTATCCCCACTACTACTACTACTATCCCCACCACTACTACTACTATCCCCACTGCTACTACTACTACTATCCCCACTACTACTACTACTACTATCCCGACCACTACTACTACTATCCCCGCCACCACCACCCCCACCACTACTATCCCCACTACTACTACTACTATCCCCACTACTACTACTACTATCCCCACCACCACCACTACTATCCCCAATACTACTACTACTATCCCCACCACTACTACTACTATCCCCACTACTACTACTACTATCCCCACTACTACTACTACTATCCCCACCACCACCACCACTACTATCCCCAATACTACTACTACTATCCCCACCACTACTACTACTATCCCCACTACTACTACTACTACTATCCCCACTACTACTACTACTACTATCCCCACCACTACTACTACTATCCCCACTACTACTACTACTACTATCCCCACTACTACTACTACTACTATCCCCACCACTACTACTACTATCCCCACTACTACTACTACTACTATCCCCACTACTACTACTACTACTATCCCCACCACTACTACTACTATCCCCACTACTACTACTACTACTATCCCCACTAGTACTACTACTATCCCCACCACTACTACTACTATCCCCACTACTACTACTACTATCCCCACCACTACTACTACTATCCCCACCACCACCACCCCCACCACTACTATCCCCACCACTACTACTACTATTCCCACCACTACTACTACTATCCCCGCCACCACCACCCCCACCACTACTATCACCACTACTACTACTACTATCCCCACCACTACTACTACTACTACTATCCCCACTACTACTACTACTACTATCCCCACCACTACTACTACTATCCCCACTACTACTACTACTACTATCCCCACTACTACTACTACTACTATCCCCACCACTACTACTACTATCCCCACTACTACTACTACTACTACTATCCCCACTACTACTACTACTACTACTACTACTATCCCCACTACTACTACTACTATCCCCACCACCACCACTACTATCCCCACTACTACTACTACTACTATCCCCACTACTACTACTACTACTACTATCCCCACTACTACTACTATCCCCGCCACCACCACCCCCACCACTACTATCCCCACTACTACTACTACTATCCCCACCACTACTACTACTACTATCCCCACTACTACTACTACTATCCCCACCACTACTACTACTACTATCCCCACTACTACTACTACTATCCCCACCCCCACCACTACTATCCCCACTACTACTACTACTACTACTATCCCCACCACTACTACTACTACTATCCCCGCCACTACCACCACTACTACTATCCCCACCACTACTACCAACACCACCACTATCCCCACTACTACTACTACTATCCCCACCACTACTACTACTATCCCCACCACCACTACTACTATCCCCACCACCACCACCCCCACCACTACTACTACTATCCCCACCACCACCACCATAATTTGCAAATAAATTCATTAAAAATCCTACAATGTGATCTTCTGGATTTTTTTCTCTCATTTTGTCTGTCATAGTTGAAGTGTACCTATGATGAAAATTACAGGCCTCTCTCATCTTTTTAAGTAGGAGAACTTGCACAATTGGTGGCTGACTAAATACTTTTTTTGCCCCACTGTATATATATATATATATATATATAAATATATATATAAATCTATTAGCACAACACTAGTAGTAGTAGTACTACAAGTAGCACAGGAGGCTGCTGAAGGGAGGACGACTCATAGTAACGGCCAGAACAGAGCTAATGTAATGGAATCAAACCATGTGTTTGCTACCATTTCACTTATTACGCTCCAGCCATTAACACAAGCCCATTCTCCCCAATGAAGGTGCCACCAACTTCCTGTGACTAGTAGTAGTAGTAGCATGTGGTACATGATATAAAAGTGCTCAGAGCTTGCCTCAGTATAACGCATGCACACACACACACACACACACACACACACACACACACACACACACACACACACACACACACACACACACACACACACACACACACACACACACACACACACACACACACACACACACACACACACACACACACACACCAGATGGTGAAGTGGCAGCATCGTGCTGGCGTCCTACTTTCTGCCGGTTAGTGCTCCCTCCCTCTCTCTCCTGAATAGCAGCTATGTTGGAACGTCCTGCTGCTGCCCTCTCTAGAATTCAGAGCCTCTTGTTGTGAACTGCAGGTTCACATTTGGAAGTCACTAGAAATGTTTAGTATAGCAGAAACTCCATACAGCAAGTATGAGGTAATAGCATAGTGGTTACTCCTACCACTACCACCCTGTCCTTTCAACAAGGGGAAAGGAAGAGACCCAAGCTCCCTTGGAGTTGACAGCATTGGACAGACAGAGGATCCATCCCGACTTACACCAAGGGCCTATCCTTCTCACCCTGAGCAAACACACAGCAAGTTTACATTTCATTCATCGTGCTTCTAATCTGGCTAGGTTCAAAGGGCTCGATCGGCATCTGGCTATGTTCTCTCCAGTTACCCAGAGAGATGAAAGGGAGGCTTCCTCAGATAGATAGATAGCCCAGCTCTGTGCAGGACTGGCCCAGATAAAAATTTAAAAAAATCCGCTCTTTGGCACCCACATCTCCAAAACATCCCACTACGGGCCCTGGTCAAAAATAGTGTATCACAAAGGAAATAGGGTGCCATTTGGAACACAGACTTTGACACCCTCTGATCTTCCTGACGCTACAGCCCTCAGCTGAGCTCTGGAAAGACGAAGAGGTTGTTGAGGTTGGAATGTTTCACCCAACTCCACATTTCCTACCACTACCAGCCTATAGCCTTAGCCAAACAGTAGTGCTGCCCTGCTGACAAATTAGGCCTAAATGGCTGAGGAAACTGGAAAGGCAGACGTGGTGGGGGAGAAATGTTTGACCCCCTCCCTTTGTGAGGCAGTGGGGTCACACTTACTACAGCACGGAGGAGACACAGAGGGTTAAGTTTTGTTTCGTCGACCCCCTTAAAAAAAACCTCAGGCTTCAGATCTGTTAATATCATTAATCAACCTCCTCTCTGACACAACACAGCCGGTTTCCATCTCCTTTCACCCCATCACCAAACACTGTCTGTCAGAAAGATAGATTACAGATACAGAGGTCGGTGAAAGGCCTGACCAACAGTTCCACTCTTTAGTTCCAACAGCTCAGAATAACAAACAAAAAAACACCCACCACAAACAACAACATTAGTGTATAATGGGCTTAACCAAAGCTAGTGGGTACGGGGTGGGGGTGTTGAAAGGCACAAAACTTCTGTCATCTCATTTTATTCATTGTTAATAAGCCATAACTTTATGCTTTAGACTAATTTATTTTGTTCCAGAATTTTGGATTATAAAGCCCACTAATCCGGGCTACCAATGCTTCCTGGTTTTGATGAACTCTGCCTTGAGGCCTGAATAGGCAACAATCAAAGAATAGCCAAGTGCATTAAAAGCCAGGATGTGCATAAGGCCTCATTGAAGTTCACTGCAAAGATGATCTACTTTATCAGTGCAAAGTGAATGCTGTTGAGAGATTTGTTTTTAATGTTTATAAGCCGCAGTGTACTAGTACTCGCTCTCTCCCTCACATTTATGCTCAAAAACACAGCCTCTCCACCACCACACACACAGCTGCTTAGGATTCTCATACATCATTAAACAAACGTGCCACAATGTGAAAAAGAACAGAAATAGCACAAGCCTCCTGCGGGGCAAACGCCTGTGAGGGCTGTGCCAGTAGAGGAAGGGAGGGTCTAGTAGGGGATGGGAGGGTCTAGTAGGGGAGGGGAGGGTCTAGAACGAGAGGGCCAGGGTCTAGTAGGAGAGGGGAGGGTTTAGTGGGGGAGGGTCTAGTAGGTGAGGGGAGGGTCTAATAGGAGAGGGTCTAGTAGGAGAGGGAATGGTCTAGTAGGGGATGAGAGGGTCTAATAGAGGTGGGTATAGTAGGGGAGGGGAGGGTCCAATAGAGGTGGGTCTAGTAGGGGAGGGTCTAGTAGGGGAGGGTCTAATAGAGGTGGGTCTAGTAGGGGAGGGGGAGGGTCTAATAGAGGTGGGTCTAGTAGGCGAGGGGAGGGTCTAGTAGTGGAGGGTCTAATAGAGGTGGGTCTAGTAGGGGAGGGTCTAATAGAGGTGGGTCTAGTAGGGGAGGGGAGGGTCTAGTAGGGGAGGGGAGGGTCTAATAGAGGTGGGTCTAGTAGGGGAGAGGAGGGTCTAATAGAGGTGGTTCTAGTAGGGGAGGGTCTAGTATGGGAGGGTCTAATAGAGGTGGGTCTAGTAGGGGAGAGGAGGGTCTAATATAGGTGGGTCAAGTAGGGGAGGGTCTAATAGAGGTGGGTCTAGTAGGGAAGGGTCTACTAGGGGAGGGTAGGGTCTAATAGAGGTGGGTCTAGTAGGGGAGGGTTGGGTCTAATAGAGGTGGGTCTAGTACGGGGGAGGCTATTAGGGGAGGGTCTAATAGAGGTGGGTCTAATAGGGGAGGGTAGGGTCTAATAGAGGTGGTTCTAGTACGGGGGAGGCTAGTAGGGGAGGGTCTAATAGAGGTGGGTCTAGTAGGAGAGGGAGGGTCTATTAGTGGAGGGGACGGTCTAATAGAGGTGGGACTAGTAAGGGAGGGGAGGGTGGTAGCTATTAGCGCACACCCCGCTAACTAGCTAGCCACTTCACATCGGTTACACCAGCCACTAGGCTGATAGGCTTGGAGTCATAAACAGCGCTGTGCTTGCGAAGTGCTGCTGGCAAAATGCACAAAAGTGCTGTTTGAATGAATGCTTACGAGCCTGCTGGTGCCTACCATCGCTCAGTCAGACTGCTCTATCAAATCATAGACTTAATTATAATATAATAAAACACAGAAATACGAGCCTTAGGTCATTAATATGGTCAAATCCGGAAACTATCATTTCGAAAACAAAACGTTTATTCTTTCAGTGAAATACGGAACCGTTCGGTATTTTATCTAACGGGTGGCATCCATCAGTCTAAATATTCCTGTTACATTGCACAACCTTCAATGTTATGTCATAATTACGTAAAATTCTGGCAAATTAGGTCGCAAAGAGCCAGGCTGCCCAAACTGTTGCATATACCCTGACTCTGCATGAAATGAATGCAAGAGAAATTACACAATTTCACCTGGTTAATATTGCCTGCTAACCTGGATTTATTTTGGCTAAATATGCAGGTTTAAAAATATATACATCTGTGTATTGATTTTAAGAAACGCATTGGTGTTTATGGTTAGGTACACGTTGGAGCAACGACAGTCCTTTTTCGCGAATGAGAACTGCATCGATTATACGTAACGCAGGGCACGCTAGATAAACTAGTAATTTCATCAACCATGTGTAGTTATAACTAGTGATTATGATTAATTGATTGTTTTTTATAAGATGAGTTTAATGCTAGCTTGCAACTTACCTTGGCTTCTACTGCATTCACGTAACAGGCAGGCTCCTCGTGTAGCAATGACAGGCAGGTGGTTAAAGCGTTGGATTAGTTAACTGTAAGGTTGCAAGATTGGATCCCCCGAGCAGACAGGGTGAAAATCTGTCGTTCTGCCCCTGAACAAGGCAGTTAACCCACCGTTCCGAGGCCGTCATTGAAAATAAGAATGTGTTCTTAACTGACTTGCCTAGTTAAATAAAGGTATATATATACATATATACCTTCTTTTTTTTTTATCGGCGCCCAAAAATACTATGCCCTAATTAATCAGCCATTCCGATTTGTCGGTCGACCTCTAGTCTAGTAGTGGAGGATCTAATAAAGGTGAGTCTAGTAGGGGAGGGGATGGTCTAATAGAGATGGGTCTAGTAGGGGAGGGATAGGGTCTAGTAGGGGAGGGGTCTAGTAGGGGAGGGTCTAATAGAGGTGGGTCTAGTAGGGGAGGGATAGGGTCTAGTAGGCGAGAGATAGGGTCTAGTAGGGGAGGGGAAGGCCAAGTAGGGGAGGGGAGGGTCTAGTAGGGGATGGTCTAATAAAGGTGGGTCTAGTAGTGGAGGGGAGGGTCTAATAGAGATGGGTCTAGTAGGGGAGGGATAGGGTCTAGTAGGGGAGGGGTCTAATAGGGATGGTCTAATAGAGGTGGGTCTAGTAGTGGAGGGGAGGGTCTAGTAGGGGATGGTCTAATAAAGGTGGGTCTAGTAGTGGAGGGGAGGGTCTAGTAGGGAATGGTCTAATAAAGGTGGGTCTAGTAGTGGAGGGGAGGGTCTAATAGGGGATGGTCTAATAAAGGTGGGTCTAGTAGTGGAGGGGAGGGTCTAGTAGGGGATGGTCTAATAAAGGTGGGTCTAGTAGGGGAGGGGAGGGTCTAATAGAGGTAGGTCTAGTAGGGGAGGGTCTAGTAGGGGAGGGGAGGGTCTAATAGAGGTGGGTCTAGTAGGGAAGGGGAGGGTCTAGTAGAGAATGGGAGGGTCTAATAGAGGTGGGTCTGGTATGGGAGGGGAGGGTCTTGTAGGTGCGGGGAAGAATGATGATGCTATGTGGTGATTGGCATCCTGGGACAGAGAGGAGAGGGGGCGTGTCTGATCAGCAGTGCGTGTGAACGGAGAGCGATGCAGGGAGGGGGTGGAGCGTTGAATCAGACAGCCAGGCAGAGAGGGAGCCATGAGGCAGGGTTAACAAGTTCACACAATCCCTGCATGAAGTCAGCTATGGATGAGTGAGCGACAGTGAGTGAGAGATTGGTCCTGTGATTCCTCACTACACTGGGTGGGGACTGTGACAGTCCACATGTCAGGGACAGATGATGGGTGCCAGACTAGAGGCCAAATGATGTCAGACAAGAGGCCAGATGATGTCAGACTAGAGGCCAGATGATGTCAGACTAGAGGCCAGATGATGTCAGACTAGAGGCCAGATGATGTCAGACTAGAGGCCAGATGATGTCAGACTAGAGGCCAGATTCTTTTATTTCACCTTTATTTAACCAGGTAGGCTAGTTGAGAACAAGTTCTCATTTACAACTGCGACCTGGCCAAGATAAAGCATAGTAGTGTGAACAGACAACAACACAAGAGTTACACATGGAGTAAACAATAAACAAGTCAATAACAGAGTAGAAAAGAAAAAAAGAGTCTATATACATTGTGTGCAAAAGGCATGAAGAGGTAGGCGAATAATGACAATTTTGCAGATTAACACTGGAGTGATAAATGATCAAATGGTCATGTGCAGGTAGAGGTACTGGTGTGCAAAAGAGCAGAAAAGTAAATAAATAAAAACAGTATGGGGATGAGGTAGGTGAAAATGGGTGGGCTATTTACCAATAGACTATGTACAGCTGCAGCGATCGGTTAGCTGCTCAGATAGCAGATGTTTGAAGTTGGTGAGGGAGATAAAAGTCTCCAACTTCAGCGATTTTTGCAATTCGTTCCAGTCACAGGCAGCAGAGAACTGGAACGAAAGGCGGCCAAATGAGGTGTTGGCTTTAGGGATGGTCACTGAGATACACCTGCTGGAGCACGTGCTACGGGTGGGTGTTGCCATCGTGATCAGTGAACTGAGATAAGGCGGAGCTTTACCTAGCATGGACTTGTAGATGACCTGGAGCCAGTGGGTCTGGCGACGAATATGTAGCGAGGACCAGCCGACTAGAGCATACAGGTCACAGTGGTGGGTGGTATAAGGTGCTTTAGTAACAAAATGGATGGCACTGTGATAAACTGCATCCAGTTTGCTGAGTAGAGTATCGGAGGCTATTTTGTAGATGACATCGCCGAAGTCGAGGATCGGTAGGATAGTCAGTTTTACGAGGGTAAGTTTGGCGGCGTGAGTGAAGGAGGCTTTGTTGCGGAATAGAAAGCAGACTCTAGATTTGATTTTAGATTGGAGATGTTTGATATGAGTCTGGAAGGAGAGTTTAGTCTAGCCAGACGCCTAGGTACTTATAGATGTCCACATATTGTAGGTCGGCACCATCCAGGGTGGTGATGCTAGTCGGGCGTGCGGGTGCAGGCAGCGAATGGTTGAAAAGCATGCATTTGGTTTTACTAGCGTTCAAGAGCAGTTGGAGGCCACGGAAGGAGTGTTATATGGCATTGAAGCTTGTTTGGAGGTTAGAAAGCACAGTGTCCAAGGAAGGGCCAGAAGTAAACAGAATGGTGTCGTCTGCGTAGAGGTGGATCAGGGAATCACCCGCAGCAAGAGCAACATCATCGATATATACAGAGCCCTGTGGCACCCCCATAGAGACTGCCAGAGGACCGGACAACATGCCCTCCGATTTGACACACTGAATTCTGTCTGCAAAGTAGTAGGTGAACCAGGCAAGGCAGTCATTAGAAAAACCGAGGCTACTGAGTCTGCAGATAAGAATATGGTGACAGAGTCGAAAGCCTTGGCCAGGTCGATGAAGACGGCTGCACAGTACTGTCTTTTATCGATGGCGGTTATGATACCGTTTAGTACCTTGAGCGTGGCTGAGGTGCACCCGTGACCGGCTCGGAAACCAGATTGCACAGCGGAGAAGGTACGGTGGGATTCGAGATGGTCCGTGATCTGTTTGTTGTCTAGGCTTTCAAAGACCTTAGATAGGCAGGGTAGGATAGATATAGGTCTGTAGTAGTTTGGATCCAGGGTGTCTCCCCCTTTGAAGAGGGGGATGACTGTGGCAGCTTTCCAATCCTTGGGGATCTCAGACGATATGAAAGAGAGGTTGAACAGGCTGGTAATAGGGGTTGCGACAATGGAGGCGGATAGTTTCAGAAATAGAGGGTCCTGATTGTCAAGACCAGCTGATTTGTACGGGTCCAGGTTTTGCAGCTATTTCAGAACATCTGCTATCTGGATTTGTGTAAAGGAGAATCTGTGGAGGCATGGGCGAGTAGCTGCAGGGGGGGCGGAGCTGTTGGCCGAGGTAGGAGTAGCCAGGAGGAAGGCATGACCAGCCGTTGAGAAATGCTTGTTGAAGTTATCGATTATCATGGATTTATCAGTGGTGACCGTGTTACCTAGCCTTGGTGCAGTGGGCAGCTGGGAGGAGGTGCTCTTGTCTCCATGGACTTTACAGTGTCCCAGAACTTTTTGGAGTTAGAGCTACAGGATGCAAATTTCTGCTTGAAAAAGCTGGCCTTTGGTTTCCTGACTGACTGCATGTATTGGTTCCTGACTTCCCTGAACAGTTGCATATCGCGGGGACTATTCGACACTATTGCAGTCCGCCACAGGATGTTTTTATGCTCGTCGAGGGCAGTCAGGTCTGGAGTGAACCAAGGGCTATATCTGTTCTTAGTTCTGCATTTTTTGAACGGAGCATGCTTATCTAAAATGGTGAGGAAGTTACTTTTAAAGAATGACCAGGCATCCTCAACTGACGGGATGAGGTCAATATCCTTCCAGGATACCCGGTCGATTAGAAAGGCCTGCTCGCAGAAGTGTTTTAGGGAGCGTTTGACAGTGATGAGGGGTGATCGTTTGACTGCGGACCCGTAGCGGATGCAGGAAATGAGGCAGTGATCGCTGAGATCCTGATTGAAGACAGCGGAGGTGTATTTGGAGGGCTAGTTGGTCAGGATAACGTCTATGAGGGTGCCATTGTTTACAGATTTAGGGTTGTACCTGGTGGGTTCCTTGATGATTTGTGTGAGATTGAGGGCATCTAGCTTAGATTGTAGGACTGCCGGGGTGTCAAGCATATCCCAGTTTAGGTCATCTAACAGAACAAACTCTGAAGCTAGATGGGGGGCGATCAATTCACAAATGGTGTCCAGGGCACAGCTGGGAGCTGAGGAGGGTCGGTAGCAGGCGGCAACAGTGAAATACTTATTTCTGGAGAGAGTAATTTTTTTAATTAGTAGTTCGAACTGTTTGGGTATGGACCTGGAAAGTATGATATTACTTTGCAGGCTCTCTGCAGTAGACTGCAACTCCGCCCCCTTTGGCAGTTCTATCTTGACGGAAAATGTTATAGTTGGGTATGGAAATCTCAGAATTTTTGGTGGCCTTCCTAAGCCAGGATTCAGACACGGCAAGGACATCAGGGTTGGCAGAGTGTGCTAAAGCAGTGAGTAAAACAAACTTAGGGAGGAGGCTTCTGATGTTGACATGCATGAAACCAAGGCTTTTTCGATCACAGAAGTCAACAAATGAGGGTGCCTGGGGACATGCAGGGCCTGGGTTTACCACAACATCATCCGAGGAGTAGTATGAGAGTGCAGCTAAAGGCTATCAAAACTGGTCGCCTAGAGCGTTGGGGACAAAGAATAAAAGGAGCAGATTTCTGGGCATGGTAGAATATATTTAGGGCATAGTGCGCAGACAGGGGTATGGTGGGGTGCGGGTACAGCGGAGGTAAGCCCAGGCACTGGGTGATGATAAGAGAGGTTGTATCTCTGGACATGCTGGTTGTAATGGGTGAGGTCACCGCATGTGTGGGAGGTGAGACAAAGGAGGTATCAGAGGTATGAAGAGTGGAACTAGGGGGTCCATTGTAAACTAAAACAATGATAACTAACCTGAACAACAGTATACAAGGCATATTGACATTTGAGAGAGACATACAGCGAGGCATAAAGTAATCGCAGGTGTTGATTGGGAGACTAGCTAAAACAACAGGTGAGACAACAGCTAATCAGCGAACACAACAACAGCAGGTAAAATGGCGATGACTAGGCAGAGAGGGTCGGATCAACTACACACAGAGCCGGAGTTCGCGGCTGGGGCCGCCAGATAAAAAATAAATAAACAGAATGGAGTACCGTGATTACTGGACAGTCCAGCAGTCATCAGCTATGTAGCCAAGTGATCATAGTGTCCAGAGGGCAGCAGTAGATGGAACAGGGAAGCCGCCACTATGCTAGCGCTTGGGCGACACGGTGTTTAAAGTTAGTAGCGTCTGCTCTGACGGAGATTGGATGAAGGCACAGCGGATGGAGTATTCGTCGGCAGACCAGTTGTGGTGGTGCGGCGGGGCGCCGTGTCGACAGAATCCAAGCGAGATGGCGAAAGAGGTATTGTAGAATTTAGTTTGCTAGCCGGGAGATGCGCCTGGCTCACGGCTAACTGGTGCTAGCTTTGTGGCAGTGGCGTTAACCACTATAGCCAATCGGTAGCAGCGGTGAACCGGTGCCAAGGTCCAGAGTATACAGCAAGGATCCGGTGGAGTATTGGGCTCTAGCCGTGTATGAGTGGGGTTCGGGTGAACAGCTGAGTAGGCCGGGAGGTGGGCCTCAGGGATTGCTTCGACACTGGATGCCACGTTGAGTGCAAACTAGCTGTGAGCTAGCTAGCTGCAAGCTAGCTGTGAAGATCAGAAGTAGTGGTCCAGGGATTACGGCAGGAATCCGGCGTTGCTGTGGAGAGGCAGTCCGATACTGCTAGACTGGCGAGTATTATGTATTATCCAGGCTAAAACCAGGGCTGGTATCTGTGCAGAAGGTAAAAGCCGCTAGCAGTTGCTAACAATGACTAATAAATAGCTTGTAGCTAATTAGCTGGTTAGCTTCTGGAGGTTCTAGAATGTGTTCTAAAGTTTAAAAAAGTAAAAATAATAGCGATACCGTATCACATTGGATGAGGCAGGTTACCGGAAGGTATAATCGAATTAAAAATCGAAAGGAGATTGAAAATAAAGTTGAAATATAAATACGAAAAATACAAAAATACACGAGACACGAACAAAACACGTCTTCACTGCTATGCCATCTTGGATCTAAGATGTCAGACTAGAGGCCAGATGATGTCAGACTAGAGGCCAGATAATGTCAGACTAGAGGACCACTGGATAGAACACAAGTACAAAATCATACTGTGCAGTTTATCAACTTTTTCTTTCACCTACTGTAAACATAAGCACAAAGGCACGTGGGGTCAGCTTGGTTATAGCGTCAATTGTTCTCATTTCACCCAGTTATTATTACTATAAAAAGAGAGCCTTTGATACAAATAAATCAAATGCATGTCATGCATCATATAGAGTCAATACCATTCACTAGGGATCAAATGGATCACATTTGCCTAGGCTACATGTATGGGACATGGTACCATTTTTATCAATATATATATATTTTTAAATATAATGTAACTATAATTTTTTACATTTGACCTTTATTTAACTAGGCAAGTCAGTTAAGAACAAATTCTTATTTTGAATGACGGCCTAGGAACAGTGGGTTAACTGCCTTGTTCAGGTGCAGAACAACAGATTGGTACATTGTCAGCTTCGGGATTTGAACTTGCGACCTTTCGGCTGTTAGTCCAACACTCTAACCACTAGGCTAATCTGCCATTATACCTTCTTTATTGATGAAAAATATAGTTTTCTACTGAGATATGTGGTTGTCTCACCAAACTATCTTAAGATGAATGCACTAACTGTAAGTCACTCTGGATAAGAGTGTCTACTAAATGACTAAAATGTAAATGTAAAAATGTAGATAATACAAGTTACACAATGGCTTTGTTTGAGGCGACAATCCTCACAAGGTCACCAAAGTCAAGCTGTTCACATACTGACCCTTCATCCTTGACACAGCCATAGTAACATTACCACTTCCTGATAATGAAAAATGCAGAAACCCTCCCAATGCATTAACTCTGTAACAGTAAGCCTGCACAGTGGGCTCTGGGCCCTGATTGATGCAGGCAGTCTAGCCAGCCAGCAGGTTCAGAGTAGCAGCTCTGAGAGGAAGCAGCAAGTCTTTCTGTAAATTTGAAGTAGAAATAGTAGAGCTTAGCAGCAGGCCAGCCTGCCGGGCAGGCCTGCCTGGTCTGGACTGACAGAGGGGAAGGAGGGGAGCGCTGTGCTCTCCCACTGGGCCGCACACACACAGCACCTTGCAGAGGAAGGTGTGAAGGCCAGGTTTACAACAGAGCTGTGTGGTACTGCATGTACAGGACACTGTGTGGACGTTAAAGTAAGGTCATGGGGCTTCAACGCTGCTTATCTTGAAACCTGGAAACCCAAAGTGCCTCCGCGGCATCCATTAAGTTCAACACAGATAAAACACGATACCAGCTCAATTTACAAATGGTGGCAGTCCAGGAGCGATACATCAAAATGACTTTTACACCCCCGTCCTAGTGGCCCTAGTGGTATGATTTATGACGTGAGAGCCGTTTGCAGGTTGACAGTCAGACAACGGGGTAAAAGTTCAGAGTGTGTGCGTGCACGGGGCAGGAAAACAGTGAGTGAATGACCACTACAGAGGATATGGGTAGGAACCTGACACAGTCACGTTTCTTAGGAGCTGTGTGAGGGACACATCCGCATGCCTCTGAAGGTCGAGAAAATATCAACCACTAGCGATGTCAGTACAAGTCCAATGGTAACTGAGCGGACGCTTAAAATGACTTCCAGCCGGCCGGGGAGACACACAGCCAAAGGGGGGCTGAGACGAGGGGGAGAGGAGGGTGAGGTAGTCTGATGTGGGGGAGGGTCTGGGGAGAGGGCCAAGATTTCAACAGTTTACTGAAATGTGTCAGTGAGGGAAAAATAAGAAACTCTAACCGACCTGGGATAATGGAAATGTGGGCTAAGTGGGAGGAGGGAAGGAGAGGAGTTTTGGTAAAACGTGCTGGGCCTGACTTGCTGAGTATCTCCAGCTAGTACTAACTTGGGAGTCACAACCACTACAGGCAGAACAAAACTCTGAGCAAGTTATCAAAATAACTTGCAGTCACAACCACTTGGGCTCTCTGAGGATCTGTGATCCAAGATAACATCTGAGATCAAGAAATACTAGTGTTTCAGGCCAACAACTTCAAATGTATACACAGTGTTTAATTTCATATAATTTTTTGGGAGGGAAATTGCTGAACCATTCATTGATTTTAATAATGTCAACTGATTATGTTTGATGAAATAAATAGTCTTTCAACTTACCCTATAACAAAAAGACAGAATAAGTAGTAAGCTTTAGGTGGTATTTCTCTTTCTACAGACATTCTGTGCCACGAGTTCTTCTCCCCGAGGGAATGTCAGTAAACGCATCGTCTCTGTCAGGACGGTAACCAAAACATCAAGTCAAGACATGCAGATGTCATTCAAACCATTTAAAGAGATGCTTTTTCATGAATGATACTGTTGAGGTATTTTGACAAAACTAGTCTTTCAAAGAGGGTGGGGATTTGGTTTAGTTTCTTTAAATTCTTTGTTAGGCCTTAGCTATATGATTGGCATGGCTCCGTGACATTACAAGCTTATGTTGCAGAAAACAGCTAAGGGTATAAGCTATAGTTCAGGGGTCTCCAACCTTTTCTAGCATGAGAGCTACTTCAAAAAAAAAAGGAACACGTTGCGAGCTATCCTTTTTTATAGCTTTCAAATAGGCATATTCTTCTCTTCTCCTCTTCCCAGCAAGTCTTCCCCGGGTCCTTGGTGCACAAGAGATGTGTTTTCTGCCAATAGACCTGGTAAAATAATGGTTCATAAACGGTATTTGGCATGAATGTCCGATAATTTTTTATTTTTTAAAAATCATTTTTTCCCTCTCAAATTTACAATTATTAATAGAGAAACAATTGAAGGCCTCCGAGTGGTGCAGTGGTCTAAGGCACTGCATCGCTAGGTTAGCTATGCCACTATAGATCCTGGTTCGAGTCCAGGCTCTGTCACAGCCGGCCGTGACCGGAATACCCTTGGGGCGGCGCACAATTGGCCCAACGTCACCCGGGTTAGGGGAGGGTTTGACCGGCAGGGATGTTCTTGTCCCATCGCGCACTAGCGACTCCTGTGGCTGGCTGGGTGCAATGCACGCCGACACGGTTGCCAGGTGTATGGTGTTTCCCCCAACACATTGGTAAGGCTGGCTTCCGGGTTAAGCGAGCATTGTGTCAAGAAGCAGTGCACCTGCTGGAGACCCTGCTGTAGCGCCACCTGTTGGAGACGCCTGCTATATACTGCTTCCCCGTCATCTAGTTCTAATGCTGCTTCCCCGTCATCTAGTTCTAATGCTGCTTCCCCGTCATCTAGTTCTAATGCTGCTTCCCCGTCATCTAGTTCTAATGCTGCTTCCCCGTCATCTAGTTCTAATGCTGCTTCCCCGTCATCTAGTTCTAATGCTGCTTCCCCGTCATCTAGTTCTAATGTTGCTTCCCGTCATCTAGTTCTAATGCTGCTTCCCGTCATCTAGTTCTAATGTTGCTTCCCGTCATCTAGTTCTAATGCTGCTTCCCCGTCATCTAGTTCTAATGCTGCTTCCCCGTCATCTAGTTCTAATGCTGCTTCCCGTCATCTAGTTCTAATGCTGCTTCCCGTCATCTAGTTCTAATGCTGCTTCCCCGTCATCTAGTTCTAATGCTGCTTCTCCGTCATCTAGTTCTAATGCTGCTTCCCCGTCATCTAGTTATAATGCTGCTTCTCCGTCATCTAGTTCTAATGCTGCTTCCCCGTCATCTAGTTCTAATGCTGCTTCCCCGTCATCTAGTTCTAATGCAGCTTCCCCGTCATCTAGTTCTAATGCTGCTTCCCCGTCATCTAGTTCTAATGCTGCTTCCCCGTCATCTAGTTATAATGCTGCTTCTCCGTCATCTAGTTATAATGCTGCTTCTCCGTCATCTAGTTCTAATGCTGCTTCCCCGTCATCTAGTTCTAATGCTGCTTCCCCGTCATCTAGTTTTAATGCTGCTTCCCCGTCATCTAGTTCTAATGCTGCTTCCCAGTCATCTAGTTATAATGCTGCTTTCCCGTCATCTAGTTATAATGCTGCTTCCCCGTCATCTAGTTCTAATGCTGCTTCCCCGTCATCTAGTTTTAATGCTGCTTCCCCGTCATCTAGTTCTAATGCTGCTTCTCCGTCATCTAGTTCTAATGCTGCTTCTCCGTCATCTAGTTCTAATGCTGCTTCCCCGTCATCTAGTTCTAATGCTGCTTCTCCGTCATCTAGTTCTAATGCTGCTTCCCCGTCATCTAGTTCTAATGCTGCTTCCCCGTCATCTAGTTCTAATGCTGCTTCCCCGTCATCTAGTTCTAATGTTGCTTCCCCGTCATCTAGTTCTAATGCTGCTTCCCGTCATCTAGTTCTAATGCTGCTTCCCCGTCATCTAGTTCTAATGTTGCTTCCCCGTCATCTAGTTCTAATGCTGCTTCCCCGTCATCTAGTTCTAATGCTGCTTCCCCATCATCTAGTTCTAATGCTGCTTCCCCGTCATCTAGTTCTAATGTTGCTTCCCCGTCATCTAGTTCTAATGCTGCTTCCCCGTCATCTAGTTCTAATCCTGCTTCCCCGTCATCTAGTTCTAATGCTGCTTCCCCGTCATCTAGTTCTAATGCTGCTTTCCTGTCATCTAGTTATAATGCTGCTTCCCCATCATCTAGAGTTAATCTGGCAGAGCAGGGTTACTGATGTCAGCATCTGGGATTCCAGAAGGTGACTGTTTATTTTTAGCTGGCACAATGTGTGTGCAGTGCACTGAGAGAGATTACATGTGCGAGTGTATGTGAGCGAGCGATTCAGTGAGCGAGTGAAAGTGAGCGAGGGAAATGGAGAGGAAATGGAGAGCGGGAGAGAAAGAGAGAAATCCCACAGAGGTGCATACTAGATATTAAAAGGAAGAGAGGGATAGAGAAGGGAGGGAGAGCGGGAGGAATGGTGACATATCATATCATTTGTAGGTCAGTCTTTTACAAATTCATGTTCCACTCATCTGTCCATCCAAAAATAATATTGATTTCAGAGGAAGGAGACTAATATATAATTTGGTGTGTGCTTATATTTATCCTATTTCACACATGTAAAAGTGTGCATACAGTGCATTGGGAAAGTATTCAGACCCCTTCCCCTTTTCCACATTTTGTTACGTTACAGCCTTATCGAAAATGGATTAGCATTTTTAAATTTTTTATTATCTCTCTCTATATATATATACACACATTGGGGCAAAAAAGTATTTAGTCAGCCACCAATTGTGCAAGTTCTCCCACTTAAAAAGACGAAAGAGGCCTGTAATTTTCATCATAGGTACACTTCAACTATGACAGACAAAATTAGAAAAAAAATCCAGAAAATCACATTGTAGGATTTTTAATTAATTTATTTGCAAATTATGGTGGAAAATAAGTATTTGGGCAATAACAAAAGTTTATCTCAAAACTTTGTTATATACCCTTTGTTGGCAATGACAGAGGTCAAATGTTTTCTGTAAGTCTTCACAAAGTTTTCACACACTGTTGCTGGTATTTTGGCCCATTCCTCCATGTAGATCTCCTCTAGAGCAGTGATGTTTTGGGGCTGTTGCTGGGCAACACAGACTTTCAACTCCCTCCAAAGATGTTCTATGGGGTTGAGATCTGGAGACTGGCTAGGCCACTCCAGGACCTTGAAATGCTTCTTACGAAGCCACTCCTTCGTTGCCCGGGCGGTGTGTTTGGGATCATTGTCATGCTGAAAGACCCAGCCACGATTCATCTTCAATGCCCTTGCTGATGGAAGGAGGTTTTCACTCAAAATCTCACGATACATGGCTCCATTCATTCTTTCCTTTACACGGATCAGTCATCCTGGTCCCTTTGCAGAAAAACAGCCCCAAAGCATGATGTTTCCACCCCCATGCTTCACAGTAGGTATAGTGTTCTTTGGATGCAACTCAGCATTCTTTGTCCTCCAAACACAACGAGTTGAGTTTTTACATAAAAATTATATTTTGGTTTCATCTGACCATATGACATTCTCCCAATCTTCTTCTGGATCATCCAAATGTTCTCTAGCAAACTTCAGACGGGCCTGGACATGTACTGGCTTAAGCAGGGGGACACTTCTAGCACTGCAGGATTTGAGTCCCTGGCGGCGTAGTGTGTTACTAATGGTAGGCTTTGTTACTTTGGTCCCAGCCCTATGCAGGTCATTCACTAGGTCTCCCCGTGTGGTTCTGGGATTTTTGCTCACCGGTCTTGTGATCATTTTGACCCCACGGGGTGAGATCTTGCGTGTAGCCCCAGATCAAGGGAGATTATCAGTGGTCTTGTATGTTTTCCATTTCCTAATAATTGCTTCCACAGTTGATTTCTTCAAACCAAGCTGCTTACCTATTGCAGAGTCAGTCTTCCCAACCTGGTGCAGGTCTACAATTTTGTTTCTGGTGTCCTTTGACAGCTCTTTGGTCTTGGCCATAGTGGAGTTTGGAGTGTGACTGTTTGAGGTTGTGGACAGGTGTCTTTTATACTGATAACAAGTTCAAACAGGTGCTATTAATACAGGTAACGAGGAGCCTCTTAAAGAGGCAGGTCTGTGAGAGCCAGAAATCTTGCTTGTTTGTAGGTGACCAAATACTTATTTTCCACCATAATTTGCAAATAAATTCATAAAAAATCCTACAATGTGATTTTCTGGATTTTTTCTCTCTCATTTTGTTTGTCATAGTTGACGTGTACCCATGATGAAAATTACAGGCCTCTCTCATATTTTTAAGTGGAAGAACTTGCACAATTGGCGGTTGACTAAATACTTTTTTGCCCCACTGTATATATTTTTAAAAACAGATATACCTTATTTAGATAAGTATTCAGACCCTTTGCTATGATACTCAAAATTGAGCTCAGGTGCATCATGTTTCCATTGATCATCCTTGAGATGTTTCAACAACTTGGAGTCCACCTGTGGTAAATTCAATTAATTGGACATCAGTCGGAAAGGCAAACACCTGTCTATATAAAAGGTCCTACAGTTGACAGTGCATGTCAGAACAAAAACCAAGCTATGAGATCAAAGGAATTGTCCGTAAAGCTCCAAGACAGGATTGTGTCGAGGCACAGATCTGAGGAAGGGTACCAAAACATTTCTGCAGCATTGAACGCCTTCAAGAACACAGTGGCCTCCATCATTCATAAATGGAAGAAGTTTGGAACTAACAAGACTCTTCCAGAACTGGCCACCTGGCTAAACTGAACAAGAGATGTGGAAAACCTTCCAGAAGGGCAACCATCTTTGCAGCACTCCACCAATCAGGCCTTTATGATAGAGTGGCCAGACAGAAGCCACTCCTTAGTAACAGGCATGACAGCCTGCTTGGAGTTTGCCAAAAAGGCACCTAAAGGACTCTCAGACCATGAGAAACAAGTTTCTCTGGTCTGATGGAACCAAGATTGAACTCTATGGCCTGAATGCCAAGCGTCACCTCTGGAGGAAAACTGTCACCATCCCTACAGTGAAGCATGGTGGGGGCAGCATCATGCTGTGGGGATGTTTTTCAGCTGCATGTACTGGGAGACTAGTCAGGATCGAGGGGAAGATGAACAGAGAAAAGTACAGAGAGATCCTTGATGAAAACCTGCTCCAGAGTGCTCAGGACCTAAGACAGAGGCAACGTTTCACCTTCCAACAGGACTACTAACCTAAGCACACAGCCAAGACATCGCAGGAGTGGCTTTGGGACAAGTCTCTGAATGTCCTTGAGTGGCCCAGCCAGAACCCGGACTTGAACCCGAACATCTCTGGAAAAACCTGAAAATAGCTGTGCAGTGATGCTCCCCATCCAACCTGACAGAGCTTGAGAGGATCTACAGAGAAAAATTGGAGAAACTCCCCAAATACAGGTGTGCCAAGCTCGTAGCATCATACCTAGTGGTTAGAGCGTTGGACTAGTAACCGGAAGGTTGCGAGTTCAAACCCCCGAGCTGACAAGGTACAAATCTGTCGTTCTGCCCCTGAACAGGCAGTTAACCCACTGTTCCCAGGCCGTCATTGAAAATAAGAATGTGTTCTTAACTGACTTGCCTGGTTAAATAAAGGTAAAAAAATAAAAAAAATAAAAAAATAGGCTATAATCGCTGCCAAAGGTGCTTCAACAAAGTACTGAGTAAAGGTGATGTGATGTTTATGGTTTTATTTTACTACATTTGTTAACATTTCAAAAAATTATGGGATATTGAGTGTTGATTGCTGAGAAAAAAAATCAACAATTGAATCAATTTTAGAATAAGGCTGAAACAAAAATGGGGAAAACTCTCCCTGAGACGCCCTTGGACAGTAGGGTCCAAGCCAGGGTCTGCCATTATCAACGGCAACCTTGGAGCAATTAGGGTTAAGTGCCTCAAGGGCACATCAATATATATTTTTTACCTTGTCGACTCGGGGATTCGTAGTAGCAACCTATGGGTTACTGGCCGAACACTCTAAACCACTACCTGTTGGCCTTAATATCTAGCAGAGTACTGCGGGTTGATTCTTCTCTCCAAGTTGAATACATTTCAATACAATGTAATGACTAGAACAGGAGCTTGGGAACATTACCCATCTTAAAGCGGTATCATATCACCCTATCTTTCCTGTTTCTCAGACTACATGTAGTAGATTTCCTTTGGCAGACATCAACGTTACACACTAGCCCACAGACTACACTGCTCGCGTCGCGTGTGCGAGCGTTGCAAAATCAATTTTGAAATCTATATTATTTAATTATTGCACTCACTCTGCTTGCGAGCGTCTGTGTTGCCAAGGACTAAAGTAGAAGTCAGTTCTATTTGTGATGCAGATCGCGCTGCAAGTCCTGCCTCTCCCATCTCCTCATTGGTTTGCAGAAGCAGATACCCACGTGCCATCTCCTCATTGGCTATACCTACGTAGGTGATTGAAAGGCAAACTGTGTTGTCGGTCGTCGTGGTAATACTATGAAAGTTTAGATGCCAATCACCATATAAGTTCAAAGAAAAGAAGAAAAGGCCTGGAAGGAGGAAAGATGACTAGAAACGATTCGGTTGACCGTTTTATGTGTGGATTAATTGTCGGAGTAGGGGACCTTGTGCATTTCAGGTAAAATAACAACTCAATGTTTATATCCCAGGACAAATTAGCTAGCTACAGCAACCTAGCTACATAGGACAAATTAGATAGCAAGTGCAAGCTAGCTAGCCAAATTGCCATAAATGTTTCATGCTTTTCGACCTGTCCCCAAATTAATGTAATTGGTTCAGAGTTGGTTTTGATATTTTAACCTGCATTTCGTGATCGTGTTTGGTGTGGGGGGGACAAAATAAATTTATGCACGATGGCGCATGCGCGCACCAGTTTGGGTTCCGTGTAAGGATTGGGAGGCATTTACTTGCCAAGTGCTCTTAAAAGCTCTCCCCACAGTCAAAAGTTTACTTTACAAAACCATGAGGAAAGAGGAGGCTTAAAACCATGAGGAAAGAGGAGGCTTAAAACCATGAGGATAGGGGAGGTTTAAAAACCATGAGGAAAGAGGCTTAAAACCATGAGGATTGGGGAGGTTTAAAACCATGAGTAAAGAGGAGGCTTAAAACCATGAGAATATGGGAGGTTTAAAAACCATGAGGAAAGAGGAGGCTTAAAACCATGAGGATAGGGGAGGTTTAAAAACCATGAGGAAAGAGGAGGCTTAAAAGACAGGCAGCTTTTCCTTTGTGGTTATCTTCTACACTAGACGCATACAGGTCAGAGACAAGGACATACTGTACAGTATATATACAGCAGTATGTAGACACCCCTTCAAATGAGTGCGATCCGGCTATTTCAGCCACACCCTTTGCTGACAGGTGTATAGAATCGAGCACACAGCCATGCAATCTCCATAGACAAACATTGACAGTAGAATGGTCTTACTGAATATTTCCCTTCCCAGAAGAGTGGAGGCTATTATATCGGCAAAGGGGGGACCAACTCCGTATTAATGCCCATGATTTTGGAATGAGATGTTCGATGAGCACGTGTCCACATACTTTTGGTCATGTAGTGTATGTCTGCCACATACACCCACAGAGACAGACACACAATTTCGCTAATGGATTTGGGACAATATCCAAAAATGCCCCATAGTCTTTCTGTACAATGCAATGTTGAATGATAGCTCCTTCCTATCTCACCTGGCTGTCTCACCTAGGGAAGGAAACCCTGACTTCCTCAATCTTCGGGTTCATGTTCTAATTTTCCCCTTCAAGCTGAATTCAGCTGACACACAATAAAAGCTTGGGATGCATTTCTGCCTGTGGAATGTTCATAGTTTACGTAGCAATGACAAATGCATTTACTTGAATTTTTTATGTTCTTTGCAGTAGAGATCGACCGATTAATCGGAATGGCCGATTAATTGAGGCCGATTTCAAGTTTTCATAACAATCGGTATTTTTGGACGCCGATTATGCCTGTTTTTTATTTATATATATATATTTTTTTGACACATTCTTACTTTCAATGACAGCCAAGGAACAGTGGGTTAACTGCCTTGTTCAGGGGCAGAACAATTTTTTTTTTACCTTGTCAGCTCGGGGATTCAATTTTGCAACCTTACAGTTAACTAGTCTAACGCTCTAACCACCTGCCTCACTAGGAGCCTGCCTGTTACGCGAATGCAGTAAGAAGCCAAGGTAAGTTGCTAGCTAGCATTAAACTTAATCAATCATAATATAGTTATACTAGTTATAACTACACATGATTCAAATCAAATCAAAATCAAATTTTATTTGTCACATACACATGGTTAGCAGATGTTAATGCGAGTGTAGCGAAATGCTTGTGCTTCTAGTTCCGACAATGCAGTGATAACCAACAAGTAATCTAACTAACAATTCCAAAACTTCATGATTGATGATATTACTAGTTTATCTCCAACGTGTACCTAACCATAAACACCAATGCCTTTCTTAAAATCAATACACAGAAGTATATATTTTTAAACCTTCATATTTAGCTAAAATAAATCCAGGTTAGCAGGCAATATTAACCAGGTGAAATTGTGTCACTTCTCTTGCGTTCATTGCACACAGAGTCAGGGTATATGCAACAGTTTGGGCCGCCTGGCTCTTTGCGAACTAATTTGCCAGAATTTTACGTAATTATGACATAACATTGAAGGTTGTGCAATGTAACAGGAATATTTAGACTGATGGATGCCACCCGTTAGATAAAATACCGAACGGTTCTGTATTTCACTGAAAGAATAAACGTTTTGTTTTTGAAATGATAGTTTCCTGATTCGACCATATTAATGACCTAAGGCTCGTATTTCTGTGTGTTATTATGTTATAATTAAGTCTATGATTTGAGAGAGCAGTCTGACTGTGCGATGGTAGGCACCAGCAGGCTCGTAAGCATTCATTCAAACAGCACTTTCGTGTGTTTTGCCAGCTGCTCTTCGCAATGCTTCAAGCATTGCGCTGTTTATGACTTCAAGCCTATCAACTCCCGAGTTTAGACTGGTGTAACCGATGTGAAATGGCTAGCTAGTTAGCGGGGTGCGCGCTAATAGTGTTTCAAAATTCACTCGATCTGAGACTTGGAGTAGTTGTTCCCCTTGCTCTGCATGGGTAACGCTGCTTCGACGGTGGCTGTTGTCGTTGTGTTCCTGGTTCGAGCCGAAGTAGGAGCGAGGAGAGGGATGGAAGTTACACTGGCAACACTAAAGTGCCTATAAGAACATCCAATAGTCAAAGGTATATGAAATACAAATGTTATAGAGATAAATAGTCCTATAATTCCTATAATAACTACAACCTAAAATGTCTTACCTGGGAATATTGAAGACTCATGTTAAAAGGAACCACCAGCTCTCATATGTTCTCATGTTCTGAGCAAGGAACTTAAACGTTAGCTTTTTTACATGGCACATATTGCACTTTTACTTTCTACTTCAACACTTCGTTTTTGCATTATTTAAACCAAATTGAACATGTTACATTATTTATTTGAGGATAAATAGATTTTATTGATGTATTATATTAAGTTAAACTAAGTGTTCATTCAGTTCCTTCAGTTAATCGGTGTCTTCTTTTTTGGGTCCTCCAATAATCGGTATCGGCATTGAAAAATCATAATCGGTCGACCTCTACTTTGCAGTGAAAGGCCAGGGAACAAGCCAATATTAATGCACCAAACCAATCAACTGCCCAGGAATCTTTGAGCTTTGGGATGGAGAACCATGATACTATCAGAACCAGATATTTAGTCCCCATGTAAAACCCATGAGAGAACTAATGACATTAGAGAACATTAAGACTGAGCACAAGGTCCAGCTTAGCTGCAGCTCCCCCTCTGGCCACGAAGGCTATGTCCAAAAGGACACCCTATACCCTACATAGAGCTGTATTTCTGACCAGAGCCTTATAAGCCCTGCTCAAAAGCAGTGCACTATATAGGGAATAGGGAGCCATGTGGGACGAAGCCCAAAGCGGAGGGTGTTTATCTCTAAACAATGCCTGTGATTGTGACTGACCCTCTAATGCTGCTGCAGCCTATGAGACAAGGTCTATGGTTAAGGCCATAAGTCAGCCAGCCCCTTACTACAATCCACCGGCTTCTTACCACCACTGGTTCATATGATGCCCTCATACGCAAAGGAATAGTTTAGTCGGGAGTACTCTGCCAAATGGCTGAAATTCATATATATGATCATGTATTATTCCTTTGTAGTGCCCTGTGTTTTGGCTAGTCATGTCACATGACCTGGATTTGAACCTTTATTTAAAGCTTTTTCATCAAATTGTCCCCTTTTCTTTTTTATGTAAGATGGTCCAGGACCATCCTCAGACAATTGCTTTCAATCGTCATTTCTGGAAAAAGTTTAAAATAAAGTTTAAAATCCAGGTTATGGGACATGATTAACCAAAACACAGGGTCCTATTTGTTTAATATGCGTGAATATTCTCTTGTTATTGTTTACTTTGTGGAGTGGCATCATGTAGATCAGCTGCCAGGATGTTGTATTGTGTAAAGCCTATTCTTCCTATTTGAAAAGCTACTGTAGCTGCTGGCTCTCAGACTGTCCACTGCTGACGCACACAGAAAACCCTCGACCAACAAAATTGAGCAAAAATGGTTCTGGCTCTGTCTCCCCGGGCATGTATTCTAATTTGAGGTCTTTTTCCTCCAATTCATATTCATTTCCAATAATGGCCATGGCCATTTACCCTCTGACCCGCTGTGTTGCTAGGAAACTTGAAGAGGCCTTGAATCAATGTAAGTCTTGGCGGTCCTCGGCTCAGCCTCCATTCAGCCTTTCTCTATGGGCTCGTTCAGGCTGAAAATACTCAGGCTCTCCTTTTCTCTGCCTAAGCAAACTGATTGGAGACATTCTCAGGCCCCCTAACATACATCCCAGCTCCATCGGTTTGTGTCAGCTCTGCTCCCCACATTAACAAGTCATTAAATCAACTCTGAGGTTAGGCACGTTTAAAAAATTATTAGGATGGAGGAAACAAAACAGAACATCCTGGCACTGTGCGTTGTAGAGTGCCAATGCATTCTGGGGTTTGTGGTTAGCAGGGGGACTACATCTTCTGCTGAAAAGAAACGCGGGAGGTTGTCTTTTTCCTTTGATAAGCTACATGAACGAGGCCTACTGCTGAATATTAATCAGACAAGGCCAATAGGGCCCTCTCTCTCTCTCTCTTTTCATTATCAAAATGAGCTGTTTTACCAACAATGAAACATTATGGTTAAAATATCCCTTGCATATTGTAGGCTATTTTCTCTCTGGCACAGGTGATTGCCTGCATTTTAAATGCTGTTTCCCAAGCATTACAAGCATGTTTAGCTGGTGTCATCTGACCCTGGTCCTGCCCGGTCCAATTGTTTGTCATCAGCCAAGATTCAGACAAAGGCCTCTGCACTGTCTGATTCAACCCTAGATCTGATCAGCCTGCTGAATCATACCAACTAACTCAGCCTTTTGACACAATGCTACCATTCCAGACTGATGTTCAGCCGTTAAGATACTATCATGAAAAATCATGGTGGTAAAAATACAGTGATGTCATCATGTAATATTGCTGGGTCCATCTATAATAACAGAGACACATTGTAATTTGTAAAGCAAATAATAGGTTGACATATTTCAAGACAAACAAGTACCTCGCCTGGAAAAATGTAAACTCCAACATCATCACACCTTACTACAGTACAAACAGCAACACACACACAGAATGAGCCGTAGTAGCTAGCTCCATGTCGACGGAGCAGAGCAGAGACTGACAGACCCACCTGATGTCATGTAGCCCCGGGGGGACTGGCAGATGTACTGAGGGGGGTAGTGTTTGTGAAGGCGGTAGTCCTTCTCGCTGCGGGACCGGGTGCGTTCCGAGGCCCGGTCCGAGAAATCTGAGCTGGGCCAGGCCCGACGCAGGGTGGTGCTCTGTGTCTTCTTCATGGGGAGGCAGGGAGGGAGGGAGGGCTAGGCTGACCTCCTGAGGGTTGTTGATACACCCGTCCCCACATCCACCCTGAGGGAGGGCTACACCTCAGCCCAGGTCAGGCTGGAGACATGGAAGCAGGCAGCTAGATCACTGGAATACTATTACTCTCCCTCCGTCTCTCTCCCTGCCACACACACACACACACACACATACACACACACACACAAACTCACGGCACGATCTCACAGACAAACCGTGGTAACGCTAGCTGCTTGGCTGAATGCTGTGGGAAGGTCTCGTTCCTTTTCCTTGAGTGATCCAAAAGCAGAGGCAGCGTCCAGCGATGCATTACCTTCCTCCGTCTGCCATTAATCCAGGCTTCCAAGCCTCCAGCTTCAGCGTGACCAGAGACAAACGAACACTGGGGGGGGGGGGGGGGTTGGGGCAGTGGGGCAGCGTGAGAGACCCCGAAATCCAGACAATAGCTCAATTCAGTGCGGGAGGGAGGGCTTGGCTAACCACGAGCCGCGAACACAAAAGAGGCCAAACAGATGAGATCTGCAGCCAGGGGAGGGCTGTCCAGAGCCAGTGTCACTCACCGTCTCCCTGGACTCCCAGAGAAAAGGACGGGAAGCTCTGTGCCGTGCCGTGGGCCCTGCGCCAAGCCAAACAGCACATGAACAAACAAAACCCCAACCCTCCTCTCCTCTAATCAAAATCCAATCAGGGAAATCTGTGAAGCAAAAGTGCAAAAAAATAAACGCTTCTTCATCAGTAGCAGGCGATCCCCTGTTAAAACTGGTCCATCCACGGCCACAGCTCTCTCTCCTTCAGAAAGGGTGTGTAGTGAGCGAGCGTATCTATGCTCTGTCTGCGCGTGTGTGGATGGATGATGGAGGATGGGAGCTTGATACATATGAGCGAGGATAAGAAAAACACACGGGCGCGCAGGGAGGAAAACCACCCAGCCAGTGTGTATGAGCAGAAAGCAATGACTTTCTCCTTTCCTTTGTATTCCTGTTTTTCTCCTCCAACCCTCAGTGCGGCAGTCTCTCTCCCTCGCTCTCTCTTAAAGCAGTCTCTCGCTCTCCTTTACAGCTCTCTCTCTTAAAGCAGTCTCTCGCTCTCCTTTACAGCTCTCTCTCTTAAAGCAGTCTCTCGCTCTCCTTTACAGCTCTCTCTCTTAAAGCAGTCTCTCGCTCTCCTTTACAGCTCTCTCTCTCTCTCTCTCTCTCTCTCTCTCTCCGGCTGTGTTGTTGTCCTGAACGTCTACTCTGCTCACAGATCCGGCTGCTCTGGAAGAGGAGTGGGTGAGGGAGGGAGGGAGGGAGGCAGGCAGGGAGGGGGAGGGAGGCAGGCAGGCAGGGAGGGGGGAGGGAGGGAGGAGGGAGGCAGGCAGGGAGGGAGGCAGGCAGGCAGGGAGGGAGGAGGGAGGCAGGGAGGGGGGGAGCAGGAAGCAAGTCAGTCAGCCCCCCTGTCCCATGCCAATGGAGGAGCTGTCTTGAGTTAGACTCACTGATCCTGTCAGGCTTTGCATTTCAATGTTGAAACTCCCTTTAGGCTCCCACAGCCCCCCTGGCTCCCAGCCCAGCCTATGAGTGAAGAGCTGGATGGTTATTTACATACAAAGCTGTCCAATTTATAGAAACTCTGCCTCAAGTTTTAACCTCTTCCACCTCAGAAGGAGAAAGAAAACTCTTATCGGCTGCTCCTGCTAAAAGACACTGTCCTGCTGCATTTGCCTTCTCTCCACTCTGTGAGCTCTCGTTCCACCTCTTCTTCCTATCCTCCCTCCTCTGCTCAGGGTCATCCGCAGGGTCCCCATGATTTCCACTCACTCGTTAGGATTCAGTCCAACAGCTGCAGTAGCAATTCCTCAGGAATGAGAGTTTGAGAGATAATTCCACGACAGCAAGGCGGCAGGGAGTGGAGTGGGCTGGCTGGAAGAATTGGAGCCTCTCTCTCGTTTCTCTCTCCCTCGTTTCGCTCTCACTCGTTTCTCTCTCCCCGTCTCTGTGAGCTTGATCAGTATATCTCATCCTCAGGACGATGGGTTGTCTCTCAGAGATGGCGTTTGTTTCCATTCAGACAGACTCCAGCCAGCCTACCAGCTCAGAGTGAGAGCAGAACACCTCCGCTCCACAAGCTCTCCACATCAGGAATACGATGACAGCTAGCGAGAGGCAGGAGACAAATTCTACATACATTAAATATAAATCAAGATGCACTAAAGTGCACTGTGTTCACGTATGTTCACATAAAGTGCAGGCAGGGAAAGAGGTACTTCAGAGTTAGCCTGGATTTCAGGATAGTCTGTGTTTCATTGAAATCCACTGAAGAAACATGAGAAATGGTATATTCCTCTCTGCGCTAGAACTGGGCAATATATTGAATTAATTTGAATTGATGTTTGTTATGCGATATGCCTGTAAAGCAAAAACATTCAAAATGTTGATCTATATCGTGAATCGCCCATATGTTAGAAAACAATTCCGATATGATTTTTAAGCCATATCGCCCAGCCCTACTCTGAGCCAACCATTCATCTCATTCTCTAATTTGTCCAATGAAGATGAGGTCAGAGTTCACTGTTTGGGAATAAAGACAACTTCTCCACCATATTTCCTCTGTAGGAATGGCCCAGCTGGACAATAATGTGACTGACTTAGCCACAGCCAAAAGAACAGTCACAGATTAAAGGAAGAATCAAAATACAGTGTGTTCAGAAAGTATTCACACCCCTAGACCTTTTCCACATTTTGTTCTGTTACAGCCCAAACTTAAAATGGTGAAAAAATATGTTTTAAATCCCCCACTGGCCTACACACACAAACACAATACCCCATAATGTCAAAGTAGAATTATGTTCTTCAAAATGTTGACAAATTCATTAAAAAGGAAAATGTGAAATGTCTTGAGTCAACATATATTCAACCCCTTTTTTATAGCAATCTTAAATATGTTCAGGAGTAAACATTTTCTTAACAAGTCACATAATATGTTGCATAACAGTGTCTCTCTCTCGGAGGACCTGAGCCCTAGGACTATGCCTCAGGACTACCTGGCATGATGACTCCTTGCTGTCCCCAGTCCACCTGGCCGTGCTGCTGCTCCAGTTTTAACTGTTCTGCCTGCGGCTAAGGAACCCTGACCTGTTCACCGGATGTGCTTCCTGTCCCAGACCTGCTGTTTTCAACTCTCTAGAGACAGCAGGAGCGGTAGAGATACTCTCAATGATCGGCTTTGAAAAGCCAACTAACATTTACTCCGTAGGTGCTGACCTGTCGCACCCTCGACAACTACTGTGATTATTATTATTTGACCATGCTGGTCATTTATGAACATTTGAACATCTTGGCCATGTTCTGTTATAATATCCACTTGGCACAGCCAGAAGAGGACTGGCCACCCCTCATAACCTGGTTCCTCTCTAGGTTTCTTCCTAGGTTCTGGCCTTTCTAGGGAGTTTTTCCTAGCCACCGTGCTTCCACACCTGCATTGCTTGCTGTTTGGGGTTTTAGGCTGGGTTTCTGTACAGCACATTGAGATGTCAGCCGATCTAAGAAGGGCTATATAAATACATTTGATTAAACTGTTTTTTTACGAGTACTTCATCTCTGTACCTCACACATAAAAGTATCTGTAAAGGTCCCTCAGTCGAGCAGTGAATTTCAAACACAGATTCAACTAAAAAACAGCTAGGTTTTCGAATGCCTCACAAAGAAGGGCACATTGGTAGATGGTATTTTTTTATTTTATAAAAGCAGACATTGAATATCCATTTGACCATGGTGAAGTAATTAATTACACTACAAAGACAGGCATCTTCCTAACTCAGTTGCCAGAGATGAAGGAAACCGCCCAGTGATTTCACCAAGAGGTCAATGGTGACTTTAAGTTACAGAGTTTAGTGCAGTGATAGGAAAAAACTGAGGATGGATCAACAATATTGTAGTTACTCCACAATACTAACCTAAATGACAGAGTGAAAAGAAGGAAGCCTGTACAGAATCAATTATATTAAAACATGCATCCTGTTGTAATAAGGCACTTAAGTAAAACTGCAAAAAATGTGGCAAAGAAATGAACTTAATAATATAATAATATATGCCATTTAGCAGACACTTTTATCCAAAGCGACTTACAGTCATGTGTGCATACATTCTACGTATGGGTGGTCCCGGGAATCGAACCCACTACCCTGGCGTTACAAGCGCCATGCTCTACCAACTGAGCTACAGAAGGAACTTCATTCCTGAATATAGAAAGCGTTATGTTTGGGGTAAATCCAACACAACACATCACTGAGTACGCATAGTGCTGGCTGCATCATGTGATGGGTATGCTTGTCATTGGCAACGACTACAGAGTTTTTTATGATACAAATAAATGGAATAGAGCTAAGCACAAGCAAAATCTTAGAGGAAAACCTCACTCAGTCTGCTTTCCAATAGACACATGTACATTTCAGCAGGACAATAACAAAAAACAAATATACACTGGAGTTGCAAATATACACTGGAGTTGCTTACCAAGACAACACTGAATGTTCCTGAGTGGCCTAGTTACAGTTTTGACATACACCACCAATCAAAAGTTTGGACACACCTACTCATACCAGAGTATTTCTTAATTTTTTTACTATTGTCTACATAGAATAATAGTGAAGACTTCAAAACTATGAAATAACACATATTGAATCATGTAGTAAACAAATAGCCAACCTTTGCCTTGATGACAGCTTTGCACACTCTCGACCAGCTTCATGAGGTAGTCACCTGGATTCCATTTCAATTAACAGGTGTGCCTCGTTAAAAGTTCATTTGTGGAATTTATTTCCTCCTTTAATGCATTTGAGCCAATTTTGTGACAACGTAGGGGGGCGGTTACAGAAAATAGCCCTATTTGATAAAAGACCAAGTCCATATTATGGCAAGAACAGCTCAAATAAGCAAAGAGAAATGACAGTCCATCATTACTTTAAGACATGAAGGACAGTCAATATGGAAAATTTCAAGAACTTTGAAAGTTTCTTCAAGTGCAGTTGCAAAAACCATCAAGCGCTATGATGAAACTGGCTCTCATGAGGACCGCCACAGGAAAGGAAGACCCAGAGGTACTTCTGCTGCAAAGGATAAGTTCATTAGAGTTGCCAGCCTCAGAAATTGCATCCCCAAAAAATCTTCACAGAGTTCAAGTAACAGACACATCTCAACATCAACTGTTCAGAGGAGACTGTGTGAATCAGGCCTTCATGGTCGAATTGCTGCAAAGAAACCACTACTAAAGGACACCAATAAGAAGAATGTCACGCCTGCTCCCCCTTCCTGGAGCTCGAGGGCGTCAGGCTACCCGTCTTTACACGCACCTGTCAACATCAGACGGCCTACAGGGAGGAGGTGAGGGCCCTCGGAGTGTGGTGTCAGGAAAATAACCTCTCACTCAACGTCAACAAAACAAAGGAGATGATTGTGGACTTCAGGAAACAGCAGAGGGAGCACCACCCCATCCACATCGATGGGACAGTAGTGGAGAAGGTGGAAAGTTAAGTTCCTCGGCGTACACATCACGGACACACTGAAATGGTCCACCCTCACAGACATCGTGGTGAAAAAAGCGCAACAGCGCCACTTCAGGAGGCTGAAGAAATGGGGCATGTCAGCTAAAACGCTCAAACTTTTACAGATGCACAAACGATAGCATCCTGTCGGGCTGTATCACAGCCTGGTACAGCAACTGCTCCGCCCACAATCGCAAGGCTCTCCAGAGGGTAGTGCGGTCTGCACAACGCATCACCGGGGGAAAACTACCTGCCCTCCAGGACACCTACAGCACCCGATGTTACAAGAAAGGCCAAAAAGATCATCAAGGAGAGCAATCACTCGAGCCACTGCCTGTTCACCCCGCTATCATCCAGAAGGCAAGGTCAGTACAGGTGCATCAAAGCGGGGTTCGAGAGACTGAAAAACAGCTTCCATCTCAAGGCCATCGGACTGTTAAACAGCCATCACTAACAGAGTGGCTGCTGCCAACATACAGATTCAAATCTCTGGCCACTTAAATAAAAGTAATACATGGATTTAATAAAGGTATCACTAGTCACTTTAAATAACACCACTTTAATCATGTCTACACATCCTACATTACTCGTCTCATACAGTTGAAGTCAGAAGATTACATACACCAAAGTCAAATACATTTCAACTCAGTTTTTCACAATTCCTGACATTTAGTCTTAGGTTAGTTAGGATCACTACTTTATTTTAAGAATGTGAAATGTCAGAATAATAGTAGAGAGGATGATTTATTTCAGCTTTTATTTCTTTTATCACATTCTTTCATCACATTCCCAGTGGGTCAGATGTTTTCATACACTCAATTAGTATTTGGTAGCATTGCCTTTAAATTGTTTAACTTGGGTCAAACGTTTCAGGTGGCCTTCCACAAGCTTCCCACAATAAGTTGGGTGAATTTTGGCCAATACATTGACTGAATACCTTGACTTTGCTGTCCTTAAGCCATTTTGCCACAACTTTGGAAGTGTGCTTGGGGTCATTGTCCATTTGGAAGTCCCATTAACGACCAAGCTTTAACTTCATGACTGATGTGTTGAGATGTTGCTTCAATATATCCACATAATTTTCCTTTCCTCATGATGCCATCTATTTTGTGAAGTTCACCAGTCCCCCCTGCAGCAAAGCACCCCCACAACATGCTGCCACCCACGTGCTTCACGGTTGGGATGGTGTTTGTCGGCTTGCAAGCATCCCCCTTTTTCCTCCAAACATGACCATGGTCATTATGGCCAGAGGACATTTCTCCAAAAAGTACGATCTTTGTCCCCATGTGCAGTTGCAAACCGTAGTCTGGCTTTTTTATGGCGGTTTGGACCAGTGGATTCTTCCTTGCTGGGCGGCCTTTCAAGTTATGTTGATATAGGACTCGTTTTACTGTGGATATAGATACATTTGTACCTGTTTTCCTCAGCATCTTCACAAGGTCCTTTGCTGTTGTTCTGGGATTGATTTGCACTTTTTGTACCTAAGTACATTCATCTCTAGGGGACAGAATGAGTCTCCTTCCTGAGCGGTATGGCGGCTGCGTGGTCCCATGGTGTTATACTTGTGTTCTACTCTTTGTACAGATGAACGTGGTACATTCAGGCGTTTGGAAATTGCTCTTGGCTGATTTATTTTGATTTTCCCAAGAGGCACTGAGTTTGAAGGTAGGCCTTGAAATACATCCACGGGTATACCTCCAATTGACTCAAATTATGTCAATAAGCTTAGCAGAAGTGTCTAAAGCCATAACATAATATTCTGGAATTTTCCAAGCTGTTTAAAAGGCACAGTCAACTTAGTGTATGTAAACTTCTGACCCACTGAAATTGTGATACAGTGAATTATAAGTGAAATAATCTGTCTGTAAACAATTGTTGGAAAAATTACTTGTGCCATGCACAAAGTAGATGTCCTAACCGAGTTGCCAAAACTATAGTTTGTTAAGAAGAAATTTGTGGAGTGGTTAAAAAACAAGTTAATGACTCCAACCTAAGTGTAAATAAACCTCTGACTTCAACCTCTGCCTTGCGAAAGTATTCGGCCCCCTTGAACTTTGCGACCTTTAGCCACATTTCAGGCTTCAAACATAAAGATATAAAACTGTATTTTTTGTGAAGAATCAACAACAAGTGGGACACAATCATGAAGTGGAACGACATTTATTGGATATTTCAAACTTTTTTAACAAATCAAAAACTGAAAAATTGGGCGTGCAAAATTATTCAGCCACTTTACTTTCAGTGCAGCAAACTCTCTCCAGAAGTTCAGTGAGGATCTCTGAATGATCCAATGTTGACCTAAATGACTAATGATGATAAATAAAATCCACCTGTGTGTAATCAAGTCTCCGTATAAATGCACCTGCACTGTGATAGTCTCAGAGGTCCGTTAAAAGCGCAGAGAGCATCATGAAGAACAAGGAACACACCAGGCAGGTCCGAGATACTGTTGTGAAGAAGTTTAAAGTCGGATTTGGATACAAAAATATATTTCCCAAGTTTTAAACATCCCAAGGAGCACTGTGCAAGCGATAATATTGAAATGGAAGGAGTATCAGACCACTGCAAATCTACCAAGACCTGGCCGTCCCTCTAAACTTTCAACTCATACAAGGAGAAGACTGATCAGAGATGTAGCCAAGAGGCCCATGATCACTCTGGATGAACTGCAGAGATCTGCAGCTGAGGTGGGAGACTCTGTCCATAGGACAACAATCAGTCGTATATTGCACAAATCTGGCCTTTATGGAAGAGTGGCAAGAAGAAAGCCATTTCTTAAAGATATCCATAAAAATTGTCATTTAAAGTTTGCCACAAGCCACCTGGGAGACACACCAAACATGTGGAAGAAGGTGCTCTGGTCAGATGAAACCAAAATTGAGCTTTTTGGCAACAATGCAAAACGTTATGTTTGGCGTAAAAGCAACACAGCTCATCACCCTGAACACACCATCCCCACTGTCAAACATGGTGGTGGCAGCATCATGGTTTGGGCCTGCTTTTCTTCAGCAGGGACAGGGAAGATGGTTAAAATTGATGGGAAGATGGATGGAGCCAAATACAGGACCATTCTGGAAGAAACCCTGATGGAGTCTACAAAAGACCTGAGACTGGGACGGAGATTTGTCTTCCAACAAGACAATGATGCAAAACATAAACCAAAATCTACAATGGAATGGTTCAAAAATAAACATATCCAGGTGTTAGAATGGGCAAGTCAAAGTCCAGACCTGAATCCAATCGAGAATCTGTGGAAAGAACTAAAAACTGCTGTTCACAAATGCTCTCCCATCCAACCTCACTGAGCTCGAGCTGTTTTGCAAGGAGGAATGGGAAAACATTTCAGTCTCTCGATGTGCAAAACTGATAGACATACCCCAAGCGACTTACAGCTGTAATCGCAGCAAAAGGTGGAGCTACAAAGTATTAACTTCAATTTTTCAGTTTTTGATTTGTTAAAAAAAGTTTGAAATATCCAATAAATGTCGTTCCACTTCATGATTGTGTCCCACTTGTTGTTGATTCTTCACAAAAAAATACAGTTTTATATCTTTATGTTTGAAGCCTGAAATGTGGCAAAAGGTCGCAAAGTTCAAGGGGGCCGAATACTTTCGCAAGGCACTGTATATACTCTATTCTATCTACTGCATCTTGCCTATGCCGCACGGCCATCGCTCATCCATATATTTATATGTACATGTTCATATTAAATTTGTGTGTATTAGGTAGTCAAATGTGTTAGATTACTTGTTAGATATTACTGCACTGTCGGAACTAGAAGCACAAACATTTTGCTACACTCGCATTAACATCTGCTAACCATGTGTATGTGACCAATAAAATTTGATTTGATCATTACGCGCAGCTACGCTCATTGGACTCACCTGGACACCTTCACGTGGTTGATTCCCCCTGTATATCTGTCTGTTCCTCAGTGATGTTCCCTGTGTTCGAATTAATTGTTGTTATGTGTTCCTGTCCAGACGCTGTTCCTGTTCTGTTTCATGTCCGTCAGTTATTAGACCTTCACTCCCTGTACCTGCTTCTCATCTCCTGCATCGATCCTTTCAAAGAAGAGACTTGATTGGGCCAAGAAACACGAGCAATGGACATTAGACCGGTGGAAATTTGTACTTTGGTCTGGAGTCTAAACTGGAGATTTTTTGTTCCAATCGCTGTGTCTTTGTGAGACACAGAGTAGATGAAATGATGATCTCAGCATGTGTGGTTCCCACCGTGAAGCATGGAGGTGGTGGTGTGATGGTGCTTTGCTGGTGACACTGTCTGTGATTTATTTAGAATTCAAGGCACACTTAACCAGCATGGCTAACACAGCATTCTGCAGCGATAC
Source organism: Oncorhynchus gorbuscha (assembly GCF_021184085.1). Taxonomy (NCBI): domain Eukaryota; kingdom Metazoa; phylum Chordata; class Actinopteri; order Salmoniformes; family Salmonidae; genus Oncorhynchus; species Oncorhynchus gorbuscha. The sequence continues at coordinate 21,602,214 of NC_060195.1, forward strand.
ACCATCCTATCTGGTTTGCCTTTAGTGGGACTATTATTTGTTTTTCAACAGGACAATGACCCAACACACCTCCAGGTTGTGTAAGGGCTAATTGACGAAGAAGGAGAGTGATGGAGTGCTGCATCAGATGACCTGGCCTCCACAATCCCCCGACCTCAACCCAATTGAGATGGTTTGGAATGTGATGGATCACAGAGTGAAGGAAAAGCAGCAAACAACAAATAAGTGCTCAGCATATGTGGGAACTCCTTCAAAACTTTTGGAAAAGTATTCCAGGTGAAGCTGGTTGAGACAACACCAAGAGTGTGCAAAGCTGTCATCAAGGCAAAGGGTGGCTATTTGAAGAATCTCATATATAAACTATATTTTTGCTTAACAATTTTTTCTTTACTACATGATTCCATGTTTCATAGTTATTTAATAGCTTTGATGTCTTCACTATTATTCTACAATGTAGACAATAGTAAAAGTAAAGAAAAACCTTTGAATGAGTAGGTGTTCTAAAGATTTTGACCGGTAGTGTAAATCGACTTTATAATCGATGGCAAGACTTGAAAATAGCTTAGTATTGATAAACAACCAACTTGACAGAGCTTGAAGATTTTGGAAAAGAATAATGGGCAAATGTTGCACAATCGAGGTGAGCAAAGCTCTTAGATACTTACCCAGAAAGACTTGCTGCCAAAAGGTGAATCTAACATCTTGAATACTTATCTAGTTAAGTTATATTAGTGTTTTATTTTTCATAATTGTTTTTCAAATGCTAGAATTTTTCTTCCACTTTGACAGAGTATTTTGTTTAGATCGACAAAAAAATGACAATGAAATTCATGTTAATCCCACTTTACATGGAATAAGTAAAGAGGTGTGAACACTTTCTGAAGGCACTGTAACCTGTATAAAATCAAAACATAGGCCAGTAAATGGCAAAATAACCACTGAAATTCAAGACTGGTGCTACAAAAATCATTTAGAAACAGTAAATGTTAGCTAGCGCCGACAGATTTTTCACTTTTCATATCAAGAGAAAACATTTGATTGGCTCCGAGCCATGAGGCAACTCCCGTTACTCCCGTTACTCCCGTTACTCTCGTTCCATCCTCAAGAGTTATAGGCTAACTCTGACTCTGAGCTGATGCTAAGCAGACGTGGTTTTAAATGACATTTCCTTGTAATGAGACACTATGGAGCCCCAGAGGGATAAAACTCATGATAAAACCTGTCTAAGCCTAAGGTCAATGTCATTCACCCTCAGCTTCCCCCCAACACTGCAGCCTTACACACCAATTAGTATTCTGAAAGGATGGGCCAGTAATAAATAACTGCGTGGGTTTTCAACCACTCACCAAGCCAAGAGGAACATCAACCCACTCGTTTAATAAATGTTGTTATCCTTGCTGAAGTCAATGTATCCATATTGGGGTGGTGGGGTTGGCGTTAGGGATGAGCATTTGAAATGTTTTGACTGTTCGATAGGCTTGGGCGATATTTCCCGGGGGGAGTGGGAGCGTGCTACGCAACTGCTTACAACTAAAAGTATAAATATAAGAAATCAAATTAATTATATCCAGCTCAGGGCTCCAGTTATGCATTTGGTTTGCTAACCTGCTAGCTAAGTGGCTGGATGTCAAGATCAAGCTTCTTGGTTACATCAGAGACATTTAATCCCCTCCTGGATCAAGATCCCTGTTGCCTAAATAGTTTTGTTAAAGTAAATATACATACCCCTTCTGTGCACATTCGGCAATACCGTATACCCCGGTGTGGTATAGAAAATCTAAAATCTGTATAAAATCGAGCAAACAGCCATGCAATCGCCATAGACAAACATTGGCAGTAGAATGGCCTTACTTAATTAAGAGCTCACTGAGACTTTCAACGTGGCACTGTCATATGATGCCGCCTTTCCAACAAGTCAGTTCGTCAAATTTCTACCCTACTAGTGTTGCCCCGGTCAACTGTAAGTGCTGTTATTGTGAAGTGGAAACATCTAGGAGCAACAACGACACGGCCGCTAAGTGGTAGGCCACACAAGCTCACAGAATGGGACCGCAGAGTGTTAAAGAGCATAACAATCGTCCGTCCTCGGTTGCAAAACTCACTACCGAGTCCCAAATTGCCTTTGGAAGCAACGTCAGTACAATAAATGTTTGTCAGGAGCTTCATGAAATGCAGCCGCACACAAGCCTAAGATCTTCATGCGCAATGCCAAGTGTCGGTTGGAGTGGTGTAAAGCTCGCCACCATTGGACTCTGGAGCAGTGGAAACACGCTCTCTGTAGTGATGAATCACGCTTCACCATCTGGCAGTCCGACAGACGAGTCGGTGTTTGGCAGATGCCAAGTGAACTCTACCTGCCTGAATGCATAATGCCAATTGTAAAGTTTGGTGGAGGAGGAATAATGGTCTGGGGCTGTTTTTCTTGGTTTTGGCTAGGCCCTTTAGTTCCAGTGAAGGAAAATCTTAAAGCTACAGCATACAATGACATACCAAACTATTCTGTTTCCAACTTTGTGGCAACAGTTTGGGGAAGGCCTTTTCCTATTTCAGCATGACAATGCCCCCATGCACAAAGCAAGGTTCATACAGAAATAATTTGTTGAGATCAGTGTGGAAGAACTTGACTGGCCTGCACAGAGCCCTGACCTCAACCCCATTGAACACCTTCAGGATAAATTGGAATGCCGACTGCAAGCCAGGCCTAATTGTCCAACATCAGTGCCCGACTTCACTAATGCTCTTGTGGCTGAATGGAAGCAAGTCCCCGCAGCAATGTTCCAACATCTAGTGGAAAGCTGTGATACCAGCAAAGGGAGGCCCAACTCCATATTAATGCCTATAATTTTAAATAGAGCTGTTTGAAGAGCAGGTGTCCACTACTTTTGGTCATGTAGTGTACTTTCCAACCTCAAATCAACCAATCCATTTTGAATTGATGATAACACTTTCGTCATTTGGCAAGGAATGTAGCTTGTGTACCCCATCAGCTACGTTTTATAGGTATATATTTCTGGCATAACGGGAGCTTGTGTACCCCATCAGCTACGTTTTATAGGTATATATTTCTGGCATAACGGGAGCTTGTGTACCCCATCAGCTACGTTTTATAGGTATATATTTCTGGCATAACGGGAGCTTGTGTACCCCATCAGCTACGTTTTATAGGTATATATTTCTGGCATAACGGGAGCTTGTGTGCCCCATCAGCTACGTTTTATAGGTATATATTTCTGGCATAATGGGAGCTTGTGTACCCCATCAGCTACGTTTTATAGGTATATATTTCTGGCATAATGGGAGCTTGTGTGCCCCATCAGCTACGTTTTATAGGTATATATTTCTGGCATAACGGGAGCTTGTGTACCCCATCAGCTACGTTTTATAGGTATATATTTCTGGCATAACGGGAGCTTGTGTGCCCCATCAGCTACGTTTTATAGGTATATATTTCTGGCATAACGGGAGCTTGTGTGCCACATCAGCTACGTTTTATAGGTATATATTTCTGGCATAACGGGAGCTTGTGTGCCCCATCAGCTACGTTTTATAGGTATATATTTCTGGCATAACGGGAGCTTGTGTGCCCCATCAGCTATGTTTTATAGGTGTTTATTTCTGGCATAACGGGAGCTTGTGTGCCCACTCAGCACGCGTGTGTGGAGGGAGAGGTCAGGACGCAATTGAGTGAATGAGACACAAAAGGGAAAGGGAATTTAGGGAGAAGAGTGTGATGCTTGGCTTAGTTTGTTTTTTGTTGTGCCCCGCAAATGCACATGTACAAATGGAACACTATAGTCAAGTAAGGCCTGATCAACGAGGGGCTATGCATTCTTTGGAAAATAATGAACAAGTGGAACAGAGTTGCTTTATTTTCCAGAGAATACATTGAGTCCCGAGTTGACTATAGCTTTCATACCATGGCTATAATTTAACACATTTGACGCTAGAAATGTGTTCATTTGCAGGTAGAAATGTGTTCGACAACATCCACTGAAATAGCTGCAGTAGTTGCCTTGGTAACCAAACCATCAGTCTTCGCTTGCTATAATGCAAATCGAATTCAACATTTCCAATAATGTTTTCAATTCGACTTTTGTTTTCAAAAGCAAATATAGAACAAGTAAGAATTAACTATAGCCATTGAATTGTACCCAGCTGATATACCATGCATTATAGGGAAATAATGCACGCTCTTGAATGCCCTTCAAGCCAATCAGAAATTAGTATTGAACAATGCCATGGTATAAGGTAAATTAACATCGTCTCCATGACCAAACTTCACTTCCCCTTCAGGCAGCCGCAAAGCACATTCCACAAAATAGTTTTACAGTATTTGAAAAAAATGTCATCTCTGGACCAAGATCGAGCTTGGAAGTTCGTTCGAGTCCTCGATTCCTCATACCCATCCCTAGTTGGGGTGGCTCTGTGGTGATCTCCCAGTCAGACCCCTGGGCCTCCGGAATTAGTTTGGGCTCATGTTACTGGGAGTGCTATGTCAGGCCTTTTAGTGATGACAGGCATGCACAGCCACACTGACCATGTGACCCCAGTAAGCAGCCAACGATACAGCCACCGCAGCCCCCCTCTCACCCCATCATTCTTCTCCTTGGGGTCTTGGCGTGTTTGAGATATTCTGTCCCCCACCAACACCACCACCCCTCCATTCCCAGGACCTGAGAAACCCTCCTGGGACAAACAGCTCCTGCAGACTTCTCCCCATCACATAAACCTGGACCACTTTGGCCTTTTATCAGTGGAATCTCATAACATACATGACAGCGCTCCTCGAGGCTCAGCCAAACATGGTCTAAATTGTCAGCCATTCCCCCCCTCCAACCTCCCTGTCTATCACCACAGCCCCCCTAACACCACAGCCCTCCTCCACCCCCCCTTCTAACACCACAGCCCTCCTCCAACCCCCCTTTCTATCACCACAGCCCTCCTCCATCCCCCCTTCTATCACCACAGCCCTCCTTCACCCCCCTTCTATAACCACAGCCCTCCTCCACCCCCCCTTTCTATCACCACAGCCCTCCTCCACCCCCTTTCTATCACCACAGCCCTCCTCCACCCCATCCAACCCCCTTCCTATCACTACAGCCCTACTCCAGCTCCTCCAAGCCCCCTCTCTATCACCACAGCCCTCCTCCACCCCCTCCAACCCCCTCTCTATCACCACAGCCCTCCTCCACCCCCTCCCTATCACCACAGCCCTCCACCACCCCATCCAACCCCCTTCATATCACTCCAGCCCCTCCAATCCCCCTCTCTATCACCACAGCCCTCCTCCACCCCCTCCAATCCCCCTTTCTATCACCACAGCCCTTCTCCACCCCCTCCCTATCACCACAGCCCTCCTCCACCCCCTCCCTATCACCACAGCCTTCCTCCACCCCCTCCCTATCACCACAGCCTTCCTCCACCCCCTCCCTATCACCACAGCCCTCCTCCACCTCCTCCCTATCACCACAGCCCTCCTCCACCCCCTCCCTATCACCACAGCCCTCCTCCACCCCCTCCATATCACCACAGCCCTCCTCCACCCCCTCCCTATCACCACAGCCCTCCTCCACCCCCTCCCTATCACCACAGCCTTCCTCCACCCCCTCCCTATCACCACAGCCCTCCTCCACCCCCTCCATATCACCACAGCCCTCCTCCACCCCCTCCCTATCACCACAGCCCTCCTCCACCCCCTCCATATCACCACAGCCCTCCTCCACCCCCTCCCTATCACCACAGCCCTCCTCCACCCCCTCCCTATCACCACAGCCTTCCTCCACCCCCTCCCTATCACCACAGCCCTCCTCCACCCCCTCCCTATCACCACAGCCCTCCTCCACCCCCTCCCTATCACCACAGCCCTCCTCCACCCCCTCCCTATCACCACAGCCTTCCTCCACCCCCTCCATATCACCACAGCCCTCCTCCACCCCCTCCCTATCACCACAGCCCTCCTCCACCCCCTCCATATCACCACAGCCCTCCTCCACCCCCTCCCTATCACCACAGCCCTCCTCCACCCCCTCCCTATCACCACAGCCTTCCTCCACCCCCTCCATATCACCACAGCCCTCCTCCACCCCCTCCCTATCACCACAGCCCTCCTCCACCCCCTCCCTATCACCACAGCCTTCCTCCACCCCCTCCCTATCACCACAGCCCTCCTCCACCCCCTCCATATCACCACAGCCCTCCTCCACCCCCTCCCTATCACCACAGCCCTCCTCCACCCCTCCATATCACCACAGCCTTCCTCCACCCCCTCCATATCACCACAGCCCTCCTCCACCCCCTCCCTATCACCACAGCCCTCCTCCACCCCCTCCCTATCACCACAGCCTTCCTCCACCCCCTCCATATCACCACAGCCTTCCTCCACCCCCTCCATATCACCACAGCCCTCCTCCACCCCCTCCCTATCACCACAGCCTTCCTCCACCCCCTCCATATCACCACAGCCCTCCTCCACCCCTCCCTATCACCACAGCCTTCCTCCACCCCCTCCATATCACCACAGCCCTCCTCCACCCCCTCCCTATCACCACAGCCCTCCTCCACCCCCTCCCTATCACCACAGCCCTCCTCCACCCCCTCCCTATCACCACAGCCTTCCTCCACCCCTCCCTATCACCACAGCCTTCCTCCACCCCCTCCCTATCACCACAGCCCTCCTCCACCCCTCCCTATCACCACAGCCCTCCTCCACCCCCTCCCTATCACCACAGCCCTCCTCCACCCCCTCCCTATCACCACAGCCCTCCTCCACCCCTCCATATCACCACAGCCCTCCTCCACCCCCTCCCTATCACCACAGCCCTCCTCCACCCCCTCCCTATCACCACAGCCCTCCTCCACCCCCTCCATATCACCACAGCCCTCCTCCACCCCCTCCCTATCACCACAGCCCTCCTCCACCCCCTCCCTATCACCACAGCCCTCCTCCACCCCCTCCCTATCACCACAGCCTTCCTCCACCCCCTCCATATCACCACAGCCCTCCTCCACCCCCTCCCTATCACCACAGCCTTCCTCCACCCCCTCCCTATCACCACAGCCTTCCTCCACCCCCTCCATATCACCACAGCCCTCCTCCACCCCCTCCCTATCACCACAGCCTTCCTCCACCCCCTCCCTATCACCACAGCCTTCCTCCACCCCCTCCCTATCACCACAGCCTTCCTCCACCCCCTCCCTATCACCACAGCCTTCCTCCACCCCCTCCCTATCACCACAGCCTTCCTCCACCCCCTCCCTATCACCACAGCCCTCCTCCACCCCTCCCTATCACCACAGCCCTCCTCCACCCCCTCCCTATCACCACAGCCTTCCTCCACCCCCTCCATATCACCACAGCCCTCCTCCACCCCCTCCCTATCACCACAGCCCTCCTCCACCCCCCCCTATCACCACAGCCCTCCTCCACCCCCCCTCCCTATCACCACAGCCCTCCTCCACCCCCTCCCTATCACCACAGCCCTCCTCCACCTCCTCCCTATCACCACAGCCCTCCTGGATTTAATATTTTGCTGCTGCTGCTCTGCATTTCCTAATTTGACCAATGTTCCATTTCCCAGAAAGAAAAAGAGCTCTGAAAATTAGCGCCAGAAAGAGCTCTGAAAATGGTAGCTAGCTAGCTGCTCCCCCAGCGAAACCCCCCACTCCCCTCCATACAACCCCTCATCCCCAACCAAGTCGTTTTTAATGCAGCTCCAGCACTGTTTGGGTAATAAAATGATCTCATGCTCTCTGCATGCTGCCACACCATTAGTAGGCCCGGACTGAGAGAGTGCAGGTCCCCCTCTCCTCTCCTCCTCTGCACGGCCTCTGACCCCGGTCAGGCAGAGAGCACTGTGGGAAGATCAGATGGAATAACAGGGGGGGTTGTGTCCTCAGGGAGAGGACCTGAGTGGAAGCAGGGATTTCAGGGGCAACACAGGGAACTCTGAGGAAAACCAACTTCCTCATGGTGCCCCATCCTACCTAGTAGGACACAGCAGCCACCAATGAACATCTTTAAAGATAATCATGTACATTTAATACCAAAGCTGTCACTACCTTCCAGATAATCAAATCCCTTTTTGATGGTTTGATCTCTGACCTTTTCTTCTGCTCAATGGTCGTCTGTGTGTAGCAGTTGCATGAATCACAATGGTGACTGACTTTCTGATATTTCTACCATTCCAGTTGAACAGTCTATTCAGTATCCTCTCCACAGTTCAGGGCCATTGGCCACTGGCCCAGGGACAAAAACATTGCCACGATTTCAGACAGAAATATTTCATCAGATTAAAGAGTCCCTCATTGGCTGTAAGTCTCCCAGACAGAGTAGGGAAGAGGCTGTATTGGATCGGAACAGTTTGAGGTTTGGAGCTCAACAATCCTGCCATTTGGGCAGCGGGGTAACTTTTTCTGTTCTGTAAGGAAAAAGTCCAGACAGAATTTAAAATAATATAACACAGTTTTTACAGAAATGTGGTGAAAACGTGTTAGCACTTAAAATTCTGATTTATTCCGTTTCTAACAAGGCCTGCTTCTAGCAGTTGAGGCACGATAAAGGAATACATGGTAATTAACCAATTGACATGATTAAATGTTTAGGGCCGTCCTCTCCTTCTAGATGTGATGGAACACAAGTCGACCTGCCGTCCACACATGTGGAAAGACCTGCTCAAGAACAGCCAATCCCCGCCAGCCAATTGGCACAGTAAGTGTCCGGTACACGACACAATCACTCTCCAATCAACTAAAATAACACAGCTATGACCCACTCAACTGCCTGTCTCCAAGTGTGTGTGTGTGTGTGTGTGTGTGTGTGTGTGTGTGTGTGTGTGTGTGTGTGTGTGTGTGTGTGTGTGTGTGTGTGTGTGTGTGTGTGTGTGTGTGTGTGTGTGTGTGTGTGTGTGTGTGTGTGTGTGTGTGTGTACCCCAGCAAAGAAAACCCACAAATACCCCCAAATTCGAAGGATTCACACAACTCCTAAAGCACCATGCAGCATCATTTAAAAAGACATCGCCATGTGTGAAGGGGGTAGGATGAAAGCGCTTAATGAAAACCTGATGACTCTGTCATTCTATAGTCCACCCAATGGAACAAAGTTTGTTGTAGCAGAGTTGAGCCCTTGCTGAATGGCTTGGATTATGTGCAAGCTATGGCTTGATCTAGCATGATAACTATTGGCCACTTTCCAATATCAACTTCAAGTGTTGCCAGTGATGTTATAACTTGAGACTCGCAAACCACAGCGATATTTACGGTTGTGGTGTTTATATTGGTTACATATAAACACAATGACAAAACATTTGAAAGGCCATTGGAAAAAGCACTAGGCACTTGTTCCATTTTAGTTGTTCATCTGTAGGATTCCCTGCTCAGCTCAGCACAAGTAAGCATTTCACGGCCCATGTGACAAATACAATTTGATTTGATTTGAGCCGTGGTGAACTGTCTGTATCCATTCTGGGATTATTTTGAAAGCTTTTTTGTAAGGCAGCGGCAGCCTGGGTGGGCTGTAGTTTAGTCTGAGTAAATGTAGAAATCTCAGCCTGGAAATAAAGACATTGCAATGAGTGACATAGAGCAAGGAAGAGTGAAACAAACAGGGAGCCAGTCTGGAGACGACCCAGAACATTTCTAAACACGTCCCCTTGCTACAGGGAGCCAGTCTGGAGACGACCCAGAACATTTCTAAACACGTCCCCTTGCTACAGGGAGCCAGTCTGGAGACGACCCAGAACATTTCTAAACACGTCCCCCTGCCACAGGGAGCCAGTCTGGAGACGACCCAGAACATTTCTACACACGTCCCCCTGCTACAGGGAGCCAATCTGGAGACGACCCAGAACATTTCTAAACACGTCCCCCTGCTACAGGGAGCCAGTCTGGAGACGACCTAGAACATTTCTACACACGTCCCCCTGCTACAGGGAGCCAGTCTGGAGACGACCCAGAACTTTTCTACATAAACTGAACAAGTTCCACAGACATGTGACTAACAGAAATTAAATAATGTGTCCCTGAACAAAGTGGGGGGGGGGTCAAAATCAAAAGTAACAGTCAGTATCTGCTGTGGCCACCAGCTGCATTGAGTACTGTAGTGCATCTTCTCCTCATGGACTGCACCAAATTTGCCAGTTCTTGGTGTGAGATGTTAACATACTCTTGCACCAAGGCAACTGCAAGTTCCCGGACATTTCTGAGGGGAATGGCCCTAGCCCTCGGATTCAACAAGTTCCAGAAGTGCTCAATGGGATTGAGATTCGGGCTCTTCGCTGGCCATGGCAGAACACTGACATTCCTGTCTTGCAGGAAATCACTCACAGAACGAGCAGTATGGCTGATGGCATTGTCATGCTGGAGGGTCAAGATGAGCCTGCAGGAAGGGTACCACACGAGAGAGGAGGATGTCTTCCCTGTAACGCATAGCGTTGAGATTGCCTGCAATGACAACAATCTCAGTCCGATGATGCTGCGACACACCGCCCCAGACCATGACGGAGCTTCCACCTCCAAATTGATCCCGCTCCAGAGTACAGGCCTCAGTGTAACGCTCATTCCTTCGGCGATAAACGCAAATCCAACCATCACCACTGGTGAGACAAAACCCCGACTCGTCAGTGAAGAGCACTTTTTGCCAGTCCTGTCTGGTCCAGTGACAGTGGGTTTGTGCCCATAGGCGACGTTGTTGCCGGTGATGTCTGGTGAGGACCTGCCTTACAACAGGCCTACAAGCCCTCAGTCCAGCCTCTCTCAGCATATTGCAGACAGTCTGAGTACTGATGAAGGGATTGTGCGTTCCTGGTGTAACTCAGGCAGTTGTTGTTGCCATCCTGTACCTGTCCCGCAGGTGTGATGTTCGGATGTACCGATCCTGCGCAAGTGTTGTTACACGTGATGCCACTGCGAGGACGATCAGCTGTCCGTCCCGTCTCCCTGTAGTGTGTCTTAGGCGTCACACAGTACAGACATTGCAATTTATTGCCCTGGCCACATCTGCAGTCCTCATGTCTCCTTGCAGCATGCCTAAGGCATGTTCACACAGATGAGCAGGGACCCTGGGCATGTTTCTTTTGGTGTTTTCCAGAGTCAGTAGAAAGGCCTCTTTAGTGTCCTAAGTTTTCATAACTGTGAGCTTTATTGCCTACCGTCTGTAAGCTGTTAGTGTCTTAACAACCGTTCCACAGGTGCATGTGCATTAATTGTTTATGGTTCATTGAACAAGCATGGGAAACAGTGTTTAAACCCTTTACAATGAAGATCTATGAAGTTATTTGGATTTTTACGATTTATCTTTGATGGACAGGGTCCTGAAAAAGGGACTTTTCTTTTTTTGCTGAGTTTACATTAGCTATAAGCATGTTATGTGAGTTTACATTAGCTATAAGCATGTTATGTAATTCATTATCTAACCCAATAGCCTATATACTATATCGTGATTGTTAGAAGAGAATTTGGCTGTAGAGATTTTTTTCCCCCTCTGGTCCTTCTGTAGCTCAGTTGGTAGAGCAGGGCGCTTGTAACGCCAGGGTAATGGGTTCGATTCCCGGGACCACCCATACGTAGAATGTATGCACACATGACTGTAAGTCGCTTTGGATAAAAGCGTCTGCTAAATGGCATATATTATTATATTTATTATATTAATTCCTCCTCGCACATCAAAACATCACCAAAACACACCTCTCACTCTTTGTGCAACACAACGTTCACCACAATAACAACAGCAAGCCCTCAGAAACACTTTAGCTTCCCATTATGAAAAATGATAACTGCTTTATGCAATAACTCTCCCTGCGGCAAGCCATTCAGTAACACTAGCCCACATTACAAAGCACACCACTGCTTTCTACACAACAATGTTTAGCTCCAAGGATGCCCCTCCCTCTCTAAATACTAGAGTGGTGTTTTCTGATTAGATGCTGCATTTTAGTGACCATTTTCAGGAACTGGGTCACACTTGTGGCACTATACAAGTATCTGCCAAAATAAAGGAAACACATGAGTAAATGAGGGTTCCGGTGGCTCGGTTCTGGTGTGGGGTGCATTTTCCTGCCATGGTTTAGGTCCTCTCAACCCTTTGGAAGGCAAGGTAAACTAGTCATTTATATCCTGATGGAAGTGGTCTCTTCCAGGATGACCACGCGCCCATCCACAGGGTGTGAGTGGTCACTGAATGGTTTGATGAGCATGAAAACAATGTAAAGCATATGCCATGGCAGTCTCAGTCACCAGATATCTACCCAATTGAACACTTATGGGAGATTCTGGAACGGCGCCTGGGAGAGCGTTTTCCACCACCATCAACAAAACACCAAATTATGGAATTTCTCGTGGAAGAATGGTGTCTTATCCATCCAAAAATTCCAGACACTTGTAGAATCTATGCCAAGGTGCATTGAAGCTGTTCTGGTGGCTCGTGGTGGTCCAGCGCCCTATTAAGACCATTTATGTTTGCGTTTCCTTTATTTTGGCAGTTACCTGTACCCTTTGCTTTAAAGGGGAAATCAGCAGTTGCTACATTCATTTTTGGACATATAATTTAATTCTACGTACCCATTGATTCTTGAAGAATATAAATGCCTCATGAACTTAGTTCAAATGTCATACCCCATCAGAACATGAAATAAGCTTTTTTTACCCAATATTTGTAAACAAAGTAAATGTTAACAAACACGAAATCAAATCCCATTTTATTTGTCACATACACATGGTTAGCAGATGTTAATGAGAGTGTAGCGAAATGCTTGTGCTTCTAGTTCCGACAATGCAGTAATAACCAACGAGTAATCTAACCTAACAATTTCACAACAGCTACCTTATACACACAAGTGTAAAGGGATGAAGAATATGTACATACAAATATATAAATGAGTGATGGTACATAACGGCATAGGCAAGATGCAGCAGATAGTATAGAGTACAGTATGTACATATGAGATGAGTAATGAAGGGTATGTAAACATTAAGTGGCATTGTTTAAAGTGGCTTGTGATACATTTTTACATCAATCATTTTTCCATTATTAAAGTGGCTGGAGTTGAGTCAGTATATTGGCAGCAGCCACTCAATGTTAGTGGTGGCTGTTTAACAGTCTGATGGCCTTGAGATAGAAGCTGATGCACCTGTACTGACCTCGCCTTCTGGAGGATAGCGGGGTGAACAGTCAGAGGCTCGGGTGGTTGTTGTCCTTCATGGTCTTTATGGCCTTCCTGTAACAACGGGTGGTGTAGGAGTCCTGGAGGGCAGGTAGTTTGCCCCCGGTGATGCGTTGTGCAGACCTCACTACCCTCTCGAGAGCCTTACGGTTGTGGGCGGAGCAGTTGCCATACCAGGCGGTGATACAGCCCGACAGGATGCTCTCGATCGTGCATCTGTAAAAGTTTGTGAGTACTTTTGGTGACAAGCCGAATTTCTTCAGCTTCCTGAGGTTGAAGAGGCGCTGCTGCGCCTTCTTCACCACGCTGTCTGTGTGGGTGGACCAATTCAGGTTGTCCGTGATGTGTATGACGAGGAACTTAAAACTTACTTTAACCTAAAAACATGGTTGAAACTATAATGTTGATATCATGGATAGTCAGTCCTTACACCCATAGTTCGGTTTATGAATTTGAGGGTGGCTCCATTTCCCCAGCCCCGTACCACAGCCTGTTACTGAAACAGTCGCTTTGTTATTGTTTCAACTACTAATTGCTGCTTTAAACTATCAGGAATTATCTGACAATTCAGAGAAAAAAAATTACAGAACATATCTTTCTGGGAGAGGCTCAAAACCAATGAACTATGATCTTACAAGACAGAATCCGAAAATACGTATTTTAGAATAATTTATTTAGACCCCTACCCTGTTTCCAAATGTTGTTACGTTACAGCCTTATTCTAAAATGGATTGAATTATATTCCATTTACACACAATACCCCATAATGACAAATGTTGTTACGTTACAGCCTTATTCTAAAATGGATTGAATTATATTCCATTTACACACAATACCCCATAATGACAAAGCGAAAACAGTTGACATTTTTGCACATTTATTACAAATAAAAAAACAGAAATACCTTATTTACATTCCCTTTGCTATGGGACAGACCCTTTGCTATGGGACAGACCCTTTGCTATGGGACAGACCCTTTGCTATGAGACAGACCCTTTGCTATGGGACAGACCCTTTGCTATGGGACAGACCCTTTGCTATGAGACTAGGAATTGAGCTCAGCTGCATCATGTTTCCATTGATCATCCTTGAGTTGTTTCTACAACTTGATTGGAGTCCACCTGTGGTAAATTCAATTGATTGGACATGATTTAGAAAGGCACACACCTGTCTATATAAGGTCCCACAGTTGACAGTGCATGTCAGAGCAAAACCCAAGCCATGAGGTCGAAGGAATTGTCCATAGAGCTCCGAAACAGGATTGTGTCGAGACACAGATCTGGGGAAGGGTACCAAAAAATGTCTGCAGCATTGAAGGTCCCCAAGAACACAGTGGCCTCCACCATAATTGTAGGTTGGCTAAGTTGATCCTGGTGTAACAAAGGCCTGTTTATTCAGCTGGTGCTCTATAAGTGTTACAATGTGATTGGTAACTAATAGCAAGGTAAAATGGATGTGCAGAAAAACGGTTGATGAAAAGGTTGTTACTGTCATGCAGCTGAGACTATAAGAAAACTAAATCAATAAGCACCAGTGACTTGGTCAATAAAGAAGTGGTCAGATGACTCAGATGCTAAGCTACAGGACTGTTTTGCTAGCACAGACTGGATTATGTTCCGGGATTCTTCCGATGGCATTGAGGAGTACACCATATTAGAGGTCGACCGATTAATTAGGACCGATTTCAAGTTTTCATAACAATCGGAAGTTAGTATTTTTGGACGCTGATTTTGCCGCTTTTGGTATTTATTAAAAAATGACACCTTTATTTAACTAGGCAAGTCAGATAAGAACACATTCTTACTTTCAATGACAGCCAAGGAACAGTGGGTTAACTGCCTTGTTCAGGGGCAGAACGACAGATTTGAACCTTGTCAGCTCGGGGATTCAATCTTGCAACCTTACAGTTAACTAGTCCAACGCTCTAACCACCTGCCTCACGAGGAGCCTGCCTGTTACGCGAATGCAGTAAGAAGCCAAGGTAAGTTACTAATCAATCATAATCACTAGTTAACTACACATGGTTGATGATATTATTAGTTTATCTAGCGTGTCCTGCATTGCATATAATCGATGCGGTGCGCATTCGTGAAAAAGGACTGTCATTGCTCCAATGTGTACCTAAACCATAAACACCAATGCCTTTCTTAAAATCAATACACAAGTATATGTTTTTAACTTGCATATTTAGCTAAAAGAAATCCATCTTAGCAGCCAATATTAACCAGGTGAAATTGTGTCAATTCTCTTGCGTTCATTGCACGCAGAGTCAGGGTATATGCAACAGTTTGGGCCGCCTGGTTCTTTGCCAACTAATTTGCCAGAATTTTACGTAATTATGACATAACATTGAAGGTTGTGCAATGTAACAGCAATATTTTGACTTATTAATATGAAATGGTTCTGTATTTCACTGAAAGAATAAATGTTTTGTTTGAGATGATAGTTTCCGGATTCGACCATATTAATGACCTACGGCTAGTATTTCTGTGTGTTATAATTAAGTCTATGATTTGATAGAGCCGTCTGACTGAGCGGTGATAGGCACCAGCAGGCTCGTAAGCATTCATTCAAACAGCATTTTTGTGCGTTTTGCCAGCAGCTCTTCGCTGTGCTTCAAGCATTGCGCTGTTTATGACTTCAAGCCTATAAACTCCCGAGATTAGGCTGGTGTAACCGATGTGAAATGGCTAGCGAGTTGCGCGCAAATAGCGTTTCAAACGTCACTCGCTCTGAGACTTGGGAGTAGTTGTTCCCCTTGCTCTGCATAGGTAACGCTGCTTCGGTGGTGGCTGTTGTCATTGTGTTGCTGGTTCAAGCCCAGGTAGGAGCGAGGAGAGGGATGGAAGCTATACTGTTACACTGGCAATACTAAAGTGCCTATAAGAACATCCAATAGTCAAAGGTATATGAAATACAAATGGTATAGAGAGAAATAGTCCTATAATTCCTATAATAACTACAACCCAAAACTTATTACCTGGGAATATTGAAGACTCATGTTAAAAGGAACCACCAGCTTTCATGTTCTCATTTTCTGAGCAAGGAACTTAAACGTTAGCTTTCTTACATGCCACATATTGCACTTTTACTTCTCCAACACTTTGTTTTTGCATTATTTAAACCAAATTGAACATGTTTCATTATTTATTTGAGGCTAAATTGATTTTATTGATGTATTATATAAAGTTAAAATAAGTGTTCATTCAGTATTGTTGTAATTGTCATTATTACAAATAAAAAACAAACAATTGGCCGATTAATCGGAACTGGCTTTTTTTGGTCCTCCAATAATCATTATCGGTATCGGCGTTGAAAAATCATAATCGGTCAACCTCTATACCACATCATCCCCACAGTGACCGTACGCAGTGACCCGCTATGCCCTCAGTCGAACCATCAAACAGCCAAAGCGTCAATACAGGACAAAGTTTGAGTCCTACTACACCGGCTCAGACGCTCGTCGGATGTGGCAGGTCTTGCAAACTATTACAGACTACAAAGGGAAGCACAGCAGCGAGCTGCCCAGTGACATGAGCCTACCAGACAAGCTAAATTACTTCTATGCTCGGGTCGAGGCAAGCAAAACAGAAACATGCATGAGAGCATCAGCTGTTCCAGACGACTGTGTGATCATGCTCTCCGTAGCCGATGTGAGTAAGACCTTTAAACAGGTCAACATTCACAAGGCCGCAGGGCCAGAAGGATTACCAGGATGTGTACTCCGAGCATGCGCTGACCAACTGGCAAGTGTCTTCACTGACATTTTCAACCTGTCCCTGACTGAGTCTGTAATAACAACATGTTTCAAGCAGACCACCTTAGTCCCTGTGCCCAAGAACACTAAGGTAACCTACCTAAATGACTACCGATCCATAGCACTCACATCTGTAGCCAAGAAGTGCTTTGAAAGGCTGGTCATGGCTCACATCAACACCATTATCCCAGAAACCCTAGACCCACTCCATAATTTGCATACCGCCCCAACAGATCCACAGATGATGCGATGTCTATTGCACTCCACACTGCCCTTTCCCACCTGGTCAAAAGGAACTCCTACGTGAGAATGCTATTCATCAATTACAGCTCAGCGTTCAACACCAAAGTGCCCTCAAAGCTCATCACTAAGCTAAGGACCCTGGGAATAAACACCTCCCTCTGCAACTGGATTCTGGACTTCCTGTAAAAATACAAATATGAATAATATTATGCGGACTCAGCTGTGCCTCATAAGTAATAGAACAAATTATCTGTTACCAGTGTGATCATACACCTAAAATTTGAAAATATAATTTGAGAAGAACAGCATTGGCAGGGCAAACCAGGCATGGCCAATACGCAGTGATAATGTATTGGGCCAATAGCCTACTGCACAAACCTCATTGAAAACGGAACTGTTTTTAATGAGTTAATGTTGCATATGCTTACATTTTTTAAAGTCATGTTTAAAAACAAATCTGAGTGGTATATCTCAGCTTGCATTTTAAATCAGAAAGTGATGTTCAATCAGAAAAGGTCAGTGACCACTGGTATAGTATAGTGTTTACTCAAAGTAAATGGTTCTCAGGTGCCGTCTTTAGAACCCCCTTGAAACTACGCAATTAGACCAGAACACGTCAGTTTGAGTAGACTTAACCTGACAAGAGATCACAACAAGACTAAACATGCTCTTTGCAAATAGGCAACAGGATGGGAGCTGCCTTACAAATGTGTTGTAGGGAAGGTAACAAAGAGCCCCAAATGGTATGTGTCCCTCTAGCCTACCTCATTCTAGCTGGCTAGCAGAATCATTCAGAAAAAACACCTGCACGAGCCGTGCATATTACAGTGTGTTACAACATCTGATTCCTGTGCTTCAGGCCATACTTATTTACTCACCAGATCGGTTATTCATGTCAGTCTAAAAATGTCTATGGATAAAAATGAATTCCCTGTCTTATCTCTTGAAATAGCTCCAGATACTGGTATGTGGACCATAAAGAGGACATCATTAAAATGGTGGGGTGGTATTCTTCGCTATGCAACTGTGGCACCTAGTGGACAAAGAAGGGCTTAAAAGTCAAATATTTACAATGATGTTACCTTTTGTTGCATTTCTTAGGCTACGTCGTTACCATAACAAACCTACCTGAAGAGCATTCAAAAGACAAGTCCAACAAAATACAGTCAGAATTGCAGTGACATCCAATGACAACTCAAGCATCACAGTTAGAAATACACTGAATGGTACTTGTATGTCCCGATGCTTGAAGTTAACTAATGTTTTTGCACATTCAAGGCTAAGCGCTGAATATTTACTGAGAAGTTAGCTAGCTCATCCACAGGATGTCGCCGGATGTGTGACTTATGTTATTCCAGTGTATTACAACTGGAGTCAACTATGGTCATTTCCATGTAAAAGGACCCATGAGCACCAACATGTGAAGTGTTTATAGAAGCATGTCAAATTGAGTGTCAAATGAAAGCTAAGTCTATATTCTTGAGAAATTAAGGCATATACACATTTTGCAACCATTTTACATCCTAAAAATGTGGAATAAGCAAAGGCTTTGATTTGTGGTCAAACAGATGGAAAAGGGGACTTAGACAACATTTACCAGACAAAACTGCCGCAAATACATCAAAACACAATGATGTAGAAGTACAGAACCCTGCCAACTAATATCAACACTTATTACGTTTTGGATACATTGTTCTGCCTTCGGTAAGCTTAAGAAACATTGCCTTGTGCCTTAAAAGTCTGTTACCCAAAATCTGCATCTTTTAAGTTAATGAAAGATAACACAAGGTAGACCTAAAAATATGTTAGTGTTTTAACTGATATCAATTGTTTCTGTATTATTAAGAGATTAAAACTAAATTCTGTTACCAAATTGTACTTCCGAAAAAATTATTGGTAACGGAATTTCTGCAATTGAACTGGCTACAATGGGAAGTCATAGTAGTCACACCAACAGTTGGGTTCCCAAGTTTGGACAGCACAGTAGAGTATGCAAGAGTTGAGTACACTATAATGTACTGAAGTATGATGTACTACACTCTACTGAGCTCTACTGTTCTGTACTTTAATGTCCAAACTCATGAAACATAGACGTCTATGATTGGCTCGGATTTGGTCCGGTCCGGACCAACCACATGGTCTTGTTTGGGGGGCAGAGCTAATTAAAATAATACCCCGTGTGTAGAATAATACCCCGTGTGTAAAATAATACCCCGTGTGTAGAATAATACCCCGTGTGTAGAATAATACCCCGTGTGTAGAATAATACCCCGTGTGTAGAATAATACCCCGTGTGTAAAATAATACCCCGTGTGTAAAATAATACCCCGTGTGTAGAATAATACCCCGTGTGTAGAATAATACCCCGTGTGTAGAATAATACCCCGTGTGTAAAATAATACCCCGTGTGTAGAATAATACCCCGTGTGTAGAATAATACCCCGTGTGTAAAATAATACCCCGTGTGTAGAATAATACCCCGTGTGTAAAATAATACCCCGTGTGTAAAATAATACCCCGTGTGTAGAATAATACCCCGTGTGTAAAATAATACCCCGTGTGTAGAATAATACCCCGTGTGTAAAATAATACCCCGTGTGTAGAATAATACCCCGTGTGTAAAATAATACCCCGTGTGTAGAATAATACCCCGTGTGTAGAATAATACCCCGTGTGTAGAATAATACCCCGTGTGTAGAATAATACCCCGTGTGTAGAATAATACCCCGTGTGTAGAATAATACCCCGTGTGTAGAATAATACCCCGTGTGTAGAATAATACCCCGTGTGTAGAATAATACCCCGTGTGTAGAATAATACCCCGTGTGTAGAATAATACCCCGTGTGTAGAATAATACCCCGTGTGTAAAATAATACCCCGTGTGTAGAATAATACCCCGTGTGTAGAATAATACCCCGTGTGTAGAATAATACCCCGTGTGTAGAATAATACCCAAATATGCAAAGAAGAACCATACATTTATGGTTCAATAACCAAATGTTGTTGTTGTTGTTTAAGTCAAGGTGTCATGTCACAGCAGACACCCCATTGTTCCTGCAGACATGTTGAATCTTCATTTGGAGCAGAAACATGGACACATGAAAAACTGAGGGAGATTTTATAGAAATTCTGTTACCAAACTTTGCATCTGCACAATTCTACCAGTAAATGTGTGACACACACAGGTGTCTGTAATCATGGCCGGGTGTGGCCTAATATCATTGGTTAATTCTTAGATGTAAAAATAACATACCAAAAACATGAATGGATAGCATACGATCATAGATACAATGTGGCTCCATAGGCCTACAAAAATGTACAATGCTGTCTGGATCTTTAATTTAAAAAGACTCTTGCTCCCGTCGGGCCTCATTTACTGAAGGGAGCAAGACTCTTTAAATTAAAGATCCAGGCAGCCTCTCGTTTTAACAATAAATTGTCCCTTCAGTCTCAACGTAGACTTTGATCTGAAGCCATTCTTGTGATTCCTGTGATTTTGTCATTGTAAATGTTTGTAGGCCTTTGTAGCCACATTGTATCTATGATCGTATGCTATCCATTCATGTTTTTGGTATGTTATTTTTACATCTGAGAATTAACCAATGATATCAGGCCACACCCGGCCATGATTAGTGTCCTTTGACACTATATAAACTAGTCACCCTGCAGTGTTTGTCATTGTACCCTGAAGAGGACAGCTTGTATGTCCAAATGTTGGTTATTGGGTTATTCAATTATTGCATCTGAGCTGCTAGAGTGTGTGTCTCTCCTTTAATTTTTCAGTTGTTCAACTTTTAAATCAATGGTTTTTGTTTGGCATACATTTTAAGAGTCTCGGTGCAATTCTGTTACCATGGGATTGCCCCTATCCAAAAGCAGTATTACTGGGGGATGATCCTGCTTAAAGGATTTGAGTGCCTTCCCCACTGGAAATACTTCAGAGATCAGAAAGGAACCCCATGACCACAACATAATGACTCTCACAGGCATTGTCTACACCTGAGTCTGATCCACCTTTCTCTCAGAGAGTCAGAGAAAGAGAGATCAAGAGCGAGAGAGGGGGAGGGAGAGAGAGCGTTATCCCGTCCTGCTCACCTGTTTTGTGTCTGGATTCTAAGTCTAAGACATGTTGATACCTACTCAATCTGAGCCATATATCGAGGCCTTATGTTCATTAGGCCCTTATGTTAATAATAAAACATATGGCCAAATAATTCTCTGAAATAAAATACAACTGTATTTGTTGAAACAAGAAGGCACTACACAGGCAGTCCAACCTCATTAGGTGGCAGCACTGAACCAGGTTGTTGTAAAAAGGTAAGCTACCATTCTTTTTAACATTACCAAGTGAAGTACTGAATGATGAAGGGAAAAACTCAAATGCCTTTGTGTGTGTGTACACACGTGTGTGTCTGAGAGAGAGAGAAGGGGGGGGGGGCAAGAGAGAGAGGCCAGGAAACAACCTGCCTGGAGGTGTGAGCCCAACCCAGCTGGCAGGGAGACAGTGGTCTGATGAGAGAGAAGGGGGGAGAGAGGCCAGGAAACAACCTGCCTGGAGGTGTGAGCCCAACCCAGCTGGCAGGGAAACAGTGGTCTGTTGAGAGAGAAGGGGGGAGGCCAGGAAACAACCTGCCTGGAGGTGAGAGCCCATCCCAGCTGGCAGGGAAACAGTGGTCTGATGAGAGAGAGAGGCCAGGAAACAACCTGCCTGGAGGTGAGAGCCCATCCCAGCTGGCTGGGAAACAGTGGTCTGATGAGAGAGAGAGGCCAGGAAACAACCTGCCTGGAGGTGTGAGCCCAATCCAGCTGGCAGGGAAACAGTGGTCTGATGAGAGAGAAGGGGGGGGGTGAGAGAGAGAGCCCAGGAAACAACCTGCCTGGAGGTGTGAGCCTAAACCAACTGGCAGGGAAACAGTGGTCTGATGAGAGAGAAGGGGGGGGGGCAGGAAACAACCTGCCTGGAGGTGTGAGCCAAACCCAGCTGGCAGGGAAACAGTGGTCTGATGAGAGAGAGAGGCCAGGAAACAACCTGCCTGGAGGTGTGAGCCCAACCCAGCTGGCAGGGAAACAGTGGTCTGATGAGAGAGAAGGGGGGGAGAGAGAGAGAGAGAGAGAGAGGCCAGGAAACAACCTGCCTGGAGGTGTGAGCCCAACCCAGCTGGCAGGGAAACAGTGGTCTGATGAGAGAGAAGGAGGGGGGGGAGAAAGAGAGGCCAGGAAACAACCTGCCTGGAGGTGAGAGCCCAACCCAGCTGGCAGGGAAACAGTGGTCTGATGAGAGAGAAGAGGAGATTTACGAGGAGCTGCGACACGTAGCGCCCTCCTCCTGCCTGCAGAGACAGAGTCCACACGGTACACACCACTGACTCCCCCACACAGCAGCCAGAGCCAGGGTAGAGGAACAGAACAGTACCAGAGCGCTACATTATCACCTCAATGCTGCTGGGCTGTTCTTCTGCTCATCTTTGTAGAGAAACAAAGGGTGTTTCTTTTTTTTATCTGATGAATTCAACTACCGGTAATTGTGTTGCGGGAATAGGTGTGTAGATGTATGCGTGTGTGTCACAGGAGTGGGTAATTTGATAACGGTGTAATTTTATCCTCAGACAAATTACAACTACAAAGGCTCTAGAGACCTCATGTTACGATAGGTGGATGAGGCAGACTAGATGAAGGAACAGTTTAAAGGATGGGTGTCCTGGTAGGTGAGGGGGTTCCCCTTTCTGCCTCCTCCTACCCCTGACTACTAGTCAAACACAGATGTTTTTATTATTTTTTATTTCACCTTTATTTAACCAGGTAGGCTAGTTGGGAACAAGTTATCATTTGCAACTGCGACCTGGCCAAGATAAAGCATAGCAGTGTGAACAGACAACAGAGTTACACATGGAGTAAACAATTAACAAGTCAATAACACAGTAGAAAAAAGGGGAGTCTATATACATTGTGTGAAAAAGGCATGAGGAGGTAGGCGAATAATTACAATTTTGCAGATTAACACTGGAGTGATAAATGATCAGATGGTCATGTACAGGTAGAGATATTGGTGTGCAAAAGAGCAGAAAAGTAAATAAATAAAAACAGTATGGGGATGAGGTAGGTGAAAATGGGTGGGCTATTTACCAATAGACTATGTACAGCTGCAGCGATCGGTTAGCTGCTCAGATAGCAGATGTTTGAAGTTGGTGAGGGAGATAAAAGTCTCCAACTTCAGCGATTTTTGCAATTCGTTCCAGTCACAGGCAGCAGAGAACTGGAACGAAAGGCGGCCAAATGAGGTGTTGGCTTTAGGGATGATCAGTGAGATACACCTGCTGGAGCGCGTGCTACGGATGGGTGTTGCCATCGTGACCAGTGAACTGAGATAAGGCAGAGCTTTACCTAGCATGGACTTGTAGATGATCTGGAGCCAGTGGGTCTGGCGACTAATATGTAGCGAGGGCCAGCCGACTAGAGCATACAAGTTGCAGTGGTGGGTGGTATAAGGTGATTTAGTGACAAAACGGATGGCACTGTGATAAACTGCATCCAGTTTGCTGAGTAGAGTGTTGGAAGCAATTTTGTAGATGACATCGCCGAAGTCAAGGATCGGTAGGATAGTCAGTTTTACTAGGGTAAGTTTGGCGGCGTGAGTGAAGGAGGCTTTGTTGCGGAATAGAAAGCAGACTCTTGATTTGATTTTCGATTGGAGATGTTTGATATGAGTCTGGAAGGAGAGTTTACAGTCTAGCCAGACACCTAGGTACTTATAGATGTCCACATATTCAAGGTCGGAACCATCCAGGGTGGTGATGCTGGTCAGGCGTGCGGGTGCAGGCAGCGAACAGTTGAAAAGCATGCATTTGGTTTTACTAGCGTTTAAGAGCAGTTGGAGGCCACGGAAGGAGTGTTGTATGGCATTGAAGCTCATTTGGAGGTTAGATAGCACAGTGTCCAAGGACGGGCCGGAAGTATATAGAATGGTGTCGTCTGCGTAGAGGTGGATCAGGGAATCGCCCGCAGCAAGAGCAACATCATTGATATATACAGAGAAAATAGTCGGCCCGAGAATTGAACCCTGTGGCACACCCATAGAGACTGCCAGAGGACCGGACAGCATGCCCTCCGATTTGACACACTGAACTCTGTCTGCAAAGTAATTGGTGAACCAGGCAAGGCAGTCATCCGAAAAACCGAGGCTACTGAGTCTGCCGATAAGAATATGGTGATTGACGGAGTCGAAAGCCTTGGCAAGGTCGATGAAGACGGCTGCACAGTACTGTCTTTTATCGATGGCGGTTATGATATCGTTTAGTACCTTGAGCGTGGCTGAGGTGCACCCGTGACCGGCTCGGAAACTAGATTGCACAGCGGAGAAGGTACGGTGGGATTCGAGATAGTCAGTGACCTGTTTGTTGACTTGGCTTTCGAAGACCTTAGATGGGCAGGGCAGGATGGATATAGGTCTGTAACAGTTTGTGAGGGTGCATGGCTCTTCCTTGGGCCTTGATGCCCTATAAAAGACCAGAGACCACAAGTACAGTAACTGAAAGATAATAGCGAGGAAGGAACATTGTCACGTGGTTGAGAGCAAACACTTAGAGAATGTTGGGACTCGATATCAATGATGACCCAAGTGCTGCACTGTGGTTGGCAGTGTTCCGCACTGGGACTCAAACACAATACAGTCCTTGATGCAATGTGATTCAGCAGCAATGCTTCTTCATCTCTTACCGCTCCAACCCCAACCCACTTTTATCCTACAGAAAGGAGAGAGTCTACAGCAGCTGGTACTGAAAAACACATCAGGGCAACACTTCACTATTGTGGAGTTTAACAGTTAGGTAGATACAGTACCTTTAGAAAGTGTTCAGACCCCTTGACTTTTTCCACTTTTTGTTACTTTACAGCCTTATTCTAAAATATATTAAATATACTTTTTTTCAGCAATTTACACATAATAAAGAAAACAGTTTTTGTAATTTTTGCATATGTATAAAAAACAATCGTATTGACATAAGTATTCAAACATTTTGATATGTGACTAGAAATTGAGCTCAGGTGCATCCTGTTTCCATTGATCATCCTTGAGATGTTTCTACAGCTTGATTGGAATCCACCTGTGGTAAATTTAAGTGATTGAACATGATTTGGAAAGGCACACACCTGTCTATATAAGGTCCCACAGTTGACAGTGCATGTCAGAGCAAAAACCAAGACATGAGGTCGAAGGAATTGTCCGTAGAGCTCCGAGAAAGGATTGTGACGAGGGCACAGATCTGGGGAAGGGTATCAAAAAATGTCTGCAGCATTGAAGGTCCCCAAGAACACAGTGCCCTCCATCATTCTTAACTGGAAGAAGTTTGGAAGCACCAAGAGTCTTCCTAGAGCTGGCCGCGCGGCCAAACTGCGCAATCGGGGGAGAAGTCCCTTGGTCAGCAAGGTGACCAAGAACCTGATGGTCACTGACAGAGATCCAGAGTTCCTCTGTGGAGATGGGAGGTCCTTCCAAAAGGACACCCATCTCTGCAGTACTCCACCAATCAGGCCTTTATGGTAGACTGGCCAGACGGAAGCCACTCCTCAGTAAAAGGCACACGACAGCCCGTTTGCCAATAGGGATCTAAAGGACTCTCAGACCATGAGAAACAATATTCTCTGATCTGATGAAACCAAGGTTGTACTCTTTGGCCTGAAAGCCAAGCGTCACGTCTGAAGGAAACATGGCACCATCCCTACAGTGAAGCATGGTGGTGGCAGCATTATGCTGTGGGGATTTTTTCAGCGGCAGGGACTGGGTATATAGTCAGGATTGAGGCAAAGATGAACGGAGCAAAGTACAGAGAGATCCCTTTATGAAAAACGTGCTCCAGAGCACTCAGGACCTCAGACTGGGGTGACGGTTCACCTTCCAACAGGACAACGACCCTAAGCACACAGCCAAGACAATGCAGGAATGGCTTCGGGAGAAGTCTCTGAATGTCCTTGAGAGGCCCAACCAGAGCCCGTACCTATTGACCAAATACTTATTTTCCACCATAATTTGCAAATAAATTCATTAAAAATCCTACAATGTGATTTTCTGGATTTTTTTTCTCTCATTTTGTCCCGTCATATTTGAAGTGTACCTATGATGAAAATTACAGGCCTCTCTCATCTTTTTAAGTGGGAGAGCTTGCACAATTGGTGGCTGACTAAATACTTTTTTGCCCCACTGTATTTAAATGGGGGGTTTTTTCTAATATATTTGCAAAAATGTCTGAATGCCTATTTTTGCTTCATCATTATGGGTTATTGTGTTAAATACATTTGAGAATAAAGCTCTAAAGTAACCAAATGTCAAGCGGTCTGAATACTTCCTGAACGTACTGTATGCAGCCTACATTTCCCACTTCTCATATAGGGCTCTTTTTCCCCCATTTTCTTTTCTACCACATAGGCTTCGGCTACACCAGATAGGAGGTCTGAAGTGATGTAAACACTACTCTATTGCTACTTTGAAAACATGCCTGTCGGCCTGTCTAGAATAAAGAGATGTGTGTGATGTTTCTGCTCTGATTGGAGAGAATAAAAGGAGGAATGTTTGTGATAAAGCACTCATTCTCTACTGTAGAAAATGCACTAAAATGTAGTCTGGAGAAATACAACATTGGTAATAACAATGTTATAGGCTAAATGTAAAAATATATATATTTCCCATGTATCTACAGCCAACCTACAAAGTGACTTTGGCAGAATGTAGTGCTGAGCCATTAAACTAATTAACCAACATCCGCTCAAACTCCTGAACTCATCATGAGAGGCCAGTGGCTCATGGGTCTGTGTACCCACATCCACACCAACACATCAGAGGCGGTCCTAGCTTTTTGGGTGCCCTAAGTTCTATTTACAATACGTGTCTCCAGGATGACAACACATTGTTTATGGTTCATTTCTATTGGGCACAAAATAATCTCAAACATAACCAAAACCAACAGCAAATGCCTCCAACACATTTGTAGAGTCACAAGCTTGATGTAGTCATTGTGTGCTATGAAAATGGGACCAAATACGTCACTTTTGACTACTTTAATACACATAAGTGAATTTGTGCTAATACTTTTGGTCCCCTAAAATGGGGGGACTATGTACAAAGTGCAGTAATTTCTAAATGTTTCACGCAATTTGGTTAAAAAATACCTTCAAATCAAAGCTGACAGTCTGCGCTTTAAACTCAGTCATTATATCATTTCAAATCCAAATTGCTGGAGTACAGAGCCAAAACAACAACAAAATTGTCACTGTCCCAATACCTTTGGAGCTCAATGTATATTGGAAATTGATCTGTGCCAGTTGCCCATCCCTGATGTATAGGATGAGTAATTGAGGCCTGGGTGTGTAAGCTTACACCACCAGAGTGATTGGCATGCATGATTCTATTCATAAACTGAGACAAGTCGCTCTCCTCCTCCGAGGTGTATTCAATGTCTTTAAACAGCTGACTAAGAGCATATCAAATACATTGCTATGGTTCCTATGGCAAGACCTCTGTTTAGTTCATGTTTGCTTGTCGGTAGATGTTGAAATAGCCCTTGGCCCGATAAAGTATATTCCTGCTTAGGCATGTTACATTAATTGTCTAAAAGTGTTGCAAAGCGAACATTGAAGATTTTGAATGCAGCCCAAAATGGCAAAACAGTGGTTAACACCACTTCTGATGTGCCTGCATTGTATTGATGCTGGTGTGCCGCATAGCATCAACAATAACAACACAACAACATAGACATAAAATGATATTGCTGATGGCATTGTTTTAAAGTACACAATGCCATCATTTTGCTTACCTAAATATTTGATGTGGAACCCTCGCGGAGGATTGAGAGACCTCCTCATCCATCCCTCTCTGAGAACCTCCAGGTGATCCTCTTTACCCTGGATCAACAGCACGTGCTCGTCAATCCAGCCCAGGAAAAACGTGTCCGATATGGCGTCCGATATTCTTTGATTCCAAACGTGCTGTGTGTTCTCAGCTTTAAAATCCGCAAAAATCTCATAGCCGGTGTGATGGCGCGGCAGTTCGTCGCTCTCAGACACACCAGTCGAATCACCCTTGCCGATCCGAGTCAATACGATGGCCAGGGAGTGCGGCGCTATCTGCAGAAAAGACTCCATTGTCGAGTTGTCCTAAGTCGTGAACGTTAAGTCATGAACAACATCAAACATGACACCATTCCGTTTTATACATAAATCCGAGTAGGGTAGCTAGGCAGACGACTTTGTTCTGTAACGAAGACATAGCACACATTCCACAGTAGGCTGCACAGCTCCTATTTTTTTCTATCCAGCCTCGTCAAGGCAACGTACCTGTCTGGTGTTTTATGTCGAACGTACTCCTCCAATTAATCGAAATGACATCCACGTCTCAACCCTGGTTAACCCGGGGCGAATTGTATCGTATTCGACTACAAATTGGGAGCTAATAATTTAATCTAACAGAGAACGGTTACCGAGGATTCGATCTCGTGGGACACCTGTCCCTACTGCACCGCGCTCAAACTCGTGCCATCGCCTATTGTATATTGAAGGTAAACCCCTTCTTACCTTGCGAGCACAGGGAGTCCAATTTCAAGGTACCGGTGATCTTTCTCCAACAGGCAAGGTAAAATCCTTGGAGAAATCCTCAGGCGGGCCTCCAAGGTGTTATTACGCCACCTGCAGGCTGCTGTTCGCAGATAAACTTGAGTAAAGGTTGTTTCTTGTTGTACAGTGCAGCTGATGCCAGCCAACCAGACAAAAATACCACTGTTCAGGCATAGGGCCTATAAAATAGATTCTGTAGCTGTCCATGAACAAAACCCCTAAACTTATTGAGAATATGCAAATTAACTACTTTTATATCTATTCTAGCTCTACTGTCCTAAAGAAATGGTTGGCACCCCATCCGTCCATTTTAATTGTGTTTATTGGAAACCAGTATATTAAACCAGTGCATTGTCACCTATACAACATTATCTAGTGAAGTTAAGTTTGGCTACTCTGTGTGACTCAAGCACTCAACGCGTGTCCTATGGTTCTTGGGCATATATGAGGGAGGTAATCATATATAACTCACCTTACCTCTCTTGACTTTTGGGGGGTCGAAGTCAGCCTATGAGCAACCCTATTGGTTTGGGTATTACAACACGCTGGTCCCTTTTGGTCCTGCACCTGACCTAGGCCAGCGATCAGTTGTCATGAGCCCGAGGAGCATCAGACAGACGTGAGACTGCCCACACAACCGGATTAGACCAAAGTCAGTCCTTACAGTGTAGATAAGTCCTTACAGTCTAGATAAGTCCTTACAGTCTAGATAAGTCAGAACTTACAGTGTAGATAAGTCCTTACAGTCTAGATAAGTCCTTACAGTCTAGATAAGTCAGAACTTACAGTGTAGATAAGTCCTTACAGTGTAGATAAGTCCTTACAGTCTAGATAAATCCTTACAGTCTAGATAAATCCTTACAGTGTAGATAAGTCCTTACAGTGTAGATAAGTCCTTACAGTCTCGATAAGCCCTTACAGACTAGATAAGTCCTTACAGTCTAGATAAGCCAGTCCTTACAGTCTAGATAAGCCAGTCCTTACAGTCTAGATAAGTCAGTCCTTACAGTCTAGATAAGTCAGCCCTTACAGTGTAGATAAGACCTTACAGTGTAGATAAGTCAGTCCTTACAGTGTAGATAAGTCAGTCCTTACAGTGTAGATAAGTCAGTCCTTACAGTGTAGATAAGTCAGTCCTTACAGTGTAGATAAGTCAGCCCTTACAGTGTAGATAAGACCTTACAGTGTAGATAAGTCAGTCCTTACAGTGTAGATAAGTCAGCCCTTACAGTGTAGATATGTCCTCACAGTGTAGATAAGTCAGTCCTTACAGTGTAGATAAGTCAGTCCTTACAGTGTAGATAAGTCAGCCCTTACAGTGTAGATATGTCCTCACAGTGTAGATAAGTCAGTCCTTACAGTGTAGATAAGTCAGCCCTTACAGTGTAGATAAGTCAGTCCTTACAGTGTAGATAAGACCTTACAGTGTAGACAAGTCAGTCCTTACAGTGTAGGTGAGTGAATTCAGTGAAGGGAAAACAGTGAAGCAAAAGCCCAAACTTTCTCTACAGTACAAATATGACAGATTTATGACAGTCTAGAAGGTTTAACAGATGATATCTGTCACTTGTATGGTGTTATTACCCCTGATATGTAAAGCGTGAGTGGGTGAAATGTCTGTCCATGCCAGATTCAAACCAGATTAAAAAAGAGAACTAAAATACCTCCCAGATAGGCCTTTTTGGCAGGATGCCATGGTAGTGTATCGTGACATATTGTTTCCCTTACTAGGTTCAGGTTTCTCTTGGACATGTTCCTGGATTTTCCTCTCTAAAGGGCACTGATATAAAGAGCATATGGAAATAGTATAAATTTCACAGCTGTGGTGAGAAAAACAGGCTTACACCTGGATTGATATCCCATCAGGAAGAAAGTGCCAACAGCAGGCTGATATGATAGCACAATAAGTGATCAGATGACATTGATTGCCATCTCTGCCCCTAAAATCACGTACTTTTCCAAGAAAAGGTGAACAAGAGTTCAGTACAAAGAGAAGACTGCAAGTAAAGCAAGACGACCCTAACTTCAACCCCTAACGGTAACTTCATGTCCATATCCCAGTGTAATCCTAACCCTAGCTTCATGTCCATATCCCAGTATAACCCTAGCTTCATGTCCATATCACAGTATAACCCTAACCCTAGCTTCATGTCCATATCCCAGTATAACCCTAGCTTCATGTCCATATCACAGTATAACCCTAACCCTAGCTTCATGTCCATATCCCAGTATAACCCTAGCTTCATGTCCATATCACAGTATAACCCTAACCCTAGCTTCATGTCCATATCCCAGTATAACCCTATCTTACATTTACATTTAAGTCATTTAGCAGACGCTCTTATCCAGATTTAATGTCCATATCCCAGTATAACCCTATCTTCATGTCCATATCCCAGTATAACCCTAACCCTAGCTTCATGTCCATATCCCAGTATAATCCTAACCTTAGCTTCATGTCATTATCCCAGTATAACCCTAACCCTAGCTTCATGTCCATATCCCAGTATAATCCTAACCCTAGCTTCATGTCCATATCCCAGTATAACCCTAACCCTAGCTTCATGTCCATATCCCAGTATAACCCTAACCCTAGCTTCATGTGCATATCCCAGTATAATCCTAACCCTAGCTTCATGTCCATATCCCAGTATAACCCTAGCTTCATGTCCATATCCCAGTATAACCCTGTCAGGATTTGGCCAGGGTTGTTCTGGTTTTTGGTCACTAGATGCCCCCATTGTGCCTTTTGACCTTTTGTTTTCCCTTGATCCCCATTATTATTTGCACCTGTGCCTCGTTTCCCCTGATTGTATTTAAACCCTTTGTTTTCCTCAGTCCTTTGCTCTGTGTTTGTATGTTAGCACCCAGCCCTAGTTCTCTGTGAACTCTTGTTGATCCCGGTGGACTCTCTTGTGGAATTCTGTTTTTTGTTCTTGTTTGTTTGTTTGTTTGTTTTTGAGTATTTTCTGAGGCTTTTTGTGCTATACCTTCCACCTTGTGGATTTATCTTTTTGTCTTGGAGGATTACCTTTGTTCTTGTGGAATTCCTTTTGAGGTTGTGGAGTTACATGTTTTCCTGATGAACTTCACTTTTTACTTCATTAAATACACCGTCTCAAGTACTGCTGTGTCTGCCTCATCTTCTGGGTTCTGCCAACTATTCGTGGCTCAGTTGATTAAGTGACTCACTCCGGAGACCCGGGTTCGTAACCGGGTCCTGACAAACCCTAACCCTAGCTTCATGTCCATATCCCAGTATAACCCTAACCCTAGCTTCATGTCCATATCCCAGTATAACCCTAACCCTAGCTTCATGTCCATATCCCAGTATAACCCTAACCCTAGCTTCATGTCCATATCCTAGTATAATCCTCCATGTCTAAGTCCCAGTTCAACCCTAGTCTTAACCACAACCCCAGCTTCATGTCTACATCCCAGTTCAACCCTAGTCTTAACCACAACCCCAGCTTCATGTCTACATCCCAGTTCAACCCTAGTCTTAACCACAACCCCAGCTTCATGTCTACATCCCAGTTCAACCCTAGTCTTAACCACAACCCCAGCTTCATGTCTACGTCCCAGTTCAACCCGTCTTAACCACAACCACAGCTTCATGTCTACGTCCCAGTTCAACCCTAGTCTTAACCACAACCCCAGCTTCATGTCTACGTCCCAGTTCAACCCTAGTCTTAACCACAAACCCAGCTTCATGTCTACGTCCCAGTTCAACCCGTCTTAACCACAACCCCAGCTTCATGTCTACATCCCAGTTCAACCCTAGTCTTAACCACAACCCCAGCTTCATGTCTACATCCCAGTTCAACCCTAGTCTTAACCACAACCCCAGCTTCATGTCTACATCCCAGTTCAACCCTAGTCTTAACCACAACCCCAGCTTCATGTCTACGTCCCAGTTCAACCCTAGTCTTAACCACAAACCCAGCTTCATGTCTACGTCCCAGTTCAACCCGTCTTAACCACAACCACAGCTTCATGTCTACGTCCCAGTTCAACCCTGGTCTTAACCACAACCACAGCTTCATGTCTACGTCCCAGTTCAACCCTGGTCTTAACCACAACCCCAGCTTCATGTCTACGTCCCAGTTCAACCCGTCTTAACCACAACCACAGCTTCATGTCTACGTCCCAGTTCAACCCTAGTCTTAACCACAACCCCAGCTTCATGTCTACGTCCCAGTTCAACCCGTCTTAACCACAACCACAGCTTCATGTCTACGTCCCAGTTCAACCCTAGTCTTAACCACAACCACAGCTTCATGTCTACGTCCCAGTTCAACCCTGGTCTTAACTACAACCACAGCTTCATGTCTACGTCCCAGTTCAACCCTAGTCTTAACCACAACCCCAGCTTCATGTCTACGTCCCAGTTCAACCCTAGTCTTAACCACAACCACAGCTTCATGTCTACGTCCCAGTTCAACCCTGGTCTTAACCACAACCACAGCTTCATGTCTACGTCCCAGTTCAACCCTGGTCTTAACCACAACCACAGCTTCATGTCTCCATCCCAGTTCAAATCTAACTCTAGGGATCCCCAACCTCTTGATTTCCCAGTAACACCATTTGGTTTCTTCTTTCACCTGGATCCTGTTTTCTCCATCATACTGACAAAGGGCAGTTCATTTTTCCTATATCTGATAACCTCTGTGGAATGTTTTAAATTCACATAAAGGATTAACAGGCCTTCAACGATGAACATAGTTAGTCTGCATCTCACCAGCAGAGGGGGGTGCACTGTAGATTTAAACATTTTCAGCGAGGAGACCATTTTTTTTGGCAGGAACTTCTGGTGAACCCAGCCCAAATATATTGACAGAACCTTCAACTTTGTCAAATTTATATTTTTATATTAACAAATAACCTTCAATTCCTTACATGTTCATTTCTCTAATCAAAAATGAAAAGTACCAATAAAGACATTGACTCAACTAAAATCATAAATTGTTTCTCAAAAAAAGTTAGCATATTTCCCATACAATAATCTGTACTCTTAATTGTTTGTTCCCTAACAATGAAATTGTTTTTATGTGGTGACCCCACTGCAATTCCCCCATGACCCAACCCCCACCTTGAATACCACTGGTGAAGGCCATGGAGAACACATGCAGCACCCTCATACACCCCAAGAGCGAAGAAGCTCATCCTCAAACAAGCATGTTAAGTCATTTTTACAAATTAAAACTTGCACACACAATTATTTTTTTTAATTCTCCACATGCTTCAACAATAGATTCCTGTCATGCTGTGGGCTGAGGGTTCCTGTGACACCACCTGAAGATTCTATAGAAGTCAATGGGTGCTCCAGTAAGAAAATCAAATTATTTTATTTGTCACATACACGTGTTTAGCAGATGTTATTGCGGGTGTAGCGAAATGCTTGTGTTTCTAGCGTCAACAGTGCAGTAATATTTAACAATACACACAAATCTAAAGTAAAGGAATTAAGAATATGTATATACGTATTTGGACAAACAATGTCAGAGCGGCATATCATAAGATAGAATACAGTAATCTGGGTTTATACAGCGTTCTCCTCTGAAAGGTGATGCTCCTTTACCACATCAATATTTTGGTTATTTTTGACGTGTCCTTTCCTTGTGCTTACATCTGGGCCAGCACCTACAGTACACACAAGTGATTAAAAAAAGAGATAACAGTATTATATATATATAGTGAGTGAGTGTCAAACGCACCAGCTGTGGACTGTCTGTATTTGGGTGAGGTCCTCTGGCAGGTCAGTCTCCTGTGTCTCAGGCAGCAGTAGATTAATCATCAGGTCAGTCTCCTGTGTCTCAGGCAGCAGTAGATTAATCATCAGGTCAGTCTCCTGTGTCTCAGGCAGCAGTAGATTAATCATCAGGTCAGTCTCCTGTGTCTCAGGCAGCAGTAGATTAATCATCAGGTCAGTCTCCTGTGTCTCAGGCAGCAGTAGATTAATCATCAGGTCAGTCTCCTGTGTCTCAGGCAGCAGTAGATTAATCATCAGGTCAGTCTCCTGTGTCTCAGGCAGCAGTAGATTAATCATCAGGTCAGTCTCCTGTGTCTCAGGCAGCAGTAGATTAATCATCAGGTCAGTCTCCTGTGTCTCAGGCAGCAGTAGATTAATCATCAGGTCAGTCTCCTGTGTCTCAGGCAGCAGTAGATTAATCATCAGGTCAGTCTCCTGTGTCTCAGGCAGCAGTAGATTAATCATCAGGTCAGTCTCCTGTGTCTCAGGCAGCAGTAGATTAATCATCAGGTCAGTCTCCTGTGTCTCAGGCAGCAGTAGATTAATCATCAGGTCAGTCTCCTGTGTCTCAGGCAATAGTAGATTAATCATCAGGTTAGCAGTCAGTTGGGAGGCCAATCAGGATATAGACAGTCCTATCAGAGGTCCCTGAGGAGCAGCAGAAGTGAACTAAACACACAATTTTGGGATATTGCTTTTTTTAACCAACTCAAGTGTGTCAAGGATACAACGATGAATGCTGCATTACACATCCCCGCAGCAATGTTCCAACATCTAGTGGAAAGCCTTCCCAGAAGAATGCAGGCTGTTACAGCAGCAAGGGGGGGGACCAAATCCATATTAACGCTCATGATTTTGGAATGAGATGTTCGACGAGCGGGTGCTCATCGAACATCTCATTCCAAAATCTCTGCCTGGCCGGTTCCCCTCTTTCCACTGGAATTCTCTGCCTCTAACCCTATTACAGGGGCTGAGTCACTGGCTTACTGGTGTTCTTTCATGCTGTCCCTCTTGAGTGGGTTGAGTCACTGATGTAATCTTCCTGTCTGGGTTGGCGCCCCTTGGGTTGTGCCGTGGTGGAGATCTTTGTGGGCTATACTCAGCCTTGTCTCAGGATGGTAAGTTGGTGGTTGAAGATATCCCTCTAGTGGTGTGGGGGCTGTGCTTTGGCAAAGTGGGTGGGGTTATATCCTTCCTGTTTGGCCCTGTCCTCGGATGGGGCCACAGTGTCTCTTGACCCCTCCTGTCTCAGCCTCCAGTATTTATGCTGCAGTAGTTTGTATCGGGGGCCTAGGGTCAGTTTGTCATATCTGGAGTACTTCTCCTGTCCTATCCGGTGTCCTGTGTGAATTTAAGTATGCTCTCTCTAATTCTCTTTTTCTTTCACTCTCTCAGAGGACCTGAGCCCTAGGACCATGCCTCATGACTAACTGGCATGATGACTTCTTGCTGTCCCCAGTCCACCTGGCCGTGCTGCTGCTCCAGTTTCAACTGTTCTGCCTGTGATTATTATTATTTGACCATGCTGGTCATTTATGAACATTTGAACATCGTGGCCATGTTCTGTTATAATCTAACTATAATCTGTTATAATCACAGCCAGAAGAGGACTGGCCACCCCACATAGCTTGGTTCCTCTCTAGGTTTCTTCCTAGGTTTTGGCCTTTCTAGGGAGTTTTTCCTACCACCGTGCTTCTACACCTGCATTGCTTGCTGTTTGGGGTTTTAGGCTGGGTTTCTGTACAACACTTTGAGATATCAGCTGATGTACGAAAGGCTATATAAATAAATTTGATTTGATAGTTCTAATTGATGCAAGCCCTCACTTGGCCTGCAGTGGCCAACTTTGTCTTTTGAGACATCAATTTATTTATGATGGGCAAATTTTTCTGCCATTTTAGGAGATTGCTGCTTTGCCTGCTTTTGACCAATCCCCTTAGCAAACATACCAAATTTACTCATCCAAAGAAACGCAAAAAGTTTGAAACTGGCTATACCCAGGCAGTAGAGTGTTTTTAGTTTCTGACAGGATAGACATTAAAATCTCAAAGGCACTTGCCCTTTGGTCACTTGCCTTCAAAGGCAAAAATCCTATCTGACATCTCAGTATGCTTAACGCAAGATTACCATTTTTGCTGAAGGCAAAAATCTTGACCTCTACTGTCTGACACTCAACTGCACTTACCTGACAGTTCTAACAATGTGCTCTTGACTTTCCCAAAGGGTAAGTGCCTTTGAGATTTTAATGTCCATCCCAGCAGAACAACAGAGTTTCTGTCTGAAACTAAAAACAATCTATTTCCTGAGTTTAGCCAGTTTGACAAACCTTTCATGTTTCTTTGGACAAGTAATTTAAAAAAATCCTTCATATATTTTTCACTTTAGATGTAGGATCTTCATTTGATCACTCTTGTTGCTTAGAATTTTCCTTTACAGCAGGAAATGCAAACCTGTAGTGTATTCGAGGTTTAAAAAGGCTTCTAAAGTTTATTTCCACCTTAAAATTTCAGTCTTGATTTGTTGTAACAAAAAATGTCCATTATAATTCACATTTCCTGTTGCTGCAGGATTATTTTCCTGCTGTAGCAAATTGGCTCAAATTAAGATCCTAAATCTGTACTTTGAACTGATGTAAACATTCCCTAACATCAAACTGTATAATTGAATATGTCTCAACATGTCTAAATGGTTCCTCATTTAAGCTACATATTGTGGTACTGTTTGCTCAGTAGATCCAGTTCGACAAGTCACATCATGTAGACAGTTGTAATGATATCCTAGAAGATCAGACTGAGAACACAACACACACCTTCACCTTTTGTATGAGGTCCTGGGTTTGGGCTGCATCACATCCGGCCGTGATTAGGAGTCCCATAAGGCGGTGCACAATTGGCACAGAGTTGGCCGGGGTAGGCCGCCATTGTAAATAAGAATTCAATTTTTAAAAATCAATAATTC
The DNA here is from genome assembly GCF_021184085.1 of Oncorhynchus gorbuscha. Taxonomy (NCBI): domain Eukaryota; kingdom Metazoa; phylum Chordata; class Actinopteri; order Salmoniformes; family Salmonidae; genus Oncorhynchus; species Oncorhynchus gorbuscha. The sequence goes on from NC_060195.1 coordinate 21,639,678, forward strand.
CAGACATAAGAAATCCAGATAGCACTCTCAAAAATAATATTGTTATGGTGAAAGGAGCAATACATGCATCGTCACACACCAGATTCCACTGTGGAAAGGCACAACGTGAGAATGATAATGCAGACATTTCCAGAGATCAGGGAAATATGCAAAGCTGTCAAGGCAAAGGGTGGCTACTTACATAATATATTTTGATTAACACTTTGTTTTACATGATTCCATGTGTTATTTCATAGTTTTGATGTGTTCACTACTTTTCGACAATGTAGAAATGTGTAAAAAATAAAGAAAAATCCTGGAATGAGGTGTCCAAACTTTTGATTGGTACTGTATACAAAAAATTAACCCAGAACTTTGTGTGAAATTACATCGTCCACTGCCTGTTGTCGATCCCTGCAATAGAGCAACCCTTCTTCTCAATGTGTGATACCTGCTTCCACATTACCACTGAGCAAATACTCCAAACATTGTTGAAGGTGGGAACTTCCAATGGCACACCAATAAATTGGCAGATGGAAGCAAATATTTTACTTATCCCATGATGAGTATCATTCCCCATAAATCCGATACCAGGGTTGGGGTGAATTCCATTTCAATTCCAGTCAATTTAGAAATTAAAACCAATTCTAATTCTTCATTGAAAAGCATTTAAGAGAACTGGAATTTCAGTATATTTTCTGAAATGACACCAACTCTGTTAAATACTACTTGAACCACTAGCCATCACCTGCTACCTGACTGTTCTCAGGAAAAGTAGAAAGGATCACCCACAGCAGAGTTGGATTTAACCTGTCTAAATGCTGAAACATCCCTGAACTTTGAATTCAAGGGCAGGCCTGATGACATCACATCATTACAGTTGGTTCAAGTTAAAACAAGGCATTTGAGAGGCTGTACAATCTTCACAAAAACCTTTAATACTATGCCGTCTTAGTTATACTGTATTCATTACATTTGACAGTCAGTGACACACACACATTCATAACTCACCCAAATGTTTTAGTTTGAAGATTAATGAGGAACTGCATCATTGATCAAGTAAAATTTGAGGGAAATTACTGTGGGTGTGTTAGTAAATTCACTGGAGTGCCAGAGTGCACACTATTCGTAAATTCAGAGCGTTTCGCTCTCGGAGTGTTCAGAGTGCACACTGGATGCTCTGCTCTGGCCGAGGAGTAGGGATGAGCCGAGCGTTCTGACCTCACAATGGCAAGCATCCAAGCTAACTGGCTGAAGTTGGCTAGCTTGCTAGCTACTTCCAGACACAAATGAGAGAACACCTAACTCTGACTATTTTACTCACCCTAACAGAGCTGGTTAGGCTTTCATGTTATCCAGAGTGTTGGTGACGAACTTACTGCTGGCAACAATTTAACTACACTTTTTGTCTACGTTTACTGACACTGATCATATTCAGTGTGTGTTGCTCGTTCAGAAATCCATCAGTTATTCTGCGCTCTGGCACACTAAGACAAGAGTGCTCTGAAATCGGAGTAAATAGCCGGAGTGAATTTACAAACACACCCCGTGTAACAGCTACATGACATGATAACAAAAGCCTAAGGTTTTAGATCAGCAAGCTACAATATTAATCAGTTACGGATCAATCAAGATTATAAAGTAAACTATTGTAGTTAAGCATCCTTTTAAAAGCGTGATTTACAGGAGGTCAAAAAGTGAATGCATCTGTGGTACAACATTTTCCAGTTGAGCCCAATAGGTGAGAGATGTGTTTCAGGTAAACTAGTATTCACTTAGGGGTGAGGTCTTGTTATGGATCTCAAGCCGCTGCAATGGAGGCATCTTCTGCTTGTCGGCCCTGGGGCTGAAATATATTTTTAAAAATAAGTATTAGGGTAGTTTACTGATTTTGCACTACAGTCTACTCAAACATAATTATATGAACACTTCACTGGTTGATGGAAGGTGAATTTAGTTGGTTAAGTTTAAATGGTGAGTTTAAGTTGGTTAATTTTGCAACTGTATTCTATGTAAATATGTTTCAATATTACTGTCAGTTAACAGCGCTGCAGCTAACACTGAGATGTATCTACAGAATATGCCATGTGGTTAGAAAGAGCCTAGTGGCTGTTAACATAGAATTAGAATGAATAGAGAAGAAGTCCCCTCATTTGATTTATTTGTGTTCTAAGCTAAGTGTACCTTGACAAAGATGCGTGAGGGGAGGAAGCGGCGAAGCAGCTGTCCGGACACGGCAGGGAAGCGCAGCAGGCTGATGTTGAGCTGGGGAAGGTTCTGGTACCCTGCCATCAGAGGGTAGAAGTTATACAACATCTCCTGCTCCGCTCCAGGCAGGATCCTCAGACGCACCTGGGGAAACACCGTGACACTAAGGGCATGTAGAGCAAGAGACTGGAGACCGCACGGGTCCTCAAATGGTATGGTCTATTCTAGTCTAATTCTGAATGAAAACCATCGGTTCTCTACTACATGTGTTGTTAGGCAGCAGTTTAAATTGGAATACAAATAATGGTGGAAACTCCAGCCTCAAAACAGACCAGTGTCAAGTCGAACTCTGGCTTTGTACCCTTTGTTTGCATGTTGAACTGACAACAATAAGGAGTGTAGTAGAGAGTTGTCTGCTTGTAACTATTGCACTGTCACTCAATTTGTCTCAGGCTGTATGGAATCTCACAATAGTACTCAAGATTGTATCAGGCTCGTAGTGGACTCGTCGCTGAGTTGCACAGAAATAAACACCAAATGACGGTTGCAGTTAAAGCCAGTGAGTAATATGTTTGTGCTACTTTACAGTTTCTTTCATGTGTTTACCAGGGGGGGGGGCATGTTGCAGAGACCTACCTGCTTGAGGCCAGAGAACATGAAGGCATCACTGGGTTCCACAGACATCTCCACGTCCTGGACCAGCCCCGTCCGGTTCTGGATGTGGTACCTCACTGGCATAGACTCCCGCACCCTTCCAAACGACGGCAGCTCTGTAACCAGCAAACACAGGGAACCATTGTTATGTACATCTGAATGGGACAGAATTTTTTTTAGACTCAACTGTGAAAATAATACATCATTCAGATCAAGACATGCTGTACCTGCATGAACATATAGAGGAATGGTCTCCACCATCACATGGGGGAGGGTGGCAACAGTCGTCACAACAGGTGCATCTGCACACCAAGATTTCCTGAAATAGCAATACAAATGTAATGAGTTAAAGCTTCAGGAAAAGAAAACATCTTGACCTTGTGCATTTTCCATTGTGCTTGACAGGAGGAGAAATGTCAGAGTAGAGAACAGGAGAATGGCCGGCTGGAGTCAAGCAGACACACCTCTTCCAGGAGATGAGGTACTGTCCAGACGCCACGCTGCTCGTCCCGTTGAGCACAGGGGGACACTGAAGGCTGAAACACTCGCTGGCGCATTCCCCTGTCTGCAGCACCACTGGTGGAAAACAACAACCAAACCTGAAGGTTAGGCTACAAGGAACTCAGGTGTGTTTCTATGCTACAAACTACTAACACACACTGAAACTACAACGACTGGGGTCATTAGAATATATGGTCTTAGATGGGAGATGTTGAGGCTTCCCCTGCAGAGCTATGTCAGAGGGAGCTTTAGTGTGCATCCCAAATTCCCTATATAGTGCACTACTTTTGACCAGGGTCCATAGGGCACCTCAGAGGGAATAGGGTGCCAACTGGGACGCGACCATAGAGACGGTGGTGTCATACCCTGCTCCACCTGGGACTGGGGCTGGTCCATGGCAGCCATGGTGGGGGCCAGCTGCAGCTGGCTGGTCACGAGGTGGAGAGGCCAAGGGGACGCACTCAGGATGTCCGTCATCAGCAGAAAGGGGATGTCCACATACACTCTATCCAGGGGCTCAAACTGAAACACAACATGATCCATTATCACTGAAGTCGCTGCACTGACAAGCACTGACTTACCAACATTGAACAAAAAAACTGCACTCAAAACTGCATTCAACACCACATTAAAACTGCGCCTAAAACACCATTAAAACAGCACTCAAAACTACATTTGCACAACAATGCCAACAACATCAGAGGGAAAATAAGTTAAACCTTTGTGGATACAAACTTCACAGCAACTTCAAATGGAACAATGGTTTCTATGGTAACGGTTTCATCCTACAAAAAAGAAAGCTATGGTCAACAAACAGTTAATTTCAGACATATTTATGGACACAAGTCACAAATACTGAAACTAGCAATGAGTGATGTTTCAGTGCACAAACTCACTTTGTGACACCTGCAGGTGATGTCTTTGCCCTCCACCTTGGTGCTCAAGGCATAGGCAACATGGAACAGGAAGATTCTGGCTCCAGTGGTGACACAGCGAACATACAAACACTTCTCAACCTGTTCAATAGAGAACGATTAGTACAAACAACACACTGCTGATGTCCCTCAAGAGATCTCAGCAAAACAAGGGGGCCCGGTTTCCCAGACACAGATGAAGCCTAGTCCTGGCCCAAAAAGCTATATTAATGGAGATTCTCCATTGGCCATGCTTTTTTTCATGATGGACAGTGAGGTTGTGCAGGCCTGAGGGTGGGTGGGGGATGTACCTTTTCTCCCGGCTGGAGGTCTCCAATGGCAATGTCTGGAAGCAGTGCAGGATGGGATTCGTCACACATCTCCAAACCGTTCAGGGTCACATGGGTGGACTGTGTGAGGTTTGCATCCTGACCTTAAGGTGGTGGGACAAATATCAAAGCTTGTGGTACCTAACCAACGTATGTCAGTGTTTTCCCAATGCTGTAAGGACCATAGAAATAGAATTCCTTAAACTGAGATTTCCCATTTAAATCCCATTCTGAGAAGTCTGTTTCCTGTTCTATCCTGTGTCAAGCAGTTTCTGGTTCTGAAGTTGTGAACTACAGGAAAAAGAGGCCCGAGCACGCCACCATTCTCATCGACTCGGCTGCAGTGGAGCAGGTTGAGAGCTTCAGGTTCCTTGGTGTCCACATCAACAAACTAACATGGTCTAAACACACCAAGACAGTCATGAAGAAGGCATGACAAAACCTATTCCCCCTCAGGACTGAAAAGATTTGTCATGGGTCCTCAGATCCTCAAAAGGTTCGATAGCTTCACCATCGAGAGCATCCTGCCTGGTTGCATCACCGCCTGGTATGGCAACTGCTCAGCCTCCGACTACAAGGCACTACAGAGGGTTGTGTGAACGGCCCAGTACATCCCTGGGGCCAAGCTTCCTGCCATCCAGGACCTCTATACCAGGCGGTGTCAGAGGAAGGCCCTAAAAATTGTCAAAGACTCCAGCCACCCTAGTCATAGACTGTTCTCTCTGCTACCCTGGTACCGGAGTGCCAAGTCTAGGTCCAAGAGGCTTCTAAACAACTTCCACCCCCAAGCCATAAGACTCCTGAACATCTAGTCAAATGGCTACCCAGACTATTTGCATTGCCCCCACCCCCTCTTTACATCACTGCTACTCTGTTGTCATCTATGCATATTCACTTTAATAACTCTACCTACATCTACATACCATTTGATTTGATCCTGTGCTGTGTCAAACAGTTCTGGTGTAATGCTGCCTACCTGGTTTGAGTCCGGCAGTGAGTTTGACATCTTTGGTCACTGTCTCCTCGTTGGACTGGATGGAGACAGTGATGCGGTACATCTCGTTGTTCAGAGCAGGGGGCTCGTGACTAAGCTGAACAGAGATCTTGGGAATGCGAGAGATTATCCTGAAGAACAAAACACATTGTCAGATTAGGATGACACACCATCTGTTACCAACTCAACTATGTTTTGAAGTTATGACAGTATGAAAAAACTGAGGGCGACATTTTCCTCTATGCTGTGAGCTAATTACCTTAGTTTTAACTGGTTAGTTTAACCAGAGATTTAGTAAACAATGCGATACACACAATGGCAAGGTACAGCATCACAGCTCCCGTTACTTGAAATGTTGCAGTGCATTATGGAAAATGTCTCTCTACCTTGGCGTGCAGACAGTGAAGCATGTCATACATGGATCTTGTAAATCAGTGACGTGACATAGTGTGAAACTGAACACTATGGAGACTCACATGGTGCTGGCCTGGATAGACACGGTGTCCCATTCCACATGCTGCTCTGGGACACGCCCCCTGCTCTTAAATGACCTGGCCGCCAGCAGAGCTTCGTGGGACGAGGCAGCATCTCCTCCCCCACCTCGCCAGTTGAGGAAGACGCAGCGGCCGTTATCACTGCCCAGCATCAGGTCCACCGCTGTGATCTAACACACACACACACACACACACACACACACACACACACACACACACACACACACACACACACACACACACACACACACACACACACACACACACACACACACACACACACACACACACATAAGATAGATCACAGGTAAAAAAGGTGATGCTCTTCATCTCTCTTGGTTATGTTAAATCTGTGTCTGCTATGCCAGTACAGCACAGTTTAGGACACCCAGAGTGACACACGTTTTCTCTTACCTCTATCTTCTTCCCCACATCCTCAGTTTTAGCTACAAACTTGAAGCTGTATATGCGTGTCTTGCCAGGGACCAGGCACATGTTCTCTTGACTGGAGGCCTCTAGGACATCCTGAGACTTACACGGCTCCTCTACCACACACAACTGGTTATACTCCTGAAGAAGGACAGAGAGCCACCAGAGAGTCCGAGTCAACAGAGAGTGGTTGTACCTGCATGGATTGTGGTGGGGTAGTAGAGTTATGTAGTGGGTCTGTACCTGGTTGCTGAGGCTGACACACAGTTTAGAGAAGCGGACAGGGTGAGGGCAGTCAGCCCTCAGGTAGACATGCAGCTGGACTGGGTCATCCACGTGGAAACTAGGGGACAGGAACTTGGCCTTACACTGGACTGGAAAGACAAATGTGTGGTATATGTTAAGTAGCTGTTCACAGAATCTCTCTTGTATCTTTTAAGATCTTGATGCATAATTGTATGATCTCGGTAGGTATACTGTAGAAGTGTACTAACCAAAGGGTACGTAGTCCTGCACCTCGATGGTGAACTCATTGCTGCCAGCCAGAGACATGCGGTCGCTCCACAGGGCCTGGGCAGCCTTGGCTGAGGCCTGGTCACAATCTGGCTCTGCCTCTGGGACCTCGTTCTATGAACACAGACACAGGCTCAGCGTTAACATCCACAGAACAGGGGCTACACAGTCACATGAACATCGGGTGATGTGACGGGTGCCATTTCTTCAACTCACCATCAGGACCTTGATGAGATTCTTCTCAATCCTGGATTTCTGCTCCTCCCGTAGAGTAGAAGCTGGAGAAATAGACAAAAGGGAACTTAAGGAAAAATGTAAATGACGATGGACTTCTGCTGCTGTTGATAAGGTGATGGCCAGGCTGTAAACAAACTGAACATTGTAAATAAGCAACATATTAAACTGACTAAGTAGCCCATAGAAGCAGAAAATGTAATCTGGGGAGAGCTGGGTGCAGCTGAAGAGTGTCCTGTACTATACCATCCTGTACCTCGTCCGACCAGCTCCATGGAGTAGGTGATGTAGTCCTTGACGTGGGCCATCAGGTAGGAGCACCGTAGCGCTGTGCTGAGGATGGAGGTGAGCAGGCTCCACCAGCGCTCTGTACGGTAGTCACACATCACATAGTCCAGCAGTCTGCATATAGACACACAGACCAACATAGGTAAGTTTCACAATGATCCTCTTTTAATTATTCAATCTAATCACATTTATAATATTTCAGCTTTGACTGCCAAAATAATAGCGAGTTAATACGCCACAGTAGCTCTACAGGCCTCATTACTGTAGTCCTGTAGGAACATATAAAAGGTTCACTACTCATTGTCATCACACTGTTCTACAAATAAAGCAATAATCTCTGCCATCCACACAACATAGGAAATGTTACTCTTCACTACCAGCTTAACCATGAACAAGCTCATCACAATGACGTAGAGACAAAACTGTATGCTATATGTCTGTTGTGTTTTTTAAAGCTTTAAAATACCTTACTTAAAAAAATTATAATATAATTTGTGCAACTTTAAAATAGCTTTATTAGAATAAAATATAATTTTATTTAAAAAACAATTATAATTTAGTTTCAAATGTGTTGCCTACAGTTCAGAAATACGTCCTTCCCCTCTTGATAAGAAATGGCCATAAGCTAAAAACATGAATGGATACATAAATTGGAAGCGATAAATGTATCTGACACCATGATTTCTTTCCATTCATAAAATGTGTAGGGTAAGCTACCTTGCCATAGTAGATTTGCCATGGTAAACAAGGAAATTAAATACTTTATATCAATTGTACATAATGATTGTCAAATAGACAAATTGCCCTTAGTCTCCTCAAATTGCAGGACTCAATAGTTCCGATGATAATAGCCAAAAGAGGGAGAAATTTCTTGACAAATGTTGGATGCAAACAGGACTAAGAGTAAACACCGAGATTCACTTAGGGAGAGGTAAATCGATGGTCGATTTGGTTGCAATTGAGATTAGCTGTGCAAGTGATTTTAGCGCCTGTTTGTGGTATAATAGGAGATCCGTTGCCGATAATCTAGTCGCCATCAATGGTTGCAATTGGTCCAGTAATTTTCTGGAAGTCAGGTTTGCGCCCAATGACAGTGGGGATTTGTTATTATACTCTAATTGACTTAGTAACACATTTGACTTTTGTCCCACTGTGTCTGCTGAGTCAGGCTTACTTCAGTGCTTTGGTGTAGTCCTTGGCATGGTTGTACTCCTCTCCCATCTGCACCACTGGAGACAGACAGACAAACTTTGACAAGTGCATGTAGACGCACACAAAAGTGATGCTTATGGTAACAATATGCTCCAAATGCACTGTTCCCCTTCAGCTCAGGGTAAAACTCACTCAGGTGGCTCTTCATCCGAGGACACTTGTATTTCTTGAACTGAGCCACAGCGTTGCTGAGCAGAGCAATGATTAGCTCCTGTAATACAGCAAACAGAACAATGGGAGACTCTCTCTCACACACTTTTGGCATAATAAACCAAGTTTAACCAAGAAGAATCAGTATTTTGCAGAAAACTCCGGTGCGGTTCTCATAGTATTCTTACTAAAAGTGAATCATATATTACCAGATACTGCTCTACATCACTAGTGAAGGATGCCACAAGACTGAACCTTCTGTTTACGTAGTAGGAACTTTGGCCTTTCAAATGAACGTCCACTGAACAACAGACCTGGCAATATGGTAACGCTGTTAATAAATATTCCATCCTCACTGTTCATGGAGCAAATCGGTCATTTCAGTTTGTAATGTTGCAGTATCATCCAAATCCAGAATTCACTTTTGATCTGCTTAGTGGTTTTATTCACCATCATACACCATAAAACTGAACCTCCTTTGACCTGAAAACCTGTCATGGCCTTCTTCCGCAATTTACCATGAGGGTGAGAGCTTGCTATCCATTAACCTACTATAGGTCTACACTCATGGAATGCGCAAGCCCAACCCTGTGTAGCAATGTAGCCTTCATGCACTGAAAGAGGCTTCAGCGTTAGTAGAACATGAGAATGGCTGTGTCGTGCTGAATGAGTGAGTGAATGTGGACTAACAGAGTGGGGAACATCCTTCTCCTTCATTTGCAGCGCCAGGATCCCTCCTTTCTCCTTCTCCATGTGTGGGGGATCGATACCTGCAAATACAAAATAAGACATTTCAATCAATATTTAGAACCTGAGAGACTGATCAAAACAGCATTCTTGGTTTAAACGCCTGTATTTTTCTTAAAACTGCATGTTTGGTTAAGGGCTTGTAAGGAAGCATTTCACTGTAAGGTCTACCACACCTGTTGTATTTGGCGCATGTGACAAATAACATTTGATTTGAGCTGTACACACAAGTCTAAACACATACTGTGGGGCAAAAAAGTATTTAGTCAGCCGCCAATTGTGCAAGTTCTCCCACGTAAAAAGATGAGAGAGGCCTGTAATTTTCATCATAGGTACACTTCAACTATGACAGACAAAATGAGGAAACAAAATCCAGAAAATCACATTGTAGGATTTTTTATAAATTTATTTGCAAATTATGGTGGAAAATAAGTATTTGGTCACCTACAAACAAGCAAGATGTCTGGCTCTCACAGACCTGTAACTTCTTCTTTAAGAGTCTCCTCTGTACTCCACTTATTATCAGTATAAAAGACACCTGTCCACAACCTCAAACAGTCACACTCCAAACTCCACTATGGCCAAGATCAAAGAGCTGTTAAAGGACACCAGAAACAAAATTGTAGACCTGCACCAGGCTGGGAAGACTGACTCTGCAATAGGTAAGCAGCTTGGTTTGAAGAAATCAACTGTGGGAGCAATTATTAGGAAATGGAAGACATACAAGACCACTGATAATCTCCCTCGATCTGGGGCTCCACGCAAGATCTCACCCCGTGGTGTCCAAATGATCACAAGAACGGTGAGCAAAAATCCCAGAACCACACGGGGGGGACCTAGTGAATGACCTGCAGAGAGCTGGGACCAAAGTAACAAAGCCTACCATCAGTAACACACTACGCCGCCAGGAACTCAAATCCTGCAGTGCCAGACGTGTCCCCCTGCTTAAGCCAGTACATGTCCAGGCCTGTCTGAAGTTTGCTAGAGAGCATTTGGATGATCCAGAAGAAGATTGGGAGAATGTCATATGGTCAGATGAAACCAAAATATAACTTTTTGGTAAAAACTCAACTCGTCGTGTTTGGAGGACAAAGAATGCTGAGTTGCATTCAAAGAACACCATACCTACTGTGAAGCATGGGGGTGGAAACATCATGCTTTGGGGCTGTTTTTCTGCAAAGGGACCAGGACGACTGATCCGTGTAAAGGAAAGAATGAATGGGGCCATGTATTGTGAGATTTTGAGTGAAAACCTCCTTCCATCAGCAAGGGCATTGAAGATGAAACGTGGCTGGGTCTTTCAACATGACAATGATCCCAAACACACCGCCCGGGCAACGAAGGACTGGCTTCGTAAGAAGCATTTCAAGGTCCTGGAGTGGCCTAGCCAGTCTCCAGATCTCAACCCCATAGAAAATCTTTGGAGAGAGTTGAAAGTCAGTGTTTCCCAGCAACAGCCCCAAAACATCACAGCTCTGGAGGAGATCTACATGGAGGAATGGGCCAAAATACCAGCAACAGTGTGTGAAAACCTTGTGAAGACTTACAGAAAATGTTTGACCTCTGTCATTGCCAACAAAGGGTATATAACAAGGTATTGAGATAAACTTTTGTTATTGCCCAAATACTTATTTTCCACCATAATTTACAAATAAATTCATAAAAAATCATACAATGTGATTTTCTGGATTTTTTTTCTGTCATAGTTGAAGTGTACCTATGATAAATTACAGGCCTCTCTCATCGTAAGTGGGAGAACTTGCACAATTTGTGGCTGACTAAATACTTTTCCCCCCCACTGTAAAAGCTACTTTTAATGCTGAAAGATTAGTGTTGAGAAGGGCATACTCACTCTGGTGGCCCTGTCTCCAGGCTCTCTGCCCATAGAAGTCCAGAGCCCCGCTGGGCGTCTCCAGGTGGTCTGGGGTGGGGTAGCTCACACTGGCCTGCGAAAGGGAAATACAGTGACGGTCCATCAACATGTGATAACGGTCATGGGGGGGGATGCCATGAGGGGGCATAGAGGCCTTCTGACGCGATTGTTGTGCTGTGTGTAAACTGGAATGATTGCACTGCATGAAGAATCTACGATGCAGACATCAACAAAAATATTAGTCCATATCAATGCCATACATTACACATTATATACTCATATATTGAGTTTCCATCTGAGATCTCCCCCACTGTTTTACCCAAAAGGCTCAGACTTTTCTGTTTCCATCTACATGGGCCAGCACCCGTGTCTCACTCGGCCATACGGCTGCAGAGGCCCTGCTCTTACTTGGGGACAAAGCCAGGCCACTGGTACTTTCCGCCGTCATTTACATAACAATGGCTAACTGTGAACTCTAACACCTTCTCACAAAACTACTGTCTTGATGATGCAGAGGTTCTGCTCACCCTAAGTCTTTAGTGTCACACTCCTGATGGACACACAATTACATTAACGCTGACATTAACATAAAACCCTTGAGGCACACCAGTATGAGGTAAGTCTCAGTTGGAAGTGCAGCAATAGTGGCTCTATATACATTTTTCCCCTCTCAAGCTTCTGCAGTCTTGTGAAAGACAGCTGTGAGTCACACATCCATTGATGTACCTCATGGGCACACAGGTGAGTTGCTTGCTGCTTGCGTTCCTGGGCGTAGTAGGCAGCCTGCTGGTAGTAGAAGCCAGGGTTCTGAGTCTGGATGGCCGTCAGACCCAGCTTAATCGCCTCATCAAACAGATCACCAAAAGACTGGAACCTGGGAGTGAGAAAATGGGTGGAGATGGGTTATTATCAAGGATGGCATCGGGGAAGAATGGTAGGGAAGAATGGTAGGGAAGTGGGTATTGACTTCTTACTGTTTGGACATCCATGCTGTGTGCTCAAATGCCAGCTCTGCACTACCAATCTTCTTCTTGCACAGATCAATATGCTTCCTGAACTGAGCAATAGCATCCAAAGGTGTGTTGTGTTGGAAGCATAGTCGGCAGATCTGAAAGGAGGTTTTCTGTTACACATGTAACTCAACAGGGTATACAGCACAGTCTATATGTTGGGAGCGCAATGTCTGCATTCCAGTTCATTATGATCCAAAAGCACCTTGTAGTTTATGAATCCAGCCATGGTCTTTATCTCCAGCATGTTGGTCTCGTGGGTTCTCAGCTCATGTACAAGGCTGTAGGCAGTCCTGTAGTACCTGCATCAGAAACAGTACTAATGATGTGTCAGACAGACAGACAGCACTAGAGAGATGCATTGTAAGACCAATCACACACACACACACACACACACACACACACACACACACACACACACACACACACACACACACACACACACACACACACACACACACACACACACACACACACACACACACACACACACACACACACACACACACACACACACACACCACAAGCCAGTAGAGCTGTGTTGAACTTACTTTAGGGAATTCTGTGTGTCTTGCTTGAGCTCACTGAAGAATGCAATCTTAAACTGGTGTCTCACAAACAGCAACTGCAACAACAACATGCACCGGTTGATGACATTGCAGTGATATAACCAGCATTAGCTTAGCTGCAAATTAAGTCATTAAAATAAAAATGACACAGAGAGACTTGGAGGAGTCATTGATTAACATAGTGGTGGTGATCATAGGGAACCAGGAAAACATACATTATTTCTGTCATGTCTCACCTGATGGGTTGTTTTGTTGAGGAACTCTTTGTGGGATTTGACCCTCCTAATCTCTGTGTAATAGTAGGTCTGTGCATGCTCATAGAACGCATTTTCCAGCCTGAAAATAAGTACACAACACATACTAGGGAGGCTTCGTGATAACATACAACACCAGTCAAATGTTTCAACACACCTACTCATTCAAGGGTTTTTCTTTATTTGGACTATTTTCTACATTGTAGAATAATGTTTGACTCACATGAAGACATCACAACTATGAAATAATACATTTGGACTCATGTAGTAACCAGAAAAGTGTAAAACAAATCAAAATATCCTTTATATTTGAGATTCTTCAAAGTAGCCACCCTTTGCCTTGATGACAGCTTTGCACACTCTTGGCATTCTTACAACAAGCTTCAATTAACAGGTGTGCCTTGTTAAAAGTTCATTTGTGGAATTTCTTTCCTTCTTAATGCATTTGAGCCAATCAGTTGTGTTGTGACAAGGTAGGGTTGGTATACAGCCCTATTTGGTAAGATACCAAGTCCATAGTATTGCATGAACAGCTCAAATAAGCAAAGAGAAATGACAGTCCATCATTACTTTAAGACATGAAGGTCAGTCAATGTGGAAAATTTCAAGAACTTTGAAAGTTTCTTCAAGTGCAGTCGCAAAAACCATCAAGCACTATAATGAAACTGGCTCTCGTGAGGACCGCCAAAGGAAAGGAAGACCCAGAGTTACCTCTGCTGCAGATGATAAGTTCATTAGAGTTACCAGCCTCAGAAATGGCCAATTAACTGCACCTAAGATTGCAGCCCAAATAAATACTTCACAGAGTTCAAGTAACAGATATCTCAACATCAACTGTTCAGAGGAGACTGCATGAATCAGGCCTTCATGGTCAAATTGCTGCAAAGAAACCACTACTAAAGGACACCAATAATGAGAAGAGACTCGCTTGGGCCAAGAAACACAAACAATGGACATAAGACTGGTGGAAATCTGTCCTTTGGTCTGATGAGTCCAAATTTGAGATTTATGGTTATAACCGCAGTGTCTTTGTGAGACACAGTAGGTCAATGGATGATCTCTGCCTGTGTGATTCCCACTGAAGCATGGAGGAGGAGGTGTGATGGTGACACTGTGATTTATTTAGAATTCAAGGCACACTTAACCAGCATGGCTACCACAGCATTCTACAGCAATAAGCCATCCCATCTAGTTTGCACTTAGTGGGACTATCATATGTCTTTCAACAGGACAATGACCCAACACACCTCCAGGCTGTGTAAGAGCTATTTGACCAAGAAGGAGAGCGATGGATTGCTGCATCAGATGACCTGGCCTCAACAATCGCCCAACCTTAACCCAATTGAGATGGTTTGGGTTGAGTTGAACCGCAGAGTGAAGGAAAAGCGGCCAACAAGTGCTCAGCATATGTGGGAACTCCTTCAAGACTGTTGGAAAAGCATTCCAAGTGAAGCTGGTTGAGAGAATTCCAATAGAATGCAAAGCTGTAATCAAGGCAACGGGTGGCTACTTATATTTTATTTGTTTAACACTTTTTTGGTTACTACATGATTCCATATGTGTAATTTCATCATTTGTATGTCTTCACTATTATTCTACAATGTAGAAAATAGTAAAAATAATGAAAAAAACCTTGAATGAGTAGTTTCCAAACTTTTCACTGGTACTGTACATGTCATATATTAAGATATGATGGCGTCAACACGGCTATCGGTAATTTTGCTCAGGGCCTTTGATCTGATCCTGGGTCCCACCAAGAGGAATTACTTACCTGATGATGTAGCCCACGAGGTGATCAGTGTGAGGGAGGACGAAGAGAGACTTCCCAGACAGGTCACAGGCATTGCACAGGGAAGCAGCCCTCTCTGAAGCCACCAGGTCCTCACCTTGGCAGACAGCAGCAGCACAAATTCAGTCAGAGTCCAAGTATGCAGCCTAAACATACATTGCATGACACAATACAATCTCTACAATACTGACATGGTTGTCAGTCCTACAGATGTAATATTGTGGCTATGTTGATCATAAAACCTAACAGTACAATCAACATCTATGATCTGTATAACTGTAGATGCAATTACCTGGAGGAAGAGGGGTTTTCTTCTGAATTAAAACAACTGCAACCTTGGTGTTTCTTCCTTGAAGGCTTGTTCTGTGAATGACATGACATATTCATGATATACATTGCTTCAACTCAACAAACCCACTATAGATCTTCATTGATGACCAGTGAAGAGGAGTAGTACTACTGTACCTGACTATCTCTACTTTAGTGGCACACTCAGACTGCTTCTCCTTCCAAACTGCATCATCCCAGTCCAGCTCATAGAACAGCACCAGCAAGGCAGGCACCAGGTTCAGGTGCTTGTTCATCCAGCCTGTCTTCAAGATCCCTTTGGGGATGTACCACTCATAGGAGGTTCTCTGAGAAAACAACAACAGGTTCGTATTCACTTGTAGGCATGAAACTGAAGAATACAGGTTGAAAAGGGAAGGTAGCCTCGTCTACTATCTGATCTCTTTTTTTACGTTTTCCATTGCACACAGTTTTGCTACCGTTGTGCTTTAGTGTATACGCCCCACATGTTTGTGTTTGGGAACAGATGATGTAAGTGGGTAACCTCATCAAGCAGCACTTACTTTGGTCCTACACTTTGGGTATTCATGGTCTCCTGGAAGGACCTTGAATGAGATGGGGACCCTGTCAGCTCTCCTGTTGGCACAGAAGGCATCCCATATTGCCCTATGGATGGCGTTATAAGTTACATCCAGCCCAGTCAGGGCCACAAAGGCCATGGGCCGGCAGCACAGCTCCGGGGGCAGATCCCATTGGGTAGGACTCATCATGATTGATACTGCTGCAATCTAAACATGGAACAGACAACACAGACTGTTTACAACTATAGATAGCTATGTACGTCTGCAATGACAGGTGCACAACATATGTTCGTATGATGAGAAATATATATATATTTTTTTTTACTTCAACAAGACATTGTACAACTGGCAGAAACAAGCAGAATTGCGAGTACATTGTGAAAATAATCCTAAAACAGTCAAAACACAATAAACATGTGAGTCAAACAAGTATTCAGAGTTGTTACAGCTGATGACTGCCCTACAAATACAATCACAAAGTTGTGATTTAGCTTACAATGTCCGTATTATTAGCTAGCTAGGCACAACCACAATCACCAGAGTCAATTCAGAAAGAAAGAGGCAATAACATAGGACTGCATTGGCTCGTGGAAATAGCTGGCTACATTCACGTTGACACATTCATGTTATGATCAATTATCGACGTACACACAGTGACAGAAATGGTAGCTTGTAGTAAAGACGATTAACAAACTAGCTACTTACCAAGCCAGCTAATGCTAGCTAGCTAGGCAACTCGGGTAAGCTAACTGGCTGAGTGTTGCAGACCGACTGAAAAATAAAAAAGTGCTTAGCTACATAAGTAACATTTCCAACTATGTGTCGAATTCAAAATGTACATCAGTCAGCAAACAGTAACGTTAGCAAAGCCAACTAGTTAGCAAGTGACGAATAGCTTCCTGTCTCCTGATGCCTTCTGTTGACATGTAACGTTAGCTAGCTTAGTGAACACAAACCCAGGCAGAATATTGAGTACTACCGCCACCTGCTGGACAATCAACAAGAGTTCATGCCAC
The DNA here is from genome assembly GCF_021184085.1 of Oncorhynchus gorbuscha. Taxonomy (NCBI): domain Eukaryota; kingdom Metazoa; phylum Chordata; class Actinopteri; order Salmoniformes; family Salmonidae; genus Oncorhynchus; species Oncorhynchus gorbuscha. Next base: position 21,656,704 of record NC_060195.1, read on the forward strand.
TCCTCAATGTATCCAATAGGTCACATCACACCCAATTATATTTATATCATTCGTCACATCATAACATTTTTGGACATCAAAATACATAATTTGTTTCGTCATCCAACAGTTTATTTTGCACCAGTAAACTCTGTATGAGTAGTGTATACATTTATTTTTTTGTCACTATTCCTTGTCAAAAGGTGGCAGCAATCTCCAAGTGACTTTTACAAACACCACAGAAAAAGAAAAAGCTACATCCGTTTCACAATTCGCATGGCACGATGGGACGTGGGGAGCCCAGCGGTAGTGGAATTCGCCCTCTACGATAACCATACAATTCCAAGTCTGAGTTATCAGCGAAAGGCCACCACACTCCGTTTCAATTTGAGGTATAATATCCTCTTTCTAATGCCTTTTTTTGTTGTCTCTCGTGATTACTTTAGGCGTTACGTCGGCATACAACAATTAATTTAATAGTAAGACATGTTAATTCACGATAGCTAACGTTGGGCGTGTTCGGGTGGATCACTTTTGTCAAGTCAGTGATCATCATAGCCTTACAACGTGTGTATTATTTAATCATTGTCCGACTTGCGGCTGCATGAATTTGACATAAATCATGTGATCTAAGGTCATGAAGTTTAGACTGCAAGTGTCTCTAAATGTTCTTTACCAACTTCATCCTGCAGCCGTCGCCTGCATTGTGGGAGGCTCTATTGTCAACCAATCATTAGGGTGTTTTTGTTTGACTTCGCGAACGTGACCAAAGACATGACTGGAACAGGAACCAACTTTGGCGCGTTTCATTTATAGAGTTACATTTGAGGCTACTATACACTTTATTTTCTGGGACTGAGTTTGTGACATGGGAGTTGAAGCTATGTTTATTTCGACATTATAAAGATGAAATGTATAAACAATGCCAACACTACCATGTTGGTCTGAGCCTAGTTGTAAAAACCCATTTGTGTTTGGCTGTCGCAGAGCTCACTCCTAGACTTTCGTCTAAAACAAGGGGGGCAAAGTACGGCCAGCGGGACGATAATTTTTGTTTAAAAAAAATCCCCCACAATTTCGTGGTTTCCAATTGGCAGTTAGTCTTGTCCATCGCTGCAACTCCCATACGGACTCTAGAGAGGCGTACGTCCTCCGAAACACGACCCTGCCAAGCCGCAATGTTTCTTGACACAATGCCAGCTTAACCCGGAAGCCAGCTGCACCAATGTGTTGGAGGAAACACCGTACACCTGGCGACCTTGTCAGCGTGCATGCGCCCGGTCCGCGATTGTGCTCAGCCTCATGGGTCTCCCAGTCACTGCCAGCTGTGACACAACCTGGGATCGAACCCGGGTCTGTAGTGATGCCTCAAACACTGTGATGCAGTGCCTTAGATTTCTGCGTCACCCCCACCAATAGATTTTTAACAAACATTTGGTCCCCCCAAAAATGCAGCCCTCCATTGAATGTCTTAATCCCTATGTGGCCCTCGGGGCCCAAAAGTTTGCCCACCCCTGGTCTAAAACATGGGACGTTATGAAATAACGGAGCCCCATTCATTTTCAATTAAGTGGGCCGGGGGATGTTGGGTGCTGCAAGTATGGCCAAAGAGCATGAACAGGGCTGGACCCAAATTGGGGAAATCTTAACTTTTGTCTTGCATTTTGGGACGTCACGTTGCTATTGACCATTCAAAGCTCACTATAGTTTCCAGCCCCTACTGGATTGACTATTGATTCTTAGCACTATCTAGGCTGCTTGTTAGCACCAACATGAAGGTGACGCTAGGATGGCAATCTGAATTTACACGTACAAAGGATCTCAGACACTTAAACGTGCCTGTTGTCACTTGTTGTGTGAACTCCACGGGGTTCGAGAGAGCCTGTGTTTCTGGTTTTCAGGAATAAATGTTTCTGGTAGAAATTAAGTGAAATCTAATGGGTTTATTTTCTGGCTTATCATTCAGATGAGAGATACTTGTCAATGGGTGTGAGCCGGCTGGATGTTCTTTACAGAAAGCTTCTCCTCACCAAGCTTTTCATCCAAGGTTGGGGAAAGCCTGATGATCTGAAAAGGTAGCCTAAAATATGCCATATGGGTTAGGGTTAGCCTAAAATATGCCATATGGGTTAGGGTTAGCCTAAAATATGCCATATGGCATGGCAATCACTAGGTACATTTTCACCTAATTCTTATTTTTCTGGCAGTGTAAATTTAACCACCTTTTCATATTTCCACAGAATATTTGAGTTACGGAAAATTGTTGGCAATAGAGAGAAGTGTAAGGAGCTGGTACCCAAGGACTATCCTGTGTTTATTGACAAGGTACCCCTCCCTAAAGTCTTAACAAATGCATTTTGGTCTGAACTCTTACAGTGCCTTTCCTATTTTTTTTTTCATTGGTCTGTAGCCTAGTGAGCCATTTCACATTTTAATAATATGCACATTGCCATTGACTCAACCTGTTTTATGGTGAAACATCATGCCGTTGTATATATTTTTTGCTGTTGTCTTAGGTAGAAGACCAGTCTGACTGCAAAATACACAATGGGTATTTCATATCTCCTCTGGACCACATTGTTCCTGGTATCTTGCCATCAGAGTCCATCAAAGCCAGGTAATGGAAATAATACTGTCACTAAATGAGTCAAATTTTGCAGATTGCCATATAGTAATAATAGACCATGTCTCCTATTACTCGGGAAAAGTCTATGATCAATTTGATCTTCAGAGTTTACTTTATGCAGTTTTTTTTGTCAAAGCTGGAATCGATAGCGGTGAAACTGACAGAAAAACAGTATTCTACTATGATTTATTTTATTTTTCCCATGATGCTGGATCCTCCTCCTGGCCTGTAAAAAATACAATTCTGTAAAATATATAGTAATACAACAACAAAAAGTTGACCAGTGTTGCTGTTTCACCTTATGCAGATCTCAGATTTAAGTAAAGTAAGAAGCCTTGTCTGAGCCAGAACAGCCCATAGGGTAGTTTCTCCCTCCGAACAGGATGCTATCGCAGGGCCTCACCCCAAATCCATCTCTAAACAGCCAAGCAGAGAGGCATTGGGTCCCATTTTTAGTCTTTGGTATCAAAGCAGACACTAATCCCAAGGCCTATTTTGTTTGTGTTTTAAGGTTCCAGTTTATAGTTCCAAAGAAGTGGAAAAACCACAAGCCAGTATGTATTCACTTGGCTGGGACTGGAGATCATGTAAGTTACATTAGCTACTAAATGCTTCATAATATTATTTGCACTAACAGGGTAGCTACATTTGTCAATCAAATGTCATAGCTTCCCCTGATCAACTGCACAAACCAGGTATCAACCTTCTTTGATGTACAACCTCTCATAGAAAATAGCTTTATTTTCAGTTCTTCTGGAAGAGGCGGACCCTCATGGCCAGACCCATGATAAAGGAGGCCGGAATGGCTTCACTTCTCCTGGAAAACCCTTATTATATCCTTTTAATTAGAGAAATAGTCAAATAAGTATTAATATACTATTTACATTGTAAATTGTTTTTAAATATTCTTATTCCAATTCCTTAACTATGACTTGTACATGGATACCGGAAACCAAAAGAACAAGTGTAAGTCATCCCCATAACCTTGTCTTGTTTTTTTCAAAACATCTACCGTTATTCGAATGTCATGGCAATGTCGTTATTTGTGCTTTATGCTTGGTGTTTGTCTAGTCGTTCCAGTCTGAGGAATGTGTCTGACCTCTTTGTGATGGGAGCAGCACTCATCCTGGAGTCTGCAGTGCTGCTCCACTGGCTGGAGAGGGAGGACTACTGGCCCCTTGGCATGACTGGTATCTCAATGGGAGGGCATGTAAGTACACACCACACAATCATTCATTCTGTTACCAAAAGTAGACATCAGTTAAGTTCATTCTTAAAGGAGAACAATCAATGGAAGCTCTCATCTTCTCACAGATGGCATCCTTAGCTGTAACCAACTGGCCAAAGCCCATACCGCTGATTCCCTGTCTCTCCTGGACCACAGCTTCCAATGTTTTTACAACAGTAAGTATTCCTTTATCCATCTCAAATTTACAAAGCCCATTTCTCAGTCTTCAATTTATTTTTAAAAACTAAAAGCCAATCAGTAAACTGCCCAAATTTGTTAAGTGCTATGCTCTGAAATACATATTTTGTGTTTTACAGGGTGTTTTGAGCAAAGCTGTGAACTGGAGGGAACTGGAGAAGCAGTATGCAATGCACTCTGTGTACGAACAGGAAATCATCAGACTGTTGGAGTACTGTGGGGTAAACCTTAATTCCATAACATAATGTTAGGTATACATATCGTACCATCTGTTTTATAGCTTGATGTCAATTCAATCAACCCTTTTTACAGCAGTTGTCATAAATGGCTTTACAGATTGGTTAATTCTTTAATAATTGATACATAATTAGTGCAGTCAATTGGTTCATAATTGACAAGACAACCTTTCATTTCAGGTTGATTCCTTCAAGATGGGTCAGGAGTTTCTAAAGAGCTCACTTGACACTCTTTCTGGTCTGGATCTCTCTACGGACATCTTGGGTCTGCATTCCCCCGAGAGGGACCGCATGGGGATGCGCACCTCTGCCCTGCACTCCCGGGCCGGGGAAGGAGCTAATGGACAGGACCACGATCATGGGCTGGACCAGATGCTTTCCTCTGTGAACATGCAGCATACCAACAAGGGCAGTGGGCGGCAGCGCCAGTCCCTCCACACTGAGTCTCTGGACTTCATGAAGGGTGTCATGGATGAGTGCACACACATCGCTAACTTCTCAGGTGAGAATTGACAGATTCCTATAGAGCTGGGACCCAAAAAAATGCTGTAGTTGTGCAGTAGAACTTGTTTAGCTCATTTGAGTAACACTCAAGCATGGCTGTCTTGGTTTTCCAGTGCCGTTGGATCCCAGTCTAATCATTCTGATACAGGCAAAGGAAGATGCTTATATTCCACGCACCGGTGTGCGCAGTCTACAAGAGATCTGGCCAGGCTGTGAGGTGCGGTATCTCAACGGTGGCCATGTCAGCGCCTATCTCTTCAAACAGGGACTTTTTCGGTGAGTAAATGGTTCCACAATTTCACAAAGAGACAGATGCCCATTGTTGTCTTTCTGTAATATTCTGAAATACTTATTTGGTATGTTTGTCTTACAGGCAAGCCATCTATGATGCCTACGACCGATACCTTGAAAAGTATTCCAATACCTAGCCACTAAAACAGAAACTCATCCTCACAGGAAAAGGATTCCATTTTCTAATTTGTAAATAATTTCAAATTATGCAGTAGAATTTGATGACCTCAAATAGTCAAACAAATCCTGAAGGATACATTTGTAACATATCCATACACTTACAATGAGGTGCTACTGAAATGGCAATAGTTTTATGTAAAAAATAGAATATTGTTTATATGGATAAATGGGTATAGATGTCTTTTAAAGCTCGAGCATGATTCCACACTTTGTGCTCCTCAACCCATCTTTCTCCATGTTGTTGCCTTCACCCTTTTATTCTAGGACTAAAGGCTTTGATCAAGATGTGCCTCACTTTATCTTAACATGTTCATATCTTTCCCCCAAACCTGTCTTGCCCCACATTGAAATATTCTTATTATTTCTGATCCTCCCCTGCTCTAACATGTTATACACCTGTTACTTCTTACAAAAGTTTAGATGGGGGATATTGTGTCAGAGCAGGCTCTCCAACACCATTCCTGGAGAGCTACCCTTCTGTGGGTTTTAACCTTCTGTGGAGTTAACCTTAAGGACAGTAGCTCTCCAGTATTGGAGTAAACACAGAGTTAATAGTAAATCGTCTACTCTCTCATCAACCAAATGTTTTATAAATGTCACAAATGTTCCTAAACAATGTTTTACTACTCCAGTGGACCTTCTGTTTAAACTCTGAAATAAAAAGGTCAATCTATCAATTCCTGTCTTTTTCATTTGCAGAAATCTAAGTAACATTACTCAAATCAGGAATGCAACTCAAGTGTTTACATGCTCATTCATACGCAGTACACAATGAACATTATAACTGCACAGTTGACCTTCTTAGAAATAATATGAAAGTTCTGTTCAGGTCATATACGTAGTTTGTGACACCATTGGGTGTATGACGTTGTACATATCCAAAGGCAAAGTGAACAGATAAAAAAACATCCCGTTTGGGCCAGATGAGCAAAATGAATGGTATCTGTACAGTTCTGTAATGATGGTTCTGATACTGTATTGAATAGTATCAAGAGCCATACAGAACTCTGGCATTTGGGCCAGAAGGATTCAGATGACATCACAGCACGGACAGACCAATTCTGGGGGTAGAATTTCTGATGTGATGACTTCACAATAGGACCACATACATAATCTAATGGCAACAGAATAGGGCCAGATGGAATCTGGTGAATTGGTTCTGGGGCCAGGCACAATCTGTAGCCCATAGTCATGTAGCAATAAGAGTACAACCCTATAATTTACAGCAACACTATTTTTGTTCCACAGCATCAAAATATTAAATTCCTCTACTTTCCTGTCATTCAGAGTCTTTCGGCACGGTACAATAGGACACCATGGTTTTTGTAATTATCGACAGGGACTTAAGTTAGAACCAAGGATATTGTTATATAACCGGCACGTGGGGGTGGAACCGGAAACTGTTATGACGTGTATAGTGACAGCGTCACTTTGTTATGTACACCAGCTGATCTGGCCGTAAAGACGACGATCGTCAGGACTACAGCGATCACCAGACTGCATCATAATCTATCAGATGGTTTTGCGAAATGAGCTAACGAGTGGGGGACTTTATTTATCCTTCCGGTGACATTGCTTTTCTCGTGATTATTTTGCTGTGCTGTCAGGGCCGAAAATACCTGGCTAGCTAAGGAAATTCTCACGTCTAATTTGCTAGCGTTCAAGATGCATGTAACTAGCTACCGAAACTATTTGTGAAAATGGTGGACACCGAGAACGAATAGTTTGCCCTAAGGGCATCGGGTAGTGTATTTGCCTAAAATCGGCCTTGTTTTGAGCGTCTGTACCCTGATACATATAGCTAACTAGATAAGCCTTGAAGTTGTCCTAACTGTTTACTGTAACATAAGTTGCAGTGAGTGACAACTGCTACATCGAGTAGGCTAAACAAAACCTGGAGACACCAATGAAAAGATACGGGTTCTGACCCTGCTATTTACACCAGTAACGACAGTAACCCTCTTACAGTGTAAGATGTGGTTAAAACTATTTTTTATCCTACTGTATTTTATGGTGTTATTCGTTTTAGCCAGATTTTTTGAAGCAGTTGTCTGGTATGAAACTGGTCTTTTTGCCACCCAGTTGGTTGATCCTGTAACCCTGAGTTTCAATAAGTTAAAGACCATTCTAGAATGTCGAGGACTGGGATACTCTGGGCTTGCAGAGAAGAGGGATGTCAGAGAACTAGTTGAAAAGTCAGGTAAAGCCTTTAATGACAAACCAATGTTATCAAAACACTTGCAAATACAGTGATCTCATCTACTCTGGTTTGTTTTAAATTCCGTACAAATAAATCAATATTGGTGGTGGAAAAACTGTCTGACTGTATCTGTGCACTTGTCATTCTGAAAGCTGCTAGAAAGTGGGTCATAGTTGTCTCAGGTTTCATGATTCACTCATACTCCTCACTTACCATGATCTGCTAGTACTCGCGTATCGTGATCTGCTAGTACTCGCGTATCGTGATCTGCTAGTACTCGCGTATCGTGATCTGCTAGTACTTGCGTATCGTGATCTGCTAGTACTTGCGTATCGTGATCTGCTAGTACTCGCGTATCGTGATCTGCTAGTACTCGCGTATCGTGATCTGCTAGTACTCGCATATCATGATCTGCTAGTACTCGCGTATCATGATCTGCTAGTATTTGCGTATCATGATCTGCTAGTACTCCTCACATATCACGATCTGCAACAGTACTCCTCGCATAACTGTGTTTTATTCTTCTAGGTGACCTGATGCAAGGGGAGTTGTACTCTGCCATCAAAAATGAAAAGGAGCAAGCTGAGTCCCAGTCTGAGTCCAGCACTACCTTCAGTGGGGAGATGCACTTTTATGAGCTGGTGGAGGACACCAAAGATGGCATTTGGTTGGTCCAGGTAGGTGGATATGATTGCTTTATTTCATGCCCCCTTTAGACCTCTTCCAAAAGTAATACAGAATCTTATATATTACCTCACATAGCTACAATTTAACAGAAATGTAGGAGCTCTTCCAGAAGGAACATTTTTGAATGTTCAAAATGTTGTTGAAATTTTTAGACTTAAAATAAGTAATTGTGGTATTGACTCTAACACTGTACTTTGTTCCTCAATGTCTGCTACTTTTCACATGTATTGAGGATGAAGATACATTAACACAAAACATCAAGCAGTGAAATAAATGATACAATTCCTACATTAAACGCCAATGTTAACATCTCATCCTTTCTCTTTCTGTAGGTAATTGCCCAAGACAGAGATGCTCTTTTGAGCAAAGCCAACTGGGGTAAAATGGTCCAAAAGGTTTCTCAGTTTGGCATTCGCACTGGTACTTTTAACTGCTCCAGTGACTCAAGGTAAGTTGGATGCATACTTGAACTGCATAATACTTAAATAGATTTAAGTGCATGCTATTTGTATTTAGGTAGCCTGGTGGTAAGAGCATTGGACTAGTAACCAAAAGGTTGCAAGATCGAATCCCCGAGTTGACAAGGTAAAAAATCTGTTCTGCCCCTGAACAAGGCAGTTGACCCACTGTTCCTAGGCAGTCATTGAAAATAAGAATTTGTTCTTAACTGACTTGCCTAGTAACATATATATATATATTTTTTTTTAATGGATCCCCATTAGCTGCTTACTCTTCCTGGGGACTGGCGAAATTAAGGCAGTTATACAATTTTAAAAACATTGCAATATATTCATAACATATTTCACAACACACTAGGTGTGTGCCCTCAGGTCCCTACTCCACACCACATATCTACAACACAAAATGAATGTGTACGTGTGTGTATGTTATCATGTGTGTATGTGCCTATGTTCGTTTTGCTTCACAGTCCCCTGTTCCATAAGGTGTATGGTAATTCTTCAAGTTGCATTCTGGTATAGGCCACATCAGTATTTGCATATTAGTAGCCTTGATGATGATCCTGTTATCTCTTGCAGGTATTGTCGTAAACGGGGTTGGATGAAATCCACACTTATAATGTCTGTGCCTCAGACTTATGCTTCAAAAGGAAAGGTTATGCTGAAAGAGTACAATGGCAGACGCATTGAGACAGAGCACATCTTCAAGTGGATGACGGCACACGTAGCGTCCCGTATAAAAACCATCCGCATGTCTCAGCAGCTTGTTGAAGAGTGGCACCCCAGTGAGAAGCACCCAGTAAAGATGTTCCTATTTGCCAAGCTGGCACAACCTCCAGCCTTTTTTTCAGCACTCAGTGTCAAGTTCACAGGTCGGATTGAGTTCATCTTTGTAGATGTGCAGAGCTGGGACAATATAACCTCCTTGGAAGAGATAGGTGTGCAACAGTTGCCATCGTACATCCTGAAAATGCCGGAGGGCATCTACAGATATGGGAACAGCATTGGAGAGTTCATCTCCCTACAGGCCATGGACACTTTCCTCCGTTCTGTTCAGCCAGAGGTCAATGACCTGTTTGTGTTGAGTCTAGTGATGGTCAACCTCATGGCCTGGTTGGACCTGTTCATAACACAGGGCGCCACCATCAAGCGCTTCGTGGTTCTCATCAGTACGCTGGGGACCTACAACTCCCTGCTCATCATCTCCTGGCTGCCTATCCTGGGGTTCCTACAGTTGCCATATCTGGAGGGCTTCTACGACTACAGCCTCAAGCTGTTGCGTTATGCAGACACCACCACCATCGCCTCCTGGGTGAGGACCGACTGGACCTTCTACTCCTCCCACCCTGCCCTGTTCCTCAGCACCTACCTGGCACACGGGCTTCTCATCGACTACTTTGAGAAGAAGAGGAGATGCAACAATGAAGAAGAGAACCCCAATAACTTGGAGTGGCTGTCCAGCCTCTGGGATTGGTACACCAGCTACTTGGTCCATCCCATAACCTCATTTCATAACTTCCCCAATGAGTCTGACTGGGATGATGACCCCAATTTCCTTCTGGAGAGGTTGGCCTTTCCCGATCTCTGGCTTCACCCGCTTATCCCCATTGACTACATCAACAACCTGCCCACCTGGAGGTTCAAGTGCACACAGGTCTGTGGGCCAAACTCTGAAGAGAACAGCGGCAGAGATCTGGACAGCAACATACAAAACACTACAGGAAGACAGACCCAAGGCTTAAACAGTGAGCATGAAGAACATGGCTGTGGTAAAGAGAGAGCTTGTGCCGCTGATTCATGTTGTCATTCTGAAAATGGAGGGGATGTACCATGCATGAAAAGGGAAGCACAAGAGCAACAAGCGGATTGGTCCCAATGGCCCAGTGACATGATACACTGCACAGAGTGTGTTGTGTGTCTGGAGAACTTTGAGACTGATTGCATTGTCATGGGACTGCCCTGTGCCCACGTGTTCCACCAGCAGTGCATTGTGGTCTGGCTGGCAGGTGGACAGCACTGTTGCCCGGTGTGCAGGGGGCCATCCTACAAGAGGAAGCCAGTTAGATCATCTGGTCTGGACCTACTGGAGCAGCAGGAATAGCAGAATGTTTCTGTCTGCCAACCTGCCTCCTGTCCTGCACTTAACTTATAGAAATACTTGATGTGTCCATCGTCAGTCCTTGGATCCTTGTAGTTGGTTTTCATTAAACATTTTGGTAGTGTAAACCAAACCTACACACAATAGGGTATATCTGTTGCAAGGGGAAATTTATTTCTAATACTACTAGTCTCAATAATAATAGCTTAAATAATAGATTAAATCTGGCTTTTGTTCAGATAGTTTAAATGCATTTTTGATCATCTATGTCATGAAGAGACCTTAATGCCCTATCTTGATGTTTTGCCCCACCCCAAAAAGTCATTTGGAGAAACAAAAGTTTCAGAACTGTTATGAACAAGGAAATCACCAGGAAACCAAGTAGGATACATTTTGTCCTCTCTTTGCACAATCTTGTCTATCAACATGGTCTACTTTATTCATGATCAGTATCAATCTGATGTTGAGTTGCTCTACTACCTAAGAATTCTATATATGGGCCTTGAAGCCAATCATTCCCAGATGTATTTAGAAAGTTATATTTCAGGCATGTGATTTGGTTTTTAAGGTTAATTGTATCAGTGCATTCTCTTACCCTGCAGCACGAAAAAGTTTTTTGTTCATAATGGAATGACTCTTGAAGCGATGTGCTATGCAGCTCTGCTGACTCCGTTTTCATGTATCGTTGGAGCATGTCAATGCCTCTTGTCTGTGTTTTTTAACAGATTAACATCATGTAGGTAGGGGACCCCAACAAGTCTATTCACTTGTTCTTGTCATCTGTGTTGTTGGAGTTTGAAAAGAGAATTGGAAGTGTTGACATGTAACATGTTACTCATTAAAATAAACAACAAATGTTCATGTGGAATTTCTTGTCGGTTGGTATTTGCTGGATTTCCCATTCCTGAACCCAGAAACCAGGTACCGGTTGTACAGTTTAAGTAACTACAGTTATCTCCCAGCAAACATTTGTTAAGACCACACGTTTGCCATTTCGGTTCAGCCTATGACAAAATGTTCCTTGGTAAACGGATGTCCAACTCTGACTTCGCCCCATTGAAGTAAAATGGTTAGATTTTACGGTAGGGATGTCCTTAGGATACTGGACAGCACTAACCATGACAAAATAACCGAAGATTATCTATTATATTGACAAGATGGTTGAATGACCACTCTAACAATGGAAATGCATGTCCTTGATTATTGAATGCAGGCAAGATCAGGTTGGACACGAGTGTTGCAGCGGTCTAAGGCACTGCATTACAGTGCTAGAGGTGTCAATACAGACCGTGGTTCGATCCCGGGCTGTATCACAACCCGGCTGTGATCGGGAGTCCCATAGGGCGGCCCACAATTGGCCCAGCGTCGTCCTGGTTAGGGTTTGGCCGGTGTATGCTGTTATTGTAAATAATAATTTGTTCTTAACCGACTTGCCTAGTTAAATAAAACATTCAAAAAACTATGAGTGGCTAAACACGTTACGCTGCAGTAAAATTATCTTGCGAAAGTTTCTGTACATGAGAGATTAATGAGTGGGCAGATGCGCGTGTGAACAACAGCTACGACGAAGTCGTTTTCCCCAAAGCTGCCAGTGTTGTGCCAAATCTCCCTAATGTCTAATGTCTGCAGTTTTCGGTTTGGCTATTTGTTTGAAATGTATTAGTCTGTAAATAAATCTCTGCCAAAATTCATCATCTCTCTCATGACTTATTTGACTAGTAACTGAAATGTTTATTGCTTGCCTACATCTTACTCCCTCCTATGTTTAATATAACACACATTACTGATTCATTTCGGTTGCCTATCCTGACGAAGTTTGTTCTATAGAAAGTATTTGACTCTGATGTGTGCCACAAAGTATTTGAATCTAGTGACAAAATTAAATTAAGGAAATTAGAAGGGGTGGTATTTCGGCAAGGCCAATTTCTTGCCTCCCGAACCCCCCCCCCCCCCCCCTTCTAATTTCCTTAATTTTGTGGCTAGAGTCAAATACTTTCTGTGGCACACAATACTGGTCAACAAGAGCTACCAAAATGTTATGAAGTGTGCCAGGCCTTGCATTCCCAAGATAGAAGGGGGTAGGGGAGGATTTCGGCAGGCAAAATGGCCTTGCCGAAATCTCCCTCCCTCTTCTAATTTCCTTAATTTTATCACGAGTCAAGTACTTTCTATAGAACAAACTTCACGTAGGCAACCGAAATTAATAATTAATGTATGTGTGTTATATTAAACTTATAGGAGGGAGTAAATTGTAGTCAAGCAATACACATTTCAGACCAACTACTTGTCGAATAAGACATGAGAGATGACGAATTTTGGCAAAGATATTTATTTATAGATTAATACACTTTAAACAAATCTAAAAATGCCGACATTACGAACTAGTTTCTCCTCGATCAAACAGACATAAAAAATGAAAGGCAGCCTAACGGAATCATTGACAGCTGCTTTGGAAAAAATGCTTTCTGCTACTAAGATCAGTGAAATGTAGGCTAAACTGTCAACGGAGTGAAGAGTAGGGGCGAGATTTTTCGGCAAAACACCTGAATGCCACGTGCGAATAAGTATGGCATTCGACACTCATATGCATCCATATAACGAAATTGCTTATCTCACCAGGACATTTTGGCGGAGTAATGCTGCAATCAAGACAACTTCGAATTCGGAGAAAAAAAATAAACTCATGACGTCAGTGATCTTCAGGTCGGTAAGTCTGGAAAGATGCCTGAGTTTCCGATTTGAAATTGCGGTTGATGACCGTTCAAACGATTTTCCCAGTCGGAGCATGTTTTTTCCGAGTTCCCAGATTTCTTGAACGCACTGAAGTCGGAAGTTAGAGATTTCCGAGTTCCCAATGTTTTTGAACGCGACATTCCTCTGCCAAAGATAATTTGTTGCAATGTCACTAGTTCTGTTTTTCAAGTATGATAGGGATGTTTTTATAAATATTAAACTTTATTTAACTAGGCGACTTGCGAAGTATTATTATTTTACAATTAATGGCCTACCCCGGCCAAACCCCTCATACCCTGACCGCGTGACACCTCTAGCTCTGCGATGTAGTTCCTTAGACCGCTGCACCACTCGGGAGCCCGAAATGTTGACAGCTTTTGCAACACCATAGATTTTTGTGGGAAAGGGCTCATTATGAACGCGTCATACATTGTTTTATATGCCTTTGCAATAATTTTTTTTTTTAAAGTGAAATATTTGTTCCAATGGTAACCAAAAATATGATGCATATATATTGATGTGTTCTTCAGCTTTAAACGAAAGAGCTATGAATCCGTGACGTAATGCTTTCTTTTCGCAGTTGGGCGTACTCGTAGAGAATAATAGAGGCCTCTAGTGGCCAAAAGGCCATTTTAGCATGAGCAACGCCATTGAGGGCTTCCAAACAAGCTTCCGCCATTTTACAGGAGTCATAGTAGTCAACTGGGTGGGGATTCCTATTGAAGTTAACCTCAATGGTGCTGCCCGGGCTGTCACGTACGCCATAATGACACAGATATAAAAATTGGGCCTCTATCTAGCTCTATGGCCGTACCCATTGCGCATGCGCACCCCTTCGACTGTGTGTCACCCTCGGCGAAACGGTGTTTGCTAGTATCTTGTGGGTTTTCAATGCTTGAGATTGACAGTTTTTATCATGCTTTGCTGAATTGAAACAGTTTGTCATAAATAACGAAGAAAGGGAGTACCAACAACAATGCTGCGTGTCTGCTTGAAAGGGGCAAATTCTGCAGCGCGGGTAAGTATCACTGTGTTCTAAATGGAACATCTAGCTAGCTAGCCTGCTAGCTATGCTAGCCGAGCGGTCATTCAGTGACCCAGAGACAGGGCCTACACCACTGTGCTTGTTGTTGGGAGAAATAAACAGTTTACGTCTTCAGACATGTTTTACGACCTCTCCTCACAACATATAGTGTACGGAAAGGTGGGAATTCAATGCCATAACATAAAGTGTCATGTTAAATGCCTTCATTGAAAGAAAGCTGCGCTAAACTTAGGCTACTGAACGTAACTTGACGCAAATCTTGTAATTTAATGCAAATCACGTAATTACGTAGTGGAAAGAGGCGTATTTCTATTGATTGACTGCACTGCCTTCCGAATAAAAAAAGACTCGAGAGTGACACGAGCGCGCACCAATGCACACCGTAGAATTGGAGGCGGGGCTCGGTTTTTGTATGATCATTTTTGTATTCATGTTGTGGACATGTGTGATAACGCAAATGTTGTAGTCAAGTTGTTGTTCTACACGTTCAAGTATCTAATGTGTAGGGGAAATGCGGTCTCTGCTACTGTTTCCTAGCACATTCCGTTTCATTTCAACTAGCTACTTGAAAAAGAAAGCACACATGCACATTCATATCAAGGGGGCATGACCTTGGCAAATTCTTAGTTCATAGAATGACCTGAAGAAAGTAGCTTTTGTTTGTGGAAATGATTCCATTGCACACATGTAATAACTGATTAATGAGCTTTTCTTGTCAGCTATCCTATTTTAATGGAACAAGTGCTTGTGTATTTTGTATAGGTCCCATAATAGACACGTGGTGCTCCTGTGGATAGTGTATGTGTATGCTGATCTTCTCCTTTCCATAGAAATGCCTGTGTGGGAATGGTGTCCCCCTTCACCCCCTCCAGCAATGTCGTAGCTACACTTCAGGAGGCTCAGGGTAGGTGACTTGCCTCCTGCTGAGTTACTTAAGTGGCCAAATGCTGCATTGAGCTGTTTATGTTAATTGATAGATCAGCTACCTTACTGTCCTTGACCCTTGCTTGTAAATAAATCAAAGAGATGAAGGAGTAAGTTACCCTAAAGCTGCACACAAGCACTAAAGCCCTTATCAATGTGATATTCCCTTTTATCATTCTGAATGGCAGCTGCTTTGTTTGCTTTCTTGTGTGTTTTGAGTATCTTACATCTGACTGTACTTGCAGGTCTTCTGCAGGAAAGATTGTAGCTGCCAGTGTCTTCACTGTGGGTGGAGGAGTTGGTGGCACAATTCTATATGCCAATTGGGATCCCAAATTCAGGGCCAATGTTGAGAAATCCATACCATACTCAGATCAAGTGTTTGGACTGGCTCTCGGCCCAGCAGCACCTCCACCTGTTATAAATAAACCAGTAAGTCAAACAACCCGTGTTCTAGAGCACATTTTGAGGAGTCATAGTTTGTCATTCGTGTCAATAATTTGACTTAGTTTGTTGTCAAACACAAGCTAGCATATCTAACAAAATAACCACATACAGATGTTCACATTCAATTCAATCTTCCCTGACACTATTATTCTATTACTTGTCCTGAAGAGAAAGGTTGAACCTGTTCAGATTTCCTCCATGTCTGAAGTGTGGAAAGACTCGAAGCAGCCAAAGGCCAAAGAGGTTGAGAAGAAAGCAGAGCAGCCAGATGCTGAGGGACCCCCTGCTCCAGCACCTCAGGAGACCCTAGAGGGTGAGTTACAGCTGTGCTTGAGAGAGCTGATGTACTTCATGCTCTCTGAGGTGTTGAAAAAATATTATCTTGTGAGTCAAGTACTAAGAATGTTGGCACACCATTGTTTCTAAGACTATTAAATTAAGAGGGATCAGGTGCTTAATGGGAATATCATCCATTAGACGTTGCATGCTTCTGGAATCAAATTTTTCACAACAAACCCATGTCTTCTCTCCGTTGTTGAACTGAAATGATCTGCTGAAATTGTGTTGTGTACTTGGGATGGTTTACTTCATTGTTCTTACAAATACAAATGGACTTGAACTGTTAAGTTTTCTTGCTATCAATCGATGCATGATTACACTTTTCACGTTAGCAGAGTCATCCTCTAAATCACTGAACAGTGCATAATCGCATGGTATTTTATGCCTTTAGATCTATTTATGTGATTATATAATCTTAGTTTTCCCCTCAAATGGGTATCTTTTTGGAGATAAAGTCCTTCATTTACTCATGATTTTCTTTCTTAGCTAATTGTTCAATATCTTGACATGTGGCAAGTTTCCTAATTAGCTGATGGCTTTACCAAGGTGGTCATTAGACCTCTGCAGAACTTTCAATGTTATTTAGCTAGGTTAACTATTTTTTGTTTAAGGGCCTTGAGTCTGTCTGTGGTGTTGATCAAATTGGGATCCCATCAAACCAGTGAAGGACGTGACTGTTGAAATACTCAGTTCCTAGTTCCTATCATCTCAACTTAATGAGTCTTCAGTACTGAAGTAGAGGAATGTGATGCAGGTCACATGTCTGCTGTGGGTTTTGAGAAGATCGGTTGACGATCAGGTGACCGATCTCGTCTGTCAGTGTAAATCACTGGAGTGAGATAATGGGTATCTTGCCTGTGTTACTTTAGAGTTTTGCCTTCTTATCTACAGCTATGCTATGAGTCAGTATTGCTGCTGTGTTCTTGTGTGCCAGTTCCATATGTCCTGTTGGTTACCATAACATGGCCTTGCCAAGAAGACCAGTCAGTCCACTGATGTTGAGCTCCACTGTGTTGTTGCAGAAGCTTCTGCTCAAGTGGCACAAATCCTTTCAGCCATCGGCGAGGTGCCCTCTGTGCCAGCCCCTGGAACCCACGAGGCAGAGGCTGTGCCTCCCCCAGCCGCCCTCAAGGGGGTCCCGGCAGGTCAGAACCGGGTGGATACAGTCTCCCCTGCATGGGTGCATGGCGCTCTCTCTTTCACTAATATAGGGGGTCCTAGGGTGCATGGCTCTATGTCTGCTCTTCTCTAATACTTGTTTTTCTTTCCTGTTCATTATTCTCCTGGTGATTTTATTTGCCATCTCACCCTTTCACCTCTGTTTACTGTACACCTCTGCATAAAGACTCTTCATGCTGTCCTCTTCTAGCCCCTAAACTAATCACTAACCCTCACAAAACCCTTAATCCTAGATTGCACTAGCTTGTAATGCATATGATATGTATCTGTATTACTCTGCAATTTGTTGTATTTAGAGGTTATATGCTGTGAATGAGTGAGTTGTTCATGTTAGTGGGTATTTTACTATACCTGTTCATGCCATACTACAGCCGTGGCCAAAAGTTTTGAGAATAACACAAACATTAATTTTCACAAAGTCTGCTGCATCAGTGTCTTTAGATATTTTTACAGATGTTACTATGGCATACTGAAGTATAATTACAAGCATTTCATAAGTGTCAAAGGCTTTTATTGACAATTACATGAAGTTGATGCAAAGAGTCAATATTTGAGGGGTTGACCATTCTTTTTCAAGACCTCTGCAATCCGCCCTGGCATGCTGTCAATTCACTTCTGGGCCACATTCTGACTGATGGCAACACATTCTTGCATAATCAATGCTTGGAGTTTGTCAGAATTTGTGGGTTTTTGTTTGTCCTCCTGCCTCTTGAGGATCGACCACAAGTTCTCAATGGGATTAAGGTCTGGGGAGTTTCCTGGCCATGGACCCAAAATATTGATGTTTTGTTCCCCGAGCCACTTCGTTATCACTTTTGCATTATGGCAAGGTGCTCCATCATGCTGGAAAATGCATTGTTCGTCACCAAACTGTTCCTGGATGGTTGGGAGAAGTTGCTCTCGGGATGTGTTGGTATCATTCTTTATTCATGGCTGTGTTCTTAGGCAAAACTGTGAGTGAGGCCACTCCCTTGGCTGAGAAGCAACCCCACACATGAATGCTCTCAGGATGCTTTACTGTTGGCATGACACATGACTGATGGTAGCGCTAATCTTGTCTTCTCCGGACAAGCTTTTTTCCAGATGCCCCAACAATCGGAAAGAGGATTCATCAGAGAAAATGACTTAACCCCAGTCCTCCGCAGTCCAATTCCTGTATCTTTTGCAGAATATCAGTCAGTCCCTGATGTTTTTCCTGGAAAGAAGTGGCTTCTTTGCTGCCCTTCTTGACACCAGGCCATCCTCAAAGTCTTTGCCTCACTGTGCGTGCAGATGCACATGCCTGCTGCCATTCCTGAGCAAGCCTTTAAGTTCTTGATGATCCGATAAATGGTTGATTTAGGTGCAATCTTACTGGCAGCAATATCCTTGCCTGTGAAGCCCTTTTTGTGCAAAGCAATGATGACGGCACGTGTTTCCTTGCAGGTAACCATGGTTGACAGAGGAAGAACAATGATTCTAAGCACCACTCTCCTTTTGAAGCTTTGTCTGTTATTTGAACTCAATCAGCATGACCGAGTGATCTCCAGCCTTGTCCTCGTCAACACTCACACCTGTGTTAACAAGAGAATCACTGACATGTCAGCTGGTCCTTGTGGTGTGGCTGAAATGCAGTGGAAATGTTTTTGGGGGATTCAGTTCATTTGCATGGCAAAGAGGGACTTTGCAATTTAATTGCAATTCATCTGATCACTCTTCATAACATTCTGGAGTATATGCAAATTGCTATCATACAAACTGAGGCAGCAGACTTTGTAAAAATTAATATTTGTCATTCTCAACTTTTGGCCACGACTGTACAGTGTAATCTGTAGTAGCAGGTAAGCGCTACATGTATGTGTGAATGGAATGTAGGGCATGTGTTTTTGTGGCCATGATTTTGTCTGCAGAGCAAAATGTACTGAGTGTGTTCTGTATTCCCCTAGCGGCAGCCAAATGTACTGAGTGTGAACATGAGCCTGCAGTGAAGGAGCGTCCTGAGGGTGAAGTGGCTGCCCGTCTTGCTGAGCAGGATAAGGCTGAGCAGGACCTCCTGACATGTAGGTGTCTCATCTTTCCCTGTCACCTTTTGCTATGAGTTGTGGAGCCTGATACACCGTAACAACATGCATTTACTCTGGCTTAAACATTACGTACAATGAAGACAAATGCAATACATGAGTCAATGAGTACAGTGGACGCATGGTTATTTTCAGCAGATTGCCATTGATGCATGGTCTTGTTACATTATGGAGTGCAGGTTTGACATGGGGATTGCTTATATGGCATGATGATTGAGAAACAAGGTAACAAGGCTGTGTGTGTGTGTGTGTGTACTGTTGCAGCTCTGTCATCCAATCTGGAAGATGCTCTGGGCAGCACAGCCAAGGTGACCCTGCAGGCCATCGGTGCTCAGGAGGCAGCTCTGCAGGCCATTGCCCAGCACACCCACCAACTAAGGGAGGCCATGGAGGCTGAGGTGAGGAAGGGACATATCTTTTTTTTTTTTTAACTGGCAAGATTTTTCAAGATTTTAGCCTCGTATTACATTCACATTCTGTTGCGAATGTTTGTTTTGTGGCCCTGAAACTGAAGAAGGCCTCAGTGTCTGAGGAGAGGAAGGGACAAGGGTACACATTCTGAAAAAGTGTAACCCAAACTGTTGTGATGCCCTAATTAAATCCAAATCCTTTGTAGATGTTTGTTTTGTTAGCCATCGGAGGCAAGGGAGGGGGCTGAGGCGAGGGGGGTGAACATATTCTCAAGTGTGAAAAGGGAGTTCTGCTAGCTTTTCAAGTCTAGCAGTTTTTCATTACATTAAAATAGCACTGCACGATATAGCCAAAATATCATATTGCAATTATATTTTTTTCACATTTTGCAAAACCGAAATGAGTTGCAATGTTGCAAAACGCTTGGGTGAACTCTTGGAATATAGTGCTGTTGGGCATGACAAAGAGAGAATGCTGCAGGGATGAGTTATTTTCCATCCCAACATGCTTCCCCAGTCTCTATCAAAATGGGGCATTGCACAAATGAGATGCTGCAGTAGATCTGGACCACCACAACTCGCACCTCCTATTTTCAGAGAATAAGATAAAGAGAATAAATCTTTAGGGATCTGCGTCCCGTCAACGGGACAGTTGTAAATCATGCAGTGCCTTGTCTTGATCGTAGATTTTAGAAAAACAACACATGTCGGTACATATAAGTATCTTATATCGGCTGAAAGCTTACATTCTTGTTAATATAACTGCACTGACTATTTTACAGTAGCTATCATGGCTATAAAAAAATGCCATGTTATTGTTTCAGGAGCGCTAACAACAAAACAATTTTTTTGCCGCAATAGGTTTGATAAATTCACCTCTGAAGGTGAAATGTGTACTTCTGAAATCTTGCTCTAATTTATCATCCAAAGGGTCCCAGAGAGAACATGACGTTTTGTTAGATTAAATCATTTTTCATATCCTAAAAAGGTCCATTATAGCATGCACGATCATTTTTGTATTTCCACTCGTTCAATTTTCTAAGAAAGGAATCTATGAAAATTTTACCCTAATTGTTGTTTCAAACCGTTCACATTTGTATGCGTTCCTCAGAGATCCTAGAACGTAACCAGACTTCACTATATCATTAGGGGTGTAGTATATCCTATAGAACACCACATTTGGTCAGAGAGCAACGCTTTCATGGCACGCTGATGACGCGGCCGGTGTTCACTTGATCGACTAACCTTGTAAAATAGGCACCAATCTGGTTCAAACTAAGCTAGCTAAATAGCCAATGAGTTGGGCTTTACGGGAGTATCCGGAAACCCTGTATCTGTGGCTAAATGTAGCTGCTAACCTTGTGCGACAGTGAGCCTTTTCCTTTTGGACAAGAATTATAAGAATATGAAGAGTTATGAAAACTGGGTGTTTTGCAAATGTTGAACTTAAAATATGGCTACTAATACTGGAAAAGCAAAATCAAAGTCCAAGTATACAGATTTGACGATATTCTTGCAGAAAAATGTAATGTGAATGTAAATGTCTCCTTCACGATTTCCCCAAATGTACCTGGGTGACTTCACACTAAATGTCATGTAGTTTGCTCATACTTCAAGTTATCCGTCTGAAACTTTGCACATACACTGCTGCCATCTTGTTGACACCATCAGAATTAGAAGCAGGGTGATGGCTAGATTTGGGACCTTTCTGTTGCATTTCAAAGATGGTGGTAGAAAAAGAAGAGAAATGTTTTTCTTCTACCAGATCTATTGTGTTATATTCTACCTCATTCACATTTCCACAGACTTCAGTGTTTTCTTTCAAATGATACCAAAAATATGCATATCCTTGCATCAAGGGACTGAGCTACAGGCAGTTAGATTTGGGTGTCTCATTTTAGGTGAAAATTTTAAAAAAGGGGGCTACCCCTAAGAACAAACGTTATCATACAGAACATGTATGTTTGTTTATTTGAAAGCAGCATTATTTTTTTACGCTCTGCATCATGTTTGGAAAGATATGCAGAGTGAATATTGCAGCCTTTTGTAATATGGCTATTTCTATATCATATGGATGTGCATAAATGTGATTTTAATAATTAAATATATTGCCCAGCCCTAATCCAAACATTTGTATTGTGAATCATTCATGATGTGAATTTCTTTTTTTTTTAGGCACCCCCTGATAAGAAGTCTACCCAGTGGAGAGTCCTGGAAGATGCACTGAGTGAACGCAGCCGATCAGTAGACGAGGCTGGAGCAGCCGTCCTCAGGGCCAAGTAAGAGCCGCTTGATAATTTATTAACATTATTTTGTGGTCACTAGTATACACTACTTTATTTTGTTTCAGCCGATTTGATAATACATTTGGTGATATTAAAGTTTGAAGTGGTGTATTTACTATTTTATGCTCACTAAAATGAACTTCTAGTTAAAAAAACAAGAGATGTATCTCAATAATGGTTGTTGATGCCGAAAAGGCTTTCAACCGGCTTTAATGGATTTTCCTATTCAAAACTTTGGAAGCTTTCAACTTTCCAGCTGAAATTAATTGTATAAAAAGATAACTGTCCTAAAGAAAAAATATACACACATGATGCATTTTCTGATGAAATTGCTTTAGGAATGGGCACAAGAAAGAATGTCCCCTCTCCCCCTTCTTGGCAATTGAACCGCTTGCAGAAATAATTAGACCGGACCAAACGTAACAGTTATTGGTAAACATAAATATAAACTAAATGTATTAGCAGATCTCCTGCTGTACCTGACCAATATTGAAAACTCAATGCCCCCTAAAAATATTTTCAGGATAAAACATGCAGGTGGAAAAAATGAAATGATGGCAATAAGAAAAAGCATAACTCATGAACTACAGTGGACCACAAAACAATCTAAGAGTTGCACCAGCATGGTTTAAATGAATCTAGGTTTTGTAAATCTAGGTTTATTAATCAGATGTGTCGCACCGCTTACATTTACTTATCCAGATTGAACATTACAATGACTAACAATGACTCTGTAGTCCATGCCTTTTGGGAATGCTATAAAGTCCTTAAATTATGGGCGGAGTTAGAAAGTTGGCTGTCAGAAGTATTGCAATGTAAATTTATTTTAATCCGCATATTTCAAATCAAATTGTATTTGTCACATGTGCAGAATACAACAGATGTAGACTTTACAGTGTAATGCTTGCTTACAAGCCCCTAACCAACAATCCTTTACCACTTTTTTTCCTGAACTTATTAAGTAGAGAATAAAAGTAACAAATATTTAAACAGCAGCAGTAAAATAACAAGCGAGGCTAAACACAAGGGGTATGGAGTCTTATGTGCTGGGGTACCGGTATGCAGTGGGGCAAAAAAGTATTTAGTCAGCCACCAATTGTGCAAGTTCTCCCACTTAAAAATATTATGAGAGAGGCCTGTAATTTTCATCATAGGTACACTTCAACTATGAGGGTGGGGGGGGAATCTCAGAAAATCACATTGTAGGATTTTTAATGAATTTATTTGCAAAATATGCTGGAAAATTTGGATATAAGAGCAACGTCGATTTACCAACATTATGACCAGGAATACAACTTTCCCGAAGCGGATCCTCTTTGTACCACCACCCAGGTAAATGGATCTAATTCCAGAAGCCGACACAAAACGGCACCGCAGACGGCGTGGTCTCCTGGTCAGGCGCCGTAGACGTGCACATCGCCCACCTCTCCCAAGTGTACTACTCGCCAAGTGTACTACTCGCCAATGTCCTATCTCTTGACAACAAGGTAGATTAAATTGGAGCACAGGTTTCCTTCGAGAGAGACATCAGATTGTAACATTCTCTGTTTCATGGAAACATGGCTCTCTTGGGATATGTTTTCGGAATAGGTTCAGCCACCGGGCTTTGCCATGCATCGCGCTGACAGAGATAAACACCTCTCTGTGAGGAGGCAGGGCGGGGGGTGTATGCTTAATGATTAATGGTGTAATCATAACATACAGGAACTGAAGTCCTCACCCGACCTGGAATTCCTTACGATCAAATCTTGGTCATTTTACCAACCAATAATTCTTTTTAGTTATAGTCACAGCTGTGTACATTCCCCCTCAAGCAGATACCAAGATGGTCCTCAAGGAACTTCACTTGACTCTATGTAAACTGGAAACCATATATCCTGAGGATGCATTTATTGTAGCTGGGGATTTTAACAAAGCAAATGTGAGAACAAGGCTACCTAAATTCTATCAGCATATTGATTGCACTACGCGAAGGGGTAATGCACTCGATTACTGCTACTCAAGCTTCCGCGATGCATACAAGGCCATACCTTCGGCAATTCCGACCACGACTCCATCTTGCTCCTACCGTCTTGTAGGCAGAAACTCAAACAGGATGTACCCGTGACTCGAACCATTCTACGTCTGACCAATCGGAATCCACACTTCAAGATTGTTTTGATCACGCAAAATGGAATATGTTCCTTTCAGCCTTGGAGAACAACATCGACCTATATGCTGACTCGGTGAGTGAGATTATAAAGAAGTGCATTGGAGACTATGTACCCACTGTGACTATTAAAACCTACCCTATCCAGAAACCGTGAATGGATGGCATTCGCGCAAAGCACAAACTGCATTTAACCATGGAAAGAGGTCCGGAAATATGGCTGAATATAAAGTGTATTTATGCCCTCCGCGGCAATCAAACAAGCGAAATGCCAGTACAGGGACAACGTGGAATCGCAATTCAACGGTGTAACGGCGTTCGTTTGTTGAAGGAGAGTCGGACCAAAATGCAGCTTGGTGGTTACTCATGTTCTTTAATGACGAATAGCGAATACATGAAATAACTAGACAAATACAAAACAACAAACGGAACGAGAACCTATGCAGCCTGTCTGGTGAACAACTACACAGAAACAGGAACAATCACCCACAAAATACACAGTGAAACCCAGGCTACCTAAATATGGTTCCCAATCAGAGACAACGACAATCACCTGACTCTGATTGAGAACCGCCTCAGGCAGCCAAGCCTATGCTAGACACACCCCTAATCAGCCACAATCCCAATGCCTACAAAACCCCAATACGAAACACAACAAAATAAACCCATGTCACACCCTGGCCTGACCAAATATATAACGAAAACACAAAATACTATGACCAAGGCGTGACAAACGGATTCAACACGAGTCGCATGTAGCATGGTCTACAGGAAATCAGACTACAAAAAGAAAACCAGCCACGTCATGGACACTGACGTCACGCTTCCGAACACACTAAACACCTTCTTTGCCTACTTTGAGGATAATACAGTACCACAGTCACGGTCCACTAACAAGGACTGCGACACCCCATCTCCGTGACCGACGTGAGTAAAATATTTTAAACATTAACCCTCACAAGGCTGCTGGCCCAGACGGCATCCCTAGCCGCGTCCTCAGAGCATGCGCAGACCAGCTGGCTGGTGTGTTTACGGACATATTCAATCGCTCCCTGTCCCTACATGCTTTAAGAGGGTGAAGATAACTGAACTAAATGACTACCGCCCTGTAGCACTCACTTCTGTCATCATGAAGTGCTTTGAGAGACTAGTCAAGGATCATATCACCTCCACCTTACTGGCCACCCTAGATCCACTTCAGTTTGCATACCGCCCCAAAAGGTTCACAGGCGACGCAATTGCCATCACACTGCCCAATCTCATCTGGACAAAAGGAATACTTATGTAAGAATGCTGTTCGACTACAGCTCAGCATTCAACACCATAGTACCCTCCAAGCTCATCATCAAGCTGGAGGCCCTGGGTCTCAACTAGAGGTCGGCCGATTAATTAGGGCCGATTTCAAGTTTTCATAACAATCGGTAATTTTGCCTTTCCTTTAAAAAAAATCTTTATTTAATTAGGCAAGTCAGTTAACTTCTTGCGTCGAGCAATCCCGTATCCGGGAGTGTAATCATAGCCTCAAGCTCATTACCATAACACAACGTTAACTATTCATGAAAATCGCAAATGAAATTAAAGAAATATATTCACTCACAAGCTTAGCCTTTTGTTAACAACACT
Organism: Oncorhynchus gorbuscha; assembly: GCF_021184085.1. Taxonomy (NCBI): domain Eukaryota; kingdom Metazoa; phylum Chordata; class Actinopteri; order Salmoniformes; family Salmonidae; genus Oncorhynchus; species Oncorhynchus gorbuscha. Next base: position 21,682,583 of record NC_060195.1, read on the forward strand.
GTCATCTCAGATTTTCAAAATATGCTTTTCAACCATAGCTACACAAGCATTTGTGTAAGAGTATTGATAGCTAGCATAGCATTAAGCCTAGCATTCAGCAGGCAACATTTTCACAAAAACAAGAAAAGCATTCAAATAAAATAATTTACCTTTTGAAGAACTTTGGATGTTTTCAATGAGGAGACTCTCAGTTAGATAGCAAATGTTAATTTTTTTCCAAAAATATTATTTGTGTAGGAGAAATCGCTCCGTTTTGTTCATCACGTTTGGCTAAGAAAAAAACGAAAATTGAGTCATTACAACACCAAACTTTTTTCCAAATTAACTTCATAATATTGACAGAAACATGGCAAGCGTTGTTTAGAATCAATCCTCAAGGTGTTTTTCACATATCTTTTCGATGATAAGTCACTCGTGGCAGTTTGGTTTCTCCACTGTTCAAAAGGGAACAATGCACACACCTGGAGATTACGTAATAGTTTCGACGGAGGACACCGAGCGGACACCTGGTAAATGTAGTCTCTTATGGTCAATTTTCCAATGATATGCCTACAAATACGTCACAATGCTGCAAACACCTTGAGGAAAAGACAGTGTATGCTCATTCCTTGCGCATTCACAGCCATATAAGGAGACATTCTAACACAGCGCCTCAAATCTGTCTCACTTCCTGTATGAAATTTCATCTTGGTTTCGCCTGTAGCATTAGTTCTGTGGCACTCACAGACAATATCTTTGCAGTTTTGGAAACGTCAGAGTGTTTTCTTTCCAAAGCTGTCAATTATATGCATAGTCGAGCATCTTTTCTTGACAAATGTTCCCGTTTTAAACCAGATATTTTTTCATCCAAAAATGAAATACTGCCCCCAGAGGTTCAAGAGGTTAACTGCCTTGTTCAGGGGCAGAACGACATATTTTTACCTTGTCAGCCCAGGGATTCAATCTTGCAACCTTAGGGTTAACTAGTCCAACGCTATAACCACCTGCCTCACGAGGAGCCCGCCTGTTTCTCGAATGCAGTAAGAAGCCAAGGTAAGTTGCTAGCATTAAACTTAATCAATCATAATCACTAGTTATAACTACACATGGTTGATATTACTAGTTAATCTAGCGTGTCCTGCGTTGCATATAGTCAATGCAGTGCGCATTCGCGAGAAAGGACTCGTTGCTCCAACGTGTACCTAACCATAAACACCAATGCCTTTCTTAAAATCAATACACAGAAGTATATATTTTTAAACCTGCATATTTAGCTAAAAGAAATCCAGGTTAGCAGGCATTATTAACCAGGTGAAATTGTCACTTTCGTTCATTGCACGCAGAGTCGGGGTATATGCAACAGTTTGGGCAGCCTGGCTCATTGCGAACTAATTTGCCAGAATTTTATGTAATTATGACATAACATTGAAGGTTGTGCAATGTAACAGGAATATTTAGACTGATTAATGCCACCCGTTAGATAAAGTACGGAACGGTTCCGTCTTTCACTGAAAGAATAAATGTTTTGTTTTCGAGATGATAGTTTCCAGATTTGACCATATTAATGACCTAAGGCTCGCATTTCTGTGTGTTATAATTAAGTATGATTTGATAGAGCAGTCTGACTGAGCGATGGTAGGCACCAACAGGCTCATAAGCATTCATTCAAATGGCACTTTCATGCGTTTTGCCAGCAGCTCTGCTGTTTATGACTTCAAGCCTATCAACTCCCGAGATTAAGCTGGTGTAATGATGTGATGTGAAATGGCTAGCTAGTTAGCGGCGTGCGCGCTAATAGCGTTTCAAACGTCACTCGCTCTGAGACTTGAAGTAGTTGTTCCCCTTGCTCTGCAAGGGCCACGGCTTTTGTGGAGCTATGGGTAATGCTGCTTCGAGGGTGGCTGTTGTCTGTGTTCCTGGTTCGAGCCCAGGTAAGGGGCGAGGAGAGGGACGGAAGCTATACTGTTACACTGGCAATACTATAGTGCCTATAAGAACATCCAATAGTCAAAGGTATATGAAATACAAATGGTATAGAGAGAAATAGTCCTATAATTCCTATAATAACTACAACCTATAACTTCTTACCTGGGAATATTGAAGACTCATGTTAAAAGGAACCACCAGCTTTCATATTCTGAGCAAGGAACTTAAACGTTAGCTTTCTTACATGGCACATATTGCACTTTTTACTTCTCTAACACTTTGTTTTTGCTTTATTTAAACCAAATTGGACATGTTTCATTATTTATTTGAGGCTAAATTGATTTTATTGATGTATAATATTAAGTTAAAATAAGTGTTCATTCAGTATTGTTGTAATTGTCATTATTTCAAAATCGGCCGCGGCTTTTTTTGGTCCCCCAATAATCGGCATCGGCGTTGAAAAATCATTATCGGTCGACCTCTAGTCTCAACCCCGCTCTGTGCAACTGGGTCCTGGTCTGACGGGCCGCCCCCAGTGGTGACTGTAGGAAACAACACCTCCACTTTGCTAACCTTCAACTCTGGGGCCCCAGAAGGGTGTGTGCCCAGTCCCCTCCTGTACTTCCTTTTCACCCACAACTGCGTGGCCATGCACTCCTCCAACTCATTCATCAAGTTTGCAGACTACACAACAGTAGTGGGCTTGATTACCAGCTGCAAAGAGAGAGCCTGGTACACCCATCTACTGTCCGGAGAAGTCTGGTCAGAAGTGACCTTCATGGAAGACTTGCGGACAAAAAGCCATACCTCCGATGTGGAAACAAGGCCAAGCAACTCAACTATGCACGAAAACACAGGAACTGGGGTGCAGAAAAATGGTAGCAGGTGCCCTGGACTGATGAGTCAAATATTTGGCTGTAGCAGAAGGCAGCTTGTTTGCCGACGGGCTGGAGAGTGGTACACGAATGAGGGTCTGCCATCAACAGTGAAGGATGGTGGAGGTTCCTTGCAGGTTTGGGGCTGCATTTCTGAAAATGGAGTTGAAGATTTGGTCAGAATTAATGGTCTCAATGCTGAGAAGTACAGGCAGATACGTATCCATCATGCAATACCATCAGGGAGGCATCTGATTTGCCCCCAAATTATTCTGCAGCATGACAACGACCCCAAACGGTTCTTAATGACTTTCGCTGTATCTTCAGTGTAAAGAAGAACAAGGAGTCCTGGAAGTGATGGTATGGCCCCCACAAAGCCCTAATCTCAACATCGAGTCTGTCTGGGATTAGAAGAGAGAGAGAAGCACCTCAGGCTTGCCAATATGTTTGGGCCAACCTACCTGCTTAGTTTCTTCAAACTGTGCAAGTGTTCCTAGAAGAATTTAATGCTGTTTTAAGGCAAAAGGTGGTCACACCAAATAATATTGATTTTGATGTTGATTTTTCTGGTAACTCACTTTGCATTTTGTTAATTGATAAATATAATCTATTAACATGTTTATTTTTGAAAGCATTCTTTACACCATTTTTTTTTCACACCTGCCTTAAACTTTTGCAGTACTGTATATATTATTTTATAAAATTATACAACAGAAAACTACATTTTTAAAGGATCAATGACTCTGTGCGTTCTATGTTTAGCTTTGTGCAAGAGGGATTAATTCTGCATCTCTGGTGTTTAGGGCTGAGCTGGACAAGCTGAGAGGAGTGATCGATGGAGCCAAGCACTTAAAGATTGCTGCAGCCCGGCCATCTATCCTCGCTGCAGAGGAGAACCTTCACAGCATGGTGGTAGATCTGGACAGCGTGGTGACCAGGGTAAACTGGCCCTGTTTTACACTGTTAACACATGGGTTGCATTCCAACCTATTTCATATGCTGAAAAAAAGTTAACGCAACATGAAAGTGTTCCCATTTTTTTCAATAGATCGAATCAAAGATCCCCGAAATGTTCCATAATCACAAAAAGCTTATTTCTCATATTTTGTGTACAAATTAGTTTACATCCCTGTTAGTGAGCATTTCTCCTTTGCCAAGATAATCCATCTACCTGACAGGTGTGGCATATCAATAAGCTAATTAAACAGCATGATCATTACACAGGTAAACCTTGTGCTGGAGACCAGGCCACTCTATGTGCAGTTTTATCGCATAACACAAAGCCGCAAGTTTTGAGGGAGAGTGCAATTTACATGCTGACTGCAGGAATTTCCACCAGAGCTGTTGCCAGCGAATTGGAATGTTACTTTCTTTACCATAAGCCATCACCCAATGTCGTTTTTATAGAATTTGGCAGTACGTCCAGCCGGCCTCACAACTACAGACCACGTGTAACCACACCAGCCCAGGACCGCCACATCTGGCTTGGTCACCTGTGGGATCGTCTGGTGAGGGGGGGGGGGGCTGCTAAGGAGTATTTCTCTCTTTCGTAAAGTCCTTTTGTGGGGAAAAACTCAGTCCCAGTAGCTGGGCCTGGCTCCCCAGTGGCTGGGCCTGGCTCCCCAGTGGCTGGGCCTGGCTCCCCAGTGGCTGGGCCTGGCTCCCCAGTGGCTGGGCCTGGCTCCCCAGTGGCTGGGCCTGGCTCCCCAGTGGCTGGGCCTGGCTCCCCAGTGGCTGGGCCTGGCTCCCCAGTGGCTGGGCCTGGCTCCCCAGTGGCTGGGCCTGGCTCCCCAGTGGCTGGGCCTGGCTCCCCAGTGGCTGGGCCTGGCTCCCCAGTGGCTGGGCCTGGCTCCCCAGTGGCTGGGCCTGGCTCCCCAGTGGCTGGGCCTGGCTCCCCAGTGGCTGGGCCTGGCTCCCCAGTGGCTGGGCCTGGCTCCCCAGTGGCTGGGCCTGGCTCCCCAGTGGCTGGGCCTGGCTCCCCAGTGGCTGGGCCTGGCTCCCCAGTGGCTGTCCTTCTATGAGCTGTAACTCAGTAAAATCTTTTAAATGGTTGCTTTTATCTTTTTGTTTCTAACCACTCGCGTCAAAGGGGCGGCAGCGTAGCCTAGTGGTTAGAGCGTTGGACTAGTAACCGGAAGGTTGCGAGTTCAAACCCCCGAGCTGACAAGGTACAAATCTGTCGTTCTGCCCCTGAACAGGCAGTTAACCCACTGTTCCTAGGCTGTCATTGAAAATAAGAATTTGTTCTTAACTGACTTGCCTGGTTAAATAAAGGTTAAAAAAAAAAAAAAAAAAAAAATGTAGTGCACTACATGAAGAATAGGGTGTTATTTTGGACACATACATGGAATGATCAATACTGTCTCTCTTACGTCATACTCTGCATACTTGTCTTTCTGGTTAGATGTCTGTTTAACCTATCATGGTGCATCGTTACTGCAGGTCCAGACAGCCCAGTCTGAGGCTAAGATTGTGTCCCAGTACAGCGAGCTGGTGAACGAGGCCAAGGCCCAGTTCCAGAAGGAGCTGAACAGCATCACTCCAGAGATCCAGGCCAACTGGAAGGGACTCAGTAAGTCAGCTTCACCCCTACATCTTACTCCCATTACCCACCCACATTTTAACAGTTCGGCTTTGCAGTAAGCCTTTGAAAAACTTTGCACAGCATCAATAACATGCTTAGGTTCAGTTAGTCTTTCTGTGACTCTTCTTCTCAACCATATTGGAGAAGGTTCAAGCCCCCCACCCTCGAGTTTTGAGATGAGAGGATATATAACTGGTTTAGGCTATAGAACCATGGAGAGAGGGGGGCACAGGATAAATCGGCTCTTAAATTCACGGACTGGCCTCGGCCGTCTCCCAGCAGGGAAGCTGACTCAAGATGACCTCAACTCCCTGATTGCTCATGCCCACCGACGCATTGACCAGCTGAACCGAGAGCTGGCTGAGCAGAGGGTGAGGGAGCAGATCCACATCGACTCTGCCCTAGAGCAGCAGAAGCTGGAGGACAAGAAGGCCTTGGAGGTGGCCATCTCCACCGCCCTGGAACACAACCGAGAACAGATGCGTCTGGAGCAGGAGAAGAAGGTTAGCTCAAGGGCCTTTCTTTATTTGTCTAAGGTCTTTGCCTTGTTACAGGGCAGCGTTCATCTGTTTTGATGGCTGGACTTTTCCTTTCCTCGCACAGTAGGTTGTAGCAATCTAGCTAAATGTTTGCTCTGTTGGACACACGTGTAGAATGAGACCCATCTGTGTCCATCACCAGGTAGAGGAGACTCGGGAGGTGATGGAGGCAGAGATGCGGACCCAGCTGCGTAGGCAGGCTGCAGCACACACAGACCACCTGCGTGACGTCCTCAAGGTGCAGGAGCAGGAACTGCGCTCCGAGGCAGAGGAGGCAAGTATATCCATATTAAACATCCCATCTACTGTGACACATAACCACAGCCTATCAAACATCCTTCATATTGAAATCCAGGAGATAAGTTTAGCCATCCAACAAACCAGTTTATTCATTGTTTTGAGTGCTTGTCACTGCTACAGCTGAACTACTTCCTGTTAATATTTAACAATGCAAACATTAAGAACCCTTAATCATATTTAATGCTAACTGAATGAACATTATTTTAATTGTCTCCAGATCCTGAACAGCTCGTTGATGGAGAAGGAGACAGAGTACCGTCGTCTGACACAGGACCAACTGGACAGCTTCACCCTGGACATGAATGCAGCTTACGCCAGGCTCAAGGGCATGGAGGAGGCCATTGACAGTGAGTGAGACACACACACTTTTGTGGTGGGTTCTGTATGAGATACTAAAGTGTAGTCATGTTACTCTACAGGTCATGTTATAGCAGAGGAGGAGGCCCGTAAGGCCCATCAGCTGTGGCTCTCAGTGGAGGCTCTGAACTACACTCTGAAGACTGCTGCCCTAAACGACCCCACCGAGCCCCTAGAGGGTGCCGTGCAGGCGATCAAGGAGAGCTGTGCCGAGGATGAGTTTGCCCAGGCCCTGGCCACTGCCTTGCCCTCAGAATCACTCAGCCGAGGCGTCTACAGCGAGGCCTCTCTCCGCGCCCGCTTCTACGCCATCCGCCAGCTGGCCCGCCGTGTGGCCCTGATTGACGAGACCCGCAACAGCCTCTACCAGTACTTCCTATCCTACCTGCAGGCCATGCTGCTCTTTGAGAAGGCACAGGAGGCTCCCCCCGCCAAGCTGTCTGCCGAAGATCTCGACACATTCAAGCTGCTCTCCTACGCTGCCTACAGCCTGGAGCATGGAGACCTGGAGTTGGCCGCCAAGCTTGTCAACCAGCTGAAGGGTGAGTCGCGCAGGGTGGCTCAGGACTGGCTCAAAGAGGCCCGGCTCACACTAGAAACGAAACAGGTGGTCAGCCTCCTGTCTGCATACGCCAATGCAGTGGGGTTGGGCACTACCATGGCACCTTAGCTGAGTCCAGGTCATGGGAGTGTCCCCATCTGCATCAACAGCAAGCTCTGCCCTCTCCATGAAGAGTTAATTTATGAATAGAGGAAATCTGTTTGAAGCACCACTATACCACTGATGGGTGTATCCCAGAAATGTATTAAAACATGCCCTTTCTTTAGAACCTTCCCAAGCATCTACAAGAATGACTTACTGAGTAGTACTAATGCGTTTAATGTACCTGTGGTCTCAGCAGGTGTAATGGATGAGATCCCTCACTGGGTGTGCTGTTTACGTCAGTGGTTCCCAACTCCAGTAACCCCAGACAAACTCACCTGAAAGCTTGACAAGTTGAATCAGGTGAGTTTGTCTGGGGCTACAACAAAATGTGTACTGTTGAAGGGACTGGAGTTGGGAACCACTGGTTTAGATAGCTGGAACCTTGGTCCTGTAAGTTGTCTCTCACTAGCCTCTTTCACCATTTCAGCTCACAATGTGTTTCTTGCTTTGTTCAATTTGATCATGTTGTGCAGAATCAATTGTCATGCTATTTCCTCCCTGTTAATATTGGATATCAATAAATTTTGGCTGTTGCGTGAGTTGGTACATATTTATTAATCTGGTCTGTTGTACACTTAATCACAATTTTCACATACGCTTAGCTTCAAAAGCACAGTCTCTGCATTTACAATGAATTAATTGTAGTACTGGTGTTAGCTAAATGTTACTGTTCAATTCATATTTTGCATTTCAACCTCTGTGGCCATTCAGAATGGTATTGATGTCAGGTTTGGCTCAACCTGTAGATTAAGTCCTGGATTCTGTATTAGACTTCACATCACTCGCTGACTTCAGTTGAGACCTCCAGCTCGGACAGAATAGTCCTACATGGGAAAGGGAACAAGGACATAAGACATCTGGTGCCAAAAAGAGTTGCTAACACATGAAAAATCGACTACGTAGTCATACTTCTGTTCTTCAGAGAGCTCAAACGCCTGCAGTACCCTCTCAGCCAGTTTGGGGGTGCTGGGGAGACAGAAGCTAGCTGAGATCTGTACCAGCTCCATGGCGTGCCGAGGGTCGTTGCTGCTCTTGATGCTGGCCAGGAACTCCTCCATCAGCTCCTCACTACAAGAGTACAGTTAATAGATGGGTCAGAACTAGGGTGCCTAGATAATGTAAACACTAAGTGAATACTATGTAAAATAGACTTACGATGGAACTCTGTTTTTGGTCTTGAAGAGCTTCAACATATCCCTAGATTTAAAAGAAGGATTAAAATACTGAATGTTTCATGTCAATTGGCTCCAACTAAGTACTCTGTGGCTTTGTGTCCAGGTCTACTCACCATGCCTGCTGCTTCTTCTGGGCTGCCAGTAGGACAGAGGTTATGTTGGTCATGGCAGTGGCTGTCCACTCCAGAGCCATCCTGGCTCCTTGACCCTGCTCATACAGGCTCTTAACATCCAGCGCACACACTGCAAAAGACTCCTGGATCTGCATGAATCCCAATAGATCAGTCAGAATGTAGAATAGACTACCATTTTACTTTACTGTAGAAAGTTTATTTTCTAGCTAGGTGTCTGTCTCCCCATGCCTCACCTCAGGGCTGTGCTTGTCCCTGGCCATTAGTGACAGCAGCTCATCCACTAAATCAGACTTGTTGTCATGCCCCATCCGTCGGATGTCTGGGGTGGGGGGGGAAACCAAAGCAGAGGTTTGTCAAACAATCCACATGTTGGTTATTGTTTTGTATTTTTCATTCCTCTACTATAAACATGTTTCCATCCACAGTATTTGAGTGAAGTCATATCGTATATTTTTAATCACGACAGCAATGAAGTTTTGGCGTACTTTAATGAATGAAGACAATTGTGGTCTTTCTCAGTTCAAATTAATTATGCAAGAAATGCCAGTGGAAACAGCTTTGGGAAAATATTGATAGAATAACATATCTAAGTAAATTTGGAGGCACACGATGACATGGTGTGCGGTCCTCCCACTACAACTCTGGAAACTATGCAGTTTATTAGGCTACAGATGAAGTAAATGATGAACTTCACAGGGTGGTGAAAGTGCAGTGTGATCTTGATGCTCCTTTCCAAAAAATATCGAGGGTCCTATTCTGGTGACATGATGCTTGACTGCCGTTTGAGAAATGTAAATAATCAACGAGCCGTTGGGTAGAGCACATTTGCTATGTAACGCAACAGTGGTGACAAAAGTATTGGTAGAGTTGATCATGCGATTGAAACACGAACTTTTATTCGGTACGTGAAAATGTATATTTTGTTTGCTCTACGTTATCACAAACTGATTTTTAGTCCATTTGGTGGAAACATACCACTGGTGGGAAAATGTTCTTTATGCAGATTCTGTAATATTTGCATGAAAATCTGTTACCAATTGGATGGAAACCTAGTTAATGAATCAGGCAGTACATTTACTTCCAACCCACCTTTCCATATCTGTGGGATCATGTCCAATCTGTTATCAGTGTCCAGTGCCTGGAGCAGATCTCTCATTCCTTGTGGATTGGGGTAATAGAGCTATGGACCAAAAAAGTTCAGAACATTAGTCTTAGAATGAATGTGAGTATGAATAAAATGTACATGTCAATGTTGCCATGTCAGTGCTTACAGAAGGAATCAGTTCTTTGTACCACTTCAGCACCACATCTATGTGTTCCATCATGCAGAGCAGGTTGAACATTCTGCCACTGAACAAACAACAAGAGGTCAGAGGTGACAGTGTATTGGCGCAAAACCACCAGAAATAAGGTGAAGAAATGCTACTCTCCGATGTGGATTTGCAAGCATTTTTTAGAAGGTTTACTCACTAATAGATACTCTGTTGGAAGGAATCTCCCAGCATCCTCCAATTCTCTCCCACACTGAGCAGGTCATGCACCTTGTACGCTGCCTCAATGTCCTTGGTATCCAGACACTGGGAACAGAGACATCAGGTCTTAAACAGTCACCACAAACATACTAAAATATTCAAAAACATATATAGATGTATTCTAGACTACTTACAATTCTCATGGCACTGGAGAAAAAGTTTACTGGGAGGGAAAATAAAGTCAAAGCTACATTCAAAATGGCATGAATCACTTGGTCAATTAAGTTATTGATGTATGGACCTCTATCAGCCTTTAAGATCGAAATGCTACAGGCATACCATCATCTGGATCCTGAGCAACGAATGTCCTTCCTGCCACCTCAGTCATCACTTCCTGTAGGATATCAGTCTGCCCTTGGGAAGGAGACGCTAGACAGGACCGAGAGAAAAAGATAGTAACAGAAACATGGAACCACTCTCCCCCTAACATATCACCTCAAACCAATCAAGAAACTGTTTAATAGAAATCAAGACAAAATATCTACAATACCTACTCATTCAAGGATTTTCTTTAGACTATTTCTACATTCTAGAATAATAGTGAAGACATCAAAACTATGAAATAACACATGGAATCATGTGTTAAACAAACCAAAATATATTTTGAGATTATTCAAAGTAGCCACCCCTTGCCATGATGACAGCTTTGCATCTTGGCATTCTCTCAACCAGCGTCATGAGGTAGTCACCGGGAATGCATTTCAATTAACAGGTGTGCCTTGTTAAAAGTTAATTTGAGGAATTTCTTTCCTTCTTAATGCATTTGAGCCAATCAGTTGTGTTGTGACAAGGTAGGGGTGGTATACAGAAGATAGCCCTACTTGGTAAAATATCAAGTCCATATTATGGCAAGAACAGCTCAAATAAATCAATCAATATGGACATTTCAAGAACTTTGAAAGTTTCTTCATGTGCAGTCGCAAAAACCATCAAGCGCTATGACGAAACTGGCTCTCATGAGGACCGCCCCAAGAAAGGAAGACCCTGAGTTACCTCTGCTGCAGAGGATAAGTTCATTCGAGTTTCCAGCCTCAGAAATGGCCAATTAACTGCAGACCCATCAACATTAACTGTTCAGGGGAGACTGCGTGAATCAGGCCTTCATGGTCGAATTGCTGCAAAGAAACCACTACTGAAGGACACCTGTAAGAAGAGACTTGCTTGGGCAAAAAAGCATGAGCAATGGACATAAGACTGGTGGAAATCTATTATGTGGTCTGATGAATCCAAATCTGAGATTTTTGGTTCCAACCGCTGTGTCTTTGTGAGACGCAGAATAGGTGAACGGATGATCTTTGCATGTGTGGTTCCCACCGTGAAGCATTGAGGAAGTGGTGTGATGGTGCTTTGCTGGTGACACTGTCTGGGATTTATTCAGAATTCAAGGCACATTTAACCAGCATAGCTACCCCAGTATTCTGCAGCGATACACCATCCCATCTGGTTTGCACTTAGTGAGACGATCATTTGTTTTTCAACAGGATAATGACTCAAAACACACCTCCAGGCTGTGTAAGGGCTATATGACCAAGGAGACTAATGGAGTGCTGCATCCGATGACCCGGCCTCCACAATCACCTGACCACAACCCAATTTAGATGGTTAGGGATGAGTTGGATCACAGAGAGAAGGAAAAGTAACCAACAAGTGCTCAGCATATGTGGGAACTCCTTCAAGACTGTTGGAAAAGCATTCCTCATGAAGCTGGTTGAGAGAATGCCAAAAGTGTGCAAAGCTGTCAAGGCAAAGGGTGGCTACTTTGAAGAATCTAAAATATGTTTTGATTTGTTTAATATTTTTGTGGTTACCACATGATTCCATATGTGTTATTTCATAGTTGTGATGTCTTCACTATTATTCTACAATGTAGAAAATAGTAAAAATAAAGAAAAACCCTTGAATGAATAAGTGTCCAAACTTTTGACTGGTACTGTAGGTATTCACCTGCTTTGTAGAAAATGCCCAGAACATGGTCAAAAGAAGCCAAACTGGGTGCTAAAAGAAAAAAAATCATCTGTTAGGACACTGCTATAAGTCACATATACTGACATTCATTTCCTTCAGGAGTGTTACTGGTCAGTGATGCATTTTCCTACTCACCAATGCCCATAGCCTTCATCTCACTGAGCGTGTGCAGAGACTGAGCCCTGGCTAAGGAGCCACAGCGACGAAGGGCCTTCAGCAAAGCATTAAACGTCAGCAGATTGGGCTTCACCTTCTGCTCATTCATCTGATTTAGTAAGTCCTAAGAACCCAGGAAGGAGGAGAAGGAAAAAAAAGGAGAAAGATATGAGATTGACATAAAAACAGGGCAGTCCTTAGACAACAGGAAAAGGTTCAACAGTGTAAGTTGCTTCCTATACACTTACAACAATCAGGTCCCATTTCTCAGTGTACCTCTCCCGGACTTCTGGTGCCGCAGAGATCAGAGCATTGAAGGTGTGGACATCCGCTGGAGGTGGTATCGACAAGAAATGTTCCAATTCACACACCAAGTATTATCATCAGTAATCAGAATTGTAAATGCCATCCATCATGGCAGACAAAGAGAGTGTTTCTCTCTCCCTCGTTGAATAATGAGAGTAGGAAGATACATTCAGTTGTTCGCATGGACAATAAAGTTGTATTGTTTGGCATGTTGTCTTTGTAAATATACTCACCAGTCAGTCTGTTGTTCAGCATGTCTGTGTATGTATTGAATGCCTTCACATGAGCTCCATACTGGGGATTTAATGCACACATGTAATCAGAAACACCTTAGAAACAAACCGACTATGTAGAAAACATTGTCCAATTCAACATCTGACGCACCTTCACCATGCCTCTGATCAAAGCCGAGTATGCTCGTGTGTCACGTTCTGGAAGAAGGTTAAAGATCCTCTCTGCATTGTTGTTCTCCCTGCATGACGGGGTGATACGTTTATAGGGTAGTGTATGTCAATAAAGGCATTACTTGCAACGTTTTCTCTCTAAACGTAACGCCACTCAAACAACTAACCTCCAAACTATCCTCACTAAGTCGGAGGCTCTCCGCAGCCTCCCTTTCCTCCTCCTGCCCTCCTCCTGCACCTCCTGAGCCTGAGGGAAAACCAACAGAGGTCCAGAGATAAACAACACTGAGCTGTAACAGAAGAACTAGCCATAAAGTATAAACAACAGTGCCTCCCGAGCGGCACAGTGGTCTAAGGCTATGCCACTAAAGATTCTGGGTTCGAGTCCAGGCTCTGTCGCAGCCGGCTGCGGCCGGGAGACCAATGGGGCGGTGCACGATTGGCCCAGCGTCGTCCGCGTTAGGCCGGCAGGGATGTCCTTGTCCCATCCAGCACTAGCAACTCCTGTGGCAAACCAGGTGCAGTGCATACTGACACGGTCGCCAGGTTTTTACTCCGACACATTGGTGCGGCTGGCTTCCGGGTTGAGTGGGCATTGTTTCAAGAAGCAGTGCGGCTTGGTTGGGTTTTGGAGGACGCACGGCTCTCGACCTTCGCCTCTGCCGAGTCCGTACGGGAGTTGCAGCGACGAGACAAGACTAACTACCAATTGGATACCACGACATTGTGGAGAAAAAGGGGGGAAAAAAAGTATAAATAATATGCCATTTAGCAGACGCTTTTATCCAAAGCGACTTACAGTCATGTGTGCATACATTCTACGTATGGGTGGTCCCGGGAATCGAACCCACTACCCTGGCGTTACAAGTGCCATGCTCTACCAACTGAGCTACAGAAGGACCATATAAACAAGTAGAGGCCACATAAATAATATCCTACCACATCTTCTGCCTCTGGCTTGTCATCTTGCACAGGGTCACGATCTCCATAGAGACAAATAAGGTCCAGCAGGTCATTAGAAGCATCAGGAGACACGGTGGTGCCTGCATAGAGAGAACAGGGAGACACTTGCCAAACAAACATTTCTAATCACAGTCTTATTGAACCCCCCCCTAATACACCCCCAATGTCAATTGTACTCTGTAAATAATACATGACAATTAATAGAAATGTGGGTGACTTACCTGCCTGTAGCAGCTGATCGTACATGTCTACTGCAGCCTTCACCTTCCTCAGCATGATGCGCTCCAGCAGCGCTGCCTCACTCACTTCCTCAATACACAGCTCCATGGTCTCTGGCATTAAGCACTGTAGGACATACACACAGCAGTCTCAATTACCTATCTATCATCGTGCAGATTTCCTCATTCAAAATAACACACTAGAACCAAACTTACTGGAATATGTGGTTCAGCAAAGTCTTTCTGGAAGAACTTCGGGTTTTTGTTGACAATGTGGTTAGCTGCCATTCTGCCAGACTCCTGGGAGAGGGAGTATAATTTCTGTAGAGGACAAAAAAATAGAAGACAAAAAAAACATCAGTGCAAACTGGCTAAAAAGAAGCAGCACAGTTCCAAATAACTCCTGTCCATTACTTACAAACTCTGCAGACGTCCTTGGAGTAAGATAAGGATCATCCTGGAACATGTAATGTGGTGCAGTGGGGTCCTGAAAATGATGATTGTGCATTGTTTAGGCTATCATGGCCTACTACTACTTCTGTCAAAATATACATGGAAATGCAATGCAGACTTCTTACCCTGTTGACAGTGGATGCAAGAGCCTGCAGCACAGCCCATTTGCTCCTGTCAGAGCAAGAATGGTTATTATTCGTCACAATATCAAATTGGTAACTCGGTCTTGAGTAATTTCAAATAAATTGAATACAACATACCACATTTTCTTTTTGGGAATGACAATTGCCTCTGCAGACTCTGTAATATATTTAGAAAAAGAAGGATTCTACAATTAACACCATCTACGAAGTACATGATCCTGGTCTGGCTCTTTGTGCTTGAGATACTTTACTGGGTGCCATTCATTGGATTTAAATGTACCTCTTTCAGTTGATGCATTTTGTTGACAAACGACTACACTCCATCCAAAGTTCCTGAAATTAATGATGCATTAATCAATCATATAAACACATTTAGAATCAGGTTCATGAAAATAGTTCGGTTGTGCATTAACAGCAAGCTAGCAGTTACTTATGTGACCTCATCTCATTGACAAAGCAAATTATAATGATCTGTCTTGTCAGTCACCGGAACAAACACACAACCAATACATTAACAGCTGTCACTGCAATTCCAGCGTAAAGTAAAACTTACCTCCGAAAACAGAATTGTTCAAAATTACTTAGAAGAAAGCGACCATTCTTGTAAATGTAATGCCCTACGTGTTTACCGGGGGCCGCCATTTTGGAAACAACCCCGGAGGCTCATGGTAAGGAATTACGATTTAAGTGTTCATAGGGGGGGAGCTGCAGTAACACCCACCAACGGATATTATTATGTGATTGATTAGGTAGCTTTGGTTATGGTGAATGACACAATACATATTTTGTAATTACTCATATCAATTAACCGGTTATGTATTCACATGTTCAGTTGAATGAGAATACGTGCTTTCTTTTCACCCCTATCTCTTAATGGTACCGTCCATGAAGAGGAATGTCCCACGTGTTGGAGAATTGTAACTTCGTAGCGCATGTGGATTTTACACAGTTCAAGTAAGAAACGCATACATTCATAGAAACAATTTACTTGGAATTTCTAAAGTATGCTTTTTGGGAAAGAAGTACCATGGAGGCGGCTGGAGGGAATGACATTTGGAATGTACACTGCAGAAGAAATAAGGTAAGAATACAAGTTGTTATGAGTGCATATGCTCTGAAGCCATAATAACATGCCCCTGCATGACTTTTGCGTTTGGATTGGAGTGTGTTGGACTAGCTAACTATAGTTAATAACTGGTTAGTGTTCACTGTTCTTGGACTGTCCGTTTGTGGTACTGCTACTATTGATATTATGCTACTCGTTAACTGATAACATATTGCATTCAGTCATTGTAGCGTTATCATGTCATGTTCCCATTTCTCCACAGAAAGTTGAGTGTCAAGAACATAACCAACTTCAGATTCCTGGATAATGTTGGTAATGTTGCCCCCAATGGCCTCTATGACCTGTCATTGGGCCCAGCTGATTCCAAAGAGGTGTGCTCCACCTGTATGCAAGACTTCAACAACTGCCCTGGGCACCTTGGGCACATCGAGCTACCCTTACCCGTATACAACCCACTCTTCTTTGATGTAAGTGAACAACATTGAACACGCTTATCCCAGTAGTTATTACAAGTACATGGCCTGTTTCCAGATAAACTGCTACACGATCCAAAACACAGTCGATAGGCTACAAGTTACAGTGTGGTAGTCTTCTTTTAAAGTAATACCCTCTCTCACTTCTACTCTGGCACCAGAAACTGTACCTGCTGATCCGAGGGTCATGTCTGAACTGCCACATGCTGTCCTGCCCCAGAGCAGCGATCCATCTCCTGCTGAACCAGCTGAAGCTGTTGGATGTGGGAGCTCTACAGGAGGTCTATGAGCTGGAGCATGTGCTGAACCAGGTGAGCATCACACAGACAGGAGTGGTAATATTCAAAAATAATGATGTCTCTGAAATCACACTCCTGTTTCTGGTAATGTATGCATGTCTTTTGATTTGATAGTGTTTGATTCATAAAATTCATCCAAGTTCTGAGTTTGAATCACTCACACAACTGGTTTTGACCCTATCTCTGTTGCAGTTCCTGGAAGGCAATGTCCAAGCTTCTGGGGTTGAGATCCAGGTGGTGTTAGAGGACTACTGTGCTCATGTCAACAAACGGAAGACAGGCGACGATCACAGCTCACCAGTAAGAGCTGATTGTGAATGTGTCATAGAAACTGAACATCACAATTCAGGCCAATGTGATGAAATGTAATGTTTTGTGTTCTCAGATCAAGCATATCTGTGAGAAGAAGAACAAGCTTATAACACTCTTCTGGAGGGTCCAAATGAACTCCAGGAAATGCCCTCACTGCAAGTAAGTATATACCATTCTGGCCAATTACCATTTATTTCATAGCAATTCTGTCCCCTGTGTGAAGCTTCACGCTGATTTTTACTATTCCCAAATAGGAGTGGCCGATCACAAGTGCGCAGGGAGCACAACAGCAAACTGATTGTCACCTTGCCTGCGGCTATGTATAAAGATGGTGCCATCAAGGGACCCGATGAAGGTAATGCATACCATTCAGTCTTCTGCCTCAAGATTGGTAATATGGTAGAGGACTAAAAGATGTTGACATTTCTGCAACTCTGTTGTCCTGAATTGGAAAGTTTGAATGAGTGCCCTTGGTCTCTTCTCCTTTTTCAGAAGATGGGATGGCTGGAAAACGTGGATACTTGACCCCTAGCACGGCACGGGATCACATCGCCAAACTTTGGGATAAAGAAGGTTTCTTCCTGAAGTGTTTGTTCTCTGGACTGGAGGAGTTGGAGAGCTCACCCAGTGGCTTTTACCCTGACCTTTTCTTCATGGAGCTTATGGTGGTCCCTCCATGCAGGTGAGGAATCTCTCAGAGAACAGCCTTACAATTTGTGGGTTTGTTTTGAATGTAGTTGTTTGCTTCTGTTAGTTATGGTGTCTGGAATTGCATCACAAAAACCTCCTAGTTGTGACGCTTTCCAGTAACTTATGAGAGTAACCCTCTTGTTTTCCCCAGGTATCGGCCCATTAACCGTCTGGGAGACCAGATGTTCACTAACGGCCAGACGGTTAACATGCAGGCAGTGATGAAGGACAGTGGCGTTATCCAGAAGCTCCTAGCACTTCTAGCTGGAGAGAAGCTGAAGGAAAAGGAGTTGCAGCTGGAGGAGGTATGTGAACTGATGGAGTGGGGTCGCATTTGCTCTTTAAACATTATTTTGAGGGAATGAAAAGGTCAAAGGTGACACACTTGATTTTCCATGTATGTCTATAAATTAACATTTTATTAGTTTGTCATCTCGTACTGTATTTTGATTTGATTCTCTTTTACCTCACTAAGTCTTAAGAAATGTAAGAAACGTACAGAACATTTGGGAAAAACAACAAAAGCAAAGTCATCAAATTTTCATTTATCACATACACATGGTTAGCAGATGTTAATGCGAGTGTAGCGAAATGATTGTGCTTCTAGTTCTGACAATGCAGTAATAACCAACAAGTAATCTAACCTAACAATTTCACAACAGCTACCTTATACACACAAGTGTAAAGGGATGAAGAATATGTACATAAAGACATGAATGAGTGATGGTACAGAACGGCATAGGCAAGATGCAGTAGATGGTATTGAGTACAGTATATACATATGAGATGAGTAATGTAGGTTATGTAAACATTATATTAAGTGGCATTGTTTAGTGGCTAGTAATACATGTATTACATAAAGATGGCAAGATGCAGTAGATGGTATGGAGTACAGTATATACATAAGAGATGAGTAATGTAAGGTATGTAAACATTATATTAAGTCAAGACACAAACACGGCTCCACATTCCTAGAAATATATATCTGGGTCTTTTGCATGAAATAAAGTTAACCAATTGTGTGTAAAGTGTTGCCATTCCTCTGTACTCTAAATTTAAAGGTACAGGAAGCCGACCCCTCTCAGACAGACCAGGCCTTCCTGGCAGGGATCCCCGGTGCCACACTCACAGATAAACTCTACAACACCTGGATTCGGCTCCAGAGTCACGTCAATATAGTCTTTGACAGTGACATGGACAAACTGATGACGGAGAAGTACCCTGGCATTCGTCAGGTATGTTTTCCCATGGAAATCTCTTGCCACCTGCTCCATAAATGCAGCCTTTTAGCCAAAGGGAGTGAAAAATGTCAGTATACTTTCATCTTCCAACCCATACATTGTTTTTGTTCATGCTGTCCCTGTTTTCTCTTTCAGATCTTAGAGAAGAAGGATGGTTTGTTCAGGAAGCACATGATGGGCAAACGTGTGGACTATGCAGCACGCTCTGTTATTTGTCCTGACATGTACATTGGGACCAATGAGATTGGAGTACCCATGGTAAGAGTCATTGCCTTTGCCTGCATTCTGCATGTCCATTGATAGTTGGAGCATTGTGTGAGCTCGCATGATAAACTCCATCTGTTTTGCTACAGGTGTTTGCCACAAAGCTGACTTACCCCCAACCTGTGACGCCTTGGAATGTTAAGGAGCTGAGGCAGGCAGTTCTGAACGGGCCCAATGTTCACCCTGGGGCCTCCATGGTCATTAACGAGGACGGCTCCCGCACCATCCTGAGCAGTACTAACCTCACCCAGAGAGAGGCCATCGCCAAGCAGCTCCTCACACCCTGCACCGGGCAGCACATGATGCCCATGAAGATAGTAAGGCCTATCTTTCTAACACCACTTACACCAGCCGTTTCCTCTCCCTATCTAATGGTTCCTTGATTCCTTATTAACCTTGATTCCTTAATTCATTTTTTATTGTAATCTCATATACTTTCCCACTAGTTATATCATCTTTAATGAAGTGACATTTTAATCTTCCATTTCATCTTTCTATTATATTTGCCATCTATTGAGCAATATTCATATTCTCATAGGTGAATCGTCACATCAAGAATGGTGACGTCCTGCTCCTCAACCGGCAGCCAACACTGCATCGGCCGTCCATCCAGGCTCACTGCGCCCGCATCCTGCCAGGGGAGAAAGTGTTAAGGCTTCACTACGCTAACTGTAAGGCCTACAACGCTGACTTTGATGGGGATGAGATGAATGCCCATTTCCCTCAGAGTGAACTGGGCAGGGCTGAGGCCTACACACTTGTCAGCACTGACCAGCAGTACCTTGTGCCCAAGGTGAATGCTCATTGCTCAGCCTTACTAAATGTATTTTTTTTTTTTGCAAGATAAGCTACTGTTTTCTCACCCTCAACACCTACTGTTGCTATACAGCCTCACTGCCTTGTCTATGTCCCCCAGGATGGGAAGCCTCTGGCAGGTCTGATCCAGGATCACATGGTGTCAGGCACTAGGATGACCATCCGCGGCTGCTTCTTCTCCCGTGACCAGTACACTGAGCTGGTCTACCGAGGTCTGACCGACAAGGTCGGCAGAGTCAAGCTGCTGCCGCCCGCCATACTCAAACCATTCCCTCTCTGGACTGGGAAACAGGTGCAGAAGGACCTACCCATGGGTTGAGAGGTTTAGTAGGTCATAATTCATAATTGTACAAGTAATAACACAGGTGTCCTTTGTCATTCAGGTGGTGTCTACACTACTGATGAACGTCATCCCAGGAAACCACATCCCTCTGAACCTGACAGGGAAGGCCAAGATCCCCAGTAAGGTCTGGATCAAGGAGTCTCCACGCTGTGTTCCTGGCTACAAGCCTGAAACCATGTGTGACTCCCAGGTCAGACTGTTCACTAAAAGTACTACTCAACTTACCAATGTTGCACATGTACCCACCTTGATTTGATTTATTTTATTATTAGTGTCATAGTTTGTATTAGCTGTATGTTAAACCATTTTTTTTAGAAACTTTGTGCAATGCACACCTAGTTCTAGACTTTGCCATTAACTGTGTCTGATCCTGCAGGTGATCTTCCGTCAGGGAGAGTTGCTAGTGGGGGTGTTGGACAAGGCCCACTATGGCAGCTCAGCATATGGCCTGGTCCACTGCTGCTATGAGCTATATGGAGGAGAGACCAGTGGTAAACTCCTCAGCTGCCTGGCTCGCCTCTTCACTGCCTACCTCCAGCTGTACCGGGGGTTCACTATGGGTAAGGCATGGGCTTCATCCCAACTTCAACCTTATTCCCTATATAGCCCACTACTTTTGACAAACGTAGGTCCCAATATAGGGAATAGGGTGCTATTTGGGACATACTAACAGTTGTTCTAGATCTATCTGAACAGACTCATGGATCCATCACAAGGCTCTCTCAAAATTGAAGAGTTATTTATAGACTGCATTTCAGGTGTGGAGGATATCTTGGTGAAACGAGGAGCCAACAGACAGAGAAAGCAGATCATAAAAGAGTCTGTCACGTGTGGGACTAAGGTAAAGATGCCAGTATCAATCAGTTGATCCATGTTCCAGGAACAAATAAACAAATTGAATGACCTGCATTAGTGTGGCAGTAACAGTTGTTTGCTCTGGTGTAACCCAGGCCTTGCAGGCAGCCTTTAACCTGCCTGACACCGTGGACGAGAGTGAGGCTAGGGGCCGCTGGCAGGACGCCCACCTCAACCCAGACCAGAGAGACTTCAACATGGTGGACCTCAAGTTTAAGGAGGTGGCCAATCAGGTCAACAACGACATCAACAAGGTGAGCTACATGGGAGTTTGCATTGTTTGATTTGCTCATCCTTCAGTTTTGTGAAGAGGTTACCATCAGATGGTAGTCATCATCTGTTTGCGTGTGAATGTCAAGCTATCACTGTAAAGAAGAATATATTCCTTAGTGGTCCTCTGTAGCACGGTTGGTAGAGCATAGTTCTTCCAATGCCAGGATAGTGGATTCGATTCCCGAGGCCACCCATACGTAAAAAAATGTATGCACACATCACTATAAGTCACTTTGGATTAAAGTTTCTGCATATATTTCTAATGGACTTTGATAGGAAAGTTGATAGGAGTTCCTGGTAGCAGAAAACACTGTTAACTGCTGTACGGTTTCTCCTGCCAGGTGGTCATGCCCCTGGGTCTCCACTGCAGCTTCCCTGAGAACAACCTCCAGCTGATGGTGCAGTCTGGGGCTAAAGGCTCCACTGTCAATACCATGCAGGTACTCCTTTAAGGAACCAAGCAGACATCGAACCATTAAGACACACAACCGATATGCATTTTGTCTCTGTGTACCAATCGCAATTTGATGAGTACGTTTTTTTTGTTTTTTTAGATCTCCTGTCTGCTGGGTCAGATTGAGCTGGAGGGTCGACGTCCTCCCCTGATGCCTTCTGGGAAATCTCTGCCATGCTTCCAGCCGTATGAAAGTTCGCCCCGCTCTGGAGGTTTTGTGTCTGGCAGGTTCCTGACAGGAATCAATCCCCCGGTACGTGACTTCTCTCTGCCCCAAGTTGTGTGTTTTATTGTTCCACTTCATAATTGAAAGTTTCTGAATGTTCGTGATTAATTGTTGCAGGAGTTTTATTGTTCCACTTCATAATTGAAAGTTTCTGAATATTCGTGATTAATTGTTGCAGGAGTTTTATTGTTCCACTTCATAATTGAAAGTTTCTGAATGTTCATGATTCATTGTTGCAGGAGTTTTTCTTCCATTGCATGGCTGGCCGGGAGGGTCTGGTAGATACAGCTGTTAAGACCAGTCGATCAGGGTACCTTCAGAGGTGAGCTGGCATTACAGAAGTCTGAATGTTTTTACAGAAGTGTGAATGTCTACGTCCCAAATGGCACCCTATTCCCTATATAGTACACAGCTTTCGAGTCCTGTGGGATTCACACAATATTTAAATTTCCCCCTTTCTGAATGGTTCCAGATGTGTGATCAAACACCTGGAGGGCCTGGTGGTTCAGTATGACCTGACTGTGAGGGACAGTGATGGCAGCGTGGTCCAGTTTCTCTATGGAGAGGATGGTCTGGACGTCCCCAAGACACAGTTCCTCCAGCCAAGGCAGTTTCCCTTCATACAGGACAACTATGAGGTAGGATTTGCAGCTGCTCAAGTCAACTGATCCTGTTTTCTAAAGTGTTTATTGAGACTGAAAGCACGTCTTTATTTCAAGACCGTGCATGGCAAACATTGCATCCATTCTTTTTTTAAAGATGACTTTTTGCAGCACCCATTTAGAATTTCCTGTTACTCACAGGTCATCAGAAAGTCCAAGTGCTTGGATGAGGTCCTGGCCAAACTGGACCCTCAGGCTGCCACCAACCATTTCAAAGCCATCAGGAAGTGGAAAGCCAAGAGGGAGCATCTTTCTCCCAGGGAGGGGGCCTTCCTGCTCTTCTCCCAGAAGAAACTGAAGAAGGCAGAGCGCCAGGCTCTAGAGAACCTGGCCAATGGCAGGGATACTGCCACTCTGAAGGTAATGTGTCGTCCCACTGCTGCAACCCTGCAATGTTATCAGATGAAATATCCCTCTACAACTATATACCAGTTTTTTGGGATGTATTGTTTGTCGTTCTACTTTTTCAATGTATCATATCAAACTCTGGTAGTTTGCTGTTTTGTTAAACATTCTAATATGTTACCTTCCAT
This sequence comes from Oncorhynchus gorbuscha, assembly GCF_021184085.1. NCBI lineage: Eukaryota > Metazoa > Chordata > Actinopteri > Salmoniformes > Salmonidae > Oncorhynchus > Oncorhynchus gorbuscha. The sequence continues at coordinate 21,705,805 of NC_060195.1, forward strand.
GTTTCTTAGTTGGTGGATAGATGGAGTTCTCTAGACCAGGACAGCAGATCTAAGTACCTGAAGAAGACTTCACACTGTCCTGAGCCCTGCCTGAGCCTGTTCAGGCCTGACATCTCATTTGGGTCAGTGTCGGAGACGTTTGAAAGCATTGTGGAGTCCTATCTAAAGGACATCCAAGTCAAGCAGTTACCTGAGGGAAGCTCGAAGAACCTTGATGCACAAAGGTGAGATTTCAATCCAGATCGTCTATATTGCATATAGTATTTACCTAAATGGACATTTACGTAAATTTACATTTTTGAGGGGCGGCAGGTTAGAGAGTTGGGCCAGTAACCGAAAGGTTGCTAGATCGAATCCCTGAGCTGACAAGGTAAAAATGTGTCGTTCTGCTCCTGAACAAGGCAGTTAACCCACTATTCTTAGGCCATCACTGTAAATAAGAATTCTTTCTTAACTGACTTGCCAAGTTAAATAAAGGTAAAATAAAGAATAATATGTCTTCTAAAAATGACAAACTTTAGGTGTAGAAACTAAGATTGGGCTGTTGTACATAATATTAGAAGCCATTGTAGCTACTGTATTTTTTACTGAGTGCTTAGGTTATGTCATGGTCTCCACTCTGTCTATGCAGACTAAAGCATCTGCTGCAGCTGAAGTGGCAGCGAGCCCTGTGTGACCCAGGGGAGGCGGTGGGTCTGCTGGCTGCTCAGAGCATCGGAGAGCCCTCCACCCAGATGACCCTCAACACTTTCCATTTTGCCGGCAGGGGGGAGATGAACGTTACCCTCGGTATCCCAAGGTACAGTATGGTCTCCACTGGAATATAACGGTGCAATGACTCTTTGGCAGAATAAAATGTACAAACTCTGGACATTAGTGGCTGAATATTTTCTCCTTCACCCACAGGCTTAGAGAAATATTGATGATTGCCAGTTCCAGCATCAAGACTCCGATGATGAGTATTCCTGTGTTAAACAGTAAAAAAGCCATCAAGCGGGTGAAGACACTAAGGAAGAAGCTGACTCGCGTGTGTCTAGCTGAGGTTATTATATTGGCTCTATTTACTTACTGTTTATGAACCATTACATCCCAAAGTAATTCAATCGTTACTACCACAGAAATATAATACATTTTGGTTATCACTCCATTCTTGTGTTTCAATGAATTGTGAGTGAGAGTCATTATTCTGTCCATTGTTGTTCAAAGGTGTTGCACAAAGTGGATGTCCTGGAGACACTCCGGGTGAAGAACAAACAACAGAAGGACCGCGTCTTCAAGATCATCTTCCGCTTTCTTTCCCCAGAGCGCTACCAGGAAGACAAGATGCTGACTCCCCATCAGATCCTCCACTACATGGAGAACAGGTGAGCTATTATAACCAGCGCTGGGCCCACACATTCTCTTGCCAACACAACCCGTGTGTGTGTGTGTGTGTGTGTGTGTGTGTGTGTGTGTGTGTGTGTGTGTGTGTGTGTGTGTGTGTGTGTGTGTGTGTGTGTGTGTGTGTGTGTGTGTGTGTGTGTGTGTGTGTGTGTGTGTGTGTGTGTGTGTGTGTGTGTGTGTGAGAGAGAGAATCAGATCACGGTTACGAGTCCGACAAATGTACTTCCGTGTTGTCGGTCTGAACCAATGTAAGGCATTCTTTGCTACCTTGTCTTTTCCAGATTCTTCCGCCTACTACTGGAGGCCATTAAGAAGCGCAATACCAAGCTGGCCTCTATCAACGCAGTGGAAACACGCAAGGCTACAGTACGAGATAATGACCAGGATGTAGGGGACTCCTCAGCTAGACAGGTGTGTTAAACTAGCATGGACTTTTCCCTATTCATCTGTTCCTTTCAGCCATAACTTTACATTTGGCTTTAAAGCCTGGACTTAATCATTAACAAAGTGACCATTGTTCTTAAATGTAGAATTATGCTACTTTTGTCCCAATCTTAATTTGTTTAAGTAATTTCTTTGTTGTAGGAGAGTGGAGAAGGGGATGGGGAGGAGGAGAGCATGATTGTGGACGATGTGGGGAATGAGGGAGACGCTGACGCCTCAGATGCGAAAAGGAGAGAGAATCAGGAGGAAGAAGTGGATTATGAGAGTGAGGAGGGAGAGGATGCTGAGGGAGAGGACCTGGTGGAGGAAAAAGAGGAGCCGGCAGAGGAGAACTCTGAAGAGGTGCCTGATGAGGTGCCCGGTGACCTGGCCACTGAAGAGCCTGGTGGTGCTGGGGCAAGGAAGAGGTCGAAGCAGAAAAGCACACACACACAGGACAGCATGAGGGTCAACACTGTGCTGGAAACTAGTTCCAGCATCGAGGGCTATTCCTATGACAGCCAGCAGGGTCTCTGGTGTGAGGTATGTACCCCCAGTCTGTGCCCTTCTGTCTGATTTTGGAATATTACTTTCTGGGTTTAAGATACTAAAATACTTATTTCAGCCAATGGTTGCCTCATTGATGGTCTGCATTGTTTCTCACGAAACCAAGTACTTGACTTGAATATAAATGTTTTGAATGTGGATTGAGTGGAGTTTTTGCATTTCTCTGTTTGTCAGGTTACGCTCATCCTGCCTGTCAGCAAGGTGCACTTTGACCTGACGTCGCTGGTGGTGGCCGTGGCCCAAAATGCAGTGGTGATGGAGACTAAGGGCATCACCAGATGTCTGCTCAGTGAGGTCACTAAGAAAGATGGCTCCAAGGAGCTGGAGCTCAAAACTGAGGGCATCAACATGCACGAGCTGTTTAACCACAGTGAAGTAAATCCACAAACTTTCACATGTATAGAGTACTTGTACAGTAATAACATAATTTCTTAATGTGGGTATCTTTGTTTATACATTCTATGCTATGCTGTTTTAATCTCAGATTCTTGATGTGAATCGGCTGTACTCCAATGAGGTCCACGCCATGGCAAACACGTACGGCATTGAGGTGGCCCTGAGAGTCATTGAGAAGGAAATTAAAGATGTCTTCGCTGTCTACGGTACAAACAGGCTCACAACTTCTTTAGCTATCTACTCATTTCCCAACAACAGGTTCTGGAGAGCTGTGTGATCTCCTCTGTCTCTGCTATCCTTTCCTTTTCAGGTATTGAGGTGGACCCCAGGCATTTATCCTTGGTGGCAGACTACATGTGTTTTGAGGGCGTGTACAAACCTCTCAACCGCTTCGCCATTCAGTCCAACTCTTCTCCACTGCAACAGATGACCTTCGAGACGAGCTACAAGTTCCTGAAGCAGGCCACTATGTTGGGTAGGCATTATTACACAAAACATCTGTAGGCTGTACACATAATACAACAGGAGACGTAATACATCATAAAATAAATGGAGCAATACATGGTCTGCCCCTCATCAGTTGTTGGTTTAACGAGGTGTCTGATCTTTGCTCTCTCAACAGGCTCCCGTGATAAGTTGGTCTCTCCCTCAGCTTGCATAGTGGTGGGTAAGGTTGTAAAAGGAGGGACTGGGATCTTTGATCTGAAGCAGCCATTGCAATAAATGTTGTTAAATGCATCAGGTACCCATAGCCTCCATGTCTAGATATTTCAAAGGAAGGAAGTGAACGCACCAGTTCACTGCAAGTGCCATTGTTATGACAATGAGGAATGGGACTGTTTTTTTATTTGTTGTATGTTGTCTTGTATTTGACTATTAAATGTGTATTGAAGTGGTTATTGTATGGCCTCTTTTATTTGAATACATTTGAATAACACGGTCTGTTTGGGTGTGGAGTCAAAATAGCTTTGGTTTCTAAGGCTAAAGGAAGACCAATGCATGCCATGTAGTATCCATACCAGAAGCAGCTGTTGATATTGGAACCTATTTGTATGAATTGTATTTAGCACTCTGGTGGGCCAAATAAAGATAAAAGATTATATATATATATATTTTTTTTAAGTTTAACCAGGTAGGCAAGTTGAGAACAAGTTCTAATTTGCAACTGCGACATGGCCAAGATAAAGCATAGCAGTTTGACACAAAAAACAACAGAGTTACACATGGAATAAACAAAACATAGTCAATAACACTGTAGGGGAAAAAGTATATATACAGTGTGTGCAAATGAGGTAAGATAAGGGACTTAAGGCAATAAATAGGCCATGGTGGTGAAGTAATTACACTATAGCAATTAAACACTGGAATGGTAGATGTGCAGAAGATGAATGTGCAAGTAGAGATACTTGGGTGCAAAGGAGCAAAATATATAAATACAGTATGGGGATGAGGTTGTTGGATGGGCTGTTTACAGATTGGCTATGTACAGGTGAAGTGATCTGTGAGCTGCTCAGACAGCTGGTGCTTAAAGCTAGTGAGGTAGATATGAGTCTCCAGCTTCTGTGATTTTTGCAGTTCGTTCCAGTCATTGGCAGCAGAGAACTGAAAGGAAAGGCGGCTAAATTTGACTTTGGGGGTGACCAGTGAGCCGGGATAAGGCTCGGCTTTACCTAGCAGAACCAGTGGGTTTGGCGACGAGTATGAAGCAAGGGCCAGCCAACGAGAGCATACAGGTCGCAGTGGTGGGTAGTATATGGGGCTTTGATGACAAAACGGATGGCACTGTGATAGACTGCATCCATTTTGTTGAGTAGAGTGTTGGAGGCTATTCTATAAATGACATCGCCGAAGTCAAGGATCGGTAGGATGGTCAGTTTTACGAGGGTATGTTTGGCAGCATGAGGGAACGATGCTTTGTTGTGAAATAGGAAGCCGATTCTAGATTTAATTTTGGAATGGAGATGCTTAATGTGAGTCTGGAAGGAGAGTTTCCAGTCTAACCAGACACCTAGGTATTTGTAGTTGTCCACATATTCTAAGTCGGAGCTGTCCAGAGTAGTGATGCTGGACGAGGGGGCAGGTGCGGGCAGTGGTTGGTTGAAGAGCATGCATTTAGTTTTACTTGCATTTAAGTGCAGTTGGAGGCCACGGAAGGAGAGTTGTATGGCATTGAAGCTCGTCTGGAGGTTTAGTTAACAGTGTCCAAAGAAGGGCCTGAAGTATACAGAATGGTGTCGTCTGCATAGAGGTGGATCAGAGAATCACCAGCAGCAAGAGCGACATCATTGATGTATACAGAGAAGAGTCGGCCCGAGAATTGAACCCTGTGGCACCACCATAGAGACTGGCCCTCTATGGTGGTGCCACAGAGGACAACAGGCCCTCCGATTTGACGCACTGAACTCTATCTGAGAAGTAGTTGGTGAACCAGGCGATGCAATCATTTGAAAAACCAAGGCTGTTGAATCTGCCAATAAGAATGTGGTGATTGACAAGAGTCGAGAGCCTTGGCCAGGTCGATGAATACGGCTGCACAGTAATGTCTCTTATCGATGGCGGTGATGATATCATTTCACACCTTGAGCGTGGCTGAGGTTGTTATTAAAATGTATTAATGAATAGGTTATAATGGCTGTGGCTATTATATGTAATTCTATGAAAGTGTGTACATCCACAGACCATCCATTCTGGGTCACTGAGGTATAAGAAGCTATGGGTGGTCTTTTATTTTGAAGGATAGGTCACATACCGGAAGCAATTATGAATCTGCTCCCCGCTCATTGGTTATGCAGATTAGTACGACTTCCCACTAGTTAGCACAGTTACAAAGTCGCTATATTGGCTGTTGTAAAATTGTATGAAGACTCTGCTTTTTGGGGTAAATTTACGGTTAGGCATAATGCTAGCAGTGTGATTAGGCTTATCTTTAAAATCAGGTTTTAAGAAGATACATTGTAGAAATAGACGGGGTTAGTCATAATTATGACTTTGTGGCTACTCGTGACAACCACGTCCCTCCCATGATTATTAACGTTACTGTTGCTGGCTACATCAAATAACATATCGTCAGATAACGTGAACATTCATTATACTGTCAAGATGACTGCTTATAAACGTCCGCTGATGGGTAAGTAGTTACAGTAGCTGGCTAAATAAGCATCCAACGTTCGCTTGCTGGTGATAGATAGTATGATAAAAGCTAGCTAACGTTAGCTAGCGCGTAACCGTTAGTGTCAGAATAACAAGTTGCCTTGGATTTTGGACTTTTTCGATTCCTATGTTACGTTAAATACGTGATCTTCCCACTCATATTTTAGGGCGTTAACGTTTGCTATCTAGCTGTGGGCTTCAGTAGATAACCAACTGTCAAGCCATAGGGTAAATCCATTGGAATTCAATTGTTTTTTGACATCGTGCCAAAACATTCAGGACTAGTTAAAGGTGCTCAGTTGACTTATTTTGCATACACCGCCATACCATGAAACATGGATATACTTCATCACTGGAAAATATAGCTAAACGGTTGCGTTTGCTATCAATAAAAAGCGTACAACGGGGTTGTCTAACGATTTAGAAAATCATTTAAATAAATACACATTTAAACCTTTTCACGTCTAAAAAAACTCTTATTTGTTTATATAATCGTACGTTTAAGCCGGGAACTCGGAAAAAAAATACAAGCTCTAACTGGAGAAAATCGTTTTGAATGGTCCGACTTGAAAATCCAACTCGGAACCGGAGGCATCTTTCAACATATTTTTTTTCTTCTTCCATTAACAACAAATCAATATAGAGAGTATATGAGGGACATACACACTTAGAATTCTAACAGCTTTTTTGTTAGTAGAGTATTTAATTGTCTTAAAATACAGTTCAATTTATTTTTGTGGGGTAAGAAAATTAGTTTTTTTGTTTGTAAATTTACATTTGTGAATATGAAATTTGAACAAAAGAATAATGAAATGAATTAAACAAAAAAATGTTTCGGCTTATTCCTATCGTAGGTAAAGAATCCAAGCAGTACATCTCTCCACAATCGTGTAAGACCTTCATAAAAGTGTTCAATTATAAATCTGATGTTTTGCCACAGTTTTCTTAAAAATATGCAACATTGTTTCTGGGTGGTCATTACAGAAGGAGAAATTTGAGTTGATGTTTTCAGTAAAGAAGAAGAAGAAATTCATATAGTGGTTGGCAGAATAATATTTCTGAATAATTTTAAAGGAAACTTCCTTAATTTTGTTAACGAGTAGGTATGTGTGTGGCAACATCCAAACTTTTTTCCAACAGATATTATCAATAAATCCATTCCAATAAGGTATGACATAAGGTATACAACATCCTGCTGAAACAAGGTTCTTATCGCTCTGTTGTTGAATGGACCAAAAGAGAAACAAATCTTTCCTACGGATGAGTCAACAGGGTTAATGGAAGGTAGGCTCTGAGGGTCAGGTCTTGACACGTTCCTGAATAACAGAGCAACACCTGAGGGAATGGCATCTAAAACAATTGCAATATCTTTAGGTGTTACAGGGACCTTGTAAAGTGATAAGAATTGCTTATAACTGAGTAAAAGACCCTCTGCATTTACCAGTTGGCTCACCAATAGGATATTATTTCGGAACCAATATTCTAAAAACAAAGAAGTATTTTTATACAATATATTCTGATTATTCCATATATCTTTGTGGAGAAAATTTGTTTATAAATTAAGGACCATGACAAGAGAACCTGCCGGTGAAAAGCAGAAAGTTTCACTGGAATTTTGTCAATATTATAATTGCAAAACAACATGAAGTTAAGGCCACCAAAAGTAGAGAAGACATGAGGAATAAAGTTCCAGATAGAAGTGGGTCTTCTTAGGAATTGTTTTATCCAATTGATCTTAAAAGTATTATTTAAAGTAGTAAAGTCCAGAAAATTCAGTCCACCATTCTCACAAGTATTCATTACAACAGTTTTCCTAATGTAATTGGTACGGTTTCTCCACAGAAAGTTGAAAAGCATCTGGTCTATCTCCTTGCTTATTTTACACTGATCCTCAACACTGGAGCCCCTCAGGGGTGCGTGCTCAGTCCCCTCCTGTACTCCCTGTTCACCCACAACTGTATGGCAAAGCACAACTCCAACACCATCATTAAGTTTGTAGAGGACACAACAATGGTAGGCCCGATCACTGACAACGACAAGAGCCTATAGGGATGTCAGAGACCTGGCTGGGTGTTGCCTGAATAACAACCTATCCCTCAACGTGATCAAGACAAAGGAGATTGTGGACTACAGGAAAAGGAGGACTGAGCACGCCCCCATTCTCATCGATGGGGCTGTCGTGAAGCAGGTTGTGAGCTTCAAGTTCCTTGGCGTCCACATCACCAACAAACTAACATGGTCCAAGCACACCAAGACAGTCGTGAAGAGGGCATGATAACCTATTCCCCCTCGGGAGATTGAAAAGATTTGGCATGGGTCCTCAGATCCTCAAAAGTTTCTACAGCTGCAACATCGAGAGAATCCTGACTGGTTGCATTACTGCCTCTAACCGTAAGGCGCTACAGAGGGTAGTGCGTGCCACCCAGAGCCTCTACACCAGGCGTGTGTCAGAGGAAGGCCCAAAAAATTGTCAAAGACCCCAGTCATAGACTGTTCTCTCTGCTACTGCGTGGAAAGCGGTACCGGAGAGCCAAGTCTAGGACCAAAAGGCTTCTCAACAGAAGCCTTTTGGTCCCCAAGCCATAAGACTTGAACCGATTATCAAATGGCTACCCGGACTATTTGCAGTGTGTCCTACCACCCAATTCGGCGCACGTGACAAATTAACTTTGATTTGATTTGATGAAAGCCTGCTCCAGAGAGCTCAGGATTTCAGACTGGGGCAAAGGTTCACCTTCCAACAGGACAATGACCCTAAGCACACAGCCAAGACAAAGTAGGAGTGACTTAGGCACAAGTCTCTGAATGTCCTGAGTGCCTCAGCCAGAGCCCGGACTTGAACCCGATCGAACATCTCTGGAGAGACCTGAAAATAGCTGTGCAGCGACGCTCCCCATCCAACCTGACAGCTTAGAGGATCTGCAGAGAAGAATGGGAAAAACCCCCCAAATACAGGTGTGCCAAACTTGTAGTGTCATACCCAAGAAGACTCTAGGTTCTAACCACTGCCAAAGGTGCTTCAACAAAATACTGAGTAAAGGGTCAGAATAGTTATGTAAATATTATATTTCTGTTTGTTTTTTTATACATTTGCAAAAATTTCTAAAAATCTGTTTTTGCTTTGACATTATCCGGTATTGTGTGTAGATGGATTGAGGAGGGGGAAAAACAATTTAATAAATTTTAGAATAAGGCTGTAGCATAACAACATGTAGAAAAAGTCAAGGGGTCTGAATACTTTCCGAATGCACTGTACACTAACAGAGCTCTTACCAAGTAAATCCTCTCTGTAATGAGCCGTGAAAAGGAAGAGGTGGAAGGAGTGCGGCGGCACTCCCCCGCAGCACTACCCGGTACACAGGACTAATCTGAAATTCTTACTCTGAATGTATCCTGCCGAATGGAAAGCTACCATGTTGGAGTGATCCAATATAGTGTCATTTCAATCATATAAATATAATTCATAAGAATTGACTTATCCCTTAAGACCACTGCAATTTAGCTGGTGTACCATTTTGAAATTGAATGGACAGTTTTACTTTTAATCTCTAGCATAAAGATGGCCGCTGGTCCACCCACTGTCGAATGTAAACTTAAGTGGTCTATTCTATATTCTATTATCTATATTTCAATATCTTTCCTATGGAGTATTGACAGTATAATTTAAAACAGATGTTCCCATTCAAGTCAACATTCTCTTGTGTGGACCTCCAACCATCTTTGTGGTACCATTTCAAAGTAGACATTTTTTTTCAATTGTATTCCACTTTTAGTACATTTTATCAGCCAAAACATGACACCCACCCTGTATTCAAGAGGGTGTTGTGTCTCAACCGACGGCAGGCACAACACACAAACCTCAGCTGATTTTAAATAGGGTTTAAGCTACAGCATATGCGAATATGACACAAAAAAATTGACGTTTATGCATATTTTTTTTATATAACAAAAAAACATTTGTATTCAAATATATAATAAAATAGTTGAATAACATTGTTTGTAAACTTTTAAGTGATATAAATCTGAACTGTTTATTTTTTCCAGTGATGAAGATATGGATGTCAGATGGTATGGTGGGGTATGCAAAATAGGTAAACTTTGAGCACCTTTATCTCTTGAATGTTTTTGCATTGAGGTCCAAAGAGTCACTTTCTGAGCACTGCTACAATGGGCAAATGTGTATGGAAACTTTCGTTCAAATTCGAAGGGATGCTTTCAAAAAGTGATTGAATTCTAATGGATTTACCCCATACACATACTGTACTGTTTCGGATTGGCTGTGCTGAATTACCTTTGACCTGCTACTGGGTGTAGGAACTGTCCCATGAGGAACAGGCTAATCAGCGCTAAGGACAGAGGGAGGCACATTAACTTCCTGACAACAACAAGATGAGGATTTCAAAGCGTTGTGGCTCCAACAGGTACATATTGTTAGCTTGTTCACCCTATTTATTAATAATCACTAGCTAAATGAAGACTATTGAAACCCTGTTTTACAGAGTTCCAACTGCCTACTTGATAAGTTATTCAGTTGTTACTCAGTTACTATTAGGCTACTAATGCTTGCATTTCCCTGTGTCAGGAATGAGCTTATGGGCATTTCATCATGCAGCCACAAATTTGTTTAGAAATACTAGCTTAATTTCCTTACCTGGCTCAGAAGCACACTGTACATAACTTGTCCTGGAGGCATTACGTCATGATCATGGATCATGTATGATATTATATATAAAGAAGCATTGTTCACTGTGTAACAGTGACCATATTATTCTTGCAGACGTTTGTTGTTGCCCTTGCTGGTCCTTGGGTTGATGATCTTACTGGCAGTTGTAACCCTTAATTGGTTTGAGACTGAATCACAGATGCCTTTGGCATGGCACGTGGATCCCAACCACCGAAAGGTAAGGCTCTTCATCGATGTTTGTAACCGTTCAGCGTTGACTTTATAATAATTTTATTTAACTAGGCAAGTCAGTTAAGAACAAGTTCTTATTACAATGTGAACATTACAAACGGCCAAACCCGGACGACGCTGGGCAAATTGTGTGCCGCCGTATGGGACACCCAATCACGTCCGGATGTGAGACGGGCTGGATATGAACCAAGGTCAGGGCATCTCAGTGCCTCTTGCACTGAGATGCAGTGCCTTAGACTGCTGCGCAACTTCAGGAGCCCCAAAATAAAGGGGTAATCTGCTGTTCAAACAACACAGGGATGGGGCTGGAGAAATGTAACCATATGGGTGCAAGGACTAACCATTCATGTTGTTAAAATTATAGTTTTAACCATGTTTTGAGGCTATACCGTATTTGTTTATAAACAATGGAGTAAAACAAGCTTATATTTTGAGTTCTGATGGGGTGTATAGTACAGTTGAGCTAAGCTCATGAGGCATTTATAAGTTATTCTTCAAGAATCAATGTGTCGTTATCATGAATTGAAAAGACCAAAAATGGATTTATCAATTGTAGATAGCTTCTTTTAATGTGTTTATTTATAGTGGTGCATTTGATACAATTATATCTTTCCAGCTTGTGCACTCTTTTGTACGGGGTGTTCTTTTGAACCAGTGCAGACCAGCCTTTGCCAGAAAGGGAGTAGAAGCAAGGCTCCAGAGCTCTAGTCATGTGACTGATCCTTTCCTGTGGCGGGACACACTGCTGACTCGAGAGATGTTCAAGTACCCCCCACCATTCGGGTTCCGTGACATGCATGGCAAACTGAAGGATGTCCTCAACCTCCTCCCTGCTCAACCAGAGCAGCTGAAGAAAGAGTGCAGACGCTGTGTGGTCTTGGGAAATGGAGGAATCCTCCGTGGCCTTGAGCTGGGCGCCCTGCTTGACCAGTTTGATGTTGTCATTAGGTGAGACTATACCTGCTTTGTGTACCTGGATTTTCAAATGGCTCATCTCTAGACCAGGCAGTGAATTCACCTTTGACCGGCAATTTATTGTCGCACATTAAGATTACGGTCACTTTATTGGTCAAATGCATACAAGGTCCAACCGAAATAACTTCCGCTTTTAACCCAACCCCTCCGTAAGACACACATACATGTACATATACAGGCTTTGGAGAGCTGCCACACTAGGCACCGGGGAGCAGTTGTTGTGGGGGTGTTAAGTGCTTTGCTCAAGGCACAATGGTAGGCAATGGCATCTAGAATTTGATACCAGTAACCCTCAGGTTGCCAGCTCACTTCCCGGTAGATTTTCCACTTTTGACCCAGAATTCGAACTAGCAACCCTCTGGTTGTTGGCTCGCCTCTCTAACCATCAGGTTACTTGCCGTCCCCTGCTGCTTATCAACAGGATGAGACTTTCTGTGGAACAGAAGTCATCACTATAATGATAACATTTCTAAGTAAGAAGGGTAGAACTGTTATAGTATATCATTGTTGATTCATCCAAAGAGTGACTGGTTACATGAGTGGACCTGTGTCACGTTGACATTCTGTTCACTGCACCACAGGCTCAATAGTGGTCCTTTGAGGAACTACAGTAAAGACGTGGGGAACCGGACCTCTATCCGGATGAGCTACCCAGAGGGAAGCCCCAAGGTCTGGGAAGATGTGGACCCTGAGCTGCAGTTTGTGGCGGTGGTCTACAAGGCTGTAGACTTCAAGTGGATCAGAGCAATGATCAATAGACAGAAAGTTGTGAGTTGTAAAGCCCACCACCAGAAACATGAACAAAATATTAATTTAAAGAGAATGAAATTAGGTAATGTGTAGGCATAGTTGTTGAAATTTTAATAAGGAGCACAGACATGGCTGAGTGATTTGAAATGCAAGTTCAGACACTGCCTACTACTTTACCTAACATTAGATTTGTTTTTGTTTCAGTCCCTTTGGGACTGGCTGTTTTTCTGGCAGAAGGTGCCAGAGAAGATTCCAGTAGACTTATCAAAGTTCCGTTTATTGAATCTGGAGATCATCAGGCAGATGGCGATGGACCTGTTAGCCTACTCCTCCCCACAGAAACGCCTCTGGGGCTGGGACCAGGTCAGACAACCTTTCACCAGTTAAACAGTGCATATTACACCATTACACTGAAGACTTACAAAACATATTCATACCCTAACTAAACTGAAATTAAAGGAACAATAATAAAAAAAAAGCTTTGATGTATAGACATAATGGGCCGTTTTGGAAGAGTTCTCTACTAGTCGGACATTCTATGCACATAATCATCCCAATTGGTAGAATGTTTATCTTTGCCATCCCCTGGCAAGATAAAGGAGACTCAATATTGACTGTTCAAATTGTGGGTGTAAAAAATGTGTCAATGCCTTTTCTGTAAACTGATGGTTCTGCTAGCAACCAGCAGCAATCTTTACCTGTAGCACAGGAGAGGGCCGTGCCTGTTTTCTAATACACTGCTCAAAAAAATCAAGGGACCACTTAAACAACACAATGTAACTCCAAGTCAATCACACTTCTGTGAAATCAAACTGTCCACTTAGGAAGCAACACTGATTGACAATAAATGTCACATGCTGCTGTGCAAATGGAATAGACAACAGGTGGAAGTTATAGGCAATTAGCAAGACACTCCCAATAAAGGAGTGGTTCTGCAGGTGGGGACCACAAACTACTTCTCAGTTCCTATGCTTCCTGGCTGATGTTTTAGTCACTTTTGAATGCAACAACCCAGCAGCAGGACCGTTACCTCCGCCTTTGTGCAAGGAGGAGCACTGCCAGAGCCCTGCAAAATGACCTCCAGCAGGCCACAAATGTGCATGTGTCTGCTCAAACGGTCAGAAACAGACTCCGTGAGGGTGGTATAAGGGCCCGACGTCCACAGGTGGGGGTTGTGCTTACAGCGCAACACTGTGCAGGACGTTTGGCATTTGCCAGAGAACACCAAGATTGGCAAATTCACCACTGGCGCCCTGTGCTTTTCACAGATGAAAGCAGGTTCACACAGAGCACATGTGACAGTCTGGAGACGCCGTGGAGAACGTTCTGCTGCCTGCAACATCCTCCAGCATGACCAGTTTGGTGGTGGGTCAGTCATGGTGTGGGGTGGCATTTCTTTGGGGGGCCGCACAGCCCTCCATGTGCTCGCCAGAGGTAGCCTGACTGCCATTAGGTACCGAGATGAGCTCCTCAGACCCCTTGTGAGACCATATGCTGGTGCGGTTGGCCCTGGGTTCCTCCTAATGCAAGACAATGCTAGACCTCATGTGGCTGGAGTGTGTCAGCAGTTCCTGCAAGAGGAACTTCCCCAGACCTGAATCCAATTGAGCACATCTGGGACATCATGTCTCGCTCCATCCACCAACGCCACGTTGCACCACAGACTGTCCAGGAATGGACAGATGCTTTAGTCCAGGTCTGGGAGGAGATCCCTCAGGAGGCCATCCGCCACCTCATCAGGAGCATGCCCAGGCGTTGTAGGGAGGTCATACAGTCATACAGGCATGTGGAGGCCACACACACTACTGAGCCTCATTTTGACTTGTTTAAAGGACATTACATCAAAGTTGGATCAGCCTGTAGTGTGGTTTTCTACTTTTAATTTTGAATGTGACTCCAAATCCAGACCTCCATGGGTTGATAAATTAGATTTCCATTGACAATTTTTGTGTGATTTTGTTGTCAGCACATTCAACTATGTAAAGAAAAAAGTATTTTATAAGAATATTCCATTCATTCAGATCTAGGATGTGTTATTTTAGTGTTCCCTTTATTTTTTTGAGCAGTGTACATTTTGTATTCACTGTCCTCTAACTTGACATTGTTTGCTCTCCTCTTTGTGCAGAACGTGCCCACCATGGGCATCTCAGCCCTCAACCTGGCCACCTACCTATGTGACGAGGTCAGCCTAGCAGGCTTTGGTTACAACCTCAGCCAGAAGGAGACGCCCCTGCATTACTATGACAATATACCCATGACCGCTATGCTGGGGCAGAACATGCACAACGTGGACCGTGAAAGGGCTCTCCTCCGGAGCCTGGTGAGGGAAGGGACTGTATCAGACCTCACAGGGGGCCTGCACTGCACCTTCTGCCCCAGCTGAAAGAGACTGATCTGGGCCCGCAGTGCAGCTAGCGACACACCAACGATCTACCTTCCACTGACTTATCATTCCAATACTTTTCACCCTGGAATTCAAAAAGTTGATTTGAGTCTATGGATCTGGGTACTTGACTGCAAACTCTTCTATGTTCTAGTGCATGCCAGCATATTGAATCTGCATGGACTAGATGTGCTGACATGATGGGGAACAGTGAAGCTGTACACTTCTCCCCTGCGCAGTTGAAAACGACAAGCCTAAATCCTTCTATAAGGGAAGTATTATCACTGCAAAACTTAAATGTTTTTTGTATTTATTAAGAGATCATGTATAATTACTTAATTAAATCTTAGCATAAAGTTGATGCTAAAAAGTGTACAAACACTTAAATATTGTGATTAATAAACAGATGTACTAACAACAGATAATTAACATTACCTTTTTTATGCTTTCGATTTCAAGTTGAATGTTTAGTTTGTCCACAAGATGTCTGAATTTTGTTGTGTTTTTACATTTTTCTATTGTAATTATTAGATTGTTTTTATTATAATAATGTATGTTGTCAATGCTTGACTTGGACTAAGATGGGAGCCGGTACTAATTATATTTACAATGGGGCAAAAAAATATTTAGTCAGTCACCAATTGTGCAAGTTCTCCCACTTAAAAAGATGAGAGCGGCCTGTAATTTTCATCATAGGTACACTTCAACTATGACAGACAAAATGAGAGAAAAAATCCAGAAAATCACATTGTAGGATTTTTAATGAATTTATTTGCAAATTATGGTGGAAAATAAGTATTTGACCTCTCACTTTGGTACAAAGAGAAGATTCAAATGGGAGGCAGGCCTACACACAAACTATAATGTATGGGCCATTTGCTAAATATTTTTTATAATTTAATTAGCAGTCACCATTTTTATTTTATTCCAGGCTTTATTAAAGAATTCCACAAACGGAAATACACAAAGGACAGTTTCTCCTCATGGCTCAGCCACATAATGCCAGGGTATATCTGGTGGGCTTTCTCCTCATGGCTGAGCCACATAATTCCAGGGTATATCTGGTGGGCTTTCTCCTCATGGCTGAGCCACATAATTCCAGGGTATATCTGGTGGGCTTTCTCCTCATGGCTGAGCCACATAATTCCAGATTATATCTGGTGGGCTTTCTCCTCATGGCTGAGCCACATAATGCCAGGGTATATCTGGTGGGCTTTCTCCTCATGGCTGAGCCACATAATGCCAGATTATATCTGGTGGGCTTTCTCCTCATGGCTGAGCCACATAATGCCAGGGTATATCTGGTGGGCTTTCTCCTCATGGCTGAGCCACATAATTCCAGGTTATATCTGGTGGGCTTTCTCCTCATGGCTGAGCCACATAATGCCAGGGTATATCTGGTGGGCTTTCTCCTCGTGGCTGAGCCACATAATGCCAGGGTATATCTGGTGGGCTTTATTCTCATGGCTGAGCCACATAATTCCAGGTTATATCTGGTGGGCTTTCTCATCATGGCTGAGCCACATAATGCCAGGGTATATCTGGTGGGCTTTCTGGAATAAGGACACGTGCATAATGTGGTAGAAAGGGCCATAGAGGATCATATTAATAGAATTCTCTATTTCTTTGAGGTCACAATAGTTAAATGGTGTTTCCTCTTCCATTCCACCACAATACCGACCTGTTTCAATACACAGAGACAATATCCCTAATCTTACATAGCGATCTCTTGCTTTTCGGGAGGTTGTACATTATATTTCTTACACAGAAATTCCCCCTTAATGAAAGGGTTTATGATTTAATCTCCTCCAATTATTTATTTTCATATTGCATCATCAGTTGTGTTTTAATAGTGTCTATGTCTCACTTCATTTGGTTTTCGTACAACTGTTCACAGTCAGACTGTTGGAAAATGTCAGACATTTCAGTTGTCCAGGCTCCCCCTATAGAGAGATCCCATTGAAAAATGCTGCTGGCTATTCTGGCAATTGGCATATCCAAAAGTCTATTCCAAAGTCTCACCATACACTCCTTCCATCTCACCTCACAGGAATCCCAGCCCATGTCCCAGTTATTTCCAGTATAGGTGCAAACTTGTGGAGACCTAAAAAAATAACGTACTGCTCTGTTATGGACGTGTTCATTTTTGAGATACCTCTTAGCACCCCACACTCCTGCTGAATGGTCCAGGACAGGACACACGCATGTCTGATACAGTTTGGAGTACGTAGCATAACCAATATCTTTGAGTGCTTTTGTTTTTCCTAGAACTCCCCCAGGAGCTCTACTTGCTGAGTCGGCCCGGGCAGATGTGCCGTATAGAAAGGTCATATGTTCATCAAAATAAAGACCAAATATTTAGAATGGCTAGTAACCTTGCATTTCTTCACTAAAACACACCTGAAAAACGCTTCTCTTGGTACCCGGTTTTCTAAAATGCAATATCTGTATGTTTTTCTGATTGATCATGCGTCTCCATCTTTTGCAATAATTGACTGTACATAATACCATTTTCTGTAGGTCTTGTTCGGTTTCTGCCATTAAAATATCATATCTTACTCCAATATTTTACTGTTTAATTTATTTTGCCAAATCATTCATAAACATAGCAAACATAGTCTGATAAGGCATCTCCTTGTTTTACACCCAAGAATGTGGGAAACCAATCTGTACCATGTTGATTAACATGCAGGTAGTTAGTGCTTTGTAGAGAGACTGGTTTGCGTGATAAAATTTCCCATCCACCCTGTCTTTATCAAACTATAGGCTTAAACAATGTATATTTGTCATGGAACATATCAGAACCCTTTTCATTTGCCTTTGTAGTAGACCAAAGGGGTTCAATTCCCCCTGCAGTAATTCTATTCTTCCATTAGATGGAGTGGAAAGAACAGTAGTCTGCTATAAGTATCATACATGGGCTCCCGAGTGGTGCAGCGGTCTAAGACACTGCATCTCAGTGCTGGAGGCGTCACTACATACACCCTGGTTCTGTGGTGGTGTTTGTGGCTCAGCGGTCTAAGACACTGCATCTCAGTGCGTCACTACAGACACCCTGATTTGATTCCAGGCAGTATCACAACTGGCCCAAAAAATAAAGGGAACACTAAAATAACACATCCTAGATCTGAATGAATGAAATATTTTTATTAAATACTTTATATAGTTGAATGTGCTGACAACAAAACCACACAAATGATAAATGGAAATCAAATTTATCAACCCATGGAGGTCTGGATTTGGAGTCACACTCAAAATTAAAGTGGTAAACCACCCTACAGGCTGTTCCAACTTTGATGTAATGTCCTTAAAACAAGTCATAATGAGGCTCAGTAGTGTGTGTGGCCTCCACGTGCCTGTATGACCTCTCTACAACACCTGGACATACTCCTGATGCGGTGGCGGATGGTCTCCTGAGGGATCTCCTCCCAGACCTGGATTAAAGCATCTGCCAACTCCTGGACAGTCTGTGGTGCAACGTGGCGTTGGTGGATGGAGCGAGACATGATGTCCCAGATGTGCTAAATTGGATTCAGGTCTGGGGAACGGGCAGGCAAGTCCATAGCATCAATGCCTTCCTCTTGCAGGAACTGCTGACACACTCCAGCCACATGAGGTCTAGCATTGTCTTGCATTAGGAGGAACCCAGGGCCAACCGCACCAGCATATGGTCTCACAAGGGGTCTGAGGATCTTATCTCGGTACCTAATGGCAGTTAGGCTACCTCTGGCGAGCACATGGAGGGCTGTGCGGCCCCCCAAAGAAATGCCACCCCACACCATGACCGACCCACCTCCTAACCGGTCATGCTGGAGGATGTTGCAGGCAGCAGAACGTTCTCCACGGTGTCTCCAGACTGTCACGTCTGTCACATGTGCTCTGTGTGAACCTGCTTTCATCTGTGAAGAGCACAGGGCGCCAGTGGTGAATTTGCCAATCTTGGTGTTCTTTGGCAAATGCCAAACCGCCTGCATGGTGTTGGGCTGTAAGCCCAACCCCCACCTGTGGATGGGTTAGGGCCCTCATACCACCCTCATGGAGTCTGTTTCTGACCGTTTGAGCAGACACATGCACATTTGTGGCCTGCTGGAGGTCATTTTGCAGGGCTCTGGCAGTGCTCCTCCTGCTCCTCCTTGCACAAAGGTGGAGGTAGCGGTCCTGCTGCTGGGTTGTTACCCTCCTACGGCCTCCTCCACGTCTCCTGATGTACTGACCTGTCTCCTGGTAGCGCCTCCATGCTCTGGACACTACGCTGACAGACACAGCAAACCTTCTTGCCACAGCTTGCATTGATGTGCCATCCTGGATGAGCTGCACTACCTGAGCCACTTGTGTGGGTTGTGGACTCCGTCTCATGCTTCCACTAGAGTAAAAGCACTGCCAGCATTGAAAAGTGACCAAAACATCAGCCAGGAAGCATAGGAACTGAGAAGTGGTCTCTGGTCACGACCTGCAGAACCACTCCTTTATTGGGGGTGTCTTGCTAATTGCCTATAATTTCCACCTGTTTTCTATTCCATTTGCACAAAAGTATGTGAAATTTATTGTCAATCAGTGTTGCTTCCTAAGTGGACAGTTTGATTTCACAGAAGTGTGATTGACTTGGAGTTACATTGTGTTGTTTAAGTGTTCCCTTTATTTTTTTGAGCAGTGTATATTAGGGCTTCAAAAACTTGTTTTCATCATCCCAAGCTCCTGTTCCAGCACAGGATTAGTTCTATAGTCGATAATGATTAACATTAGAATTGATGTGTGTGTTTAGGATGTTCGCTCAGGTCAAGTTTTCCCTAGGGTCCCAAACTAGCAAACATGTCCCCTTTTATTTCATACATAATGTTCTCTTCATCACGATGGGAATACATTTATTTTTTAAGAGAGCACATTGTTAAACTATCTTTAAAATGGAACATTATTAAATTAAATCTACACATTCAACAATGTGTTGGTTTTGTATATCACTGTTTTCAGATGAGATTGATTCCTGGCCGCCACCGCTTGCTTTCCATTTGCTCTGCCTCTTTTTCTCCAGACAGACAGAAGTTGTATATACAGGATACTGGTGTTTCCTCTCCGGCTCCAGACCCAATTTTAAGGACTGTAAAAGCCTGAACGGTTTCCAGCTTCCAAAGCTTAGCAACGCTAGAAGAAAACAGATTGTCAGTGAAAGCAATGTGCTCGGGTAAATACCTTGAAAACCAGGTTTTCCTGTTTCTAATGTTGTTAGATATACTATTCATTTATATAAAATATCTACTATTAATTCAAATTATCCTCTGTATGAGAAGTGAAAGTTAAGTACTTATTTTCTTGATAATACAGCACATCGGCCCTTTATTACAGGATCATTCAGTTAATCTATTGGAATATATTTGCAATTACGTCGTGACTTTTGTTCCCTTTTAGAAAAGTAAGTTATTTTAATATTTGTAACTTGTTAATGTAAAGTACGTACTTTGTTGAAAAGGCACAAGGTAATGTAATGCAGAACAACATCATTCAATCCTCTCTGTTGACCTTTGGATCCAGTATCCTATGCAAATAGACTATACAAATTACCATTACACATTTTTAAGCTGTCACCAAATTCTATTAAATGGACTGGAAAATACTGATTGATTATCTTGTAGGCCACCAACAGTGGTGATCTTGACAAGTCCTTTCTATGACGTGCCTCAAAAATATGTATTGTAGTCTAGGATTAAGAGAACACAACACATGAACACATCAAGATTTAGACACATATACACGAGGTAGATTCAGATAGAAAATGAAATGACGTTCTTTCATGATCCTAGTCATAATTACAACTTTGTTTTGAGGGAAGCTTGACAGCTGCTATAAGCTGTTTAAAGGTGTAACGTGTAATTGTTGTGTGAGATTTAAGTTGGCAGTACTTGAGATAATGATTTAAAGATGTTAGAGGTGTTTAATGATCATGCATATCCATTGAAATAAATTAACAACAGTTCCTTTATTTTTGGTTAAAAAGTGCTTGATTAGCACACAACAGTCAGAGATTTGTCATTAGAAAAGGCCAGCTGAAAGGGAGGTCACTTTTAAATGTGTCAATCTGGGATATTTTAAAATACTGAGCTCAGGTAGCAGACAATAACCCATGTAACTTAATTAATATTTCAACACATAAAAACAGTTGCTGAATAAAATACCATTGCTATGTCATTTTAAGTTATCTTGTAATCAAATATATGTTCCTAGAGCTTTCACTAGTTAGCTTCCATCAAGCAGAAATTACCAATCATACTATAAAATAAAAAAAACCTGTATGTCATTGAAAAGGCATTGGGGTTCATAGTTGAATAAAACTGTTATAATCACTGTTATGAATGGTTATAGTCACTGCTGTCTCTGCCTCCAATTGTCATATGATTGAACAATCTGATTTCATCCACCAGACATGTTTTCCTGTTTGCTTAAAGAACATCAATGCTGTCTCCCACTTTTAACTGTTCAAACATCAACCGAATGAGATTCATTCCAACTCACGACGGGCAGAAACATATCCATAACTGGAGATTCTTGATATTTCTGCTAGCTCAACAGGTATCAAGTAGGCCTATGAAATTAGGTCCATCATACTGTATGTCCAAGTGACTGGTTGTAGTCTCCCCCAGGAGTGACCTTGAATAACCTCAATAACAGAGCTGTAAAGAATTTCTTTTGTTCAAGGGCCTTGTTATAAAGCCTGGCTCACGCCACCGATGTTGTGAGAATTTTACTCCTATAAGAGACGAAAAAGAATGTATCAGGCATTGAAAACACAATCTCTTGTGGGTGCATATCAAGACGAAATAGAACTGTAAAAATAAAGCATGCAAATCCGATGACTTCATAGGTGCAGAGTTGTCTATGTAAATACAAGGGGTAGAAGAATATAACCCATACCAGTAAAGGAACTGCTTGGTCAGATCAGATGTAGTATACAACTGAGTGGGACACAACAACATTCTTTCTCCCTCTCTTTAGCGTTGGATGCAAACCAACCAAAATATTTTCCTTAATGTGTCTACAAAAAAGACAGCTCCTTCTTCCCCATCTTTAACACATGGTAGGGAATTGTAACATTTGTTTATGACTTGATGTTTGTTCGTTGAAGACTTGACTTTCAAAACTCTGATTCCATTGCCATTCATTTGTTTTCCAAATACTTCTGAAAATAGGTCTTCCAGTTTGCATGTGAATATCCACAAAACAGTGATTTAAATAACATGTTGATAAAATGTGAAATATAAAGTATTAATTAAGTGCTAGATTTGAAATGTTATTGAAAAGAGTTCCAACAAGTAGACAATAAGGTCATTCAGAGCAGAGTGCAGGGCTTTAAGCAAGCGCAGGAATAAGTTCTAAATGTCTTTAATAAGTATGCATTGGGAAAAAGTTTTTTTTTATCCCCTCTAAAGTTTCCCCTTAGACTCACTGGCTCTCTCTGACAAAGGGATTTCTTTCTTTCACAGAGCCCACCCCTCTCTCCCCCTCCCTCTCTCCCCCTCCCTCTCTTTCCCCGGCCTCTGTAACAGCTGCTGCTCAGTGCTGTATCCTGAGAGAGTGATGATCAGTGTATTTTTTTTTTCAAAGTGTTTTTTTGGAACAGATGGCCAGGGGAGAACTGGGGAATGTGCCAGTACCGCACTGGGGAATGTGCCAATTCCTGTAGCGAGTGAGTTCTCTGGGCCCCAGCTCGCGTGCCTTCACCCTGCCCTCTGCCCTGAGTGGCGCCAGCAGGACTTCCCAACTAGCGTTACGAACATCTGGTGTCTGGGACTGCCAGGAAAACAACCGCTCAGCTATTGAATGTGCTTCATGCTAGGGAAACACATTAGCTCCCAGTGAGGAAGAGAGAGCTAGAGGGAGCAGAGAACTGGGAGTGCAGGGAAAAGTTGTATGCATGTAATTATGTTGGATATGTAATCTATGAACAAACACCTAATTCATCATTATGTTATATTAGACACGTTTTTTTATCTTTAAGAAAAGTGTTTAAATGTTTGCATCAACTTTGATGTAATTTGCAATTTACAAAATGTATAGATTACAGTAGTTATTTTAAGTGAAAAACAACTTGTTTACAGTTTTTAAGTTCAGGGTAATCAACCTATTGTGTGATGTTACTATGTTATGTTATGGGTTTTGGCAATAGGTGAGTTGCTAAATGACATTTAAAACATTAAATTACAGATGGCTAAATGTGTGTTTAAAATGTAGATTATATTGTTTTATTTAACCTTGATTTAACTACACAATTATAGATTAAATTAGATTCATTTATAATGTTGTTTCACCATGAAAGATGGGAGGAAAAGGGGGGGAATGGATGAGAGGGTGACAGAGGAATCTGGAGAATAAATGAGAGAGATTAAGTGACAGAGGAGAAGAATGACAGGGGACAGATGAAGAACTGGGAGGAGAAGAGGACTGATGGGACAGTTTGAAGAACTGGGGGAGGAGAGGACTGACAAGACAGATGAAGAACTGGGAGGAAGAGAGGACTGATGGGACAGATGAAGAACTGGAGGAGAGGACTGACAGGGGACAGATTAGGAACTGGAAGGACAGTAATTGATAGATCAGTGTGAAGAAGTTAATGTGTAAATGAATGTTCTCCATACTTGGGTCTCATCCATGCATTAAAAAGCTTGTTGATTTATAGAGAGGCCATGGAGATGTGTGGATCCAGAAGAGAGCTGGAGGAAGTTCAGCCTCAGTTTACATGACTCCCAGTGTCATAAAACACAAAGGCATCAATCACCCCTTTTATTCATCAGGGGCACTTTTTATTCTGTTCTGGACAAAAAAACTGGCAAAACACCCAGTTCCCTTTCAAACACGAGTTGATGATGATTTAATTTAATGGGATCCTTAGTAGGCAAAGGAATGCCCGTCTTAATTGGAGAGAGTGTATTCTTCCCTCTTTTGTTGTCGTTATTGTTAGAAATACCATCTCTCTGTCTGTCACATTGCCCCATGTTTTTCTATTTGCAGCTTCCTGATCAGTCAATGGGAAGTTTTCACTGTATTGCATTAGTAGACAGGGCAGATCTGCCAGTTTTGACTAGCAGGTTAGGGGAACTTACGCAGCAGGTTATCGTCCGGATACAAATGCCCAAATGATTGGAATAATTGACCTATAGAAATCAGGGCATTAAAATCAAACTGTGTTTTAACTAATAGAAACATCACCATGTGAAGATATTTGTAAAAATGAATGCATATATTATAGGTACTTAGTTTTATTAGTTGTATTAGCAGTTTTAGTAGTTGTAGCAGTAGTTTTATTCGTTGTAATAGTAGTTTTATTAGTTGTTTTAGTAGTTGTATTTTTATTAGTAGTTTTATTAGTTGTAGTTGTATTGGTTGTAGCAGTAGTTGTATTAGTTGTATTGGTAGTCGTATTAGTAGTTTTATTAGTTGTATTGGTAGTTGTATTAGTAGTTTTTTTAGTTGTATTAGTTGTATTGGTAGTTTTATTAGTAGTTTTATTAGTTGTAGCTGTAGTTGTAGTTTTATTAGTTGTATTAGTAGTTGAAGCAGTAGGTTTTATTACTTGCATTAGTAGTTGTAGCAGTAGTTTTATTAGTTGTATTAGTAGTTGTAGCAGTAGTTGTATTAGTAGTTGTATTAGTAGTTTTATTAGTTGTAGCTGTAGTTGTAGCTGTAGTGTTATTAGTTGTATTAGTTGTAGCTGTAGTTGTAATAGTTGTATTGGTAGTCATATTAGTAGTTTTATTAGTTGTAGCTGTAGTTTTATTAGTTGTATTAGTAGTTGTAGCAGTAGTTGTATTAGTTGTATTGGTAGTTGTATTGGTAGTAGTTTTATTTTATTTGTAGCTGTAGTTTTATTACTTGTATTAGTAGTTGTAGCAGTAGGTTTTATTACTTGTATTAGTAGTTGTAGCAGTAGTTTTTTTTAGTTGTATTCATAGTTTTATTAGTTGTATTCATAGTTTTATTAGTTTTATTAGTTGTATTCATAGTTTTATTAGTTGTATTAGTAGTTGTATTCATAGTTTTATTAGTTGTATTCGTAGTTTTAGTAGTTGTATTAGTAGTTGTAGCAGTAGTTTTATTAGTTGTAGCAGTAGTTTTATTAGTTGTAGCAGTAGTTTTATTAGTTGTAGCAGTCATTTTATTAGTTGTAGCAGTAGTTTTATTAGTTGTAGTAGCAGTTGTAGCAGTAGTTTTATTAGTTGTAGTAGTAGTTTTAGCAGTAGTTTTATTAGTTGTATTAGTTGTATTTGTAGTCGTATTAGTAGTTTTATTAGTTGTAGCTGTAGTTGTAGCTGTAGTTTTATTAGTTGTGTTGGTAGTTGTATTAGTTGTATTAGTAGTTGTGTTAGTTGTATTGGTAGTTGTATTAGTTGTAGTTGTATTAGTTGTATTTGTAGTCGTATTAGTAGTTTTATTAGTTGTAGCTGTAGTTGTAGCTGTAGTTTTATTAGTTGTGTTGGTAGTTGTATTAGTTGTATTAGTAGTTGTGTTAGTTGTATTGGTAGTTGTATTAGTTGTAGTTGTATTAGTTGTATTAGTAGTTGTAGCAGTAGTTTTATTAGTTGTGTTGGTAGTTGTATTAGTTGTATTAGTAGTTGTGTTAGTTGTATTGGTAGTTGTATTAGTTGTAGTTGTATTAGTTGTATTAGTAGTTGTAGCAGTAGTTTTATTAGTTGTGTTGGTAGTTGTATTAGTTGTATTAGTAGTTGTGTTAGTTGTATTGGTAGTTGTATTAGTTGTAGTTGTATTAGTTGTATTAGTAGTTGTAGCAGTAGTTTTATTAGTTGTGTTGGTAGTTGTATTAGTTGTAGTTGTATTAGTTGTATTAGTAGTTGTAGCAGTAGTTTTATTAGTTGTAGTAGCAGTTGTAGCAGTAGTTTTATTAGTTCTATTAGTAGGTGTAGCAGTAAATTTTATTAGTTGTAGTAGCAGTTGTAGAAGTAGTTTTTATTAGTTGTAGGCCTATTAGTAGTTGTACAACAACTATTTATACTGTTAAGATAAGTTGTTTTATTTTCATTCGTATTATTTCATTGTTATTATTATTAGACAGTAGTTGCCATATTATTATTGTGACTAAGTGTTGTTAGTTTGTATAGTTATTTTTTTATTTGGACACTTGAAAATGAGAATGCATGTCAAGAGATTTCATCCTGCAAAATGTCAAACAAAATAAAATAAATCAATAATGCGATTCTGCTAAGTTTTCAATGCTATGTCATCAATTTACCAGTCCTTCTAAAATGTCTGATAGATTTGTTAGTATGTGACATGACAGTGTAGGAGGAAGGATGTTAAATGAGCAGAAAGAAAACCTCCATTCATGTAGCTTTATTTTAAAGTCAAATATCCATGACCAATGATTTAATTGGCCTTGTATGGTCACCGGTTGCTCTTTATCAATGGCCTTGTTTATAAGCATAGTTGAATCCACTGAAATATGTTTCATGTTATTGATATGCTATATTGCAATAAACACATTTGAAGGAGAAGTTGGCTTTGACTTGGCTTTCCATTCCCTCTCTGTAACTACTGATGCCTCAGAGGCCATGCTCTTCTTTTGATAGCCTTTAACTTTAAATAAACTTATTGCAATGCCTCAGCAATGTCTCCAAACGTGTGCTTGAATATTTTTCACTTTCAGGAGTCCATTTCCATGTCAATGTCTCACCCCACCTAGTCATTGCAACATGAGGCCTTCAGCCAAAGAAGACATGCACAGGATAAAATCTCAGGCCAGACCGTCGTAGGGCAGTAGCCTAAATACTGCATCCCCCTCCCTCCTCCTCTTCCCTAGATCCAATTTACCTTTCTCTTCTTGGAGCGTCCCTCGGCCTGCAGGGTGCGGGTGCACTGCTCCACGCACTCTCTGAAGCTCATGTTGCCGTGATCTGGGGTGTAGTCCAGGTCTGCCAGCTGAGCTAGCGACAGGATGTAGTTACAGGCGATTCTTAATATAGCCAGCTTTGACAACTTCTGTCCATAGGAGTAGCAGGGCACCTGTATAGGGTTAACATTTGGTTAGGCTAAGGAGGCCCATCATACTGATATGAGAGTATGGTAGAACCAAGTTGAGGAAGTTTTCAGTTAAGCTACGGTATGCATGCTCTTTAGATACAATTGCCGGTGTCAGGTGATGTCATGTGACAGTTTTCCAACATATCTTTCTAAGTGCCAAAACAGCTGGTGATGACATGACCCAGTAAAAATGGTTCACAACGACTTCTCTAATTTAGTTTTCAAAGGATAGATATTCCATGTTGGTTTTGGTCAACTAAGAGTTAGTTTTATTTGATATTGATATTTCATACTACACCTACAAGTATCAGACCAACTGGACTACCTGGAGTGTGAAGAGCTTTGTCATTAAGAAGCCTGGTCCCTGTTTCATATGCATTTGACATATTTTCCTGTCATTGTGAGAGGTGTCCTGTGGATATGATTTCCACTGATATTTTGATTGCATATAAATTACATGAATAGACTATTACATAGGCCTGCAGAAGGGGAACAAGTTTTGGGGGGGCCAGACAAATAATTGTGTATGTAGAACAGAATAAGAATCAGAGTGACAATTCAACTGTTTGGACTGACATGTCTTACAGACTGTTCTTTCTCGTATCTTTAATGTAGCAAACTGAGCACATATTTTGAACATAATGTCAATAATACAAAATTGTAAATTGTTGACACTAAAATGAATTTAATAAACTATAATAAACTATAGAAGGGGCCATACAATTTATACTCAAGTGGGATATATTAGCCTACATTCATACTCAAGTATGATATATTATGATGACATTCACAGTTATTTTAATAATTTCCATATCTCCATACAGTGGCATACTGAAATGGGAATTTAAGTGCAAAACGTTACTCGGAGTTCAGCATGAACATCACATTTTGAACAAGAGGCGTCATTGTACGGATTGTTTGTTTAGTGAATTCAGTGTTAATACCTGCTTTCTCAGCGCCTCAAAGGCTGCACTGATGGTATGCACCCGGGTCCTCTCTCTGGCATTCGCCAGTAGCCTCCGTGTCTGCTGAACGGCTTTGATCTCAGTGACGACGCCAGACGTTTCTCCTAGCCGTTTCTTTGGCGATTCAACCGGGTCGCTGCTATTGATGTAGGGTGTCTGAGAGGCTGAGGAGAGGGACTTCTCAGAGCGCTGGCACAGGACGATCCGGGACTGTAATGTGTGATCAGTCCCAAATGACTGTTGATGGTCATAACTTGTAACATGCGGGAATGTGCTGAGAAAAGAGTCTCTGCTTGTCGGTGTTGACTCGGATAAAGGCTGTGACTGTGATGATGGGAGCTTCCCAGTAACTGTTGATGGTAAAGCATTTATCCTCATGTCAAGAGCAGTATTCGGGTTTCCAGATGAAATAATGGATTTCTCCACAGATAGAACTGAACCAGGGTCCTGTAGTCTTTTTTGGACAATGTTTCTACATGTCTCTTCCATCAGTTCCCCCATAGAATCGTCGTCCATTATTGAATCATATTGGAAATGTTTGACTTCATCACTGGTGACTCGTTTGGGGTCCCGACCTTTCCGTTTAAACTTTTTATTCCCAGTTGAATCCTTTGCATTGATTGTCTTCCAGCCATCGCTGAGTAGATGTGGATTCCTCATTTCTACACAAAAAAGGCACTATTGAAAACCGACAGCACTGCCTTAATTAATATCGCGAAAAAGTACAATACTATTATATTGTAACTTAATCAATAAAGTATAGCCAGACAAATCCCTATGCAATGTAGCACTCTGATTAAAAGCATCGACAGGCTTACTTTAAATAACTCAAATAAAGAATAGACCGCATGTGCAGGCGCGTGTTTCTCCCGTGGATTCCGCGTCTTCTGGAGCCATCAAAATTGGCAGCATTTTTTTGTGAATGTGCTCTGAGTTTCATCTGTTTTAGTTTTGCCTCAGTTTACATAGAAGCCCTTGTCGGTGAGATAAGTCGCCACGCCGCCGACAGCGAGAGACCGCCCAAAATATCTCTAGCCGTGCGTAATAACATATTAAACCACTGATTACGCGCATGGCTACTTGGTGACTTTTATGGACATGCCAACAGAAGGACAATTATAATTGCATTTCAATAATTATCGTCATAAATTCAGTTTAATAACAACTTTTTTTATTATATCACAATCTGTATGCCTTACAACTTAGGTCTAGGCTATAAGCCTCCTAGAGCTGGGGAGCATACCCATCATATTATTTTTGTTCTTCATTTAGCAAGCAAAACTTGTAGTTAAGTGCACAATGGTGCACATGGTAACCGCTAACAGTGTAACATAGACTATTTTGATGTGTCTAGATAGCAAAGAAAGATTTTGGAACAGGGCAGACAACGGGGGACAGTCCAGGAAAAATCCACCCAAAACCACTCATTCCTATAATTTAGTGTTACATAACACTAACATGTTATAACAATATTTTTTGTGAACACTTTTTTTAAAATTTGGTCGCTATAATAAGTTTGGTAGTGAAAAAATCGTGGAAATCTGTTGTTAGCTAAATCGACTACAAAACCCACAATGCAATGCTCGGGCTGGCAAGCTAGCTCGCAAACGTAGCTACAAAATAATACCAAAGTCAATAGCTAGTTATCTCTAAAATCGCCTAAACAAACTGCACTATCAATTTAGGGGACTACAATCTCACCATGTTCATCCTGCAGATATATGTTCCTCGCCGAATGTAGTCTGACATTCGCAAAGGTAATGCAATGCACCCTGGACTGATGAGGCACACAGAGAGGAGAAATGTGTTAGACCCTCTGTTAAATTACAAATTTTTCGTGATGGGAATATCGCATTCGAGAGAAGACAACCTCCCGCGTTATGACATCGGCCCGTATTGACTATGTATGATATACGTTTTCGCGATCTGAAAGTCGTATTCTTATTAACTTCAAGTGTAGTGAGAGCGGCTTTATCGCAATCATAAACTATCAAACACATGGTTTGATGACATTCCATTCGCTCCGTTCCAGACATTTTTATGAGCTGCCCTCCCCTCAGCAGCCTCCATTGTAACACTATATATACAAAAGTATGTGGACACCCCTTCAAATGAGTGGATTTAGCTATTTCAGCCACACCCGTTGCTGACAGGTGTATAAAATCGAGGACAGAGCCATGCATTGCTTTTCTTTCTAACAAGTCAGTTCCTCAAATTTCTGCCCTGCTAGAGCTGTCCCGGTCAACTGTAAGTGCTGTTATTGTGAAGTGGAAACATCTAGGAGCAACAACGGCTCAACCGCAAAGTGGTAGGCCACACAAGCTCACAGAACGGGGGACCACTGAGTGCTGACGCTTGTAGTGCGTAAAAATCTCCTGTCCTTGGTTACAACACTTACTACCAAGGTCCAAACTCCCTCTGAAAGCAACGTCGGGAGCTTTGTTGGGAGCGTCATGAAATGGGTTTCCATGGCTAAACAGCCACACACAAGCCTAAGATCACCATGCGCAATGCCAAGTGTCGGCTGGAGTGGTGCCAAGCTTGCCGCCATTGGACTCTGGAGCAGTGGAAATGCATTCTCTGGAGTGATGAATCATGCTTTACCATCTGGCAGTCTGACTGACAAATCTGGGTTTGGCAGATGCCAGGAGAACGCTACCTCCCCAAATGCATAGTACCAACTGTAATGTTTGGTGGAGACGGAATAAGGGTCTGTTGGGCTGTTTTTCATGGTTCGGGCTAGGCCCTTTAGTTCCAGTGAAGGGAAATCTCAGCGCTACAACATAATGATATTCTAGACGATTCAGTGCTCCCAACTTTGTGGCAACAGTTTGGGGAAGGTCCTTTCCTGTTTCAGCATGACAATGACCCCGTGCACAAAGCGAGGTCCATACAAAAATGGTTTGTCGAGATCGGTGTGGAAGAATTTGACTGGCCTGCACAGTGCCCTAACCTCAACCCCATCGATCACCTTTGGGATGAATTGGAACGTCGACTGCAAGCCAGGCCTAATCACCCAACATCAGTACACAACTACACTAATACTCTTGTGGCTGAATGGAATCAAGTCCCTGCAGCAATGTTCCAACATCTAGTGGAAAGCCTTCCTAGAAGAGTATAGCGGCAAAGGAGAGACCAACTCATGGGTCTTCCAAGATGGCGTAGCAGTCGGACGCGTTTCTTTGTCTTGTCTTGTCCCATCCTGTACCTTTACACCGGATCATTGCAGCTAGCTAGCTGCTATCCGAGTGGCTACTCCTGGCTAACGTCTCTGTCCCGAAGCAAGCATCAGTTAGCCTGGAGCTAGCCTCGTGCTAGGCCCATCTCCCGGCTAGCAAAAGAGGTCAACCAGCCGATTCTTTGGCTAAAATACCTCTTTTGCCAATTGGCCTGGACCCTTTACTACCAATCCATCACGACTGGTCTGCCGATGTAACCGGCCAAGGTGGTCTCAATAGGCTCTTCCGTTGGGATGTCGCCGGATGCCCATCTGCTATCCCCGGCCCGCTAGCTGTCTGAATCGCCGTGTCTCTAGCTCGCCTAGCGTAGCAGCAACTACAGTATTGTCTCCCTGACTCATCTAGTGCTACTCATTGGATCCTATGATCACTCGGCTACACATGCCTCTCCCTAATGTCAATATGCCTTGTCTATTGCTGTTTTGGTTAGTGATTATTGTCTTATTTCACTGTAGTGCCCCTAGCCCTGCACAATATGCCTTAGATAGCCCTTTTGTTCCACCACCCACACATGCGGTGACGTCACCTGGCTTGACTGGTGCCTCTAGAGACAAAACCTCTCTCATCATCACTCAATGCCTAGGTTTACCTCCACTGTACTCACATCCTACCATACCCTTGTATGTACATTATGCCTTGAATCTAACGCACTAGACGACCAGCTCTTATAGCCTTTAGCCGTATCCTTATCCTACGCCTCCTCTGTTCCTCTGGTGATGTAGAGGTTAATCCAGGCCCTGCAGCCCCCAGCACCACTGCCGTTCCCCAGGCACTCTCATTTGTTGACTTCTGTAACCGTACAAGCCTTGGTTTCATGCATGTTAACATTAGAAGTCTCCTCCCTAAGTTTGTTTTATTCACTGCTTTAGCACACTCCACAAACCCTGATGTCCTAGCCGTGTCTGGATCATGGCTTAGGAAGGCCACCAAAAATCCTGAAATTTCCATCCCTAACTATAACGTCTTCCCACAAGATAGAACTGCCAAAGGAGGCGGAGTTGCAATCTACTGTAGAGATAGCTTGCAGAGTTTTGTCATACTATCCAGGTCTGTGCCTAAACAATTCAAGCGTCCACTTTTTTCAAATCCACCTTTCCAGAAACAAGTCTCTCACAGTTGCTGCTTGTTATAAACCCCCTTTAGCCCCCAGCTGTGCCCTGGACATCATATGTGAATTAATTGCCCCACATCTATCTTCAGAGTTCGTACTGTTAGGTGACCTAAACTGGGATATGCTTAACACCCCGGCCATCCTACAATCTAAACTAGATTCCCTCAATCTCACACAAATTATTAAGGAACCTACCAGGTACAACCCTAAATATGTAACCATGGGCACCCTCTTAGATATCATCCTGACCAACTTGCCCTCTAAAAACACCACTGTTGTCTTCAACCTGGATCTCAGCAATCACTGCCTCATTGCCTGTGTGCGTGATGGGTCCGTGGTCAAACGACCACGCTCCATCACTGTCAAACGCTCCCTAAAACACTTCAGCGAGCAGGCCTTTCTAATCGACCTGGCCCGGGTATCCTGGAAGGATATTGACCTCATCCCGTCAGTAGAGGATGCCTGGTTGCTCTTTAAAAGTGCTTTCCTCGCCATCTTTAATAAGCATGCCCCATTCAGAAAATGTAGAACTAACAACAGATATAGCCCTTGGTTCACTCCAGACTTGACTGCCCTTGACTAGCACAAAAACATCCTGTGGCGTTCTGCATTAGCATCAAATAGCCCCCGCGATATGGAACTTTTCAGGGAAGTCAGGAACCAATATACTCAGTCAGTTAGGAAAGCTAAGGCTAGCTTTTTCAAACAGAAATTTGCATCCTGTAGCACTAATTCCAAAAAGTTTTGGGACACTGTAAAGTCCATGGGGAATAAGAGCACCTCCTCCCAGCTGCCCACTGCACTGAAACACTTTCACCACCGATAAATCTACGATAATCGATCATTTCAATAAGCATTTTTCTACGGCTGGCCATGCTTTCCAGCTGGCTACCCCTAGCCCGGCCAGCACCCCCTGCAGCAACTTGCCCAAACCCATCTAGCTTCTACACCAAAATCCAGACAGCTGATGTTCTGAAAGAACTGCAAAATCTAGATCCATACAAATCAGCTGGGTTAGACAATCTGGACCTCTCTTTCTTAAATTATCCGCTAAAATTGTTGCAACCCCTATTACCAGCCTGTTCAATCTCTCTTTCGTATCGTCTGATATCCCCAAAGATTGGAAAGCTGCCGCGGTCATCCCCCTCTTCGCTGGGGGAGACACTCTACACGACTGTTATAGACCTATAACCATCCTGCCCTACCTCTTCGAAAGCCAATTTAACAAACAGATCACCGACCATTTAGAATCCCACCGTACCTTCTCCACTATGCAGTCTGGTTTCCGAGCTGGTCATGGGTGCACCTCAGCCACGCTCAAGGTCCTAAACGATACCATAACCGCCATCAATAAAAGACAGTACTGTGCAGCCGTTTTCATCGACCTGGCCAAGGCATTGGACTCTGTCAATCAGCGCATTCTTATCGGCAGACTTAATAGCCTTGGTTTCTCAAATGACTGCCTCGTCTGGTTCACCAACTACTTCTCAGATAGAGTTCAGTGTGTCAAATCAGAGGGCCTGTTTTCCGTACCTCTGGCAGTCTCTATGGGGGTGCCACAGGGTTCAATTCTTGGGCCGACTCTGTTCTCTGTATATATATATATGATGTCGCTCTTGCTGCTGGTGATTCTCTGATCCACCTCTACGCAGACGACACCATTCTGTATACCTCTGGCCCTTCTTTGGACACTGTGTTAGCAAACCTCTAAACAAGCTTCAATGCCATACAACACGCCTTCCGTGGCCTCCAACTGGTTTTAAATGCTAGTAAAACTAAATGCATGCTCTTCAACCGATTGTTGCCCGCACCCGTCCACCCGACTAGCATCACTACTCAGGACGGTTCTGACTTAGAATATGTGGACAACTACAAATACCTAGGTGTCTGGTTAGACTGTGAACTCTCCTTCCAGACTCACATTAAGCATCTCCAATCCTAAATTAAATCTAGAATCGGCTTCCTATTTTGCAACAAAGCCTCCTTCCCTCATGCTGCCAAACATACCCTCGTAAAACTGACTATCCTACCGATCCTTGACTTCGGCGATGTCATTTACAAAATAGCCTCCAACACTCTACTCTGCAAACTGGATGTAGTCTATCACAGTGCCTTCTATTTTGTCACCAGAGCCCCATATGCTATCCACCACTACGACAGTGGTATGCTCTAGTTGGCTGGCCCTCACTACATATTCATCGCCAAACCCAGTGGCTCCAGGTCATCTATAAGTCTTTGCTAGGTAAATCCCGCCTTATCTCAGCGCACTGGTCACCATAGCAACACCCACCTGTAGCACGTGCTCCAGCAGATATATTTCACTGGTCATCCCCAAAGCCAACACTTCCTTTGGCCGCCTTTCCTTCCAGTTCTCTGCTGCCAATGACTGGAATGAATTGAAAAAAAAAATCACTGAAGTTGGAGTCTTATATCTCCCTCTCTAACTTTCAGCATCAGCTGTCAGAGCAGCTTACCGATCACTGTACCTGTACACAGCCAATCTGTAAATAGCACACCCAACTACCTCATCCCAATATTGTTATTTATCCTCTTGCTCTTTTGCACCTCAGTATCTCTACTTGCACATCATCATCTGCACATCTATCACTCCAGTGTTAAAACTAAATTGTAATTATTTCGCCTCTTTGGCCTATTTATTGCCTTACCTCCCAACTCTTCTACATTTGCACACACTGTACATATAATTTTCTATTGTGTTATTGACTGTACGTTTTTTTGTTGTGTAACTGTGTTGTTGTTTTTGTCGCACTGCTTTGCTTTATCTTGGCCAGGTCGCAGTTGTAAATGAGAACTTGTTCTCAACTGGCCCACCTGGTTAAATAAAGGTGAAATAAATAAATAAAATAAAAACTCCATATTAATGCCCATGATTGGTAATGAGATGTTCGATGAACATGTGTCCACAACTTTTGGTCATGTAGTGTATGTTATACCCACCTAATTTTTGCCTGCTTGAACAGCAATAGCTCAGATACACATGAAAACATAAAATTACCCAGGGAATAGGTAGAACATCGCTCAGAGATGCACAAAAACAATGGAACATTCAAAATGGGTGAACCTTTACTTTAAGTACTATGGAAGAAGTTAGTACAATGCTGCCACCTACTGCAGAAGAACACAAACAAATAAAATTTTATTGGTCACATACACATGTTTAGCAGATGTTATTGCGGTGTAGCGAAATGCTTGTGCAGTAATATCTAACAATTCACAACAATACACACAAACTTAAAAGTAAAATAATGGAATTAAGGAATATATAAATATTAGGATGAGGATGAGTGGCATAAACTAAAATAAAGTATAATAGAATACAGTATATACATATGAGATGAGTAAAGCAAAAATATGTAAACATTATTAAAGTGACTAGTGTTCCATTAAAGTGGCCAGTGATTTCAAGTCTATGTATATAGGGCAGCAGCCTCTAAGGTGCAGGGTTACGTAACGGAGTGGAAGCCACCTATTTATGGCTATTTAACATGGCCTTGAGATAGAAGCTGTTTTTCAGTCTCTCGGTTCCAGCTTTGATGCACCTGTACTGACCTCGCCTTCTGGATGATAGCGGGGTGAACAGGCAGTGGCTCGGGTGGTTGATGATATTTTTGACCTTCCTGTGACATCGGGTGCTGTAGGTGTCCTGGGGGGCAGGTAGTTGGGCAGACCGCATCACCCTCTGGAGAGCATGCAGTTGGCGTACCAGGAGGTGATACAGCCCAACAGGATGCTCTCAATTATACATCTGTAAAAGTTTGCCAGGGTTTAAGGTGCCAAGCCAAATTTATTGAGCCTCCTGATATTGAAGAGGCGCTGTTGCGCCTTCTTCACCACACTGTCTGTGTGAGTGGACCATTTCAGATCGTCAGTGATGTGTACGCCGAGAAACTTGAAGATTTCCACTGCGGTCCCATTGATGTGGATAGGGGCGTGCTCCCTCTGCTGTTTCCTGAAGTCCACGATCAGCTCCTTTGTTTTGTCGACATTGAGTGCAAGGTTATTCTCCTGACACCACACTCCCAGGGCCCTCACCTCCTCCCTGTAGGCTGTCACCTTATTGTTGGTAAGCAGGTCTAGTACTGTCATGGGTGAATAGGGAGTACAGAAAGGGGCTGAGCATGCACCCTTGTGGGGTCCCTGTGTTGAGGATCAGCAAAGTTGGGGTCTTGTTTCCTACCTTCACCACCTGGAGGAGGCCCTTCAAGAAGTCCAGGATCCAGTTGCAGAGGGTAGGGTTCAGACCCAGGGCCCTGAGCTTATTGATGAGTTGGATGGTACTATGGTGTTGAATGCTGAGCTATAATCAATGAACAGCATTCTTACATAGGTATTCCTCTTGTCCAGCTGGGATAGGGCAGTGTGTAGTGCGATGGGGATTGCATTGTCTGTGGATCTATTGGGGCGGTAAGCAAATTGAAGTGAGTCTAGGGTGTCAGGTAAGGTAAGGTGATATGATCCTTAACTAGCCTCTCAAAGCATTTCATGATGACAGAAGTGAGTGCTAGGGGGCGCTAGTAATTTAGTTCAGTTACATTTGTTTCTTGGGTACAGGAACAATGGTGGACATCTTGAAGCAAGTGGGGACAGCAGACTAGGATAGGGTGAGATTGAATATGTCCGTAAACACTTCAGACAGCTGGTCAGCACATGCTTTGAGTATGTGGCTAGGGATGCCGTCTGGGCTGGCAGCCTTGCGACGGTTAACACGCTTAAATGTCTTACTCACATTGGCCACAGAGAAGGAGAGTCCACAGTCCTTGGTAGCAGGCTGCGTTGGTGTCTCTGTGTTATCCTCAAAGTGGGTGAAGAAGGTGTTTAGCTTGTCCGGAAGTCACTCTCACGTAGGCCCTTTCTGCCTAAAATGTGAATGTCATATTTGAAGGTATTACTAAATAGATCAGTTGGTTGGTACACACACAGAAGTTCAAAAAATATTTGGAACAAATACAGCCTTTCATGTAATCCAAGATAACTATTTAATACATTAAAAATGTAGGCAGTGACCTTATATATAGACAGGCTTTAATGTTATAAACATTTTCGGGAGTAAAGAGATACACACAGGCTTGGGCTCTTCTTTATTTTCTATTTAACACAAAGGCCTCCAGTTGTTCCTGGGCAGAGTGCCAGCCGCTGAGCGACCTGCTGCTGCTTCCTCCTGATATTAAATTCCTCTGGCATGTACTCTGCCCTGGCTGACGCCAGGCCGCCACCAGGTCTCAAGAGTAAATATTTCCAGCTGACACTGTTGCTGTGCTGCTCTGGTGAGGTAATTAATACTTTTTTGTAAGGATCGTACAGTTAAAATATAGTTTTCATCATACTCATTTGGAGGCACATTGTTTTGTTCATTTGTTTTCCTCTTTCCAACAAATACTATATTAACTGTTACTTTGTCACATTACACTGAATTATCTTTTATTGGACAATTGATGAACAGGAGTGGATCTTGAACCAGCATTACAATGTGTCATAAAGGTCAAGACCACTTGGCAGACAGAGGTTGAAATAAACTTAAAGTTGGCTATTATGTCTCACTTTTTTGACCATGAGATTACCTTCTTAAAAATACATAATTTTCGTTTTTAATACTGAAAGAATATATTGTGACGTTTACGGGGTTCCCGATCTTATTATATTACTAGCTTAAAGAACAAATTAATGGAGAGAGAATCATAGTTAATGCCAACAACAGCCATTTTAATGTTACACTGCACAAGGTAATGGGGAGCTGCACAAAACAACCTAACTAGCCATACCGTAACTCACAGTCCAGAGGGAAGTATCCCCCCAGAGAGATAATCACGAGAGAGCCAAATGGGGCTCTCCCCACTAGTTATATCCACACTAATTCGGGGATATTAACCACTCAAAGTTGGCCTTAGTGGGAGTGACCTACTCTGGCCCATGGTTTGCCCACCCTACCCCAGATGGGTTGCTACAATATTTATTCAACATAACGTTTATGAACGCAGATTGGTTCTTGGTTTGGTTCTGCTAATTTATAATGCTACTGCTGCAGAGATAGGTTGTCTAGACTCAACAAAATAACCTGATAAGGCTTGTGGCGGTATTTATTTGAGAGGGGTAAAGATAAAGATTTTGTTGGGCGCCAGGCAGGTATTAGAAAAAAAAGAGTAGAATAAGAGAGTACCACTACCAGACCCACACACATCAGCAGAAGAGACTGCCTAGAGTGTAGCCTGAGGGCCCTGGGAGTGTGGTGTCAGGAAAATAACCTTGCACTCAATGTCGACAAAACAAAGGAGCTGATCGTGGACTTCAGGAAACAGCAGAGGGAGCACGCCCCTATCCACATTGATGGGACCGCAGTGGAGCAGGTGGAAATCTTCAAGTTTCTCGGCGTATACATCACTGACGATCTGAAATGGTCCACCCACACAGACAGTGTGGTGAGGAAGGCGCAACAGCGCCTCTTCAATATCAGGAGGCTCAAGAAATTTGGCTTAGCACCTTAAACCCTGACAAACTTTTACAGATGTATAATTGAGAGCATCCTGTTGGGCTGTATCACCGCCTGGTACGCCAACTGCATGCTCTCCAGAGGGTGATGCGGTCTGCCCAACTACCTGCCCCCCAGGACACCTACAGCACCCGATGTCACAGGAAGGTCAAAAATAACATCAACCACCCGAGCCACTGCCTGTTCACCCCGCTATCATCCAGAAGGCGAGGTCAGTACAGGTGCATCAAAGCTGGAACCGAGAGACTGAAAAACAGATTCTATCTCAAGGCCATGTTAAATAGCCATCAATAGGTGGCTTCCACTCAGTTACGTAACCCTGCACCTTAGAGGCTGCTGCCCTATATACATAGACTTGAAATCACTGGCCACTTTAATGGAACACTAGTCACTTTAATAATGTTTACATATTTTTGCTTTACTCATCTCATATGTATATACTGTATTCTATTCTATTGTATTTTAGTTTATGCCACTCATCCTAATATTTATATATTCCTTTATTCCATTCTTTTACTTTTAGGTTTGTGTGTATTGTTGTGAATTGTTAGATATTACTGCACTGTTGAAGCTAGGAACACAAGCATTTCGCTACACCGCAATAACATCTGCTAAACATGTGTATGTGACCAATAAAATTGTATTTGTTTGTGTTCTTCTGCAGTAGGTGGCAGCATTGTACTAACTTCTTCCATAGTACTTAAAGTAAAGGTTCACCCATTTTGAATGTTCCATTGTTTTTATGCATCTCTGAGCGACGTTCTACCTATTCCCTGGGTAATTTCATGTTTTCATGTGTATCTGAGCTATTGCCGTTCAAGCAGGCAAAAACTAGGTGGGTATAACATACACTACATGACCAAAAGTTGTGGACACATGTTCATCGAACATCTCATTACCAATCATGGGCATTAATATGGAGTTTTTATTTTATTTATTTATTTCACCTTTATTTAACCAGGTGGGCCAGTTGAGAACAAATTCTCATTTACAACTGCGACCTGGCCAAGATAAAGCAAAGCAGTGCGACAAAAACAACAACACGGTTACCCCCAAAAATGTTGAGTCAATAACACAATAGAAAATTATATGTACAGTGTGTGCAAATGTATAAGAGTAGGGAGGTAAGGCAATAAATAGGCCATAGAGGCGAAATAATTACAATTTAGTTTTAACACTGGAGTGATAGATGTGCAGATGATGATGTGCAAGTAGAGATACTGAGGTGCAAAAGAGCAAGAGGATAAATAACAATATTGGGATGAGGTAGTTGGGTGTGCTATTTACAGATTGGCTGTGTACAGGTACAGTGATCGGTAAGCTGCTCTGACAGCTGATGCTGAAAGTTAGAGAGGGAGATATAAGACTCCAACTTCAGTGATTTTTTTTTTCAATTCATTCCAGTCATTGGCAGCAGAGAATTGGAAGGAAAGGCGGCCAAAGGAAGTGTTGGCTTTGGGGATGACCAGTGAAATATATCTGCTGGAGCGCGTGCTACAGGTGGGTGTTGCTATGGTGACCAGTGCGCTGAGATAAGGCGGGGATTTACCTAGCAAAGACTTATAGATGAACTGGAGCCAGTGGTTTTGGCGACGAATATGTAGTGAGGGCCAGCCAACTAGAGCATACCACTATCGTAGTGGTGGATAGTATATGGGGCTTTGATGACAAAATAGATGGCACTGTGATAGACTACATCCAGTTTGCAGAGTAGAGTGTTGGAGGCTATTTTCTAAATGACATCGCCGAAGTCAAGGATCGGTAGGATAGTCAGTTTTACGAGGGTATGTTTAGCAGCATGAGGGAAGGATACTTTGTTGCAAAATAGGAAGCCGATTCTAGATTTAATTTAGGATTGGAGATGCTTAATGTGAGTCTGGAAGGAGAGTTCACAGTCTAACCAGACACCTAGGTATTTGTAGTTCTCCACATATTCTAAGTCAGAACCGTCCAGAGTAGTGATGCTAGTCGGGTGGGCGGGTGCGGGCAACAATAGGTTGAAGAGCATGCATTTAGTTTTACTAACATTTAAAACCAGTTAGAGGCCACGGAAGGAGTGTTGTATGGCATTGAAGCTTGTTTAGAGGTTTGTTAACACAGTGTCCAAAGAAGGGCCAGATGTATACAGAATGGTGTCGTCTGCGTAGAGGTGGATCAGAGAATCACCAGCAGCAAGAGCGACATCATTGATATATACAGAGAAAAGAGTCAGCCCAAGAATTGAACCCTGTGGCACCCCCATAGAGACTGCCAGGTATGGACAACAGGCCCTCTGATTTGACACACTGAACTCTATCTGAGAAGTAGTTGGTGAACCAGACGAGGCAGTAATTTGAGAAAACAAGGCTATTAAGTCTGTAAGGTAAGGCAAGGATGGTTATAGGTCTATAACAGTTGTGTAGAGTGTCTACCCCTTCATAGACACAAAGGCCTTAAAAATGTCCACAATCTTCTCGGCCACATGTCATTAGTACACCCCACCTCAATACAGTTCAAATAACAATTACACAACTTACAATAAACCTCACTTTTAACTCAAATGTCCACCCAAATACTTGTGGCAGGGCAATAATAGCCCAGCTCTAATGAACTTCAATGGGAATTGCATTTGAAAAAAATAACGTCTGGTTGCAGAGTAAAACACTGGAAAATAGCGGGGAGAGAAAGAGAACAAGAGAGATCTTAGCTGTGGTCTTTAGGCGTGCCGCTGTCCTGTCTGACCGTTCGATAGTTTGTTGGTTTGTATGTCAAAGCATGGCAACAATGTTGCTACTAATCCATGCGATCCATAACCGGCACGGTCCCAAACGATAACAACCACGACCTAGAACTGTCACACCGATGATTGAGTTAAATACTTTATAAACTACACACGGTGAAAATAAATCAAATTTCTGCAGCATAGCACACACAATGAAACTGTCGCGCCAACCAAGAGCTCCTCCCCAAAGAGCTGAAAAAGCTGTCTTTATTTCCTCCTTCCTTACTGCTGATGCTCTCTTAAAGTGGCAGCCCACGGTGAAGGCTCCGTGCAGGATTTCGCCACACTCCTCCCCCCATGAAAAAACAAAGCCTGTAGAAACAGAGAGGATGTAGGCTTTGTTCATGTTCCTGCTACACAAATCCAGGGAAGTCCTCATCATTAGAGTCATCCACGAAGAGGTCCTGCAGGTGTTGCTTTTGCCAGAGATCCAGCTCTTCTGCCGTAGGGTAGCAGGGCTTT
Organism: Oncorhynchus gorbuscha; assembly: GCF_021184085.1. Taxonomy (NCBI): domain Eukaryota; kingdom Metazoa; phylum Chordata; class Actinopteri; order Salmoniformes; family Salmonidae; genus Oncorhynchus; species Oncorhynchus gorbuscha. The sequence continues at coordinate 21,747,811 of NC_060195.1, forward strand.
AGGTCAACAACATGCACTGTCCTGACATCTTCCCCAGTGTCCTCCAAACAGACCAAGTAATTCACTGGTCCCAACTGCTGCACTACACGGTATGGACCTTTCCATCTCAAAGCTAGCTTGGCAGTGAACTTCTTAGACACCTTTGACAGATGATGTGACATGTGGCATCAAACGCTGGGCAGTCAAGTGAAACATTCAAACTTTGCAAGACTCTGTCCATCGGGACCTTTTAGTGGTCTTCCCAGGTGGAGTTCGGCGGGAGTGACCCCAGAAGTCTCCTGCACGGCAGAGTTCAGTGCAAGGCGAAATTCCGGAAGATGCTGATCCCACCTTGTGTGCTGATCCCCCACGAATGAAGCAATCATCACCTTCAGGGTTCGGTTTACCCTCTCGGTCAGGTTGGTCTGAGGATGGTAGGCTGTGGTCAGCTTGGCAATTACACCCCAGTAGGTACAGAGCTCTTTGTAGATTCTTGATATGAACTGCGGACCTCGGTCAGAGAGGATTTGGTCTGGAATCCCAAATCTGGTAAAGGCCTCCCTTCGCAGAATTAGAGCAATGGCTGATGCAGTGACTTTGCGGAGGGGAAACCACTCCACCCAGTGTGTGTAGTAGTCCACTACCACCAATAAAAATTAATTCTGGGTCCCTGGCTGGGAGGAAAAGGTCCCATGAGGTCAATTCCCAACATTTAATTTGGATGGTTCACCACGGTCTGCTGCATTTTCCCGGCAAGTCTGCCATTGTCTGGTTTGTATTTCTGGCAGACTTCACACTGCTGTACAAACTTCCGGGTATCAACCCACATGCCTGGCCAGTAAACCACCTCTTGTATTCTTCGATAACTCTTAAAAACTCCAAGATGGCCACTCATGGGATTAGCATGATAAACTTGGATTATCTGGTCACTCAATGTAGAGGGAATGAAGACAACGATAATGGGTGCTGCGTATTCCATCTCCTCTTGGAGTTTTTCGATACACTTTATCCTGAATTATGCTATACTTATCATTGAAGCAACTCTTGGAGTCTTCTTCAGACAGACTCTTGTGGATCGCCATGATGGCAGCATCCTTCTGCTGTGCTCTCTGTACACTCTCATCATCCAGAGGAAAGGAATCATCCAGACATTTAGCGGTAGTATAAGTACTGCATAAGGGAGGACAATCATTGGCAGTCTCTGTAATCCGAGAAAGGGCATCTGGTACAACGTTCAGTTTTCCTTTGCGATACTCAATGATGAAGTCAAACTTCTGCAGTCTGATAGATCAGCGAATAACACGGCTGTTGGTCTTGCCTGATGCCAGAACCCACTGCAGAGCAGCGTGGTATGTGACAACGGTGAAGATCTTCACCTCCAAGTAGTAGCTCCATTTCTCCAAAGCCCAGACCACAGCGAGGCACTCCCTTTCATTCGTTGAATAATTCCTCTCGGCTGAATTAAGGGTGCGACTTGCATAAGATAGACCTTCTTCTGTTCCAAGTCCTGTTTGTTTAGCCAAGAATGCTGCAAGTCCTGTTTGACTTGCATCCGTGTACACAATGAAATGAACATTCAGGTTAGGATGTCCAAGCACTGGAGGAGTAATAAGACTGTTTTTGAGTGCTTCAAATGCACAGGGGTCCATTGGAATTTCACAACTTTCTTCTTAAGGTGGTTGAGGGGTTCGGCAACCTTTGAGAAGTCAGGCACAAACCTGTGGTACCATCCAGCCATACCCAGAAACCGCTGAAGGGATGTGGGAATTGGGAATTCCTGCACGGCTGCAACTTAATACCTTCAGCATTAACCACATGACCAAGGACCTTGAGTTCTGGCAGACAGAAACAACACTTCAAGTTCAAGGTCAAACCTGCAGCCTTTAGTATGTCTTGCAGATGATCCGCGACAGAGGAGGAGTAGATTATGATGTCATCCAGATACACAAGACAATTTCTACCCCTCAGATCTCCCAGGACAGTCTCCATCAACCTTTGGAAGGTTGCTGGAGCATTCTTCAAATCAAAAGGCATGACTTTGAAGGAGTACAAACCAACAGGGGTGACAAAGGCAGTCTTGTCCTGACTAGCGGGATCCATTGACAGCTGCCAATAGCCACTGTTCAGATCCAGATTACTAAAGATGGATGCTCCTGCCAGAGATTCCAGTATGTCATTTATTTTTGGTAGAGGGGTAGCATCGCTTTCTGTTATGGCATTCGGCTTCCTGTAGTCCACACAGAATCGATATCCACCATCTTTCTTAGGAATCAGGACAACCGGAGAAGCCCATCCGGAAAAAGAAGGTTCCACAATTCCATTCTCCAACATGCTTTTGAGCTGTTCATTGAGAATTGCCAGTTTTGTAGGGGACAGCCTGTAGGGACGCTGCTTAATGGGGACCTCATGCCGGGTATAGATTTTGTGTTTGAATACGGTTGTACGGCCGAGTGTAAGAGTACAGACCTCACTGTTCATGTCCAACATCTGGGAGAGCTAACACCTTTCATCATCCGAAAGACATGCCTGTTCCACCGCTTGTTTGATGTAGAAATCAGCATCAGGTTTGCTTTTGCTCTCGGATAGAAGGGGGGGTACGGCGGTAATCAGGGTGATAGTTGGGTTCTCGGACTTCACTGGTGGAACATGTTTTTGTCTTTGTCTCTTTATATTTTCTCTGTCTCTGACTTGACCTTGTCCGGACTCTGCATAATGTAACAGGCTCCAGCCTGAAATCAGTGCATTACCAGGTTGAAATGGGAATAGTCAGAGTGCAGCCGATAGGAGGGTTTGGACATAGAGATGGTCAGTCCATTGAAGAACAGGAAATCTAGTCTAAGGACTACAGCAAATGCAAGGCTTGAATCTGCAAGAATAGTCACAGGAAGGTTAATAGTCTCACCATGCAGTTTTATAATTATACCAATCCAGCCCATGGGGGTGGTAGGTTCTCCATTGGCCAAGTACAATGGTCCCTCCTCCCATGTTCGTAGCTCCTCATGAGGTAATGCCATGTTCTGCCAAAGGGCCTCTTGCATCAGGGTGTAAGATGCCCCTGTGTCGATTATGACCTCTCCAGTTCCTAACAGTCAGAGGAACCAATAGTTGTTGCAGAATAGGAATAAGACCGCTAGTTGTGCTGTCTAAAGGCTTTATGGTGGGCATTAAAGCTGACCCAATTGTATGCAAGCCACCACGCCTGTCTAGACTTTCAGTCTTCTGTCCTTTCTGAGCTTTTCCTGAATCCTGATGCTAGACATAGAGGGGGCAAGAATCTGGAGGATGTTGGACTTTACACCTCCAACATATAACTGGACTTTTGTCCTGGATCTTGGGTACAAATATCTGAGATGGTTTAGCCCCACGTCCCAAGAAGCACCAGATCATCCACGTTCTGCACACGTTCTCGAAGTTGACTAGCAAGGCGGGGAACCATGTTCTTAAGAAGGAGTTTTACCATCTCCTGCTCAGTAATGTCAGCCTTCCATCTCCTACATAGAACTTGATAGGAGAAGGCAAAGTCCCATATTGGCTCTGTTTCACCCTGGACTCTGTTACGAACACGTTCTGCCAGTTCATCCCCATAGTCCTCTGAGAGGAAGGCTAAGAGGAATATTTTTTCAAACTCCTCCCAGGTTGACACATGTTTACGGGCTATCTCCCACCAGTCTCTTGCTGTATCATAGAGAACACTGCGGAGGGTGGCAAGAACCTCCAAGTCAGTAAGGGGCCGGATAGAAAGAAAATCATTAACTTAGATAAGAAAAACAGTGGATCAACATCATCTTCTGGGCTGCCAAAAGTGGGGAAAAGAAGTTTGATAGGGAGGGAGCGCTCTAGAGGAGACATGACAGTGGCAGCGGGAGTTCTATTGTTTAACAGTATCTTCAGAGGGGCTTTTGTAGTGCTACCTGTTCCTATTCCCTTACTGGCCAAGCCAGTGGCAGAGGTAAAACCTAAGGGAGGTGCAGAAGATTTGTCCAGAAGGGAAAGTACTGTATTACCTCCTGGTGCAGCTCTTCCATTTGAAGGTCTGTGGCCTTCTGTGCTTTCCCCACCTCATTAACGGTGTCCTTTTGACTCTGTTCAATCAAAAATCGTAGTTCCCCTGTGAGAGAGTTCTTCATGTCCTCCATAACTTCCTTCAGATAAGAACACACTCCCTTCACAACAGAGGCTGACTCCTCTGCTCTCTGTGTTTGTTCCTCCTCAAGAAAGATCATGACTTGATGATGATTAGTTTCCATTTGTGTTTTGAACCGGTGCAGTTTCCCTTGAATATCCTGCTTCAGAGAATCTTGTAAATATTTCTGTCTCTGAACAATTTGTTTTCCTCCATTTGACAGGGAAGGTAGAGGGTAAGCATCCAACCTCCGCTGCACATCTGTCTGATGAGCCTCCACACATTCACTAAGTTTGCGAATGGCATTCTCCTGCATTGTCAAACTATGATTGGTGTGTGTCCATTGATGTTCCATTTGTCCAGTGATCACAGAGACACCTCTCCCATTCTCTCTGGACAGGGTAACAGGAAGGGTTTTAGGGTGGAGGGTTATGGTGGAGATGTTATAGGTGAGCCGGAAGCCTGGGGATTAGGGTCAGTGCTATCCAACTCCATTAGTCCATCGAGTCCTTCCACAATGAAAGAATCCTGACCATGATTACCATCAGGTGTATCGGTGTCCTGTCTGACCGTTCGATGGTTTGTTGGTTTGTATGTCAAAGCTTCGCAACAATGCATGAATGAATCCATTTGATATATCCAAACTGGTGGAGAGAGTGCTGAGTAAAGTGAAGGCTGTGAGGATCACGAGAGGCGGGCTTGTTTAGATTTTTTTGTTCTTCTGAGGATCAGAGGGAGCGTGTTGCCTCTCACCCGGTTTGATAAGTTTGATGTGTCCTGTGTGCCTCTTCGGAACAGGGCATCCCTCAAGGGGGTAATATCTTGCAGTCATTAAAAATATTCCTGGAATGAATGATGCTCGTCAGATGAATCATGTGGTTGATGAAGAAAAAGTCTTCTTGTGTTTTTTAAATATGGAGTCTCTCATTACTCAAGTGCATTTGGGATATATAAACTACCAAGCCAGAACATGTTCCAAGACCATCATTGTAAAGCTTTTGGATATGTTTCAAGTGTTTGCAGAATGGAGAAACCGAGATGTTCAAGTTTAGGAAAAGATCATATCATGTGTTTTAAAGTGATGAAAATGTGACATGTTGCAATTGTGGTGGTAACCATGAAGCCATGTCTTTGGAATGCCCAACAAGGGTGAAAGAGAATGAGGTTTCCAAAGTCAGGGCTGTTCAGAGTATTTCATATGCAGCTCCTGTTAAAAGGGTTGAGGATTCAAATGGTTCTCCTGAAGAGTCCATGGTGGTGGATAGGCCTTCACTGAAGGCTGCAGGGGGTTGCCCTTCAACAGCAGGACCCAGATATGTTCAAGGTTAAGCAGGTGGACTTTGTGGTATTTATAGCTATGTTGATTAATGGCACTCCCAAGGTGGAGAGACAGTCCAGGAAAATAGATATTGTGGATGTGGCGGAACGGTTCCTGGCTCTAAAAGAGTTCTCGGCGGAGGGGTTGCATGGAGTATTGTCAAAAGCCGTACCACCCTCTCAGGTCATAGAGCCCGAGAAGAAAGATATGGAGATTTGAAGGAAGGAAGAAGTAGGGGTTTTTGTGTTGTCAATGTGTTTTTTTGTTTTATTTTGGGTTGATTAAGTTAGGTTTCCCTATCACATATGTGATATATATATATTTTTTTACCCAGTACAGCTTTTTGGTTTGTAGTGTGCCATAAAATGCACAGAAGAAGTTTGTTGCGAAACCCAGGCTGCCGTCCAAACCCTCAGCCCTTGAATAACGTTTTACATCATCACGTCTGAGTGTACCTTAAATGTCCCTTGCCCAAGCAATTAAAAAAAATTAACATTTATTTAACTAGGTAAGTCAGTTAAGGACAAATTCTTATTTACAATGACAGCCTACCCCGGGCCAATTGTGCGTTGCCCTATAGGACTCCCAATCACAGCCGGATGTGATGCAGCCTGGATTCAAACCAGGGACTGCAGCGACGCCTCTTGCACTGAGATGCAGTGCCTTAGACCACTGCACCACTGGGGAGCCCTTAGAGCAAGGGAGAGTGGTGATCAGAGCGGCAAAGTCCTTGGTGGAAATCTTGGAAATTGAGCTTAAAAACAACCAACTTAAAGCTATGAATGTACCTAGCAAGCTAACGTAGCTAGCTTGCACTCGTGCCAGACAACTAGCTACAGTTACCCATAGCTGGCTAGATAGTTTTTTAGTTTGGTCGTTTATTCCAATACATTTTAGTATTCCTAAAAGCTAGCTACGTTGATAAAATGTGACACTTCGCGGCCACTGGAGTATGACGCTTAACTACCGTTTGCATTGAATTGTGGGTCATATCAACCATAAGTAGTCTACATTCGTCACTCGCTCCCTTGATCTAAATCGAGGGCAGAGGGGGCAAAGTAGTGAATTGGACCTTCATTTTAGATGGAAATCAAACTGCATCCGGTTTCAACGGGGAATCCCCTAAATGAAAGGGAAGAAATAACTTGTTTGGACTGCAGCACCCGACTTTTATTTTGAAAATTCAGGGGTTAGCGAAAGTCGTGGCACAGGATGTTGTCATTTTTTGGTCTGTTTTTTTCCTATTCAGTTCTAGCTAGCTAATGTGTTAATAAAATTAGCTAGACAGTTAGCTTAACTAGATACAAATACATTGTTAACATGGATCGGCCAGAAGTAACGTTTTCTTTAGCCTACATAGTATTAGCGTTTTGCTTTGTATTCACACCAAATGAATTTCGATCAGCTGGTTTCACCGTGCAAAATCTGTTTTCAGGATGGCTTGGAAGTGAAGATATTGGTTTCATCCAGTATCATGTGAGGAGAACGAGCGTCACTTTACTAGTTCATTCAACTTTGCCACTTGGTAAGTCACTTAGCTAGCAGCTAACTAGCTGCCAGGGGCCTAGTGAAAAATAGCTATTGACATGCAATACCCACATTGATCACTGTCCTGTCAAGTGATCATTCATACTAACTGATTGCATTGTTGTTGTTTTTTACTATAGTATAGCTAGTCTCTTTTATCTGTGATAATTCTGCCTAGCTAGTAGCTAGCCACATCATTCAAAAGTCAAGTTTATAGACATTTGAGCAAACTTTCTGTTCCGTATCCAACAGGGTACTACTTGGGAATGTGCATAGCTGCCCCAGAAAAGTATCTGGCCTATGTTCACTTAATAAGTGATGGCTGGAGGGCTTTCTTCACATTGTCACTGGCTCTTCAGCTCTTTAGCTGGGTGCTCGTCATCTACTGGTCTCGGCACAAATGGGGAAATCATCCAATATCGCAGAACCTTAAAGCCCATGCATTGCCCCAGTCCGGCTGGGGGGCAGTTGCCTCCTCTGTCAACACAGAATTTCGCCGCATTGACAAGTTTGCTACGGGTGCCCCTGGTGCAAGGGTTCTCATCACTGACACCTGGATCATGAAGGTCACTACCTATTATGTACATATTGCACTGCAGCAAGACACTCACTTGACAGTCACAGACTCAAGGCAACACCAGCTCTCCCCTGACTCAGCCACTCCTGTTCAGATCCTGACACTCCGGGTCGCTAGCATCAACCCCAGCGTCAAGCCGTTTGACATAAGGTACAGTAGCTAACACGAGCTATAGGCTAAGCTTGCTGTTGTCTTGTCAGCTCATTTGAGAAGTAAACCGTAAATGCCAACCCCTTTCAAAACCTTAAATAGAACTACCATATTTATTTCCCATTGTAACACCTGTTTAATGCAAATATTGTTTTTCTGATGCATAATGCTGTTGTACTATGTATGTGAAATATTCAGTTCTGAATTATGCACCTGCGTAGGCTCAATTCAACAGAATATGCAGAACTGCGAGAGAAGCTGCATGCACCAATCAGGAACGCTGCCAACGTGGTCATTCACCAGACTATGAGTGACCTCTTCTTGGAAACATTCAAATCCCAGGTGGAAATGAACCAAGTCTACCAGCTGACAAGCGGACAGGTGCCCCCATGTTATATTGTCTATGGGTGAACCATTTAATGTATTCAACATTAAAGGTAGACTCAGCGATATGATGCAGAAAGTAAACGACACAGCGTGAAGTGAACCTGTGCACATACTGTGTGTGGTAGCCTAGTGGTTAGAGCGCTGGGCCAGTTACCGAAATGTTGCTAGATCGTATCCCCGAGCTGACATGGTAAACATCTGTTGTTCTGCTCTTGAGCAAGGCAGTTAACCCACTGTTCCTTGGGCGTCGAAGACGTGGATGTCGATTAAGGCAGACCCCCACACCTCTCTGATTCAGAGGGGTTGGGTTAAATGTGGAAGACACATTTCAGTTGAAGGCATTGTTGTACAACTGACTTGGTATCCCCCTTTGACTGTGAGCGCAAAGCGCTCACCTCAATCTCTAGTGTTGCTCGTGACAACATAATTTTGCTGAGTCTACCTTTAAATTAATTCTCCCAACATGCTTGATAAATGGTCATGAAAAAATGTGTTCTGCTCAGTGTAGTAGAAACTAGAAATATCATGCCCAATATTTCTCTGCCTCTGTTCTTAGGAGCTGGAGTCCTGCATTGGTTGCATGCAGGTGCCCGCCAACACCAAACTGTTACGGCTATGCCAGGAGGAGGGTGAAGGAGAGTGCCAGCAGTGCTACTGTAGACCCATGTGGTGTCTCACCTGTATGGGCAAATGGTTTGCCAGCCGCCAGGACCAGCAGAAACCTGAGACCTGGTTGGGCAACAGAGTGCCTTGCCCCACTTGTAGGGCCAAGTTCTGCATCCTGGATGTCTGCGTTGTCCCCTGATCACTCAATACAGTTTTCCTCTCAGTCAATTCTAAAGATATGCATAGGAATCTGCTGGTGGTTTGGTGCATCAGATAGCCCTTGTGATTACTTTTCTAATTGTGCCTTGTCTCTATTGCATCATTAGTGCCATTACTCTGCTATGGGAAACCTTGGCATATTCTAGTTTTTTTCTAACTTTGCTCTTCATGATTTTGATTTGATCAAATATTTTTCCCTGCACAATATGGCTACAACATGAACTTTAAAGCTGGGTAGATTGCTAAGTAGAGGTTAAATTTAGTCTCAGCAAAATGATGTTTCCATGAGCAGCACCGAAGATATTGCGATGAGCGAGATGCAAGACTCGCACAGTATCTGTGCATGTGCACGTGTTCGTGTCACACTGTTAGAGTGGTATGTACGAACCAAAACAGCTGAGAAGTTTAGCCTCGTGAGTCAATGCTCGTAGTTGTTGTGGAAATCAACCCACTATGCTGTTTACTTTGTGCACCTACGTCATATCGCTGAGTCACTTATGCCTAAACGTTTGTCTGCCCCTTGAATTACCTTGTGTGGTTTTCAACATCTTCCAGTTGATCGTTCTGATGAGACTCAAATGGGGCAAAATGTAGTAGGCTCTGGACAGTGTGGCACAACATATCTTTACTCTGTTTTACTGTCTCTTTTTCAAGGGTGCTGTAATGGAAACATTTTGTTCATCTCTTTGTTATCACTCTTTCATCGGTCTGTTATGCAATTACGGAACTTTGTCAAGTAAGGCTATGAAAATATAATTGATGAAGTAGTCAGTTGATGACATGGGGAAAACTGATGTGGTACATGGTTTTTAAAATTGCCATATACTTAATTTCACAATTATGTTACCTTTATTAAAATATAGCTACCCTCTAATTTGTTTTGTTTGTTGCTGAATGTCCACTGCTTGATACCACATTTCGATTAGGATTTGTCAACAGAAAATTAACTAACCTGACCTGGGAACAAAAAGGTTAAGAATTGTTGTGTGAGAATTGCCACATAACATGTTTTTAACAATGCCGAGAATGGATGAGGAAATTACTGAACTTCATTGATCAGTGGGCCTAGTGATCCACCATGACGGTCTTGGGCGCCTCTTTGTGGCAATCAACAGTAATGGCGCATTCACTGGGAACTTGGGGACAAATCATGACGTCAGGGATATTCAAGTCAGAAAGACGGAGTACCAGAAAGATGCCGGAGTTTCCGATTTGGATGAACATTCTAAATAATTTTCTCAGTTGTTGCTCGTTTTTTAAAAGTTTCTAGTTGTCTTGAACGCACTGAAGTTGGAAGTGACAGATTTCAGAGATCCCAGTTGTTTTGAACGCGGCAACATGAGGTTTTTTTTATCAACGAAATGTATAAGTAGAACATGTGTTAGCGCCGCGTTTAAAACAATTTTGAACTCGGAAATGTCCGACTTAAGTGCGTTCAAGAGAACTGGGAGCTCGATAAAAAAACGAGCTCAAACTGGGGAAATTATTTTTAACCAAGAGAATGATATAGAGCCCTCTAGCGGACTAAATGCTGTTATCAGCATGGGCAGCGCCATTGGGGCTTCCACAATTTTAATGTAGTCAACAGGGCGAGACGTCCAACTTCATTGGCTGATCTTTCCTGGTGACCCTGCTGGAGTCATGTCCAATCGGGTCATCAGGAGGGATCAGCCAATCGTACAGGACACTTGTTTCTACTCATTGGCGCTGCCCATGCTGTCCCAGATGCAAAGATGATTCCGCATTCACGTGGTAGTCGGATCTAGAAAACTGAAATGTATCTAATTACCAATTAAGTGTGAGTTTCATGTCGAAAACTTTGCCATTTCTGTAGACCTCTTAACTTTCTGACCAGAAGGTCATTGACATGATTTGACCCCATTTTTTCAGAGGTCCCAGTTGTCTTGAATGCGTCAAGACAGTTGGGCCAATGCGGTTTCTGCATTATGATGTATTAACGACACTTCAACATTCTAGCCATGTTATGCCGCGACATTTCCGACTTGCTGATTTGTTGAACGCAGAACGTATAAAACTACTACCAGTTAAAAATTTGGAAATGTCGGAGTTTCCTAGTATAGCACATTGACGTGGCGTTAGCTGCACATTTTAACAACATGGGGAATATTTAAAAAAATGCTATAAAACGGATTGTCTAGAATGAGCATTATGACGCATTTACATGACACTACAACATTCTATGGCAGCCATGTTAGTTCACCATTACACGAGGAACATTTAAACAATGCTATGTAACAGAATGTATACGGCGCCTCTTTGTATGTTTGTATAATATTCTAAAAGTTTGCCTAGCTCCCTAAATTATATGCCTCTATAACTAAACCACCACTGTTCCATCTGTGGTTTTGTAAACAAGTGCGTCAAATCCCTCCCCTTCTGTCACGTGACAACAACGGGCATGTTCGTTTGTACATGACACGGTGCCCCGGAACAGCAGAGGTTGTGAAATTAGACAATTCCATTGGTCCTTAACCGATATCTCTACACTCCTTGGGCACCGGGCCATGCGAAATGAATTCTTCAATTGTTGACTGACGTCAGGGAAGCGCCATTCCTTAGCTTTGGCGCGTTCACATCAAAATCAAAAGAGCTCTCTCTGCTTTAAGGGAAGTAGCTACAAGCCCTTCGTTCCTCTGTAAGTTTAGAAAAAAATGTCTTTTCGCCACAAATCCAGACGCACCAATGCTGAATATAACGGAGATGAAAATAGGTGAGTTGTCATGAGTTTGTAAGTAATTTAGCGACAAAAATATATTTAAAAATCTATTTTCGCTTTCTCTCGCGCCATTCTCCCGCGAAATCCGGAATTGTTGCTGGTCTGGTTAGCTAGCTGGCTAATTGTTTCTAGGTACGCTTTTCCAGCTAATGTATGTTTCATATCGTGTTATAAGTATGTGAGCATTTATTGCATTGCTGGCTTATGCATTCTTGACTAGTTTTGCTACCAACAGTAACGTAGCGTTTGCTAGATACCTAACCTTTATTTTGATCAGGTGTTAGCTAGCTAAGTTTACTGCTGGATAGCTAATCAGCTAACAATAGCTTGCTAACTTGCCGTAACTAGTTACAGTAGCTAAATAGAAAGTGCAAATAATTTGTTTATCTAACTAACGTTAGCTAGCCAGCCAACTTTATAACAACCAATTTCCCTTAAAATGTAGCTAGCTAAAATGCAACAGCTAACTAGCTACTAACGTTAGCTTGCTTGCTAGCTAGCTATAGTAACGTTGGTTGACTAACAAAACATTTCGCGCTCATGCATCCTATGGCGCCGAAGCAGCTATTGTACTGTGCTTGAAATATCTCATAGTCAACTAGTGTACCTACTAGTGTCTCCACTGAGTCTGTAGTGATTGACAATAATCAACTAAATCAAAGGGAGCAAGGCATTTTTAGTACTGTTTTAATGTTAAGTTATTCGGAAAAATGATCCTGACAATGGCATGATCTTTCAGTCTTGTTGATCCATATATCATTGTTTCTAGGAATAGGGGCCCTTCAAGGTGGTCCAACTGCCGGAAACGGGGAGCTGATGGCAGTATGAGATCAAATGGGGACTTGGACTCAACCGGTACCAGTGATCTGAAGATGAATGCTAACCATAGACCTGTTAGGTAAGATAAGATTCAGACTGCTCACTTGGGAGTAATCAAACCAATATTTTAGGTAGATTTTCTGTTGAGCCCCCAAATTTCCCTACATAGTGCACTACTTTGACCAGAGCCCTATGGTTTCTTTATAGTGCACTTTATAGGGACAAGCAATTTGGGATGTAGACCTTGACAACCATAAATTAAGTAGACTGTCCTGTGACACGTAAATGAGGGAAGTGCGTTTGAGAACAATGGCTAGGTTGACATGGTTGCTAAATGCAAATGTGCCCCATGTATGTCACCCTGAATAATGCTGTTAAAAACAAACAATTAAAATGTATGGTGTTTAATGTTTTTTTCACACCATCAGCCATCTCCAACTTAAGGTGTTTTGAGACATCTTCTGGAGAGAAATCTCATAATAACTGAACTGTACATTTCATTGCTCTTTCAGTTTTACCACTCCTGAAAGTGAAGGTCCAGTTCCTAGATGCGCAGATTGGGGGAGTGAAGTGGAGACTGACGAAAGGCGCTCAAGTGTCCGTCGGGATATGCAACGGTCAGCAGTCACTGAGTTTCCCCTTTTAGTTAAATATGCTTGTAAAAGCTTTCAATTGATTATGGTATTGTTTCTTTTAGTTACAGGCGAAGGATACTAACATCAGATTTTGGTCCAAGGGAACGAAAGAACTCTTCTGGGAGGTATGTTTGAAAATTAATGTCTCATACTGTGTTTTGCATGAGAGCCTGGTCCCAGATTTTTGTGCTCTTGCCAACTCCATTGCTCACTCATTGTCAAGACAAACAAACAATGTGCGTGACAAGGAGTTGGCATGATAGCACAAACAGACTGGCACTCAGGGTACATCCATTCTTTGCATTTCATTCATTAATCTGTTTCCTGTCTTCAGCTCAGAGTCCAGAGACTCTCCTGTCCCCGGTGAGGTCATGGAGGAGGACGAGGAAGTCCTGATGAGGAGGCAGAAACAGATCACCTACGGGAAGAACACACTCGCCTATGACCGATACATCAAGGAAGTACCCAAGTGAGTAAAATAGTGTTGGTTTTCATTCAGCTACCACCCTAATAGATCAAAGTTAATATTAACCCATTTGTTTTCCATTGTTTTGCCAGGCATTTGCGGCAGCCGGGAGTTCATCCTAAGACTCCCAACAAGTTTAAGAAGTACAGCCGGCGCTCATGGGACCAGCAGATTAAGCTGTGGAAGGTGAAGATTCACGCGTGGGATCCCCCAGCCCTGGAAGGCAGTGAGCTGCAGGCCATGTAAGCCCCTCAAATATCCTGCCATTGAACTTTATACTCCCTTTGATATAGTAATTGTAAGCACAAGTTGTTCTCCTGCAATTGGATTTGGGAAATATGTTAAAGCCATCCTGTAGAAAAAATGTATCTACCTAGTTTCAGGGAAAATCCTTCATGAGAGGACACCTTTGTGCCAGATGGCTTACTCAAACCAAGTTTGTAATACAGTTGTTCTTTGTTTCATGTATCATTTAGAGAGGAGGTTGACTTGGATGATGTCATGGATATTGAGCTGGACTTCCCTGAGCTGGATTCAGACTCGAGCGCACAGCCTCTTAAAGTCAGCAATGCCTCTTCGTCTCAACCGGTATGTTCTTTAACCAGTCTTGGCATGTTTGAAGACAACTATTGGTCCATGTTCAAACGCCATTTTGGGAAGCACTGTTGGACTCTTACCAAACACAATTGGAGTGACTTTGTGCTGCATTTTCAGTATAAAACTAATCTAGATCTTTTTTTTATGTTCTAGGACTCCTGCCAAGGGACTCCCAGCAAGATGATGAAAATAGATGCATCAGTTGATCTTGACATGGCCTAACTGTTGTGCATTGAAAGACAATCCATGGCGATCACCCTAGCTGGAAAAAAATGATTGAATGCTTAATTAAAATTCCAGGATAAATTCATGATTAAATTCAAGTCAGTGACCTGAATTGTATATAGTTACAATTTTCTTATGTTGTGCTGTGGATGCTTGCATTTTATAATTGTTAATGACTTTATGTTAAGAAAATAAATTTATTGTGAGTAGTTGGGAGTGTAAATTTGACTGCGTTTAAACAGGCAGTCCAAATCAGATTTTTCTTCTCTATCAGATCAGCTCTGAAAAAGATCTGATGTGGTAGGTAAAAATGACCAATTAGAAAGAAATATCAGAATTTTGCAGCCTGTGTAAATTGTTTTGAAATACAATGTTGTACTATATTTTGAAGGGTAATGTTGGCATTGAGATTTTTATAGGCAGTTTTTAAAAAATAAATGAAGTTATGCGTCAAGGTTATTTTACTCTATGATCAGTTTTCTGTATATGCATTCTCAGCGTTCTGCCTGGCTGTAGCTGCGAAATGTATATGTTCTTAGCTAGTTTTTCATATTACATTAATACTTATTACTTAGTGATTATCGGAAGCATGGATGAGCGCCATAGCTCCGCCCCGTATTAACCATAACAAGGGACGCTCTCTTTTCATTGGCTATTTGTATCTCATGATGGTTAGCGAGCTTTGAGCTAGCAATGCTATTCGTGGACCAAACCCGCTACTTTCGTGAGCACTAGGATTAAAACTCAAAATAGGATTGGCTAAATTGCTAACAGTTGACTGCTGTAATCCTCACAGCAAGTGTTGATGTGAAACACGGAAGTATTCAAGTACAAATGTGATGTTTGTTTTACCTTTAACGGTAGCTAGCAACAATGGATGCTAATTTCTTCATTTTGGCCATCGCTTGCTAACTAGAAAATATTTGCTAGCAAGAGTGGCAAGCAACGTGGAGTAAAAAGCAATGTTGACAAATGAACTTGCCAACGCCAGGTGTCAAGAAGAGGAAGCATAGACTTACTAGCCAGCTAAATGGGGTTCTCTTACTGGGCCTTTACGCCGGATACTGATTTCACAGGTATTGTGTTATTGCCGTGTTATTATGGCAGTAAGTAGCCTATACTTTTCAGATGGCCAACGCGTAGCTACCATGTTAGGGAGTGTGTCACTGTGATAGAGTTGTTATGAATCTCACTATAGATTTTGGCAATGACAGGCAAGTGTGAAATCGTTTTCAAATAGACACCTGTATTAGTTATGTGAACGGTGGCTATCGTTGCCTTTCTATACGATAGTCTACTATCAGCGATCGCACAGATGGAGTATTTGGTGGCGACAGCTTGTCAAGGAATACTATCAGAAAACATCAGCAGGCGAGCTTGACCTCATCGCTAAAGTTTAAGAGCTAGACGTAACCTGAATACGAAATGTAAAGAGGGTGATCATGTTACCTTGAGTAACGTTAAAGCTCAGTGCTGTTTCCTGGAAATGTGTTCATTTATTCTATGAGGGCATTTATTAATAACGTTGTTTCCAACAGCAATGTGAGCCATTTTGGGAAAGACCCCTGAAGGCTGCGTCCTGTTTGATATGGCTCAAATTTTATGCACCTACCAGGTGACCCAGAATGGGAAAGCTCTGGAAATAGAGGGGCATGGAGGTTTGGACAAGGCAGGAGGTAACCACCTCTGTTCCCTAACGTCTACACTGACATTGATTGTGAATACGTTGTTTATTGTTACTTCGTGTTCTGTTTCAGAATAGGAACACTGTTGCGTGGTGTGATACTACTCTTTGTCTTCATCCAGATAAAACAGAGACATCCCCTGTGAATGAGAACCCAGAACCCTTTTCTTCTGAAGAAGAACAGGTAAGTGACTAACATTCTCAATGAAATATTTTGTGGTATGCTTAAGTCAATGTAAAAAACATTAAGTTATGGTTTTATTATTGACCATTCTCTGAACCATCTTATTTCAGAAGAGACTAAATGCTTTGTCAGATGATGACTTTCTTTCAAAGGACAAGCTTGATGGTATGGGCAACACCTTCTTTGTTACTGTTTTGATAGTTAACACCTGAGCTATGTAAATAGAAACAAATTGATAAGAGGACAATGCTGTTTGTGTGGCATTACAGTAGCACTATACTTTCTGTCATCTTCATTCAGCTTCTTGGTCCCAGAGTTGCCCCTTCACCAAGTCTCTGCAGAAGGCGGAGGCCCTGCTGAGGACTCGCTTCAACCCCAGCCTGAGGTGGCTACTGAGGCAGAAAAGTGATGATATGTGGGAATTTGAGAACCGGGATACCTTCGTAGCGTGCCAGAACCTCACCTCTCAGTCGTCTAGCAGGCTGCAGCGGCTAGACCAGGGCATGCTGGGTCTCAGTCCACAGTGCCAAGTGTTGCGGGGGCCACGGACAGGCCAGCTGCAGAGTTGTGTCAGGGGCCTCACTACAGAGGGCAGTTTCTACCACCACCCTCCAGCCGCTACCCTCAGCCAGCATTATGGGCAGTTGCAGTACCTACTGGAACAGCGGGCTCAGCTCCTTTTCCTCCATGAGTATGCCCGGCGCACCAGAGTCACCACTGTGTACGTTGACAAACTGACTAGCCTGCTGGAGCGGGAGCTAGGTTTGTTGATGGACAGGAGTCGAATCCTGGAGCGACCAAACTCTGCCTGGAGCTTTGGGATGGGAGGCCTGTGCCAGGAACTACGTATCCACGTGAGCCATTGGGATGCTCTATGTGCCAAAGCCCAGTCTGACGTCTGGCTGAGAACTGTTCTGTTCCAGAGGACAGAGACCCTTGCTGTCATGCGGCGGACACTGAGAGTGCTGGGACTGCAGGCCCTGGTTCTGATGGAACGTTGTATCTATACAGCCCTCTCCGCTCTGGCCTCAGCTCAGCTGGCCAGGGTGCCTAGAGATGCCTTAGAAGACCTGCTGGCTGGGGCAGAGGTCTTTAACCAGGTACTGGAGGAACAGAAATTCCAGCATAGAGGCTCGCGGTGGAGAACTCAGACCCTGCAGCTGTCTGACTGGCCTGGGCTGTCTTGTAGGCAGCCCACCCGGAGGGGTAGCCTTCCTGCACCGTTCCCAGTGGTTGAACTGATGAGGATACTAGCAGAGCACAGGGGGCAGATCGCAGCAGAGCAGCTGTACCAATGGGCTTCCCAACAGAGCTTCCTCCACTCCCAGGCCCTGCACACTGGAGCCCCAGCCCCTACGTGGGAGAAATTAGAACTGTTATTCCCGCTGCTTTTCCCTCTACACCCCTCAGAGCCCAGTCCTGATGGACTCACACTGGAGAACCTCCCTGGGCCCTCTTCAGATGAATCCAGGTTGGGAAAACCCTGTTCCTGGTCCTCTGATCTCCCCTTTATAGCCTTCATCCGTCAGGACCGAAAGTCTCTAGAGATTCTCTTCCAGGCCCTGGTGTCCTCCACAGACCTGATGGCTCCACACATCCCCAACAGACCCAGGCCGGAGTGTACCAACACCCCAGAACATTCTCAAAGGTGCTTTGAGGGAGAGTCTTCACCCACAGATGAGGCCAGGCAGGAGATAAAGAGACCCAAGTCAGTCCAGTCTGGGGCCTGTGTGGAGCTCTTTGGTCATTACAGGACAATGCTGTGGAGGGAGTTTGGCAAAGCCGTCATTCAGCGCTTCCACCAGCCGCCAAAGAGAGACCCTTTGGGCAGTGTTAACCAGTGGAACGACCAGATGGTTTTCCAGCTTGTGATGTGGCTCAACCATGGCTGTAGAGGAGGTAACAAATGCTGCCTGTTTTTAATCAGTTGATGTGTGACTGTGACACTTTCAATAAATAATAGTTGAATGCCTTGCAGAGCTCATCCCTGAAGAGTGTAGAGGAGTGGTTGATGACTTCATCTTACAGCTCCTGTCCAACACTGCTTTTAGGCACTGGGATGACGGTCAGTTTCTGTGTTTAAAACATCCTTAATACACTGTAATTTGACATCCATCTGCATCATGTAGTTATAGTAATATAACAACACAATGTTTTTGGTTTCTTTTAAGGTATTGCCTCTAATCTTTGTGTGTGTGTTTATTTCTCTCTTGCAGTGATGTGTGCGTCACTGGGCTCAGGACTGAAAGATAAATGTCTTCCAGGAGTCGAGCGTGAGAACTGCATGGTGATGACATGTACCATGGAGAGACTAATGCAGCTGTCCCCTCCACTCCTCACAGTGCTGCAGTGTCTTCAAACTTCAGCCCACCTGGTCCAAGGTAACCCCTATATCAGCCCACCTGGTCCAAGGTAACCCCTATATCAGCCCATCTGGTCCAAGGTAACCCCTATATCAGCCCATCTGGTCCAAGTTAACCCCTATATCAGCCCACCTGGTCCAAGGTAACCCCTATATCAGCCCATCTGGTCCAAGGTAACCCCTATATCAGCCCACCTGGTCCAAGATAACCCCTATATCAGCCCATCTGGTCCAAGGTAACCCCTATATCAGCCCATCTGGTCCAAGTTAACCCCTATATCAGCCCACCTGGTCCAAGTTAACCCATTATATCAGCCCACCTGGTCCAAGGTAACTCCTATATCAGCCCATCTGGTCCAAGGTAACCCCTATATCAGCCCACCTGGTCCAAGTTAACCCCTATATCAGCCCACCTGGTCCAAGTTAACACCTATATCAGCCCACCTGGTCCAAGTTAACCCCCATATCCATATGATTTAAACTGCTTATTAATCTGGAAATCACCTCCAAATATCCCAGGTAATTCTCCTTCTCTACCTCTTAAACATTCTACCAGGCCACACGGTAGTCATCTTGCTTTTCATCCTTCATCAGGTGACAGTAATGCTCGGACTATGAGGTCCCTTCACATAGGATCGCTGAGCAGAGTGGTGGCATCTGTCCGATCCTCTACCTTCTGGGTCATGAGAAAGGCCTACCAGTTCCTTTCCTCCTGGTCCCTCAACAAGTTCCTGCTTGTCACCCTAGGAGACCTCAAGGTGAGGATTCACTCTGACATGCTTCCCAATGACTTCCTATATAGTGCACTACTTTGAACTAGAGCTCTGGTCTAAAGCAGTGCACTATATAGGGAATACGATGACATTTGGGGGACACATCTTCTATTTCGCTATTGAATGTATGTTGGCCTTGCTTCAGGTGGTCTCCATCTTTCTTCTTGTCTTTAGTGAGAAATCCTATTTTGACATTGAGGGATGCACTTACATAAGTGTGTTCTGTGCTTTAAGGTTCTGAGAGCATCAGTGGTGAGGCTACTGCAGAATGTGGAGGCCCTGAGTGTGAATGAAAATCATCTCCTCAAGCTGCTGGCTGCACAGCTTACTCAGAGTGTCACAGATCTACAGGTGAGGGACAATATAATGGTTGATCTGTCAATTTCTAGACCAATGTTCCACCTGTCATCTCTTATAACCGATTTGAATTTATTACTCAAAAAAACTCAGTTCTATTATATCTGCATTGTTGAAGGTATTCTCTGAACTGGTGCTCAGAATCTTCTCCAAGGACTGTAAGAGGATGTCTGAGGAGATCTTTTTGCAGACCATGCCCCCAGCAAAGCACTGGAGAGTGAACTATAAAACAGGTAAATTACAGACTGATGGAACTGAAATATCCTATATTCTAAACATAAGAAACATGTCCACTATTTGAGTTTTTTTCTGTTGTACTTTGTGTATGGAGCCAATATAATTGATGCTTATTTTTTCCTTCATCTTATTGTATCTGTAGAGTTCCCCAGCAGCCCTAGTGATTACGCTACTACTGCAGCTCAGAGTGTAATAGGACAGGTACTGGAGGGGGTGCAGCCCCTGCCTGAGGAGGCTCGGATCCCCGCCCTGACAGAGGCCATGACAGCCTTCATGGAGGCCTGGATGGAGCACATCCTCAAGCAGAAGATCAAGTTCAGGTATGTGTACAGTATTCCCTGATTTTAGATTAGCAAATACAACCGTGCTGAATATCATAGAAATACAATTACTAGAATGGGCATAGAATCTCTGACTTGGGAAGCCCATACTAGTGATTCTATTTCTGTGATTATACTGATTATCATTACTGTTATCTCCTAACATGGCACTAGTAAGAGGAGTGATAGACACACCCATTCACCAACCTTTCTCTCTCTCTCTCTCTCTCTCTCTCTCTCTCTCTCTCTCTCTCTCTCTTCTTCTCTCTCTCTCTTCTCTCTCTCTCCTCTCTCTTCTCTCTCTTCTCACTCTCTC
Organism: Oncorhynchus gorbuscha; assembly: GCF_021184085.1. Classification (NCBI taxonomy): domain Eukaryota; kingdom Metazoa; phylum Chordata; class Actinopteri; order Salmoniformes; family Salmonidae; genus Oncorhynchus; species Oncorhynchus gorbuscha. The sequence continues at coordinate 21,768,409 of NC_060195.1, forward strand.
TCTCTGCAGTATCCAGGGGGCTCTACAGCTGAAGCAAGACTTTGACTTGATCCGGAACCTGATACGCTCTGAGGAATACAGCCTGTCAGAGGAGATCCACCAGAGGCTGCTCTCCCTCCGGGTCTTCCACCAGGTGGACAACGCCATCGTGTGCCTGCTGCAGCAGCCCATGGCCAAGCCCTACATGCCTTCGCGGGGCTGGGAGCCCTTCAGACGCTGCTGTAAGTGTCCACCAGGGGGGGTGCCTTCATCATTGATAACATTATTTTTAGTTGAATCCCACTATAGTGGAATTATAAAAGTAAGCCACACAGGCAAGTCAAACGTACCACAACACTTTACAGCAATGTATTTGGCCTGTTTCTCTTGTTGACAATCTTGTAATTTCTACCCGTCAGGTCCAAGTAGTGCCAATATGGTGGACCAATCGTCTAGCAGTCTGAATAATTTTGAGAGCATGGACCTACAGTCTGCATGTCAACAGGCCCTGGCCCAGGCAGAGGGCTCTATGAGCCCTGAGCTGCTGGCCTCCACCCCGCAGGAGTCCTACCTGGCCGTGGCACAGCAAGAGTGGCTGGACCTGCGCATACACAATGGAAACCGCTGGAAGCTCCCTGGGCTGCAGTGCCTGACAAGGTCAGAGCCCTAACCCTCAGGTATTCTATGTAGAAACTCATTCCTCCTCCAGTCCAGACACTGGAAATTAACAGCCTTTTGGCCTAAAGGCTGTCCTACAAGGCTGCTCATCTGGAAGCCATTTTGCTCTTTGAATTAATAAATGTGTTAATGCGCTAGGGCCAGTTTACTAGATTATGAAGTTACTAGGAACATTTGGATGTTACATTTCCTGGGACTTCATCTGAACAAATCAAAGCCATGTCAATAGACTAGTATTGAAGTTATTTATGTTATCATTAACGACAAAAGGTAGAAAGTAATAACGTTACTGAAGTTTTTTTGGTTCTTTTCAAAACAACATTTCAAATATTGTGTGTATCCATGGCATGTGCATATAATTTAACATATTTTTGTAAATCTGTGCTAATGAACTAATGGAAAGTAAAGATTTGTTTTTCATCTCTGGCTCCTGAGGGGTTTGTTTTGTTTACTTTTTAACCACAGAAAAGGAAACATCAGGTCATAAAATAGATAATCATGGTTGATCTATAGATAGTAAACCCTCTCATAGTAAGATTACAGAATTATCGACATAATACATTGATGATACATTACAATATAGCAACTTCAAGAAGTGCATTTGATGCAAAAAACAATTTCCAGTTGATGAGTTGCAGTAGTGAGAACCTGGGCTACCTGGCACCCATGACTACAATTACAATCAGGGCGACAAGGAGACCACAGGCTAAGATGGTGGCCAAAACTGCCCACACGAAGGTGGATTTAGATTGGTCACACAGGGAGCTCCTCATGGCCTGTCTGACCCTGCGTGCCCGTGAGCGGTCCTGGGGTGGGTACCTGGCCATGTTAATGCATTCCATGCCCAAGGACTTGATCATGCACGCCCGGTGGTGGCTGAGCTGGTCGAAGGTGTGTTTCCCGTGGTACCTGCCCATTCCACTTTGACCTGTACGGGGTCAGAGTTCAGAGAGCAGCAAGTGAGGTCATTATAAGATAGGATATTAGACTAGGAAAATTCACCAATGTGCTAGCCAAAACTATTAAAATACTTGTTGGTTATCGGTCTTACCTACGCCGCCAAAAGGAAGGGAGTTGAGCACGTAGTGCATTATGACATCATTGACTACCACCCCGCCGCTGCTGGTCTCGGCAATCATTCGCTTTATCACCTCATTGGCAAAAAGAGAAAGAAGAATAATATAGTCTGCGTGATCCTCTATACTCTCCTAATATGGAGTCCTATTGTTTCAACGGTAGTAGCTTACCTTCTTGTCAGAGGAAAAAACATACAGCGCTAAGGGCTTCTCTTTCCCGTTGATGAAGCGAATTGCATCACCCACATCACCAACAGTCACTATGGGCAACAGAGGTCCGAAGATCTCCTCCTGCATAAGTCTGGTGTGAGGAGACACGTCCGTTACCACTGTGGGAGCTGGAGCATCAGATGGGGGGGAAAAGTCATTGTTATTGACAGATTCACAAGGACGGTACAGTCAGTTACATCGGCACATCACAGCACTGACAAAAGTTCATCCCAGAATTGATTCAATATGGATTTGTATACCCATTGCATAAATAAAGAAGCTTGGCAAGAGTCCAGCCAATCATCTCCCACATAAGGATTCTCCCTACCAATATAACACTGTGATGGGTCGCTCTCTCCCCCTAGTGTCACACTGCATCCCTCCAGCAGACCCATCACTCGACTAAAGTGGCGCAGGTTGATGATGCGACCGTAGTCTGGGGAAGATTTGGGGTCCGGGCCGTAGAACTCCTGGAATTAACAAAAGGCAAGGATTAGATGCTGTCTAAAACGAGGATTAGATGCTGTCTAAAACGAGGATTAGATGCTGTCTAAAACGAGGATTAGATAGATGCTGTCTAAAACGAGGATTAGATGCTGTCTAAAACAGATTAGATGCTGTCTAAAACATTAATTAGGTGCTGTCTAAAACGAGGATTATATGCTGTCTAAAACGAGGATGAGATGCTGTCTAAAACGAGGATGAGATGCTGTCTAAAACGAGGATGAGATGCTGTCTAAAACGAGGATGAGATGCTGTCTAAAACGAGGATGAGATGCTGTCTAAAACAGGGATTAGATGCTGTCTAAAACGAGGATTAGATGCGGTCTCAAACCATACGCACAGTGTAATAGACAGATATAGAACCCTGATATATTGTCCATGGTAATAGACTACTCTGCTGTGGGAAGACCGATCTGGAACAGACCTGTAGTGTATTCCGTATGCCCTCCACCACTTTGTTCTGAATGCTGGGCTCACACAGGATGTAGTCAGGGGCAATGCATGTCTGCCCAACATTGAAAAACTTTCCCCATGTGATTCGGCTATAAAAACAAACACATGACGTATCAAGACATGTCTATATGAGCCATTTGACTATGGATAAAATGGGTTGCTGAGCAACGGTGCAAGTAGCTGTTACCGGCAGGCCACGATGAGGTCACAGTCCTTGTCGATGTAACAGGGGCTCTTGCCCCCCAGCTCCAGGGTGACAGGGGTGAGGTGTTTGGCTGCGGCCTCCATCACCACTTTCCCCACTGTGCTGTTCCCAGTGTAGAAGATGTGGTCAAAACGCTGCCTCAGCAACTCCTGGGTCTCTGGAACTCCACCTGTCACCACAGGATATAACTCCTGTCAGGGAAAATAACCCAACATTATAGTGATAGTTTACCCCAAAACCACACATTTAGATGTTTTATTTTATTACTGATACAAGGTTAGCAAAATGTAAGACCTTGTCCAGATATTGAGGGAGCAGTGCTTTGAGGAGACTGGCTGAGTGCTCACTCAACTCAGAGGGTTTCACCACTGCTGCATTCCCTGTAGAGGAAGAATGAACAGTGTGTGAGAGGGTTGCTGAGATAAAGTTAGAAAACTAAATATGCATCCATTACAGGATCAATGAGTTAGCCAGGTAACTTGATTAAATATTGGTATATACATGGTCTAGTTCACTCAACAACCAAAAAACTTAGAGATGTGTTACCTTTATTAACGAGCCTGCAAATAAGTGGTTATATCTGGTTGTTTATCAACGTTAGGTGGCTCATAGGTGACTCATTGATCCTGCTTTGTAGTATACCCCTCTGCTCCCCTTGTAGTGGGAACATTTGAAGGAATTGAATTCAACTAGGGTCTGGGGTATATACCAGCTGCGATGGCCCCGATCAGGGGCTGCAGAGTGAGGGCCCAGGGGTAGTTCCATGCCCCGATGATGAGCACCACTCCCAGAGGTTCAGGCAGGATGTACACCTGGTCTGTTAAGGTCATGATGTTCTTCTCCACATGGCGAGGGGCAGCCCACTGAGACAGCTTCCCACCGCCAGGCTGATCTCATTCTCCAGGCCAATCAGCTCGGAGAGGGCTGTGTCATACTGGCTCTGTAAAACGACAGGGCAGTGATGTCTGTCTGTATCGAGGCTATATGGATCGTTATTATTTACTTATCAACACACTCTGTGCCTAAACATGCTGGATTAGTCATTCAAATGTGGTAGGTGGTTGGACTTTACTAATATGGTAAGGGGTATCTCCCTCTTTTCTCCTTCACAGTTATGAAAACTCAGACATTCACTTGGTTACTTTTATGATTTGTGAAGCATCTATATAGGTCTTATAAATGCATTACGATTTATGAAGGCTTTATTACATCTAAAAAGCTTGGTGTATATATATATATGCCCTTTGTTGATACATTTGAGTGTACAAAACATTAAGAATACTTGCTCTTTCCATGGCATAGACTGACCAGTTGAAAGCTATGATCCCTTATTGATGCCACTTGTTAAAAATCGCTTCAATCAGTGTATAGGAAATGGAGACAGGTTAAAGAAGGATTTTTAAGCCTTGAGACAATTGAGACATGGGTTGTATATGTGTGCCATTCCGAGGGTGAATGGGCAAAACAAAATAATTAAGTGCCATTGAACGGGTTATGGTAGTAGGTGCCAAGCGCACCATTTTGGTCAAGAACTGCAATGCTGCTGGGTTTTTCACACTCAACAGTTTCCCGTGTGTATCAAGAATGGTCCATCACCCAAAGGACATTGAGCCAACTTGGCACAACTGTAGGAAGCATTGGAGTCAACATGGGCCAGCATCCCTGTGGAATGCTTTTGACACCTTGCAACTCAATATTAGGAAGGTGTTCTTAATGTTTTGTACACTCAGTGTATGTCTATTTATCAACAACAAAAAATCAATGACTTTCAAACTCTCACCCTGTTGAGGTCCTGCTTGAGTGCTATGGCAATCTCTCCTTGTCTTTCTGTGATCAGCTTCTGAAGGGACTTCAACTGTTGAACTCTGAACTTCAGGGGCTGGGACCTCCCTGTTAGAAAAGCGTCCCTGGCAAAGTCCACAGTCTGCTTCTCCATGTCTACGACTATCTATCACAAACACACCTGTAGCCTGCAACCATAATCACAATGAGAAATACGCTAAAATTTGCACACCTACAGCAGTAGACCTAATCCTTTCCGTTTGAAAATGTACTAAAATATACACACCTACAGCAGTAGACCTAATCCTTTCAGTTTGAAAATGTACTAAAATATGCACACCTACAGCAGTAGACCTAATCCTTTCAGTTTGAAAATGTACTAAAATATGCACACCTACAGCAGGAGACCTAATCCTTTCAGTTTGAAAATGTACTAAAATATTCACACCTACAGCAGTAGACCTAATCCTTTCAGTTTGAAAATGTACTAAAATATATAAAATTTACTGTGATATGCCTGACCAACTAATCAAATCGAACTTTTTTAATACTGCATTTCAACATCATAATAATGCTATTTTTCTGATAGGCAGAGGATTGAAAATTGAGCATTACATAGGGTAAAGTGCAATACTTACAAGTGAATGAAAGCAGTAGCCTACACAAATCCTAATGTTGCCTGTCACCAACACCCATAAATATAGTCTGTACATTTAAAAAAAAATCAAGTCTATTCACTGTTCGTTGAGTACTATAAGGGTTTCTGCATATCTATTGAGAGGAAGTTGTTATATAGGCTAACCAGGGTCATATAAAATCATGACCTAGTTCTAGTGAATGCTAAATCAAATCAAATTTTATTAGTTACATGCGCTGAATACCACAGGTGTAGATCTTACAGTAAAATGTTTACTTACAAGCCCCTAACCAACAATACCGTTGAAAAAAAAAAAACAAGTCATTAAAGAGCAGCAGTAAAATAACAATAGCGAGACTATATACAGCTGGGTACCTTTACGGAGTCAATGTGCGGGGGCACGGGTTAGTTGAGGTAATATGTGAGTCACAAAAGAGCAGACCTCTACATGAACTCTCCGGCTCACCGGACACGGACTCTGATCCCCCTGACCTAGCCAAGGTAATGGCGGCGATCATTAAGTCTGAACAGACTGTGCTGGCTAAGGTGGAGTCACTATCTACTGACCTATCCGCACAAATAGCCATTCTCGCCACCGAGGTCAACACAAAGATGGACTCCGTTAAAGACGACTTGGCGAAACATGACACCTGTCTGAATAGCTTGGAAGGAGGTGCAAATACTTACTTCGACAAAGTGGTGACACTGGAAGAGCAAATCACCCGGACTGGCTGCCTTAAGCAATCTTTGGGAGGTCCAACTCATTCCGTTGCATATTTGCTGACAGTACATTTAGTTCTGATTAATTTCCAGAAAATGATATATAGTCCATCCCTGCTTCCGTGAAGTCTTATCACTTATGCAGATTCTTATTAACCAGGGGAGGGGGAAGGAACACATCATTTCACTTTTCAACAGTCATTTGTTCATGTACAAGACTTGTGTGAAGATACATTTTTTAATTTAAATGTTAATTCATTAACTTTTATTTTATTTTACTCTTGAAAACCTTAATTGCACAATATCAAAACACCCTGTACTGTATGAAGTTTGTGATTGGACTTTGCTACAAATATGGACAAGTTATAATAATAATGACCAAGTTCTAGTGTATAATAACCTGACACTTCTATGGAAGCTTCTTCCTGATACCTACCTCACTGACGTAACTTTGGGTGTCACCAAGGACAATTGCCAGTTATTTTAATCACTTGACATATCAGAGGCAGCCTGTTAGTTTAATCATTACCGTAGCTCTCTAATAATTCGCACGTGCCATTGGGGGCATCAGTACCACTATAAGAATCTGGCCTTGCTGGACAATCCCAACATCATCCCAGGAACCAGTGCTGGTCCACAGAACAGAGGTTGATAAACTCTGAGCTAGACTTTCTGTAGTCTCTTTAAAACAGCTGTGAAGAGACTGGACTGGCTGCCTTAAGCAATCTTTGGGAGGTCCAACTCATTCCGTTGCATATTTGCTGACAGTACATTTCATTCCGATTTATTGACAGACATTTCTATATCATCCCATCCCTGCCTCCATCAAATCAAATGTATTTATTAAGCCCTTCCATCAAATCAAATGTATTTATTAAGCCCTTCCATCAAATCAAATGTATTTATTAAGCCCTTCTTACATCAGCTGATGTCACAAAGTGCTGTACAGAAACCCAGCCTAAAACTCCAAACAGCAAACAATGCAGGTGTAGAAGCATTAACATTGCTTCCATTAATTCTTATCACTTCTGCAGACTCAGATTAAGCAGGGGAGGTGGAAGGTAACAATCTTTATTAATTGGTGTTCTAGTCCAACATACCACGGTAAATTTGTTTTCAGTTTGGATATTGGTTTGATATTTGGAGTTTGCTAATCAATACCTCTTCGGCAGAAGGTCCTAGGATGATTAGGGTGATATATCTAGAATCAGATGATGCTAGAGAGCAAGGTACCGCCATTTTTTCCTTCTCTGTTCCGTTTTCAAAAAATGACTTTATATTGGTTTCAATGGGAGAATATTATGCATGGGCGGCTAAAGGACTGTCTTAAAAGTGCAATCAGCCAAACCTGGTGTTTACAGAAAAACTGTGTTTTTTTTGTCTCAATTAATCGATCAGAGATCTTAAAACAACTTTGTTTCCCCCCACAACAATACCATTTAAACATGTTAACCTGTTTATATTTCATGGATTTTATTTGAAAATATGAACTCAAAAAGCATAAATGGGAAGCGGTGCTGGTGGGCAGCAACATGTGAAGATGCGTTTTCTCAGTGCTCCTGTCCAGGGCGAAATATTTACTATTAATACTTGACCAACATCTCCCCTACTGTGTTAATTTTGTAATATTTAATTTGGAATCAAATCCAATTTACTAATTTGGCAATATTTTTTTAACATTTTTGTCCTTTTCATTGTGAAATGCCGAAACAACCACGCCCACGAGTTACAAAAGATCAGGCCTCTACTGAAGCCTCGGGCTCACCGGACACGGACTCTGATCCCCCTGACCTAGCCAAGGTAATGGCGGCGATCATTAAGTCTGAACAGACTGAGCTGGCTAAGGTGGAGTCACTATCTACTGACCTATCCGCACAAATAGCCATTCTCGCCACCGAGGTCAACACAAAGATGGACTCCGTTAAAGACGACTTGACGAAACATGACACCTGTCTGAATAGCTTGGAAGGAGGTGCAAATACTTACTTCGACAAAGTGGTGACACTGGAAGAGCAAATCACCCGGACTGGCTGCCTTAAGCAATCTTTGGGAGGTCCAACTCATTCCGTTGCATATTTGCTGACAGTACATTTAGTTCTGATTCATTTCCAGACTATTATATATAGTCCATCCCTGCTTCCGTGAAGTCTTATCACTTATGCAGATTCTTATTAACCAGGGGAGGGGGAAGGAACACATCATTTCACTTTTCAACAGTCATTTGTTCATGTACAAGACTTGTGTGAAGATACATTTTTTAATTTAAATGTTAATTCATTAACTTTTATTTTACTCTTGAAAACCTTAATTGCACAATATCAAAACACCCTGTACTGTATGAAGTTTGTGATTGGACTTTGCTACAAATATGGACAAGTTATAAAAATAATGACCAAGTTCTAGTGTATAATAACCTGACACTTCTATGGAAGCTTCTTCCTGATACCTACCTCACTGACGTAACTTTGGGTGTCACCAAGGACAATTGCCAGTTATTTTTATCACTTGACATATCAGAGGCAGCCTGTTAGTTTAATCATTACCGTAGCTCTCTAAACATTTGCACGTGCCATTGGGGGCATCAGTAACACTATAAGAATCTGGCCTTGCTGGACAATCCCAACATCATCACAGGAACCAGTGCTGGTCCTCGGACCAGAGGTTGAGAAACTCTGTGCTGGACTGTCTTTAGTCTCTTTAAAACAGCTGTGAAGAGACTGGACTGGCTGCCTTAAGCAATCTTTGGGAGGTCCAACTCATCTGTTGTATATTTGCTGACAGTACATTTCATTCTGATTTATTGACAGACAATTCTATATCGTCCCATCCCTGCCTCCATCAAATCAAATGTATTTATTAAGCCCTTCTTACATCAGCTGATGTCACAAAGTGCTGTACAGAAACCCAGCCTAAAACTCCAAACAGCAAACAATGCAGGTGTAGAAGCATTAACATTGCTTCCATTAATTCTTATCACTACTGCAGACTCAGATTAAGCAGGGGAGGTGGAAGGTAAGAATCTTTATTAATTGGTGTTCTAGTCCAACATACCACGCTAAATTTGTTTTCAGTTTGGATATTTGTAGTTTGCTAATCAATACCTCTTCGGCAGAAGGTCCTAGGATGATTAGGGTGATATATCTAGAATCAGATGATGCTAGAGAGCAAGGTACCGCCATTTTTTCCTTCTCTGTTCCGTTTTCAAAAAGTGACTTTATATTGGTTTCAATGGGAGAATATTATGCATGGGCGGCTAAGGGACTGTCTTAAAAGTGCAATCAGCTAAACCTGGTGTTTACAGATTATTATTTTTTGTCGCAATTAAATGATCTAGAGATCTTAAAACAACTTGGCTGTTCCCCATAAATACCATTTAAACATGTTAACCAGTTTATATTTAATGGATTTTATATGAAAATATGAACTCAAAAAGCATAAATGGGAAGCGGTGCTGGTGGGCAGCAACATGTGAAGATGCGTTTTCTCAGTGCTCCTGTCCAGGGTGAACAATTTACTATTAATACTTGACCAACATCTCCCCTACCATGTTAATTTTGTAACATTTATTTTGGAATCAAACCCAATTTACTAATTTGGCAATTTATTCTGAAATTTTTGGCCTTTTCATTGTGAAATGTCGAAACAACCACGGCCACGAGTCACAAAAGAGCAGGCCTCTACTGAAGTCTCGGGCTCACTGGACACCGACTCTGATCCCCCCCGACCTAGCCAAGGTAATGGCAGCGATCCTTAAGTCTGAACATTTTACATTTACATTTAAGTCATTTAGCAGACGCTCTTATCCAGAGCGACTTACAAATTGGACAGACTGTGCTGGCTAAGGTGGAGTCACTATCCACTGACCTATCCGCACAAATAGCCATTCTCGCCACCGAGGTCAACACAAAGATGGACTCTGTTAAAGACGACTTGGCGAAACATGACACCCATCTGAATAGCTTGGAAGGAGGTGCAAATACGTACTCCGACAAAGTGGTGACACTGGAAGAGCAAATCACTCGGCTTTCATCAGATGTCGTCAAACTGACTTCCAAGGTCGAAGACCTTGAGAAATGACACCGCCTGGGGAACGGTCGCATTTTTGGCCTGAGAGAGGAACTCGAGACCGTAAGCAGATTGCAGCTCTCCATACCCTCTCGATAGCTAAATTGCAAAAGGAAACCCTTGACCGTGCGCACAGAAGCCTACAGTCTGCACTGAAGAATGGGGAGCTGCCCAGACCCATCATAGTTCAATTCCACTACCTTCAGAAGGAGGATGTCTCCCGAGTGGCTCCCATCTCCTACAACGGCCAGAATATTCACATTTACCTGGACTACACGGCGACAGTCATGAAGAAGAGGTCAGCTTTCAACGAGGTGTGGGGGCTCCTACACTGCTGTCTGGGCACCAAGTTCGGCATTCTTTATCCAGCTGTACTGAAGATCACTATTCCTCCGGTGAGCAGAAGACATTCTTAGACCCAACCAGGGCCGAAGAATACATCGTCGCGCACCGACATCCACAGGAGGACAGGCGACATATGACAAACTAGCCATTGTAGGCCCAAATTCTGCATCTGCGCTAGCCATGTTAACGTGACAAAGGACCAAATACTGAACTCATATCTTGATTAGAAACGTGTCTCCACCCTGCTGCCAAAAAGGACAATTATGCTTCCAGTAACTTAATGTTGAACAATGATGGTATTTATAGAGTGACATGTTCTCACAAGGACAATATAGTTTGAATAGTATTTTATTTACATTACATGGAACAATTAGCTTTTACCAACTAGCTGCATCTTACAGCCTCGGTGCTAATAAGCCTTGTCGCTACCTAGCCACGGAGCTCTCTTTCCATGCCTTAATACTGTGAGCATGTTTAATACGTGTTCCCAAAGGAACACGTGTATTATTCTTTACTATTTGACTGGTTGGTCCGCCTTGGTGCTTAGTGGCAGCTGGCACGAGAGCTGAGGTTGTATCGCTGAGCGAACACTGCAGGACGGGTATTAATTACCAAGCGTTTGCCTGTCATTTTTTTAATGTTCTGGCTTGTTAGGATGTTCAACTGAGGGTTACATTTATACAAATGTTGAATTATACTGGGTTTGTTTGCCTATTTACTTATTTCAATGTTTTTTAAAATAAATATTTGATTTCTTTAGCCATCACAAGTGGATACTGTTGGTGGGGAGAACATACAGTATACCTCATTTTTTTATATATTGTTTTACTATCCTTCAAATATGCATATTGCATAAGATACATTAGAGAACTAAGGTGGTTCCCTCCTGAATCCCTTCCCTATGTGTAAACTTGATTATGTTCGCCCTGGATAGAGTACTACTGAAGTTTGGTTTAACATGGTAGTATTTTGCTCTAGTCTAGGAGAGGTAGATGCAGCCTTCCAACAGGGGGAATGCCAGCATAGGGGTCCAATGTTTTCTTCTGGGTATTTTGTTGTTTTTAGCTGTTTCTTTGTTTGTTTTTTATTTTCTTTATATTTTATTAATCTGACATTTCAGCACACTGGCCATGTGATATTCATTTCTAATTACTATGACTATGCCTAATTCACATACTCTGGGTTCTACTTGCTTTATCAACTGGAACTTAAAAGGAATTAATCATATGGTCAAGCATAGCTGAGTGTTTGCTCATTTTAAGTCTGGACATAGTTTTTCTCCAAGAGACCCACCTCCGATCCAGTGACCATGATATACTAAAGAGAGGATGGATAGACCAAATATTTCACTCCAACTTTGGCGTTAAAGCCAGAGGGGTAGCCATCCATATCAGAAAACGCACCATGTTTGTCACCTCCAAAGTCATTTCAGATACTAATGTCATATATTATAGTGATGGGAAATTGTTTGGCACACAGGTTATTCTGGCTAACTTCTATGGTCCTAATTGGGATCACGCTAAGTTTTTCTCTGACCTCATGGCAACACTTCCCGACCTTATCTCTCATCACTTGAAACTGAGCCAAGATTTCAATTGTGTATTGCATTCAAGTCTAGACAGATCTAGACCGAAGCCCAACCATGTAATTTCAAAATCAGGCGCAATAATCAACTAATTTCTAGAATCCTATAATTTGTCTGATCCATGGAGGAGGAGCAATCGCACTGCTAAACAATACTCCTTTTTTTCTCCAGTCCACCACTCATACTCAAGCATTGACTTTTTCCTGCTGGACAATATCATTCTTCCTTTTATTACTAATAACCAATATCACAGCATCTTTATCTCAGACCATAGCCCTGTCCAGCTAGATATCCGCTTTTCGGACAGTAATATGTCACAACGCGCGTGGCAACTTGACCCACTACTTCTATCCTGTAGTGCTTTTAAAAAATACATATCATAGGGCGGCTCACAATTGGCCCAGCATTGTCCGGGTTAAGGAGGGTTTGGCCGGCAGGGATATCCTTGTCTCATTGCGCACTAGTGACTCCTGTGGCAGTGCACGCTGACCAGTTCGTCCAGGTGTACCTTCCGGGTTGGATGTGCATTGTGTCAAGAAGCAGTGCAGCTTCTTTGGGTTGTGTTTCGGAGACACACATGGCTCTCGACCTTTGCCTCTCCCGAGTCAGTACAGGAGTTGCAGCAATGAGACAAGACTAACTACTACCAATTGGATACCATGAAATTGGGGAGAAAAAAGGAATAGAAAAAATACATATCAACTCATATTGATGTCTTTTTACAGATCAACTGCACCCTGACGCGTCTCACTCTAGTGTGGGGGAGTCATTCAAAGCATATCTAAGGATGCCAAATTATTTCATACACAGCACAGCGTATGACAACAAACCTCGCACTAAACGCTTATCGGAGCTATCTCAACTCATTCCAGATGTGGACAACAGATATGCCTCTTCTCTAACTCCTGAACTCTACAAAGAGAGACTGTTACACCAATCGGAATTTGACCATCTCTACACTAAACAAACGAAGCAGCTTCTGTTTAAGTCGAGGCAGACATTTTATGAACACGGAGAGAAAGCTGGCAAGTTGTTATCTCACCAGCTTTCTACAATCCGCTGCCAGCAGCACCATACCTGAAATCTGTGTTGCAGCTGATTCAACTTCAACCAATCCCAAAGAAATCAACAATCATTTTAAGCAATTCTACTCTACTCTTTACACTTCAGAGGCTCTTCCTGACACATCCCTTATGCATGCATTTCTAGACAATCTGGACATCCCCTGTCTCAATTCAGAACAAACCAACATGGATGCCTCAATAAGTGATGATGAAGCTACTCTGGCAATCCAGTCCATGCAAAGCTCCTGGGCCTGATGGCTTCCCTAATGAATTTTATAATGAATTACCCTCTAAGCTATCCCCTATACTTAGCTCAATGTACAATGAAATCCTTTCTAGTCAGAAACGTCCACAGACACTTACCCAGGTGACTATTTGTTAAGATGGAGCTGAAGAGGATGCTCCAAACAAACTGTGCTATTTTGTTAGTTTTTTTAAACATTATTTTGTACATAATGTTGCTGTTACCGTCTCTTATGACTGAAAATAACTTCTGGACATCAGAACAGCGACTACTCACAGCAAACTGGAAGACGCTTTTACCTTTCACGAGTCAGATGAGAAGGATATACCGCTTTCCTGGGAACAGGCCCAAATTCCCTTCATTTGCATGAAGAAAAGGCGGGGGAAAAGGGGGCGCCTGTCGGGCTGCCTTCTGAGAATCCGTAGGCGAGCGAGTAAACTCCCACTACCAGCCGTCCTACTGTCTAACGTGCAATCATTGGAAAATAAAATGTTGGCCTACGATTAAGATTATCCTACCAACGGGACATTTAAAACTATAATATCTTATGTTTCACCGAGTCGTGGCTGAACGTCGACACGGATAATATAGAGCTGGCGGGATTTTCCATGCACCAGCTACGTCTGGTAAGACGATGGGTGGTGGTATCTATAACAAATAGACACACTATCTACCAAGATCATCTATATTATTCATAGCCATCTATTTACCACCACAGACGGATGCTTGCACTAAGACCACACTCAACCAACTCTATAAGGCCATAAGCAAACAAGAAAATCCTCATCCAGAAGCGGCGCTCCTAGTGGCCGGGGACTTTAATGCAGGCAAACTTAAGTCAGTTTTACCACATTTTTACCAGCATGTGCAACCAGATGAAAAAAAATCTAGACCGCCTATACTCCGCACACACAGATGCATACAAAGCTCTCCCCCGCCCTCCATTTGGCAAATCTGACCATAATTATATCCTCCTGATTCCTGCTTACAAGCAAAAACTAAAGCAGGAAGTACCAGTGACCCACTCAATACGGAAGTGGTCAGATGACACGGATGCTACGCTACAGGACTGTTTTGCTAGCACAGACTGGAATATGTTCCGGGATTCATCCAATGTCATTGAGGAGTATATCACCTCATTCATCGGCTTCATCAATAAGTGCATCGACGACGTCGTCCCCACCGTGACTGTACGTACATATCCTAACAAGAAGCCATGGATTACAGGCAACATCTGCATCGAGCTAAAGGCTAGAGCTGCCGCTTTCAAGGAGCGGGACACTAATCCGTACACTTATAAGAAATCCCACTATGGCCTCAGACGAACCATCAAACAAGCAAAGTGTCAATACAGGGTTAAGATTGAATCCTACTACACCGGCTCTGATGCTCGTCGGATGTGGCATGGCTCGATTACTATTACGGACAACAAAGGGAAACCAAGACGCGAGCTGCCCAGTGATGCGAGCCTACCAGATGAGCTAAATGCCTTTTATGCATGCCTACACTGAAGGCAAGTGTTGTGTCTTTGGCTATGCCGGATTAAGTGATATGACATGCTATTCTATAAAATAATTTATCCGTAATTAATATTACCTGATTGAGCTAATCATGAAAATGTAATTAACTAGAGAGTCGGGGCACCACGGAGGAATATTTATAGAGCTGTTATCTTCCGAATAAACTTTTAAAGACCTAGTAATATTTTACATCAATAGCAGTCAATATTAATCGTCATCAGTCTCATCTGAAAGTTGTAAATTATTGGTTATCTGCACAAACCCTGGCTAACAAGTTGAATCAGCAATACAAATGTGGGTTTAATTATTTATTTGCTAAATACCTAACTAATTACACAGAATTACACATACACATAATTAAATCATAATTTGATTACAAATTACGTCATAAAGGAAAACGTCCCTAGCGGGCGGAACAGATATGACAGCTTGTTACACAAAAGAAAAGGGGCTGGGTTTGAGTGAAATAGCGGGAAGACTGAGGAACAAAGGGCAAAGCTGTGCTATCGTAAATACAGTATCTTATGCATTCTAAATTACCGCCCATTTGGAAAAGGAAAATGCAATAAATATTTACTCTGAGCTGTGCTTCGGTAGCTTGGTGGTAGATGGAAAGCCGTGTTGCCCAACCGAGTCCTTTGTCCTTTGAAGAATGTCTCTGCTGGTAAATTGAATACGTTGTAGTAACGTTGTTGTGTGGTAGACGGGATACTCTGTCTGTTCCTTCCTAACCTGCGTTTGTAGCTGCTGTTGCTAACTCAACGGCTAGGAGGTATCACTTCTGTAGTGAATAAGAATTCAAAGTTCATACCATTCGCAACCAAAGCTCACGCTGATGTTGGCTTCGTTCTGTAGTTATTATCTGAACGATTCTGACATCGGACTGTCGTCCTCACATCCTCGGAACAGGAGGCTATATTGTTGTCAAGGCTTTATATAGGAAGGGAGAGGAGGGCGTGTTTGAAAAGTTTTATAGCTCATGTCCCTTCACAGGGGTGGGCCTCTGATTGAGCAGAGCCCTACCTTATGAAAACCCAAATCTCACATTTTAGAAGCTAAAATCACATTTCATCCCATCACAAATAATTTCATATTCAAACATTTAAATTGAACAACAATTCCATGTGAATCCGATAACTCTGATGTGGAGACTTTCCAGTGCAGAGTTTATGTAATCGTATCATTGATGAGAATGTCTCAGATGACAACCAAACTGACAACATATTCATTAAGTACCACCGCATATGTTCAATTGGTCGAATTACCAGAATGTAGTTCATTTTCCCCCACCTTCTGATGTTCCCAGAATCTCTATGTTAACCAAGGGTTTTGCAAATGTAACATCAGCAGGGTAGAGAGAGGAAAAAGGGGGGAAGAGGTATTTATGACTCTCTAAAACTACCCCCAGGCCAACGTCATGACACAAGCAACACTGAAGCATGGACGAGAGCACTAGCTGTTTTGGATGACTGTGTGATAACGTTCTCGGTAGCCGATGTGAGCATTCACAAAGCCGAGGGGCCAGACGGATTACCAGGATGTATACTCAAAGTATGAGCGGACCAACTGGCAAGTGTCTTCACTGACATTTTAAACCTTTCCCTGACCGAGTCTGTAATACCTACATGTTTCAAGCAGACCACCATAGTCCCTGTGCCCAAGAAAGCGAAGGTAACCTGGCTAAATGATTACCGCCCCGTAGCACTCACCTAGGTAGCCATGAAGTGCTTTGAAAGGCTGTTCATGGCTCATGTCAACAGTATCCTCCTGGACATCCTTGACCCACTCCAATTTGCATACCGCCCCAACAGAGCCATAGATGATGCCATCTCAATCACACTCCACACTGCCCTTTCCTACCTGGACAAAAGGAAGATCTATGTGAGAATGCTGTTAATTGACTTCAGCTCAGCATTCAACACCATAGTGCCCACGAAGCTCATCACTAAGCTAAAGACCCTGGGACTAAATACCCTCCTCTGCAACTGGATCCTGGACTTCCTGACGGGCCGCCCCCAGGTGGTAAGGGTAGGCATCAACACGTCTGCCACGCTGATCCTCAACACTGGGGCCCCTCAGGGGTGTGTACTTAGTCCCCTTCTGTACTCCCTGTTCACCCACGACTGTGTGGCCAAACATGACTCCAACACCATCGTTACGTTTGCTGACGACACAACAGTGGAGGGCCTGATCACCTGCAATGATGAGACAGCCTATAGAGAGGAGGTCAGAGAACTGTCAGTGTGGTGCCAGGACAACAACCTCTCCCTCAATGTGAGTAAGACAAAGGAGCTGATCGTGGATTACAGGGGGGGGCTGTAGTGTAGCTGGTCGAGAGTTTCAAGTTATTTGGTGTCCACATTACCAAGAACTATCATGGTCCAAACACACCAAGACAGTCGTGAAGAGGGCATGACAAAATCTATTCCCCCTCAGGATACTGAAAAGATTTGGCATGAGTCCCCAGATCCTCAAAGAGTTCTACATCTGCACCACCGAGAGCATCCTGACTGGTTGCATCACCGCCTGGTATGGCAGCTGCTCGGCATCTGACCATAAGGCGCTACAGAGGGTAATGCGTACGGCCCAGTACATCACTGGGGCCAAGCTTCCTGCCATCCAGGATCTATATAATAGGTGGTATAATAGACTCCAGTCACCCAAGTCATAGACTGTTTTCTCTGCTACAGCACGGCAAGCGGTGCCGGAGTACCAAGTCTTGGACCAAAAGTCTCCTTTAACAGCTTCTACCCCCAAGCCATAAGACTGCTGAACAATTAATCAAATGCCCCCCCTCCTCCATTTGTTTTGTACTCTGCTGCTACTCGCTGTTTGTTATCTATGCATAGTCACTTCACCCCTACCTACATGTACAACTTACCTCAACTAACCTGTACCCCAGCACACTGACTCGGTACCTGTATATAGTCTCGTTATTGTTATTTTATTGTGTTACTTCTTATTATTGTTTACTTGAGATTATTTGGTAAATATTTTCTTAACTCTTCTTGAACTGCACTGATGGTTAAGGGTTTGTAAGTAAGCATTTCACGGTAAGGTCTAAACATGTATTCGGCTCATGTGACAAATAAAGTTGGATTAGATTTGGGTTTTGCTTAAAAAGGACAAGAATCACCTAGACTATGGCTCATACCGCCCTATAAGCTTTTTATGCTGTGATTGTAAAATGACCTCTGAGGTCCTCTCATGCCGTTTAGAGACAGTAATGCCTAATATAATTGACTCTGATCAAAGCGGATTTATCTCAGGTAGCCAACCTTCATTTATTTCATGTTCTTTATTCTGCCCACTCAACTCAACAGCCAGAAAGAAGGTGTCATCTCTCTTGATGCTGAAAAGGTTTTCGACCGGGTTGAGTGGGGATATCTATTTACAGTACTAGAGAGATTTGGGTTTGGCCCAGAATACCTTTCCTGGATTAATATCTTGTACTCGTCCTTAGTGGCTTCTGTTCGCACCAACAATGTTACCTCCAGCTACTTCCCTCTCCACAGGGGGGGGGGCAGGCAAGGTTGTTGTCTATCCCCTTTCATTTTTGATATGGCTATTGAGCCTCTTGCTATTTCCCAGCGGCCGGAGGAGAGGATTAAGGGAATACTAAGGGGCGACATAACTCACAAGGTGTCCTTATATGCAGACAATCTTCTTCTATACATCTCTAACCATGTGGAGTCTATACCCTATCTCTTGGACATGCTACAAGGTTTTGGGACATTCTCTGGTTATTAGTCAAACCTAAAAAAAACTGTGCTCCTCCACATTAAACAGTTGGCAGAAGGAATTGGGTATGCCAACTTCCCATTTAAGGTGGCGTATCAGGTCTTTACTTATTTGGGGATAAAGGTCTCACGCTCATTTAAGGCTCTGTTTAAACATAACTTCAAAACAGCCCTGGAGCGTACTAAGCAGGATTTCATAAGGTGGTTGTCTCTTCCCATTTCACTAGCAGGTCACATTAATTTTGTTAAGATGACTGTACTACCTAGGTTTTTGTACTTATTACAAATGATTCCCATTTTTCTGCCAAGGTCGATGTTCAAACAACTGGACAGCTACATTTCCAACTTCATTTGGAATAAGTCAAATTCATGAATGAGAAATGTATATCTAGAGAGACCAAAGCCCGCTGGGCCTTCCCATTTTTTTACACTACTACTGGCCAGCAAATACAGTTGAAGTCGGAAGTTTACTGTTGTAACTGAGTCAGGTATGTAGGCCTCCTTGCTCGCACACGCTTTTTCAGTTCTGCCCACAAATTTTATCCAATACCTTGACTTTGTTCTCCTTAAGCCATTTTGCCACAACTTTGGAAGTATGCTTGGGGCCATTGTCCATTTGGAAGACCGTTTGCGACCAAACTTTAACTTCCTGACTGATGTCTTGAGATTTTGCTTCAATAAATCCACGTACTTTTCCTTTCTCATGAAGCCATCTATTTTGTGAAGTGCACCTGTATCTCCTGCAGCAAAGCACCCCCACAACATGTTGCTGCCACCCCCGTGCTTCACAGTTGGGATGGTGTTCTTTGGCTTGCAAGCCTCCCCCTTTTTGCTCCAAAAATAACGATGGTCATTATGGCCAAACAGTTCTATTTTTGTTTCATCAGACCAGAGGACATTTCTCCAAAAAGTACGATCTTTGTCCTCATGTGCAGTTGCAAACCGTCGTCTGGCTTTTTTTATAGCGGTTTTGGAACAGTGGCTTCTTCCTTGCTGAGCGGCCTTTAAGGTTATGTCGATATAGGGCTCGTTTTACTGTGGATGTAGATAATTTTGTACCTGTTTCTTCCAGCATCTTCACAAGGTCCTTTGCTGTTGTTCTGGGATTGACTTGCACTTTTCGCACCAAAGTATGTTAATCTCTAGGAGACAGAACACATCTCCTGAGCGGTATGACGGCTACGTGGTCCCATGATGTTTATACTTGTGTACTATTGTTTGTACAGATGAATGTGGTACCTTCAGGGGTTTGGAAATTGCTCCCAAGGATGAACCAGACTTGTGGAGGTCTACAATTTTTTTCTGAGATCTTGGCTGATTTCTTTTGATTTTCCCATGATGTCAAGAAAAGAGGCACTGAGTTTGAAGGTAAGCCTTGAAATACATCCACAGGTACACCTCCAAATGACTCAAATGATGTCAATTAGCCTATCAGAAGCTTCTAAAATCATGACATATTTTTCTGGAATTTTTCAAGCTGTTTAAATGCACAGTCAGCTTAGTGTATGT
Source organism: Oncorhynchus gorbuscha (assembly GCF_021184085.1). Classification (NCBI taxonomy): domain Eukaryota; kingdom Metazoa; phylum Chordata; class Actinopteri; order Salmoniformes; family Salmonidae; genus Oncorhynchus; species Oncorhynchus gorbuscha. The sequence goes on from NC_060195.1 coordinate 21,788,725, forward strand.
ACATTTCTGACCCACTGGAATTGTGATACAGTGAATTAGAAGTGAAATAATCTGTCTGTAAACAATTGTTGGAAAAATGACTTGTCATGCACAAAGTAGATGCCCTAACCGACTTGCCAAAACTGTAGTTTGTTAACAAGAAATTTGTGGAGTGGTTGAAAAATGAGTTTTAATGGCTCCATCCTAAGTGTATGTAAACTTCCAACTTCAACTGTATATCTAAATGTGTTTATTGGGTTTCCACATTTGAAAACAAGGATGGTCCATCTTGGGCCATTATGGAGCTACAGTCAAGCCTTCCAACTTCTCCTGTCTCGTTCCTGTGCTCCCCACTGCCCATGAACCTTGGCACCCATGTTTTGAATTCCATTGTCAAGAACTCCCTTAAAATCTGGTCCCAATTCCGGAATCACTTTAGCCTTAAACAAGCAAGTGGCTTCCTTCCATTGACATCTAATCATCTCTTCCTAGCGTCACAGATTGACACGGCATTCCAGTTCTGGCATAGGAACGGCCTGGTGTTTTCTTGTGACCTATTTGTTGACAACACATTCGTCTCATTCGATAGTCCGAGGGTTGACCATAATATTCCCAATACACACTTTTTTTTAGATATCTGCAAACTCACAGCTTTGCTAAAAAACATTTCCCTTAATTTCCACTCGAGCCCACTAAGTGTCCAGTTCGAGAGGTGCTTAGATCTTAAAGATCTTAACCCGTATCTGAAGGGCACAATCTCCAGATTATACAACATAATAAAGAACATTAATCCACCTTCCTTGGCAAATGCTAAATCTGTGTGGGAGCAAGACATGGGTGTTCACTACCATTTTTTAGGTCCTTCCCCTAGACCAGAATGCTACCACACATCAGGCAAATGCAGAAAAATAGGCCTATGATCGTTCTCATTCATACGCAACCTACTGTAGCATACTGTAGCCTACTGAATCCTACTGTAACCTACTGAAGCCTACTGTAACCTACTGTAAGATACTGTAGCCTACAGTAGCCTACTGTAATCTACTGTAACCTACTGTAGCCTACTGTGATCTACTGAAGACTACTGTAAACTACTGTAATCTACTGCAGGGTACTGTAGCCTACTATAGCCTACTGTAACCCACTGTAATCTACTATAGCCTACTGTAGTCTACTTGCATGATCCGAAGAGCTAAAATCACTTGTAGCAATGTCACTTATGTCCCTAATCCATGATACACCAATAAGAATTCCCATTTGAAAGTTCCCTGATTATAAATGAATATTTAATGTCATAATTATCATTTTAAAATGTTTACGATTCACATATGCTAGAGATCTATAGACAAGTGTGATGTGTTCCCTGACCTATATTATCAAAGCAAATTACTTTATCAAAATTCCTCCCCTTTTTAAAAAGATTTCTCCTATTACAGCTGTGGTTATTAATTCACCTGCAAATAAAATATCCTATAGCTTCCAGTCCAAATGTCATATACATCTAAAACCCCATGGATAGATTTCCCCACTGTATATTTGGCCAAGTGCTGTCTGTTAATCCTGTTGACCGAATATAGGTCACTTGTGTCTGTGTCGAAGATGTTGTTGAGTTCAATTTAATATCTACTTTGACCTCTTTCAGGTAACCTCAAGATGCTTGACTCACTACAGCTGCTTTTAAAGAACTTCCCAGTTGTTTGTGTTCTGCATTCCAAATGTACTGCACTTTTGAATGTCTCTTTGGACATATCTAATAGTGTCTAATAATAAAGACAGCAATGTAAAGCATGCATCTGTTTGAAGGTTATTGTGTGTGTATGGTGCAGTTTCTCTTGATGTCCACTATTCTCCATCTCACATCAGGCCTTGTGGGTGTCTGATGGTGTCTCGAGGGTGTTTGATAGTGTCTTGAGGGTGTTTGATGGTGTCTCGAGGGTGTCTGAGGCTCCAGACCCCCAGAAAAAAGTATCCATAACTGTTATAGGGGTCTTACCGTCCTCCCTCAGTTAACCTTTGTACACCCGAGCAGTTAATTAGTTTGTCTTCTTTTATTAAATCAGAAGTTATTACCCTGAGTGACCTAAACTATGATTGAGAAATGTAGGCTTCAGACAATCTAAAAGACATGTGTAATGATCTAAACCTAACCCAGCTTGTGACTAAGCCTACAGGACCCAACCCTAAAGATCCTTCAAAGTCAATTCTGATTGATCTTATTTTAATGAATACAGATAAATATGTTTCTACTGGTGTCTTCGCACAAGACATTATGGACTATTGCCCAGTTGTTTGTGTTAGAGATGTGAGACTACAAAAATCCAAGACTCATGCTATTAGAAAGAGGAACTTTAAAAACTTTAGTGAACATGTTTTTTATTTTATTTTATTTTTTACAATTTTTTCCGCACCCGAAGATATCATTCACTAATAGAGGGTTAGTAAATGCCCAGTGCACTACTTTTGTGGAAAAAATTGTATTTGAGTGTTTACCAGCATTTGTAATTTGAGTCTGTTAATTATACACACACACACAAGCATGATCCTTTCAACCAGAAACAGGCTCCAAACAGAACAACAGCCTTTCCCCTGGTGTGCAGGATATAACACTTTGCTCTGTCTCTAGTTAAGCTAAGAGGAACCAGTTAGTTTCTGTCAGCTCTTGGCTGAGCGCCCAGACATCATGGGGTCATGCTACACACACAGAACAGTTAAAACAGGCCTGTACTAATGCACACCCTCTTTTCTATCTTACATGATTTAGTTTATTTGACAATCTCAAGACCAATGCCTAGGCTTAAAGAATGATATTTTAGTACACAAGTATTAGTCAGGTTTAACAGAAAATGCCCTCACATTCCCCACTTAAGAAACTATGTTTATTCTATACATTTATACATTTAAGTCATTTAGCAGACGCTCTTATCCAGAGCGACTTATTCTAAACTTTCAGTTAAACCCTTACAGTGTTAAAAATAATCATACAAACAATAAACTTAAAATATAAGAAAGAGCAATAAAACCCCTCTAGTGCTCGGTACTGCCATACATGGTAAATAACCTAAATAACCCATACATGGTAAATAACCTAAATAACCCATGCATGGTAAATAACCCAAATAACCCATACATGGTAAATAGCCCAAATAACCCATACATGGTAAATAGCCCAAATAACCCATACATGGTAAATAACCTAAATAGCCCATACATGGTAAATAACCAAAATAATAACCCATACATGGCAAATAACCTAAATAACCCATACATGGTAAATAACCTAAATAACCCATACATGGTAAATAACCCAAATAACCCATACATGGTAAATAACCCAAATAATCCATACATGGTAAATAGCCCAAATAACCCATACATGGTAAATAACATAAATAGCCCATACATGGTAAATAACCTAAATAACCCATACATGGTAAATAACATAAATAGCCCATACATGGTAAATAACCTAAATAACCCATACATGGTAAATAACCCATACATGGTAAATAACCTAAATAACCCATACACGGTAAATAACCTTAATAACCCATGCATGGGAAATAACCTAAATATCCCATACATGGTAAATAACCCAAATAACCCATACATGGTAAATAACCCAAACAACCCATACATGGTAAATAGCCCAAATAACCCATACATGGTAAATAACATAAATAGCCCATACATGGTAAATAACCTAAATAATAACCCATACATGGCAAATAACCTAAATAACCCATACATGGTAAATAACCTAAATATCCATACATGGTAAATAACCCATACATGGTAAATAACCTAAATAACTTATACACGGTAAATAACCTAAATAACCCATACATGGTAAATAACCTTAGTAACCCATACATGGTAAATAACCTGAATAACCATACATGGTAAATAACCTAAATAACCCACACATGGTAAATAACTATACATGGTAAATAACCTAAATAACCCATACATGGTAAATAACCCGTACATGGTAAATAACCTAAATAACCCATATGCGGTAAATAACCTAAATAACCCATACATGGTAAATAACCCAAATAACCCATACGTGGTAGATAACCTAAATAGCCCATACATGGTAAATAACATAAATAATAACCCATACGTGGCAAATAACCTAAATAACCCATACATGGTAAATAACCTAAACAATCCATACACGATAAATAACCTAAATAGCCCACACATGGTAAATAACCCGTACATGGTAAATAACCTAAATAACCCACACATGGTAAATAACACATACATGGTAAATAACCTAAATAACCCATACACGCTAAATAACCTAAATAACCCACGCATGGTAAATAACCCATACATGGTAAATAACCTAAATAACCCATACATGGTAGATAACCTAGATAACCCATACACAGTAAATAACCTGAATAACCCACACATGGTAAATAACCTAGATAGCCCATACATGGTAAATAACCTAAATAACCCATGCGTGGTAAATAACCCAAATAACCCATACACGGTAAATAGCCTAAATAACCCATACATGGTAAATAACCCAAATACCCATACATGGTAAATAACCTAAATAACCCATACACGGTAAATAACCTAAATAACCCACACATGGTAAATAACCTAAATAACCCATACATGGTAAATAACCTAAATAGCCCATACACAGTGAATAACCTGAATAGCCCACACATGGTAAATAACCTAAATAGCCCGTACATGGTAAATAACCTTAATAACCCATACGTGGTAAATACCCATACATGGTAAATAACCTAAATAACCCATACGTGGTAAATAACCTAAATAACCCATACATGGTAAATAATCTAACTAACCCATACACAGTAAATGATCCCTTTCTGCCATCAGCACAATCTTCTCTACATCAAATAGTATTTACACACAAGTTTCATTAAAACACGCTGGCACCTGGCACAATGATAAGGGTCAGCATGGTGGAAATGACCGACTCTGGGACCACATCTTCCCTTTGAACAACATCTGCAGTTGCCCCTCTTAGTACAACGTTTACAGACCAAATGGGCCATCAGGTCAATTTGAGCCCTGTGCTCAGGGTTTGGATCATTATCATACTCATACTAGCCTGGAATTGGGAATGGGTCCGGGAAATCAAACATGTGCTTTCCCGATTATTGTCAGGTTCCTCACCTTCCTCATCATCAGACTCCGCTTGGGCTCAGCCCTTCAATAATGGCATGGTTAGTGTATTTGGTCCTAGAGCTGTACTAACCCATCGCACCAGAACAGCGTTCATGCATGTTATTAATATAGGTCAAGCACAAAACACGAGGCATAAAACAATCCCAACCGGAAGGAGAATTTGGAGGAGCATAGTACCACATGGGCCTAATCTATTGTGGAACCATGATTTTGCCGAAGTACCCGCACTCTCAGAGGGGGCAAATGAGTACACCAATGCCTCAAGCCTGTCCATTAATGCTGTTAAGTTATCATGTGGGTCAGGCAGCAGAGTACAGCATGCTTCTCCTGTAAGGTTCAAAGCAGCACGTTCTCCGCCTAGCCTTGACCGAATGTGGTCATGTGCCATTTGATGCTGCAGCAACATCATTCGGTGGTTCTGCTTTTTTTTAAACTTTATTTTACTAGGCAAGTCAGTTAAGAACAAATTCTTATTTTCAATGACGGCCTAGGAACAGTGGGTTAACTGCCTGTTCAGGGGCAGAATGACAGATTGTGTACCTTGTCAGCTCGGGGATTTGAACTTACACCCTTTCGGTTACTAGTCCAATGCTCTAACCACTAGGCTACCCTGCCGTCCTGCTGCGTTACTTAAGGCTTTACATACATATCATACATTTCATACATACATTTCGTATCCCAGGTTACAGTTTCTTCAGTACATTCCTTATCAAAAGAATACACATGTTCAATTAAAACTCAGAAAATAAAACTTCAAATAATGTAATTTGTGTACCCCTTTCAAGATATCTTGGCTCTAACCCGTGAAAAACCCACAGAAAACAAATAAAATAACCCCACACAATAAACCAGACATGGTATTGAAACACTAACAAATATTCATGATGTAGGGTAAAAACAAACAACATTTTATTTAATGTGGGAGCTCCCTTAACATGCAAATTGTAGTGGACATCCATCAGTCCTGGAAGATAGAATCCTACTCAAAACACATCAGATAATACTGTATCCCATTATGAGGAAGAGACACCTTCTACAGTAAACAGTACCAGAGCCCCTTTCTGGTAATCCTGTCATCTTAACCTGTTACATTCATTTAGTCAAAATATAAAACCTGTTTTAACAAATCAGCTCAATATTCAGTGCTAAAACATTCACTTTAGATACTTTCCACTGCTCCATGTTATGGAAACAGAGTATCGTTTTAAATGACATTACCTTCCTGCTCAAATTCACTGGTGTTACCTAAACTACAAAACTGAGCAATAATAATCAGAAACTGTCAAAGAATGTTTCAGATTCAACTATTCAGACCTCTGCTTCACTGTCCCTTACAGCCTGATATAGCCCAGTGAGCCCAGTGAGCCCAATGAGCCCAGTGAGCCCAGTGAGCCCAGTGAGCACGACTCGCTTTCACCTGCGGAATTAAACATGGCATTATTAGAGTCTATCCAAAAACCACTAATAACATATTTCCTTTCACATTATTAGAAGGGATTGTTTTAATTTCAGTCCATCCTAACAATGTTACTCTATATTTTTAATAGCAACCTCTGCTGGATATTTCCTTTCTGCTTCATACTTATTAACCCTCTATTATTATAAGATTAACATGTAATGTGCCAAATCTGCCCACAACTTCAATTCAGTCAGGAACATGGACCCAATGCTATTGGAATTACGAGTAAATTCCACAAATAACCCAATTTGAATGGTTTGTAGTCTTGACATCTGGCACATAATAACAACACAATTACCAGAAAATAGCCTTTAGCGTTCATCCAAGTGTTTCTTTCCAAAGATTTCACATGTGCAAAGGGGATTTAGCAGTCAACGACTTGAATGAGCGCAGTTGCACTTGGCCAAATCAATTCCTGTCATTAATTCAGTAATTATACATTTACTCTGACATGTCGCGACCCACCATTAACAGGTCCGGGTCGCGACCCATACATTAACAGGTCCGGGTCGCGACCCATACATTAACAAAGGCTGACCTAGATGGGCAGAGAGTTCATGCAGAAGGAGAAGGCATTAAGTGTCCCAACTGTCCCAATGCATTTTAACATCGGTGGGGCCTGAATGCAGTTGGCCAAAGAGATCCTGGACAAAGGTGAGATTGTCTATCACTTTCAAAAGATCTGACAATGTAAAGCTGAAGGATTGTAGCCTAGTCTACATGATACACTTCTCCTTGTGTCACTACCATGTGATGGGATATAAGGTGCTACAGTACATTGTCCTGGATCCACTTTATGGAATATTACTAGTGTTTGATAGCACTATTGTTTTACCTACCATGTTTGTTAGCTAATTCTCAAGGTCTATGTTTGAATTTAAGTATATACAGTACCGGGCGAAAGATTGGACACACATACATACCCATTCAAGGATTTTTCTTTATTTTTACTATTTTCTACATTGTAGAATAATAATGAAGACATTAAAACTATGAAATAACACATATGGAATCATGTAGTAACCAAAAAAGTGCTAAACAAATCAAAATATATTTTATATTTGAGATTCTTCAAAGTAGCCACCCTTTGCCTTGATGACAGCTTTGCAGTCAATGAAAATGTTGTAAAAGCGTTCCAGTGAAAATGGTTAACTTTGTTAAAGCAAGGCCCCTGAACTCTTGTGTATTTTCTGCACTATGCAATGATATGGGCAGCGACCATGTAACGCCTTTACAGTATACAGAAGTACGCTGGTTATTAAAGGTGCAAAGTTTTTGAGCTTAAAGATTTCTTTACTGTCCATAATTTTCTCTTGTCTGACCGCTTGCATGATGGCAAGTTTCTCACACAACTGGCCTATCTGGGTGATGTTTTTTCTCACCTGAATGATCTGAATCTAGGTTTACAGGGACTCTCCGCAACTATATTCAATGTGCGAGACAAAATTGAGGCTATGATTAAGAAGTTGGAGCTCTTCTCTGTCTGCATTAACAAGGTCAACACACAGGTCTTTCACTCATTGTATGATTTTTTGTGTGCAAATGAACTCAAGCTTACAGACAATGTCAAATGTGATATAGCGTAGCACCTGAGTGAGTTGGGCGCGCAATTACACAGGTACTTTCCCGAAACGGATGACACAAACAACTGGATTCATTATCCCTTTCATGCCCTGCCTCCAGTCCAGTTACTGATATCTGAACAAGAGACCCTCATCAAAATTGCAACAAGCGGTTCTGTGAATTGAATTTAATCAGAAGCCACTGACAGATTTTTGGATTGGGCTGCGCTTAGAGTATCCTGCCTTGGCAAATCGCACTGTTAAGATACTGATGCCCTTTGCAACCATGTACCTATTTGAGAGTGTATTCTTGGCCCTCACTAGCATGAAAACTAAATACAGGCACAGACTGTGTGTGGAAAATGATTTAAGACTGAGACTCTCTCCAATACAACCCAACATTGCAGAGTTATGTGCATCCTTTCAAGCACACTCTTCTCATTAACCTGTGGTGAGTTATTCACAATTTTCAATTAACAAATAAGGTTTTATATGTAAGATGGTTAAATAAAGAGCAAAATGATTGATTATTATTATTTGTGCCCTGGTCCTATAAGAGCTCTTTGTCACTTCTCACAAGCCGGGTTGTGACAAAAACAAATTCTTATGTTTAATAAATGTATCGTATAGTGTGTGTGTGTGGCAGGCTTACAATGGTGGCAAAAAACAACATTTGAGAATGAGCTGACCCTGGTGCTAGAGGGGGTACGCAGCTGGAGGTTGAATGTTTGAAGGGGTATGGGACTATAAAAAGTTTGGGAACCACTGTCGTTGTCTAAACCACTGCTGTCATCCTTACCGCCAAGCATTTATTCAAGTTGGATAATCTTTGGATGCCGACAGCAGTCGCACTATTGGAAGACATAGCTTGGACTGAAGCCTACAAAAGCCTATTCTTGCTTTTTTCCTGTGATTGATCAAACACATTTGGTGTGTCATCATAGTGGTCAATGACTTGTGGTCAGACTCCCTCAGGTGGAACAAACTTAAACTTGTGCCTTTTTTCAATTCTGAGTTGAATGTCATTGAGAAAATGAAGTGTCCCAAATCATCCTTTCTGTATTTAATAGTAATCCTCTAATATTCTAGTTTTTCAAAAGTATCTGTAATCCGATTACAATATTTTGCTAGTAACTGTTTTTTGTAATCCCTTACGTGTAATGGATTACATGTAATCTCTTACTCCCCAACCTTGCTCGCACCCCTGCACATCGACTCGATACTGGTATCCAAGGTACACTACACTGAGTGTACAAAACACAAGGAACACTTCCTAATAATTTTGAGTTGCACCTCCTTTTGCCCCCAGTACAGCCTCAATTAATTGGGGAATGGACTCTATAAGGTGTCGAAAGCGTTACACAGGGATGCTGGCCCATGTTGACTCCAATGCTTCCCACAGTTGTGTCAAGTTGGCTGGATGTCCTTTGGGTGGTGGACCATTCTTGATACACATGGGAAACTGTTGAGTGTGAAAAACCCAACAGCATTGCAGTTCTTGACTCAAACCGGTGTGCCTGACACCTACTACCATACCCCATTCAAAGACACTTAAATATTTTGTCTTGCCCATTCAACCTCTGAATGGTACACATACACAATACATGTCTCAATTGTCTCAAGGCTTAAAGCTTCTTCTTTAACCTGCCTCCTCCCCTTCTTCGACACTGATTGAATTGGATTTAACAAGTGACATCAATAAGGGATCATAGCTTTCACCTGGATTCACCTTGTCAGTCTGTCATAGAAAGAGCAGGTATTCCTAATGTTTTGTACACGGTGTGTATATAGCCAACATCCTCATTACTCATTGTATCTATTATTACTTTTATTATTGCTTGTTATTACTTTTTTCTATTTTCATTTCACTGTTAGTCTACACTTGTTGTTTACGAAGCACGTGACAAATACAATTTGATTTGAATCTATTCCAGATACCAAGAGATGCTTCAAACTTAACATTGTCATGTTTTAAAGAAGCCCTGGGTAAAGCCAATTGTAGCAACCTTAACCCAATAACTAGCGACCTCATCAAGGGGTTTGGAACCCCCGGGTATGCTACAGTATAGGCTTATTAACACCCATCGATTTAAAATAAATAAGAATATGACTGAAAAATGCTTCATGGGCATAGTTCAACTGTCACACCCCACCGTAACCCAAATAGAAGCTTGTTTTTTTTACCATATAGCTTCAAATAAATAGAATGGTGAACTCATGGATGGTTAGTCATTGCATCCATCTTTGTTCATGAATTGAAGTGTTTATATTTCTCCACCACTATCCCTCAACTGTTTAACAAAACGGAGGTGGGGTAACCACTTTGTGCTTGTTGTTTGAATCGCAGATTGCCCATTTAAACTAGACTACAGGAAATAAAACCACAGAGACCTAGAGTGGTCCTCCAGCTCAGTTGGTACAGCATGGTGCTTAGCTCTTGCAATGCCACGATAGTGGGTTTGAGTCCCGGGACCACACATATGGATGTAAGTTGCTATGCATAAAAGCATTTGCCAAATGTAATATATTATTATGATATATTAGCATGATTTGTACAAGGGGTGGAATTTTCTTCTGGATATAATTATCAAATTGAAAACAAATTTAGATGACCTGGCCATTTGTAAACAGTAGGCTATAATCAGCAATGGTTGGTTTATTTAGTGTTTTTTTGTTGCTTTTTTACTATTTCTTTATTTTCAAATAGGAGGCATCCACTTGGTTAAACAAATACTCTGTTGCCAACAAAAATACATTATTACCCCTCTGATGACACCTAGTGGACAGAAAAAGCAGCTCCAGAACCACGACTAACATAATGACAACCTATCTGAAGACAGGCTATTCCTTTTACAGACATGCCCAATATGAGCAAAGTGCCTTGTCATGAGTAATTAGGATATGTATAACAATGTCTGACCCAATCATTTCTGGGTGGGTTAGGCCTAAGCTGTAGCTTAATGCAGGCGCAAGGATGGAGGTTCTTTGGCAGCTGAGTGCAGTGATGATCTGGCATCATAGGGCAGCTGAATGCAGTGATGATCTGGCATCATAGGGCAGCTGAATGCAGTGATGATCTGGCATCATAGGGCAGCTGAATGCAGTGATGATCTGGCATCATAGGGCAGCTGAATGCAGTGATGATCTGGCATCATAGGGCAGCTGGATGCAGTGATGATCTGGCATCATAGGGCAGCTGAGTGCAGTGATGTTCTGGCATCATAGGGAAGCTGAATGCAGTGATGATCTGGCATCATAGGGCAGCTGAGTGCAGTGATGATCTGGCATCATAGGGCAGCTGAGTGCAGTGATGATCTGGCATCATAGGGCAGCTGAGTGCAGTGATGATCTGGCATCATAGGGCAGCTGAAAAAAGAGTGTGGAAGGAAGTGTGATTTAAAAACAAATGTAAAACATAGGATACTTTCCAGAAATCCACTCTGACATAAATGAGCTGTGATGATCCAAATAATCAATTTAGACAGATATAGAAAGCTAACATGCAAGCATATGCTACATCACAATCTCTAATGTAGGCCTACGGTAAGTTATGTAAATAGCAAAGTATAATAACAGCATATAGCACAATTACAATTACAATTACAACAATTGCAGTTACAGTGCAGGAGTTCAACTAGGATTCATAGGCTGTCCAGTGTCCTACGTGCAGTAATTTGCAGTTCAACTGTTCTGTTTTAGCAGATCTAACATAATTACACTGGATAAAAACAGGTTGTTTGGATGCTGGCTGATAGCAGTAATTCACGATAATTCCTGCATAATGACTGTTGGGCAGGCCTTCCCTGGGAGGAAGAGCAGCTCTGTCTTGTCGAGGTTGAGCTTGCGGTGGTGGGCCGACATCTAACCAGAGATATTGTCCAGGCACACAGAGATGTGTGTCACAACATGGGTGTCAGAAAGGGGGAAGGAGAAAAGTAGTTGAGTGGCAGAGGCGAGGGTCTAGTTCCGAGCTGTGGGGGACACCAGTAGTGAGAGTATGTGGTGCAGATACAGATCCTTTCCACGTCACCTGGTAGGAGCGGCCTGCCAGGTAGGATGCAACCCAAGAGTGTGCAAAGCCTGAGATGCCCTGAGAAGGGCTAGAGGAGGATCTGATGGCTTATGGTGTCGAAGGCAGTTGATGGATCTAGGAGGATGAGAACAGAGGAGAGAACAGAGGAGAGAGTCAGCTTTGGTAGTGCAGTGAGCCTCTATGACACAGAGAAGAGCAATCTTGGTTGAGTGACCTGTCTTGAATTCTGACTGGTTAGGGTCAAGAAGAACGTTCTGAGAGAGATAGCGAGAGAGTTGGTCACAGACAGCACGCTCAAGTGTTTTGGAGAGAAAAGAAAGAAAGGATACCGGTCTGTAGCTTTTGATGTCAGACGGGTCAAGTGTTGGTTTCTTGAGGAGGGGAGCGACTCAGGCAATTTCGAAGTCAGAGGGGACGCAGACAGTGGTCATGGATGAGTTGATGAGGGAAATGAGGAATGGGAGAGGGTCTCCAGAGATGGTCTGGAGGAGGGGAAGGGGTCGAGCGTCAGGTTGTCGGGTGGCCGGACCTCACTAGTCGCAGGATTTCATCTGGAGAGAGACCATTATCTGTCTGGCATCTGTAAGCTTAAGCCTCACACACACAGACATTGATGCAGGGCTGTAGATGTAATCAATCTGTAGATGTAAAGAAATGTACAATATTCTGGTTATATTTTGAGAACCACATAGTAATGTTCAGAATTGACTGGTGAATGTGAAACTGTTAACCTGCTGATGAACAACTTCAGTTGTCTTGTGTTTCTGTCTGCTCCTGGGCCAAGCAGACCTGAACACCATTACTATTTTATAGTGACTATTTCCATAATCTCTCAGTTCACTTGGTGACCATATCCAAAGTTGTAACTACGGACTACGGTTTGCAACTGCACATGAAGAACACCATCCCAACCGGTTTCAAATGTCATATTATGTCCATATACAGTGTTGTAACGATATGAAAATAGTTAAAGTACACAAAGGAAAATAAATAAACAGGTCACAAATCTTGCTGCCGTGATTGCGCACTGGCGTATTTCACCCAGTTTATCAAAATTGGATTTGTTTTTGAATTCTCTCTCTCTCATACAGCTGTCTCTCCCTCCCTCTTACATCTCTCTCTCTGTCCCTCTCTCTTACAGCTCTCTGTCTCTCTCTCCCTTACAGCTGTCTCTCTCTCTCGCTCTGTCTCTCTCTCTCTGTCTCTCACCCACCCACCCACCTGGCTCTCTCTCCTTACAGCTGTCTCTCTCTCTCTCGCTCTGTCTCTCTCTCTCTCTGTCTCTCACCCACCCACCCACCTGGCTCTCTCTCCTTACAGCTGTCTCTCTCTCTCTCGCTCTGTCACTCTCTCTCTCTTTCTCTCACCCACCCACCCACCTGGCTCTCTCTCCTTACAGCTGTCTCTCTCTCTCTCGCTCTGTCTCTCTCTCTCTCTTTCTCTCACCCACCCACCCACCAGGCTCTCTCTCCTTACAGCTGTCTCTCTCGCTCTGTCTCTCTCTCTGTCTCTCACCCACCCACCCACCTGGCTCTCTCTCCTTACAGCTGTCTCTCTCTCGCTCTGTCTCTCTCTCTCTGTGTCTCTCACCCACCCACCCACCTGGCTCTCTCTCCTTACAGCTGTCTCTCTCTCTCTCGCTCTGTCTCTCTCTCTCTCTTTCTCTCACCCACCCACCCACCAGGCTCTCTCTCCTTACAGCTGTCTCTCTCTCTCTCGCTCTGTCTCTCTCTCTCTCTTTCTCTCACCCACCCACCCACCTGGCTCTCTCTCCTTACAGCTGTCTCTCTCTCGCTCTGTCTCTCTCTCTCTGTCTCTCACCCACCCACCCACCTGGCTCTCTCTCCTTACAGCTGTCTCTCTCTCTCTCGCTCTGTCTCTCTCTCTCTCTGTCTCTCACCCACCCACCCACCTGGCTCTCTCTCCTTACAGCTGTCTCTCTCTCTCTCGCTCTGTCTCTCTCTCTCTCTTTCTCTCACCCACCCACCCACCTGGCTCTCTCTCCTTACAGCTGTCTCTCTCTCTCTCACTCTGTCTCTCTCTCTCTGTGTCTCTCACCCACCCACCCACCTGGCTCTCTCTCCTTACAGCTGTCTCTCTCTCTCTCGCTCTGTCTCTCTCTCTCCCTTTCTCTCACCCACCCACCCACCAGGCTCTCTCTCCTTACAGCTGTCTCTCTCTCTCTCGCTCTGTCTCTCTCTCTCTCTTTCTCTCACCCACCCACCCACCTGGCTCTCTCTCCTTACAGCTGTCTCTCTCTCTCTCGCTCTGTCTCTCTCTCTCTGTCTCTCACCCACCCACCCACCTGGCTCTCTCTCCTTACAGCTGTCTCTCTCTCTCGCTCTGTCTCTCTCTCTCTCTGTCTCTCACCCACCCACCCACCTGGCTCTCTCTCCTTACAGCTGTCTCTCTCTCTCTCGCTCTGTCTCTCTCTCTCTCTTTCTCTCACCCACCCACCCACCCACCCACCTGGCTCTCTCTCCTTACAGCTGTCTCTCTCTCTCTCTCTCTCTCTCTCTCTCTCTCTCTCTCTCTCTCTCTCTCTCTCTCTCTCTCTCTCTCTCTCTCTCTCTCTCTCTCTCTCTCTCTCTCTCGCTCTCGCTCTGTCTCTCTCTATGTGTCTCTCACCCACCCACCCACCTGGCTCTCTCTCCTTACAGCTGTCTCTCTCTCTCTCTCTCGCTCTGTCTCTCTCTCTCTCTTTCTCTCACCCACCCACCCACCCACCAGGCTCTCTCTCCTTACAGCTGTCTCTCTCGCTCTGTCTCTCTCTCTGTCTCTCACCCACCCACCCACCTGGCTCTCTCTCCTTACAGCTGTCTCTCTCTCGCTCTGTCTCTCTCTCTCTGTCTCTCACCCACCCACCCACCTGGCTCTGTCTCCTTACAGCTGTCTCTCTCTCGCTCTGTCTCTCTCTCTGTCTCTCACCCACCCACCCACCTCGCTCTCTCTCCTTACAGCTGTCTCTCTCTCTCTCGCTCTGTCTCTCTCTCTCTGTCTCTCACCCACCCACCCACCTGGCTCTCTGTCCCTTACAGCTCAGCTGAGTTATGACCCAGGAGTGCACCTCACTGTTTGGTGGCGTGTAATTTGAATACAGATTAGCTGGCCCCAGTGTTCCAGTGCTTTGCCATTACCATTACTGGGGACAGTAATTTGACTAATGAACACACAGGTTATCGCAAGGTCATCACCTTCTCTGCTCATGTGGGGTGGGGTGGGGGGGGGGTGGAGGCGGCGGCAGTGGGCGGCCCACTTTTGGTGGCAGGGCGACGACGTCTTTCGATAGCATAATTAGTTCCTTTAATTAAGAGTTTAGACAGCTTATTGAATAAATCCTCTTGTAATTAAGCAGCCAATCTCCTATTCCGATCATTCATGAGTTGTTTCCCTCCCACTTCCTTTTTCCATTTCAATGTTTCCTAAATTCCTTCTCTTGTGCTGTAAGTGGTATACATTCTTCTGAGTGTTGCCTACCACCCATATCCTACTACCCACCCTACCACCCGGATCCTACTACCCACCCTACCACCCAGATCCTACTACCCACCCTACCACCCAGATCCTACTACCCACCCTACCACCCAGATCCTACTACCCACCCTACCCCCAGATCCTACTACCCACCCAGATCCTACCCACCCTACCACCCAGATCCTACTACCCACCCTACCACCCAGATCCTACACCCAGATCCTACTACCCACCCTACCACCCAGATCCTACTACCCACCCTACCACCCAGATCCTACTACCCACCCTACCACCCAGATCCTACTACCCACCCTACCACCCAGATCCTACTACCCACGCTACCACCCAGATCCATGCTTTTGTTTACCTTTAGCACCCTACCTTTGCTTTATTTCCACCTAAACACAGAAAGTCAACACATTTGCTGATAATATTGTACTGCATTTTTGTGTCTAGATTGAATCGAATGTAGAGCCAAGAAGTGCAGAGTTTCTTGTTTTGGGCTATTAATACAACCCAAGCCTCTTAGGTTAGGTCTCTTCAGACTTCCTGTTGCTCAACCATAATGACATGTTGGCACGCTGCTGATAGTGAAGTAGGTCCAAATCTTCACAGGTAGTCATCATCTTATCAGCTCATGTTGTTAACATTACTGATCATAATGTCAAAGGGTTAAGGGAATCTGTCAAGAGAGACCTTGGCTGACTGCTTCAAATGGAACAACAGTGTGCTTATAACATACGTATTGAGAGTGAAAGCCACCCAGATGAAGAGAGGTTTGTCACTCCCATCTGTCTGGTTCCCGGGGCCAATGCCGTGTGGCGCGGCCTGTTTAATGGATGCCCAGTCAACAGAGTCCTCCTCCATTTCTTCACAACCTCACTCCACCAGGTATATCTTTCAGAATATTTTCTGCATTTTATTGCGATTAGCACACCTCCTGACTCCCGTGATCTTTTAATCCCCTGAGCCATTACTTCTGCAGTGTTGCTGAACCTCCCAGGTCTCCTATACTAGCTACCCCTCACCCTGCCTGCCTTCCTCCCCTCACGTCATTATTCACCCCCCTGCTCCGTTTGGATGGAGGTGGCTGTCTGGCTGATGTCCCAATGTATTTGTCACTTTCACACGAGGAGGTCAAAATGGCAGGCCTGTCTTTTCTTCCGCTTTTTCATTCTCTTTTAAGTAAAACATTAACATCTTCCATTCCTTTAGAGAAAAAATCATTAAAATATTTTAACAGTGGCAATCTAGGCATCTTTATCTTTTGATATCCTTTCTATCCTCCTCACCTACAGATAACAGCTTGTTATCTACTCCAAAATCCACCCCACATAATTAAATAGAAATGATCAACTGATAGTTATAAAAAGAAAAAACCTTGGCATCCTTGAAGTGTCTGCCCTTCAGTGCCAGTGAGGTGAGCCGTCAGTCCCCGTGTGCTATGTGTTGTCTATCTGATGGTATGGTATTATGCTTTGGGTCAGACTGGACTCACCATTGACAATTCAGTTAGAGGACAAAATGACCATTATCAGTTGCCAAACTAATTGCTCATTAGAAATGGTGCCTGGAAAAGTACATTGTGTTGAGATTACTGCTGAGTCTATGATGAATCATTAGAAAGATGCAGCTGATTGACAGTTGATCTTCCATTGACAATTTATCAAGGTCCTTGAAATTATGCGCTTAGTTGTCATTCGTTGACTAACAACCAAACCATATGGGATGTTTGTACCTGAGGAACTAATTTGAAAATAAATGTGTGATTGTTATTGCAATAAAAATCATAATCACTTATCAATTTGGAATGATCAAAACACTGACCTCAAATGTATTTCTGCATAATTAAGATGATACACACAGCAAGTCACCTTAAACTATAGTCATCTAAACTCTTTTACAGAGGGTGACTTGTAGGCTACCTGAGGGAAGTTACTCACAGAGCAGCTTAAGATGAGGAGACCGTGCATTCATAAGAATTATGTCCCTTTTATTGCACACTGTAAAATGCACAGCTGATTTATCTAACAGTCCTCTCACTGCATCGGAAACTCATTTCAATCACAAATGGCAGAAGTTGATTTAAGAATTCATTCTTTAATGGGCTAGCCTTGGTCAAATTTAAACATATTCAATTAATCAGCAAACCATTCAATATGCCCTGTCTTAAACCCAGTTAAGCAAACAAAGGCCTTTTAATATACATTTTCCGGGAGATTTCTTTATTGATTTGGTGCAAAATGATTTGTGTGATACATTCTACTGGATCAATAAAGGGCGAATCAATATCTTATATAGAAAAATAATCCCATCAAAGATGAAGTGCCAAGGAACTGTAAAAGGCCAAACTTTTAGCGTTTACAACTAGTGATGTCCTGAGGCATAGCACCTCAACTACTGATGTCCTGAGGCATAGCACCTCAACTAGTGATGTCCTGAGGCATAGCACCTCAACTAGTGATGTCCTGAGGCATAGCACCTCAACTAGTAATGTCCTGAGGCATAGCTACTCAACTAGTGATGTCCTGAGGCATAGCACCTCAACTAGTGATGCCCTGAGGCATAGCACCTCAACTAGTGATGTCCTGAGGCATAGCAACTCAACTAGTGATGTCCTGAGGCATAGCTACTCAACTAGTGATGTCCTGAGGCATAGCTACACAACTAGTAATGTCCTGAGGCATAGCTACTCAACTAGTGATGTCCTGAGGCATAGCTACTTAACTAGTG
This sequence comes from Oncorhynchus gorbuscha, assembly GCF_021184085.1. Taxonomy (NCBI): domain Eukaryota; kingdom Metazoa; phylum Chordata; class Actinopteri; order Salmoniformes; family Salmonidae; genus Oncorhynchus; species Oncorhynchus gorbuscha. Next base: position 21,807,146 of record NC_060195.1, read on the forward strand.
ATGTCCTGAGACATAGCTACTCAACTAGTGATGTCCTGAGGCATAACTACTCAACTAGTGATGTCCTGAGGCATAGCTACACAACTAGTAATGTCCTGAGACATAGCTACTCAACTAGTGATGTCCTGAGGCATAACTACTCAACTAGTGATGTCCTGAGGCATAGCTACACAACTAGTAATGTCCTGAGGCATAGCTACTCAACTAGTGATGTCCTGAGGCATAGCTACTCAACTAGTGATGTCCTGAGGCATAGCTACTCAACTAGTGATGTCCTGAGGCATAGCACCTCAACTAGTGATGTCCTGAGGCATAGCTACTCAACTAGTGATGTCCTGAGGCATAGCTACTCAACTAGTGATGTCCTGAGGCATAGCACCTCAACTAGTGATGTCCTGAGGCATAGCACCTCAACTAGTGATGTCCTGAGGCATAGCTACTCAACTAGTGATGTCCTGAGGCATAGCACCTCAACTAGTGATGTCCTGAGGCATAGCTACTCAACTAGTGATGTCCTGAGGCATAGCTACTCAACTAGTGATGTCCTGAGGCATAGCACCTCAACTAGTGATGTCCTGAGGCATAGCACCTCAACTAGTGATGTCCTGAAGCATAGCACCTCAACTAGTGATGTCCTGAGGCATAGCACCTCAACTAGTGATGTCCTGAGGCATAGCTACACAACTAGTGATGTCCTGAGGCATAGCTACTCAACTAGTGATGTCCTGAGGCATAGCACCTCAACTAGTGATGTCCTGAGGCATAGCACCTCAACTAGTGATGTCCTGAGGCATAGCTACTCAACTAGTGATGTCCTGAGGCATAGCTACTCAACTAGTGATGTCCTGAGGCATAGCTACTCAACTAGGGATGTCCTGAGGCATAGCTACTCAACTAGTGATGTCCTGAGGCATAGCTACTCTGCTGATCTGCTATAACAAACTTGTCCTTATTTCGACCACAGCAAATAATTATCTGCAATATTGCGTAGAACTAAATATACATGAAAATGTACATATATGGCTCAACTTTCAAAGTTGATTGTGTGTGGATCATGACAGTGACTGCTTCCATTTTCATAACTAGGAAAGAAGCTTAATGTGACTGCAGAAGTAGGCAGTCATTGTCTGACCTGGTGGAGAATCTGGAACTGTCCGAGATCCTGAAGGGCATCATCAAGCAAGGCATCTCTATACATGTCCTTCATAGGAGTGACTTTAAATGGTCTTGCCATATTGTTTCCATAAGAATAACTCCATCTTAAATCTTTCCAAATTGTAATATACTGGGGTAAAGGGAAAAGACTGGGAACATTGCAATGCAAATACTGTACATTCAATGACTTTTTAGACATTTAAACCAATGGCAGTATATGCACAACCTCAGAATTAGATTTAACCAAAGGGAGCCTTCCCCAACCAGCTGAAGTGCACTTGCTTGGCTGGCTACAGGAGGCTAAAGCAATGTCAACTCCAAGAGGATGATAAATTGCGTTTGTTTAAGACATCATTACATTGTACTTTTTTTTATGGAGGTCAGTATTTAATAACAGTTGAGGTTGATGGAGGAACGCAGGCGGCCTCACCGGACGTCCCTACTGGTCAGCGGGGGTGACGGGCCATGACTACAAACATGAGGATATTACAGAGGCTGGACTGCTCCGGGATGTTGTCGTAATCTCACACAATCTGCTGCCTGCTCTTGTGTGTAATATCCTGCTGAAAACTTTCACTGAGGGAGACCAGGGAGGGAGGGTGAAAAAGCCCAGGCACAAATCGGAGGGTAGTTGTTTTAAATTACAGGCAAACGGTTCTCGAAGTGAACAACTTCTTCACCCAAGCACTTTATAAAGTTGTCAGGATTATTTGCTCCCCAGCACAAATGAATGCAGCCATCAATGTTTGACCTGTTGTTACCTGAGACGTATGCACTATAAAGGTTGCAGGGCAAAATCAAATCAAATCAAATCAAATTGATTTATATAGCCCTTCGTACATCAGCTGATATCTCAAAGTGCTGTACAGAAACCCAGCCTAAAACCCCAAACAGCAAACAATGCAGGTGTAAAAGCACGGTGGCTAGGAAAAACTCCCTAGAAAGGCCAAAACCTAGGAAGAAACCTAGAGAGGAACCGGGCTATGTGGGGTGGCCAGTCCTCTTCTGGCTGTGCCGGGTAGCGATTATAACAGAACATGACCAAGATGTTCAAATGTTCATAAATGACCAGCATGGTCAAATAATAATAAGGCAGAACAGTTGAAACTGGAGCAGCAGCACAGTCAGGTGGACTGGGGACAGCAAGGAGCCATCATGTCAGGTAGTCCTGGGGCACGGTCCTAGGGCTCAGGTCCTCCAAGAGAGAGAAAGAAAGAGAGAATTAGAGAGAGCATATGTGGGGTGGCCAGTCCTCTTCTGGCTGTGCCGGGTGGAGATTATAACAGAACGTGGCCAAGATGTTCAAATGTTCATAAATGACCAGCATGGTTGAATAATAGTAAGGCAGAACAGTTGAAACTGGAGCAGGAGCATGGCCAGGTGGACTGGGGACAGCAAGGAGTCCTCATGTCAGGTAGTCCTGGGACATGGTCCTAGGGCCCAGGCCAGTTGAAACTGGAGCAGCAGCATGGCCAGGTGGACTGGGGACAGCAAGGAGTCATCATGTCAGGTAGTCCTGGGGCATGGTCCTAGGGCTCAGGTCCTCCGAGAGAGAGAAAGAAAGAGAGAAGGAGAGAATTAGAGAACGCACACTTAGATTCACACAGGACACCTGAATAGGACAGGAGAAGTACTCCAGATAAACAAACTGACCCTAGCCCCCCGACACATAAACTACTGCAGCATAAATACTGGAGGCTGAGACAGGAGGGGTCAGGAGACACTGTGGCCCCATCCGAGGACACCCCCGGACAGGGCCAAACAGGAAGGATATAACCCCACCCACTTTGCCAAAGCACAGCCCCCACACCACTAGAGGGAAATCTTCAACCACCAACTTACCATCCTGAGACAAGGCCGAGTATAGCATCTGTAGCTTTCTTGTTTCTGCAAGTATAGTAGGCTATTCCTTTAGTAGAAAAATAATCCAATGTAAAACACAATGTCTTGCATTCGGGCTATTTTTCAGAACCTTATGCATCTATGTATTGCCAAGCCCCAGAAAGACACAGTCAAACCTGTATGGATATGCACAAGCTTTAGGCTGTAGCCTATGTGGACACTATAAGGCTTATAATTCCTTCACACTACAGCATCTATAGATCAGGGTAACCTACCCCATGACAGTACATCATCTATAGATCAGGGTAACCTACCCCATGACACTACATCATCTATAGATCAGGGTAACCTACCCCATGACCCTACATCATCTATAGATCAGGGTAACCACCCCATAACACTACATAATCTATAGATCAGGGTAACCTACCCCATGACACTACATCCTCTGTAGATCAGGGTAACCTACCCCATAACACTACAGCATCTATAGATCAGGGTAACCTACCCCATGACACTACATCATCTATAGATCAGGGTAACCTAACCCATGACACTACAGCATCTATAGACCAGGGTAACCTACCCCATGACACTACAACATCTATAGATCAGGGTAACCTACCCCTTGACACTACATCATCTATAGATCAGGGTAACCTACCCCATGACCACACATAATCTATAGATCAGGGTAACCTACCACATGACCACACATCATCTATAGATCAGGGTAACCTACCCCATGACCACACATCATCTATAGATCAGGGTAACCTACCCCATGACCACACATCATCTATAGATCAGGGTAACCTACGCCATGACCACACATCATCTATAGATCAGGGTAACCTACCCCATGACACTACATCATCTAGAGATCTGGGCAACCTATGACACTACAGCATCTACAGATCAGGGTAACCTACCTCTTGACACTACAGCATATACAGATCAGGGTAACCTACCCCATGACACTACAGCATCTATAGACCAGGGTAACCTACCTCTTGACACTACAGCATCTACAGATCAGGGTAACTTACCCCATGACACTACAGCATCTATAGACCAGGGTAACCTACCCCATGACACTACATTATCTATAGATCAGGGTAACCTACCCTTTGACACTACAGCATCTAGAGATCTGGGTAACCTATCCCACGACCAACATTATCTATAGATCAGGGTAACCTACCCAATGACCCAACATTATCTATAGATCAGGGTAACCTACCCCATGACCCGACATTATCTATTGATCAGGGTAACCTATCCCATAACACTACATTATCTATTGATCAGGGTAACCTACCCCATGACCCTACATTATCTATAAATCAGGGTAACCTACCCAATGACACTACAGCATCTACAGATCAGGGTAACCTACCCCATGACACTACAGCATCTATAGACCAGGGTAACCTACCTCTTGACACTACAGCATCTATAGACCAGGGTAACCTACCCCATGACACTACAGCATCTATATACCAGGGTAACCTACCTCTTGACACTACAGCATCTATAGACCAGGGTAACCTACCCCATGACACTACAGCATCTATAGACCAGGGTAACCTACCTCTTGACACTACAGCATATACAGATCAGGGTAACCTACCCCATGACACTACAGCATCTATAGACCAGGGTAACCTACCTCTTGACACTACAGCATCTATAGACCAGGGTAACCTACCCCATGACACTACAGCATCTATAGATCAGGGTAACCTACCCCATGACACTACAGCATCTATAGACCAGGGTAACCTACCCCTTGACACTACAGCATCTATAGATCAGGGTAACCTACCCCTTGATACTAAAGCAAATGTACAGATGAAGACCACAGATCCAAACATCCCTTGTATAGTGTCAAGATCAGCAGGTCTAGTACAGGAATCCCCCATGGTACCCCCTACCAATAGTCCTGTCCCCTTAGCAGGGCTCCATCACTGCTGAACCAGTCTGACTCTTGCCCTCTTCTGTTGAGCCTATATTCCCCAGGCTGAGTGGTGTGATGAAGATATAACCGAGTCATCAACCTTTGGGGAATGATGTGACCTGTGTGATATCCTGGTAGTGACTCCTGCACAAAGTCTCTGGTATGATGGCCATCTTCCACCGTACAGAATAAAGCAGAAGCTATTGAGTTGTTAGGGGAGCGATTGGCTGGGTTTTACAACAGGAAAGTGATTCCCCTGAGCTGTCAGGATACATCAGTGGCTTTACTATCTGAAGACCGTAACTGGAGACAGACCTTGACTGGTCAAGGGTTCCTCACCAACGAAAAATTATCTTTGAAAAAATATATATATCATATAACTTTAAGTGGATATCTTAATTAATTATTATTATTGTACTTTTATTTAATGCCTTTAGATTACACATTTCACAGAAGTCAGAGGAAACTAAATAAATATACATTTAACACCCCCCCAGACTATTAAAAAAAAGAATGAACCTAAAAAAAGAACCAGACTAGACAAAAGTACAACAGAAATAAACTGCTTGTGTCTGAATACCATACTGGAGGACTACATAAACAGCATACTATGTACGTATCATTACATACCATTTAGCACGTACTGTTTAGTAAGAAGTATGCAGTATGCCACGGCCGCAATGCAGTACCTGAATGCAGCTCCTGAATGCAGTACCTGAATGCAGTACCTGAATGCAGCTCCTGAATGCAGTACCTGAATGCAGCTCCTGAATGCAGTACCTGAATGCAGTACCTGAATGCAGCTCCTGAATGCAGCTCCTGAATGCAGCTCCTGAATGCAGTACCTGAATGCAGCTCCTGAATGCAGTACCTGAATGCAGCTCCTGAATGCAGTACCTGAATGCAGCTCCTGAATGCAGCTCCTGAATGCAGTACCTGAATGCAGTACCTGAATGCAGCTCCTGAATGCAGCTCCTGAATGCAGTACCTGAATGGCTCAGTAGGTGGGCATGGGCCAAGTGAGGGTGGATTTTTCCAAATTCAACTGACATGCATCCATTAATCAGCCTGATAATAGAGCCCCACAGTAGAAGTGTCATAATACCTAGCGGTCAAACAAAGAAATGGTTCCAATCATTTTTTCCAGCACATGTTTTTCCAATAGAGAATTTTAGAAACACTTAAAATAAGGGCTGTGTTTCATGTAGGCTTACCCCGGTGTGACATTTTGATAACCATGTAGATCTCTCCAGGACAAAGTGACTTTTATCAATATATTTGGCTCTATTTACTCTGACTCGAAAATGCTAATTAGCATCAAAGTAGACACCACGCAAGACTACAAGTCCCTGCAAGCTCCTGCACATCATCTCTAGCTGACACCTTTGCTAACAGGTATTGTGTCAATGTAAAACTTGCACAAGACAATTCACAGAATTTTCTATTTAAAGAAATGTAGACAATTTATTCATTACTAAAATGTTGCTAACATTAGATAGTTAATCCAGAGATTCTTACCTTGCCTCGATTCGGCAGTCTCGTCAAGATCATTATGGCATTTGTAGTTCTTTATGATGGTCATATTAGAAGCTAATTAGCATTTCATTTTAGGGGGTGTGAATATATTGATAAAAGTCACCTTGTCCTAGAGAAACTTACACAGTTATCAAAACGTCACGCCAGGGTAAGCCTACATGAAACACAGCCCTTATTTTTAGTGTTTCTAAAATCCCCTACGGGAAAAATGAATGGTGGAAAAACGATTGGAACCATTTCCATGTTTGACCGCAAGGTTTAATGACTCATACTGTGGTACTTCATAGAGCTCATCTTCCAATTCCATGAATTTCTCTAAACTGAATAGAATAGGAATGGAGTTATAGGCCTACTCAGGCTGCTTATAGGCAAACTATCACATTTCACATATACCATACAAAATATGGAGCCAACTTTGCAATACTCGTGATCATTTCGAGGAGAAATTAACCTACTACATTTGAACACCACTTCAGAAGTTGACCAATTAAGTAGCCTAATTTTGTTTGATAACTTTTTCCAATGCATTGTGGAAAAGTGTGCATTGAATTCTACTAGATGAAAAGCTGAGATGAGTATAAAATTGTGGCATTTAAACCATACTTGATTTTCGAAAATTCCCATACTATAACACATTCTATTTTGGCATACTGAGAATGCATGATTGTTTCCCACTATTCGTTGATTTCGGTAGCACATCCCCATATCTAATGAACAGCTGTTGTCAAAGCCAAAATGAGTATGACATCTGGTCATTTAAAGTATACTAGATTTTCAAAATGTAGCATACAACTCTCGATCGGCGCAGCGGTTTAAGGCACTGCATCTCAGTGCAAGAGGCATCACTACAGTCCCTGGTTCGAATCCAGGTTGTATCACATCCTGCCATGATGGGGAGTCCCATAGGGCGCCGCACAATTGGCCCAGCGTCGTCCGAGTTTGGCTGGGGTTGGCTGTCATTGTAAATATGAATTTTTTCTTAACTGACTTGCCAAGTTAAATAAAAAATATTATTAAACTATATATTTTTCGCACTCACACAGCTTACTATTTAGGACTCAAGCATTGGGTATTCGGACGCGACCACTGACTAACGATCAGCATATTAAAAGGCAATACAATTAGAAATATCATTGTTGAGCCCAAGAAATTATAAAAAATATATATTTTTAAATAGAATAAAACACACTTAGTTTATATACTGTGTACATAAATGTACAGTAGCAAACCGTTCACTACAGTATGATTCTTATTGCGAACCGTTCACTACAGTATGACTCTTATTGCGAACCGTTCACTACAGTATGACTCTTATTGCGAACCGTTCACTACAGTATGATTCTTATTGCGAACCGTTCACTACAGTATGACTCTTATTGCGAACCGTTCACTTCAGTATGACTCTTATTGCTCCATTCTTGATTCCGTCCCAGTCTGATAAAGGAATTTTCTAGTGTGCTATGTATTATATGATGAAATCATATTTCACAATGTTTTGAACTGAGGAGGACTTTACTTGAGCATCCAAGATAATACCCAACTATGTCTATTGGTGTTAAAAATGTGTCTGGTAATATTATCATTGAGTTTTCCACACAACATTTGATACAATTCTGTCAATAGCATGCCAGGAGTGTGTCTAGGAGTCTGTTTTGATTTAGATGCCATCTCCAATATTCTCCCATGTCGTCTAATGGATACATCACTTTGCTCCCTGAAAGACTGCCCTGTCTGTCCTCCAGCAGACCAGCATGTCTGAGACACATCAACCACAAGAACAAAATAATAAAACGGAATGGATACCTTGTATCGTCTGCAACTCACCTGAAATAAGTCACATGTCGACTCTGTAGAGGATAATAAATAGTTCGTATTTTAAATCATATTAACTCAATTACAACTATATATTTTATTATTGCTTCCCCCACATTTATCACGGGGCATTTATTGCTGTTGTGACTGAGGTTATGTCAAGCCACAAGGTGGTGAGACTAAGGCACTTCATTAAACTGCCTCCATCGCTGGGTACTCAATCCCAATACACAAGAGACTATGTGATTTTATCAAAAGCCCTGGAAATTGAAGCCATCACTATAAGGTGTCTGGGAATTAAAGCAGGCCTAGCTGGAGACATAGACATCCTGCAACATACAGATCTTGGATTCCTTTAGAGGACATTATGCAGTAAAGAAGGAGCATTCTATCTGTAAAGATACTGTTAGAGTTTGGAAAAATGTGCTCTGAGTAATGTCTGGACCACAGAAGCATAGAGGAGCTGCTCCAGGATATTAAGTGTTCCTGTCCCCACTTTGTCGATGTGTTTGGGTTCTCTGTAAGGTACGCTTGATTTTGTACATTTTTGGTCACAAGCAACTTCTACTTTTGGCATGAATCTAGTAAAAGGGCATTTTTTGGAATGCATAATTAACATATGACCTATCAAACCTCAACTTTAAATAAAGATAACACTTACAATGTAAACGACTGTTTTAAAGCTTGTTGACCTTTTCTCAGGTCAACTGACTTTCCTCAGGTCAACTGTCTATTCTCAGGTCAGCTGTCAGGTCAACTGACTTTCCTCAGGTCAACTGTCTATTCTCAGGTCAGCTGTCAGGTCAACTGTATTTCCTCAGGTCAGCTGTCAGGTCAACTGTCTTTCCTCAGAATAACTGTCAGGTTAAATGTCTTTCCTCAGGTCAACTGTCAGATTAACTGTCTTTCCTCAGATCAACTGTCAGGTCAATGGCCTTTCCTCAGGTCAACTGTCTTTTCTCAGATCAACTGTCAGGTCAACGGTATTACCTCAGATCAACTGTCAAGTCAACTGTCTTTCCTCAGGTCAACTGTCTTTCCTCAGATCAACTGTCTTTCTTGATGTCAACTGTCTTTCCTCAGATCAACTGTCAGGTCAACTGTCTTTCCTCAGGTCAACTGTCTTTCCTCAGGTCAACTGTCTTTCCTCAGGTCAACTATCTTTCCTCAGATCAACTGTCAGGTCAATGGTATTTCCTCAGGTCAACTGTCTTTCCTTAGATCAACTGTCAGGTCAGCTGTCTTTCCTCAGGTCAACTGTCTGTCCTCAGATCAACTGTCAGGTCAACTGTCTTTCCTCAGGTCAACTGTCTTTCCTCAGGTCAACTGTCTTTCCTCAGATCAACTGTCAGGTCAACTGTCTTTCCTCAGGTCAACTGGCTTTCCTCAGATCAACTGTCTTTCCTCAGGTCAACTGTTTTTCCTCAGGTCAACTGTCAGGTCAACTGTCTTTCCTCAGATCAACTGTCAGGTCAACTGTCTTTCCTCAGGTCAACTGTCTTTCCTCAGGTCAACTGTCTTTCCTCAGATCAACTGTCAGGTCAACTGTCTTTCCTCAGGTCAACGGTCTTTCCTCAGGTCAACTGTCTTTCCTCAGGTCAACTGTCAGGTCAACTGTTTTTCCTCAGGTCAACTGTCAGGTTAACTGTCTTTCCTCAGATCAACTGTCTTTCCTCAGGTCAACCGTCAGGTCAACTGTCTTTCCTCAAGTCAACTGTCTTTTCTCAGGTCAGCTGTCAGGTCAACTGTTTTTTCTCAGCTCAGCTGTCAGATCAACTGTCTTTTCTCAGGTCAGCTGTCAGGTTAACTGTTTTTCCTCAGGTCAACTATCAGGTCAAATGTATTATATCCTTGAGAAAAATGAAGTTGTAAATGTGGTATGATGATATATTTCAGAAAGTAGTAGTAAATACAACAACAGCAGCATCTATGTATTCCCTCATGTCTGTCTGGTGAGCTTTATGTAGGGATATCAGCAAGGTCACGACAAATTAAATAATGAGAAGAGGATCCCTTATATGGCTGCTTCGATGCCTCATAATGCTTCACTTGTCTTAGCTGGGAAGGTTACTCAGTATTCTCATTGATTTAACTACCGCACACAAATGAACACAGCCATATAGAACACACATGTTGAGATCAAGCAGCTGATACATAAAGCCACCAAGCAGAAAACAAATCCTACCTCCGATGCTCAGCTCGGTGGCTCTCCCACAACATAGTCCCCTTTACGGAACAATGGCATGGGAACATTTTCCTAGATGGCAATATCATATTCCCCCTTATCCATGTGAAGAATGTCCAAAACATAAATTCATGTTGTAAAAAATACATTGGAATATTCCGATTTATGATTTGATTATTAATTGTGTGGTTTAACTTATTCATATTTTATATGGTGGAAAAATAATAACCTAATTAGTTTTAATTTGTCTTTGTCAAATGATGATACACTGTCCATACAATTAGGATAGATATTATACATTTGACCTGTGTTTTAAGTATTGTATGACATCACATGTTCTGAATGTTTTAAAATGATTCCAGCATGGTTAGAGACCTTTCTGGAGGTGAATTGTTATCCAGCACCTCATATTGTCCCTGGAATTTAATTGTCCCATCACGTCTCCCCCCACTTAAATACGGTTAATTTGATCAATACTTAATTTTTTTCACCTGCCTCTTTTTTTCTTCTGCTGAGCGGTGATAAGCAGGCGAGGGGGCAGCGGGAGGAGTGAATAGTCCGTTTTTTTTTGCTTTCCTCGGGCCTCTGCCATTCGGAGTGATTTAATTTATACCACAGTAGTGGCTCTGCAATTACCCTGTCTATTGCCGTCGACAGTATCTCACTATCTTTTAAATGGATCCAGCTTGACTCGTCCAGCCAGGCAAACAGTACAAATGATGCCATTCCTCATGCTGCGAGTGCTAAAGAGATAAGTTCCTTAAAGAGCCGCTCATTTATCAGCTGATACAAGGAGGATACTTACAAGCCCACACTGTTGTTTAGGCGTTTTGACAGTCTGCATCCCCCCCCCTCTTTTTTTTGTAATCACCCCGTTGGGGTTGTCAGTAATTGATCTGATTTGTTTGGTGAGGCAGGGGACCCTTTGGTCAAGGGGACCCCATTTGGCCCATTGTTGTCCCTGACTCAAGTCAATAATGTGCACAATGGCTCAAACAAATAAGCCACTTGACTTCTGTATTTGAGGAATACATACTGCAATCTCATGAACCTGTGAGTCATTACATGATGTGAATGTTGTGTGGTGTGTAGATACAGTTAACCCTTTACATTACGTCTTAATCTTCTGGCTGGAAAGCATGTGAATAACACACAGAATTGCCTCCGATAGATAGTGTTACGTTTGTTTATCAGTCTTTCTTAGTTTGCCGTTTTTCAGAATGTTACCATTAGTCTGTCCAATGTTGTGTTTATGTCAGTCCTATGGTGTGTTTACTGCATTCTAAAGCAGGGGTCCCCAACTACATTCCGCTGGGGGACAATTTTATCTTGAGTGGCTGGCCGGTGGGGAGGGGGGGGGGCAGAACATAGTTAGTTATAAATAATTTGTACATTGCATATTGACCGCACATTTTTATTGTTTTATTGAACCTTTATTTAAGAACAAATTCTTATTTACAATGATGGCCTACCTCCTCGGCCAAACCCTCCCCTAACCCGGACGACACTGGGCCAGTTGTGCACCGCCCTATGTGACGCCAGATCACGGACGGTTGTGACACAGCCTGGGAACAAACCAGGGACTGTAGTGATGCCTCTAACACTGCAATACAGTGCATTAGACCACTGCGCCACTCAGGAGGCCCAAACAGATATAGAATCCCAAACAGATCTATTATTTGACAAAAAAATAAGATTATTTCAAACCTTAATTACATTTGGATAAGATCACATATGCCTCTCTGTTTATTGGTAGGAATACTTGGGAACAGATTTCCTAAATTCAAATATGTTATGTCCAACAACAAAAATTCAGAATATATATATATTTTTTTTGGTGGGGGGGGATCAAATAAAATCAGAAATCTTGTTCTAAAGTATAGTCTATTTAGTTATTTGGTGCTACATGTGTTCGATAGTGTGCATAGTCTGTTTCACGTAGTGCTGATTGTCTTATTGTGTGCATAGTCTGTTTCACGTAGTGCTGATTGTCTTATTGTGTGCATAGTCTGTTTCACGTAGTGCTGATTGTCTTATTGTGTGCATAGTCTGTTTCACGTAGTGCTGATTGTCTTATTGTGTGCATAGTCTGTTTCACGTAGTGCTGATTGTCTTATTGTGTGCATAGTCTGTTTCACATAGTGCTGATTGTCTTATTGTGTGCATAGTCTGTTTCACGTAGTGCTGATTGTCTTATTGTGTGCATAGTCTGTTTCACGTAGTGCTGATTGTCTTATTGTGTGCATAGTCTGTTTCACGTAGTGCTGATTGTCTTATTGTGTGCATAGTCTGTTTCACGTAGTGCTGATTGTCTTATTGTGTGCTTAATCATTTTGTACTTGGTATTCCCTCGTGTCCGATCACTGATGGTCCAAGTCCAAACCTCTTGCACCTGAATATTATCCAGAATCATTTCTTTAAGAGTCCATGACCTGCATTAAAAAGCACATAGACTTCTAAAGCACTCAGATACTTAATTTAAGAAGCATTTTAAACAAGAGGTCCAAGTGGCCATTAACAACTCCTCATTAACTTGACTATTACACTAATTAATTAATGTGAGAAATTTCACAACCAGTTAGCAGCCAGATGGCTTACCTTCCAGAGGAAAGAATGGTCCTAATGTAGGAGAGTTACTTAAACGCTACAAAGGAACATGTTAATTTTCACATATTTGTTTTGTTTAAGTACTAACATTTATGTTCCCAAGAGAGGCAAAAATTAGCTGCTGGATTCTAGCTTGCTTGACTTAAAAGTAATCTAATTGTGTAAGAACCATCACTTGTATGACAAATCTTGTTGGTGGTGTTGACATTTTTAGGGCTCAATTTTGTCTTGAAGTCTTGCATTGATTCAAACTATACTGAACAACAATACAAACGCTACACGTAAAGTGTTGGTACCATATTTCATGAGCTGAAATAAAAGATCCCCAAAATATTCCATTGGAACAAAAAGCTTATTTCTCTCAACTCTTGTTCACAAATTTGTTTACATCCCTGTTAGTGAGCATTTCTCCTTTGCCAAGGTAATCCATCCACCTGACAGGTGTGGCATATCAAGAAGCATATCATGATCATTACACAGGTGCACCTTGTGCTGGGGACAATAAAAGGCCAATAAATTGTGCAGTTTTGTCACACAACACAATGACAACCGTAGACCACGTGTAACCCCGCCAGCCCAGGACCTCACATCTGGCAGGATTGCCTGAGACCAGCCACCTGGACAGCTGATGAAACGGAGGAGTCTGATTGGCTGAGCCTTGCTCCCAAGTGGGTGGACCTGGCTCCCAATTTATTTAAATTGACTAATTTCCTCATATGAACTGTTGCTCAGTAAAATTGTTGAAATTGTTACATGTTAACTTTATATTTTTGTTCTGTACAAAGACTGTTGATGTAAATTGCCTCTGTAACAAAATAGTACTGAAATCCTTCTTTTGGCATTAGGTTCCTCTTACTACTAAGCCCCAAAGGGGGGGGGGGGATAGAGAACTGTTATTTATTCAGTGTGTCATTAAAGAGGATGAGCTGCCACATATATCCACGGCCAAAAGAAAACATTGTGGAGAGGTCATGAGTTAGGTGAAGACTCACCATGTTGAAATAGAGCCAATGCTTCTCTCATCTGGAGCTGTAATCTAAATGACCTGTAATGTCCTGGTGCAGGCAGATCCTCCCATCACCTCTGTCATCCTGATGTGATGTGCTGCATGAACCCGTCACCTAGAGCCAGGTCCACCTTCAACACCTTGCTGCACCTCCACAGACTCCACATGCACACTACACCACAGTCAGCCAACCACACCACACAAAGGGACAGTATGTTCAAGCAACCTCCAATACCAACATGTTAGATCTGAGCTAACTAAAGAGAAATGTTCCTTTTAGGATGGATCTATATGTGTAACAACTGGTCTGTTCACACTCGAGTTGTATAGGTCACTCCTATATTTTTCCGGGTCAAAATGTATGCTTAAAAACTATATTGCTTTATTTTTTCCCTCCATGCACTTCAGCCCCAACAGTATCCTTCCACTGGCATCCCAGCCTGTGTGTCCTGTCTGTGACAGGCGGGCAGCGCCCCTGATGTGGAACTGGTCTGTATTCCATCTCAAATTAAACTGTGCCCAGACCATTTAATCCACAGATTAGGATATTTCTCATCGATAGCCTTTGATTCGACTTGTCGTAGGAAGTGGCCGTGCTTGTTCCCCATCCATTCAACATGCTTTAATATCTCTGTGAGAGTGAAAAGTGAACCCTGTACCCGTCCGTCAGAGCACAGCCGGAATGGTCCTTCTCTATTATAGTTAATTGAGTTTGTCCCTCCATGTCATCGAATGGGCTTTCTTATCGGGGCCGGCAGGGATCTGAGAGTAGACTAGCTCTCTGCTGCAGACCCATGGTGTTAATCTTCCACGTCACTCTCCTCTCAGCAAACAGCACCCAGAACTAAGGAAGGGATTCGCTACACCCCACTGTACTCCTGTCCCAAAACAATGGCTCTTGAAATGGGTGGTCTTTTCAAATATTAGCTTTCCTATGTAAATATTAAGGTCATTATGTTGAGTTTGGTGTGTCATCTTGGTTTTTGTTCATTTTGTACAGTGGGGCAAAAAAGTATTTAGTCAGCCACCAATTGTGCAAGTTCTCCCACTTAAAAAGATGAGAGAGGCCTGTAATTTTCATCATAGGTACACTTCAACTATGACAGACAAAATGAGATGAAACAAAATCCAGAAAATCACATTGTAGGAATTTTTATGAATTTATTTGCAAATTATGGTGGAAAATAAGTATTTGGTCAATAACAAAAGTTTATCTCAATACTTTGTTATATACCCTTTGTTGGCAATGACAGAGGTCAAACGTTTTCTGTAAGTCTTCACAAGGTTTTCACACACTGTTGTTGGTATTTTGGCCCATTCCTCCATGCAGATCTCCTCTAGAGCAGTGATGTTTTGGGGCCGTTAATGGGCAGCACGGACTTTCAACTCCCTCCAAAGATTTTCTATGGGGTTGAGATCTGGAGACTGGCTAGGCCACTCCAGGACCTTGAAATGCTTCTTACGAAGCCACTCCTTCGTTGAGAACTTGCACAATTGGTGGCTGACTAAATACTTTTTTGCCCCACTGTATGTGTGTATATGATGTGTGTGTATATGATGTGCGTTGTGTGTGTATGATGTGTGTATATAATGTGTGTGTATGTAATGTGTCTGTATATAATGTGTGTTGCTCAATATAGTCTGTTAGCCCCATCGCCCCTTGCATGATCCTGCAGCCAGCGTTCTGGCTCCCGTCCCCTCAGCCCTGCTGCCAGCGTTCTGTTCTGGCTCCCCTCTCCTCGGCCCTGCTGCCAGCATTCTGTTCTGGCTCCCCTCTCCTCAGCCCTGCTGCCAGCATTCTGTTTTGGCTCCCCTCTCCTCATCCCTGCTGCCAGCATTCTGTTCTTGCTCCCCTCTCCTCGGGCCCTGCTGCCAGCATTCTGTTCTGGTTCCCCTTTCCTCGGCCCTGCTGCCAGCATTCTGTTCTGGCTCCCCTCTCCGCGGCCCTGCTGCCAGCATTCTGTTTTGGCTCCCCTCTCCTCGGCCCTGCTGCCAGCATTCTGTTCTGGCTCCCCTCTCCTCGTCCCTGCTGCCAGCATTCTGTTCTGGCTCCCCTCTCCTCGGCCCTGCTGCCAGCATTCTGTTCTGGCTCCCCTCTCCTCGGGCCATGCTGCCAGCATTCTGTTCTGGCTCCCCTCTCCTCGGCCCTGCTGCCAGCATTCTGTTCTGGTTCCCCTCTCCTCAGCCCTGCTGCCAGCATTCTGTTCTGGCTCCCCTCTCCTCAGCCCTGCTGCCAGCATTCTGTTCTGGCTCCCCTCTCCTCTGCCCTGCTGCCAGTGTTCTATTCTGGCTCCCCTCTCCTCGGCCCTGCTGCCAGCATTCTGTTCTGGCTCCCCTCTCCTCGGCCCTGCTGCCAGCATTCTGTTCTGGCTCCCCTCTCCTCAGCCCTGCTGCCAGTGTTCTGTTCTGGCTCCTCTCTCCTCAGCCCTGCTGCCAGCGTTCTGTTCTGGCTCCCCTCTCCTCAGCCCTGCTGCCAGCGTTCTGTTCTGGCTCCCCTCTCCTCAGCCCTGCTGCCAGCGTTCTGTTCTGGCTCCCCTCTCCTCAGCCCTGCTGCCAGCGTTCTGTTCTGGCTCCCCTCTCCTCAGCCCTGCTACCAGCGTTATGTTCTGGCTCCCCTCGCCTCAGCCCTGCTGCCAGCATTCTGTTCTGGCTCCCCTCACCTCAGCCCTGCTGCCAGCATTCTGTTCTGGCTCCCCTCTCCTCAGCCCTGCTGCCAGCATTCTGTTCTGCCTCCCTCCCCTCAGCCCCTCCAGCATTCTGTTCTGGCTCCCCTCCCCTCAGCCCCTCCAGTGTTCTGTTCTGGCTCCCCTCCCCTCATCCCCTCCAGCATTCTGTTCTGCCTCCCCTCTCCTCATCCCCTCCAGGGTTCTGTTCTGGCTCCCCTCCCCTCCCCTCAGCCCCTCCAGTGTTCTGTTCTGCCTCTCCTCTCCTCATCCCCTCCAGTGTTCTCTTCTGGCTCCCCTCCCCTCATCCCCTCCAGCATTCTATTCTGGCTCCTCTCCTCTCAGACCCTCCAGCGTTCTATTCTGGCTCCCCTCAGCCTGTCCAGCGTTCTGTTCTGCCTCCCCTCTCCTCATCCCCTCCAGTGTTCTGTTCTGGCTCTCTTCCCCTCAGCCCCTCCAGCATTCTGTTCTGCCTCCCTTCTCCTCATCCCCTCCAGTGTTATGTTCTGGCTCCCCTCCCCTCAGCCCCTCCAGCATTCTGTTCTGCCTCCCCTCTCCTCAGCCCCTCCAGCATTCTATTCTGGCTCCTCTCCTCTCAGACCCTCCAGCGTTCTATTCTGGCTCCCCTCAGCCTGTCCAGCGTTCTGTTCTGGCTCCCCTCCCCTCCAGCATCATGGCCCCATGATGATTTGCATGGCGTGTTTGTCTTAGCTAATCATAGCTTCTCCTCCAACAAGACTGGCAACATCAGAACATGGCTGTTTGTCTAATTAAGGTGCTAATTGAATTAAATGGCTCCGGTAATGAGCAGACGAGTAGCATAAAAAGCAAAGAGTCAGATCGAGCTAATTAACAAAAGCGGCACGGCTTAATTATACACACTAAAAATGCATGCAGCACTGCCCCCCCTATGTTGTTAATTGGTGCAAGGGGGAAATGTATGATAATTGGCTCAATAATAGTTGTGAGAATAAGGGAAGAGACAAGCTCCAAGCTGAAGGAGTAATTACATAAAACGACAGACAATCACAGCCTACCATTAATTAATAGGCAGGATATTTCACTCCTATTGCCCAACACTTCATGGAATATTACTGATCCACTTGTTCTGTGGTAATATAATCTCCTCTCTAGAGGCCACGTGTCCATACAGGCAGCTTGTTCCATTATTTCCCTATTATCAAATAGGAGGCCATGTCTGATATGATAGATAATGCTTAGAATTCAGTTCAACATAAAAAATATAAAAAATAAAATCATGAACCAAATGTTTATACTTACCATATGTATGTAATGTTTTTAACCTGTTCTAACCTAGCAGGCAAATCTGCATGGGATTTCTTGACATCATTATTAGGAATAGTTTTGCACATTTTAGCTCCTGCTGTATATAGTGTTTCCAAGCCTCTCTGGTTGTATTTTCCACATTGTGTGTAGTGTAAGTCCAGAGAAAAGCATTTATATGAATAGTTGGAGAGATCAGGTAGATTCATAGGAGGGCCTGCATCCCAATAGGGAGAGTTGATCCACATGTCAGCAGTAACTCTCCCAGCCAGGAATGGTATGCTGTGTTCTACAGCCAGCCTCGGAGGGCTCTTGCAATAATGCCCTTTTGTGTTTCCTATCCACCAGATTAAATTACTAATCCTCTCACAGTAAAGGAGCCTGGCTCATTTACAAATGCAATTAGAATTTCAGATAGTCTCCCAATCTTCCACTCATTTGGATCCCAATTGAACCGATTTTTCTTTCTTTAGTGGTATTTTTCTCTCCCTTTTTTCTCTCTCTATCTCTCACTCTCTTACCCTCCCTCCTTTCCTCTCTCACTACTGATTAAGTGATTAGAGGTTATGAGTACTGTTGGAGATTAGTCAAGCAGGGAGAGTGTAAATTGGCAAGGATGTTTTATCAGTGCATGTCACAATATATGAAAGCAGATGTGCGTTCTCGGCCCTGCTCTCCCACATTACTGTTATAGAATAATTGAGATATTTTTTATTCCTCGCAGATTACCACTTTCACTGATCACGCTGTCACATCAAACTGAGCACTTCATTCGCCTTGTATGCACGCCAGATCTATTTTGCCTTCATAATCGGCTGATATTACCGCTGCACAAAGAAGATAAAGACATCAGCCTGATAGATAGCCAAAAGATTAAATGGGATCTTTATGACTTCTTTGATCATCAGTTTTGACTGCATGATAAAATGAGTCAAGTTGGGTACTGATTTGTTCTTTATTGGAAGCAAACATTAGCCTGGGGCAGCGAACCTTGGGGCTGACGCTTCTCATTTAAGGTGGAACCAGACAGACGCTTTGGGCTGTCAGACTGAATTCAACCACATGTCCCTTAAGAGACGCAAATAGTAAATAACATCAGCAGCTTTGTGGCTTTTCTATATGCATTTCCTCTTCTTCCAATATTCTTCCTAAACTACAACATACGAAACCAAAATGAGAAAATGTCTGTCTGTTTGCAAATGGAACAAAAACTAAGAATGAGTAAATTCAAGAGCTTTATCAGATAACTAGGGGGTTAAATAGGATCCGTTAAATACTCGCTCAATACCTATCCTTATGTTTATGTCAGATACTATAATGCCAGTGAATTCTGACACCCCCTCCCATACATATTAGGCCAGTACTTTTATAATTTGATATGTTTTGTTGATATCTGTTGTATTGATATACACTATGCTGTTATTAAATCAGGTAATCTGGAAAAATAGCTTGGTTTGAAATTGAATAATTTTCACTGCACGCATTCACACACATATAGAAATGGAATCATTTTCACTAGACGCATTTGCCCGTATACACACACATGTGCACATGTACAGGCACAAACCCATTCTTTGCAGTCCACCTTAAAACGTGAAGATTAAATGAGAGATTTTGCTATGCAGATCAAGGCTTGGGCACTTGCGCTGACAGATACTAATGTCTAAATCAGCGTCCCAGACCAGGCCGGGCCGTCGCTCGTGTTCACTGTAGAAATGTCACCTGTTCCCATCCAACGATTTGCATAATGCAAAGCTTCTCACTCGTAAAATACAGATTAAGATGGGAAGGAGAGAGCCATTCGTAAAGCACAGAGCCATTTCAGGCCTGTAGCCCCTGTGATTAACTCACTCAGGACTGCGGCTGCTGAAATGTTAACGCAACAGTATTAATTACGTGCCGACACACCGCGGCCATGCTGTAATGACCTTTGCTCATTCAAGTGCATGGCTGAATGTTCCATAACCAAGGTGTTATATAGTGTGGTGCTCAACACGAACTTCTGGCTCACTTCTATTGTGTTGGGCTGGCTCTAAGACACCTAGCTAATTGGGTTGGGTTGGCTCTAAGACACCTAGCTAATTGGGTTGGGTTGGCTCTAAGACACCTAGCTAATTGGGTTGGGTTGGCTCTAAGACACCTAGCTAATGGGGTTGGGCTGGTTCTAAGACACCTAGCTAATTGGGTTGGGCTTGTTCTAAGACACCTAGCTAATTGTGTTGGGCTGGCTCTGAGACACCTAGCTAATGGGGTTGGGCTGGCTCTAAGACACCTAGCTAATGGGGTAAAAGTAGAAATCATTTCAAATTCCCAATATTAAACAAGTCAAATGGCTTTAATGGCTTTAAATGGCTTTAAGGTACCTATCTAATGGGGTTGTGCTGGCTCTAACACACCTAGCTAATGGGGTTGGGCTGGTTCTAAGACACCTAGCTAATGGGGTTGGGCTGGCTCTAAGGTACCTAGCTAATGGGTTGGGCTGGTTTCTAAGACACCTAGCTAATGGTGTTGGGCTGGTTCTAAGACACCTAGCTAATGGGGTTGGGCTGGCTCTAAGACACCTAGCTAATGGGTTGGGCTGGTTTCTAAGACACCTAGCTAATGGGGTTGGGCTGGTTCTAAGACACCTAGCTAATGGGGTTGTGCTGGCTCTAAGACACCTAGCTAATGGGTTGGGCTGGTTTCTAAGACACCTAGCTAATGGGGTTGGGCTGGTTTCTAAGACACCTAGCTAATGGGTTGGGCTGGTTTCTAAGACACCTAGCTAATGGGGTTGTGCTGGCACTAAGACACCTAGCTAATGGGGTTGGGCTGGCTCTAAGGTACCTAGCTAATGGGTTGGGCTGGCTCTAAGGTACCTAGCTAATGGGTTGGGCTGGTTCTAAGACACCTAGCTAATGGGGTTGGGCTGGCTCTAAGACACCTAGCTAATGGGGTTGGGCTGGCTCTAAGGTACCTAGCTAATGGGTTGGGCTGGTTTCTAAGACACCTAGCTAATGGGGTTGTGCTGGCACTAAGACACCTAGCTAATGGGGTTGGGCTGGTTCTAAGGTACCTAGCTAATGGGTTTGGGCTGGTTTCTAAGACACCTAGCTAATGGGGTTGGGCTGGCTCTAAGATATCTAGCTAATGGGGTTTGGCTGGTTCTAAGACACTTAGCTAATGGGGTGGGCTGGCTCTAAGGTACCTAGCTAATGGGTTGGGCTGGCTCTAAGGTACCTAGCTAATGGGTTGGGCTGGTTTCTAAGACACCTAGCTAATGGGGTTGTGCTGGCACTAAGACACCTAGCTAATGGGGTTTGGCTGGTTCTAAGACACCTAGCTAATGGGGTGGGCTGGCTCTAAGGTACCTAGCTAATGGGGTTGGGCTGGTTCTAAGGTACCTAGCTAATGGGTTTGGGCTGGTTTCTAAGACACCTAGCTAATGGGGTTGGGCTGACTCTAAGACACCTAGCTAATGGGTTTGGGCTGGTTTCTAAGACACCTAGCTAATGGGGTTGGGCTGGTTCTAAGGTTCCTAGCTAATGGGTTTGGGCTAGTTTCTAAGACACCTAGCTAATGGGGTTGTGCTGGCTCTAAGACACCTAGCTAATGGGGTTGGGCTGGTTCTAAGGTACCTAGCTAATGGGTTTGGGCTGGTTTCTAAGACACCTAGCTAATGGGGTTGGGCTGGTTCTAAGGTACCTAGCTAATGGGTTTGGGCTGGTTTCTAAGACACCTAGCTAATGGGGTTAGGCTGACTCCAATACACCTAGCTAATGGAGAGTCATGTATTCAGCTTTTTGGAAGGATGTTGGTGATTAGGAACTCAAATGGGATTCAATTCAATATTTATCCAAATGCTTAAAAAGGTAAACAATCTGGAAATATAAAGGCTATTAATGATACAAACAAATGAGTAAAACAATGAAAGGTCTTTTGCAAGTTTTATGGAACTGACTGAGGCTTGACATGCCACCAATTTAATGATATCTATTTTCAAAACCACAGGATAATTTTGGGGGGAATTAAAGTTAATATAAACGTCTTCGATGTGGTACCATATCTTAAAAAACACAACCCTTTTACGTATAAAACTAAAGTGTTGCTCATACGATAAAGTTATGGTCCGAGATGATATGGTTGAGCCACCTCTGAAAGTGGTGAAAAGTTTAGTGCAGGGACCTTTATTTCAGAAATGAACCCCGAGACAAATGGCAAGAACACCCTATGCTCTAGACATGGCTGCAGTCTTGGCTGCAGTCTTGGCTGCAGTCTTGGCTGCAGTCATGGCTGCAGTCGTGTTACTTGGAATTAATACAATTATTTTATTTGAATAAAGGCATCTTTAGATTGGGCTATACGCTTGCACTGAAACGGTTTAGCATGCTTGGTCCTTTCATGAAAAGTTTGGTAAATGTATTATCTACCAGTGGTGGTTCGTGCAGTTCAAGATTAGGGAGGATTACTTTTTTTATGAGCATGGCCTTATTTCTATTACAGGATAAGGGTTGACTGTCATTCATATTTCATTCACCCAGCTCAAAGGAACATTGATAGGTTTAGTCTACTACATTATACAACATTTTCCCTGTACCCACCATGAGGTTGCTACAACCTAGCCACAACTTAAAGTTGATAACGCAGGTGCACAAGTCTAGAGACAATGTGGAGTAATCAAGATGACAGACAGATGCTGTGTCTAAACTTAACTGTTCATGCAGCTTTAGTATTCTGACCATAGAGTTCTGTTCATGGAATTCTGAATGTGTCATGCATCTACACCTATATTTAAATGTGTCTTCCGTGTCCACAGTGTGTCCGGATTCCCTTTTCCTGCGCTATATTCAAATGCCAGTATGCATTCTGAAAACGGTGGAACAGGCTAAATCTGATAATAACACAACTACAACTTGAGGACAGTAGCGAACTACTGTAGCTAACTAGCCAGCAAACCCCTGTAACTAACCAGCAAGCCTGCTAGCAAAGCTAAAGTGATTGCAAACAGGTTAGCATAACTCTAGCCAAACAAAAAAATGAATTTCCCAATAAGCTAGCTGGCCAGCATTTATGAAGACTGCAAACACGGTCTTAAAAACGTATTTCTCTCTCTCCTAAAACACACATTTTCTGGAGACTTGTGGGCGAGTGCTGATGACATCAGCCACTGTATACGTGGATGATGTCGCCCACTGGCTGATCACCTCCTGAAGTGGTCAGCCAGATCGGAACACAATCTGAACACAATCCGACCACAATGCGATTTTTGTGCGTCTTGAACTGTATTTTCAATGCGATCTATTCTGATAGCAAAAGTCATATGTACAGTAAGTAGGCCAGTGACACATTCAATACCACCTTGCACATTCTTGCCTGCATCTAGCTGATCTGGGGTGTAAAATCATTATTACAAAATGTTCCGTTTTGGAACTAAAACAAGTTTATATTGGACAAATTCAGTTAGGTCCCTCCCTATTTTGTTCTGTTTGCTTCCATTTAAAAAACATTTTACAACAGAATCGGCAGAATAAATACACCCCAGATCACCCGCACACACAGTTCACTTTGATAGTAGCCACATACAGCATCATCATTTTGCTGGTTGGATAGTTGAATTCCTTCTCGCATCTACTCGCTCTCCTCTTCTCACCTTTTCCCTTCGCTTTTGGACTTCTGTGCACAACACAACAGCTGTCTGTGGCCAGGCACAAAAACATATCCAAGCCAAACCTTCATACCATAACCGCTACACAGCCTACATTGTTGATACCATATTAACATCATAGTCTACAAACTAAAACTAACGCGTTAGTAAACCCACAATCCAATCCATGTGTACAATCACGGCAACCTTGAAGACTTGCCGTGTTGGATAGCCTTAGCCAACTAGCGAACATAAATAGCATTCCTTTCTGTTTGAGTCTAGCATTTCGCTACACTCACATTAACATCTGCTAACCATGTGTATGTGACAAATAAATTTGATTTGATTTTGAGTCAGGTTGTTGAGTAGGCTAAATTAGCTGCATTAGCTAAGTAAGTGAAAAATAAACTAAGAAGAAAAATACTTTGAAATATAGCTAGCTCTCTCTCTCCCTCTGCTGCTTCTCCTTAATTTGAGAAGAAAATCATTTGTTCAAAACTGTTAAACTATTATCTTTCTCTCCCTTTGAGTCAACTACTCAGCACACTTTATGCACTGCAATGCTAGCTAGCTGTAGCATATGCTTTCAGTACTATATTCATTCTCTGATCCTTAAATTGGACAAGAAGTTAGTTCACACTGCAATAGTGTGAGGCGGCAGGGTAGCCTAGTGGTTAGAGTGTTGGACTAGTAACCGGAAGGTCGCAAGTTCAAATCCCTGAGCTGACAAGGTACAAATCTGTCGTTCTGCCCCTGAACAGGCAGTTAACCCTAACTTGCCTAGTTAAATAAAGGTTAAAAATAAAATACATTTAAAAAAGAGCTATTAGGTTGGAGGATGTCCTTCGGAAGTTAACATAATTACTATATAAGTCTATGGAAGGGGGTGAGAACCATGAAGTCAATGTACCCCGAGGAGGACAGAAAATGGCTGTCCTCTGGCTACACCATGGTGCCATCCGACATTTCAGGTTACTTGCAGAGCTACTACTAATGAAAACACAATCTCACCGTTAGTCCAGGCAAATGAATAAGGCATATTACTGATTAGATGGTGTCAGATCTGATCACAGTGTGAACGTTAGGTCATTTTCATGCATCACACTCAAAAAGGCAATGGCCCTCATTGGTCTTCTTGACGGCCTAACAAAGGCCTCGTACTGGACTCCCACAGCCCCCACACTGTGCACCTAACATGGAGGATCACAGGGAAAGAGTGTCTAAGTGTAGACATATTAGGGTTAGTGCACATGGTAAGTACTCCTGGCAGTGCATGAGTTAACGAGCAGGATGGGATGGTGAGGGGAAGGGGGGTGGGGGCTGTAGGTGACTAACTCTGCATTAAGTGACATCTGACCGCAGACTTCTGGAATAGTTGGCTTATTAAAGAACGGGTAAGTACGCCCGTCGTCGTCCGTCCCCCGCCACGGCATGCTGGGATTGCCTTGCGGCAGGCCGATAACAGTGGCTGGCTGATAAAGTCGAATGGTAATGGCTTTTTACTAATGAGAAAAGTGCCGCTGATTATGATGAATAGCCTTGGACCAACAGGCTAAGCTGCTACACAGGCCTCCAGTTGTTAGTCTGGGTGATTTTTGCATTTCATTACGCCCCAGTGATGTACAGCCTGCCTCCTCTCCTCTCTCCACCATGTTTAACTCCACAGTGCACTCACTATCCCCCCCGCCTCAACTCAATCTGTCTATTGGGTGTGTCACATATTCTGGAAAATTGAAGATTTCTCAAATGGCCAATCCTGAAGCTTCCAATGTAGTATATTTTCACTTAACTGTTCAAACTTAGGTTGTGTCTTCAACTTCCATTAAAGTTATACAGAATGAGAGACAATCATTGGCATTTCCAAAAATCAAAGTTTTGGAATTAGTCAAGTGGCAAGATTTCTAATACAGAAGCTATTGTTGATTTATGCAGTAGTTTGACACTTTAGATACCATTAATTTTAAACAGACATTTACGATGTGGTACATTTTTCATTTGTCAGGGGTTTCCACTACCCCCCTTTAGTAATTAAGCATTTATATTAAAGGTTCTACCATATTAATATCATTTAACCCACTGTCACCCCTCCTTTCCCTGCCCTTTTGGAGTTTGCCTTTTAACCATTTACCATGATATAACAAATGGCACTTTTGAAAAATGTGATAAATCAATTAATAATAAATCACTGCAACACGTCACAATACATTTGTAATCTTTAGCGATTAGCAGTTCCACTGGCATGTAGTATTTGTTTGGCTTATTAGAACAAAAGATTTCACCATCTAAAGTTATATTACTCAAGTACTGTAAAAAAACATTCTCATACTGAGAAAGTCAGGTGCCTTGGTGTCAAAGGCATGTGCCTCCTCAGATATGTCATATTTAAACAATTTCAGATGTTAAATTAATTACTAAACTTTCTTTTTAAGAACACATTTTATCTGTCAGCTGTATTTTGCGGAGGGGGCACACTGAGTTGACAAGGTTGTCCCTAGTAAGTGTTTCCTTCCAAGGTGCATGGAGCAAGGAGATGCCTATTCAGGATGTTAGATACTCTAGTGCATGCAATTTCGTCAGTGGAGGAGGAGAGAGATTGTAGAGTGACACACACAGTGTTTGATTTGATTTTAGCTTCCGGTAAATGGCAGGAAGGATGTTTGTAAATGGATTTGATCAAGCTATGTAGCCTATTGATTCTTCTTGATGAATAAATGGAATTAAAATGTTTTTCTCTATAATACTAGTTACTTAGCAATTTAATGAAGTTGTAAATTCATAGAAGGTGAATTCAGACATTTTCCACTGTGAAATCCATAGACTGAGCTATGCATGCAAAGATTGACACACGTTAAGATTGTTAATTTCAAAAGACAAATGACAATAAATAGATACACAATTCATGAATTGCTTTAATTCTTGGGTTATGATCACATATAGCAGTGTGGCAGTTGTGCAAACACCTAAGGCATAAAAGTCTTTCAGGTCCGATGCAGCCGTTTTTTTTCATTTAATTTCTGGGTAAGAATGAAGTACCTTAATGGGATTGTTTTCAATTAAAATAGTACAAAAGAAACAAATATAGCTTCTTAACAAAGAGCAACAACTTAAGGAATCATTTTGCTTGCTGTCTGGGAGGGGTCTGAGTGGGGAGGGGAAACGAGCTGTTATTGGCAGAGAGGTTGAGGTTTTTGGTCAATTAACTAATTTACCACCTGCTGATGTCACAGGCAGGCCAAAATTCCATCTCATCAAACAGGCTGAAATTCTAGGCAGTCTTTTCAAACAGCTTTTGCACGAGAAGGACATTATCTGTAACGTGTCCGTTATGGGAAGCAAGTACAGGGAGGGAATAATGGAACATGGAACAAAACAAGAGACACGAGTAGCGTACAGACATATATCACAAAAACAGAAACAATAACGCCTGTGGAAAGAACCAAAGGGAGTGACAGATATAGGGGAGGTAATCAGGAAGGGGATGGAGTCCAGGTGAGTCTCATGAGGCACAGGTGCGCGTAACAATGGTGGCAGGTGTGCGTAATAATGAATAAACTGGTGACGTTGAGTGCCGGAGAGTGGGAGCAGGAGTAAACGTGACATTATCATAATTTTAACAATTTCACAGTATTATTCCAAATGTACATAAAACACAGGAAAATAATGTTTGCTGATCTAAACAAAGAGGTATGCTTAGATAACCTATGCAGGAATAAAACATATTATTTGACATAGAATTAGGCATAATGATTATGGCTCTAGATGCAGGAAAAAGCTGTATTAGATGTTTGAAAGTGCAACATTCTCCAACTTTTTGAATTCACCCCCCTCCATCTTCACGTACTTTGTGCCCGCTCTAAAAAAAATGGGTACATGATGCCCCTGGTCAGGTGATATCCTAAAAATACAACTCACCCAGGAAATAAGTGATGAACGATATCTTTGAGCTGGTAGCAGCGCTTGACTCCTGTTCCTTATAGCCTTCAAGACAACTGAAAAGATTCTTACCCAATATGTTTAACCTTGTGTAGGTAGATATCCCCTACCACACAGTCTACAGAGGTAGATATCCCCTATCACACAGTCTACAGAGGTAGATATCCCCTACCACACAGTCTACAGAGGTAGATATCCCCTATCACACAGTCTACAGAGGTAGATATCCCCTATCACACATTTTACAGAGGTAGATATCCCCTATCACACAGTCTCCAGAGGTAGATATCCCCTATCACACAGTCTACAGAGGTAGATATCCCCTATCACACAGTCTACAGAGGTAGATATCCCCTATCACACAGTCTACAGAGGTAGATATCCCCTATCACACATTTTACAGAGGTAGATATCCCCTATCACACAGTCTCCAGAGGTAGATATCCCCTATCACACAGTCTACAGAGGTAGATATCCCCTACCACACAGTCTACAGAGGTAGATATCCCCTATCACACAGTCTACAGAGGTAGATATCCCCTATCACACATTTTACAGAGGTAGATATCCCCTATCACACAGTCTCTAGAGGTAGATATCCCCTATCACACAGTCTACAGAGGTAGATATCCCCTATCACACAGTCTACAGAGGTAGATATCCCCTATCACACAGTCTACAGAGGTAGATATCCCCTATCACACATTTTACAGAGGTAGATATCCCCTATCACACAGTCTCCAGAGGTAGATATCCCCTATCACACAGTCTACAGAGGTAGATATCCCCTATCACACAGTCTACAGAGGTAGATATCCCCTATCACACAGTCTACAGAGGTAGATATCCCCTATCACACAGTCTACAGTGGTAGATATCCCCTATCACACAGTCTCCAGAGGTAGATATCCCCTACCACACAGTCTACAGAGGTAGATATCCCTTATCACACAGTCTACACAGGTAGATATCCCCTATCACACAGTCTACAGTAGTAGATATCCCCTATCACACAGTCTACAGGGGTAGATATCCCCTATCACACAGTCTACAGAGGTAGATATCCCCTATCGCACAGTCTACAGAGGTAGATATCCCCTATCACACAGTCTACAGAGGTAGATATCCCCTATCACACAGTCTACAGAGGTAGATATCCCCTATCACACTGTCTACAGAGGTAGATATCCCCTATCACACTGTCTACAGAGGTAGATATCCCCTATCACACTGTCTACAGAGGTAGATATCCCCTATCACACAGTCTACAGAGGTAGATATCCCCTATCACACAGTCTACAGAGGTAAATATCCCCTATCACACAGTCTACAGAGGTAGATATCCCCTACCACACAATCTACAGAGGTAGATATCCCCTATCACACAGTCTACAGAGGTAGATATCCCCTATCACACAGTCTACAGAGGTAGATATCCCCTATCACACAGTCTACAGAGGTAGATATCCCCTATCACACATTTTACAGAGGTAGATATCCCCTATCACACAGTCTACAGAGGTAGATATCCCCTATCACACAGTCTACGGAGATAAATATCCCCTACCACACAGTCTACAGAGGTAGATATCCCCTATCACACAGTCTCCAGAGGTAGATATCCCCTATCACACAGTCTACAGAGGTAGATATCCCCTATCACACAGTCTACAGAGGTAGATATCCCATATCACACAGTCTACAGAGGTAGATATCCCCTATCACACAGTCTACAGAGGTAGATATCCCCTATCACACAGTCTACAGAGGTAGATATCCCCTATCACACAGTCTCCAGAGGTAGATATCCCCTATCACACAGTCTACAGAGGTAGATATCCCCTATCACACAGTCTCCAGAGGTAGATATCCCCTATCACACAGTCTACAGAGGTAGATATCCCCTATCACACAGTCTACAGAGGTAGATATCCCATATCACACAGTCTACAGAGGTAGATATCCCCTATAACACAGTCTACATTGGTATATATCCCCTATCACACAGTCTAGAGAGGTAGATATCCCCTATCACACAGTCTACAGAGGTAGATATCCCCTATCACACAGTCCCGCTCCCGCTCAGCCCAGTCAAAACTGTTCGCTGCTCTGGCCCCCCAATGGTGGAACAAACTCCCTCACGACGCCAGGACAGCGGAGTCAATCACCACCTTCCGGAGACACCTGAAACCCCACCTCTTTAAGGAATACCTAGGATAGGATAAGTATCCCTCTCACCCCCCCCCTTTAAGATTTAGATGCACTATTGTAAAGTGACTGTTCCACTGGATGTCATAAGGTGAATGCACCAATTTGTAAGTCGCTCTGGATAAGAGCGTCTGCTAAATGACTTAAATGTAAATGTAAATGTAATGTCTACAGAGGTAGATATCCTCTACCACACAGTCTACAGAGGTAGATATCCTCTACCACACAGTCTACAGAGGTAGATATTCCCTACCACACAGTCTCCAGAGGTAGATATCCTCTACCACACAGTCTACAGAGGTAGATATCCCCATCACACAGTCTACAGAGGTAGTTATTCCCCATAGGCTAGCTATATGTATGTGGGTGTGTGTAGGCTAGCTATATGTATGTGGATGTGTGTAGGCTAGCTATATGTATGTGGGTGTGTATAGGCTAGCTATATGTATGTGGGTGTGTGTAGGCTAGCTATATGTATGTGGGTGTGTATAGGCTAGCTATATGTATGTGGGTGTGTGTAGGCTAGCTATATGTATGTGGGTGTGTATAGGCTAGCTATATGTATGTGGGTGTGTGTAGGCTAGCTATATGTATGTGGGTGTGTATAGGCTAGCTATATGTATGTGGGTGTGTGTAGGCTAGCTATATGTATGTGGGTGTGTATAGGCTAGCTATATGTATGTGGGTGTGTGTAGGCTAGCTATATGTATGTGGGTGTGTGTAGGCTAGCTATATGTATGTGGGTGTGTGTAGGCTAGCTATATGTATGTGGGTGTGTATAGGCTAGCTATATGTATGTGGGTGTGTATAGGCTAGCTATATGTATGTGGGTGTGTATAGGCTAGCTATATGTATGTGGGTGTGTGTAGGTTAGCTATATGTATGTGGGTGTGTGTAGGCTAGCTATATGTATGTGGGTGTGTGTAGGCTAGCTATATGTATGTGGGTGTGTGTAGGCTAGCTATATGTATGTGGGTGTGTGTAGGCTAGCTATATGTATGTGGGTGTGTGTAGGCTAGCTATATGTATGTGGGTGTGTGTAGGCTAGCTATATGTATGTGGGTGTGTGTAGGCTAGCCAGCTATATGTATGTTAAGCCATCATAGTGTGAGGAGAGGGGTCAGGGGAGAGGGCAAAGCTCATAACCATCCCTGAAAGAGAGAGAATAATAGGATCACTGATGTGGAACGGGCCACTGAGCAGCTTACTTATGTAAATAAGGGCGAAACGTTGAAATCCATTATCCATCTCATTTACATAAGCAGTTTCAAATAGGGTGCCTGTTACCCTGACTCCTCCAGCCCCACCCATCCTGACACACACATATACACATGCACACACATGCAAACACACTCAGACACGCACATACACGTACACACACACACACACACACACACACACACACACACACACACACACACACACACACACACACACACACACACACACACACACACACACACACACACACACACACACACACACACACACACACACACACACACACACACACACACACACACACACACACACACACACACACACACACACACACACACACACACACACACACACACACACACACACACACAGACACACTCAGACACACATAGACACGCACATACACGCACATACACACACACACACACACACACACACACACACACACACACACACACACACACACACACACACACACACACACACACACACACACACACACACACACACACACACACACACACACACACACACACACACACACTCAGACACACTCAGACACACATAGACACGCACATACACGTACACACACACACACACACACACACACACACACACACACACACACACACACACACACACACACACACACACACACACACACACACACACACACACACACACACACACACACACACACACACACACACACACACACACACACACACACACACATATGTACGTTGCGGTCATGAGTTCCTAATTGTCATTGTTATCAAGGTTCTGACTTCCTCTCAGCGCTCTGACTTCCTCTCAGCGCTCTGATTTCCTCTCAGCGTTCTGACTTCCTCTCAGCGCTCTGACTTCCTTTAAGCGCTCTGACTTCCTTTCAGCACTCTGACTTCCTCTCTGCGCTCTAACTTCCTCTCAGCGCTCTGACTTCCTTTCAGTGCTCTGACTTCCTCTCAGCACTCTGATTTCCTTTCACCGCTATGATCTCCCTATCACCCTGAGCAGAAGCTCAACAATATTAGCCAATCATTTTTGATAGATGAAGCATGGAAATTAGTGGCAGAGTTAAAGTGATAACTGAAACCACACAGTAACATCCCATTATGGCAGGCTTAATTGATGAGCTCATTATGATCATTATTAGAGAAATTGATTTCAAATAGGCACTTTAATTTGGGCCGTGCTGAAAAGGTGAAGAAACACTCAACAATGCAAATTGAAGGACCTCGCGTACATAATGGAGCAAGTAATTTCATAGATTTTGTTTAATTAATAATTTGAGATTGCGCAAGTTTCCTCCTATATGTAGGCTTGAACATTCATGTACCCAATCATCCCGCCAACAGCTTAGTCCCATTAATGGCTGCTCATTGTGTGGGTCTGCCTGTAATTCATTAATTAACCCTGATCTTAGACATTCAATTACTCATGCAGGATGGATCATTTAAGGGTCTACAGTACACAGTGGTTCTCCATTGTGGCTGCAAGGGAGGGATTTGGTTTTGTTTAATTCGCTCTGATCTTAAACTGATTTAAATTAAATGTTTGTTGAACTGATTAGAGTCCAAGAGCTGTTTTTAATTAAGTAGTGTTTATATATTTTTCCTTTTCAACTCTCCATTTTGTCTAGCTGATACACTGTGGTTTTTGTATAAACAGTCTCAGACATTATCATACAGATCCCATTTTACAATAGCTTTACGTTTTTACGTACTCTGTTAAAGGGTGAGCACTGCCCATAAACTATTTTATTGAAGAAAGTATAGTCTCATTCAGATTGAATGTTTATCTTGCGTGCTGTGGCTGTCTGTAGGTTATTGCAATGCTATTCAAATACTGCCACTCTCAAACTATTAATGAAACATTTGGATAAAACATATACAGTATCTTTTGATAATCCTGTAATATGAAAGTCCACCTTCAAAAGAGTTTATGGTATCTTAAACATGGGTCTTGTGCAGTGATGTGGTGGGTAACTCTAGTCACTGTTTGTGGTAAAGTAGCCTAAAGTAACTATACTTTCAATGAATTTTTTGACAAAAGGTGGTAAACTTTTATTTTCTCACACACAGCTTCAATGACCACCATTTACCACCTTTGTGGAACTCATAAGGGACTCGTGAGGAACTCGTGAGGAACTCGCAAGGGACTCGCAAGGAACTCGTAAGGGACTCGTGAGGAACTCGTAAGGGACTTGTGAGGGACTCGTGAGGATCTCGTAAGGGACTCGTAAGGAACTCGTAAGGGACTCGTGAGGGACTCGTAAGGGACTCGTAAGGGACTCGTGAGGAACTCGTAAGGGACTCGTAAGGGACTCGTAAGGAACTAGTAAGGAACTCGTAAGGGACTCGTAAGGGACTCGTGAGGAACTCGTAAGGGACTCGTAAGGGACTCGTAAGGAACTAGTAAGGAACTCGTAAGGGACTCGTAAGGGACTCGTAAGGACCTTGCAATGGACTCGTAAGGGACTAGTAAGGAACTCGTAAGGGACTCGTAAGGGACTCGTGAGGAACTCGTAAGGGACTCGTAAGGGACTCGTAAGGAACTCGTAAGGAACTCGTAATGGACAGATGATCTCTAGTAGTTACCGTAGAGCAGGTACTTCAACTCTTTAAAGGAAAAGGGGAATGAAATGTCTATCACCCAGAGGCAACAATAAGGAGTGGGTCTCTGAGTCGAGTGGGGTGGGAGCCTTTGTGAGAGCTTCACTGGGGTTTTTCAGAGTCCGATGCCAAATCTTGTGTGGCCCCCCCTGTCTGAGCCACAGGAAGTCCATCTTCAACTCTCACCCCCTGGTTGATTTGATGTGTTAAAATTGGTTCCAGGGTGCATTGATATTTCAGCGATCCATATTGTGCTTTGAGCAAGGATTACACGTTTAGAGGCAGCAGATATTTCCCCGGCATAAAGGTGGTTTCAGCTTGGTGGAGCCCTTATCAGTGGAGAGGAGACTCTGGCGCATTCAGAACCCTAAAATCCCATTTAATTGAATTTCTTTTTAGACATACAAGCTTAGAGGGGTTTTGGCATTCACTTTAACTCTGCCTCTGGGTGTTTAAATTCCTCTCGCTACAAAAGACCATTCCACAAAGGAACTTGCAAATACCATATTTATCTAGTTATTTTTTTCTACTCTTGGTCTACTCCTTTTCCATGGCAGTTATTACATCATTTCAATGAATACTTGCCGGAAATGGGGGTTATCTTCCTAAAATATATATTTATTTCAAGTGCTGATTTACTGTGTTGAAAAAAACGGTATTGGAGAGAGGCTATTCAAGCCACGGCGGCTACTTTGCCGACAGGCAGCACATCATGAACGATCCCTATAAACGATGCTATCTCCGCCAGCTGATGGATTTAATGCATTGGCAGGAGGGCTTTTTGAAAGCGGAGAGCTCCTGTGAATGAATGACTCTTACAGATGTAGAGTGGGGCCTCAACAAGGCTCAGATCGTGTCTGTAAGAGGCAGTTTATTCAGACCAGAAATGCTATTCATAATCTGTATCTCACGTTCACATGCTGAGGGCAGAGTATCATTTTTCGTGTTAAGGCAAAGATAACAAATCATGCAAAGGGCTTTCTTCTAAAAAGGAGACACGAGCAGCATTTGAACCCATATTGTCCAATTTAACAACATTTGGAACCATTGAACGAAACAACAAAGAATGCAACCTATGTTCTATGTAATCCTCCATTGATATAGCAAAACATCCAATTAAGAAATATAACATCATTATACCCCCCACCAGTAGGGTGCATGCTGTTGATGTTTTTTCCCCTTCCTTCACTGTGATGGTATTTGTCTTGCTGAGTGACTTCCTCTTTAATGAAACCCTCGAATGCTTTAGTGCCGGGTGGGATTTAAGCACCCTGCAGACGGCTATGATTCAAAAACTTGGTTCTGCATCAGCTCTGAGCGTTATCTGAAGGCTCTTCACGCACAGTTGCCTAAATGCCAGTTTAATGGCCCACTGTAAAGGCTACTTATTTAGTATCAGTATCCAAGGGAATATAGCTAATGATAAGAAGGGGGGATGGGGGGTGGCTGAGTGCATGCAGGGAAAGCGGATGAAGATGGTGGGTGGACAAAGTGAGTCTCAGCGTCATCCACATTGTTTAGGCAGGAGTCATCCTGAATGGCCTTCTAGACCTTGGCTCAACACAGCACAGGAGAAACTTGTGTAAGGGTGTCTAGAGATTTCTCCAAGTATAGGCAATTTAGTTTATGCTATTTTTATTTGGGAGTCTTGTTAAACATAATGGGGAGCTTCATCACCAGTCCGTTAAGTCACATACAGTAGGTAACAGTACCTACCTGCCCAACCAACGAGCTTCCTAGAGCACCAACCTGTCCATCCCTTAGCAACTGGCATATTTAACTTCAGGTCAAGGACGGTGACAGCTCTTGCCCCAGGCCTGTGAATTTAACATGCTTTCCCAATGTCACGCAGTGTAAGGAGCGAGCGCCCCCCTGTATCTAAACACATTCCTAATGTCAGTGGGCCAGAGGCTCTGAAGGAAGGGTAATGGATGTCCAGGCATAGTGTTATGTAGTGCAGCGCTGCAGCCCGCTCTCTCCAGTCCATTCCTTCCCTCTCTCCCCTGGAACAGACTAACCAGCTACACACACACACACACACACACACACACACACACACACACACACACACACACACACACACACACACACACACACACACACACACACACACACACACACACACACACACACACACACACACACACACACACACACACACACACACACACACACACACACACACACACACACACACACAGCAGAGAGAGAGAGTCTCTCAGGCCATCTGATCAGAGCTTGATGTGATTCCTCACCTTGGCTTGAACGAAACCCAAACTCTATGAATTATTACAATCCCAGTCAATCTTGGCAAGCCAGCAGTGGGCCATGGAGTGTGAAGGCCTTTCTCTGGTGTTTAAGTTACCATGGAAGATGAAATAGTCACAGCGCCACCGTGGCCCGCCAGCTCCCCTTATCATGGGTATCTTCTATCTTCAAATAATGTTTGGTCTTTTTACTTGCTATCACAGTTGTATAAATGGAAAAAAGGAATCTAATTTCTCTCTATGGCTTTTTTATGCTCTCTTTTTTGGGGTGGGTGGGGTGGGGTTCAGGGGGCGGGTGATGAAAACAGCACCATCATTGGGTGGCACTGAGCCACTGATCAAGAGCAGGACAAGGAGTCATTTCTTTAACTCTGCATCTGGAACCTAAGAAAACCCCAATGAAGCTTTCTGCTATGGGATACTTGATGCTCACAAAAAAAATATGAAATCATATTTCACCATTTAAAGTGATACTATAATGTATGAGGTTTTTGTGATATTATCCAGTGTGCTGTATGGTTGAAGTGTTGGAATATTGGCTGCAGAGTATTGGCTGTCTACTGATTCATACTGAGGTAAACAGCTGTTTAACTGAACCAGTGTTGAAGACACAACAATGTGTGTGAAGTAGTTGTGAGGAAGTTGATCAGGATATAACTGAGGGAGCTCTTTCTTTCATTCAGCCTATTGCCCTAAGCACCATCACCTGGCAGAGGTACTCTCTGACTGGACAGAATACATGTTGGAGAAGGGTTGGGGAGCCATTTGCCAATGATAGTTCCATGGTGATTGTCTTGTCTCAATGTTTTGTTTGGTGATTTAGAGTTGGCTTACAGATTGCCTCCTACTAAGAAACACATACACACACAGCATTAAGGTCTGTATTTGGAGCATGTGACAAATAACATTATATTTTATTTGATACTTCATATAGAATAATCTCAAATAGGATCTGGTCTGTGAATTTTTTTAATTATCTAAAAGGCACATTCCTTTTGAGGAAAATGATTCTGAAGTTATGATGCAGAAATAACAGTGTATCATCAGGCCTTGGGGACCTCTGTGTGTGTGTCTCTCTGTGTAAGTCCTGATCTTCTGTAGTAATAACAGTCCACACAGCCTCACAGCCTAATCCTGTCCCAGACATCCACACCATAATAATAGAACACATTCAGTTGTGGAGGGGAGGCAGGACACTACATTTGGCTGGAATTTCATGGCATAGAAAGAAATCAGAAGCGCTAACTGGTGTGTGTGTGTGTGTGTGTGTGTGTGTGTGTGTGTGTGTGTGTGTGTGTGTGTGTGTGTGTGTGTGTGTGTGTGTGTGTGTGTGTGTGTGTGTGTGTGTGTGTGTGTGTGTGTGTGTGTGTGTGTGTGTGTGTCTGTCTGTGTCTGTGTGTGTGTGTGTGTGTGTCACTGTATCTGTTTCTAGCTCCTCTATCTCCTAACTTGGTTCTTCAATATTGTTGTCTAAATTACCAAATGTGTATTTTATATGGCTTTCTATTTTACACAGGCATCAGTGTTATGTGTTCCCATGTTTGCTGACATTGTACTTTTAGGGCTATATGAAAGTAATGTACGGTGCATTCATTTAGCTGCAGGGGACATGTATTGAACGCAATGTAAAAGTTTTTCTTGCTTGCAACAGAATATTCACATAACGTTAACCAAGTATAGATTCATCCTGAGGGAACCATTCCCAATCACAGTGCAGCAACTTCAGTGATTTCATAAAAGGAGTAAAGGTTAGAAATTGATTCATTGATTTTCTGTTTTAAGAGGGACAGTGAGTGACTACAGACACTTAGATCAAAGTCAGCAGGTGAATCTAAAACAATCACAAGACATTGTCATACAATATGTCCTGAATAATGCACATAGAGTCAAATATGCTGTTTTATTCATACATTTAATGTATTTTTCTACCATGTAGGTTCATTGAGAAGCAGTTGCCCCTATTCAATAAGTTGATACTCGCACTGAAAAATAGGATTAATGAATAGAAGCTACAGAACCAAACCAAGCTCCTCCTTGAATAGCCTTAGAAACTGACCATGTCCTTTTATCTGTTAGATGCACTCTCAAACTTTTGTATAATTTCAGCCAGTGGTTTTCAAAGTGGTGCTCACAAGTCAAAACGGGTCCCTGTTTTTGTGTACTATGTCATCCAATTGTGTACTATGTTATCCAATTGTGTACTATGTCATCCAATTGTGTACTATGTCATCCAATTGTGTACTATGTCATCCAATTGTGTACTATGTCATCCAATTGTGTACTATGTCATCCAATTGTGTACTATGTCATCCAATTGTGTACTATGTCATCCAATTGTGTATTATGTTATCCAATTGTGTACTATGTTATCCAATTGTGTACTATGTCATCCAATTGTGTACTATGTTATCCAATTGTGTACTATGTCATCCAATTGTGTACTATGTTATCCAATTGTGTACTATGTTATCCAATTGTGTACTATGTTATCCAATTGTGTACTATGTTATCCAATTGTGTACTATGTCATCCAATTGTGTACTATGTTATCCAATTGTGTACAATGTCATCCAATTGTGTACTATGTCATCCAATTGTGTACTATGGTATCCAATTGTGTACTATGTTATCCAATTGTGTACTATGTCATCCAATTGTGTAACGCATCCCGTTTTGTGTAATATGTTGCGAATTTGTTGGGCTTAATATCCCAGAGTTCATCTATAATAGATCCTACTATTTAATGTAATAGAGACCAAATAAAGAGGTGTGGCTTTAATCAGCTAGCCCACGTCCTAATGGTCCCACCCACCATCAATTGGAATTTCTCCCATCAACTTGTTTCTCTGAGTGTCGTTGAGAGCCCAAGTCTATCTAACCCATTAACAGTCCACTTAGCTGGAGCCTTAAAAGATATTTAGCCTCCTGTAAGGTAGTGTGCTGTCTGTGAGTGCACATTGAGCAGAAATGGTCTGCTGTGTCTGTCACTGAACGTCTGACAGTCATCCTGGCTGCCTGTCTGTCTGCAAGACCACCAGGGTTTGTCCCTCGACTGTTAAATGGTCAAATGCACACCTGCCATAGTCACATCACACTCATCACAGTCACACCATGAATTGGGTGAAGTGCACAGGGAGGATGAACTGTGATGTTGTTGATACTGCAGGGGAAAATGACAGTGGGTTAACCTTAAATTCTTCCACAGTCTCTGTGGACATAAATATGAATGTGGGGGTGCATAGATTTCTCAGACACTTGCACTAAGTACTCACCTCCTCCCATCACATTTCCAAATGACCCGTGATATCTGTTCCTTTATGCTTGGCGTCCACGCTGCCTCTTATCTCCATATAGAGTCTTGGTCAATAAGCAATTAGTATTTTATGACAAAGTGTGAGCGCCAACATCAAGCTAGCTTGGCAGATTGCCATCAGAGATGATTTTTATGGCAGAATTCAAGTCATGTCCTGCAGACCCAAGTCAATGTTTATGACCGTGGAAATGACATGCCCTCTAAAATGTCCATAAAGAATTATTTAACATGAGATAGGTAATTAGGCTTGTGTTTACTCACTAACAAAGACCTATTGTGTAAATACAAGTTCACACTGTTCCTTTTTGTGGTTGTCTGTATGGAAATGGTTTTAGTGTACAGGAGGAGTTTAACATCCCACCTAATATAAGTGGTTCAGAATAAATAAGATGGAGCCTCAAACACAATTGTCAGTCGACCCCAAGTCAGGCACAGCAAATATCTGCATTATAACAGGATTCATCAGGTGTTATCAGTGTTATTGCGTTGGCACTACCCCACACATTAGTTTTGGTATAAAACACCTTCTTTTCCCCCTGTCCTTGTTGCCTAGCCCTAGGGCAGGTGTAGAGAGAGAGCGGTGCGCAGCAGGTTGCAGTGGCTGGCCCACCTCATTTTCCCTCTGTGGAGCTGCAGTCCGGGCCTCCCGGCAGCTTAATAGCAGTGACAGCAGAGGAATAATTCACAAGTGGAGCTAATCAAAGGTGAAAAGGGAGAATCAGTAAACGTCGTATCCTTTTGCCACTTTCATCAATCCAGCTAACTGAATTTGAACTAAAGCTGAGCAAATTTTCCGGGGAGGGGAATTAATATGTAACACATCTGAGGTCTGGCTGGAGCCTGCGGAATTGGAAAAGTCTGCATTATATCAGGGGGAGATTATTGGAAAGACAATTGGGGCCGTCTGTGTAATCAGAAAACAGTGAGGTGTGTCTATCTTATGATGACACTGTGACCTAGTGGGCTTGCACAGAAGGAAATATTTTCTCCCCTTTCCAATTCAATCACCTGGGCTATCCGCCCTGCTGCGTGATGCTGTTTGCCCTGCACATGACAGTATCAATTCAATTACCCTGAAAATGGATACATATTCAGGGTATAAGGGACTGGGCCAATGCAGGAGGGGAAGAGGGAAGACAAAGAAATGCCCATTTACCCCATAATAACTTTCATTTGGAGTCGGTTTGAAAACAATTCGGCTCTGAATTTGTCCCTGTCAGATCACATTATCCGCAAATGAAGTTTACAAAATATCAATTCAATTTCTATAACAGGAACCCGTCGCAAAACACAAAGGGGGGCTGAATTGACCATATCATAACATCTGAGGGGCCCCTGGTGGCTTTCAAATATTTTCAGTCAGAGGCAATCAAAAGCAGAACGGCCCATGCTAATCCGTTCAATTTCATCCTTTATACCGGTGTCTTTTCCCCACGTGAAAACGCACACACACACACACACACACACACACACACACACACACACACACACACACACACACACACACACACACACACACACACACACACACACACACACACACACACACACACACACACACACACACACACACACACACACACACACACACACACACACACACACACACACACACGCACACACGCACACACACACAGAGTCCCTCACTGCCCTGGAGTCAAGCAGAGCACCTAGATACCACTCTGCCAACGTGGGAGAAACTCATTTATCTGAACATTTTTAAGATACACTTTTTGGGGTGAACCGTTACTGTTCTATGATAAATACTCAAAAAGCAAACATTATCTGAGTTACATAATACATTTCATATAAAGATATAAACACATTTTAAAAAATGTCATTGAAAGTTCAGACCATCTGGCCTTACAGAGTTTTGACCCTACCTGTGATGGTCATGAAGTGGTAGCTTCAGTAGAGATGGGCTGCAGTCTCATCATGGCAGTAGTCAGTATGATCCATCATGGCAGTAGTCAGTATGATCCATCATGGCAGTAGTCAGTATGATCCATCATGGCAGTAGTCAGTATGATCCCTCATGGCAGTAGTCAGTATGATCCATCATGGCAGTAGTCAGTATGATCCCTCATGGCAGTAGTCAGTATGATCCATCATGGCAGTAGTCAGTATGATCCCTCATGGCAGTAGTCAGTATGATCCATCATGGCAGTAGTCAGTATGATCCATCATGGCAGTAGTCAGTATGATCCATTATGGCAGTAGCCAGTATGATCCATCATGGCAGTAGTCAGTATGATCCATCATGGCAGTAGTTAGTATGATCCATCATGGCAGTAGTCAGTATGATCCCCAGCTCTCTCTGGGTTTCCCTGTTTCCTCCTCCTTTCTTGGTGATTAAGCATTCTGACTGTGTCCCTGTTTAACCTGCTGATTCCACCGGTCGTCACGTCTCTCCCTGGGCGAGGCCTCATTATCTTCCTTTAGTTGTTGATATTGTTCTTATTTACAGCCCTGTTTTCTCCGCTGTCATGTCTCCAGCAGGTCGCTAATGTGACCGAGATGGAACGGGGAGCATAATTGCAAATTAAATATCTGAAACTTCCTTGATGTGTCTCGGTGGGAAGCAATAAGTGT
The DNA here is from genome assembly GCF_021184085.1 of Oncorhynchus gorbuscha. Classification (NCBI taxonomy): domain Eukaryota; kingdom Metazoa; phylum Chordata; class Actinopteri; order Salmoniformes; family Salmonidae; genus Oncorhynchus; species Oncorhynchus gorbuscha. Next base: position 21,848,968 of record NC_060195.1, read on the forward strand.
GTCAGCCTCTTACTGATGTCAAAACGGCTTTTTGCTTCATGAAATTATTCACAGATACAGCGCTACATTTTGCTGTAATTACCGTCGTCTCGGTGGCACTCGCAAAGGGCAAACAACGGCCAGTGGAAACAGGGGGACTTAAAAATGCTGTTTAACAAATCAATTTGAGCATGCTTACCTTGTAAAACTGTGCGATTGTTCCACTCACTCCTGATCCAGACCCCATAGAGCGTTCATCTATTAAATGCTTAACAAGCCCCTTTACAGAGCAGCAGTGTGGAAATGTGTAATTCGAACAATAACAAAGACTTGACCATTTTTTATTGATTCACTGGCTTCTTCTGCTCTCGCCTACAGCAAATACACTCCAGCAAACACACTCCAACAAATACACTCCAGCAAATACACTCCAGCAAACACACTCCAGCAAACACATTCCAGCAAACACACTCCAGCAAACACACTCCAGCAAATACACTCCAGCAAACACACTCCAGCAAACACACTCCAGCAAACACACTCCAGCAAACACACTCCAGCAAATACACTCCAGCAAACACACTCCAGCAAATACACTCCAGCAAACACACTCCAGCAAACACACTCCAGCAAATACACTCCAGCAAATACACTCCAGCAAACACACTCCAGCAAATACACTCCAGCAAATACACTCCAGCAAACACACTCCAGCAAACACACTAACGCAAACACACTTCAGCAAATACACTCCAGGAAACACACTCCAGCAAACACACTCCAGCAAACACACTCCAGAAAATACACTCCAGCAAACACATTACAGCAAACATACTCCAGCAAACACACTCCAGAAAACACACTCCAGAAAATACACTCCAGCAAACACACTCCAGCAAACACACTACCGCAAACACACTACCGCAAACACACTTCAGCAAACACACTACAGAAAACACACTACAGCATTCACACTTCAGAAAACACACTCCAGCAAACACACTACAGCAAACACACTCCAGCAAACACACTCCATCAAATACACTCCAGCAAATACACTCCAGCATTCACACTCCAGCAAATACACTCCAGCAAATACACTCCAGCAAATACACTCCAGCAAACACACTCCAGCAAATACACTCCAGCAAACACACTCCAGCAAACACACTCCAGCAAACACACTCCAGCATTCACACTCCAGCAAATACACTCCAGCAAATACACTCCAGCAAATACACTCCAGCAAACACACTCCAGCAAACACACTCCAGCAAATACACTCCAGCAAATACACCCCAGCAAACACACTCCAGCAAACACACTCCAGCAAACACACTGTTTATTATTCTGTTTTTTTCAATAAGAACTTTAACCTTTTACTGCAGTGGGCTAAATCAGGGTCACAAACAGTGTTTCTTGGTTGTCTTATAAAAAAGACAGCTGTACCATGTCAGATATAGAGTTGAAATGTATTCAATTCTGAGTTTGCATATGACACTTTATATGCATCACAGAAGACTGAAATATAATACAATCATTTGACATAGAAACACCAGATTTACGGCAAAAAAAGCTATGTTTATTAATTTTGAAAAATATTAATAAAATTCCACCCATGAAGCCACTAGAGGATGATTTGATAATTTGACTGCAGGAAAGGAAATTATACAGGTGTCAAGCCCTGACCATAAAGAGCTGTTTATTCTCTATGTTAGTTAGGCCAGGGTGTGATTAAGGGTGGGTTATCTAGGGGAATTGTATATCGATGTTGGCCTGGTATGGTTCCCAATCAGAGACAGCTGTTTATCGTTGTCTCTGATTGGGGATCATATTTAGGTAGCCATTTCCCCATTGTGCTTTGTGGGATCTTGTCTATGTATATTTGCCTGTGAGCATTATTTTAGCTTCACGGTTCATTTGTTCGCGTTGTTGTTTTGTTCTTTGAAGTTTTCTATTCCAAAATAAGGGATGGAAACATACCACGCTGCATCTTGGTCTACTCCTTATGACAAACGTGACAACAGGGGTTAAGTTTAGATTTTAGAGGCAATGGGAATGTTCCCAAAGGTGTTTACCTAGCTTTTGATAGAATTGTTTCTCTTCAATATATATGTATTTGATGCTGAGATGAATTAAGTAGTCAACAACAACCTGGCTCGAAGATGGTTTTTGTCTCCCTTCTCCCACCCAAATGGCTTAAAGCAGCAATCTGCTGTTGCTACATCCATTTTTGGACTTATGAATTAATGATATGTACCCATTGCCCCAGACAGGGCTTTTAGGTGACCAGTGGGGTGGATACTGGTGTCTTGTAAGAGGAAGGAGAGATAAAGGAGAGCTGCAGTTCTGGGACCACTGCCAATGTAGAGAAAGGGAGATTTGACCTGAGAAGCATTTGCATGTTAAGTGCAGTCAATCTGAATTGATCACAGCCAAATTAAATGCAATGGGTTTCAATATTTTCCCTGTTTACACATTAGCCTCCTACCTGCCACATATGGATGTATTGAATTCAGATTAGTAGCCTAAGCATGGACTCAGACAAAGGGAACTTATCTTTAATTAAAATCATTTAGTAGGACCTTAAGTCCTCTTCTGTTACGGTTGGGGAATGAAAACTTGCAGGGCTAAATGAACGTTGCTGTATGCCTCCCCAAAGTGTCACCAATGGAGGTTGGGATAGATGGGGTCCATAGTCTACAACCTAATAAAACCCAATACAACCCAATAGCATAGTGTTGGTAGACAGCTACAGTATGATGCTGGTGAGACAAGCGTATCATGTCATAAGTTGTTGAAATTAACAATATCATTGAAAACAGAAACATGCACAAAACTCCTCTCCTAAGGTTGAGAATCAGTGAATTGAGAAATGTATTCTCTGGGTGGGTCGACTGGCGGGATGCTGGGATGAAACAGTGATCAGTGGAGAACAGGTGGAGAACATGTAAATGTAGCATAGACTCCTGTCATGACACCACTACCAGTCTGCTGTTATCTGGAGAGATGTTCAGCTAATGCACATCACATCATTTACCAGTGTTACTGGAGGAGGAGAATATATATGAATATTTCCACGCAAAATATCTAAACCTCCGATCCTGTTAGATGGAACATTGTGTTATTTCTATAGTTTATGGGAAAGATTTGATGAACGAATGAATCCTCACTCAGTCTGCCATTTGCCATGATAACCTAATTGTGATTATTTGTACTGATCTAAGAAACTAGTTATGTTCATTCCTACCAGCTGTTACAGTAAAAGCCTCCTCCTCCCTTAAATCTCTGACAGCAATTACCTCTAAAGAGAAACACGGAAAGAAGTGTTCAACACTATTCAGCTCTTTCATGTAGCTTATTGGCATGTCTGTAAATAGGATCATTTCCTAAATTTAGCCTCAAATGAGCTTCTATTGCCCTGGTGGATTTATTGACAAATGGGGACTTGGTTCCCTGCTCTGGATAATTGAAGAAGCCGCTACTAATTAGACAGAAAAAATCTGCGATCTGGCACGGATCTTTCCCACTGAAAAGATAATTAATTGTGAGTAGATTTGGCGCCTGCCGTGGCTGCCTGCCTAGTGTTCACCCATGAGGAGGCTCTAGTGGGGGGGGGGGGGGGGGGGGGGGGGGGTAGCTAGCCAGCTATCTGGAGCGGGACATAGCCCAGTCACACTAATTCCACCATGCCGCCTTCTCTGAAGCGACGCAAGGAAGCAGCATAATCAGCAGACACTGATTACCGACAAGTAATTAACAACGCCAACCACACGGAGAGATTGAATTTATAATAATTCTATAATCAACATGGTGATGATCTTGTAAGAGAATCCTATTGCAGTGGAAAGGTTAATGACTACCCCATCGCACAACATCACAGATTTAGTGGTGGCTGGGGCCTTGGGTTTGTTTTAACTGCCAAACAGATCATTCATTAACATCATAACTATCATGCAGGTGCCATGAAATATTGAAACATTTCACTTTCCATTCTATTAAACTAATTAGCTGCATACTACTCTTCCGCTTCAGTCAGAACTTGCTGAAAAGTTAGCTGCAGTAGGTAGTAGGGCTTTCCTGTTACTTCAGTTGTTTAGTTGGCTAAGATTAAACTGTTGTCTATTGATTTATCACTTAGTTACTGATAACTCATTTAATTACTCAACAGTGTAATTGTATTATTGTGTAATAGGTAGTATGCAATCCGATCTCCCGCTCAAATTCTGGTGAAGATCACTAATATTCATAAATCGAAGAAGTATAAGCGAACCCTGAGCCCTAACCACAGCAGCGTCTCAGGGTCTCTGTGATATTACCTGATTATGAGAGTATTACCTCAGCTAAATCCTCTGCACCAATAAATCCATCTCGAGAAAGCTAAATTAAGTGATTTCTCCTTTTGACAAAGAAATAAAATGAATTAGGCTTCACGGTATCAAAGCCCTCCCCATTGCAAGAGCTGGCGGATCATCTTGATTGTAGTTAGTCACTAATCTAGCTCAGAATTAAAGGTTAAATTCAGTAGTTTTTATGTTGCAGTTGTAAAATCCACAGACCATGGAGACACAGATCATGGAGACACAGATCATTGATACAGACCATGGAGACACAGACCACTGAGATACAGACCATGGAGACACAGACCACTGAGATACAGACCATGGACACAGACCATGGAGACACAGATCATGGAGACACAGACCATGGAGATACAGACCATGGACACAGACCATGGAGACACAGATCATGGAGACACAGACCATGGAGATACAGACCATGGACACAGACCATGGAGACACAGATCATGGAGACACAGACCACGGAGACACAGACCATGGAGACACAGACCATGGAGACACAGATCATGGAGACGCAGACCATGGAGATACAGACCATGGAGATACAGACCATGGAGACGCAGACCATGGAGACACAGACCATGGAGACACAGACCATGGAGACACAGACCATGGAGACACAGATCACGGATATCTACACTATAATGTGTGAGTAGTGGGAGAAGCAGTTCCCTTTGTGTTGTAGATAAGTGTATATGAGAGACACGGGGCCAAACATAACTAATTAGGAGGATTATATGGAATTAGAATGTGAGGTGGAAGCAGCAGGATTGTAATGTAAAAAAAATCAATCAATAAGGAGGAGATGGTGAAAACCAGCCCTCTTAACATTAACAATTACTGTGATTAACAATGATACTCACAACTCATTTTTCATTATAGAGGATAGGAGATAAGCTTGTTTATATAGACTAGCTTTTCAACCAATGAGTAATTTATCATGGCTAGGCCCATGAAAGCACATAACAGCCAACAGCAATTAAAATCTTCCCTATGACCTTGTGACAACCAAGGACCTGAGAGTCTCCAGGAAACTGCCTGCCGTTCTATCTTCATGGAAAGAGAGGAGGCAGTATGATAGTTAAACACTTCCTGATAGATATTCCTGCACACATAGACACTAAGGAATAAATGTACCACTTGGAAATACTGCATTTACTATACCTGGATATTATGTTTATCTGACCAGACAAATATCATTCACTATACCTGGATATGATATTTATCTGATCAGACAAATATCATTCACTATACCTGGATATGATGTTTATCTGATCAGACAAATATCATTCACTATACCTGGATATGATGTTTATCTGATCAGACAAATATCATTCACTATACCTGGATATGATGTTTATCTGATCAGACAAATATCATTCACTATACCTGGATATGATATTTATCTGATCAGACAAATATCATTCACTATACCTGGATATGATGTTTATCTGACCAGACAAATATCATTCACTATACCTGGATATGGCATTGATCTGATCAGACAAATATGAGCATTATTGCATCCTGAAAGACGGACCGGTGTGAACATGGAAACAAAGGGATGTGCGTTACTACAGTTATGTGGTTGGGTTTCTGAGTGGGGTCTATGCACCTGATTCTATACACCTGAGTTTATAGAGTCTAGACCTATCTAAACACCTGAGTCTATAGAGTCTATACACCTAAGTCTAGAGATTCTATACGCATGAGTCTATAGTCTTTACACCTGAGTCTGTAGTCTATACACCTGAGTCTGTAGTCTATACACCTGAGTCTGTAGTCTATACACCTGAGTCTAAAAAGTCTATGCACCTGAGTCTAGAGAACTGAGTCTGGATCTACACCTGATTCTGTAGTCTATACACCTGATTCTATATATACACCTGATTAAATAGGCTATACACCCGAGTCTATAGTTCACACACCTGTGTCTATAGTCTATACACCTGAGTCTAGAGAGCTAAATCTATAGAGTCTAGACACCTGAATCTATAGTCTATACACCTGGATCTATAGTCTATACACCTAGGTCTATACACCTGAGTCTAGAGAGTCTATAATCCAGAGTATATAGTATAGTCTATACACCTGAGTCTAGAGAGTCTATACACCTGAGTTCATAGAGTCTACACCTGAGTCTACAGAGCTGAGTCTATAGAGTATATACACCTGTCTATACACCTGAGTCTCTAGAGTCTACACATGGGTCTATAGAGTCTACACTTGATTCTAGAGAGCTGAGTCTATAGAGTCTATACACCTGAGTCTATACATCTGAGTCTATACACCTGAGTTTAGAGACTTGAGTCTATAGAGTCTATACATCTGAGTTTAGAGAGCTGAGTCTATAGACTATATGCACCTGAGACTAGAGAGCTGAGTCTATAGAGTCTATACACCTGAGTATATAGAGTTTATGCACTTGCGTCTAGAGAGCTGAGTCTATAGAGTCTATACACTTGAGTATATACACCTGAGTCTATAGACTATATGCACCTGAGTCTAGAGAGCTGAGTCTATAGAGTCTAGACACCTGAGTCTATAGTCTATACACCTGAGTCTATACACCTGAGTTTAGAGACTTGAGTCTATAGAGTCTATACATCTGAGTCAACACACCTGAGTCTATAGACTATATGCACCTGAGTCTAGAGAGCTGAGTCTATAGAGTCTATACACCTGAGTCTAGAGAGTCTATAAAACTGAGTTTATATCAAATCAAATTGTATTGGTCAAATACACATGGTTAGCAGATGTTAATGTGAGTCTAGCGAAATGCTTGTGCCTCTAGTTCCGACAGTGCAGTAATATCTAACAAGTAATCTAACAATTCTACACAACTACCTAATACACACAAATATAAAGACATGGAATAAGAATATTTGCATATGAATATGTGGATGAGTGATGGCCAAGCGGCATAGGCAAGATGCAATAGATGGTAAAAGATACAGTATATACTGTACATATGAGATGAGTAATGTAATATATGTCGACATTATTAAAGTGGCATTGTTTACAGTGACTAGTGATCCATTTATTAAAGTGTCCAATGATTTGAGTCTGTAAGTCGGCAGCAGCCTCTCTGAGTTAGTGATTGCTGATAAACAGTTTGATGGCCTTGAGATAGAAGCTGTTTTTCAGTCTCTCGGTCCCAGCTTTGATGCACCTGTACTGACCTCGCCTTCTGGATGGTAATGGGGTGAACAGGCAGTGGCTTGGGTGGTTGTTGTCCTTGATGATCTTTTTGGCCTTCCTGTGACATCGGGTGCTGTCGGTGTCCTGGAGGGCAAGTAGTTTACCCCCGGTGATGCGTTGTGCAGACAGCACCACACTCTGGAGAGCCTTACAGTTGAGGGCAGTGCATTTGCCATACCAGGCGGTGATACAGCCTGACAGGATGCTCTCGATTGTGCAAATCAAATCAAATAAAATTGTATTGGTCTGATACACATGGTTAGCAGATGTTAATGTGAGTGTAGCACAATGCTTGTGCTTCTAGTTCCGACCGTGCAGTAATATCTAACAAGTAATGTATCAATTTATAAAGGAATGAATAAGAATATGTACAAATAAATATATGGATGAGCGATGGCCGAACGGCATAGACAAGACGCAGTAGATCGTATAGAGTACAGTACATACATATGAGATGAGTAATGTAGAGTATGTAAACATTAAGTGGCATTGTTTAAATTTGTCACGACTTCCACCGAAGGTGGTTCCTCTCCTTGTTCGGGCGGTGCTCGGCGGTTGGCGTCGCCGGCCTACTAGCCATCACCGATCCATTTTTATTTTTCCGTTTGTTTTGTCTTTGGTTCATTCACACCTGGTTTTCATTTGCTTTCATTCCTGTGTATATTTACCCCTGTTTCCCGCTTAGGTTTGTGTGGGATTATTTTCATGTTGCTCGTTGAGGGTTTCCTCAGGTTATTCACCTTGTGTACAGTGTTGTAGGAAAAGAAAGGAGCGTTGTTTTTTCTCCTTCCGTGAGTGACTGTGTGTTCCCATGTCTTGGGCGTTTATTGGTATTATACCTGACCCATTTTGGACTTGCCTATTAAAGACGCTACAAAAGTGACTAGTGATACATTTATTACATCCAATTTTTTATTATTAAAGTTTCTAGAGATTTGAGTCAGTATGTTGCCAGCAGCCACTCAATGTTAGTGATTGCTGTTTAACAGTCTGATGGCCTTGAGATAGAAGCTGTTTTTCAGTCTCTCGGTTCCAGCTTTGATGCTGGGTGAACAGGCAGTGGCTCGGGTGGTTGTTGTCCTTGATTATCTTTTTGGCCTTCCTGTGACATCGGGTGGTGTAGGTGTCCTACAGGGCAGGTAGTTTGCCCCCGGTGATGCATTGTGCAGACCTCACTACCTCTCTGGAGAGCCTTACGGTTGTGGGTGGAGCAATTGCCGTACCAGGCGGTGATACAGCCCGACAGGATGCTCTCGATTGTGCATCTGTAAAAGTTTGTGAGTGTTTTGGTGACAAGCCAAATTTCTTCAGCCTCCTGAGGTTGAAGAGGCGCTGCTGCGCCTTCTTCACGACGCTGTCAGTGTGAGTGGACCAATTCAGTTGGTCCGTGATGTGTAAGTCGAGGAACTTAAAACTGTCCCATCGATGTGGATAGGGGAGTGCTCCCTCTGCTGTTTACTGAAGTTCACAATCATCTCCTTTGTTTTGTTGATGTTGAGTGTGACGTTATTTTCCTGACACCACACTCCAAGTGCCCTCATCTTCTCCTTGTAGGCCGTCTCATCGTTGTTGGTAATCAAGCCTACCACTGTAGTGTCGTCTGCAAACTTGATGATTGTGTTGGAGGCGTGCATGGCCACACAGTCATGGGTGAACAGTGAGTACAGGAGAGGGCTGAGAACGCACCCTTGTGGGGCCCCAGTGTTGAGGATCAGTGGGGGGGGGAGATGTTCTCTTCTTCCCAAGTTCTCTCACGTCACCCCGCTCCTCCGCTCTCTCCACTGGCTTCCAGTTGAAGCTCGCATCCGCTACAAGACCATGGTGCTTGCCTACGGAGCTGTGAGGGGAACGGCACCTCAGTACCTCCAGGCTCTGATCAGGCCCTACACCCAAATAAGGGCACTGCGTTCATCCACCTCTGGCCTGCTCGCCTCCCTACCACTGAGGAAGTACAGTTCCCGCTCTCAGCCCAGTCAAAACTGTTCGCTGCTCTGGCTCCTCAATGGTGGAACAAACTCCCTCACGACGCCAGGACAGTGGAGTCAATCACCACCTTCCGGAGACACCTGAAACCCCACCTCTTTAAGGAATACCTAGGATAGGATAAAGTAATCCTTCTCACCCCCCCTTAAAATATTTAGATGCACTATTGTAAAGTGGCTGTTCCACTGGATGTCATAAGGTGAATGCACCAATTTGTAAGTCGCTCTGGATAAGAGCGTCTGCTAAATGACTTAAATGTAAATGTAATGTTGTTTTCTACCCTCACCACCTGGGGGCAGCCCGTCAGAATGTCTAGGACCCAGTTGTAGGGTGGGGTCGAAACCCAGGGTCTCGAGCTTAATGACGAGTTTGGAGGGTACTATAGTGTTAAGTGCTGAGCTGTAATCGATGAACAGCATTCCTACATAGGTATTTATCTTGTCCAGATGGATTAGGGCAGTGTGATTGCGATTGCGTCGTCTGTGGACCTATTGGGTCGGTAAGCAAATTGGAGCGGGTCTAGGGTGTCAGGTAGGGTGGAGGTGATATGGTACTTGACTAGTCTTTCAAAGCACTTCATGATGACAGAAGTGAGTGCTACGGGGCGATAGTCATTTAGCTCAGTTACCTTAGCTTTCTTGGAAACAGGAACAAGTGTGGCCCTCTTGAAGCATGTGGGAATAGCAGACTGGGATAGGGATTGAATGAACATGTCCGTAAACATACCAGCCAGCTGGTCTGCGCATGCTCTGAGGACGCAGCTAGGGATGCAGTCTGGGCCGGAAGCCTTGCGAGGGTTAACACGTTTAAATGTTTTACTCATGTTGGCTGCGGTGAAGGAGAGCCCGCTGGTTTTGGTAGCGGGCCGTGTCAGTGTCACTGTAATGTCCTCAAAAGTTTGTCAGGGTTTTAGGTGACAAGCCAAATTTCTTCAGCCTCCTGAGGTTGAAGAGGCGCTTCTGCTCCTTCTTCACCACACTGTCTGTGTGGGTGGACCATTTCAGTTTGTCCGTGATGTGTACGCCGAGGAACTTAAAAAACGTTTAACCTTCTCCACTACTGTCCTGTCAATGTGGATATAGGGGGTGCTCTCTCGGCTGTTTCCTAAAGTCCACAATAATCTCCTTTGTTTTGTTGACGTTGAGTGAGAGGTTGTTTCCTGACACCACACTCCGAAAGCCCTCATCTCCTCCCTGTAGGCTGTCTCGTCGTTGTTGGTAATCAAGCCCACTACTGTTGTGTCATCTGCAAACTTGATGACTGAGTTGGAGGTGTGCATGGCTACGCAGTCATGGGTGAACAGGGAGTGCAGGAGGGGGCTGAGCATGCACCCTTGTGGGGATCAGCGAAGTGGAGATATTGTTTCCTAACTTCACCACCTGGGGCGACCCGTCAGGAAGTCCAGGAACCAATTGCACATGGCTCACATGAATGCTGAGCTGTAGTCAATGAACAGCATTCCTACATAGGTATTCCTCTTGTCCAGATGGGGCAGTGTGCAGTGTGATGGCGATTGCATCGTCTGTGGACCTATTGGGGCGGTATGCAAACCGAAGTGTGTCTAGGGTGGCAGGTAAGGTGGAGGTGATATGATCCTTAACTAGTCTCTCAAAGCACTTCATGATGACAGAAGTGAGTTCTACGGGGCGATAGTCATTTAGTTCAGTTATCTTTGCCTTCTTGGTCTATAGTCTATACATCTGAGTCTATACACCTGTGTCTATAGTCTATACACCTGAGTCTATAGATTCAATTTACCTGAGTCTATACAGCTCCTGAGCATAGAATATTGTTTTATCATGGTATGAGGTCATAGACCACCATGTGAGAACTGTAGTCCTCTCAAGTTGATTATTGGAGCTTGTTTAATGACATCATACACCATTGGATTAGATAGAACAAGTGTCCCATTACAACTTAATTGTTCATTTGGAAACCTTTTTACCAAATGATGATTGACTCCTTCACTTTTAAACATCAGAAATGATAATGCAGTGTTTTATAATCAGTCAATTAGAAATAAATAACATGTTAACAGAGCGAGAGCCCAGGCACAAAGGCCTTCCCTACTTTGGATTTCATTACAGACAGTCTCCACCGGAAAAGTAATGAGCCATAAAATGTAATTCAGAAATGATATTACCAAAAAATTATAGAGCGAGATAGCAGCCACAAAGGGGCCAGCAGCCACAAAGGGGCCAGCAGCCACAAAGGGACCAAACCCCGGGAGCTCGTTTTACACTCTGGCTTGATGCACTTCTATTGATCTCACTACAATCACTTAAAATCACAGAGGATAAGGTTTCCTGCTCTTCTTTCCCCTCTCTCCCCTCCCTCCCATTCTCTCTCTCTCTCTCTCCCCCTCTCTCTCCCTCTCTCTCTCTCACGCTCATTCTCTCTCTCACGCTCTCTCTCTCCCTCTCTCGCTCTCTCTCTCTCTCTCTCTCTCTCTCTCTCTCTCTCTCTCTCTCACGCTCTCTACTTTCTCTCTCTCATGCTCTCTATTTTTTCTCTCTCTCTCTCTTTCTCTCTCTCTCTCTCTCTCTCTCTCTCTCTCTCTCTCTCTCTCTCTCTCTTTCTCATGCTCTCTCTTTTTCTCTCTCTCTCTCTCTCTCTCTCTCTCTCTCTCTCTCTCTCTCTCTCTCTCTCTCTCTCTCTCTTTCTCTCTCTCTCTCTCCCTCTCTTGCAAACATGCTCAGGTACTTACAGTGCTGAATTGACCAATGCATCTCTGTGTAATTACAGGGATTTCCTTATCTCCCCCTATTTGCTGAAGCCAACCTGCAGAAGAAAAGGGGCCCTAAGATGTACTCCTATTAGAGCTCCCATGTTAAAAAGAAAAAGAGGGAGAGTAGCATATTGTAGTCTAATATTCACATCTCAGATTCTACTGTAATATATTATACAATGCTATTACATTGTAACCTCTTTCAGAGATACGGAATCGTATGTTCTGTCATACCTTACTCTTTTAAAAAGTATAACGCTTATGCTTATTATGCTCATGTTAAATGCAGAATGTTCTAAAATGTATCTTCGAAAAATATGTTTTAATTCGGATGATAAAAGGAAATATTATGAAACCCATAGTGAAAGTACCTTTTGATGTCCTCTTTTTTTGTGCTATGTTATCCATTGTAGCAAAAATGGTCATTTTCTCTCTTTACACGTGTTTTTAGTTGTATTTGGAGCGGCTGGACAGTTAAACCCACTTTCTGAAAGCATTTAGGAGCAATCGCTGTTTGAGATAAATCTCCTGAAACAGGAGACACATGAGAGGCCGGGTTACTTTAGAACAACTTTGGAGTCAACAGCAATTTCAGATTAATTTCACAGATTAACGCTTCAGAACATGTGTAGAAAATAAGAAACCAGGGTTAACGTCGTCATCCACTGGAGCCTGTCAGCATTTAGGCTGCTTTGTGTGAGATTGCGCAAGCATATTAACCCTATGTTTACATACAGTATCTGTGAAATCATGCATGCCAAGAGCGACATCAGGGTGCTAGTGTGTAGCAGTTGACACTCTTTTCAGTCAACATTGCAGTAGGAGAACAATGTTCAGCACATTCTCTATTCTTCTGACTTAACTGGTTATAATATTCACTACCATGTTCTGATGATTTTGGTTCCCTTTCACATTAGTGTCACAGTGGTCACAGTTGTGGTGTGTAACACCCACATACCCTGCAAGCACTTAATGCACTGAAAATAAATAGATTGATTAAACCCTGAGTCTAAAGGGGGGAGGGCGCTGGGGGGCTAAACTCCAGTGATGACTTGGGGGAGGCATATTCATTTCTGCATTTCAGGGAGGCGTGGGGAGGGAGGCGGAGGCTGACCCCTGGAAATGAGACGGATGCAGTGGGGCCCTGCTATCGCCAGGCAGCCGGCCACCAGTTCCCCTTATCAGCAGAGTGGTCTCATTTGTTATTTCTGCTAGAGATATCCTCCCCCACCCCCAGCTCCCCCTCCCCCATATACTGCCCTACTCCCTCCTCCTCCGACCAGCCACAGAGCCCCCGGCAGGACTAATGAAAGACTCCTCGCAGGAAGGTGGCTGTCGCGACCCTAAACAGATTAGGCGAAAACCGTCATTTCTACTACATACTGTATGTCATTTCATAATTGATTCAGAGAAGTTGTATCCATAATAAGGCTGACACCTGAGAAATATGGGGACCATTAAAAAGGTGTGTGTCACTGATTAGGATTATTATCCCTGTAAGGGCGCTTGGAATCCTCATTTTTGTGGGATATTGTTACTTGGTTTTCACTTTTCTGTTCTTTGACTTGCTAAATTAAATTTTGCCAACCCAATAGCAAGTCAGTTACCAGTAGGAATCTGTGCTCATTCATTTAAAAGACATCTGGGATTATCTATAATTCCCAGAATGAAAGGGCTGTAGCAGTCATGTATGTATATATTTGGTGTAGTCCACTAACAGCTGGATAGGTAATCCAGGGTAAATACCTAACTCAAGTACAACACACATTACATCACCGGGGATTTGAACCAGTAACCTTTTGGTTAATACTACATTCCCACCATAATACTCATGTGTTCTAATTACGCTGCTAACAGGATTAGTGCTAATAGCACTTAACGCATAATGATTCATTGTCTTGACCAACTCTACTCTCATTTTTCCTAAGCAGGTGGCGCTCTCCCTATTCTCCCTTTTCCTGTATAATGTCCCCCCCCCATCACACATGCCTGAGGGGAAGTGCTTCAGAAGCAAATTTACCAAATTAAGTCGACAAAAATGAACACATTTACAGGTCTATGAATTGATAACAGCTAGTGAATGGAAAGATAAAACCTATATGGTGTGTCACAAACATTGTGTACTGACAACCCAGGCCGGTGGCCTGAGGGGTATTGTGTTTGACCTTACTATGGCCTGGCTGAAAACCTTGCCATTGCGAAATAAATTACTTAGAGTAGATGAACATGTTAACAATCACTTCTGAATCTTACAGAGAACCTATATCTGTCCAGAATGTTCATTTGATAAATTACAGTGAGGGTTATTTGGGGGGGAATAAAAGATTCCCACCCACTGCCTCAAATGAATAAAACAGCCAAAAAGAGGATGATATTAGCGAGGATAACAATGACTTTCAGATTGTAGTAGCGCCGTATGTAGCGCCGTATTCATAAAATGTAGATGAGGTAGAACAAAAGTTCATTTGTCAGGTTCTCTGTGTGTAGGTATTCTGCTCTCCCATTCAACTGAAATGCATTAAATCTCTACCCCTTGCCTCAAGTGGAACGGTGTTTAAATGAATTCAATCAAATAATGACCTCTCTGTACAAAGAGGAATCCTAAAATGGACTGATCCCGGTCTGTACCTTCCACATCTACTGTACTCTACTCCCCCATGATCCCAGTTAATAGCAGGCTCCCAGTTATTAACATGATCCCAGTTAATAGCAGGCTCCCAGTTAATAACAGGATCCCAGTTGATAACATGATCACAGTTAATAACATGATCCTGGTTAATAACATAATCCCAGTTAATAATATGATCCCCAGTTAATAACACAATCCCCGTTCATAACACAATCCCGTTAATAGCATGATCCCAGTTAATAGCATGATCCCAGTTAATAACATGATCCCAGTTAATAACATGATCCCAGTTAATAACATGATCAAAGGTAATAACATGATCCAGTTAATAACTCGATCACAGTTAGTAACACGATCACAGTTAATAATAATCACAGTTAATAACACAATCACAGTTAATAATGATCACAGTTAATAACATGATCACAGTTAATAACATGATCACAGTTTATAACATGAGCACAGTTGATAACATGATCACAGTTAATAACCTAGAATAAAAGGCACTTCTAAAAGGCAAAATAAAACTCTGAAATGATCAATGGCTACCCTTCTAAGAGAGTATAGATGTCAATTGAATAATTATTTTCAAGGCTTTCAAAACTGCCAAAGAGATCTAAATAACATGAAATATTCGGTCAGAATTTTAAAGCTGGAATCCATAGCAGTGAAACTGCCAAGTCCGTTAGCGATAGTACAACAACGAAGACATTACTTGAAACAATAGACACGGTTTTTTCCCTTCTGACGTCATTGCACACGCAATACAACAGCAGAGTATGAACAACATAGTTTTTTACCACGATGCTGGATACTCATTTCTTCAAAACAAAAACAATAACAAAAGCACCTGCAGCAGCCAGTGCTACTGGTTTACATATTGTGGATCTCAGCTTTAAGATACAAATCTATGTTTCTGATTAGATTCCTTTTTGAATCATTGAATAGTTATTTTGGAAATGTGCTGCTTGGTGTAACATGGTTTACATAGGCCTAGAGCCCTAGTCGGTTGATTTTGCTTGAATGCAAAAGAGCAAAACAAACTGGTTAAACTTGTACGACAGAACTTTCACTTGTCTCCGTATCCTGTAAGGGTTCTCCAACAGGCCAGTGTTTCCACTGTCTGTCCCCTGTAGTGCTGCTTAGTCCCTCTGATACCTCCAAGCTACTACTCTCAGATTCTGACCATGAAAGAAAACCTTCCACAAAGGAAAGGAAGAAATATATATTGAGTAGTGTCTTTTGTGTGGCCAAAGCATTTATCTTCAAATCTTAATAAATCTGGCCATCCTTTAGTCCAAATAAGTCAATTTCTACCTTTTTCTCTTTCTCTGCACTAAAGGCAAAGCTCCTGGTTTAATTATGACATATTGATTTTGTAGTAAGCCTTGTTTGGCTTAATGACATCTTTTGTTGGCCCTAATTCTGTCTTCCATTGTCTGCTCTCAGAAGCACTTAGATTTTGTCATCACCTTTTTGTGCAGCTTGAAATATATAATCTTTCTTTGGTCATCGTCAACGTCACTGGTTCCCCTCTAAATCAGACCCTGTCGCCATTTATCTTCTGTTTCCGAAAGCTTTTGCATTGATGCCAAAGCAATCCATTTCCTAAATGATGTAATTATCTGCTAGTCTTTTTTGCACATTTAAAGTTGAGGGTTTATTTTAGATCAATTCAGACCACTTTGAGTGCAAATTGCACAATTGCATTGCCTTCAGATTTCTCACAAATCCAATTGGGATTAGGGCCTTTGGAGTGGAATACCTAATGAAGCTTCGGCGAAGGATTGGTTGTCCTTCACATGTTGACTGTGAAAGAAGCTACAGTTGCACCGCAATTAGAGGGAGAATAAGTTGCAAACTGTCACCTTGGAGACGTGGCTGCCTGCAGCAAGCTGGGTCTTGGCTCAAGGTGGCTATGCGAAAGGCAATTAGTTGATTGAAAGATTTGACAGGTAAACACATTTCTCCTGTCATCGCTGACTGGGCTCTTTCTGAACAAGTGATTCAATATCCCCTTGCACCATCATTAGAGCTGGTATTTGCACTGTAAGTCTTAAGACCTCTATAGCTGTAGTAGCGGTAGGAGAAGACTTAAGACCTCTATAGCTGTAGTAGCGGTAGGAGAAGACTTAAGACCTCTATAGCTGTAGTAGCGGTAGGAGAAGACTTAAGACCTCTATAGCTGTAGTAGCGGTAGGAGAAGACTTAAGACCTCAATAGCTGTAGTAGTGGTAGGAGAAGACTTAAGACCTCAATAGCGGTAGTAGCGGTAGGAGAAGACTTACGACCTCAATAGTGGAAGTAACGGTAGGAGAAGACTTAAGACCTCAATAGCTGTAGTAGCGGTAGGAGAAGACTTAAGACCTCAATAGCTGTAGTAGCGGTAGGAGAAGACTTAAGACCTCAATAGCTGTAGTAACGGTAGGAGAAGACTTAAGACCTCAATAGCTGTAGTAGCGGTAGGAGAAGACTTAAGACCTCTATAGCTGTAGTAGCGGTAGGAGAAGACTTAAGACCTCAATAGTGGTAGTAGCGGTAGTAGAAGACTTAAGACCTCTATAGCTGTAGTAGCGGTAGGAGAAGACTTAAGACCTCAATAGTGGTAGTAGCGGTAGGAGAAGACTTAAGACCTCTATAGCTGTAGTAGCGGTAGGAGAAGACTTAAGACCTCTATAGCTGTAGTAGCGGTAGGAGAAGACTTAAGACCTCTATAGCTGTAGTAGTGGTAGGAGAAGACTTAAGACCTCAATAGCGGTAGTAGCGGTAGGAGAAGACTTACGACCTCAATAGTGGAAGTAACGGTAGGAGAAGACTTAAGACCTCAATAGCTGTAGTAGCGGTAGGAGAAGACTTAAGACCTCTATAGCTGTAGTAGCGGTAGGAGAAGACTTAAGACCTCAATAGTGGTAGTAGCGGTAGTAGAAGACTTAAGACCTCTATAGCTGTAGTAGCGGTAGGAGAAGACTTAAGACCTCTATAGCTGTAGTAGCGGTAGGAGAAGACTTAAGACCTCTATAGCTGTAGTAGCGGTAGGAGAAGACTTACGACCTCAATAGTGGAAGTAACGGTAGGAGAAGACTTAAGACCTCAATAGCTGTAGTAGCGGTAGGAGAAGACTTAAGACCTCAATAGCTGTAGTAGCGGTAGGAGAAGACTTAAGACCTCTATAGCTGTAGTAGCGGTAGGAGAAGACTTACGACCTCAATAGTGGAAGTAACGGTAGGAGAAGACTTAAGACCTCAATAGCTGTAGTAGCGGTAGGAGAAGACTTAAGACCTCAATAGCTGTAGTAGCGGTAGGAGAAGACTTAAGACCTCTATAGCTGTAGTAGCGGTAGGAGAAGACTTAAGACCTCTATAGCTGTAGTAGTGGTAGGAGAAGACTTAAGACCTCAATAGCGGTAGTAGCGGTAGGAGAAGACTTACGACCTCAATAGCTGTAGTAGCGGTAGGAGAAGACTTACGACCTCAATAGTGGAAGTAGCGGTAGGAGAAGACTTACGACCTCAATAGTGGAAGTAGCGGTAGGAGAAGACTTACGACCTCAATAGTGGAAGTAGCGGTAGGAGAAGACTTAAGACCTCAATAGCGGTAGTAGCGGTAGGAGAAGACTTAAGACCTCAATAGCGGTAGTAGCGGTAGGAGAAGACTTACGACCTCAATAGTGGAAGTAGCGGTAGGAGAAGACTTACGACCTCAATAGTGGAAGTAGCGGTAGGAGAAGACTTACGACCTCAATAGTGGAAGTAGCGGTAGGAGAAGACTTAAGACCTTAAGGAGAAGTACATTCTCTCCGTATGCTCTCACTGATAAAGTCACAAGCCTATCTTCACTTTAAAAGGTCTGGCATCCTGTTTCTAGACTGTGCGGCCAACAAAAAACCTATGGTGTTACTAGTGTTACTCAACCTTCTCAAATGGAGAAAACTGAACAGACAAAGATCGGAAACCTATTGCAGAAATCGAACCGACTACATTGGGTTTAAAGGAGTCCCTCACCCAAATCCCTCTTTGACCCCACTACTTTCCCTTTCTGTTTCTGCTCCTGCCTCTGTTTATGTCCAGCCCCTATTCCCAGACTGATGGGGCCGGGCGCTGGTGTGCCTCTGGTCTCTGAGGGAGTGTCAGCCTCTAGCAGGGGGGACGCAGACTGCCTGGCTGGCTGCCTGACTGGCTGGCTTGTTGGTTGACTGACTGGCTGACTGGCCGCTTGGCTGACTGGCTAGCTGGCTGGCATCTCCATGGGGAGGGCTTAGGGAGGAGGGGGCTGGAGGCCACTAAATCAGTGCACGCTTGTCAACATCCTCGGGCCGCAGGAATTACTCAAGTGAAAATAACAAATGACTGTCATTGCAGAGCCAAAAACCTGTGATTATAATTATCACATCCCCAGTGACCTTGCATAAACTTTACTCTCTCTCCAATGGAGCATTTAAATAGCCTGTATCTACTGCCAGGGGAACCAGGAGTCTCGGGCCAGGGCCAAACCAGAGGATCACTGACTGTGTGAGGGATTGCACATGCTAGACAAGTGCACTCGTGTGTTCGTGTGTGTAAGTGTGTGAGAGAGTATGTGTTTGTGTGTGTATGTGTGTGAGAGAGTATGTTTGTGTGTGAGAGAGTATGTGTTTGCGTGTGAGTGAGGGAGAGAAGGAGTGAGGGAGAGAAGGAGTGAGGGAGCTGGTTTTAGAGATAATATCTAGATAAAGAGAGGGAAAAACTTGACACTCAAGCTTTTTCAAATAATGTTTCTACTGAAGAACATTATTTGTTTTTGTCACTGGAGGTTTCTTACCATAACCAGAGGAAAACAAACACATTGACAGCTCTCAGCTCTCCTCTCAGCATGTCAGCACGTCACAGGACCACACTCATTAAACCCCAATCTACATGCCTCAGTTCAGAAACCAGGCCAAAGAGACAAAGCCCTCATTATTGTTTTTGTCAACGTGAATATTCTGCCATGATGGCACCAAAGCGTGCCAAACATGACACCTCGATGTGACAGAGAGCTGATGGCCTCTGCCTGTCTATGGTGAGGAGTTATATATAGGGAATAGGGTGCCATTTGGGACGCAACCCTGTCCTGTCCTGTTCTGCTACATCAGGGTCCATCCTTCCCAAAACACTAATTGGAAGGGATTCCATCCATTCTCTGGCACTCACAATTATTATGCATAACTGGATGATTAGCCTTGATTAGCATTGTAGCAGCCATGTTCCCTGGGCAGGCACACTATTACTTGGCCGTGCAGGAGATCAGCACTGAGCACCCTCATTCTCCTCATCAACAGTTTTATAACCCGTTGTGCTTAGTGAGGTGCTCACTGACTTGCAGCTAGGGCTGGAAAATGCTTCTAATAACTAGAGTATGTTAGGATTTCAAAAAGATTCTTTGTACATTCTGTATCCATTACATTCTGCAACATTACATCCTGCACCATCCAATTTGGCACCATTACATTCTGTATGCATTACATTCTGTATCCATTACAATCTGCATCATTGCCTTCTGTGTCAATTACATTCGGCACCATTACATTCGGAATCCATTACAAGGTGCAACTGAAAATTCTGAATCGATTACATTCTGCAACAGAAAATGAAAATTCTAAACCAGTATATTCTGCACCATGACATTCTGTATCCATTACATTCTGCAACATTACATTCTGCACCATTATATTCGGCGACATTACATTTAGCATCCATTACATTCTGTATCCATTGCAATCTGTATCCATTAAATTCTGCACCATTACATTCTGTATCCATTACATTCTGTATGCATTACTTTCTGCACCAGTAATTTCTGTATGAGTGTACTCTGTACCATTACATTCCGCACCATTACATTATGTATCCAATACATTTAGTATCAATTACATTCTATGTCTATTAAATTCTGTATCCATTATAATCTGTAAGCATTACATTCTGCATCATTACATTCTAAACCATTACGCTATGTATCCATTACATTCTGTACCATTACATACTATTTCCATTACATTCTGCACCATTACATTCTGTATCTATTACATATGGTACCATTACTTTATGAATCCACTACAATAAGTATCGAATACATTCTGTATCCATTACATTCTGTATCCAATATATTCTGTATCCATTACATTATGCACCATTACATTCTGTGTCACGCCCTGACCTGAGTATTCTTTGTTTTCTTTATATATTTTGGTTAGGTCAGGGTGTGACATGGGTGATGTTTTGTACTGTCTAGGGGTTTTATAGGTTTATGGGGTTGTTTACCATCTAGGTGTTTATGTATGTCTATGGTTGCCTAGATTGAATCTCAATTAGAGGCAGCTGTTTATCGTTGTCTCTGATTGTGAACCATATTTAGGCAGCCATCTTCTTTGGGTATTTCGTGGGTTATTGTCTATGTCATGTTGCACGTTAGCAAAGTGTTTCGTTAACAGTCATGGTCGTCTTATTATTTTGTATAGTTTGTTCAGTGTACTTCATGTTTTCCGTTTAATCATTAAAATATGCATTCACACCACGCTGCGCTTTGGTCTACTCCATACGACGATCGTGACAGAATAACCCACCAACAATGGACCAAGCAGCGTGGTAATGGCCAGCAGCAGCAGCGGCAAAGAACGCAGGACTCATGGACTTGGGAGGAGATTCTGGACGGAGGACCCTGGGCACAGCCAGGGGAAAATCTCCGCCCCAAAGCAGAGCTGGAGGCAGCATTTACATTTACATTTAAGTCATTTAGCAGACGCTCTTATCCAGAGCGACTTACAGAGAGGCGCCGGTATGAGGAGGCATCACGGCGGCGTGGCTGGACCCGAGAGGCAGCCCCAAAAATGTCTTGGGGGGAGGCACACAGGGAGTGGGGCGAAGCCAGGTAGGAGACCTGCGCCAACTTCCTGTGCTTACCGGAGAGAGAGAGGAACCGGGCAGGCACCATGTTATGCGGTGGAGCGCACTGTGTCCCCGGTGCGTGTGCATAGCCCAGTTCGGTACATTCCAGCTCCTAGTATCAGCCAGGCTAGAGTGGGCATCGAGCCAGGTGCCATGAAGCCGGCTTTACGCATCTGGTCTCCAGTGCGTCTCATCGGGCCGGCATACATTGCACCAGCCTTACGCATGGTGTCCCCGGTTCGCCAGCACAGCCCTGTGTGGGCTATTCCACCTCGCCGCACTGGCCTGGCTACGGGAACATTCAATCAGGTAAGGTTGGGCTGGCTCGGTGCTCAAGATCTCCAGTGCGCCTTCACAGTCAGGTCTATCCGGTGCCACCTCCACGCACCAGCCCTCCGGTGGCAGCCCCCTGCACCAGGCTGTCTCTCTGTCTCATCCCTACAGGTGCTCCCGCCTGTCCAGCGCTGCCAGAGTCTACCATCTGTCCTGAACTGCCAGAGTCTCCCGTCTATCCTGAGCCGCCAGAGCCGCCAGTCTGTCCTGAGCCGCCAGAGTCGCCAGTCTGTCCTGAGCCGCCAGAGTCTCCCGTCTGTCCTGAGCCGCCAGAGTCTCCCGTCTGTCCTGAGCCGCCAGAGTCTCCCGTCTGTCCTGAGCCGCCAGAGTCTCCCGTCTGTCCTGAGCCGCCAGAGTCTCCCGTCTGTCCTGAGCCGCCAGAGTCTCCCGTCTGTCCTGAGCCGCCAGAGTCTCCCGTCTGTCCTGAGCCGCCAGAGTCTCCCGTCTGTCCTGAGCCGCCAGAGCCGCCAGTCTGTCCTGGGACGCCAATGCCGCCAGTCTGTCCTGAGCCGCCAGAGCCGCCAGGATCTGCCAGAGCCGTCAGCCAGCCAGGAGCCACCAGAGTCTCCCGTCTGTCCTGAGCCGCCAGAGTCTCCCGTCTGTCCTGAGCCACCAGAGTCTCCCGTCTGTCCTGAGCCGCCAGAGTCTCCCGTCTGTTCTGAGCCGCCAGAGTCTCCCGTCTGTCCTGAGCCACCAGAGCCGCCAGTCTGTCCTGGGACGCCAATGCCGCCAGTCTGTCCTGAGCCGCCAGAGCCGCCAGGATCTGCCAGAGCCGTCAGCCGGCCAGGAGCCGCCAGAGCCGTCAGCCGGCCAGGAGCCGCCAGAGTCGTCAGCCAGCCAGGAGTCGCCAGAGCCACCTGTCATGCCGGCGATGCCGGAGTCGCCCTCCTGTCCGGAGCCAGAGTCTCATTCCTGTCCGGAGCTGCCAGAATTGCTCCAGAGGCGCCTTTCCGTCCAGTGGCGCTCTCTACGATGATCTTTAGTCCGAGGCCCGCTGCGAGGGTCCCGTAACCGAGCCACCGCCGTGAAAGGGTCCCGCACGTCTCGCACGTCCCGCACGTCCCGCACGTCCCGCACCCAAGCCGCCGCCGTGAAAGAGGGCCACCCGGACCCTCCCCTTTAGATTAGGTTTTTGCGGCCGGAGTCCGCACCTTTGTAGGGGGGGTTCTGTTACGCCCTGACCTGAGTATTCTTTGTTTTCTTTATATATTTTGGTTAGGTCAGGGTGTGACATGGGTGATGTATGTGTTTTTGTACTGTCTAGGGGTTTTATAGGTTTATGGGGTTGTTTACCATCTAGGTGTTTATGTATGTCTATGGTTGCCTAGACTGGTTCTCAATTAGAGGCAGCTGTTTATCGTTGTCTCTGATTGGGAACCATATTTAGGCAGCCATCTTCTTTGGGTATTTCGTGTGTTATTGTCTATGCCATGTTGCACGTTAGCAGTCACGTTCGTCTTATTATTTTGTATAGTTTGTTCAGTGTACTTCATGTTTTCCGTTTAATCATTAAAATATGCATTCACACCACACCACCACTTTGGTCTACTCCATACGACGATCGTGACATTCTGCAACATTAAATTCTGCACGGTTAATTTTTTTGTCAATTACACTCTGTATCCATTACATTCTGTATCCATTACAATCTGTAGGTATTACATTCTCCATCATTACTTTCTAAACCATTACGATCTGTATACATTACTTTCTGAACCATTGCATACTGTATCCGTTACATTCTGCAGCATTACATTCTGCATCCATTAAATTCAGTATCCATAACATTATGCGTCATTATATTCTGTATCCATTACATTTGGCACCATTACATTCTGAATCCATTACAGTAACAATCTATTACATTCTGCACCATTACATTCTGCGACATTGCAGTTTGTATCATTACATTCTGCCCAATTACATTCTGCACCATTGTATTCTGCGACATTGCAGTTTGTATCATTACATTCTGCCCAATTACATTCTGCACCATTGTATTCTGCGACGTTGCAGTTTGTATCCATTACATTCTGCACAATTACATTCTGCACCATTGTATTCTGCGACATTACATTTTGTATCCATTACATTCTATATCCATTACAATCTGTATCCATTAAATTCTGCACCATTATATTATGTATTCCTTACATTCTGTATGCATTACTTTCTGCACCAGTACATTCTGCACTAGTAAATTCTGAACCAGTATATTCTGCATCATTACATTCTGTATCCATTACATTCTGCAACATTACATTCTGCACCATTTCACTCTGAATCTATTACATTCTGTATCCATTACATTCTGCACCAGTACATTCTGCACCAATACTTTCTGAACAATGACATTCTGTATCCATTACATTCTGCACCATTACAGTCTTCACCCTTACATTCTTAATCCATTACATTATGCACCAGTACATTCTGCATTATTACACTCCGTATCCACTACATTCTGCAAAATGACTTTCTTTATCCATTACATTCTGCACCATTAAATTCTTTATCCATTACATTCTGCACCATTATATTCTGCGACATTACATTTTGTATCCATTACATTCTGTATTCATTACAATGTGTATCAATTAAATTCTGTATCCAATATATTCTGTATCCATTACAATCTGCACCATTACATTCTGCAATATTAAATTCTACACTATTACATTTTGCATCAATTATATTCTGTATTCATTACATTCTCAACCATTACTATCTGTATACATTACAAGTTTGTATCCATTCCATTCTGCACCATTAAATTCTTCACCATTATATGCTGTACCAATTACAATCTGTAAGCATTACATTATTCATCATTACATTCTAAACCGTTACGATCTGTTTACATTAATTCTGAACCATGACATACTGGATCCATTACATTCTGCACCATTATATTCTGTATCCGTTAGATTCAGTATCCATAACATTATTTATCAGTACATTCTGTACCCATTACTTTTGGCACCAATACATGCTGTACCCATTACATTCTGCAACAGAAAATTCTGAACCAGTATATTCTGCGCCATTACATTCTGTATCCATTACATTCTGCAACATTACATTCTGCACCATTTCACTCTGTATCTATTACATTCTGTAATAGATTACATTCTGCACCAGTACATTCTGCACCAATACATTCTGAACCATGACATTCTGTATCCATTACATTCTGCACCATTACAGTCTGCACCCTTATATTCTTAATCCATTACATTATGCACCAGCACATTCTGCATTATTACACTCCGTATCCACTACATTCTGCAAAATGACTTTCTTTATCCATTACATTCTGCATCATTACACTCTGCATCAATTACATGCTGTATCCATTACATTGTGCACAATTACATTCTGCACCAATACATTCTGTATCCATTACATTCTGCACAATTACATTCTGCACCATTATATTCTATGACATTACAGTTTGTATCCATTACATTCTCCACCCTTATAATCTGCGACATTGCATTTAGTATCCATTACAATATGTATACATTCTGCACCATGACATTCTGTATCAATTACATTCTGTTTGCATTACTTTCTGCACCAGTACATTCCCAACCAATACATTCTGTACGAGTGTACTCTGTGTCATTACCTTCTGCACCATTGCATTATGTATCCAATACAATCTGTATCTATTGCATACTGTATTCAATATATTCTGTATCCATTACATTATGCAACACTAAATTCTGTACTAATATGTTTGTATCAATTACATTCTGTATCCATTACATTATTCATCCATTACAATCTGTAAGCATTACATTCGGCATCATTACAAATCTAATCAAATCAAAGTTTATTGTCACATGCTCTGAAAAAAACAGGTGTAGACCTTACAGTGAAAGGCTTACTTACAGGCTCTAACCAATAGTGCAAAAATGGTATTAGGTGAACAATAGGTAGGTAAAGAAATAAAACAACAGTAAAAAGACAGCCTATATACAGTAGCGAGGCTATAAAAGTAGCAAGGCTACATACAGACACCGGTTAGTCAGGCTTATTGAGGTAGTATGTATATATAGATATGGTTAAAGTGATATTGCATATATGATGAACAGAGAGTAGCAGTAGCGTAAAAGAGGGGTTGGCGGTACACAATGGAGATAGCCCGGTTAGCCAATGTGCGGGAGCACTTGTTGGTCGGCCCAGTTGAGGTGGTATGTACACGAATGTATAGTTAAAGTGACTATGCATATATGATAAACAGAGTGGCAGGAGCGTAAGAAGAGGGGTTGGGGGGGGCACACAATGCAAATAGTCCGGTTAACCATTTGGTTATCTGTTCAGGAGTCTTATGGCTTGGGGGTAAAAACTGTTGAGAAGCCTTTTTGTCCTGGACTTGGCACTCCGGTACCGCTTGCCATGCGGTAGTAGAGAGAACAGTCTATGACTGGGGTGGCTGGGGTCCTTGACAATTTTTAGGGCCTGGTGTAGAGGTCCTGGATGGCAGGCAACTTAGCCCCAGTGATGTACTGGGCCGTACGCATTACCCTCTGTAGTGCCTTGCGGTCAGAGGCCGAGCAATTGCCATATCAGGCAGTGATGCAACCAGGATGCTCTCGATGTTGCAGGTGTAGAACCTTTTGAGGATCTCAGGACCCATGCCAAATCTTTTTAGTTTCCTGAGGGGGAATAGGCTTTGTCGTGCCCTCTTCACGATTGTATTGGTGTGTTTGGACCATTCTAGTTTGTTGTTGATGTGGACACCAAGGAACTTGAAGCTCTCAACCTGCTCCACTACAGCCCCATCGATGAGAATGGGGGCGTGCTCGGTTCTCCTTTTCCTGTAGTCCACAATAATATCCTTTGTGTTGGTTACGTTGAAGGCCAGGTCTCTGACTTCCTCCCTATAGGCTGTCTCGTTGTTGTCGGTGATCAGGTCTACCACTGTTGTGTTGTCTGCAAACTTAATGATGGTGTTGGAAGATGCCTGGCCATGCAGTCGTGTGTGAACAGGGAGTACAGGAGGGGACTGAGCACGCACCCCTGGGGAGCTCCAGTGTTGAGGATCTGCGTGGCAGATGTGTTGCTACCTACCCTCACCACCTGGGTGCGGCCCGTCAGGAAGTCCAGGATCCAGTTGCAGGGGGAGGTGTTTAGTCCCAGGATCCTTAGCTTAGTGATGAGTTTTGAGGGTACTATGGCGTTGAACGCTGAGCTGTAGTCAATGAATAGCATTCTCACATAAGTGTTCCTTTTGTCCAGGTGGGAAAGGACAGTGTGGAGTGCAATAGAGATTGCATCATCTGCGGATCTTTTTGGGCAGTATGTAAATTGGAGTGGGTCTAGGGTTTCTGGGATAATTGTGTTGATGTCCCGTTGGTAGGATATTCGTGATCGTACCTCGTCTAGTTTATTGTCCAATGATTGCACGTTGGCGAGTAGTATTGACGGTAATGGCAGCTTACCAGCTGCTGGTAATGGCAATGGCCACCTGACTGGCGGGCAGCTCTGGCAGCTCCTGACTGGCGGGTGGCTCTGGCAGCTCCTGACTGGCGCGCAGCTCTGGCAGCTCAGGACAGACAGGTGGCTCTGGCAGCTCAGGACAGACGGGGGGCTCTGGCAGCTCAGGATAGACGGGAGACTCTGGCAGCTCAGGACAGACGGGAGACTCTGGTAACTCAGGACGGACGGGAGACTCTGGCAGCTCAGGACAGACGGGAGACCCTAGCAGCTCAGGACAGGGGGAGACTCTGACAGCACTGGACAGGCGGGAGAGACAGCCTGGTGCGGGGGCTGCCACCTGAGGGCTGGTGCGTGGAGGAGGCACCGGATAGACAGGTCTCCTACCTGACTTAGCCACACTCCCTGTGTGCCCCCCCAAGAAATATTTGGGGCTGCCTCTCGTGCCTGTTTTTGCTGCCGTGTACATGTAGCCAACTCCATTCTCCTGTAACCCTCCTCCCACTGCTCCAGAGAATCCTAGGTGGGCTCCGGCACTCTCCCTGGGTCCCAAGTTGTCACATAGTCCAGATCTCGCTGCTGCCTGATACCACGCTGCTTGGTCATTTGGTGGTGAGTGATTCTGTAACGGTTGTTGTAGGTGGAAGAAGAGGAGGACCAATGCGCAATGTAGTAAGTGTCCATATTCTTTAATAAAATAATTGAACTCTGAAACAAAACAAAAAAACGACAAACGAACAGTCCTGTATGGTGCTGAAAAAACACTGAACAGAAAATAATCATCCACACCACACAGGTGGGAAAAGGCTACCTAAGTATGATTTTCAATCAGAGACAACTAACGACACCTGCCTCTGATTGAGAATCATACCAGGCCAAACACAAAAACAAACAAAAAAGAACATAGACGACCCACCCAACTCACGCCCTGACCATGCTAAAACAAAGACATAACAAAATAACTAAGGTCAGAACGTGACACTGCGTCGCTTGCTCTTGCAAATAATGGGTATGTTGGCCCTGCCGGGTGTTTGGAGAATGTCGTGTGCTTCTTGTTTGTTGAAGAAAAAATCTTTGTCTAATCCATTACATTCTCAATCCATTACATTCTGTACCATTACATACTGCATCCATTTCAATGTGTATCCATTACATTCTGCAACAGAAAATTCTGGACCGTATATTCTGCACCATTACATTCTGTATACATTACATTCTGCACCATTACATTCTGTATTCATTACATTCTGTATTCATTACATTCTGCACCATTACATTCTGCACCATTGCATTCTGCACCATTACATTCTGCACCATTACATTCTGTATTCATTACATTCTGCACCATTACATTCTGTATTCATTACATTCTGCACCATTACATTCTGTATTCATTACATTCTGCACCATTACATTCTGTATTCATTACATTCTGTATTCATTACATTCTGCACCATTACATTCTGCACCATTGCATTCTGCACCATTACATTCTGCACCATTACATTCTGTATTCATTACATTCTGCACCATTACATTCTGTATTCATTACATTCTGCACCATTACATTCTGTATTCATTACATTCTGCACCATTACATTCTGTATTCATTACATTCTGCACCATTACATTCTGTATTCATTACATTCTGCACCATTACATTCTGTATTCATTACATTCTGCACCATTACATTCTGTATTCATTACATTCTGCACCATTACATTCTGTATTCATTACATTCTGCACCATTACATTCTGTATTCATTACATTCTGCACCATTACATTCTGTATTCATTACATTCTGTATTCATTACATTCTGCACCATTACATTCTGCACCATTGCATTCTGCACCATTACATTCTGCACCATTACATTCTGTATTCATTACATTCTGCACCATTACATTCTGTATTCATTACATTCTGCACCATTACATTCTGTATTCATTACATTCTGCACCATTACATTCTGTATTCATTACATTCTGCACCATTACATTCTGCACCATTACATTCTGTATTCATTACATTCTGCACCATTACATTCTGCACCATTACATTCTGCACCATTACATTCTGTATTCATTACATTCTGCACCATTACATTCTGTATTCATTACATTCTGCACCATTACATTCTGTATTCATTACATTCTGCACCATTACATTCTGTATTCATTACATTCTGCACCATTACATTCTGTATTCATTACATTCTGCACCATTACATTCTGTATTCATTACATTCTGCACCATTACATTCTGTATTCATTACATTCTGCATTCTTACATTCTGTATTCATTACATTCTGCACCATTACATTCTGCACCATTACATTCTGCACCATTACATTCTGCACCATTACATTCTGTATTCATTACATTCTGCACCATTACATTCTGTATTCATTACATTCTGCACCATTACATTCTGTATTCATTACATTCTGCACCATTACATTCTGTTACATTCTGCATTACATTCTGTATTCATTACATTCTGTACCATTACATACCATTACATTCTGCACCATTACATTCTGTATTCATTACATTCTGCACCATTACATTCTGCACCATTACATTCTGCACCATTACATTCTGTATTCACATTCATTACATTCTGTATTCATTACATTCTGCACCATTACATTCTGTATTCATTACATTCTGCACCATTACATTCTGTATTCATTACATTCTGTATTCATTACATTCTGCACCATTACATTCTGCACCATTGCATTCTGTATTCATTACATTCTGCACCATTACATTCTGTATTCATTACATTCTGCACCATTACATTCTGTATTCATTACATTCTGCACCATTACATTCTGTATTCATTACATTCTGCACCATTACATTCTGTATTCATTACATTCTGCACCATTACATTCTGTATTCATTACATTCTGCACCATTACATTCTGTATTCATTACATTCTGTATTCATTACATTCTGCACCATTACATTCTGTATTCATTACATTCTGTATTCATTACATTCTGCACCATTACATTCTGTATTCATTACATTCTGCACCATTACATTCTGTATTCATTACATTCTGTATTCATTACATTCTGTATTCATTACATTCTGCACCATTACATTCTGTATTCATTACATTCTGTATTCATTACATTCTGCACCATTACATTCTGTATTCATTACATTCTGTATTCATTACATTCTGTATTCATTACATTCTGTATTCATTACATTCTGCACCATTACATTCTGTATTCATTACATTCTGTATTCATTACATTCTGTATTCATTACATTCTGCACCATTACATTCTGTATTCATTACATTCTGCACCATTACATTCTGTATTCATTACATTCTGCACCATTACATTCTGTATTCATTACATTCTGTATTCATTACATTCTGTATTCATTACATTCTGCACCATTACATTCTGTATTCATTACATTCTGTATTCATTACATTCTGCACCATTACATTCTGTATTCATTACATTCTGTATTCATTACATTCTGTATTCATTACATTCTGCACCATTACATTCTGTATTCATTACATTCTGTATTCATTACATTCTGTATTCATTACATTCTGCACCATTACATTCTGTATTCATTACATTCTGCACCATTACATTCTGTATTCATTACATTCTGTATTCATTACATTCTGTATTCATTACATTCTGCACCATTACATTCTGTATTCATTACATTCTGTATTCATTACATTCTGCACCATTACATTCTGTATTCATTACATTCTGCACCATTACATTCTGTATTCATTACATTCTGCACCATTACATTCTGTATTCATTACATTCTGCACCATTACATTCTGTATTCATTACATTCTGCACCATTACATTCTGTATTCATTACATTCTGCACCATTATATTCTGCACCATTACATTCTGTATTCATTACATTCTGCACCATTACATTCTGTATTCATTACATTCTGCACCATTATATTCTGCACCATTACATTCTGTATTCATTACATTCTGCACCATTACATTCTGCACCATTATATTCTGCAACATCACAGTTTGTATCCATTACATTCTGTATCCATTACAATCTATATCCATTAAATGATGCACTGTTACATTCTGTATCCATTACATTCTGTATGCATTACTTTCCGCACCATTACATTCTGTATCCATTTCATTCTGTATCTATTACATTCTGTATTCAATATATTCTCTATAAATTACATTCTGAACCATTACATTCTGCAACATTACATTCTGCACTATTACATTTTCTATCTATTATATTCTGTATCCATTACATTCTGTATCCATTACAATCTGCACCATTACATTCATTACAATCTGCACCATTACATTCTGTATCCATTACATTCTGAATCCATTACAGTCTGCACCAGTACATTCCTCACCAGTACATTCTGCAACATTACATTCTGCACTCATTATATTCTGCACCATTACCTTCTGTATCTATTACATTCTGTGTCCATTACATTCAGTATCCATTGCATTCTGCACCAATACATTCTGCACCCTTACATTTTGCACCATTGCATTCTGCACCATTACATTCTGTATCTGTTACATCCTGTATCCGTTACATTCTGCACCATTACATTTTGCACTATTACATTCTGTGCTATTACATTCTGTATCCATAAAATTCTGTATCCACTTGCATGTAGAATAGGATTTTTCTGGATATTTCAGATACATTAATGTGATTATCTTGTGATTTTCTTTGAGATAATATTGTAGCCAACAACCTTCAGTGTCTGACATACAGTAGCACAACATTACCAGTAGCCACTAGAGGGCACTAATAATTATGATCCATCCCTCTATTTACGACTAAATACATATCTCTAAAAGTGTTAGATACTGAGATGATGTCTAACATAGGTGGAGATGACAGGGAGTTGTTTAATTTTAAGCCTAGAGTGATGTTGATTCAAAGTCAAGGCTGTCATTATTTTCATAAAGATAGTTATTTATATGGTTTTGGTCATGCCCCATGTCTCTTGATTGAGTCCTACTCACACAGTTCACAAGCAAGAGTTACATTTGAATCAATGAGGACAAAGGTTTAAAGAGGGCATGTAGAAATCACTCCCACAAACCCATGGCTATTGTGTTGGTGAGAGAGCTACATATTGATGAGAAGCCAAACCACACAGACAGTAGGATTCGCTGCAGCTGTTCTCTATGTCCCCATATTACTCTAGAATGAGCTGTAACTTCATAAACATATTACCTACTCTTAACTTTCATATCCTGAAGTAGGGATATATTTGAATAATGTCATATGCTGATGTATAATGTCACACACACACACACACACACACACACACACACACACACACACACACACACACACACACACACACACACACACACACACACACACACACACACACACACACACACACACACACACACACACACACACACACACACACACACACACACAGATAGACAAGCTGCTGTCCGCCCACCCTCATCCTCCTCCCTCTCCACACATCCTCTTCCTGGCTCCTGAGAAGTCAGACTGGACCACATTAATCTACCTAATCATGATTCCTGCTCCACAGGATAATGTATTAAAACATTGTGTAAGACATTCTGGTATCGCCTGTGATCAATATGAAACATGGTACATGGTATCAATTTCCCTGCCTGTGACATAACTGTGACCTGGACAGCAGTTGGAATCCTGAGGCGTGAGCCGCAGTAGCCGGGAACTCCGGGAGACGGTGTCTCATGAAATGCACACACAGTCAAACACAGACACACAAGCACACGCACACACACATATAACACCGAATGACTAGAATGATTAGATATCTATATCACAGAAATGTATGATTAGAATATAGTGGTAATTTAAGTTTCCGAAGCCACTTCTTAGGTTTTGTGTCAAGGTAGTAACAGGAAACAGAATCAACAGTTTTAACTGTAATAGTATAGCAACTATTTATCTCTGTCAAACCAATGACAGATGAATGGAACGTATGGCCCAAAAGGCTACACAGTTTGTTTATGTGATGTGTTATTAATATGTATTTTCAAATGTTTATTTGTGAGTGTGTATACTGTGTGTCTATATGTTTGTGTTTATATTTTTGTGTGTGCGTGTGTGTGTGTGTGTGTGTGTGTGTGTGTGTGTGTGTGTGTGTGTGTGTGTGTGTGTGTGTGTGTGTGTGTGTGTGTGTGTGTGTGTGTGTGTGTGTGTGTGTGAGTGCGTGCGTGCGTGCGTGCGTGTGTGTGTCATGTATGTGTGTGAGTCACTCTTTCAGAGGGCTCATATGAGTGTGAGCCAGAGGGAGTTGGGGGTCAAGTGATTTGCTCTGGGGTCAACTGACTGCGGCTACTCTAAGTCCCAACCATTAGCCTGTATCCCATAGAGAGTCCTCCATGGCCCTCTCCCTCAGATCAGACGGCTCATTGTTAATACGATATGAAGACCCTCAAATTTGTTTGTTGTAGATGCTCCCCCATTTTAATGGGGATGTATCATCTGCCAAAGCAGCCAGCGTTTTGACCTCTTTATTGTGATTGGGGGCCTTTTTTCCCTCAATGGATTTTCTATCCACTTGTGTTTTTCTCGCTTAGACTGAAGGATTGATGAGCTCGTAGAGCTGAGTGTGGGCTATGAGGAAAATGAGCATTTTGCTTATGTTTACCAATGCATGTAAAATATAAGGATTATCTTCTCAGCTTTTGATTTCAGCTGTCACCTCAGAGAAGAAGGCTACAGTGATACACACCATTTGTGCTCCCTCCAGGGGAGTCATGAGGGGACACAAAGTATGTGAGGAGGGCTAGGGCCCACCGTCCAGAAGTTGGAGAATTTATTTTCTTCCTGAGCCACAGTCATTATACTTACTTCTATGTAAAAAGAAATGTATATTTTTCTGAATATCTAATCATACCTCATCAGTCTGTATCCTCCTGATTGGTAGTTCTTTTTTAAAAGAAACTAAATATGCTTAATCTCTGCTCAAATCTGGGTAAAAGATTGAAAGGAATATGAGTCTTATTCAGTGCATTTAGATATTGCTTGCTTCGCCAACCTTACCAGCAGGCATGCCAGCTAAGCTACACTACATACAGTTGAGGTCGGAAGATTACAAACACCTTAGCCAACTACTTTTAAACTCAGTTTTTCACAATTCCTGACATTTAATCTTGTAAAAATTCCCTGTTTTAGGCCAGTTACAAGCACCACTTTATTTTAAGAATGTGAAATGTCAGAAAAATATAGTAGAGACAATGATTTATTTCAGCTTTTATTTCGTTCATCACATTCCCAGTGGGTCAGAAGTTTACATGCACTCAATTAGTATTTGGTAGCATTGCCTTTAAATTGTTGGGTCAAACGTTTCGGGTAGCCTTCCACAAGCTTCCCACAATCAGTTGGGTTAATTTTGGCCCATTCCTCCTGACAGAGCTGGTGTAACTGAGTCAGGTTTGGAGGCCTCCTTGCTCACAAACGCTTTTTCAGTTCTGCCCACAAATGTTGGGATTGAGGTCAAGGATTTGTGATGGCCACTCCAATACCTTGACTTTGTTGTCCTTAAGCCATTTTGCCACAACTTTGGAAGTATGCTTCCATTTGGAAGACCTACTTGCGACCAAGCTTTAACTTCCTGTCTGATGTCTTGAGATGTTGCTTCAATATACACACATAATTTCCTGCCTCATGAAGCCATCTATTTTGTGAAGTGCAACAGTATCTCCTGCAGCAAAGCACCTCCACAACATGATGCTGCCACCCCCGTGCTTCACGGTTGGGATGGTGTTCATTGGCTTGCAAGACTCCCCCTTTTTCCTCCAAACATAACGATGGCCAATATGGCCAAACAGTTCTATTTTTGTTTCATCAGAACAGAGGACATTTCTTCAAAAAGTACGATCTTTGTCTCCATGTGCAGTTGCAAACCATAGTCTGGCTTTTTTATGGCGGTTTTGGAGCAGTGGCTTCTTCCTTGCTGAGCGGCCTTTCAGGTTATGTCGATATAGGACTCGTTTTACTGTGGATATATATACTTTTGTACCTGTTTCCTCCAGCATCTTCACAAGGTCCTTTGCTGTTGTTCTGGGATTGATTTGCACTTTTAGCACCAAAGTGTGTTAATCTCTAGGAGACAGAACACGTCTCCTTCCTGAGCGGTATGATGGCTGCGTGGTCCCATGGTGTTTATACTTGCGTGCTACTGTTTGTACAGATTAACGTGGTACCTTCAGGCGTTTGGAAATTGCTCCCAAGGATGAACCAGGGGTCTACAATTTTTTTCTGATGTCTTGGCTGATTTCTTTAGATTTTCCCCTGATGTCAAGCAAAGAGGCACTGAGTTTGAAGGTAGTGTAAGGGTTTTCTTATATTGAAGGAGAGGCGGACCAAAATGCAGCGTGGTTATTTTTGTACATCTTTAATAAAGATGAAAATATAACAATCTACAAAACAAGAAATGTGAAAAACCCGAAACAGACGTATCTGGTGCAACAAACACAAAGACAGGAACAATCACCCACAAAATCCAACACAAAACAGGCTACCTAAATATGGCTCCCAATCAGAGACAATGACTAACACCTGCCTCTGATTGAGAACCATATCAGACCCAAACACAGAAACAGACAAACAAGACATTCAACATAGAATGCCCACTCAGATCACACCCTGACCAAACAAAACATAGAACATACAACGCAAACTATGGTCAGGTTGTGACAGGTAGGCCTTGA
Source organism: Oncorhynchus gorbuscha (assembly GCF_021184085.1). Classification (NCBI taxonomy): domain Eukaryota; kingdom Metazoa; phylum Chordata; class Actinopteri; order Salmoniformes; family Salmonidae; genus Oncorhynchus; species Oncorhynchus gorbuscha. The sequence goes on from NC_060195.1 coordinate 21,885,286, forward strand.
AATACATCCACAGGTACACCTCCAAATGACTCAAATTATATCAATTAGCCTGTCAATCAGAAGCTTCTAAAGCCATGACATAATTTTCTGGAATTTTCCAAGCTGTTTAAAGGCACAATCAATTTTGTGTATGTAAACTTCTGACCCACTGGAATTGTGATACAGTGAATTATAAGTGAAATAATCTGTCTGTAAACAACTGTTGGAAAAATGACTTGTGTCATGCACAAAGTAGTTGTCCTAACCGACTTGCCAAAACTATAGTTTGTTGACAAGAAATGTATGGAGTGGTTGAAAAATGAGTTTTAATGACTCCAACCTAAGTGTATGTAAACTTCCGATTTCAACTGCTCGTCAAACATCTCATTACAAAATCATGAGCATTAATATGGAGTTGGTTCCACTTTTGCTGGTCCAACTTTTGTTCATCCACCAAACTTTACAGTTGGCACTATGCATTCAGGCAGGTAGCGTTCTCCTGACATCTGACAAACCCAGATGGTGAGGTGTGATTTATCACTCCAGAGAACCGGTTCCACTGCTCCAGAGTCCAATGGCAGCGAGCTGTACACCACTCCAGCCGACGCTTGGCATTGTGTATGGTGATCTTAGGCTTGTGTGCAGCTGCTTGGCCATGGAAAACCATTTCATGAAGCACCTGACGAACAGTTATTGTGTTGACGTTGCTTCCAGAGACAGTTTGGAACTCGGTAGTGAGTGTTGCAACAAAGGACAGGCGATTTTTACGCGCTATGTGCTTCAGCCCTCGGCGGTTCCGTTCTATGAGCTTGTGTGGCCTACCACTTCGCGGTTGAGCCACTGTTGCACATAGACGTTTCCACATCACAATAACGGCACTGACAGTTTACCGGGACAGCTCTAGCAGGGCAGAAACCAGACGAACTAACTTGTTGGAAAGGTGGCAATCCTATGAAGGTAACACAATGAAAGTCTCTGAGCCCTTCAGTAAGGCCATTCTTCTGCCAATGTTTGTCTATGGAGGTTGCATGTCTGTGTGCTCGATTATCCAAATCCACTAATTTGAAGGGTGTCCAGATACTTTTGTGTATTTAATGTAGTTAGACAAGCCAGCTACTTTAACTTGATTTATAGGTTCCCTCCATATGTGAGTTGGACCTACAATTCATGTAATATGTAATATGTAATGTAATATACTGTAATGTAATGTACTTGTAATGTAATATAATGTACTGTAATGTAATGTACTGTACTGTAATGTAATGTAATATACTGTCATGTACTGTAATATAATATACTGTAATGTAATGTAATATACTGTACTGTACTGTAATGTACTGTAATGTAATGTAATATACTGTAATGTAATGTACTGTAATATAATGTACTGTAATTTAATGTAATGTACTGTTATGTAATGTAATATACTGTAATGTAATGTACTGTAATATAATATACTGTAATGTAATGTAATAAACTGAACTGTAATGTACTGTAATGTAATGTAATAGACTGTAATGCAATGTACTGTAATATAATATACTGTAATGTAATGTACTGTAATATAATATACTGTAATGTAATATACTGTAATGTAATGAACTGTAATGTAGTGTAATTGCTCAAATTTAGATAATGTCAGATGCACACTTTTTTCCAAAATTTGTGCTACTGATAATTCTAACAATAATAACAGTTAATGAATAGTATGTGTCTTGTAATCATAAGCAATTTGCAAAACTATGACTACAATGAAAATAAATACCCCCAAACGCATGCACACACACACACACACACACACACACACACACACACACACACACACACACACACACACACACACACACACACACACACACACACACACACACACACACACACACACACACACACACACATCGGCAGACACAAACAGCCCAGTGCTATATTACAAATACATAAATCATAATGTTTCAACAAAAGCAGAATTTCATTTTCCCTCTCAGCTGTTATCTTGGTTGGGTGGTATATAGCATGCATTGGCCTAGTAATTTATTACTCTAGCTGAATGGATAATGGCAGGCCCTAGTCTATCACCCAAAGCTTTGTTAGAGCCCTAAATGCATTCTGAGGATCTATAGTGGCCCAAATCTTTTACAATCTCTAGTACTTACTTATACAACGCAGGTCATTATTAAATGCCACAACAAAATGTTATATTTTTGAGATATGACATTCCATGTTTCAATTATCTAATCTAACGGTTATTCTGATAAAAATGAGATCACAACAATTAGAATTACTTTTTTTTCTAATTTAGGTTATAGAAGTCCCAACAATCAGAAAACATTGTTTTTCTCATTTAGGTTATAGAAGTCCCAACAATCAGAAAACATTGTTTTTCTCATTTAGGTTATAGAAGTCCCAACAATCAGAAAACATTGTTTTTCTCATTTAGGTTATAGAAGTCCCAACAATCAGAAAACATTGTTTTTCTCATTTAGGTTATAGAAGTCCCAACAATCAGAAAACATTGTTTTTCTCATTTAGGTTATAGAAGTCCCAACAATCAGAAAACATTGTTTTTCTCATTTAGGTTATAGAAGTCCCAACAATCAGAAAACATTGTTTTTCTCATTTAGGTTATAGAAGTCCCAACAATCAGAAAACATTGTTTTTCTCATTTAGGTTATAGAAGTCCCAACAATCAGAAAACATTGTTTTTCTCATTTAGGTTATAGAAGTCCCAACAATCAGAAAACATTGTTTTTCTCATTTAGGTTATAGAAGTCCCAACAATCAGAAAACATTGTTTTTCTCATTTAGGTTATAGAAGTCCCAACAATCAAAAAACATTGTTTTTCTAATTTAGGTTATAGAAGTCCCAACAATCAGAAAACATTGTTTTTCTCATTTAGGTTATAGAAGTCCCAACAATCAGAAAACATTGTTTTTCTGATCATGAGAGAAAATAAAATATTTCAAAAGTAGCATTGAAGAACTCTACACAGTAGAATGGAAGAAGTCAATGAATTTGACCAGAACCATTAGTTTAATCTCTTGTATTTTGTTTTAACTCTGCATTATAATTGTGTCAAGAGTTTAGAGCAATTGTTATTTACTGGATCCATATTACAATAAAACCATTTTGATAGCATCCAATGTATTTGACATTGATTTCAGTATGTCTTGGGTCAGGAGTCGGACAAGCATATGATTGGCTAGATGTACTGTCATTACGATGAAGTCCAATAATGCATATTGGCATTCTGCTTTTGAAATAGTCCATTAATGTTGGATAACTGATGGATTTCAGAATTGCACCAATTTGATATGTGACATTGATTGCCTCATAGCAATCCTGCATGTTGATGATATAGCTGTTTAGTTTGCATTGTCCTTCTGATAACATTATACCTGTATATCTAATATGTTTTGCCTTTCTTAAATACTCTGTTCAGAACAATCGATGGTTATGATGTGTTCTAAGGCTCATAACATTTCGGTTCTCGTCTTTGTTATCCTATCCTGTGAGCATTGTGGTATATTCACAGTGTGTGTTCCACTAGGAGCCATGGTGTGTCTCTGGGTAGTCTAAATCTGAGGAGCTCAGAGCAGGCCCAGGAGGAGGGTGATCACAGGGTAAGGCCAGGCCAGAGGTCCCTGCTGCAGCCACTGACCATGCCAATGAACTGGAAGCCGGAGATTTCTGTCATGTCTCCCTTTACAGTTCAGCAGCTACGCTAAAAGAAACCAGCCAAGCATGGCCTCTTATAGCAATATTGGAATAAAATGGTTGCGAGATTAAACTTTCATCCACTAAAAGAAAAAAAGCTATTACATTGCTTTTCTTTTGTTGGTAATTTCAATGTGACATGCTCTGTATAGGGTTTTAAATTCCAAAGGTTGGCAATGTGGAGAAGAAATCTTTTTAAATGCAGATACGTAATTAATTCTTCATGTTTAGTGAATTAAACATATCTTGGAACGCAGACCATTGGGCAAAGGTTGTAATTTCATTATGTAGTAGATAAAAGGAGGAGTGTGACCCCCACCCCTCCTGCCCTACACCATCACAAAACCTCACCACCCAGGCCATTTCATTTTGGAGGGAGAAAATGTAAAGTCTGTATGTTAATAGAAAACAATAAGGACTACTTACTTATTCTCCGAGGCACTGTCTGCAGTCAGCATTCTACGCCGTACCAGAGGACTTAACTCAAAGCAATGCTTTGGAAACAAAGAGAGAGGACAGGGGTGTGTGGTGGCACTTATATTTCAAAGAGCATCTTATTAACCTCACATCTACACTGCTGTGTTCCTCTTCTGCACCTAGATAGGTGCACACTGAGGAGAGAAGGCAGTCTGGGAACAGCCTGGGACATTATATATTCATGTTATATTCAGGTTGTAATCATGTTATTCAAAGAACAAGAGGAGATTGAATGGGGAGAAAAACCCATTACAATAATTATTGCAGCATATCTTATGGAGGTGTACCATGAGCATTGTACTGTGTCCTTCGTGAGTTAATAAAGAGCAAATGAAAGTGTGAGGGTTTTCCCCGTCTACAAGGCTAATATGTTGTAATTGACTCGGCAATTTTCTAATTGTGATTGCCATTCTAATTTTACTCTTGACTGTGCAGCTAACAGTGTATAGTAATTAAAATGAATTGCTTATGTCGCACCTGTATGATTCAACCAACCTTGTACTTGAACCATAAGTTAGCAATCAGTACCCTGTATTTTGTGTAGTTTTGGAGTTCAGTATTTGATTGTCAAAGAATAAAGTTAGCGAGTACATACATAGGACAAATAATCAAAAATAGGGGTAGGGGTACTGTAAAGCCGTCGGCTACTGTAAAAATGTAGCACGTTTTGCATGCCATTTCTGCCCCATGCAACATTGTACAAGACGAACCAACTTAAAATAGACAGTGTGATAATATCATTGATGTATACTGAATTAAAGTGGCAACGAGTTAGACCTGTTCAGAATGAACTATTTGTAACTCTCAAAATGTCAATATTATACATTTACCGTACAAAAAAAGAATTGCACTTGTCTTTTCCTACTAGCAGTGACATTGCTGATAATTTTATTTAACTTGGCAAGTCAGTTAAGAAGAAACTCTTATTTACAAATGACGGCCTAGGAACAGTGGGTTAACTGCCTCGTTCAGCGGCAGGACGACAGATTTGTCAGCTCAGGGATTCGATCTATTAACCTTTCAGTTACTGGCCCAAAACTATAGCCACTAGGCTTCCTGCCACCTACTTTGTTGAGGTACAGTACAGTACTTGCTATGATTGTGATATGTTGTGGTCTCAACTAGCTATCATAAGATGAATGTACTAATGTAAGTGGCTCTGGATAAGACCGTCTGCTAAATTACTCAAATGTAAATGTGACAGCTGTTTGACCCTACACAAGAGAACGATTCATAAACCTGATATAGCAGAAAAATCACTGAGCCTTCCACTGTCTAAAAGAGCAAAGCTGCTTTTCTTTTCTTCAGTCTGCAAAGGCTTGTGGGCGATTTGCACCGGACAACTGTGTTCTTCAATCATGAAAAAGGTTCCTCTCTTGATTTTAAGTGTTTGACCGAAGTGGGGTAGACACATTCTAATTTCCAGAAAATGGTTCCATTACCTTTTCTTCCGGGCTGTTTACTCATTTTGTCTGGTTCTGTGTTCTTGGCCCTCGAGTACAGACAAATGTGTGTCGTTTACAACCCAACTCTCATAATTAGCTGATAGACATCGGCTGAGATAGCTGTAGGGCTGCAGTATTAGGACAGGGCAGCACATTCATCTTTCCAAAATTAAAATCTGTGCCACCACGTTTAGGATTGAGGCCACCACGGTGCCGAGCCACCTGACCGCCAGTTTTGATAAAACTGTTTAAGGAGAGGGGAGATTTAGATAAATTGCCCCTGGCCGTACTATAAGCACAGTGGAGAATGGGAGAGGGTGGGGGTTTGGAGGGGGTCTGTTAAGCACAGACACATGGATACAAGCAGGCTGTTTACATCAACCCTGTGGGGAAGGGGGGGGGGGTCAAGACCACACCACGATAACCTGCGGTTATTGATGTCAGGGACCACAAAGCTACACTATCTGAATGTGGTGCATATCCCACTGGTTGGTTGCAATGATGCATGATACTATAAGTGCATGGGGTTGAATTCCTTTTGCTTCCTCTCTGTGGCTGACTATGGATGGTGTGGTGGTGGTGGTGGTGGTGGTGGTGGTGGTGGTGGTGGTGGTGGTGGTGGTGGTGGTGGTGGTGGTGGGATGGTGGTGGTGGGGGTGGTGGTGTGGGGGTGGTGTTGTGTTGTGATGTGATGTGGTGTTGTGGTGTGGTGGTGTCGGGATGGTTGTTGTGAGGAGGTGGTGGTGTGGTGAGGTGTGGTGGTGTGTGGTGGTGTGGTTACATGTGTGTGGTGGTGTGGTGGTCTGGTTAGATGTGTGTGGTGGTGTGGTTACATTTGTGTGGTGTGGTGGTGTCGGGATGGTCGTTGTGAGGTGGTGGTGGTGTGGTGTGGTGAGGTGTGGTAGTGTTGTTGTGGTGTGTGGTGGTCTGGTTAGATGTGTGTGGTGGTGTGGTGGTGATCGTGTGGTGGTGTGGTGTTGGTAGTGGTGTTCTGGTGGGGGTGGTATGGTGGTAACCTTACAAGCACTTTACTTAACCAAAAAATGCAGTTTTAAGAAAATACCTTTAAAAAAAGTATGAGATAAGAATAACAAATCATTAAAGAGCATTAGTAAATAAGAATAGCAGAGCTATATACAGGGGGTACCGGTACAGAGTCATTGTGCGGGTGCACCAGTGTCGAGGTAATTGAGGTAATATGTACACTACCATTCAAAAGTTTGGAGTCACTTAGAAATGTCTTTGTTTTTGAAAGAAAAGCAAATATTTTATCCACTAAAATAACATAAAATTGATCAGAAACACACAGTAGACATTTTTAAAGTTATAAATAACTATTGTAGCTGGAAACGAAAGATTTTTAATGGAATATCTACGTACATAGGCGTACAGAGGCCCATTATCAGCAACCATCACTCTTGTGTTCCAATGACACGTTGCGTTAGCTAATCCAAGTTGATAATTTTAAAAGGCTAATTGATCATTATCAAACCCTTTTGCAATTATGTTAGCACCGCTGAAAATGGTTGTGCTGATTAAAGGAGCAAAAAACAATCAAACTGGCCTTCTTTAGACTAGTTGAGTATCTGGAGCATCAGCATTTGTGGTTTCGATTACAGGCTCAAAATGGCCAGAAACAAAGAACTTCCTTCGGAAACTAGTCAGTTTACTCTTGTTCTGAGAAATGAAGGCTATTCCATGTGAGAAACTGGCAAGAAACTGAAGATCTCGTACAACGCTATGTACTACTCCTTTCACATAACAGTGCAAACTGGCTCTAACCAGAATAGAAAGAGAAATGGGAGGCCCCGGTGCACAACTGAGCAAGAGAACAAGTACATTAGAGTGTCTAGTTTGAGAAACAGACGCCTCACAAGTCCTCAACTGGCAGCTTCATTAAATAGTACCCCCAAAACACCAGTCTCAATGTCAACAGTGAAGAGGTGACTCCGGGATGCTGGCCTTCTAGGCAGAGTTCCTCTGTCCAGTGTCTGTGTTCTTTTGCCCATCTTAATCTTTTCTTTTTTATTGACCAGTCTGTGATATGGCTTTTCTTTGCATAAGGCCAGTTTTATTGTTTCTTTAATCAGAACAACAGTTTTCAGCTATGCTAACATAATTGCAAAATAGTTTTCTAATGATCAATTAGCCTTTTAAAATGATCAACTTGGATTAGCCAACACAATATGCCATTTGAACACAATATGTGCTTTTCTTCCAAAAACAAGGACATTTCTATGAGACCCTAATGCAAATAGTCTGGTATAGAGGTCCCGGATGGCAGGAAGCTTGGCCCCAGTGATGTACTGGGCCGTACGCACTACCCTCTGTAGCCCCTTCCGGTCGGAAACCGAGCAGTTGCCATACCAGGCAGTGATGCAACCCGCCAGGATGCTCTCGATGGTGCAGCTGTAAAACCTTTTGAGGATCTGAGGACCCATGCCAAATATTTTTAGTCTCCTGAGGGGCAATAGGTTTTGTCATGCTCTTCCAGACTGTCTTGGTGTGCTTGGACCATGTTAGTTTGTTGGTGATGTGGACGCCAAGGAACTTGAAACTCTCAACCTCCTCCAACCTGCTCGTGGTGTGTTGTGGTGTGTGGTTTGTGGCTTGGCTGTGTAGCAGTGTATAATTTCACTCCTGTGAGGATAGATGCAGTTCTGCTGAGAGTTAGCCTCCACAGCTGAATGACCCCTGTACTCAGTCACTCAGGACAAAGCCGTGAAGCCTTTCACCCATGGTCTGACACATGAAGTGTGTGTGACCAATATACATGTCACTCAAACTGGATGACAATCTGACTGTAGCTTACAATGGGCTCCCTGATCCCCACTCACCTAGCTGGAAATACTCCCGTAAGCTGCTTAAACTCTAGTCTATCACACCTGTCATCAGCACTGAATGCCATTACCCCTCCCAGGCTGCTGGAATCATTACCCATCCCAGCCTGATGGAGTCATTACCTCTCCCAGCCAGCTAGAGTCATTACCACTCCCAGCCTGATGGAGTCATTACCACTCCCCGCCCGCTAGAGTCATTACCACTCCCAGCCAGCTAGAGTCATTACCACTCCCAGCCAGCTAGAGTCATTACCACTCCCAGCCAGCTAGAGTCATTACCTCTCCCAGCCAGCTAGAGTCATTACCACTCCCAGCCTGATGGAGTCATTACCACTCCCCGCCCGCTAGAGTCATTACCACTCCCAGCCTGATGGAGTCATTACCACTCCCCGCCCGCTAGAGTCATTACCACTCCCAGCCAGCTAGAGTCATTACCACTCCAAGCCTGATGGAGTCATTACCACTCCCCGCCCGCTAGAGTCATTACCACTCCCAGCCCGCTAGAGTCATTACCACTCCCAGCCCACTGGAGTCATTACCTCTCCCAGCCTGATGGAGTCATTACCACTCCCAGCCCGCTGGAGTCATTACCACTCCCAGCCCGCTGGAGTCATTACCTCTCCCAGCCCGCTAGAGTCATTACCACTCCCAGCCCGCTGGAGTCATTACCTCTCCCAGCCTGATGGAGTCATTACCACTCCCAGCCCGCTGGAGTCATTACCACTCCCAGCCTGATGGAGTCATTATCTCTCACAGCCTGATGGAGTCATTACCACTCCCAGCCCGCTGGAGTCATTACCACTCCCAGCCTGATGGAGTCATTACCACTCCCAGCCTGATGGAGTCATTACCACTCCCAGCCCGCTAGAGTCATTACCACTCCCAGCCCGCTGGAGTCATTACCACTCCCAGCCCGCTGGAGTCATTACCACTCCCAGCCTGATGGAGTCATTACCACTCCCAGCCCGCTGGAGTCATTACCACTCCCAGCCCGCTGGAGTCATTACCACTCCCAGCCCGCTGGAGTCATTACCTCTCCCAGCCTGATGGAGTCATTACCACTCCCAGCCTGATGGAGTCATTACCACTCCCAGCCTGATGGAGTCATTACCACTCCCAGCCCGCTAGAGTCATTACCACTCCCAGCCCGCTGGAGTCATTACCACTCCCAGCCCGCTGGAGTCATTACCACTCCCAGCCTGATGGAGTCATTACCACTCCCAGCCCGCTGGAGTCATTACCACTCCCAGCCCGCTGGAGTCATTACCACTCCCAGCCCGCTGGAGTCATTACCTCTCCCAGCCTGATGGAGTCATTACCACTCCCAGCCTGATGGAGTCATTACCTCTCCCAGCCTGATGGAGTCATTACCACTCCCAGCCCGCTGGAGTCATTACCACTCCCAGCCCGCTGGAGTCATTACCTCTCCCAGCCTGATGGAGTCATTATCTCTCCCAACTTTCTGGATTCATTACACCTCCCCGGCTGCTGAAGTAATGGATCACATTTATATCTCTTGACCATGTTGATGATGTTCACTTTCATATTTTGGTTTAATAATTTCTATCCAATAATATGACAGGTAAATATTCAGGCACAACAGTAGTGGTTACACTTGGCTAAGGCCCAAGTCTGGTCGCTCAACTCTGATTCAAAATGATGTCACCCACTGTGACTCTCCATGCTACACTGCCTCCCCCTCCCTTTCTCAGACCACACAGTGAGGGAGTGGGTCTCAACATCCATCTACGTCTGCCTTCCAACCCTTCCAACCCTCCATTGTGCTCAACACAGCCAACACACCCAACTATCCACAATTCTACAAAACAAGTATGGAGGATATTCTACCAAACACTCCTTGCTAATCTCCCCAATAGGCCGCCGTGAAATTGACATTTGAGAGTAATTGTGCACCAACAACTATCCAATTCTGCAAACTGCATTTCGGATCGGAGGAGCATAATGCAGCTGGAATGTGTTCATTCGTTCCTGTGGGCCACAGCTGATCGGTGTGGCTTGGACGCCGCTGCCTAAAGGCTAAAGGAGGCAGATAACCGGCTGTCCCGGCCAGCCGAGAGATAGAGAGGAGCAGGCTCATCTGAATGTCTTATCTGGGATGGACAGAGCTGGAACAGCACCCTGCGACCATGACTGTCCCCACACCTAGTGACCTCTCCTCTCCTCTTGTCCCATAAATAACCAATTACCCAGCCAAACATCTGTCAGGGGCTATGATCAAATCATTTAGCTGGAGTGATGGGGCCTTATTACAGGTCAATGTCACTCTGTTCGGCATGGTGGTTAGGGGTTAGGGGTTACGGTTAGGGTTAGGGTTATGGTTAGGCATGGTGGTTAGGGGTTAGGGGTTACGGTTAGGGTTAGGGTTATGGTTAGGCATGGTGGTTAGGGGTTAGGGGTTAGAGTTATGGTTAGGGTTAGGGTTATGGTTAGGCATGGTGGTTAGGGGTTAGGGGTTAGGGTTATGGTTAGGGTTAGGGTTATGGTTAGGCATGGTGGTTAGGGGTTAGGGTTATGGTTAGGCATGGTGGTTAGGGGTTAGGGTTATGGTTAGGCATGGTGGTTAGGGGTTAGGGGTTAGGGTTATGGTTAGGCATGGTGGTTAGGGGTTAGGGGTTAGGGTTATGGTTAGGCATGGTGTTTAGGGGTTAGGGGTTAGGGTTATGGTTAGGCATGGGGGTTAGGGGTTAGGGTTATGGTTAGGCATGGTGGTTAGGGTTAGGGTTAGGGTTATGGTTAGGCATGGTGGTTAGGGGTTCGGGTTATGGTTAGGCATGGTGGTTAGGGTTAGGGTTACGGTTAGGCATGGTGGTTAGGGGTTAGGGTTATGGTTAGGCATGGTGGTTAGGGGTTAGGGTTATGGTTCTCCTTTCCCCCTTCTGATGACCAGGTGGCGAATCGCATCTCTGCATGTCTGGCAGACATATCAGTGTGGATGACGGATCACCACCTCAAGCTGAACCTCGGCAAGACGGAGCTGCTCTTCCTCCCGGGGAAGGACTGCCCGTTCCATGATCTCGCCATCACGGTTGACAACTCCATTGTGTCCTCCTCCCAGAGCGCCAAGAACCTTGGCGTGATCCTGGACAACACCCTGTCGTTCTCAACTAACATCAAGGCGGTGGCCCGTTCCTGTAGGTTCATGCTCTACAACATCCGCAGAGTACGACCCTGCCTCACACAGGAAGCGGCGCAGGTCCTAATCCAGGCACTTGTCATCTCCCGTCTGGATTACTGCAACTCGCTGTTGGCTGGGCTCCCTGCCTGTGCCATTAAACCCCTTCAACTCATCCAGAACGCCGCAGCCCGTCTGGTGTTCAACCTTCCCAAGTTCTCTCACGTCACCCCGCTCCTCCGTTCTCTCCACTGGCTTCCAGTTGAAGCTCGCATCCGCTACAAGACCATGGTGCTTGCCTACGGAGCTGTGAGGGGAACGGCACCTCAGTACCTCCAGGCTCTGATCAGGCCCTACACCCAAACAAGGGCACTGCGTTCATCCACCTCTGGCCTGCTCACCTCCCTACCACTGAGGAAGTACAGCTCCCGCTCAGCCCAGTCAAAACTGTTCGCTGCCCTGGCCCCCCAATGGTGGAACAAACTCCCTCACGACGCCAGGACAGCGGAGTCAATCACCACCTTCCGGAGACACCTGAAACCCCACCTCTTTAAGGAATACCTAGGATAGGTTAAGTAATCCCTCTCACCCCACCCCCCCTAAGTTTTAGATGCACTATTGTTAAGTGACTGTCCCACTGGATGTCATAAGGTGAATGCACCAATTTGTAAGTCGCTCTGGATAAGAGCGTCTGCTAAATGACTTAAATGTAAATGTAAATGTAAATGGTTAGGCATGGTGGTTAGGGGTTAGGGTTACGGTTAGGCATGGTGGTTAGGGGTTAGGGGTCAGGGTTACGGTTAGGCATGGTGGTTAGGGGTTAGGGTTATGGTTAGGCATGGTGGTTAGGGGTTAGGGTTACGGTTAGGCATGGTGGTTAGGGGTTAGGGTTATGGTTAGGCATGGTGGTTAGGGGTTAGGGTTACAGTTAGGCATGGTGGTTAGGGGTTAGGGTTATGGTTAGGCATGGTGGTTAGGGGTTAGGGTTATGGTTAGGCATGGTGGTTAGGGGTTAGGGTTACGGTTAGGCATGGTGGTTAGGGGTTAGGGTTATGGTTAGGCATGGTGTTTAGGGGTCAGGGTTATGGTTAGGCATGGTGGTTAGGGGTTAGGGTTACGGTTAGGCATGGTGGTTAGGGGTTAGGGTTACGGTTAGGCATGGTGGTTAGGGGTTAGGGTTACAGTTAGGCATGGTGGTTAGGGTTAGGGTTAGGGTTAGGGTTAGGGTTAGGGTTAGGGTTAGGGTTAGGGTTAGGGTTAGGCATGGTGGTTAGGGGTTAGAGTTACGGTTAGGCATGGTGGTTAGGGGTTAGGGTTACGGTTAGGCATGGTGGTTAGGGGTTCGGGTTACGGTTAGGCATGGTGGTTAGGGGTTAGGGTTACGGTTAGGCATGGTGGTTAGGGGTTAGGGTTACGGTTAGGCATGGTGGTTAGGGGTTAGGGTTACGGTTAGGCATGGTGGTTAGGGGTTAGGGTTACGGTTAGGCATGGTGGTTAGGGGTTAGGGTTACGGTTAGGCATGGTGGTTAGGGGTTAGGGTTACGGTTAGGCATGGTGGTTAGGGGTTAGGGTTACGGTTAGGCATGGTGGTTAGGGGTTAGGGTTACGGTTAGGCATGGTGGTTAGGGGTTAGGGTTACGGTTAGGCATGGTGGTTAGGGGTTAGGGTTACGGTTAGGCATGGTGGTTAGGGGTTAGGGTTACGGTTAGTCATGGTGGTTAGGGGTTAGGGTTACGGTTAGGCATGGTGGTTAGGGGTTAGGGTTATGGTTAGGCATGGTGGTTAGGGGTTAGGGTTACGGTTAGGCATGGTGGTTAGGGGTTAGGGTTACGGTTAGGCATGGTGGTTAGGGGTTAGGGTTACGGTTAGGCATGGTGGTTAGGGGTTAGGGTTACGGTTAGGCATGGTGGTTAGGGGTTAGGGTTACGGTTAGGCATGGTGGTTAGGGGTTAGGGTTATGGTTAGGCATGGTGGTTAGGGGTTAGGGTTACGGTTAGGCATGGTGGTTAGGGGTTAGGGTTATGGTTAGGCATGGTGGTTAGGGGTTAGGGTTACGGTTAGGCATGGTGGTTAGGGGTTAGGGTTATGGTTAGGCATGGTGGCTGACTCAAACTGAAGGACAGTGCTTCAAGTTTTTTAGTTTTTATTTAACCTCTATTTTAAAAGGGATGATATTGAGACCTAGGTTTCTTTTTAAAATGCGCCCTGTACATGTATATACAACATAAATAAACACATTATACCATTTTTTGTACAGTTGAAGTACAGCTGAAGTCGGAAGTTTACATACACCTTAGCCAAATACATTTAAACTCAGTTTTTCATCGTTCCTGACATTTAACAATTCCCTTTCTTAAGTCAGTTAGGATCACCACTTTATTTTAAGAATGTGAAATGTCAGAATAATAGTAGAGACAATGATTTATTTCAGCTTTTATTTATTTCATCACATTCCCAGTGGGTCAGAAGTTTACATGCACTCAATTAGTATTTGGTAGCATTGCCTTTAAATTGTTTAACTTGGGTCAAATGTTCCGGGTAGCCTTCCACAAGCTTCCCACAATAAGTTGGGTTAATTTTGGTCAATTCCTCCTGACAGAGCTGGTGTAACTGAGTCAGGTTAGGAGGCCTCCTTGCTCACACATACTTTTTTAGTTCTGCCCACAAATGTTCTATAGGATTGAGGTCAAGGATTTGTGATGGCCACTCCAATACCTTGACTTTGTTGTCCTTAAGCCATTTTGCCACAACTTTGGAAGTATTCTTCCATTTGGAAGACCTACTCGCGACCAAGCTTTAACTTCCTGACTGATGTCTTGAGATGTTGCTTCAATATATGCACATAATTTCCTGCCTCATGATGCCATCTATTTTGTGAAGTGCAACAGTATCTCCTGCAGCAAAGCACTCCCACAACATGATGCTGCCACCCCCGTGCTTCACGGTTGGGATGGTGTTCATTGGCTTGCAAGACTCCCCCTTTTTCCTCCAAACATAACGATGGCCAATATGGCCAAACAGTTCTATTTTTGTTTCATCAGACCAGAGGACATTTCTCCAAAAAGTACGATCTTTGTCTCCATGTGCAGTTGCAAACCATAGTCTGGCTTTTTTATGGCGGTTTTGGAGCAGTGGCTTCTTCCTTGCTGAGCAGCCTTTCAGGTTATGTCGATATTGGACTCGTTTTACTGTGGATATAGATACTTTTGTACCTGTTTCCTCCAGCATCTTCACAAGGTCCTTTGCTGTTGTTCTGGGATTGACTTGCACTTTTCGCACCAGTACGTTCATCTCTGGAGGACAGAACACGTCTCCTTCCTGAGCGGTATGATGGCTGTGTGGTCACATGGTGTTTATACTTGCGTGCTACTATTTGTACAGATGAACGTGGTACCTTCAGGTGATTGTTCCCAAGGATGAACCAGACTTGTGGAGGTCTACAATTTTTTTCTGAGGTCTTGGCTGATTTCTTTTGATTTTCCCAGAATGTCAAGCAAAGAGGCAGTGAGTTTGAAAGTAGGCCTTGATATTAATCCACAGGTACACCTTCAATTGACTCAAATTATGCCAATTAGCCTCTCAGAAGCTTCTAATGCCATGACATCATTTTCTGGCTTCGTTATAGGCACAGTCAACTTAGTGTACTTCTGACCCACTGAAATTGTGATACAGTGAATTATAAGTGAAATAATCTGTCTGTAAACAATTGAAAGTCATGCGTCCTCCGATACACAACCCAACCTAGCCGCACCAATGTGTCGGAGGAAACACCGTGCACCTGGCAACCTTGGCTAGCGCACACTGCGCCCGGCACGCCACAGGAGTCGCTGGTGTGCGATGAGACAAGGACATCCCTACCCACTGTTCCTAGGCCGTCATTGAAAATAAGAATTTGTTCTTAACTGACTTGCCTAGTAAAATAAAGGTAAAATAAAAAATAAAATAAAAAAATAGAGGATACCAAGACAATCAATTTTCTCTCGAGGATTGCAGGAATCACTCTTGCACCCATGTTGTATAAGGTGAGAATTGCATTTCAAGTAAAGCTAGAAAATGTTATTGTTAGGAGTGAAATTATTCAAGTTCTAATGGAAAAACCCCAGCCATTAGGTATCCACACTCTTACCAATTCAGCTAATCTCAAGAGTAAACACTCTCCCAGCCGTAATCTTTGCTGCCATCTAACCTTGGTCCAGGTGATGATCAGATCCTGATCTAATTGAACGTCCATGGGAGAAACCTTGTCTAGTCATAGGGCAAAGGAATCTTGATCTACTCCTCAAGAGGCATCATTGACATGAGGTGTCAGTCACTGAGCTAGAATTGGTTTACGGTGTATCGGTTTATCTTCACCTTTTCAGCTCTACAGCTTCTAACAGCTGGACAGTATGTTGACATCCAAGGTCCAAGCTGCAGCAGAACCACAGATATCTGTATTTGTTGATAACCGTTGGATCATTGTTGGGTTAGAAAACCAAGAGTGAAGAGTCCAGGCTGTGGTTTGGGAATTCTAGCATCACATGTCTTCCTTTTATTCTTACTTGTCTTTTTGCCTTTAAATACAAAAGACAAGTGCCTCCAGCCAATCTCTACCTTATTATGGTAATAATTAGGGGCCTGATTTTTATCATTGTCCCTACAATCACAGTCTGAGGCAATGGCTAAATAAATAGCCAAAGTCCTTTTGTCCCCATGGGCTGTTCTGTGTAATTAAAATCAATAGGTTCCTCTCAGGGCCTCTTTAACCCACTAAGCTAAGTCTCCTCTATTGTTAAATAGCTTCTCCGCTGTTCACCTGGTGGCTTCCATCTAGGTACTGTAAAAATATATATTTAGTCTGGAATATGGAATAAAAATGCCTGGTGATTCTGCTCATTTGTGGTTCATCTATTCTAACACAAGTGACATGTTAGAAATGATGGTCTCCATGGTTATCTGTAGACCCGATCATCATGTCAACAAGGTCAGTGTGACCTTGGTGGTGGCTGTCCTCCTTGTTGTTGCGAAAAAAGTCACAATACTCCATCCTACTGTACTCAGAGCTACTATGGTCAAAGAGGAAAACCGATGGATATCTTTTGGTCCAAGTGTATGTTTTGGCGATGTATTGTTATATTCCATCCATCAGCAATGGATCTTCATCCATCTACATCTCCAAAGTATCTCGGCAAATGGGCACATTTATCAAATGAAGTCTGTGTTTTATGGCGGCACCAACCTTAGCAAACAGAAGCTTGTTTCTGGCCTGGCAGGCGGATCACTTTGCAGATCCTCCCGTTGCACAGATGACAGCATTGCACCAACACGCACACAGAGATTCTAATAGGTCTGTGCTTGACATAGTCTGTCGTAATGAATCACAGAGCTTTTCTCAGCTTTTCAGACTTAATTTTCTGAAGATTGCTTGCCCATTCGAGAGGAGAGAGACCTGATTCTTGCTCCTCTCCTGGAGCCGCTGGCCATGATGAGATGTCAGTATTGTTCAGCAGATGCCCTGGCATGGGAGCTTAACTACTAGTGGCTGCTTTTAAGACATTGCCTCGAATTACTTGACTGGCGAAACTAAGCAGCAATTAGACAGCTCGCCCACCAAACGGAAATTAGAAATTTGCTGTTTGGTCTTAAGATAAGGCTGGGTTCTGTTCTCTCCATTGGAAGACTTTCAGGCCTCCCTACCTCTATCAAGACTCAGTCTTCCACTGCCTGCTGTCTCAAACATAATCTCTCTGGGCATTTTCAACAATGAGGCTTTATTGTTTCTGTCCCAGACAATCCCCTTGTAGCTCAGTGACTGTTATTTTAGTGGATTCCTGTTCATGCAGCCATAGCCACGGGAAGTTGTTTGGGGGTGGTGGTGCTGCAATTTTTTAGCGGAAGTAGTTTGGAGGGGGACGCAGAAAAAAAATTCCAGCGCTGAAGACATTTATATTGGTCCGCCAATATAGGACTAGTAAAGGCCCAGTGCACTACTTTGTGAATAATTTTTTACTGAATGTATTTGAGCATTTAACAGCATTTGTAGCTTGACTCTGATAATTATCTGTACAAAACAGTTATTGTGATCATACTTGTCGAATATAAAAATACTTGCTTAATATGTTTTCCAATTTCTTGAAATACTTTGCAAATGCAATTTATTTCTATGTGAAAACTGAAACGGTCTACTCATTCCTTTTCCATAGACACTCCTTTCCAGAGCAACTTGTGCATACATTTTTTTACTGGTCTCCCATGGGAATCAAACCCACAACCCTGGCATTGCTTAGGGGTGGCAGGTAGCCTAGTAGTTAGAGCGTTGGGCCAGTAACCGTAAAGGTTGCTAGATCAAATCCCTGTGCGAACAAGGTAAAAATCTGTCATTCTGCCTCTGAACAAGACACTTAACCTTCTGTTATTGTAAATAAGAAATTGTTCTTAACTGCCTTGCCTAGTTAAAAAGAAATAGCAAGCACCATGCTCTACTAACTGAGCCACATCATCACATCACAAACCACTTGATACCTCAATTACACTGTATTGTGCATTGTTTCTCTTCATGGTGAAAGTCTACAGGTACAAATATAGATGACCAGCCTATGTGCAATACAGTAATATACATTAAGTGGTTTGTTAGGATGGTAAATTAATACTGCACAAAAAGTGGCTGTTTTCCATAATATTTGATCAAGACATTTTATTTTATTTTATGTGGATGTTCTGTGTTTTTGCCCATAACTTTGCCTATTTTGATGACAATTAGAACGACAATCGCAGAGAAAGGGACAGGGCAACAACTCTTACAATTCCAAATGTTGAATCCTGCAAGATACTGTAGTTAATTTTGTATCTATATTTTAAATAAGTAGAGATGCTGAAGACATGTTTTGCCCGTGCTACAGACATCTATTTCGGTCCGCTTCTACTAATAAAGGCCCAGTGCACTAGTTTTGTGCAAAAAATATTTTTCTCACATTTTATATTTAAAACATTTTATTCATTTTTTTAAGTGGCTGCTACAGCACCTTCAGCACCCCTACTTCCTGCTCCTATGCATGCAGGCTGAGGATCCCTGGGTATTCTGAGAAGCCTTGTACTTCAAGAGCCCTTCAGCAATGATGTTTACTGACAGACGTCTTTATGATTTTGGCTGGATAAACAAATTCCATGGAAACAGAGAGAACTCTTCTCCTTCTCATCATTGCATCTGTTGGCTGGCAGGATTTAGTTCTGTCCAAGCGTCTCTCGACTAATCACTGATTTGCTAAATGAGAAAAGGGTGAAAAGCGAATATGATCTTTTGTCACATCACATCTCTGTCTGTGTCACTCAGAAATCATAGTGGCGTTAGGGAGCTCTGCTGAGGACCTCATTGCACCTTTTCATCAGTATTAATTTAATGAATCATCACTTTCTTACTCTGGAAATATTCAGCAAGAAGCGAATCCCAGATTTGATCAGACCAGCCACATGTCTGTGAGGATCTTGTAAGTAGTTAGAAGAATGAGGGACAGGTTCAACCTGTCAGAACCAATTAATTCTCCATCTGATTCGCCTTCAGATGCATGTTAGTCTCAATCTCACTCTAAATGACCACATTTGCAAAAAGTTATGCATCTCAGTTCAATAAACAAGTTCATTCATATTATAGTTTGATTTAGCCAATTTATTTAATCTCGCTGATTATCTCCTTTCTCTGGATTCCATGTATGTTATACCTTTCCATTCACTCCAATCCAGCCATTATTATGAGTTGTCCTCCCTTCACCAGCCTCCTATGGTGTCTCCATACGGACTCCCTCACTCTTTCACACACACACACACACACACACACACACACACACACACACACACACACACACACACACACACACACACACACACACACACACACACACACACACACACACACACACACACACACACACACACACACACACACACACACACACACACACACTGTGCAGTTCAGGAAAGCATTGTTACACTGTGTGACACTAACAACGGGACTGTGGATGGGTTGCTGCCTGGATGCAGAGCTCCATCCCTGTACAGTGTCTTTCTGACTGTCCCTGTCTCCCCGTGACAAGGTGCTGCCATTATGTAACTGTGACAGAATTCTTCCAAGGGCAATTTCAGAAAATATTGAAACAATGTAACAAGTGAAATGTCACTATTCACTAATTATGTTTATGCTAATTGTTAATTAGGCTCTTAATGGGGACGATCTTAATTAACAATGGCTGTGAAACTGTGCGCAGGGCAATATGACCATAAATGAGGCCAGTAATTGCCAACCTCCTGTGATTAACATGGATTTATTGGGCTTTTACTGCGTTTGCCCATTCTATGATGGATAGAATACATTCTCTCTATAAATATATTCAAATATAGAAGAGCCCCATGGCATAAGATCATTTATCCTGCAATTAAACCATTTTCTTTCTGTATCCAACTGTTCGACAGCACTTTCAGTTTCAAATAACACCCTAACGCATAATCAGCATTCCTTATACTGTGTGTTCAATTACAGTACTTATCCAATCCTGACTCCGCCACTGTCCATTCTTTTCTTTATATTGGCCTTTATATATATTGGTATTATCCATATGTTTTTGATTGCTTCTGTCTCTGGAGAATATGTTTGGCCATAGAGAAGTGAGTCCAAGAGAGTGGATGCATTGTGTTCGGGAGATGTTCATCGGAAGAAATCAAATATCAACAATCAATAATCAATCATCAATCATAAATAATCAAGAATCAATCATCAGTCATAAATAATCAAGAATCAATCATCAATAATCAATCATGAATAAGCAACACCATATCTGTCGTCTAAATGGTTGCTAACACTATGTGCTGTGTTTTTCCTCTGCTCTATATGTTGGTCGCTGAATGTGCTTGGAGCCCTGATGTATCACATGGCTTCTGCCCACTGAATGGATTGCATGGAGGTTGAATGGACACCACGGACTATCACAGTGAAGGTATCGATAGCTTGTTTGCTGAGGTGTATTTAGTTGCTCATACACTGGACCAACTCTTAATACTGAACGTTCAATACATGAGCCAGTACAGATGGATAATATAACCTTTTGAAAATGTCGCACGGAATACATCCGTGACAGACTAACTACCGTTGCCTTGACTGACACCGATATGCAGAACCCAGTCAGAATGTTGTATAATTGTTTCAGAGTGGAACATCTTGTATTAATTATCTGTGCTTAAGGACTTGTAATGTTGCTCTTGCCTGATTAAATTTGGCATGAACAAGAGGGCTGATCATTGCATGGGAGATGACAACTCCTCAGTGTCGATGCTGCTGCTCGCATCGGACTCCAAAAAGAATCATCCACCCGAACCTCCCTGGCTGCATGTCTTAGTAGTCATAGAGAGTATTGTGTTGTTTTGTGGACTGAATATGACACGTCATCAGATGTACACTATGTAGGTTTTTTGCGCACAAAAAGGGGACCACACCTATAACAAAGCCTACTTGGTACAGGTTTTCCCTAAGCAATGTATCCCTCATTGACTTTTCCACATACTTTGGGAACCTTTCAGCAGGGCAGGGACGATACCACTATCACCCTAGTATCGTTGAAGGGAAACAAAACACGAAGAGGATTCAACTTCTTTAGAAAAAAAGCACAAATGTTGGAAACAAACATCATTATGTTGTCTTCAAGAGTCACATTTATTTATTTTCCCAGCTATAGCACACAATATTTGACATAAAGCAGGTTTTAAAGGATCAAAAAATTAGCTCTACTTCATGTTTTCATCATTTTTGCCATGAAAAAATATATACTGGTATAGTCACGGCTGTGTAGCGGTATAGTCTCCCTGTGTAGGGTTATAGTCTCACTGTGTAGGGTTATAGTCTCACTGTGTAGGGTTGTAGTCTCACTGTGTAGGGTTATAGTCTCACTGTGTAGGATTATAGTCTGCCTGTGTAGGTTTATAGTCTCACTGTGTAGGGTTATAGTCTCCCTGTGTAGGGTTATAGTCTCACTGTGTAGGGTTATAGTCTCCCTGTGTAGGGTTATAGTCTCACTGTGTAGGGTTATAGTCTCACTGTGTAGAGTTATAGTCTCCCTGTGTAGAGTTATAGTCTCCCAGTGTAGGATTATAGTCTCCCTGTGTAGGTTTATAGTCTCCCTGTGTAGGTTTATAGTCTCCCTGTGTAGGGTTATAGTCTCACTGTGTAGGGTTATAGTGTCACTGTGTAGGATTATAGTCTCCCTGTGTAGGTTTATAGTCTCACTGTGTAGGGTTATAGCCTCCCTGTGTAGGGTTATAGTCTCACTGTGTAGGGTTATAGTCTCCCTGTGTAGGGTTATAGTCTCACTGTGTAGGGTTATAGTCTCACTGTGTAGAGTTATAGTCTCACTGTGTAGAGTTATAGTCCCCCTGTGTAGCGGTATAGTCTCCCTGTGTAGGGTTATAGTCTCCCTGTGTAGCGGTATAGTCTTACTGTGTAGGATTATAGTCTCCCTGTGTAGGGATATAGTCTCACTGTGTAGAGTTATAGTCTCACTGTGTAGAGTTATAGTCCCCCTGTGTAGCAGTATAGTCTCCCTGTGTAGGGTTATAGTCTCCCTGTGTAGCGGTATAGTCTTACTGTGTAGGGTTATAGTCTCCCTGTGTAGGGTTATAGTCTCACTGTGTAGGGTTATAGTCTCACTGTGTAGGGTTATAGTCTCCCTGTGTAGGGTTATAGTCTCACTGTGTAGGGTTATAGTCTCACTGTGTAGGGTTATAGTGTCACTGTGTAGGGTTATAGTCTCACTGTGTAGGGTTATAGTCTCACTGTGTAGAGTTATAGTCTCACTGTGTAGAGTTATAGTCTCACTGTGTAGGGTTATAGCTTCACTGTGTAGAGTTATAGTCTCAATGTGTAGAGTTATAGTCTCACTGTGTAGGGTTATAGTCTCACTGTGTAGAGTTATAGTCTCACTGTGTAGGGTTATAGTCTCACTGTGTAGGGTTATAGTCTCACTGTGTAGAGTTATAGTCTCACTGTGTAGGGTTATAGTCTCACTGTGTAGGGTTATAGCTTCACTGTGTAGAGTTATAGTCTCACTGTGTAGAGTTATAGTCTCACTGTGTAGGGTTATAGCTTCACTGTGTAGAGTTATAGTCTCACTGTGTAGAGTTATAGTCTCACTGTGTAGGGTTATAGCTTCACTGTGTAGAGTTATAGTCTCACTGTGTAGGGTTATAGTCTCACTGTGTAGGGTTATAGTCTCACTGTGTAGAGTTATAGTCTCACTGTGTAGGGTTATAGTCTCACTGTGTAGGGTTATAGTCTCACTGTGTAGGGTTATAGTCTAACTGTGTAGGGTTATAGTCTCACTGTGTAGAGTTATAGTCTCACTGTGTAGGGTTATAGTCTCACTGTGTAGGGTTATAGTCTCACTGTGTAGAGTTATAGTCTCACTGTGTAGGGTTATAGTCTCACTGTGTAGGGTTATAGCTTCACTGTGTAGAGTTATAGTCTCACTGTGTAGAGTTATAGTCTCACTGTGTAGGGTTATAGCTTCACTGTGTAGAGTTATAGTCTCACTGTGTAGGGTTATAGTCTCACTGTGTAGGTTTATAGTCTCACTGTGTAGAGTTATAGTCTCACTGTGTAGGGTTATAGTCTCACTGTGTAGGGTTATAGTCTCACTGTGTAGAGTTATAGTCTCACTGTGTAGAGTTATAGTCTCACTGTGTAGGGTTATAGCTTCACTGTGTAGAGTTATAGTCTCACTGTGTAGGGTTATAGTCTCACTGTGTAGGGTTATAGTCTCACTGTGTAGAGTTATAGTCTCACTGTGTAGGGTTATAGTCTCACTGTGTAGGGTTATAGTCTCACTGTGTAGAGTTATAGTCTCACTGTGTAGGGTTATAGTCTCACTGTGTAGGGTTATAGTCTCACTGTGTAGGGTTATAGTCTCACTGTGTAGGGTTATAGTCTCACTGTGCAGGGTTATAGTCTCACTGTGTAGAGTTATAGTCTCACTGTGTAGGGTTATAGTCTCACTGTGTAGGGTTATAGTCTCACTGTGTAGAGTTATAGTCTCACTGTGTAGGGTTATAGTCTCACTGTGTAGGGTTATAGCTTCACTGTGTAGAGTTATAGTCTCACTGTGTAGAGTTATAGTCTCACTGTGTAGGGTTATAGCTTCACTGTGTAGAGTTATAGTCTCACTGTGTAGGGTTATAGTCTCACTGTGTAGGGTTATAGTCTCACTGTGTAGAGTTATAGTCTCACTGTGTAGGGTTATAGTCTCACTGTGTAGGGTTATAGTCTCACTGTGTAGAGTTATAGTCTCACTGTGTAGGGTTATAGTCTCACTGTGTAGGGTTATAGCTTCACTGTGTAGAGTTATAGTCTCACTGTGTAGGGTTATAGTCTCACTGTGTAGGGTTATAGTCTCACTGTGTAGAGTTATAGTCTCACTGTGTAGGGTTATAGTCTCACTGTGTAGGGTTATAGTCTCACTGTGTAGGGTTATAGTCTCACTGTGTAGGGTTATAGTCTCACTGTGTAGGGTTATAGTCTCACTGTGTAGAGTTATAGTCTCACTGTGTAGGGTTATAGTCTCACTGTGTAGGGTTATAGTCTCACTGTGTAGAGTTATAGTCTCACTGTGTAGGGTTATAGTCTCACTGTGTAGGGTTATAGCTTCACTGTGTAGAGTTATAGTCTCACTGTGTAGAGTTATAGTCTCACTGTGTAGGGTTATAGCTTCACTGTGTAGAGTTATAGTCTCACTGTGTAGGGTTATAGTCTCACTGTGTAGGGTTATAGTCTCACTGTGTAGAGTTATAGTCTCACTGTGTAGGGTTATAGTCTCACTGTGTAGGGTTATAGTCTCACTGTGTAGAGTTATAGTCTCACTGTGTAGAGTTATAGTCTCACTGTGTAGGGTTATAGCTTCACTGTGTAGAGTTATAGTCTCACTGTGTAGGGTTATAGTCTCACTGTGTAGGGTTATAGTCTCACTGTGTAGAGTTATAGTCTCACTGTGTAGGGTTATAGTCTCACTGTGTAGGGTTATAGTCTCACTGTGTAGAGTTATAGTCTCACTGTGTAGGGTTATAGTCTCACTGTGTAGGGTTATAGTCTCACTGTGTAGGGTTATAGTCTCACTGTGTAGGGTTATAGTCTCACTGTGTAGGGTTATAGTCTCACTGTGTAGAGTTATAGTCTCACTGTGTAGGGTTATAGTCTCACTGTGTAGGGTTATAGTCTCACTGTGTAGAGTTATAGTCTCACTGTGTAGGGTTATAGTCTCACTGTGTAGGGTTATAGCTTCACTGTGTAGAGTTATAGTCTCACTGTGTAGAGTTATAGTCTCACTGTGTAGGGTTATAGCTTCACTGTGTAGAGTTATAGTCTCACTGTGTAGGGTTATAGTCTCACTGTGTAGGGTTATAGTCTCACTGTGTAGAGTTATAGTCTCACTGTGTAGGGTTATAGTCTCACTGTGTAGGGTTATAGTCTCACTGTGTAGAGTTATAGTCTCACTGTGTAGAGTTATAGTCTCACTGTGTAGGGTTATAGCTTCACTGTGTAGAGTTATAGTCTCACTGTGTAGGGTTATAGTCTCACTGTGTAGGGTTATAGTCTCACTGTGTAGAGTTATAGTCTCACTGTGTAGGGTTATAGTCTCACTGTGTAGGGTTATAGTCTCACTGTGTAGGGTTATAGTCTCACTGTGTAGGGTTATAGTCTCACTGTGTAGAGTTATAGTCTCACTGTGTAGGGTTATAGTCTCCCTGTGTAGGGTGCACTGTAATTTTCAGACAGGTATGATGAGAGCAAGGGATACATGATAATCCCCCTCTTACGTTTAGTGTGAACTCTCATCAAGTTGAAGTAACATGGACTCATGCCTCGTTGCTGGCCTTGTCTCAGTTGTACTGGTGTGTCTGCTACCCCCAGACTACAGCTGAATAAGCTCTGAATAGTTCATGATTATTGGATATTACTAAAACAACAATCACTGAAAACCATTTCTCTACTTGAATATTCCAGGACTGCCATAATTGCTCCTTTGTATGTGACGCTATACCAAATAAAAATGTATTGATTGATTAGTCGATCTTCATCCAGGGTGAATTTTACCCCCGAGCCCCACACCGTCCGCCTCTTCGCCATTAAAGTGTGTAAGCGGATTTATACCCAGCACTCTATCTGTTAATTAAGCTCATAGGGCCCTGGGTTCCAATGCATTTAAACTACTCTGCCTCTGGCACGTTACCACAATTTAAAGCCTGATCCACAAGTGCAGCGGAAGATACTCTATCCCTGTGAGTAAATCCAGCCAATCTAGTCCCAGACGGGTGGAGGTGGAGGGATGGGGGCCCTGGCCACCCTGCACCACAGACAAAATAAACTCTCCCTGTCAGGAGCCAGAGAGAGGTGGGGGGGTCCCTTTAACCCCCCTGTCTGATGGGTAATGTTGATCTGTTGTCCAAACAGATGTATTGCATATTGATTGGGCTGCTGGGCAACATAAAAAAGAACCTCTCTGACCAGACGAGTCAGGTGGAGGATCTGGAGAGCCCCATTTGAGATGTACTAGAGGGACATTGTTCATGTCCATGTAGGCTCTCAACCTGTCTCCTTTCCCTAATGTGTGTCTAGGGGTGATTCACTGCTTCCTGGAAGTGCATATTTAGATTATTTAAGCATTAAGTAAATGCTCTGTATTTTCTAAACTTTGTATTTTGGCTCTTGTTTTTCCATTTGAATCAAGAAAATGATTGAAAGTTATTTTCAGTGGAAGCTATTCAACAGTTAGTTATGCTGTTGTAAACTTCATCAGTAGTAGCTATTCAGCAGTCAGTCCTACTGTTGTAAACTTCATCAGTAGTAGCTATTCAACAGTTAGTTATGCTGTTCTAAACTTCATCAGTAGTAGCTATTCAGCAGTTAATTATGCTGTTGTAAACTTCATCAGTAGTAGCTATTCAACAGTTAGTTATGCTGTTGTAAACTTCATCAGTAGTAGCTATTCAGCAGTCAGTCCTACTGTTGTAAACTTCATCAGTAGTAGCTATTCAACAGTCAGTCCTACTGTTGTACACTTCATCAGTAGTAGCTATTCAGCAGTCAGTCCTACTGTTGTACACTTCATCAGTAGTAGCTATTCAGCAGTCAGTCCTACTGTTGTACACTTCATCAGTAGTAGCTATTCAGCAGTCAGTCCTACTGTTGTACACTTCATCAGTAGTAGCTATTCAGCAGTCAGTTCTACTGTTGTACACTTCATCAGTAGTAGCTATTCAGCAGTCAGTCCTACTGTTGTACACTTCATCAGTAGTAGCTATTCAGCAGTCAGTCCTACTGTTGTACACTTCATCAGTAGTAGCTATTCAGTCCTACTGTTGTAAACTTCATCAGTAGTAGCTATTCAGTCCTACTGTTGTAAACTTCATCAGTAGTAGCTATTCAGCAGTCAGTTCTACTGTTGTACACTTCATCAGTAGTAGCTATTCAGTCCTACTGTTGTACACTTCATCAGTAGTAGCTATTCAGTCCTACTGTTGTACACTTCATCAGTAGTAGCTATTCAGTCCTACTGTTGTAAACTTCATCAGTAGTAGCTATTCAACAGTTAGTTATGCTGTTGTAAACTTCATCAGTAGTAGCTATTCAACAGTTAATTATGCTGTTGTAAACTTCATCAGTAGTAGCTATTCAGCAGTCAGTCCTACTGTTGTAAACTTCATCAGTAGTAGCTATTCAACAGTTAGTTCTACTGTTGTACACTTCATCAGTAGTAGCTATTCAGCAGTCAGTTCTACTGTTGTACACTTCATCAGTAGTAGCTATTCAGCAGTCAGTTCTACTGTTGTACACTTCATCAGTAGTAGCTATTCAGTAGTCAGTCCTACTGTTGTAAACTTCATCAGTAGTAGCTATTCAACAGTTAGTTATGCTGTTGTAAACTTCATCAGTAGTAGCTATTCAGCAGTCAGTCCTACTGTTGTAAACTTCATCAGTAGTAGCTATTCAACAGTTAGTTATGCTGTTGTAAACTTCATCAGTAGTAGCTATTCAGCAGTCAGTCCTACTGTTGTAAACTTCATCAGTAGTAGCTATTAGAAAGTTAGTTATGCTGTTGTAAACTTCATCAGTAGTAGCTATTCAGCAGTCAGTCCTACTGTTGTAAACTTCATCAGTAGTAGCTATTCAACAGTTAGTTATGCTGTTGTAAACTTCATCAGTAGTAGCTATTCAGTAGTCAGTCCTACTGTTGTAAACTTCATCAGTAGTAGCTATTCAGCAGTCAGTTCTACTGTTGTAAACTTCATCAGTAGTAGCTATTCAACAGTTAGTTATGCTGTTGTAAACTTCATCAGTAGTAGCTATTCAGCAGTCAGTCCTACTGTTGTAAGCTTCATCAGTAGTAGCTATTCAACAGTTAGTTATGCTGTTGTAAACTTCATCAGTAGTAGCTATTCAGCAGTCAGTCCTACTGTTGTAAACTTCATCAGTAGTAGCTATTAGAAAGTTAGTTATGCTGTTGTAAACTTCATCAGTAGTAGCTATTCAGTAGTCAGTTCTACTGTTGTAAACTTCATCAGTAGTAGCTATTCAGTAGTCAGTTCTACTGTTGTACACTTCATCAGTAGTAGCTATTCAACAGTTAATTATGCTGTTGTAAACTTCATCAGTAGTAGCTATTCAACAGTTAGTTATGCTGTTGTAAACTTCATCAGTAGTAGCTATTCAACAGTCAGTTCTACAGTTGTGAACTTTATCAGTAGTAGCTATTCAGCAGTCAGTTCTACTGTTGTACACTTCATCAGTAGTAGCTATTCAGTAGTCAGTCCTACTGTTGTAAACTTCATCAGTAGTAGCTATTCAACAGTCAGTCCTACTGTTGTACACTTCATCAGTAGTAGCTATTCAGCAGTCAGTCCTACTGTTGTAAACTTCATCAGTAGTAGCTATTCAGCAGTCAGTTCTACTGTTGTAAACTTCATCAGTAGTAGCTATTCAGTAGTCAGTTCTACTGTTGTAAACTTCATCAGTAGTAGCTATTAGAAAGTTAGTTATGCTGTTGTAAACTTCATCAGTAGTAGCTATTCAGCAGTCAGTTCTACTGTTGTACACTTCATCAGTAGTAGCTATTCAACAGTTAGTTATGCTGTTGTAAACTTCATCAGTAGTAGTTATTCAACAGTTAATTATGCTGTTGTAAACTTCATCAGTAGTAACTATTCAGCAGTCAGTCCTACTGTTGTACACTTCATCAGTAGTAGCTATTCAGCAGTCAGTTCTACTGTTGTGAACTTCATCAGTAGTAGCTATTCAGCAGTCAGTCCTACTGTTGTACACTTCATCAATAGTAGCTATTCAGCAGTCAGTCCTACTGTTGTACACTTCATCAGTAGTAGCTATTCAGCAGTCAGTTCTACTGTTGTACACTTCATCAGTAGTAGCTATTCAGTAGTCAGTCCTACTGTTGTAAACTTCATCAGTAGTAGCTATTCAGCAGTCAGTCCTACTGTTGTAAACTTAATCAGTAGTAGCTATTCAACAGTTAGTTATGCTGTTGTAAACTTCATCAGTAGTAGCTATTCAGTAGTCAGTCCTACTGTTGTAAACTTCATCAGTAGTAGCTATTCAGCAGTCAGTTCTACTGTTGTAAACTTCATCAGTAGTAGCTATTCAACAGTTAGTTATGCTGTTGTAAACTTCATCAGTAGTAGCTATTCAGCAGTCAGTCCTACTGTTGTAAACTTCATCAGTAGTAGCTATTAGAAAGTTAGTTATGCTGTTGTAAACTTCATCAGTAGTAGCTATTCAGCAGTCAGTCCTACTGTTGTAAACTTCATCGGTAGTAGCTATTCAACAGTTAGTTATGCTGTTGTAAACTTCATCAGTAGTAGCTATTCAGTAGTCAGTCCTACTGTTGTAAACTTCATCAGTAGTAGCTATTCAGCAGTCAGTTCTACTGTTGTAAACTTCATCAGTAGTAGCTATTAGAAAGTTAGTTATGCTGTTGTAAACTTCATCAGTAGTAGCTATTCAGCAGTCAGTCCTACTGTTGTAAACTTCATCGGTAGTAGCTATTCAACAGTTAGTTATGCTGTTGTAAACTTCATCAGTAGTAGCTATTCAGCAGTCAGTCCTACTGTTGTAAACTTCATCAGTAGTAGCTATTAGAAAGTTAGTTATGCTGTTGTAAACTTCATCAGTAGTAGCTATTCAGTAGTCAGTTCTACTGTTGTAAACTTCATCAGTAGTAGCTATTCAGTAGTCAGTCCTACTGTTGTAAACTTCATCAGTAGTAGCTATTAGAAAGTTAGTTATGCTGTTGTAAACTTCATCAGTAGTAGCTATTCAGCAGTCAGTTCTACTGTTGTACACTTCATCAGTAGTAGCTATTCAACAGTTAATTATGCTGTTGTAAACTTCATCAGTAGTAGCTATTCAACAGTTAGTTATGCTGTTGTAAACTTCATCAGTAGTAGCTATTCAACAGTCAGTTCTACAGTTGTGAACTTCATCAGTAGTAGCTATTCAGCAGTCAGTTCTACTGTTGTACACTTCATCAGTAGTAGCTATTCAGTAGTCAGTCCTACTGTTGTAAACTTCATCAGTAGTAGCTATTCAACAGTCAGTCCTACTGTTGTACACTTCATCAGTAGTAGCTATTCAGCAGTCAGTCCTACTGTTGTAAACTTCATCAGTAGTAGCTATTCAGCAGTCAGTTCTACTGTTGTAAACTTCATCAGTAGTAGCTATTAGAAAGTTAGTTATGCTGTTGTAAACTTCATCAGTAGTAGCTATTCAGCAGTCAGTTCTACTGTTGTACACTTCATCAGTAGTAGCTATTAGAAAGTTAGTTATGCTGTTGTAAACTTCATCAGTAGTAGCTATTCAGCAGTCAGTCCTACTGTTGTAAACTTCATCAGTAGTAGCTATTCAGCAGTCAGTTCTACTGTTGTAAACTTCATCAGTAGTAGCTATTCAGTAGTCAGTTCTACTGTTGTAAACTTCATCAGTAGTAGCTATTAGAAAGTTAGTTATGCTGTTGTAAACTTCATCAGTAGTAGCTATTCAGCAGTCAGTTCTACTGTTGTACACTTCATCAGTAGTAGCTATTCAACAGTTAGTTATGCTGTTGTAAACTTCATCAGTAGTAGTTATTCAACAGTTAATTATGCTGTTGTAAACTTCATCAGTAGTAACTATTCAGCAGTCAGTCCTACTGTTGTACACTTCATCAGTAGTAGCTATTCAGCAGTCAGTTCTACTGTTGTGAACTTCATCAGTAGTAGCTATTCAGCAGTCAGTCCTACTGTTGTACACTTCATCAATAGTAGCTATTCAGCAGTCAGTCCTACTGTTGTACACTTCATCAGTAGTAGCTATTCAGCAGTCAGTCCTACTGTTGTACACTTCATCAGTAGTAGCTATTCAGCAGTCAGTCCTACTGTTGTACAATTCATCAGTAGTAGCTATTCAGCAG
This sequence comes from Oncorhynchus gorbuscha, assembly GCF_021184085.1. Taxonomy (NCBI): domain Eukaryota; kingdom Metazoa; phylum Chordata; class Actinopteri; order Salmoniformes; family Salmonidae; genus Oncorhynchus; species Oncorhynchus gorbuscha. The sequence continues at coordinate 21,916,341 of NC_060195.1, forward strand.
TCAGTTCTACTGTTGTACACTTCATCAGTAGTAGCTATTCAGCAGTCAGTTCTACTGTTGTACAGTTCATCAGTAGTAGCTATTCAGCAGTCAGTTCTACTGTTGTACACTTCATCAGTAGTAGCTATTCAGCAGTCAGTCCTACTGTTGTACAATTCATCAGTAGTAGCTATTCAGCAGTCAGTTCTACTGTTGTACACTTCATCAGTAGTAGCTATTCAGCAGTCAGTCCTACTGTTGTAAACTTCATCGGTAGTAGCTATTCAACAGTTAGTTATGCTGTTGTAAACTTCATCAGTAGTAGCTATTCAGTAGTCAGTCCTACTGTTGTAAACTTCATCAGTAGTAGCTATTCAGCAGTCAGTTCTACTGTTGTAAACTTCATCGGTAGTAGCTATTCAACAGTTAGTTATGCTGTTGTAAACTTCATCAGTAGTAGCTATTCAGTAGTCAGTCCTACTGTTGTAAACTTCATCAGTAGTAGCTATTCAGCAGTCAGTTCTACTGTTGTAAACTTAATCAGTAGTAGCTATTCGAAAGTTAGTTATGCTGTTGTAAACTTCATCAGTAGTAGCTATTCAGCAGTCAGTCCTACTGTTGTAAACTTCATCAGTAGTAGCTATTCAGCAGTCAGTCCTACTGTTGTACACTTCATCAGTAGTAGCTATTCAGCAGTCAGTCCTACTGTTGTACACTTCATCAGTAGTAGCTATTCAGTCCTACTGTTGTAAACTTCATCAGTAGTAGCTATTCAGTCCTACTGTTGTAAACTTCATCAGTAGTAGCTATTCAGCAGTCAGTTCTACTGTTGTACACTTCATCAGTAGTAGCTATTCAACAGTTAGTTATGCTGTTGTAAACTTCATCAGTAGTAGCTATTCAACAGTTAATTATGCTGTTGTAAACTTCATCAGTAGTAGCTATTCAGCAGTCAGTCCTACTGTTGTAAACTTCATCAGTAGTAGCTATTCAACAGTTAGTTCTACTGTTGTACACTTCATCAGTAGTAGCTATTCAGCAGTCAGTTCTACTGTTGTACACTTCATCAGTAGTAGCTATTCAACAGTTAATTATGCTGTTGTAAACTTCATCAGTAGTAGCTATTCAACAGTTAGTTATGCTGTTGTAAACTTCATCAGTAGTAGCTATTCAACAGTCAGTTCTACAGTTGTGAACTTTATCAGTAGTAGCTATTCAGCAGTCAGTTCTACTGTTGTACACTTCATCAGTAGTAGCTATTCAGTAGTCAGTCCTACTGTTGTAAACTTCATCAGTAGTAGCTATTCAACAGTCAGTCCTACTGTTGTACACTTCATCAGTAGTAGCTATTCAGCAGTCAGTCCTACTGTTGTAAACTTCATCAGTAGTAGCTATTCAGCAGTCAGTTCTACTGTTGTAAACTTCATCAGTAGTAGCTATTCAGTAGTCAGTTCTACTGTTGTAAACTTCATCAGTAGTAGCTATTAGAAAGTTAGTTATGCTGTTGTAAACTTCATCAGTAGTAGCTATTCAGCAGTCAGTTCTACTGTTGTACACTTCATCAGTAGTAGCTATTCAACAGTTAGTTATGCTGTTGTAAACTTCATCAGTAGTAGTTATTCAACAGTTAATTATGCTGTTGTAAACTTCATCAGTAGTAACTATTCAGCAGTCAGTCCTACTGTTGTACACTTCATCAGTAGTAGCTATTCAGCAGTCAGTTCTACTGTTGTGAACTTCATCAGTAGTAGCTATTCAGCAGTCAGTCCTACTGTTGTACACTTCATCAATAGTAGCTATTCAGCAGTCAGTCCTACTGTTGTACACTTCATCAGTAGTAGCTATTCAGCAGTCAGTTCTACTGTTGTACACTTCATCAGTAGTAGCTATTCAGTAGTCAGTCCTACTGTTGTAAACTTCATCAGTAGTAGCTATTCAGCAGTCAGTCCTACTGTTGTAAACTTAATCGGTAGTAGCTATTCAACAGTTAGTTATGCTGTTGTAAACTTCATCAGTAGTAGCTATTCAGTAGTCAGTCCTACTGTTGTAAACTTCATCAGTAGTAGCTATTCAGCAGTCAGTTCTACTGTTGTAAACTTCATCGGTAGTAGCTATTCAACAGTTAGTTATGCTGTTGTAAACTTCATCAGTAGTAGCTATTCAGTAGTCAGTCCTACTGTTGTAAACTTCATCAGTAGTAGCTATTCAGCAGTCAGTTCTACTGTTGTAAACTTCATCAGTAGTAGCTATTCAACAGTTAGTTATGCTGTTGTAAACTTCATCAGTAGTAGCTATTCAGTAGTCAGTCCTACTGTTGTAAACTTCATCAGTAGTAGCTATTCAGCAGTCAGTTCTACTGTTGTAAACTTAATCAGTAGTAGCTATTAGAAAGTTAGTTATGCTGTTGTAAACTTCATCAGTAGTAGCTATTCAGCAGTCAGTCCTACTGTTGTAAACTTCATCAGTAGTAGCTATTCAGCAGTCAGTCCTACTGTTGTACACTTCATCAGTAGTAGCTATTCAGCAGTCAGTCCTACTGTTGTACACTTCATCAGTAGTAGCTATTCAGTCCTACTGTTGTAAACTTCATCAGTAGTAGCTATTCAGTCCTACTGTTGTAAACTTCATCAGTAGTAGCTATTCAGCAGTCAGTTCTACTGTTGTACACTTCATCAGTAGTAGCTATTCAACAGTTAGTTATGCTGTTGTAAACTTCATCAGTAGTAGCTATTCAACAGTTAATTATGCTGTTGTAAACTTCATCAGTAGTAGCTATTCAGCAGTCAGTCCTACTGTTGTAAACTTCATCAGTAGTAGCTATTCAACAGTTAGTTATGCTGTTGTAAACTTCATCAGTAGTAGCTATTCAGCAGTCAGTTCTACTGTTGTACACTTCATCAGTAGTAGCTATTCAACAGTTAATTATGCTGTTGTAAACTTCATCAGTAGTAGCTATTCAACAGTTAGTTATGCTGTTGTAAACTTCATCAGTAGTAGCTATTCAACAGTCAGTTCTACAGTTGTGAACTTCATCAGTAGTAGCTATTCAGCAGTCAGTTCTACTGTTGTACACTTCATCAGTAGTAGCTATTCAGTAGTCAGTCCTACTGTTGTAAACTTCATCAGTAGTAGCTATTCAACAGTCAGTCCTACTGTTGTACACTTCATCAGTAGTAGCTATTCAGCAGTCAGTCCTACTGTTGTAAACTTCATCAGTAGTAGCTATTCAGCAGTCAGTTCTACTGTTGTAAACTTCATCAGTAGTAGCTATTCAGTAGTCAGTTCTACTGTTGTAAACTTCATCAGTAGTAGCTATTAGAAAGTTAGTTATGCTGTTGTAAACTTCATCAGTAGTAGCTATTCAGCAGTCAGTTCTACTGTTGTACACTTCATCAGTAGTAGCTATTCAACAGTTAGTTATGCTGTTGTAAACTTCATCAGTAGTAGTTATTCAACAGTTAATTATGCTGTTGTAAACTTCATCAGTAGTAGCTATTCAGCAGTCAGTCCTACTGTTGTACACTTCATCAGTAGTAGCTATTCAGCAGTCAGTTCTACTGTTGTACACTTCATCAGTAGTAGCTATTCAGCAGTCAGTCACTGTTGTACCTTCATCAATAGTAGCTATTCAGCAGTCAGTCTACTGTTGTACACTTCATCAGTAGTAGCTATTCAGCAGTCAGTTCTACTGTTGTACACTTCATCAGTAGTAGCTATTCAGTAGTCAGTCCTACTGTTGTAAACTTCATCAGTAGTAGCTATTCAGCAGTCAGTCCTACTGTTGTAAACTTAATCGGTAGTAGCTATTCAACAGTTAGTTATGCTGTTGTAAACTTCATCAGTAGTAGCTATTCAGTAGTCAGTCCTACTGTTGTAAACTTCATCAGTAGTAGCTATTCAGCAGTCAGTTCTACTGTTGTAAACTTCATCGGTAGTAGCTATTCAACAGTTAGTTATGCTGTTGTAAACTTCATCAGTAGTAGCTATTCAGCAGTCAGTCCTACTGTTGTAAACTTCATCAGTAGTAGCTATTCAAAGTTAGTTATGCTGTTGTAAACTTCATCAGTAGTAGCTATTCAGCAGTCAGTCCTACTGTTGTAAACTTCATCAGTAGTAGCTATTCAACAGTTAGTTATGCTGTTGTAAACTTCATCAGTAGTAGCTATTCAGTAGTCAGTCCTACTGTTGTAAACTTCATCAGTAGTAGCTATTCAGCAGTCAGTTCTACTGTTGTAAACTTCATCAGTAGTAGCTATTAGAAAGTTAGTTATGCTGTTGTAAACTTCATCAGTAGTAGCTATTCAGCAGTCAGTCCTACTGTTGTAAACTTCATCAGTAGTAGCTATTCAACAGTTAGTTATGCTGTTGTAAACTTCATCAGTAGTAGCTATTCAGCAGTCAGTCCTACTGTTGTAAACTTCATCAGTAGTAGCTATTAGAAAGTTAGTTATGCTGTTGTAAACTTCATCAGTAGTAGCTATTCAGTAGTCAGTTCTACTGTTGTAAACTTCATCAGTAGTAGCTATTCAGTAGTCAGTCCTACTGTTGTAAACTTCATCAGTAGTAGCTATTAGAAAGTTAGTTATGCTGTTGTAAACTTCATCAGTAGTAGCTATTCAGCAGTCAGTTCTACTGTTGTACACTTCATCAGTAGTAGCTATTCAACAGTTAATTATGCTGTTGTAAACTTCATCAGTAGTAGCTATTCAACAGTTAGTTATGCTGTTGTAAACTTCATCAGTAGTAGCTATTCAGCAGTCAGTTCTACTGTTGTAAACTTCATCAGTAGTAGCTATTCAGCAGTCAGTTCTACTGTTGTACACTTCATCAGTAGTAGCTATTCAGTAGTCAGTCCTACTGTTGTAAACTGTTGTAAACTTCATCAGTAGTAGCTATTCAGCAGTCAGTCCTACTGTTGTACACTTCATCAGTAGTAGCTATTCAGCAGTCAGTCCTACTGTTGTAAACTTCATCAGTAGTAGCTATTCAGCTTCTTCTTCATCAGTAGTAGCTATTCAGTAGTCAGTTCTACTGTTGTAAACTTCATCAGTAGTAGCTATTAGAAGTTAGTTATGCTGTTGTAAACTTCATCAGTAGTAGCTATTCAGCAGTCAGTTCTACTGTTGTACACTTCATCAGTAGTAGCTATTCAGAAAGTTAGTTATACTGTTGTAAACTTCATCAGTAGTAGCTATTCAGCAGTCAGTCCTACTGTTGTAAACTTCATCAGTAGTAGCTATTCAGCAGTCAGTTCTACTGTTGTAAACTTCATCAGTAGTAGCTATTCAGTAGTCAGTTCTACTGTTGTAAACTTCATCAGTAGTAGCTATTAGAAAGTTAGTTATGCTGTTGTAAACTTCATCAGTAGTAGCTATTCAGCAGTCAGTTCTACTGTTGTACACTTCATCAGTAGTAGCTATTCAACAGTTAGTTATGCTGTTGTAAACTTCATCAGTAGTAGTATTCAACAGTTAATTATGCTGTTGTAAACTTCATCAGTAGTAGCTATTCAGCAGTCAGTCCTACTGTTGTAAACTTCATCAGTAGTAGCTACTTTGTACACTTCATCAGTAGTAGCTATTCAGCAGTCAGTTCTACTGTTGTAAACTTCATCAGTAGTAGCTATTCAGCAGTCAGTCCTACTGTTGTACACTTCATCACTAGCTATTCAGTCAGTCCTACTTTGTACATCATCAGTAGTAGCTATTCAGCAGTCAGTCCTACTGTTGTACACTTCATCAGTAGTAGCTATTCAGCAGTCAGTCCTACTGTTGTACACTTCATCAGTAGTAGCTATTCAGCAGTCAGTTCTACTGTTAGCTATTCAGCAGTCAGTTCTATCAGTAGTAGCTATTCAGCAGTCAGTTCTACTGTTGTACACTTCATCAGTAGTAGCTATTCAGCAGTCAGTCCTACTGTTGTAAACTTCATCAGTAGTAGCTATTCAGCAGTCAGTTCTCACTGTTGTACACTTCATCAGTAGTAGCTATTCAGCAGTCAGTCCTACTGTTGTAAACTTCATCAGTAGTAGCTATTCAGCAGTCAGTTCTACTGTTGTAAACTTCATCAGTAGTAGCTATTCAGCAGTCAGTCCTACTGTTGTAAACTTCATCAGTAGTAGCTATTCAACAGTTAGTTATGCTGTTGTAAACTTCATCAGTAGTAGCTATTCAGCAGTCAGTCTTCATCACTGTTGTAAACTTCATCAGTAGTAGCTATTCAGCAGTCAGTTCTACTGTTGTAAACTTCATCAGTAGTAGCTATTCAGCAGTCAGTCACTGTTGTAAAGTAGTAGTTGTTGTAAACTTCATCAGTAGTAGCTATTCAGCAGTCAGTCCTACTGTTGTAAACTTCATCAGTAGTAGCTATTCAGCAGTCAGTCCTTACACTTCATCAGTAGTAAACTTCATCAGTAGTAGCAGTCAGTTACTGTTGTAAACTTCATCAGTAGTAGCTATTCAGCAGTCAGTCCTACTGTTGTAAACTTCATCAGTAGTAGCTATTCAGCAGTCAGTTCTACTGTTGTACACTTCATCAGTAGTAGCTATTCAGCAGTCAGTACTGTTGTATTCATCAGTAGTAGCTATTCAACAGTCAGTTAGTTACTGTTGTAAACTTCATCAGTAGTAGCTATTCAGCAGTCAGTCCTACTGTTGTAAACTTCATCAGCAGTCAGTCAGTTCTACTGTTGTACACTTCATCAGTAGTAGCTATTCAGTTAGTTATACTGTTGTAAACTTCATCAGTAGTAGCTATTCAACAGTTAATTATGCTGTTGTAAACTTCATCAGTAGTAGCTATTCAGCAGTCAGTCCTACTGTTGTAAACTTCATCAGTAGTAGCTATTCAACATCAGTAGTAGCTATTCAGTTCTACTGTTGTAAACTTCATCAGTAGTAGCTATTCAGCAGTCAGTTGTACACTACTGTTGTAGTTATACTGTTGTACTTCATCAGTAGTAGCTATTCAGCAGTCAGTTCTACTGTTGTAAACTTCATCAGTAGTAGTAGCTATTCAACAGTTAGTTATGCTGTTGTAAACTTCATCAGTAGTAGCTATTCAGCAGTCAGTCCTACTGTTGTAAACTTCATCAGTAGTAGCTATTCAGCAGTCAGTTCTACTGTTGTACACTTCATCAGTAGTAGCTATTCAGCAGTCAGTCCTACTGTTGTACACTTCATCAGTAGTAGCTATTCAGCAGTCAGTCCTACTGTTGTAGTCAGTAGTAGCTATTCAGTAGTCAGTCCTACTGTTGTAAACTTCATCAGTAGTAGCTATTCAGTAGTAGCTATTCAGTTAGTTATGCTACTGTAAACTTCATCAGTGCTATTCAGCACTTCATCAGTAGTAGTAGCTATTCAACAGTTAGTTATGCTGTTGTAAACTTCATCAGTAGTAGCTATTCAACAGTTAGTTATGCTGTTGTAAACTTCATCAGTAGTAGCTATTCAGCAGTCAGTCCTACTGTTGTAAACTTCATCAGTAGTAGCTATTCAGCAGTCAGTTCTACTGTTGTAAACTTCATCAGTAGTAGCTATTCAACAGTTAGTTATGCTGTTGTAAACTTCATCAGTAGTAGCTATTCAGCAGTCAGTTATACTGTTGTAAACTTCATCAGTAGTAGCTATTCAGCAGTCAGTTCTACTGTTGTAAACTTCATCAGTAGTAGCTATTCAGCAGTCAGTTCTACTGTTGTAAACTTCATCAGTAGTAGCTATTCAGACTGTTGTAGTTAGTTTCATGCTGTTGTAAACTTCATCAGTAGTAGCTATTCAGCAGTCAGTTCTACTGTTGTAAACTTCATCAGTAGTAGCTATTCAACAGTTAGTTATGCTGTTGTAAACTTCATCAGTAGTAGCTATTCAGCAGTCAGTTATGTTGTACACTTCATCAGTTGTAGTTCTATCTGTTGTAAACTTCATCAGTAGTAGCTATTCAGCAGTCAGTTCTACTGTTGTAAACTTCATCAGTAGTAGCTATTCAGTCAGTTCTACTGTTGTACACTTCATCAGTAGTAGCTATTCAGCAGTCAGTCCTACTGTTGTAAACTTCATCAGTAGTAGCTATTCAGCAGTTAGTTATACTGTTGTAAACTTCATCAGTAGTAGCTATTCAGCAGTCAGTTGTACACTATCTGTTGTACACTTCATCAGTAGTAGCTATTCAGCAGTCAGTCCTACTGTTGTAAACTTCATCAGTAGTAGCTATTCAGCAGTCAGTTATACTGTTGTAAACTTCATCAGTAGTAGCTATTCAGCAGTCAGTCCTACTGTTGTACACTTCATCAGTAGTAGCTATTCAGCAGTCAGTTCTACTGTTGTACACTGTAAGCACTTCATCAGTAGTAGCTATTCAGCAGTCAGTTCTACTGTTGTAAACTTCATCAGTAGTAGCTATTCAGCAGTCAGTCCTACTGTTGTAAACTTCATCAGTAGTAGCTATTCAGCAGTTAGTTATGCTGTTGTAAACTTCATCAGTAGTAGTAGCTATTCTACTGTTGTACACTTCATCAGTCAGTCAGTTAGTTATGCTGTTGTAAACTTCATCAGTAGTAGCTATTCAACAGTTAATTATGTTGTTGTAGTAGCTAAGCAGTCTTCATCAGTAGTAGCTATTCAGCAGTCAGTTATACTGTTGTAAACTTCATCAGTAGTAGCTATTCAGCAGTCAGTTGTAAACTTCATCAGTAGTAGCTATTCAGTTGTAAACTTCATCAGTAGTAGCTATTCAGCAGTCAGTCCTACTGTTGTAAACTTCATCAGTAGTAGCTATTCATCAGTAGTAGCTATTCAGTAGCTATTCAGCAGTCAGTTCTACTGTTGTAAACTTCATCTGTTGTAGTCCTACTGTTGTAAACTTCATCAGTAGTAGCTATTCAGCAGTCAGTTGTAAACTACTGTTGTAAACTTCATCAGTAGTAGCTATTCAGCAGTCAGTTCTACTGTTGTAAACTTCATCAGTAGTAGCTATTCAGCAGTCAGTTACTGTTGTAAACTTCATCAGTAGTAGCTATTCAACAGTCAGTTATACTGTTGTAACTTCATCAGTAGTAGCTATTCAGCAGTCAGTCCTACTGTTGTAAACTTCATCAGTAGTAGCTATTCAGCAGTCAGTTCTACTGTTGTAAACTTCATCAGTAGTAGCTATTCAGCAGTCAGTTCTACTGTTGTAAACTTCATCAGTAGTAGCTATTCAGCAGTCAGTTCTACTGTTGTAAACTTCATCAGTAGTAGCTATTCAGCAGTCAGTCCTACTGTTGTAAACTTCATCAGTAGTAGCTATTAGAAAGTTAGTTATGCTGTTGTAAACTTCATCAGTAGTAGCTATTCAGCAGTCAGTTCTACTGTTGTACACTTCATCAGTAGTAGCTATTCAACAGTTAGTTATGCTGTTGTAAACTTCATCAGTAGTAGTTATTCAACAGTTACTGTTATGCTGTTGTAAACTTCATCAGTAGTAGCTATTCAGCAGTCAGTCCTACTGTTGTACACTTCATCAGTAGTAGCTATTCAGCAGTCAGTTCTACTGTTGTAAACTTCATCAGTAGTAGCTATTCAGTTAGTTATGCTGTTGTAAACTTCATCAGTAGTAGCTATTCAGCAGTCAGTTATACTGTTGTAAACTTCATCAGTAGTAGCTATTCAGCAGTCAGTCCTAGTTGTACACTTCATCAGTAGTAGCTATTCAGCAGTCAGTAAACTTCATCAGTAGTAGCTATTCAGCAGTCAGTCCTACTGTTGTACACTTCATCAGTAGTAGCTATTCAGCAGTCAGTTATACTGTTGTAAACTTCATCAGTAGTAGCTATTCAGCAGTCAGTTCTACTGTTGTACACTTCATCAGTAGTAGCTATTCAGCAGTCAGTTATACTGTTGTAAACTTCATCAGTAGTAGCTATTCAATCAGTCAGTTATACTGTTGTAAACTTCATCAGTAGTAGCTATTCAGCAGTCAGTCCTACTGTTGTAAACTTCATCAGTAGTAGCTATTCAACAGTCAGTTACTGTTGTAAACTTCATCAGTAGTAGCTATTCAGCAGTCAGTCCTACTGTTGTAAACTTCATCAGTAGTAGCTATTCAGTTAGTTATGCTGTTGTAAACTTCATCAGTAGTAGTTATTCAGTAGTAACTATTCAGCAGTCAGTCCTACTGTTGTACACTTCATCAGTAGTAGCTATTCAGCAGTCAGTTCTACTGTTGTACACTTCATCAGTAGTAGCTATTCAACAGTTAGTTATGCTGTTGTAAACTTCATCAGTAGTAGCTATTCAGCAGTCAGTCCTACTGTTGTACACTTCATCAGTAGTAGCTATTCAACAGTCAGTCCTACTGTTGTACACTTCATCAGTAGTAGCTATTCAGCAGTCAGTTCTACTGTTGTACACTTCATCAGTAGTAGCTATTCAGCAGTCAGTTCTACTGTTGTACACTTCATCAGTAGTAGCTATTCAGCATCAGTTCTAGTTGTACTTCATCAGTAGTAGCTATTCAGCAGTCAGTTCTACTGTTGTACACTTCATCAGTAGTAGCTATTCAACAGTTAGTTACTGTTGTAAACTTCATCAGTAGTAGCTATTCAGCAGTCAGTTACTACTGTTGTACACTTCATCAGTAGTAGCTATTCAACAGTTAATTATGCTGTTGTAAACTTCATCAGTAGTAGCTATTCAACAGTTAATTATGTGTTGTAAACTTCATCAGTAGTAGCTATTCAGCAGTCAGTCCTACTGTTGTACACTTCATCAGTAGTAGCTATTCAACAGTAGTAGTTAGTGCTGTTGTAAACTTCATCAGTAGTAGCTATTCAGCAGTCAGTCCTACTGTTGTACACTTCATCAGTAGTAGCTATTCAGCAGTCAGTTATACTGTTGTAAACTTCATCAGTAGTAGTTATTCAACAGTTAGTTATGCTGTTGTAAACTTCATCAGTAGTAGCTATTCAGCAGTCAGTCCTACTGTTGTACACTTCATCAGTAGTAGCTATTCAGTAGTCAGTCCTACTGTTGTAAACTTCATCAGTAGTAGCTATTAGAAAGTTAGTTATGCTGTTGTAAACTTCATCAGTAGTAGCTATTCAGCAGTCAGTCCTACTGTTGTAAACTTCATCAGTAGTAGCTATTATACAGTTAGTTATGCTGTTGTAAACTTCATCAGTAGTAGCTATTCAGCAGTCAGTCCTACTGTTGTACACTTCATCAGTAGTAGCTATTCAGCAGTCAGTTCTACTGTTGTACACTTCATCAGTAGTAGCTATTCAGCAGTCAGTTCTACTGTTGTACACTTCATCAGTAGTAGCTATTCAGCAGTCAGTTATACTGTTGTAAACTTCATCAGTAGTAGCTATTCAGCAGTCAGTTATGCTGTTGTAAACTTCATCAGTAGTAGCTATTCAGCAGTCAGTTCTACTGTTGTAAACTTCATCAGTAGTAGCTATTCAGCAGTCAGTTCTACTGTTGTAACTTCATCAGTAGTAGCTATTCAGCAGTCAGTTATACTGTTGTAAACTTCATCAGTAGTAGCTATTCAGCAGTCAGTTAGTACTGTTGTAAACTTCATCAGTAGTAGCTATTCAGCAGTCAGTTCTACTGTTGTACACTTCATCAGTAGTAGCTATTCAACAGTTAGTTATGCTGTTGTAAACTTCCTCAGTAGTAGTTATTCAACAGTTAATTATGCTGTTGTACACTTCATCAGTAGTAGTTATTCAACAGTTAATTATGCTGTTGTACACTTCATCAGTAGTAGCTATTCAACAGTCAGTCCTACTGTTGTACACTTCATCAGTAGTAGCTATTCAGCAGTCAGTTCTACTGTTGTAAACTTCATCAGTAGTAGCTATTCAGCAGTCAGTTCTACTGTTGTAAACTTCATCAGTAGTAGCTATTCAGTAGTCAGTCCTACTGTTGTAAACTTCATCAGTAGTAGCTATTAGAAAGTTAGTTATGCTGTTGTAAACTTCATCAGTAGTAGCTATTCAGCAGTCAGTTCTACTGTTGTACACTTCATCAGTAGTAGCTATTCAACAGTTAGTTATGCTGTTGTAAACTTCATCAGTAGTAGCTATTCAACAGTTAGTTATGCTGTTGTAAACTTCATCAGTAGTAGCTATTCAGCAGTCAGTCCTACTGTTGTACACTTCATCAGTAGTAGCTATTCAACAGTCAGTCCTACTGTTGTACACTTCATCAGTAGTAGCTATTCAGCAGTCAGTTCTACTGTTGTAAACTTCATCAGTAGTAGCTATTCAACAGTTAGTTATGCTGTTGTAAACTTCATCAGTAGTAGCTATTCAGCAGTCAGTTCTACTGTTGTACACTTCATCAGTAGTAGCTATTCAGCAGTCAGTTCTACTGTTGTAAACTTCATCAGTAGTAGCTATTCAGCAGTCAGTTCTACTGTTGTAAACTTCATCAGTAGTAGCTATTCAGCAGTCAGTCCTACTGTTGTACACTTCATCAGTAGTAGCTATTCAGCAGTCAGTTCCTACTGTTGTACACTTCATCAGTAGTAGCTATTCAGCAGTCAGTTCTACTGTTGTAAACTTCATCAGTAGTAGCTATTCAGAAGTCAGTTATACTGTTGTAAAGTAGCTATTAGAAAGTTAGTTATGCATCATCAGTAGTAGCTATTCAGCAGTCAGTCCTACTGTTGTAAACTTCATCAGTAGTAGCTATTCAACAGTTAGTTATGCTGTTGTAAACTTCATCAGTAGTAGCTATTCAACAGTTAGTTATGCTGTTGTAAACTTCATCAGTAGTAGCTATTCAACAGTTAGTTATGCTGTTGTAAACTTCATCAGTAGTAGCTATTCAGCAGTCAGTTATACTGTTGTACACTTCATCAGTAGTAGCTATTCAGCAGTCAGTTCTACTGTTGTAACTTCATCAGTAGTAGCTATTCAGCAGTCAGTCCTACTGTTGTACTTCATCAGTAGTAGCTATTCAGCAGTCAGTTCCAGTAGTGTTGTACACTTCATCAGTAGTAGCTATTCAGCAGTCAGTCCTACTGTTGTACACTTCATCAGTAGTAGCTATTCAGCAGTCAGTTCTACTGTTGTAAACTTCATCAGTAGTAGCTATTCAGCAGTCAGTCCTACTGTTGTACACTTCATCAGTAGTAGCTATTCAACAGTCAGTCCTACTGTTGTAAACTTCATCAGTAGTAGCTATTCAGCAGTCAGTTCTACTGTTGTACACTTCATCAGTAGTAGCTATTCAGCAGTCAGTCCTACTGTTGTAAACTTCATCAGTAGTAGCTATTCAACAGTTAGTTATGCTGTTGTAAACTTCATCAGTAGTAGCTATTCAGCAGTCAGTCCTACTGTTGTAAACTTCATCAGTAGTAGCTATTCAACAGTTAGTTATGCTGTTGTAAACTTCATCAGTAGTAGCTATTCAACAGTCAGTCCTACTGTTGTAAACTTCATCAGTAGTAGCTATTCAGCATTCAGTCCTACTGTTGTACACTTCATCAGTAGTAGCTATTCAGCAGTCAGTTATGTCACTTCATCAGTAGTAGCTATTCAACAGTCAGTCCTACTGTTGTACACTTCATCAGTAGTAGCTATTCAGCAGTCAGTCCTACTGTTGTACACTTCATCAGTAGTAGCTATTCAGCAGTCAGTTCCTACTGTTGTACACTTCATCAGTAGTAGCTATTCAGCAGTCAGTTCTACTGTTGTACACTTCATCAGTAGTAGCTATTCAGCAGTCAGTTCTACTGTTGTAAACTTCATCAGTTGTAGCTATTCAGCAGTCAGTTCTACTGTTGTAAACTTCATCAGTAGTAGCTATTCAGCAGTCAGTCCTACTGTTGTACACTTCATCAGTAGTAGCTATTCAGCAGTCAGTTCTACTGTTGTACACTTCATCAGTAGTAGCTATTCAGCAGTCAGTCCTACTGTTGTACACTTCATCAGTAGTAGCTATTCAGCAGTCAGTCCTACTGTTGTACACTTCATCAGTAGTAGCTATTCAGCAGTCAGTTCTACTGTTGTACACTTCATCAGTAGTAGCTATTCAGCAGTCAGTCCTACTGTTGTAAACTTCATCAGTAGTAGCTATTCAACAGTTAGTTATGCTGTTGTAAACTTCATCAGTAGTAGCTATTCAGCAGTCAGTCCTACTGTTGTACACTTCATCAGTAGTAGCTATTCAGTAGTCAGTCCTACTGTTGTAAACTTCATCAGTAGTAGCTATTCAGTAGTCAGTCCTACTGTTGTAAACTTCATCAGTAGTAGCTATTCAGCAGTCAGTCCTACTGTTGTAAACTTCATCAGTAGTAGCTATTCAGCAGTCAGTCCTACTGTTGTAAACTTCATCAGTAGTAGCTATTCAGCAGTCAGTCCTACTGTTGTAAACTTCATCAGTAGTAGCTATTCAGCAGTCAGTTGTACTACTGTTGTAAACTTCATCAGTAGTAGCTATTCAACAGTTAGTTATGCTGTTGTAAACTTCATCAGTAGTAGCTATTCAGCAGTCAGTCCTACTGTTGTACACTTCATCAGTAGTAGCTATTCAGCAGTCAGTTCTACTGTTGTACACTTCATCAGTAGTAGCTATTCAGCAGTCAGTTCTACTGTTGTACACTTCATCAGTAGTAGCTATTCAGTTCTAGTTCATCAGTAGTAGCTATTCAGCAGTCAGTCCTACTGTTGTACACTTCATCAGTAGTAGCTATTCAACAGTCAGTCCTACTGTTGTAAACTTCATCAGTAGTAGCTATTCAGCAGTCAGTTCTACTGTTGTACACTTCATCAGTAGTAGTTATTCAACAGTTAATTATGCTGTTGTAAACTTCATCAGTAGTAGTTATTCAACAGTTAGTTATGCTGTTGTAAACTTCATCAGTAGTAGCTATTCAGCAGTCAGTTCTACTGTTGTACACTTCATCAGTAGTAGTTATTCAACAGTTAATTATGCTGTTGTAAACTTCATCAGTAGTAGCTATTCAACAGTCAGTCCTACTGTTGTACACTTCATCAGTAGTAGCTATTCAGCAGTCAGTCCTACAGTTGTGAACTTCATCAGTAGTAGCTATTCAACAGTCAGTCCTACTGTTGTACACTTCATCAGTAGTAGCTATTCAGCAGTCAGTTCTACTGTTGTACACTTCATCAGTAGTAGCTATTCAGTAGTCAGTCCTACTGTTGTAAACTTCATCAGTAGTAGCTATTCAGCAGTCAGTCCTACTGTTGTAAACTTCATCGGTAGTAGCTATTCAACAGTTAGTTATGCTGTTGTAAACTTCATCAGTAGTAGCTATTCAGTAGTCAGTCCTACTGTTGTAAACTTCATCAGTAGTAGCTATTCAGCAGTCAGTCCTACTGTTGTACACTTCATCAGTAGTAGCTATTCAGCAGTCAGTCCTATTGTTGTACACTTCATCAGTAGTAGCTATTCAGCAGTCAGTCCTACTGTTGTACACTTCATCAGTAGTAGCTATTCAGTAGTCAGTCCTACTGTTGTACACTTCATCAGTAGTAGCTATTCAGCAGTCAGTCCTACTGTTGTAAACTTCATCAGTAGTAGCTATTCAACAGTTAGTTATGCTGTTGTAAACTTCATCAGAAGTAGCTATTCAGCAGTCAGTCCTACTGTTGTACACTTCATCAGTAGTAGCTATTCAGCAGTCAGTTCTACTGTTGTAAACTTCATCAGTAGTAGCTATTCAGCAGTCAGTTCTACTGTTGTAAACTTCATCAGTAGTAGCTATTCAGTAGTCAGTCCTACTGTTGTAAACTTCATCAGTAGTAGCTATTCAGCAGTCAGTTCTACTGTTGTACACTTCATCAGTAGTAGTTATTCAACAGTTAATTATGCTGTTGTAAACTTCATCAGTAGTAGTTATTCAACAGTTAGTTATGCTGTTGTAAACTTCATCAGTAGTAGCTATTCAGCAGTCAGTCCTACTGTTGTACACTTCATCAGTAGTAGCTATTCAGTAGTCAGTCCTACTGTTGTAAACTTCATCAGTAGTAGCTATTAGAAAGTTAGTTATGCTGTTGTAAACTTCATCAGTAGTAGCTATTCAGCAGTCAGTCCTACTGTTGTAAACTTCATCAGTAGTAGCTATTCAACAGTTAGTTATGCTGTTGTAAACTTCATCAGTAGTAGCTATTCAGCAGTCAGTCCTACTGTTGTACACTTCATCAGTAGTAGCTATTCAGTCAACTGTTGTACTTCATCAGTAGTAGCTATTCAGCAGTCAGTTCTACTGTTGTAAACAGTAGTAGCTATCAGTAGTCAGTTCTACTGTTGTACACTTCATCAGTAGTAGCTATTCAGCAGTCAGTTATACTGTTGTAAACTTCATCAGTAGTAGCTATTCAGCAGTCAGTTATACTGTTGTAAACTTCATCAGTAGTAGCTATTCAGCAGTCAGTTACTGTTGTAAACTTCATCAGTAGTAGCTATTCAGCAGTCAGTTATACTGTTGTAAACTTCATCAGTAGTAGCTATTCAGCAGTCAGTTACTGTTGTAAACTTCATCAGTAGTAGCTATTCAACAGTTAGTTATGCTGTTGTAAACTTCATCAGTAGTAGCTATTCAGCAGTCAGTTATACTGTTGTAAACTTCATCAGTAGTAGCTATTCAGCAGTCAGTTCTACTGTTGTAAACTTCATCAGTAGTAGCTATTCAGCAGTCAGTTCTACTGTTGTACACTTCATCAGTAGTAGCTATTCAGCAGTCAGTTAGCTACTGTTGTAAACTTCATCAGTAGTAGCTATTCAGCAGTCAGTTATACTGTTGTAAACTTCATCAGTAGTAGCTATTAGTAGCTATTCAGTTAGTTAGTTGTAAACTTCATCAGTAGTAGCTATTCAGCTGTTGTAAACTTCATCAGTAGTAGCTATTCATTCTACTGTTGTACAGTAGTAGCTATTCATGCTGTTGTAAACTTCATCAGTAGTAGCTATTCAGAGTCAGTTCTACTGTTGTAAACTTCATCAGTAGTAGCTATTCAACAGTCAGTTATACTGTTGTAAACTTCATCAGTAGTAGCTATTCAGCAGTCAGTCCTACTGTTGTAAACTTCATCAGTAGTAGCTATTCAACTTCATCATCAGTAGTAGCTATTCAGCAGTCAGTTCTACTGTTGTACACTTCATCAGTAGTAGCTATTCAACAGTCAGTTATACTGTTGTACACTTCATCAGTAGTAGCTATTCAACAGTCAGTCTACTGTTGTAAACTTCATCAGTAGTAGCTATTCAAGTCAGTTAGTTAGTTGTAAACTTCATCAGTAGTAGCTATTCAGTCAGTCCTACTGTTGTAATCTTCATCAGTAGTAGCTATTCAGCAGTCAGTTCTACTGTTGTAAACTTCATCAGTAGTAGCTATTCAGCAGTCAGTCCTACTGTTGTAAACTTCATCAGTAGTAGCTATTAGAAAGTTAGTTTCATCAGCTGTTGTAAACTTCATCAGTAGTAGCTATTCAGCAGTCAGTTACTGTTGTAAACTTCATCAGTAGTAGCTATTCAACAGTTAGTTATGCTGTTGTAAACTTCATCAGTAGTAGCTATTCAGCAGTCAGTCCTACTGTTGTAAACTTCATCAGTAGTAGTCCTATTCACTTCATCAGTCAGCTATTCAGCAGTCTACTGTTGTACACTTCATCAGTAGTAGCTATTCAGCAGTCAGTCCTACTGTTGTACACTTCATCAGTAGTAGCTATTCAACAGTCAGTTATACTGTTGTACACTTCATCAGTAGTAGCTATTCAGCAGTCAGTCCTACTGTTGTAAACTTCATCAGTAGTAGCTATTCAGCAGTCAGTCCTACTGTTGTACACTTCATCAGTAGTAGCTATTCAGCAGTCAGTCCTACTGTTGTACACTTCATCAGTAGTAGCTATTCAGCAGTCAGTTCTACTGTTGTAAACTTCATCAGTTGTAGCTATTCAGCAGTCAGTTCTACTGTTGTAAACTTCATCAGTAGTAGCTATTCAGCAGTCAGTTCTACTGTTGTAAACTTCATCAGTAGTAGCTATTCAGCAGTCAGTCCTACTGTTGTACACTTCATCAGTAGTAGCTATTCAACAGTCAGTCCTACTGTTGTACACTTCATCAGTAGTAGCTATTCAGCAGTCAGTTCTACTGTTGTACACTTCATCAGTAGTAGCTATTCAGCAGTCAGTTCTACTGTTGTACACTTCATCAGTAGTAGCTATTCAGTCCTACTGTTGTAAACTTCATCAGTAGTAGCTATTCAACAGTTAGTTATGCTGTTGTAAACTTCATCAGTAGTAGCTATTCAGCAGTCAGTCCTACTGTTGTACACTTCATCAGTAGTAGCTATTCAACAGTTAGTTATGCTGTTGTAAACTTCATCAGTAGTAGCTATTCAACAGTTAGTTATGCTGTTGTAAACTTCATCAGTAGTAGCTATTCAGCAGTCAGTCCTACTGTTGTAAACTTCATCAGTAGTAGCTATTCAGCAGTCAGTACTGTTGCTATTCAGTAGTAGCTATTCAGTCAGTCTACTGTTGTACACTTCATCAGTAGTAGCTATTCAGCAGTCAGTTCTACTGTTGTAAACTTCATCAGTAGTAGCTATTCAGCAGTCAGTTCTACTGTTGTAAACTTCATCAGTAGTAGCTATTCAGCAGTCAGTCCTACTGTTGTAAACTTCATCAGTAGTAGCTATTCAGCAGTCAGTTCTACTGTTGTAAACTTCATCAGTAGTAGCTATTCAGCAGTCAGTTTCTAGTTGTAAACTTCATCAGTAGTAGCTATTCAGCAGTCTACTGTTGTACACTTCATCAGTAGTAGCTATTCAGCAGTCAGTTCTACTGTTGTAAACTTCATCAGTAGTAGCTATTCAGCAGTCAGTTCTACTGTTGTACACTTCATCAGTAGTAGCTATTCAGCAGTCAGTTCTACTGTTGTACACTTCATCAGTAGTAGCTATTCAGCAGTCAGTTACTGTTGTAAACTTCATCAGTAGTAGCTATTCAACAGTCAGTTATGCTGTTGTAAACTTCATCAGTAGTAGCTATTCAGCAGTCAGTTCTACTGTTGTACACTTCATCAGTAGTAGCTATTCAACAGTTAGTTATGCTGTTGTAAACTTCAGTAGTAGCTATTCAACAGTCAGTTCCTACTGTTGTAAACTTCATCAGTAGTAGCTATTCAGCAGTCAGTCCAACTGTTGTAAACTTCATCAGTAGTAGCTATTCAACAGTTAGTTATGCTGTTGTAAACTTCATCAGTAGTAGCTATTCAGCAGTCAGTCCTACTGTTGTACACTTCATCAGTAGTAGCTATTCAGCAGTCAGTTGTAAACTTCATCAGTAGTAGCTATTCAGCAGTCAGTTCTACTGTTGTAACTTCATCAGTAGTAGCTATTCAGCAGTCAGTCCTACTGTTGTACACTTCATCAGTAGTAGCTATTCAGCAGTCAGTTCTACTGTTGTACACTTCATCAGTAGTAGCTATTCAGCAGTCAGTCCTACTGTTGTAAACTTCATCAGTAGTAGCTATTCAACAGTTAGTTCTGTTGTAAACTTCATCAGTAGTAGCTATTCAGTCAGTCCTACTGTTGTAAACTTCATCAGTAGTAGCTATTCAGCAGTCAGTCCTACTGTTGTAAACTTCATCAGTAGTAGCTATTCAACAGTTAGTTCAAACTTCATCAGTAGTAGCTATTCAGTCAGTCCTACTGTTGTAAACTTCATCAGTAGTAGCTATTCAACAGTTAGTTATGCTGTTGTAAACTTCATCAGTAGTAGCTATTCAGCAGTCAGTCCTACTGTTGTAAACTTCATCAGTAGTAGCTATTCAGCAGTCAGTCCTACTGTTGTACACTTCATCAGTAGTAGCTATTCAGCAGTCAGTCCTACTGTTGTACACTTCATCAGTCATTCAGTCAGTAGCTTCATCAGTAGTAGCTATTCAGCAGTCAGTTCTACTGTTGTACACTTCATCAGTAGTAGCTATTCAGCAGTCAGTTATGCTACTGTTGTAAACTTCATCAGTAGTAGCTATTCAACAGTTAGTTATGCTGTTGTAAACTTCATCAGTAGTAGCTATTCAGCAGTCAGTCCTACTGTTGTACACTTCATCAGTAGTAGCTATTCAGCAGTCAGTCAGTTGTAAACTTCATCAGTAGTAGCTATTCAGCAGTCAGTTATACTGTTGTAAACTTCATCAGTAGTAGCTATTCAGTAGTCAGTCCTACTGTTGTAAACTTCATCAGTAGTAGCTATTCAGCAGTCAGTTCTACTGTTGTAAACTTCATCAGTAGTAGCTATTCAGCAGTCAGTTACTGTTGTAAACTTCATCAGTAGTAGCTATTCAGCAGTCAGTTATACTGTTGTAAACTTCATCAGTAGTAGCTATTCAGCAGTCAGTCACTGTTGTACTTCATCAGTAGTAGCTATTCAGCAGTCAGTCCTACTGTTGTAAACTTCATCAGTAGTAGCTATTCAACAGTTAGTTATGCTGTTGTAAACTTCATCAGTAGTAGCTATTCAGCAGTCAGTTCTACTGTTGTAAACTTCATCAGTAGTAGCTATTCAACAGTTATTATGCTGTTGTAAACTTCATCAGTAGTAGCTATTCAGTCAGTCCTACTGTTGTAAACTTCATCAGTAGTAGCTATTCAGCAGTCAGTCCTACTGTTGTAAACTTCATCAGTAGTAGCTATTCAGCAGTTAGTTATGCTGTTGTAAACTTCATCAGTAGTAGCTATTCAGCAGTCAGTTATACTGTTGTACACTTCATCAGTAGTAGCTATTCAGCAGTCAGTTCTTGTAAACTTCATCAGTAGTAGCTATTCAGCAGTCAGTTCTACTGTTGTACACTTCATCAGTAGTAGCTATTCAGCAGTCAGTTCTACTGTTGTAAACTTCATCAGTAGTAGCTATTCAACAGTCAGTTATACTGTTGTAAACTTCATCAGTAGTAGCTATTCAGCAGTCAGTTATACTGTTGTAAACTTCATCAGTAGTAGCTATTCAGACAGTTAGTTATGCTGTTGTAAACTTCATCAGTAGTAGCTATTCAGCAGTCAGTCCTACTGTTGTAAACTTCATCAGTAGTAGCTATTCAGTAGTTAGTTGTAAACTTCATCAGTAGTAGCTATTCAGCAGTCAGTTCTACTGTTGTACACTTCATCAGTAGTAGCTATTCAGCAGTCAGTTCTACTGTTGTACACTTCATCAGTAGTAGCTATTCAGCAGTCAGTTCTACTGTTGTACACTTCATCAGTAGTAGCTATTCAGCAGTCAGTTATACTGTTGTAAACTTCATCAGTAGTAGCTATTAGAAAGTTAGTTATGCTATTGTAAACTTCATCAGTAGTAGCTATTCAGCAGTCAGTTCTACTGTTGTACACTTCATCAGTAGTAGCTATTCAGCAGTCAGTTCTACTGTTGTACACTTCATCAGTAGTAGCTATTCAGCAGTCAGTCCTACTGTTGTAAACTTCATCAGTAGTAGCTATTAGAAAGTTAGTTATGCTGTTGTAAACTTCATCAGTAGTAGCTATTCAGCAGTCAGTTCTACTGTTGTACACTTCATCAGTAGTAGCTATTCAACAGTTAGTTATGCTGTTGTAAACTTCCTCAGTAGTAGTTATTCAACAGTTAATTATGCTGTTGTACACTTCATCAGTAGTAGCAACAGTTCATTCTGTTGTAACTTCATCAGTAGTAGCTATTCAACAGTCAGTCCTACTGTTGTACACTTCATCAGTAGTAGCTATTCAGCAGTCAGTTCTACTGTTGTAAACTTCATCAGTAGTAGCTATTCAGCAGTCAGTTCTACTGTTGTAAACTTCATCAGTAGTAGCTATTCAGTAGTCAGTCCTACTGTTGTAAACTTCATCAGTAGTAGCTATTCGAAAGTTAGTTATGCTGTTGTAAACTTCATCAGTAGTAGCTATTCAGCAGTCAGTCCTACTGTTGTACACTTCATCAGTAGTAGCTATTCAGCAGTCAGTTATGCTGTTGTAAACTTCATCAGTAGTAGTTATTCAACAGTTAATTACTGTTGTAAACTTCATCAGTAGTAGCTATTCAGCAGTCAGTCCTACTGTTGTAAACTTCATCAGTAGTAGCTATTCAGCAGTCAGTCCTACTGTTGTACACTTCATCAGTAGTAGCTATTCAGCAGTCAGTCCTACTGTTGTACACTTCATCAGTAGTAGCTATTCAGCAGTCAGTTCTACTGTTGTACACTTCATCAGTAGTAGCTATTCAGCAGTCAGTCCTACTGTTGTACACTTCATCAGTAGTAGCTATTCAGCAGTCAGTCCTACTGTTGTACACTTCATCAGTAGTAGCTATTCAGCAGTCAGTCCTACTGTTGTAAACTTCATCAGTAGTAGCTATTCAGCAGTCAGTCCTACTGTTGTAAACTTCATCAGTAGTAGCTATTCAGCAGTCAGTCCTACTGTTGTACACTTCATCAGTAGTAGCTATTCAGCAGTCAGTCCTACTGTTGTACACTTCATCAGTAGTAGCTATTCAGCAGTCAGTCCTACTGTTGTAAACTTCATCAGTAGTAGCTATTCAGCAGTCAGTTCTACTGTTGTAAACTTCATCAGTAGTAGCTATTCAGCAGTCAGTTACTGTTGTAAACTTCATCAGTAGTAGCTATTCAACAGTTAGTTATGCTGTTGTAAACTTCATCAGTAGTAGCTATTCAGCAGTCAGTCCTACTGTTGTACACTTCATCAGTAGTAGCTATTCAGTAGTCAGTCCTACTGTTGTAAACTTCATCAGTAGTAGCTATTCAGCAGTCAGTCCTACTGTTGTAAACTTCATCAGTAGTAGCTATTCAGCAGTCAGTCCTACTGTTGTAAACTTCATCAGTAGTAGCTATTCAGCAGTCAGTCCTACTGTTGTAAACTTCATCAGTAGTAGCTATTCAACAGTCAGTCCTACTGTTGTACACTTCATCAGTAGTAGCTATTCATCAGTAGTTGTAGTAGTAGCTTTCAACAGTTAGTTATGCTGTTGTAAACTTCATCAGTAGTAGCTTCAACAGTTCAGCAGTCAGTCCTACTACTGTTGTACACTTCATCAGTAGTAGCTATTCAGTAGTCAGTTATGTTGTACACTTCATCAGTAGTAGCTATTCAGCAGTCAGTTCTACTGTTGTACACTTCATCAGTAGTAGCTATTCAGTCAGTACTGTTGTAAACTTCATCAGTAGTAGCTATTCAGCAGTCAGTCCTACTGTTGTACACTTCATCAGTAGTAGCTATTCAACAGTCAGTCCTACTGTTGTAAACTTCATCAGTAGTAGCTATTCAGCAGTCAGTTCTACTGTTGTACACTTCATCAGTAGTAGTTATTCAACAGTTAATTATGCTGTTGTAAACTTCATCAGTAGTAGTTATTCAACAGTTAGTTATGCTGTTGTAAACTTCATCAGTAGTAGCTATTCAGCAGTCAGTTCTACTGTTGTAAACATCAGTAGTAGCATTCAACAGTTAGTTATGCTGTTGTAAACTTCATCAGTAGTAGCTATTCAGCAGTCAGTCCTACTGTTGTACACTTCATCAGTAGTAGCTATTCAGCAGTCAGTCCTACAGTTGTGAACTTCATCAGTAGTAGCTATTCAACAGTCAGTCCTACTGTTGTACACTTCATCAGTAGTAGCTATTCAGCAGTCAGTTCTACTGTTGTACACTTCATCAGTAGTAGCTATTCAGTAGTCAGTCCTACTGTTGTAAACTTCATCAGTAGTAGCTATTCAGCAGTCAGTCCTACTGTTGTAAACTTCATCAGTAGTAGCTATTCAACAGTTAGTTATGCTGTTGTAAACTTCATCAGTAGTAGCTATTCAGTTCAGTCCTACTGTTGTAAACTTCATCAGTAGTAGCTATTCAGCAGTCAGTCCTACTGTTGTACACTTCATCAGTAGTAGCTATTCAGCAGTCAGTCCTACTGTTGTACACTTCATCAGTAGTAGCTATTCAGCAGTCAGTCCTACTGTTGTAAACTTCATCAGTAGTAGCTATTCAGCAGTCAGTCCTACTGTTGTAAACTTCATCAGTAGTAGCTATTCAGCAGTCAGTCCTACTGTTGTAAACTTCATCAGTAGTAGCTATTCAACAGTTAGTTATGCTGTTGTAAACTTCATCAGTAGTAGCTATTCAGCAGTCAGTCCTACTGTTGTAAACTTCATCAGTAGTAGCTATTCAGCAGTCAGTTCTACTGTTGTAAACTTCATCAGTAGTAGCTATTCAGCAGTCAGTTCTACTGTTGTAAACTTCATCAGTAGTAGCTATTCAGCAGTCAGTCCTACTGTTGTACACTTCATCAGTAGTAGCTATTCAGCAGTCAGTTATGCTACTGTTGTAAACTTCATCAGTAGTAGTTATTCAACAGTTAGTTATGCTGTTGTAAACTTCATCAGTAGTAGCTATTCAGCAGTAGTTATTCACTTCATCAGTAGTAGCTATTCAGTAGTCAGTCCTACTGTTGTAAACTTCATCAGTAGTAGCTATTAGAAAGTTAGTTATGCTGTTGTAAACTTCATCAGTAGTAGCTATTCAGCAGTCAGTCCTACTGTTGTAAACTTCATCAGTAGTAGCTATTATACAGTTAGTTATGCTGTTGTAAACTTCATCAGTAGTAGCTATTCAGCAGTCAGTCCTACTGTTGTACACTTCATCAGTAGTAGCTATTCAGCAGTCAGTTCTACTGTTGTACACTTCATCAGTAGTAGCTATTCAGCAGTCAGTTCTACTGTTGTACACTTCATCAGTAGTAGCTATTCAGCAGTCAGTTATACTGTTGTACACTTCATCAGTAGTAGCTATTAGAAAGTTAGTTATGCTATTGTAAACTTCATCAGTAGTAGCTATTCAGCAGTCAGTTCTACTGTTGTACACTTCATCAGTAGTAGCTATTAGAAAGTTAGTTATGCTATTGTAAACTTCATCAGTAGTAGCTATTCAGCAGTCAGTTATACTGTTGTAAACTTCATCAGTAGTAGCTATTAGAAAGTTAGTTATGCTATTGTAAACTTCATCAGTAGTAGCTATTCAGCAGTCAGTTCTACTGTTGTACACTTCATCAGTAGTAGCTATTCAGCAGTTAGTTATGCTGTTGTAAACTTCATCAGTAGTAGCTATTCAGCAGTCAGTTCTACTGTTGTAAACTTCATCAGTAGTAGCTATTCTGTTAGTTATGCTGTTGTAAACTTCATCAGTAGTAGCTATTCAGCAGTCAGTTCTACTGTTGTACACTTCATCAGTAGTAGCTATTCAACAGTTAGTTATGCTGTTGTAAACTTCATCAGTAGTAGCTATTCAACAGTTAAGTTACTGTTGTACACTTCATCAGTAGTAGCTATTCAACAGTCAGTTCTACTGTTGTAAACTTCATCAGTAGTAGCTATTCAACAGTCAGTCCTACTGTTGTACACTTCATCAGTAGTAGCTATTCAGCAGTCAGTCCTACTGTTGTAAACTTCATCAGTAGTAGCTATTCAAAGTTAGTTATGCTGTTGTAAACTTCATCAGTAGTAGCTATTCAGCAGTCAGTTCTACTGTTGTACACTTCATCAGTAGTAGCTATTCAACAGTTAGTTATGCTGTTGTAAACTTCATCAGTAGTAGTTATTCAACAGTTAATTATGCTGTTGTAAACTTCATCAGTAGTAGCTATTCAGCAGTCAGTCCTACTGTTGTAAACTTCATCAGTAGTAGCTATTCAACAGTCAGTCCTACTGTTGTACACTTCATCAGTAGTAGCTATTCAACAGTCAGTCCTACTGTTGTACACTTCATCAGTAGTAGCTATTCAGCAGTCAGTTCTACTGTTGTACACTTCATCAGTAGTAGCTATTCAGCAGTCAGTCCTACTGTTGTACACTTCATCAGTAGTAGCTATTCAGCAGTCAGTCCTACTGTTGTACACTTCATCAGTAGTAGCTATTCAGCAGTCAGTTCTACTGTTGTAAACTTCATCAGTTGTAGCTATTCAGCAGTCAGTTCTACTGTTGTAAACTTCATCAGTAGTAGCTATTCAGCAGTCAGTCCTACTGTTGTACACTTCATCAGTAGTAGCTATTCAGCAGTCAGTTCTACTGTTGTACACTTCATCAGTAGTAGCTATTCAACAGTCAGTCCTACTGTTGTACACTTCATCAGTAGTAGCTATTCAGCAGTCAGTCCTACTGTTGTACACTTCATCAGTAGTAGCTATTCAGCAGTCAGTTCTACTGTTGTACACTTCATCAGTAGTAGCTATTCAGCAGTCAGTCCTACTGTTGTAAACTTCATCAGTAGTAGCTATTCAACAGTTAGTTATGCTGTTGTAAACTTCATCAGTAGTAGCTATTCAGCAGTCAGTCCTACTAGTTGTATTCATCAGTAGTAGCTAGTCAGTCCTACTGTTGTAAACTTCATCAGTAGTAGCTATTCAGTAGTCAGTCCTACTGTTGTAAACTTCATCAGTAGTAGCTATTCAGCAGTCAGTCCTACTGTTGTAAACTTCATCAGTAGTAGCTATTCAGCAGTCAGTCCTACTGTTGTAAACTTCATCAGTAGTAGCTATTCAGCAGTCAGTCCTACTGTTGTACACTTCATCAGTAGTAGCTATTCAGCAGTCAGTCCTACTGTTGTAAACTTCATCAGTAGTAGCTATTCAACAGTTAGTTATGCTGTTGTAAACTTCATCAGTAGTAGCTGTTCAGCAGTCAGTCCTACTGTTGTACACTTCATCAGTAGTAGCTATTCAGCAGTCAGTTCTACTGTTGTACATTTCATCAGTAGTAGCTATTCAGCAGTCAGTTCTACTGTTGTACACTTCATCAGTAGTAGCTATTCAGCAGTCAGTTCTACTGTTGTAAACTTCATCAGTAGTAGCTATTCAGCAGTCAGTCCTACTGTTGTACACTTCATCAGTAGTAGCTATTCAACAGTCAGTCAGTCCTACTGTTGTATTCACTTCATCAGTAGTAGCTATTCAGCAGTCAGTTCTACTGTTGTAAACTTCATCAGTAGTAGCTATTCAACAGTTAGCTATTATGTTCTACTGTTGTAAACTTCATCAGTAGTAGTTATTCAACAGTTAGTTATGCTGTTGTAAACTTCATCAGTAGTAGCTATTCAGCAGTCAGTTCTACTGTTGTACACTTCATCAGTAGTAGCTATTCAACAGTTAATTATGCTGTTGTAAACTTCATCAGTAGTAGCTATTCAACAGTCAGTCCTACTGTTGTACACTTCATCAGTAGTAGCTATTCAGCAGTCAGTCCTACAGTTGTGAACTTCATCAGTAGTAGCTATTCAACAGTCAGTCCTACTGTTGTACACTTCATCAGTAGTAGCTATTCAGCAGTCAGTTCTACTGTTGTACACTTCATCAGTAGTAGCTATTCAGTAGTCAGTCCTACTGTTGTAAACTTCATCAGTAGTAGCTATTCAGCAGTCAGTCCTACTGTTGTAAACTTCATCGGTAGTAGCTATTCAACAGTTAGTTATGCTGTTGTAAACTTCATCAGTAGTAGCTATTCAGTAGTCAGTCCTACTGTTGTAAACTTCATCAGTAGTAGCTATTCAGTAGTCAGTCCTACTGTTGTAAACTTCATCAGTAGTAGCTATTCAGCAGTCAGTCCTACTGTTGTACACTTCATCAGTAGTAGCTATTCAGCAGTCAGTCCTACTGTTGTAAACTTCATCAGTAGTAGCTATTCAGTAGTCAGTCCTACTGTTGTACACTTCATCAGTAGTAGCTATTCAGCAGTCAGTCCTACTGTTGTACACTTCATCAGTAGTAGCTATTCAGCAGTCAGTCCTACTGTTGTAAACTTCATCAGTAGTAGCTATTCAGCAGTCAGTCCTAGTAGTAGCTGTTGTACTGTTGTACACTTCATCAGTAGTAGCTATTCAGCAGTCAGTCCTACTGTTGTAAACTTCATCAGTAGTAGCTATTCAGCAGTCAGTTCTACTGTTGTAAACTTCATCAGTAGTAGCTATTCAACAGTCAGTTATACTGTTGTAAACTTCATCAGTAGTAGCTATTCAGCAGTCAGTCCTACTGTTGTAAACTTCATCAGTAGTAGCTATTCAGCAGTCAGTTATGCTGTTGTAAACTTCATCAGTAGTAGCTATTCAGCAGTCAGTTACTGTTGTAAACTTCATCAGTAGTAGCTATTCAGCAGTCAGTCCTACTGTTGTAAACTTCATCAGTAGTAGCTATTCAAAGTCAGTCCTACTGTTGTAAACTTCATCAGTAGTAGCTATTCAGCAGTCAGTTATACTGTTGTAAACTTCATCAGTAGTAGCTATTCAGCAGTCAGTTACTGTTGTAAACTTCATCAGTAGTAGCTATTCAGCAGTCAGTTATACTGTTGTAAACTTCATCAGTAGTAGCTATTCATCAGTTAGTTAGCTGTTGTAAACTTCATCAGTCAGTCAGTCCTACTGTTGTAACTTCATCAGTAGTAGCTATTCAGCAGTCAGTTCTACTGTTGTAAACTTCATCAGTAGTAGCTATTCAGCAGTCAGTTCTACTGTTGTAAACTTCATCAGTAGTAGCTATTCAGCAGTCAGTCCTACTGTTGTACACTTCATCAGTAGTAGCTATTCAGCAGTCAGTCCTACTGTTGTAAACTTCATCAGTTCATCAGTAGTTAGCTAAACTTCATCAGTAGTAGCTATTCAGTCAGTCCTACTGTTGTAAACTTCATCAGTAGTAGCTATTCAGAAACTGTTAGTTATGCTGTTGTAAACTTCATCAGTAGTAGCTATTCAGTAGTCAGTTATACTGTTGTAAACTTCATCAGTAGTAGTCAGTTCTACTGTTGTACACTTCATCAGTAGTAGCTATTAGAAAGTTAGTTATGCTGTTGTAAACTTCATCAGTAGTAGCTATTCAACAGTTAATTATGCTGTTGTAAACTTCATCAGTAGTAACTATTCAGCAGTCAGTTCTACTGTTGTACACTTCATCAGTAGTAGCTATTCAACAGTTAGTTATGCTGTTGTAAACTTCATCAGTAGTAGTTATTCAACAGTTAATTATGCTGTTGTAAACTTCATCAGTAGTAACTATTCAGCAGTCAGTCCTACTGTTGTAAACTTCATCAGTAGTAGCTATTCAGCAGTCAGTCAGTCCTACTGTTGTAAACTTCATCAGTAGTAGCTATTCAGCAGTCAGTCCTACTGTTGTACACTTCATCAGTAGTAGCTATTCAGCAGTCAGTCCTACTGTTGTACACTTCATCAGTAGTAGCTATTCAGCAGTCAGTCCTACTGTTGTACACTTCATCAGTAGTAGCTATTCAGCAGTCAGTCCTACTGTTGTACACTTCATCAGTAGTAGCTATTCAGCAGTCAGTCCTACTGTTGTACACTTCATCAGTAGTAGCTATTCAGCAGTCAGTTCTACTGTTGTACACTTCATCAGTAGTAGCTATTCAGCAGTCAGTCCTACTGTTGTACACTTCATCAGTAGTAGCTATTCAGCAGTCAGTCCTACTGTTGTACACTTCATCAGTAGTAGCTATTCAGCAGTCAGTTCTACTGTTGTACACTTCATCAGTAGTAGCTACTCAGCAGTCAGTCCTACTGTTGTACACTTCATCAGTAGTAGCTATTCAGCAGTCAGTTCTACTGTTGTAAACTTCATCAGTTGTAGCTATTCAGCAGTCAGTTCTACTGTTGTACACTTCATCAGTAGTAGCTATTCAGCAGTCAGTCCTACTGTTGTACACTTCATCAGTAGTAGCTATTCAGCAGTCAGTTCTACTGTTGTAAACTTCATCAGTTGTAGCTATTCAGCAGTCAGTCCTACTGTTGTAAACTTCATCAGTAGTAGCTATTCAGCAGTCAGTTCTACTGTTCAAACTGGAAAAGTTAAGCAGTAGGCTTGACAGTATTACTTTTAAGTGTTTGTAGTGGCTACAGTTATTAAGGAGGACTAAACTGTTGCTGAAATAGAGCAAACAGTCTGACTGCTGGTGTGTAACCCCTGCAAATCAGACATGATCTGGCTCCTGGCGGAGTGTCTCACTTCGCGGCAGCCATGGGACGGCCGTAGTAACCCCCAATCAGCCTGCAGGGAACCGTGGAGTCACCCTCTCCTTCACCCAGAACATCACAATACTGACCTACACACTGCAATCCATCACGGCCAATATGTGGAGAGCTCTCCCAGTAACAGGGGTGGTGCACCATAAGCTAGTATTGTCTGTCTAGCTGGGGAGCAAGGATTTAAGAAGATGACTTCAACGTTTAACTTTTCACTGTCTGTCTGTGAGAAAAGCAGTGTTTCTAAAGAATATAGCTTCTGTACTCTCTGTTATCCATTATTGGTTTAGTGGTATATTAAATATGAATCAGTGTTTCAATAGCATATAGCATTATCTACTGTCTGTTATTCATGATTGGTTTAGTAGTATATTAAATATGAAGCAGTGTTTCAATAGCATATAGCATTATCTACTGTCTGTTATTCATGATTGGTTTAGTAGTATATTAAATATGAAGCAGTGTTTCAATAGCATATAGCATTATCTACTGTCTGTTATTCATGATTGGTTTAGTAGTATATTAAATATGAATCAGTGTTTCAATAGCATATAGCATTATCTACTGTCTGTTATTCATGATTGGTTTAGTAGTATATTAAATATGAATCAGTGTTTCAATAGCATATAGCATTATCTACTGTCTGTTATTCATGATTGGTTTAGTAGTATATTAAATATGAAACAGTGTTTCAATAGCATATAGCATTATCTACTGTCTGTTATTCATGATTGGTTTAGTAGTATATTAAATATGAATCAGTGTTTCAATAGCATATAGCATTATCTACTGTCTGTTATTCATGATTGGTTTAGTAGTATATTAAATATGAATCAGTGTTTCAATAGCATATAGCATTATCTACTGTCTGTTATTCATGATTGGTTTAATAGTATATTAAATATGAAACAGTGTTTCAATAGCATATAGCATTATCTACTGTCTGTTATTCATGATTGGTTTAGTAGTATATTAAATATGAATCAGTGTTTCAATAGCATATAGCATTATCTACTGTCTGTTATTCATGATTGGTTTAGTAGTATATTAAATATGAAACAGTGTTTCAATAGCATATAGCATTATCTACTGTCTGTTATTCATGATTGGTTTAGTAGTATATTAAATATGAAACAGTGTTTCAATAGCACATAGCATTATCTACTGTCTGTTATCCATTATTGGTTTAGTGGTATATTAAATATGAAGCAGTGTTTCAATAGCATATAGCATTATCTACTGTCTGTTATCCATGATTGGTTTAATAGTATATTAAATATGAAACAGTGTTTCAATAGCACATAGCATTATCTACTGTCTGTTATTCATGATTGGTTTAGTAGTATATTAAATATGAAGCAGTGTTTCAATAGCATATAGCATTATCTACTGTCTGTTATCCATGATTGGTTTAGTTGTAAAATATAAAGCAGTGTTTTCTGATGCTCTCTTTGTTCCTCCTGATATCTTAAAGAGGTTTTAGCTCAGTTTATGGAAACATGTTGTGTATTAGGTACATGTGCATTCTTTCCCTCATTTTACTGGTCTTACTGGTAACTTCCCTTTATTGTTTACTCTCCCACTTTCTGCCCATACACCTCTTTCCCCCTCCTTTCTCCCCTTACCTCCTCTCCCTCTCTCCTCTCCCTCTCTCCTCTCTAACTGAAGGAGGGAGGTGGTTGTATATTTGTTCCTTCACAGCTCCCCGTGCTTAGATTAGATTTCTCCTTTCTCATTACCAGCCTTAATAGACCCCTCCGATCTCATCCCAGCCTCAGATATTATCTGACCCGTATAATTAATTAATTATAGCCCAAATATTATATATTATTAAAAATAGCATAACTAATAGTGTAATATCTCAAGCTGTCCAGTTTAATAGTCAACATTGTCTTGGTCGGTCTTATCATTGTGAGACACCCGGTCAGAATATTGATTTGTGGTCATTTTAACTGTCATGTGTCACATCGCGATGGGGAATTGTCTGGTTTTTACCACTCAGAGCTCATTTGAAATCGTTAAACTGCTGCCGTCCTGTTCACAGTCATGGCTGACCCCCCCCCCAAGCCTCCTCCCCCCCAAACCCTATCCCTGGAACTGCATGTCTCTAGAGAAATTGACCAAAAATCAGACAGTGTTTTGAGTTGCTTTCTTATGCAGTGTTTTTACACGATAAGGGACCCAAAGTCCTATTCAGTCAAACCCTGAACCCAGGGCTCCAGGATAAAACAATGTTTGCACTTGTGGGCGGAACCTTTCTACTGTAACGTATTGTTCCTCTGGCTGCTAGACGCACCAACCCTGGTGACATATTGGGACTGTTGTGAGGTGGTGCAACATTTCTACTTTTCTATTTTATTTGAAAAGAATCCATTGTGGAGGCCAGGTCATCTGATGCAGCACTCCATCCCTCTCCTTCTTGGTCTAATAGGCCTCACACAGCCTGGAGGTGTGATGGGTCATTGTCCTTTTGAAAAATAAATGATAGTCCCACTAAGCGCAAATAAGATGGGAGGGCGTATCACTGCAGAATGCTATTGGAGAACCATCTAATGAGTGAACATGATGTTCATCTGAAACAAAATTGCAAAAAGTTTAAAAACAACATGTATTTCGTTTTACTGGTATTAAGCACACATTTTAAATCAGCATAGCTATAAAATCTGACTGTAGATTTGACACTGCCAGATCAACAGTCTGGGCAATTGCATACATAACAATATAATCCGCATATAGATGAAGTTGAACATTTTTAACAGATTGACCAATGGTGTTAATATAATAGTGAAGAGAACAGGTCCCAGAATTGACCCCTGTGGTACACCTTGATGTACTTCAAGAAACTCCATCAATCACAATGGCCTGAATTCTATCAC
The DNA here is from genome assembly GCF_021184085.1 of Oncorhynchus gorbuscha. Lineage (NCBI taxonomy): Eukaryota > Metazoa > Chordata > Actinopteri > Salmoniformes > Salmonidae > Oncorhynchus > Oncorhynchus gorbuscha. The sequence continues at coordinate 21,949,193 of NC_060195.1, forward strand.
TAAGATAATCACGAAACCGTGAACAGGCGTCAGAGCTCAGGCCTATCGAGGGCAACTTATTCAATAAAATAGCATGATCAACAGTATCAAAAGCTTTTGACAGGTCCACAAACAAAGCAGCACATTTCATTTGAGTGTTTAAAGCAATTGACAAGATCATTAACAACTGAAGTGGTTGCTGGCCTAAACCCTGATTAATTTGCATTCAAAATAAATTCCTCAGATAAAAAAGAGCAAAGTTGTACATTTACCAAGGTTTCAAGAATCTTAGCTAGAAAAGGAATCCTTGAAATGGGGTGATAATGATGAAAATCATTACTATCCCTGTCCTTATGGAGTGGCTGCACAAGAGCTGATTTCCATACTTTTGGAATATTTCCTGATAACAATGTTAAATAAAAAATGTGGATTATTGAGCCAACAATGATAGGCACTGTACACTTAAGCAGACCGGGATCCAATTGGTCAGCATCTGTGGATCTCTTTTTTACCTCTGTTATATTTGAGATTCTTCAAATTGCCACCCTTTGCCTTGATGACAGCTTTGCACACTCTTGGCATTCTCTCAACCAGCTTCACCTGGAATGCTTTTCCAACAGTCTTGAAGGAGTTCCCACATATGCTGAGCAGTTTTTGGCTGCTTTTCCTTCACTCTGCGGTCCGACTCTTCCCAAACCATCTCAATTTGGTTGAGGTCGGGGGATTGTGGAGGCCAGGTCATCTGATGCAGTACTCCATCCCTCTCCTTTTTGGTAAACTAGACTTACACAGCCTGGAGGTGTGATGGGTCATTGTCCTGTTGAAAAACAAATAATAGTCCGACTAATTGCAAAACAGATGGGGCGGGGGCGTATCGCAGCAGAATGCTGTGGGAGCCATGCTGGTTAAGTGCGCTTTGAATTCTAAATAAATCACTGACAGTGTCACCAGCAAAGCACCCCCACACCATCACACCTCCTCCTCCATGCTTTACGATGGGAACCACACATGCAAAGATCATCCGTTCTCCAACATCACGTCTCACAACGACACAGGGTTGGAACCAAAAATCTCAAATTTGGACTCCAGACCAAAGGTCAGATTTCCACGGTCTAATGTCCAAGGCTCGTGTTTCTTGGCCCAAGCAAGTTTCTTCTTCTTATTGATGTCATTGAACTCTGTGAAACATTTATTTGGGCTGCAATTTCTGAGGCAGGTAATGAACTTATCCTCTGCAGCAGTGGTAACTCAGGGTCTTCCATTCCTGTGGCGGTCCTCATGATAGCGCTTGAAGGTTTTTGCGACTGCACTTGAATAAACTTCTGGATTGACTGACATTCATGTCTTAAAGTAATGATGGATTGTTGTTTCTCTTTGCTTATTTGAGCTGTTCTTGCCAAAGTATGGACATGGTATTTGACTAAATAGGGCTATCTTCTGAATACCCCCCTCCCCCTCTTTATTTTTTTACTATTGTCTACATTGTAGAATAATAGTGAAGACATCAAAACTATGAAATAACACATTGAATCATGTAGTAACCAAAAAAGTGTTAAACAAATATAAATATATTTTATATTTAAGATTCTTCAAAGTAGCCACCCTTTGCCTTGATGACAACGTTGCACACCCTCAACCAGCTTCATGAGGTAGTCACCTGGAATGCAATTCAATTAACAGGTGTGCCTCGTTAAAAGTTAATTTGTGGAATTTCTTTCTTTCCTTCTTAATACATTTGAGCCAATCAGTTGTGTTGTGACAAGGTAGGGGTGGTATACAGCAAATAGCCCTATTTGGTAAATGACCAAGTCCATATTATGGCAATAACAGCTCAAATAAGCAAAGAGAAATGACAGTCCATCATTACTTTAAGACCTGAAAGTCAGTCAATCTGTTTCTTCAAGTGCAGCCTCAAAATCCATCAAGAGCATGATTAAACTGTCTCTCATGAGGACCACCACAGGAAAGGAAGACCCAGAGCTACCTCTGCTGCAGAGTAAAAGTTCATTATAGAGTTAACTACACCTCAGATTTCAGCCCTAATAAAATAAAGAAAAACCCTTGGATGGGTAGGTGTGTCCAAACTTGACTGGAACTGTATATATACCCACTATAATTATTCTGGCTCCTATGTACCATAAAACTGTTTCATCTGTAAAAAATGTTTCAGTTTATAATTGTACTAATTATGATTAATTCATATGATCAGATTAATTTAATAATCTAGAAGCAGAGCAGAGCTCATTAACCTTAATTAAGATCATTACTGAGTGAGATTCTTTCCCACTCCATGGTGATTTAAATCTTTGTTGCAGCGCTATCTCTCTATCATGGCAGTTTCTCTCTATCATGGCAGTTTCTCTCTATCATGCCAGTCTCTCTCTCTATCATGCCAGTCTCTCTCTATCATGGCAGTTTCTCTCTATCATGCTAGTCTCTCTCTCTATCATGCCAGTCTCTCTCTATCATGCCAGTCTCTCTCTCTATCATGCCAGTCTCTCTCTCTATCATGCCAGTCTCTCTCTATCATGGCAGTTTCTCTCTATCATGCCAGTCTCTCTCTCTCTATCATGCCAGTCCCTCTCTATCATGGCAGTTTCTCTCTATCATGCCAGTCTCTCTCTCTATCATGCCAGTCTCTCTCTCTATCATGCCAGTCTCTCTCTATCATGGCAGTTTCTCTCTATCATGCCAGTCTCTCTCTCTCTCTCTATCATGCCAGTCTCTCTCTATCATGCCAGTCTCTCTTCATCATGCCAGTCTCTCTCTATCATGCCAGTCTCTCTCTCTATCATGCCAGTCTATCTCTCTATCATGCCAGTCTCTCAATCTATCATGCTACGCTCTCTCGTTAATGCCAGCCTCTCCCTCTTCCATGCCAGCCTCTCTCTCTTCCATGCCAGTCCCTCTTCCATCATGCCAGTCTCTCTCTTTTATGCCAGTCTCGCTCTCTCCCATGACAGTCTCTATTTTGATCATGCCAGTCTCTATCTCTCCATCATGCCAGTCTCTCTCTTTTATGCCAGTCTCGCTATTTTCCTTGCCAGTCTATCTCTCTATCATGTCAGTCTCTCTCTGTATCATGCCAGTCTCTCTCTATCATGCCAGTCTCTCTCTGTATCATGCCAGTCTCTCTCTCTTTAATTCCAGTCTCGTTATCTCAGATACAGGCTTTCTATCATGCCAGTCTTTCTCTCTATCATGTCAGTCTCTCTATTTTATGCCAGTCTCGCTCTCTCCATCATGCCAGTCTCTCTCTCTATCATGCCAGCCTCTCTCTCCTCCATGCCAGCCTCTCTTTCTTCCATGTCAGTCTCTCTCTTTTATGCCAGTCTCACTCTCTCCATCATGCCAGTGTCTCTCTCTCCTCCGTGCCAGCCTCTCTCTCCTCCATACCAGCCTCATTCTCTTCCATGCCAGCCTCTCTCTCCTCCATGCCAGCCTCTCTCTCCTCCATGCCAGCGTCTCTCTTCCATGCCAGCCTCTCTCTCCTCCAAGCCAGTCTCTCTCTCCTCCATGCCAGTCTCTCTCTCCTCCATACCAGCCTCTCTCTCCTCCATGCCAGCCTCTCTCTCCTCCATGCCAGCCTCTCTTTCTTCCAAGCCAGCCTCTCTCCCTTCCAAGCCAGTCTCTCTCTCTTCCATGTCAGTCTCTCTCTTTTATGCCAGTCTCGCTCTCTCCATCATGCCAGTCTCTCTCTCCTCCATGCCAGCCTCTCTCTCCTCCATGCCAGCATCTCTCTCTTCCATGCCAGCCTCTTTCTCCCTCCATGCCAGCCTCTCTCTCCTCCATGCCAGCCTCTCTCTCTTCCATGCCAGCCTCTCTCTCCTCCAAGCCAGTCTCTCTCTCTTCCATGCCAGTCTCTCTCTCCTCCATGCCAGCCTCTCTCTCCTCCATGCCAGCCTCTCTCTCTTCCATGCCAGTCTCTCTCTATCATGCCCGTCTCTCTCTATCATGCCAGTCTATCTCTTTATCATGCCAGTCTCTCTCAGTCATGCCAGTCTCTCTCTCTATCATGCCAGTCTATCTCTTTATCATGCCAGTCTCTCTCTATCATGCCAGTCTCTCTCTATCATGCCAGTCTATCTCTCTATCATGCCAGTCTATCTCTCTCTCATGCCAGTCTATCTCTATCATGCCAGTCTCTCTATCATGCCAGTCTATCTCTCTATCATGCCAGTCTATCTCTCTATCATGCCAGTCTCTCAGTCTATCATGCTACGGTCTCTCGTTAATGCCAGCCTCTCCCTCTTCCATGCCAGCCTCTCTCTCTTCCATGCCAGTCTCTCTCTCTTCCATGCCAGTCTCTCTCTCCTCAATACCAGCCTCTCTCTACTCCATGCCAGCCTCTCTCCCTTCCATGCCAGTCTCTCTCTATCATGCCCGTCTCTCTCTATCATGTCAGTCTATCTCTTTATCATGCCAGTCTCTCTCAGTCATGCCAGTCTCTCTCTATCATGCCAGTCTATCTCTTTATCATGCCAGTCTCTCTCAGTCATGCCAGTCTCTCTCTATCATGCCAGTCTATCTCTTTATCATGCCAGTCTCTCTCTATCATGCCAGTCTCTCGCTATCATGCCAGTCTATCTCTCTATCATGCCAGTCTATCTCTCTATCATGCCAGTCTATCTCTCTATCATGCCAGTCTATCTCTCTCTCATGCCAGTCTATCTCTATCATGCCAGTCTCTCTATCATGCCAGTCTATCTCTCTATCATGCCAGTCTATCTCTCTATCATGCCAGTCTCTCAGTCTATTATGCTATCTCTCGTTAATGCCAGCCTCTCCCTCTTCCATCCAGCCTCTTTCTTCCATGCCAGTCTCTCTCTCTTCCATGCCAGTCTCTCTCTCCTCAATACCAGCCTCTCTCTACTCCATGCCAGTCTCTCTCTCTTCCATGCCAGTCTCTCTCTATCATGCCCGTCTCTCTCTATCATGTCAGTCTATCTCTTTATCATGCCAGTCTCTCTCAGTCATGCCAGTCTCTCTCTATCATGCCAGTCTATCTCTTTATCATGCCAGTCTCTCTCTATCATGCCAGTCTATCTCTCTATCATGCCAGTCTATCTCTCTATCATGCCAGTCTATCTCTCTATCATGCCAGTCTATCTCTCTCTCATGCCAGTCTATCTCTATCATGCCAGTCTCTCTATCATGCCAATTCTATCTCTCTATCATGCCAGTCTATCTCTCTATCATGCCAGTCTCTCAGTCTATTATGCTACGGTCTCTCGTTAATGCCAGCCTCTCCCTCTTCCATGCCAGCCTCTCTCTCTTCCATGCCAGTCTCTCTCTCTTCCATGCCAGTCTCTCTCTCCTCAATACCAGCCTCTCTCTACTCCATGCCAGCCTCTCTCTCCTCCATGCCAGCCTCAATTTCTTCCAAGCCAGCCTCTCTCCCATCCAAGCCAGTCTCTCTCTCTTCCATGTCAGTCTCTCTCTTTTATGCCAGTCTCGCTCTCTCCATCATGCCAGTCTCTCTCTCCTCCATGCCAGCCTCTCTCTCCTCCATGCCAGCCTCTCTCTCTTCCATGCCAGCCTCTCTCTCCCTCCATGCCAGCCTCTCTCTCTTCCATGCCAGCCTCTCTCTCCTCCATGCCAGCCTCTCTCTCCTCCAAGCCAGTCTCTCTCTCTTCCATGCCAGTCTCTCTCTCTTCCATACCAGCCTCTCCTCCATGCCAGCCTCTCTCTCCTCCATGCCAGCCTCTCTTTCTTCCATGCCAGCCTCTCTCCCTTCCAAGCCAGTCTCTCTCTCTTCCATGCCAGTCTCTCTCTCTATCATGCAAGTCTCTCTCTCTATCATGCCAGCCTCTGTCTCTTCCAAGCAAGTCTCTCTCCATCATGCCAGTCTCTCTCTCTATCATGCCAGCCTCTCTCTCCTCCATGCCAGCCTCTCTTTCTTCCATGTCAGTCTCTCTCTTTTATGCCAGTCTCACTCTCTCCATCATGCCAGTCTCTCTCTCCTCCATGCCAGCCTCTCTCTCCTCCATACCAGCCTCATTCTCTTCCATGCCAGCCTCTCTCTCCTCCATGACAGCCTCTCTCTCCTCCAAGCCAGTCTCTCTCTCCTCCATGCCAGTCTCTCTCTCCTCCATACCAGCCTCTCTCTCCTCCATGCCAGCCTCTCTCTCCTCCATGCCAGCCTCTCTTTCTTCCATGTCAGTCTCTCTCTTTTATGCCAGTCTCACTCTCTCCATCATGCCAGTCTCTCTCTCCTCCATGCCAGCCTCTCTCTCCTCCATACCAGCCTCATTCTCTTCCATGCCAGCCTCTCTCTCCTCCATGACAGCCTCTCTCTCCTCCAAGCCAGTCTCTCTCTCCTCCATGCCAGTCTCTCTCTCCTCCATACCAGCCTCTCTCTCCTCCATGCCAGCCTCTCTCTCCTCCATGCCAGCCTCTCTTTCTTCCAAGCCAGCCTCTCTCCCTTCCAAGCCAGTCTCTCTCTCTTCCATGTCAGTCTCTCTCTTTTATGCCAGTCTCGCTCTCTCCATCATGCCAGTCTCTCTCTCCTCCATGCCAGCCTCTCTCTCCTCCATGCCAGCATCTCTCTCTTCCATGCCAGCCTCTTTCTCCCTCCATGCCAGCCTCTCTCTCCTCCATGCCAGCCTCTCTCTCTTCCATGCCAGCCTCTCTCTCCTCCAAGCCAGTCTCTCTCTCTTCCATGCCAGTCTCTCTCTCCTCCATGCCAGCCTCTCTCTCCTCCATGCCAGCCTCTCTCTCTTCCATGCCAGTCTCTCTCTATCATGCCCGTCTCTCTCTATCATGCCAGTCTATCTCTTTATCATGCCAGTCTCTCTCAGTCATGCCAGTCTCTCTCTATCATGCCAGTCTATCTCTTTATCATGCCAGTCTCTCTCTATCATGCCAGTCTCTCTCTATCATGCCAGTCTATCTCTCTATCATGCCAGTCTATCTCTCTCATGCCAGTCTATCTCTATCATGCCAGTCTCTCTATCATGCCAGTCTATCTCTATCATGCCAGTCTATCTCTCTATCATGCCAGTCTCTCAGTCTATCATGCTACGGTCTCTCGTTACTGCCAGCCTCTCCCTCTTCCATGCCAGCCTCTCTCTCTTCCATGCCAGTCTCTCTCTCTTCCATGCCAGTCTCTCTCTCCTCAATACCAGCCTCTCTCTACTCCATGCCAGTCTCTCTCTCTTCCATGCCAGTCTCTCTCTATCATGCCCGTCTCTCTCTATCATGTCAGTCTATCTCTTTATCAAATCAAATCAAATCAAATTTATTTATATAGCCCTTCGTACATCAGCTGATATCTCAAAGTGCTGTACAGAAACCCAGCCTAAAACCCCAAACAGCAAACAATGCAGGTGTAAAAGCACGGTGGCTAGGAAAAACTCCCTAGAAAGGCCAAAACCTAGGAAGAAACCTAGAGAGGAACCGGGCTATGTGGGGTGGCCAGTCCTCTTCTGGCTGTGCCGGGTAGAGATTATAACAGAACATGACCAAGATGTTCAAATGTTCATAAATGCCAGCATGGTCAAATATGCCAGAACAGTTGAAACTGGAGCAGCAGCACAGTCAGATGGACTGGGGACAGCAAGGAGCCATCATGTCAGGTAGTCCTGGGGCACGGTCCTAGGGCTCAGGTCCTCCGATGCCAGCCTCTTCTGGCTGTGCCAGGTGGAGATTATAACAGAACGTGGCCAAGATGTTCAAATGTTCATAAATGACCAGCATGGTTGAATAATAGTAAGGCAGAACAGTTGAAACTGGAGCAGGAGCATGGCCAGGTGGACTGGGGACAGCAAGGAGTCCTCATGTCAGGTAGTCCTGGGACATGGTCCTAGGGCCCAGGCCAGTTGAAACTGGAGCAGCAGCATGGCCAGGTGGACTGGGGACAGCAAGGAGTCATCATGTCAGGTAGTCCTGGGGCATGGTTCTAGGGCTCAGGTCCTCCGAGAGAGAGAAAGAAAGAGAGAAGGAGAGAATTAGAGAACTTTACCAGGACACCGAATAGGACAGGAGAAGTACTCCAGATAAACAAACTGACCCTAGCCCCCGACACATAAACTACTGCAGCATAAATACTGGAGGCTGAGACAGGAGGGGTCAGGAGCACTGTCCCCATCCGAGCACCCCGGACAGGGCCAAACAGGAAGGATATAACCCCACCCACTTTGCCAAAGCACAGCCCCCACACCACTAGAGGGAAATCTTCAACCACCAACTTACCATCCTGAGACAAGGCCGAGTATAGCCCACAAAGATCTCCGACACGGTCAACCCATGCCAGGCCGACCACAACAGTGAATCAACCCACCCAGGTGACGCATCCCCCCAGGGACGCAAGAGAGCCCCAGCAAGCCAGTGACTCAGCCCCGTCAGGGTTAGAGGCAGAGAATCCCAGTGGAAAACGGGGAACCGGCCAGGCAGAGACAGCAAGGGCGGTCCATTGCTCAGAGCCTTTCCGTTCACCTTCCCACTCCTGGGCCAGACTACACTCAATCATATGACCCACTGAAGAGATGAGTCTTCAGTAAAGACTTAAAGGTTGAGACCGAGTTTGCGTCTCTGACATGGGTAGGCAGACCGTTCCATAAAAATGGAGCTCTATAGGAGAAAGCCCTGCCTCCAGCTGTTTGCAGAAATTCTAGGGACAATTAGGAGGCCTCTCTTGTGACCGTCCATAGGTATGTACAGGACCAAATCAGAGAGGTAGGTAGGAGCAAGCCCATGTAATGCTTTGTAGGTTAGCAGTAAAACCTTGAAATCAGCCCTTGCTTTGACAGGAAGCCAGTGTAGAGAGGCTAGCACTGGAGTAATATGATCAAATTTTTTGGTTCTAGTCAGGATTCTAGCAGCCATTTAGCACTAACTGAAGTTTATTTAGTGCTTTATCCATGCCAGAAAATAGAGCATTGCAGTAGTCTAACCTAGAAGTGACAAAAGCATGGATTAATTTTTCCATCATTTTTGGACAGAAAGTTTCTGATTTTTGCAATGTTACGTAGATGGAAAAAAGCTGTCCTCGAAATGGTCTTGATATGTTCTTCAAAAGAGAGATCAGGGTCCAGAGTAACGCCGAGGTCCTTCACAGTTTTATTTGAGACGACTGTACAACCATTAAGATTAATTGTCAGATTCAACAGAAGATCTCTTTGTTTCTTGGGACCTAGAACAAGCATCTCTGTTTTGTCTCTCTCTCCATCAAGCCAGTCTCTCTCTCTTCCCAGCCAGTCTCTCTCTCTTCCATGCCAGTCTCTCTCTCCTCCATACCAGCCTCTCTCTCCTCCATGCCAGCCTCTCTCTCTTCCATGCCAGCCTCTCTCTCTTCCAAGCCAGACTCTCTTTCTTCTATGCCAGTCTCTCTCTCTATTATCCCAGTCTCTCTCCATCATGCCAGTCTCTCTCTCTTTTATGCCAGTATTTCGCTCTATCATGCCAGTCTTTCTCTCTGTCATGCCAGTCTCTGTCTCTGTCTTGCCAGTCTCTCTCTCTGTCATGCCAGTCTCTCTCTTTCATGCCAGTCTCTCTCTTCCATGCCAGTCTCTCTCTGTATCATGCCAGTCTTTCTCTCGACCATGCCAGTCTCTCTCTCTCCATCATGCCAGTCTCTCTCTTTTATGCCAGTCTCTCTCTTCCATGCCAGTCTCTCTCTGTATCATGGAGTAAAATCTATCTCTCTTTAATGCCAGTCTTGCTCTCTTCCATACCAGTCTTTCTCTCTATCTTGCCAGTCTCTCTCTCGTTCATGCCAGTCTCTCTCTCTTTTATGCCAGTCTCTCTGTCTTACATGCCAGTCTCTCTATATATCATGCCAACTCCCACGGGGAGCCATGCCAGTCTTTTTCTGTTCCATGCCAACTCCCACAGGGATCCATGCCAGTCTCTCACACTGGTTATAAACCTGATATAAGTTTGGTGAATATAACTACAAAGCAGGTGATGCCATCACAAAAACTAATTTGGTTTATAAAAAACTTTCTTACCTCAAAATCAGACTGTTGTCAATAAATTCTGCAGTCTATCACGGGGTCTTGCTTCATCATGAAGGTTGAGGAATAAACTGAGCATGTGCAGAGTGAGTCACATCATTCTAGCTTGTTCCTGATTGGAGATATTGAGAGTGTTACTATCCCATGTTACAACCAGCCCCAGTCTCCCCTAATTTTACAATCAAATGTAAATGGATGTTTCTTACACAAAAATCAGATCCTGACCTGGACCTGAACATTTTGCCAGGGACTTCCATAGATGGAAGAGCCCAGCCCGAGCCTGGTGCGTTGCGTGACCCTATTATTAATTCAGCTGTTATTGTAACATTGCAGCGGTTGGGGGTGTCAGTGGAAGGGTCAGACTGGTTTTTCATGTTGACAGATTACTAATTTTGCTGTTGAAGAAAGAGTCTGTTTTCGTGAGATTGAATTTGGGTGATTAACGCGCGGATAATTGACAGGTAACTGTCTGTAATTCACGCAACGTCATGGCCCTTCCATCTTCGAAAGTTCCGTGGCTGAATGGGTAGGCTATATAAACTCGCGGGGTGTTGCAAAAGAGAGCTCTTGAAAGACACTATTTACATGCAAATTATCGAGCGTTATACGTCTAAATTTGGAGAATGGACACTGAGGCAACGTGGAAATTGTAATTATGGCACTACCTCCCCTCAATCTGTTTGACGGGGACAACAGGACCCGCGGATGCTGCAATCTAATTAATTGTGTAGGTTCAAGAGGTTGGACCACAGGGAAATATTAATGCGTGTCACAGGCCTACATGGGACTATGAAAATAGCCTATGTTTTCTGTTATAGGATAAAATAAACAACAAAATAGTAAAGTAAAAACAAATGTTTTATAAATTGTTAGATATCAGTGGTGGCTGGCGTGCCACTGATGAAGATATTCTGGGTTAACTCGAGGTGACAGCATTGCGGCCAGCAGTTAAGATGAAACAGCGAATAAGCACTGTCAAATAGGCCTATATGATGATGATGATTCTGCTTAATCATTATTAAGCTATCGTTTGTTATTCTGTTTATCATCAACCTCATTATTAGAAAATCTGTTCAAAGAGATATCAGCGAGAAACGTTTTTTGTTGTTGTATACTACGTGTTTAGGTTAAACAGGCCTATCATCAGACTATCATCAGACTATCATCAGACTATCATCAGACTATCATCAGACTATCATCAGACTATCATCAGACTATCATCAAATCATCAAAAATACAATAACTGTAAGATATCACTTGTCCTATATTTATCCAATAAAGTCCTATATACGGCAACTGTGAGCATATTTTGCCATATAAACTTCTAAAACATAAAGACACGTCAAAGAAAGACTATTCAAACCACTGTTAGGACACAGCATAGATCAGATGAAAGACTATCTAACAGCTGTTCAATTACAGCTTGGCCGCAATACCCTGCACTGGAGTCTGCAGCAGCAGCAGTCTCCTATAGCACCGGAGTGGAGGGCAGGGCTGGGTCCCAGCCAACTCCCCTGGGCTTGCCCTTTTGATAGCATAATCATGTTCATCCCTACCAAAATTACAGCTGATTGTTTTACCCATTATTTTCCCCAACTTTTAATTTCTACTTTCCAAAGGATCATTGCCCGCGGTAATTGCAAAGAAACTGACCTTGTATGTGTCATCAGCCCCCAGACGAAGGAAATCCAATTTTGTTAGGCTTGGCACAATTCTTTTTCTTTTTTCTCTTTACGATAAAGTCTGTCATAATATAGACTACAGTTAAAGGAGTGCATAAAATAAAAGTAAATGGAATATTAAGTTCAAGATTAGAATAAACACGTAGTGTTTTAAATCAAAATCCAATTCTTTGGTCTAGGCCCATTATTGTTCTGGCATAATAATGACATCTCAGATTAGAAATCAATATTTCACTGAAAGGGCTATTACTGTGTTTATTCAATGCATAATTGAGTTTTGGAAAGTGCCCTTTAATTTGCATTAAAGATAACGAATCTTTCTCATCTGAACTTTCTCATCTAACAATAATCCCCTAATAACAATAAGCCTAATAATAATAATAATAGCCTTCCCTAGACGTTGATTTTTTTACCGATTTGACATTGTAAACCTTGCATTGGATCCCTCAATACTGAGGAAAAGTTAGATCATGGCATTATGATCTTGGAAATATTTATTAAAACAATAATTCTCACAACCTCAAAGTGGCCCATATAAGCGAGGGAGGAAATAAAAATAAACCTTTTTAGAGCCTTTCCATGCAGTTCAGGAGTTCAGATGAAATTGAGTATATCAGGAACCATATCACCCCTCACTCTCAGTGCGCCACTGTTACCCCTCACGCGCGCAGACGGAGATAATAGGCTATTAGAACCATGGGATTCATTTGTAGCCAATTACAACCCACAGTTGAATATGAATGCATAAATAAGGCGTAGCTTGTGTCTAAGTTTTGGCTACGACTGAACGAGGGTGGGAGGTGGCGCGAGAGCGAGGTGTGCGTGCATGACATAAACGTTGGAGGGTCCTGAGGGGATGGTTCAAACCCCCAAAAGTAGTTGAGCAAGGGAGACCAACATCCAACAGTGAACCATCACCTCCTGGCTGTCAGCCGTGAGTAACAAAGACCAGAGTAGTGCAGCTGTAAAAGGGGGTTTGGCAACGCAAGCTGTGAAGGAATATTGCACCAGACATTATAGCCTACTTTTCTCAAATTGCATGCGCTAGTATGTCTTCTTCGGTTGTAAGAGAAGCTTAAGTTTATTGTCTTGGTGCTAAAGCTCTGATAAGGAAGTCATGAACAGGGAAAAGGTTCAGGTGGGAGACGTCTCAGTTGCTGCTCCGCCAGCGTCCGGTGTGACTGCCCAAACAGCTGTGATCGTCGTGGCCGCTCCGGAAAGCATGGACAATCACGGCGAGAAGCGGCTCTCTGCCAACGCACTGTCGGTGTTTTCCTGCCCCGGGGGTAGAGACATACTGCAAGCGGACAGTCGAAACAACTCTCCACGTCAAGAGCCGGCTCCGGTAGCAATGCCAATGCTTCACCGGACCACTTCATTTTCGGTTTTGGACATTTTGGACCCAAATAAATTTACGAGCAAAAAGCCAAATCCTAACCGGACAGGCAGCGAATTCGCCTTCGGGACAGAGAACCGTGGAGGTGATGACTCGAATCATGATGTAGAGCAGAAGTCTTATGCAGACGACTATGACACATGTCAAAAATCTACAGGACTAAGTAAGTTTATTTTTGTAGCTTTAGTTTTTTGTATATTTGTATTGTATTTTCTAACAGTGTTGTTGTTATGCTGTAGGCCTGTGCATATCTCTGAAAAATCCGATTTGAAATAGACATCTTAGGTAGCCTACATTTGGCTCTTGTTGGCTACACAGATGTCTTCGAAAGTTGCTCAGTTGGCCTACTGACATATGTGGCATTCTTGTAAAACCACGTCAAGCCTATTTGTGTCGATCATAACGAGACAGAACTTGATGAGTGTTTGCTTTATAGGCTAGCCCATGGTTTCCCGAACTCTGTTCTCGGGACCCCAGGGAGTAAAGTGTATTTTTTTGCTCTAGCACTACACAGATGATTCAAATAATCAACTAATCACCAAGCCTTGATAATCGAATCAGCTGTGTAATGTAAGGGCAAAAAAACAAAACCTGCACCACTTGGAGTTTGGGAAACACTGGGTTAGCCTATGTATTTGAAGCTAGAGGGACCTGCGAGTTGTTTCAGATCTATGAGTTCCTCAGTTTGTATTTTTCACATCTAACTTTGTATTCTATATTCTGGAACGCTTTTTTCGCTCAGAAATTTTAACTCAGAAATAAATATGATCATATCTGAGGTAAAGGTTATATGTAATGGATATGTAATATTCCATCCATGCACCTAGTCCCTTAGGCTACCCAGATAAAAAACGGTTTGTAATAACTAAAGAAAAAACAATTAAAACCCTTCGATTACGTTTAATTTAAGGTGCTTTGCGAGGTTAAAGATGCAGCAGGATAATGGCGAAAATCGCCCCAGAGTGGCATGCAGAACGAGGCTAGGTCGATATCCTATTATCGAATTGAGTATATCTCTTTCAGGCAGCTTGCCTGACTCCTTCAACAACTAAATTATAGGGTCAAAATTCGGATAATTACACGATTAAAACCTATTATACTTATTAGGGTAGATATTGATCCCAGAAAGAAGACACACGATTAAGATTGTCTCTGCTGCTATAAGATAAACACATCACCCCCACTGTCATTTTTCAACTAAAAAAAGGGAACAATTATTTCATGAATTAGATAGGTCTACATTGATCTCCGTAACCGCATTAATGGCTATGCATTTAAATATAACCCAACCTAGTCAGAGGAGAGGACACTGCGGTTATCATGTTGTCCGGGTGATTTGTTATGTACTAACTACCTGGTTAAAAAAAACAGACATACTTAGCAAACCAACTGACAAAAAAATAATTGTTCTTAATATTATATAAAAATAATTGAATATGAAGACATGATGTGGATTAGTGAGATATTGTTTATGTTGCCAATATAAACATTAAAGCCCTTTCCAACAGGGACATGGGCTATAGCTTAAACGTAAAAGCCAACCGTAGACGATCACACAAACAGGCTTTAGCAAATGTACAAAATTGTGTCAACAAACAATGCTGAAGACGCGCAAACCTTGATGGGAAAATGTGAGTTTTGATTCAATAATTCAAAAGTAAGTAGGCTGATGCAAACATTCGTTTTATTTTATGTTGGTATTGCACTGTTTTGTCATAAGACGGTGCTTGTGGGTAAAAGTGGCCCGCATTTGAATTTCGTGGGGTACTCCTGAAAATAATTGACTTTGTTTATTTAACTTGTATCTCTTAAAATCAAACAAACCTTGAAGGTTTGACAAACAATATCCTTATTGAACAATTTCGGCCTAATGTACATGTCTCGATAGATGAAATACCATGCATCCTCGAGGTCTAAACGATCCTTTATCATTCAGGCCAAACTTGTAGACTATATGGCTGCGCTGTCATTGGTATGTAGGCTATATTTTCCTACATTCAATCACAATCGTTCTATCCAGATGTCTATTTGTTACACCCCAAAGCATCTATTTTTGCAGGCTTTATTGTGCTGTGGGAAGTAAGGCCAAAATATCTCAAATTGTTCCTACATGTCATCATGATCCTAAGAAGCTATTTGTCGAATTAATTCTGCTGATCTGCGCATTTGAATATTTGTATTTGTAAAGGCCTATATAGTGTAACAATTGTTTGTTGACTAATGTTTTGAATACCACTATGCAAACCGCCCTCACACAGGCGTGGAGCAATTATAGGCTAATTATCCCCTAGGCACTTGCATAAAAACAATGGCTTTGGCACGTCTCGTGATGCTACGACCAAGGCATAACTGCACGCATTAGCCTGAGGTGACGTTTGTGTCCCAACAAAAAAAAGTGTAATTCCACCTTTTACCAATGTTCTTGAATTTGGGATTTCATTGGATGTCATTGTCTCATGTTTTTACCAAATAAATTACTGGGAGTATATATATATATATAGAGAGTGTGCGACTCTCTATATTTGTATAGCTTTACATATGGCACAGCACCCAGCTATTAAAGCGAGATAGCGCACCTGTTACCCACTCCACAATAACATAAATGGATTTTGAATATCTATTTAATGTTAGAATATTTAGCATATATGGCCTTCTAAAGTATGACATATTTTCCAAAATAATTAAGCTTCCTCAAGTATTTTTCTTAAAGGTGTCTGAAAGTAGACCATATCAAACGCAGTTTTCACGATTTCATTGTTAGCCTAACATAAAATTGTTAACATGAATTACGTTGTTTGTGTCCTTTTCCATTTTTTACCCAGCATATTATTTAGGTTAACTGTAATAAATACTTACACTATTGACACGGTATTAGGCTCGTCTACATAAATACACAACATGGACATAAAAACAACATTACACCTCCATCAATCACTTTGTAGGATGGTGAAAGGATAAAGGTTATCCATTAGCTGGCATTGTTTTTCATCACTTCATATTTTCTTGAGCAAATCCTATGTTAATTAGGCTAGTCAAGTTATTGAATATTGTCAGTCTAATTAACTTGGTGTGGTTCTAATTTTGAAATGACTCAATGGCGTGTCTTTTTTTCTTTCTAGAGGAGGGGTTCATGTGTGCCTACAGATCCGAAGAATGCGAGAATGATTTCAAAAGAGGCTCCCACTCTGACAGCGAGATGCAGGATGACGTGTGTAGTGAGGAGAGCAGCAGCGCACTAACTGGAAACGCGGAGGGGGAACTGGGACACCATGATGACGACGACCAGGCGAGCAAGAGCCCAAGAAGTCCTGGTGGACAGCAAACTCAACAGTCAGGGTCGAATGGACAAAGTAATCAAGGAAAGCCGAAGAGAAAGCGCTCTGGCTCCGATTCAAAGTCGGGTAAGCCCCGAAGGGCCCGGACAGCATTCACTTACGAACAACTTGTTGCACTGGAGAACAAATTCAAGTCCACCCGATACCTCTCTGTGTGTGAGAGGCTCAATTTGGCACTGTCACTCAGTTTGACTGAAACTCAAGTCAAAATCTGGTTCCAGAACCGACGGACCAAGTGGAAGAAACAAAACCCTGGCGCAGATACCAGCGCCCCGACGGGCGGTGGCCAGAACGGCCAGAGCAATGGACTAGGAAGCCTGAGTCCACTCAGCTCGTCTCCTCCCATGAGCCATCTGTCAATGCACACGGGCTACCCAGGTCACGGACCAGGCGGGCTAGTCTGCACCACCCAATTACCCTTTCTGCCAAGTCATGCGGTACTGTCACCTTTCATGTTAGGATCTCAGACTTACGGAGCGCCTGCGTTTTACACTTCTCACCTGTAAAGATATGGAGATACGTTTAGAGTTTTGCGCCCAAACATTATGTTTTCGGAGGCGTCTAAAATTCACCGATATTATCAAAATAATTGACTCAAATGAGATATGAATTTAATAACCATATTAAACGTATGGTTTTAGAGAACTAAAGACATGCCCTTAACTCAAGACTTCATAAATGCACTTGATGCTGTAGATGGGAAGAACTCTGAACATTTCATGTTGTTGTTTCGTCAAGGACAAGTGCTCGAAGAAAATCAACCTTTACCAAGGAAAGAAGATTTTGTTGTATTCGACTTTTGATTTCATTTTGATAGTATGTGAATTACTCGGGGTCAAAATGTACATACAGATGTTGACAAATATATGTCTAGCTTTTAATTTCGAATACAGTTCATACATATTAGAGGTGAAAAAATAGGCCTACATGATGTATATAAATATAGTTCATTTACATCTGGAATGGCTTGACATATTGTAATTACTGTGTAACTAAACTGTGAAAGTTTAATATGATTATTTTCATAGGTTTTCCCTATTCATTTATTATATAGGCCTATAGTTAATCTACCTGAGAATATTTGGCTCCAATGAATGCTCATTTCATCTGGACTCGTCTTTTATAGTATAAGACAAAGTAAAATAAAACAATAGGATATCATTTACTAACGAATAAGCTACTTTAATACGAATATTAAATAGATTAAATCTTTCTTAGTCGATTTTCTTCTCTCTCCCCTTTCCACCAAATTAAAGGACATTTTGGAACTGAAGACAGTATCTTTTTTAAATTAAATGGTTAACTCCACTTATATTTTTGGGGGACAACGGATGTTATTAGGACCTAAGTTGCATTTTCCTCGGGAAAAAAAGCTCCAACTTTATCTATAACACTCTTGCGCGGAAAAAATATGAGTTTTTGAAAAATACATAGCCTTTGGCCTATTGATAAATCAGCCTTGGCTAATATCTGTAGCATAACTTTTATTCATTGAATTAAATTACCTATAAATTGTGGGTTATTGGCTATTGTACCCGTTGCATATGCCTATGGTGTTTAGGTCTACCATTTTATTCAGCATGTCTCTACTTCGATTTATTTATAAGAAATTTGACAACGGCTCCCTGACTCGATTATTGATGAGGAAAAACAATCACTGGTAATTTAAACGCAAACTTGTTTCACAACATTATAGGCTAGACTGTCTTCTCGGACATATACGCTTTCTAATAAGGGTTTTGACTTTAAAACATTGTGTAAGGAAATCATGCCAAATTCCCCGATAACCTAATGTGCTTGCGCGTAAAACACAATTTAGGCTATGGAATATTTGAACGAATTAATTATTAGATGCCTAACAAAATACAATGTATTTCAGCAACTTTTTCAGATGTTTTTGCCGTCTGGGATAAGGAGGTGCATTTGAATAGGCCTAGGGCTACTTTAAAAGTGCAAAAACTATCCAGTCAATCAAATTGTATTTGTCACATCCGCCGAATACAACAGGTGCAGTAGACCTTACGGTGAAATGCTTACTTACAAGCCCTTGTTTTGAAATGCATGACTCAAGCAGACACTCGCTCCGTCATAAAAAAATATGACATGCCAGCCGCAATGGCGCAACTTTTGAGCTATCGGTGCAAGTTAGGTCTATTCTACAATTTTTGAAAGTATAGTTTTGTCGAATTTGTGAGGACGAAAGTGACATGGATACAGCATTTATTTATATTATTTTAGACTGGATGACTACTTCGCTTCCAATAGGAATAGTCTGTCCTCTGTCCCTAACCAGCTCTCCAAAATGGTGATGAAATGGCACGTCAGCCATGATGGAACGCGATCCTGGAATCGTTCTAGAATTTCACATGCAGGTATGACCAAACGCAAAAGCATGAAACGACTTAGCATAATATAGCCTTTGTAGAAAGTCTAAACAAATGTACAGATTGCGGAATTATTTAGTGCATGGGGTGCATTGCAATTGGGACGCACATACCCGACCGTTGCAGAAAGTAGCATAGCCAAATGAAGGGTATTTCTTGTTATCTGCCAGCTGTTTTCATTAAGTCCGAGTCTTGAAGCATTATGTTGGACAAAATGTCATTTTTAAAAGGTTAATTATGTAAATATTATATTCGACATGTTTTGCAGTCAAATCATTCAATTCATTTGTATTTCCAATTGCAGTGGACAGCGCACTGCGCGACGTTTGTGCTGAAAAAAATTATATTACTTTCGTTTGAATTGTTTCATATGCAAGTGTAATTATCATCTAAATAATATTAACGAGAGGATAGATATCAGTTATTTAATTTAATAATATGACAATTAGCATAGATATATTAGTGAACGTAGACATAAGCTAAACAAAACATCTAAAATAGTAAAACAATATTTATGAATTTGTAGGTTATTATTATGATTTTTTTTACCAGGAAATTCTTGTTTTTAAATGCATGACTCAAGCAGACACTTGCTCGGTCATTAAAAATATGACATTCCAAACGCATGTTGAATCCCTGGGCAACTTTCCAGTGATGTAGGGAGCTAGAAGGTGATTCTTATTTTTAAACATTTTTATAAAGTAGATTTTCAGATGTTATGTAAACAATAATGCAAGCAAATTTGTCGGACATGCCCAAATAGAAACAAAGGCACAAATTGGGGCTCATCAAATAATATTTGAGCAGCTGGCACAGTGGACTGAATGAGGTAAACTTTTATCCCAGGAATATTAAATACATTTCAGTATTAAAGAACGACAGCTTATGTGCAAACAATTAGTTTAATGTGCTCCCAATGACTAGTAGACAGTACAGTTTTAATGCCTCCAACCAGACCTGCCCAAACCAAAACAGCCAACAACCGGGCCTGAAGATATCCCTCCTTGCAATCAACATTTACTAATCCAACACAAGCACATTCACTATCATCATACTACTACTACACAACAGAGAAAACATATACAAAAAAAAAGGGAAGATATTTTTGTCAGGTGAATATTAAATTATTCATATTGATTCGCAGGCTGTCTTTCTCTAACAGTCCAGAGAGGTCTGATGCAGGGCAGTTATTGGCAACCTATAGGGTTTTCTATAAGCCCTTACAGTGCTTTCAAACTCAGACACAGAACTGTATGGGAGACAAGAGCAACACTTGTTAAAAGCTGCCTGTCACAACAGTTAGGTTACCATTTCCAAATAATAGTATTGATACATTAAGCATTCAATGGTTGTGATAATTGTAAAAATAGTTCTGCCATTGAAAATCCCAAGGGGGGGGACTACATTAAGTGTAAATAGCTAACTGGTGACAAAGATTGGCACTACATTTTCCCTTATGATACACATAAATCAATAAATAACATTACTTGACAAATGATTTCCTAAACTTTTTTTTTTTTTACATAATAGAAAGCATAAATGTGACGCAATTCAACATGTTGTTACATGGATATGAGATGTGAATGTATTAGAAGTCTCCATTTAGAAGTAATTTCTACCAGTACAGTACATGAGGATTATAAATCCACTGGCCTCCTCAATTTCCTGTTAATTCAGTGCATAATTAAATTGGTTTGCAAACTTTGCGTGTTTCAATTTGTCCATTTTATTCATGACGTCTGTCACTCGCCTCATGGAGCTCCTGAAAAATAAAGTAGGAAAGGTTTAGAATTCCTGGTGTTTAAAAATGGTTACATCCTATCACGAACACCGGTTATCCTACAGTAAGTGTTAAGGTGAGGTTTGAATAATCATTAATCCTCTCAAATACACATTGGGAATTTGAAACTATACAGTAGTAAATAGACAAGTAAATAGTTACACATGGGACGTTTAAGCCAAGTGCAACAAGGTTACAGTATATATATTTAAATAATACATCTATTAAACACCCAACGTCTAGTGAGTGCAAGGTCATGTATACATTGTGTTGGGGTAATACTTCCTTTATGAGTGCAAGGTCATGTATCCATTGTGTTGGGGTAATACTTCCTTTAAGTTAAACACAAGAGACAGCCACTTGTTGCAGTACTTACGGGTTGAAAACCTTCTTCTCTAGTCTGGAGCGTGAAGTGTTAACACCCTTCTTCAGATCACTGAGGTTGGGGTACTTCTTCTTCTTGCCCTTCCCCTTGCCTTTCTTGCCCTTCCCAAAGGTTTTGGAGGACCCCAGGTCCTCCCCAGTGGCAAGCTCTATGTCCCTCATCAGCTCAGGGTCCCGCCAGTCTAAACAATCAAATAAACTTAGATTACCAGACCTAAATATGGCGTGTAGTCTATAGACATCCAATCACACATGGTAGACACTCAGATTCAGAGGGGTTGGATTAAATGCAGAAGACACATTTCAGTTGAATACATTCAGTTGTACAACTGACTAGGTATCCCCCTTTCCCCAATCACACACGGTAGACACTCCGACCTAAACATGGTGTGTATCAGCAGACATCCAATCACACACGGATGACCTAAACATGAACATCCATTTACTCCCAACACTTGGATGGACCAGAAGACGAGCATGTCCAAACATTCAAACACAGGACAAATTGAAAAGACAACCAAACACTGGATTATGGTTTTAAATAAAGGACAAAGTTAAAATGACTCTTACAGACAAAACAGTGTTGAAGACCTGATGAGGCTGTAAAAGACCGAGTCAGAGACATACTGCCAGCCCAGGGCCCAGACAAACAGTATGTGTTCCAAGGTCCTACAGGAGGATGTTGATGGTATGGAGGATTAATCATGGCTGTGATGGCCCGCTCCAAAGCTACGCCTGACCTTGATGGAATAGGTTAACTGCACCATCAACTCAGCCTCATAACGACAACAAACGAGAAAATAATTGAAAAAATGTTTGGTATTTTGGGTCCAGCGTTAGGGCTCTCCTCAATCACCCCTGAGAGCGACATGTGAGAGCCTGTAAAAAAGGGGCACCAATTTTAGTTACAAATTAATTTGGAATGGGGGGTGTTCGTCTCCCCTGGGGTGGCAGGCAGGGTCGGGTGGGGATGGTGAAAGCCCCCTATTACATGAGCCCTGTGATCCCTCTGTGGTTAAGTCCTGCCTTTTGTGTGCTTTCATTCCTATCCCCAGGATGAGAGAAGGAGAGAGAGAGAGCCCTTATTAAGTTAAGCTGTCTGAAGCCCCTGCAGCAGGGGCCTTTTCTCTGTCAACAGCCTCGCGTCCACTCCAGCTGTGTCCGTCCACCCACCACAGACACTCCATACACACACCACACAGGCAGCTGGGAGCTTGGACTGACACTCCACACAGACAGAGCCTCGGAAGCCTGGACTGACACTCCACACAGACAGAGCCTC
The DNA here is from genome assembly GCF_021184085.1 of Oncorhynchus gorbuscha. Lineage (NCBI taxonomy): Eukaryota > Metazoa > Chordata > Actinopteri > Salmoniformes > Salmonidae > Oncorhynchus > Oncorhynchus gorbuscha. The sequence continues at coordinate 21,971,371 of NC_060195.1, forward strand.
GGAAGCCTGGACTGACACTCCACACAGACAGCTGGGAGCCTGGACTGACACTACACACAGACAGAGCCTCGGAAGCCTGGACTGACACTCCACACAGACAGCTGGGAGCATGGACTGACACTCCACACAGACAAAGCCTCGGAAGCCTGGACTGACACTCCACCCAGACAGAGCCTCGGGAGCCTGGACTGACACTCCACACAGACAGCTGGGAGCCTGGACTGACACTCCACACAGACAAAGCCTCGGAAGCCTGGACTGACACTCCACCCAGACAGAGCCTCGGGAGCCTGGACTGACACTCCACACAGACGGAGCTTCGGGAGCAGTCCAGTCCTGGCCTGTGCCTATTGACTCTGCTGTTATCCAAAAATAAACATACACTTGTTGAGACTGATTTTTGAACAATTTCTCTGATGTAAATGTAATTTCAGGGGAACAACCTAGGGGTTTTGGAGTGTGGAAAATAGCTGCTATAATAACTGTGTTGAAATAACTCCTCAATACAAGCCTGGAGTATCATTAATAAAATATTCTGTCTAACTTTATTACTAAATTCAGTTTTAGCCATCGTGAGCCAAATAGCAAATTAACTAATTGTCATGACTATAATTGGGAACTCTAATTAAAACCTACTTATACCTTAATGTGCCAAAGACTGATCATGAACCGTAACTGTTTCTCTCAGACATTGAAGACATGCAATTTTAACAGCGTTAACTTGATCATCTATCACAGCCTGACCAAACCTATTTTGAGAGTATGGAGAATGGTTTGACAATGGAGTTAATATTTAGGATAGAATTGGCATCGAAAGATAAAAGTGCTGCAATGTCTACAAGTCATGGTCTATCTCTCTTTCTGCCTGACAACAGTCAGAGACCCTGACATCGGTTAGTTCATATAGAATCTAAAATACAACCTATGAGTGTGTGGGGTCACACTAAGAAACTATGTGAGGGCGTTAAGAGTAAAAATCAATAGTGCCCTATGAGAGTGAGTGGAGTGACCAGGCAGGCAGAGAGGATTGATGGATCTCTGCAGGTCCTTATAGGGCTGGTGTGGGTGGCCTGGCGGGTGGCCTGGTGGGCCGGCATGCTGCTGTGCTGAGCCACTGTGGCCATAGAGCCAGAGACACACTGTGTGGCAGCGTCTGGATGAGTCTACAGCGCTGATGGAGTGGGGGATCAATAGTGTAGTTAGTTACAAAAGATGCTATTTCACAAGCCAGTGGCCAGCGGCCGCCCGAGTCAGCTGGCCCCGATACCTGTTTGTTAACAAGTGACTGCAGGCAGAGAAAGCACATCCGACGCCCCGCTGGCAGCAGCCAACAGACCCTTAATTGGCTTTTAGTGCGGCCTCCAGGATAGAGAAAGAGAGAGCCCAGAGCCAGAAACAGCAGTCCATTATCAGGGGTATTGATGACTGTGATTCCATCAGTTCATCTTTTCCTGAACTAAAAAGGCCCTCATCCCCGTGCTGTGGAAGAACCCCTGGCTCCCTGACTCTGGTGCCGTCTTGCTCCTGCCCTTTGTGTGATGGGATGGGAGTGATAAACAGTTCTGAGGGAGGCTGGGAGTGATGGATAGTTCTGAGGGAGACTGGGACTGATGGACATTTCTGAGGGAGGCTGGGACTGATGGACAGTTTTGAGGGAGCCTGGGAGTGATGGACAGTTTTGAGGGAGCCTGGGAGTGATGGATAGTTTTGAGGGAGCCTGGGACTGGGAGTGATGGAGAGTTCTGGGGGAGGAGTCAGAAGCAGGAAGTGTTTCCATTATCTCTCCTTCTTTACCACAGACTAGACCAGAGAGAGCTGCCACTGCACAGGGCATATATTGGTAAGACCTTTATGAAAGGGAACCTATCAACGCCATCAGATTTCCTTTAGAATATTACTTCCATTACTGTGTCTGCTGTGAGCTCGATAATTATACAAAGTTTTTTTTCAGTTGTAGTGTTTTGGAATTGAAGTGTCTAATATGAGCCCTCTTATGTCCCTCACCAGGCTGGTCCTCTCTACGTTTCCATTCCTCTTTCTCCAGCCGCACAGCGTCCTCAGGGTTGGTGGGTTTTCCCAGCTCGTCTCGTGGGATGATCGGCCCATGGAAAGGACACTATGGGAATCAGACATTCCTGGCCTCATCAACAACGATCCTCAACATGTCACTTTCACTCTAATTCTGCCTAACTGCAAAGCCTCACTTACTGGTCTCTAAACCGATTACCAGTAGAATATATACAAAAATAGAAATGACAATGACAGTTGTAATACTTTCACCAAAAACTTAAACGCTCACCTTGACTCGGTCCTGGCGTTCACAGAGGCCTCCGTTGGGCATGGGGGTTTTGCACCTGTGCTTGACGGGCTGGAAGCGGCCAGCGAACGTGATGTACCTGGACTTCATCTGGGCAGCCAGCTCCTTATTCTCCACCTCTTCCTCTACCTCGTTGGGAACCCAGAACTGGTGCTGGGAGCTATTCCTGGACACCAGGATAGAGGGAGGGGTGTGAAGAACTGTCCATGCTCTTTACTAATATCAATCTGTAGCAATGGTATAGCTATTAGCTGAGAATTTAGTCAGAAGTATTATGGGAGAGTCTCTTTTCAGAACTCATAACACTGTTTATCTCTAATAACAGCTTTACAGTGACTCTGAACATACAATAGTGCTCTCTAGTGGCCATATCAAAACCAATGAAAACTTAGTGAAAAGTTCAGCTCTGTGCAGTAGTTCCATTTCAATGTATACTCAATAAAACATGCTAGTCATGGAGGAAGTTGGGAGTCTGTATGTACTTGATGATTTTGCCTGCAGTGGGTTGCTCCTCTCCCCAGTAGTAGAGGTCCAAACCGAAGGGGATGACTGGAGCTTTGTCCCTGTCCTCACTAGTCTGGTATGTGGGGTCCACATGACCTTCTGCTGCAGAGCTAGAGAGATGGAAAACAGTAGTCACAAGTCGTTGAGGCTGTGGTTCTTCTCTTTGGTCGAGACAGACATATTTCCAAAGTAGCCATCCCAAATCCCAATTCATGTGGAATAAACATCCAGAGCTATGAAGTGAAGCAGGGAGGGGTCACCTGGTGCTAGGTGGCTGGGGTAGGAGGCGCTGCTTGAAGAGGCGGAGTGTGGCGGCTGCACAGGTGGGGTCCTGCTCCTCGTCAGTGGCTCTCTTCCTGGGTCTGGAGAGGGTGTGAGAGGCTCCTTTTGCAGGACACTTCACTGGAGGCTGCACCGGCTTCTTACAGGCCACAGAGGTAGAGGGGGACGGCTCTAAACCTGGAATGACCAGCAGAGTAGTGTGTCCATACGTTACATATTACATCAAGAACTTCCAAATACTTTTTATATGTACGGATTTATCAAGCACATTCTACTGCTTTAGTGCTGTGTGCTCACTGCTCAGCTCAGATAGATTGTTGTGGGACAGCTATTTATTTTCCTAGCCTCTTGGAAAACATACGACTCTCCTCTTAAACACACTGGCCCTCCGCTGAATGTCTAAATCTCCATCTGGCCCTGAAGCCTGGAGATGTTGCCCACCCTGCTGTAGGTAATGTTAACCCAGTTATGAAGTGAAGGCCAGGGCAGGGAGAGGTGGAGGAGATGCTCTACCGCTGTGCGTTACCTCCTGGGTGGGCAGAGAGGGGCTGTAGAGGGGCTCTATGAGGGTCAGACTGAGCTTAAAGCTAGAAGAGAGATCACAGCTCTGCTCTAAGCCGCACCTGCCCCAACCCCATACCAGGACAACTTAAACTTATTAAAACAAATAAATAAAACATGTTTAAAGAGCAGTTGTTACCTCGCAGAGGACAAAGTGGGAGTTACCTTACAGCTACGCATGTAAGCATCTAACCTCATCTTCATCTCCTCTCCTAGTAACAGACCAGATACATTAGAAAATCCTTTGGAAATGAATAAACATTATTAATGACACAAATGTATTTGTGAAAATAATACACATAAACAATTCCCGCCAACAAGAAAAAGGGGGAAAAGGACAATAAAAGAGAATGTAATGTTGGTCAGAGGCACAAGTCTTCTTCCTCATCAGAGCCCATTCACTGCATGACGTAGGCCTATCCCTGGGTTAATCCAAGAGTCCTCCATCGCTCTGACTTATGGCATCGTTCTGTGCAAAGACCCCATCTGAGGAATTGTGAAATACTACCAAATCCTTTATTTTTCTGTTCAAATTGACCAAAATGGTAGCTATTTGTCTGAAGCAATAAAGTTGCAGGTGTTAAAGAGATAAATCAATAATAGTACATAGAGAGGTCTAGCAGCAGGGAGACACGGCGCTGGGCTGCCAATGGTGGGTATATTGATTTTCCTGAGTTCAGCAGGCCTTGTAATTAAAATGTAAATTTGAGAAAGAGATAACGTCCTGACAGGACTGCTGGGATAAAGGGATAGATAAAAGAGCAGTGGAGAGAATGGAGAGAGAAAGAAAGGGAAAGGCCAAGCTCATCCCTCTCTCTTTGGATCAAAGCTTGGTTTCTAGAGGAAAATAAGAGTTGTTTTCTGAGAAACGGGTTGACGCATTTAATAGATTGGTCTGATAAGTTAAAATAAAAAAACAGTGCATATTCACAAATATGTTCTTTTTTTTCTAAAAAAGGAGGCTACCTTTTATTTATTTGTATTTTTTATTGTTGATTGCACCAAGGCTACAGATATGATTATTTTTGTCCTAAAACTGAATCTTGTATTTTGATTTGTTCCATTGGATTGGCTTCATGTGTACCAAATCCCTGAGGTATCTGAGAAAACATCTAAAGCAGCCAGGAGAAACATCTACAACGTGCCGTTAAAGTCCTCAAGCCAAAATCAATAGAGATCCAGTCAAAACACGGGTACTAAATACATCACATTTAGTACCACTAAAAACACTACTTTGCCAGATTCATTCTGGGACCAAATCATAATTATTTACCCACAGGAGGACTGCTTCCAATTTAATGAGGAAATATCCCTTATGTAAGTCACAAAGAATCTTGTGAGTGTGTATGTGTGTGAGAGAGATCACCTCAGCCTGGCTGTGGTAGGAAGCATGCTCTCTCCCTCCCCACTCCCTGTGGTCTAACCCCCCTACTGAGACTAGGGAGCATGCTCTCTCCCTCCCCACTCCCTGTGGTCTACCCCCCTACTGAGACTAGGGAGCATGCTCTCTCCCTCCCCACTCCCTGTGGTCTACCCCCCTACAGAGACTAGGGAGCATGCTCTCTCCCTTCCCACTCCCTGTGGTCTAACCCCCCTACTGAGACTAGGGAGCATGCTCTCTCCCTTCCCACTTCCTGTGGTCTAACCCCCTACAGGTCTAACCCCCTACAGAGACTAGGGAGCATTCTCTCTCCTTCCCACTCCCTGTGGTCTAACCCCCCTACAGAGACTAGGGAGCATGCTCTCTCCCCACTCCCTGTGGTCTACCCCCCTACAGAGACTAGGGAGGATTTTCACTCCCTCCCCACTCCCTGTGGTCTAACCCCCTACAGAGACTAGGGAGGATTTTCACTCCCTCCCCACTCCCTGTGGTCTAACCCCCTACAGAGACTAGGGAGCATTCTCTCTCCCTCCCCACTCCCTGTGGTCTACCCCCCTACAGAGACTAGGGAGCATTCTCTCTCCCTCCCCACTCCCTGTGGTCTACCCCCCTACAGAGACTAGGGAGCATTCTCTCTCCCTCCCCACTCCCTGTGGTCTACCCCCCCTACAGAGACTAGGGAGCATGCTCTCTCCCTCCCCACTCCCTGTGGTCTAACCCCCCTACAGAGACTAGGGAGCATGCTCTCTCCCTCCCCACTCCCTGTGGTCTACCCCCTACAGAGACTAGGGAGCATTCTCTCTCCCTTCCCACTCCCTGTGGTCTACCCCCCTACAGAGACTAGGGAGCATGCTCTCTCCCTTCCCACTCCCTGTGGTCTACCCCCCTACAGAGACTAGGGAGCATTCTCTCTCCCTTCCCACTCCCTGTGGTCTAACCCCCCTACAGAGACTAGGGAGCATTCTCTCTCCCTTCCCACTCCCTGTGGTCTACCCCCCTACTGAGACTAGGGAGCATTCTCTCTCCCTTCCCACTCCCTGTGGTCTAACCCCCCTACAGAGAGACTGAGGCTAGATGGATGTTGTAAATTACAGCACTGGGCTAATAGGAGCTCATTAACAGCATTGCATTGTTAATTTTCCATGGCTTCCACAGATCACTTCATAGATCACTCATCAAAGTAGCCTGCCCGGCCATGCTACAGACTTTGTAGGCTGGTTCCTATTCACTTTAAGAACATTAAATAAACCAATCAAGTCACTGGACAACACACAAGGAGGACGGTTTTAGGGATAATCAGATAACACATCTAATTTAAGTGACATGGTCAGTTTCGTTTGAAAATGTGATGACAAGGAATTAGGTGGAAAATGTAATGTGAACCTAAAACATTAATTTATTTTTATTTAACTAGGCAAGTCAGTTATTATCAGTTTCTTATTTACAATGGCAACCTAGGAACAGTGGGTTAACTGCCTTGTTCAGGGCAGAATGACAGATTTTTTACCTTGTCAGCTCGGGGATTCGATCTAGCAACATTCGGTTACTGGCCCAACGCTCCAACCACTTGGCTCCCTTAAGGCTGAATCTGAGCACACATTGTATATTGAAACAAGATGTCTTTGATCACATGTCCAGAAAGGATTTAATTTGAACTTCTTTAGCCAGCAGGTATAAAAGGAGAAATCTTCAGTTCAATCAACAACAAAGCGGTCAGCCCCGCCTCTGTTTTGGTAAACAGCTGAGGGATGGAGCTGGAAAAACGTAACCACTCAAATTCATAGACAGAGCTTCGGATGCGAGGACTGACCATCCTATAGAACAAAATGACAGTTTTAAACATGTTTTGAGGCTATACAGTGTTTGCATTGCTTACAAAAAAAGACAACAAGTTTATATTTTGGGTTCTGATGGAGTATGACAATTGAACTAAGCATGAGGCATTTTTAAGTTATATTCTTCAAGAATCAATTGGTGTATATCGCTAATTTGAAAGTTAAAAAATGGATGTAGTACGGTAATTGCAGATTTGTCAACTATTAGAGATTTTGTCAACTTTGTCAACTATTATGACGGTGTCAGTTGGACACAAGGCTGTTATAATCCACTTGCATTACAGACAACCTCTGATCTCTGTGCATGGCACGTTTTGTTACAACCTTGCAACCATGTATCAATATTGAGGCCATTAGCAATTACATAGACTGGGAAAATGAACTTCTGGCTATAGAACTGGAACAAACTGGTTTGCTGTCATTGATGGAAGACCTTTTATAAAACATTGGTCATAAATCATATAAGGGGATTTAGCACAGGTAAATGAGCAATTATGTTACTTACCATTGGTGAGCAGTTTGGATAATTGAGTCCAATGCTGAAGTACTTTTGAACATCTGAAGTTAAAACCAGTCTGGAACGTGCCTGAGGCCTAACCTATGACCTTTACCAACGCTGCACACGTTGGGCTTTAAACAATCACTCTACAAACAAACCAGCTTTTAGAGGCATTCTTTGGCACCTTCCTCATGTTTATCTGAACCAATCCAATCAATAGTATGTGATGTGTGTGTGGTGATATCCTGAGGCGAGGGCGAGAGCTTACTGGGATTACTCTTCATTATGCTCTTCTCAGATGCTGTTTGTATGGCTGTGACCCTGTTGTGTATGCACCTGCCCCTGGTCCTCTGCAGCTGAGCAAACTCACCGTACTCCTCCCGTAGATGGTCTGGAATGTGGGGTTCAAAACCCTCCTTCTCCGGAACCTCCTCGAAGTCATCATCGTCGTCATCGCTGCCCTCCGGCGCTTTCATCTAGTGGATGGGAAGAGGGTATCTTTGTAAGTACAGGGTCAGCTTAACATGGTTGACTGACTATGGAAAGGACCACTTCACCATTTGGGCTCACGAGTGGCGCAGAGGTCTAAGGCAATGCATCTAGTGCGTCACTACAGACACCTTGGTTCGAATCCAGGCTGTATCACAACCGGCCGTGATTGGGAGTCCCATAGGGCGGCATACAATTGGCCCAGCATCGCCCAGGTTTGGCCGGTGTAGGCCGTCATTGTAAATAAGAATTTGTTCTTAACTGACTTGCCTCGTTAAATAAAGGTTAAAAATAAAATAAACTACTAAATGGTAATGCATTAGCAATGTAGCTAGTTAGACATGTTATTATAAACTAACAATACATGAGGACTATCCTTACTTGCCGAAACATAAAACTAGGCCTCTTCCTAGGACCACAATAATCAAACAGCACCGTCCGTATTCTCCATGCCCCTACATCACTAGAAATAAACCGAGACACTCTTCTCTCCCAGTCTTCCTCAAGTCCCCTACCCCCTCTCCTCCCTGCTGTCTCTGTGTTTGTTTGCAGACAGGTTACAGAGGAATTAGGACCTCATCAGCAGTTCCCCGGTTGCTGATTATCACTCAAATGGTATCCCCCACGGGCCCTCAGGGTGTTCACAAGATTTACAGCGCCCCGAACGGCTAACTCGGCAGTAACGTGGGACGTCTTCACATTTTAATTCAAAGCCTTAATGGAATTTCCACTTGACCACATCCAATTTTTTTCTGCTTCCTTTTGACGAAGTGGTTTATTTGACCACTGTGCCATCTAATTGTCAGTGCGTATAACAGCACTTGTTTAGTTAATTTTGTCATTGAGGTTAAGGGAGACAGAGAGGGAGATTTACATAAGAGTTTCTCAAGGAGGCAATTTAGTTATTTTTCACCAGTAACTGTAATTGATACAATATGATTGACTAAGGTAGTGTTTTTCAAACAGACAACTTAAAAGTTTACAAATGATCTGAAAAGACAACATGTATTAGTTGTAAAAGGTATCTAAAGGCTGTTGTTAACCTTTAGATACATTTGCTCAACTACCCCCCCTTCCCCAGTTTACACATAAGCACCTCTCTGTTCTGGCCAATCCACTCACCTAATACCCAAATCTTAGCCTATCCTTTATTCCTGAAATAAGAGGAAATAAAACTGTTGGAAGCAATAGGCTGTCCAACAGATGGAGAGATAAGTGTACTGTGGCCCTGATTCACAGGTGTGGGAGAGGTGTCTGTGTGCGGAGCTGATAAGGAACCCGAGACAGGCTAGTCAGAGAGAGTCCGGGTCACCAAGCGATATGGAGGGCTCTCACCTCTGAGCCAGCCAGCTGTATTTCCTCAACACAATCGCTTTCGGGAGATCTACTCAACAAGAGCAGAGAGGACTAGGTGGTAACCACCGGCCTAGGTATTAGGCTTCCAGCCATAATCACTACCAAATAAACCCTCCAAGTCTGATTACTCAGGCTGTGCACTTGACTATTTATTACGTCCCACTTCTCAGACAACAGAGCATGAGTTGGATAAAACTAAACTGATGCTGGCCACCGTGTCCATGGCCCCTGTCTACCTGCCTGTCTGTTAGAAGATGCTGCTGAGAACAAAGAAGGTGGTGTGCATGGTTCAAGACAGGAGGGGAGGTGATGGTCTCCTCCTCTCCTCTGCCTGGAGCCTCTACCTGCACATGCTCATCTATCACCCAGCCTGTACGTTTTGCTATCACTCTAACACTAATCAAAAGAGAAAACTGTCACCGGCGCTGACCTGTGGAACCTCCCAATTACGCTCTTCAGGAATGACAGGGGCACTTAACTCCCCAGGAGAGTAAATGACCACCATCAATCATGGCGGAATAACAATGAGCTGCCTTGGCCGCAAATTATTTTTGGGGTATAGAATCCGAGCAGGGGAATTTATGAAAAGTGAAAAGCAACCCAAGGCTTTTTTCTCTCCTCCTCCTCCCCTCTCTAAGGGAGGCTGGTCTGTTCTGCTCTGCCTGGGGGATGAAGCGAAGCCAGCATCGCCGCTAAACAGAATTTATGCCTTTTAATTTACTCAAAAAGGTAGTTAACCATTCCCTGCGCTACAACGCATAACAGAATGCCATTTAAATATAGGGGTCATTTTCATAAAATATTACCCATAATTCTCATGTCCTTGGTTTGTCTAGGGCACGCCACGTATGAGCCACTGTTTCATGCACGTCTTTCCATTTATTCAGCTTAATTGCTTTCATGATTACCTTTATGTCAAGTAGTACAGGTAGATCAAAGCTTGCTTTTTATTTCTCTTATTGCCCCTCATTTTATTTTTCATTACCGCATGTGAGCGGTGTTGAATATGGCAGATTAGGGTCTAAACTGTCTTTGGATGAGGTCTAAATTACTCCCTGTTATCGCTTTCAACAGGGAGACGAGCCACAGTGGCACAGTAATGTACATGTTGCTCAGAGAGGAGCCACAGTAATGTACCTGCTGCTCAGAGAGCAGCCACAGTAATGTACCTGCTGCTCAGAGAGGAGCCACAGTAATGTACATGCTGCTCAGAGAGGAGCCACAGTAATGTAAATGCTGCTCAGAGAGGAGCCAAAGTAATGTACATGCTGCTCAGAGAGGAGCCAAAGTAATGTACATGCTGCTCAGAGAGGAGCCAAAGTAATGTACATGTTGCTCAGAGAGGAGCCACAGTAATGTACCTGCTGCTCAGAGAGGAGCCACAGTAATGTACCTGCTGCTCAGAGAGCAGCCACAGTAATGTACCTGCTGCTCAGAGAGCAGCCACGGTAATGTACCTGCTGCTCAGAGAGCAGCCACGGTAATGTACCTGCTGCTCAGAGAGCAGCCACGGTAATGTACCTGCTGCTCAGAGAGCAGCCACAGTAATGTACCTGCTGCTCAGAGGAGCCACTGTAATGTACCTGCTGCTCAGAGAGCAGCCACAGTAATGTACCTGCTGCTCAGAGAGGAGCCACAGTAATGTACCTGCTGCTCAGAGAGGAGCCACAGTAATGTACATGCTGCTCAGAGAGGAGCCACAGTAATGTACCTGCTGCTCAGAGAGGAGCCACAGTAATGTACATGTTGCTCAGAGAGGAGCCACAGTAATGTACATGTTGCTCAGAGAGGAGCCACAGTAATGTACCTGCTGCTCAGAGAGGAGCCACAGTAATGTACATGCTGCTCAGAGAGGAGCCACAGTAATGTACATGCTGCTCAGAGAGGAGCCAAAGTAATGTACCTGCTGCTCAGAGAGGAGCCAAAGTAATGTACATGTTGCTCAGAGAGGAGCCACAGTAATGTACATGCTGCTCAGAGAGGAGCCACAGTAATGTACATGTTGCTCAGAGAGGAGCCACAGTAATGTACATGCTGCTCAGAGAGGAGCCAAAGTAATGTACATGCTGCTCAGAGAGGAGCCACAGTAATGTACATGCTGCTCAGAGAGGAGCCACAGTAATGTACATGCTGCTCAGAGAGGCCAACTAGATGGTGGTGAATAAGTGGCTCATCCTTCGCCCTGCACTTAATAAAACAGGCACCTGCACTTATGAGACACGAAGACCAATTTAATTGTCCCACAATATTACAACAATATCAGATTAAATAGTAATTAACTCATAATTATTGATATTCGAGAGAGAGAGAAAGAAAGAAAGCAAAAGAGCAGTATGATACTTGAAGAAATGAAGGATATTTTTCTCTATTTCATAGAATATAATAATGGTTTCTAATATAATAATGGTTTTGGTAACACTTTAGTTTGTGTTGCGTTGTGGATTGCACTCTCTCCCTTTCCCTGTTTGGGGGGCAGAATCTGCTAAGTTAGAAGAGAGTTGTTAAAGCGATCATTTCTATGGTAAACAGTAGGTTGGGGGATTTGGCTATCTAGTACCTTACCATTGTGGTAACACTTGACACTCGTTATAACACGGTCATAACCATGTCATAATATGCCATAACAGCTAACAACTTCTCATAATATGTTCATGACACATATTGAAACCTGTTGACATATATTGCGTTATTTTATGGCTGGTTATGACACCTACGGAAGAGTGTAAAAACCAGAGTGTGTGTAAAAAAAAACATGACAGTGTCATGAAGTGTATTATCTACAAGTTATTTAAAATATGACAACAAAGGATTTAAGAAACACACTTTCAAACAAAAGGAAACTTCTTGACAGGAAAAAAACTCATTTGAATAAATGTGGGTTTGACACTTATGTAGGTGTCATAACTAGCCATAATATGCAATATATGTCACAAAAGGTGTAAATATATGGGTCATGACCGTGGTAATACCATATTACAGGTTATGACAAGTTATCTCAGCTGTTATGACATGGTTATGACCGTGTTATAATGTGTCATGACACAGTGTCAAGTGTTACCACAATGGTAAGGTACGAGATAGCCAAATCCCCAAACTTAATGTTTACCATAGAAATGGTCGCTTCAACAACTCTATTCTAATTTAGCGGATTCCACCCTCAAACTCAGGGAAAAAGAGACAAAGTGCAATCCACAACGCAACACAAACGTTCTACATTACTCCAGGCCCAGGTACAGTCTTTCATTCCCAGTAGCTAGCAATTGTGGAAAAGGAGATTGCTATTTTGTTTATACCAGTTGTCTTCTTTAATCCAAAGCAGTTATTTCTCCGTTGATAGATTAAAACCCCATGGAATAATATTACCAGCCCACTAGAAATTCCTGGTCGACAGACATTCTTTTAGTTTTAATTCTGCAGTGATAAAATCAGGACTGCAATCTTGAGATGACAGCGTTGTAACTCTTATAAAGGGGTGTGCATGGGGAGGAGAAACATTTTGCTGACACAAGCCTATCTAAAACATGGGCTCTATCCCTTATCCCCACCGTAGCATTTAAAAACAGACATTTTTCCTATCCTGTACAACGTATAAAGAAAATCAAATTTTCTCTCTCTTACAAAATACTCCAGGACAGTTCCAGGATATTTATTTGAATTTTAAGTTAACTATACGGATATCTTCCCCATGAATGGTCTACATAGCAAATACAGCAGCTTTAGGCTACATCTGCGGTGTTATTTGTTACTATTTATTCCTTTGTATTTCAGAGACAATAATTGTATGTCATTCAATCAGGAAAATGTGTGTTCTTTTTTCATTAAAAATACATCTAATTATACACATTTCCCTAATTAGACTAATTAAAATTCTGCAAAGGTGTCCATGATACATTTTAGAGACAGAAGCAGGCGCAATAAATAAGAATAGGATCCATTCCTTCCCAGTTCTACTTGGCGTGCCATTCCTTCCCAGTTCTACTTGGCGTGCCATTCCTTCCCAGTGCTACTTGGCGTGCCATTCCTTCCCAGTGCTACTTGGGGTGCCATTCCTTCCCAGTGCGACTTAGCGTATCATTCCTTCCCAGTGCTACTTGGCGTGCCATTCCTTCCCAGTGCTACTTGGCGTATCATTCCTTCCCAGTTCTACTTGGCGTGCCATTCCTTCCCAGTGCGACTTAGCGTATCATTCCCTCCCAGTGCTACTTGGGGTGCCATTCCTTCCCAGTGCTACTTGGCGTGCCATTCCTTCCCAGTGCTACTTGGCGTGCCATTACTTCCCAGTGCTACTTGGGGTGCCATTCCTTGCCAGTGCGACTTAGCGTATCATTCCTTCCCAGTGCGACTTAGCGTATCATTCCTTCCCAGTTCTAATTGGCGTATCATTCCTTCCCAGTGCTACTTGGCGTGCCATCCTTCCCAGTGCTATTTGCAGTGTCATTCCTTCCCAGTACTACTTGGCTTTGAAACATCCAGGGTGAACTATGGATTGGCCATGTCCAAACCTCTGTCCCTTCCCCCAGTGAAAGGTGTAGGTGAGGTTCTGGTTATATATCCACCACTTACTGGGAAAAACACCCTTCAGGGGGCTAAAGTGCTCCCTGTGCCCTCCAATATATATTCTATGGTCTAATTAATTGTGTAAGCAATCTCAATGACTTTGTGCCCTGGGAAGATCCCGCTCCAGTGTACTCCTTAAGTCTGTTATCCTTTAAAAAAATATCTTAGGAGGCAACGTCAGACAACTCAACTCAACTTCATTTGTCTTTTGGCAAGTTTGATGGCTATGCATTTAAAAACCCATTCAATCTTATAAACCAAAAATGTTATGTACTCAGCTGTGATGGTCCTTCGTTCATCTGCTATTTATATGCTAATATCCACTCTCACTGGAAGGTAATTATTACAGCAAACCAATAACTCAGGTGTATGGGCTGCTGGAGCAAGGCGTCTGGGCCAGGGGAATGCCCGGCCAGGGGAATGGAATTAAGCGCTGCGAGTCGGTCGGTCGGAGGACACACTCAAGAATGCTGGAGGTGAAAAACTCTTTTAAGTTGTCCTCCATTGTCTCTGCAGACAATGTAATGCCCCTCACTGCCAGGCTGTCCCTTGTGGCTGTAAGACAGCATTCAGTCTCAGAAACACACAAGTCCACAGACAGACAGACACCATCTCCTCAGCATACAGGAGTATATTACATTATGCATTACTGTGGAGGGAGAATGTGTTCTGTGAAGATTGTAAAGGCTTTAATGCAAGAATCATTTAAATGCATTTACTTTCTTTACATAAGAAAATGTAGCCTAACGCAAAATGTGCTTTGGTCTTGGAAAGCATTTCCAGTCACATAGTGATTGATGTTAATGAGTATTTCCACCATGCATATATAGCCTAGCTACTATTCGATTGGTTCTGTGGTCAAGAGCCATGTCCAAATACTGTGTGGTACTTTGTAGCAGCATTTGATAAAAAGAGTTTCTGTCATAAAGTAATGAAGTGAGAAAAGGCCTATTGGGTAAATAAGATTCAATGGGAGGGAGAGGATCTGACATGAAGACAAACAGAAGGGGGACTGAGGGATGCTTTGGGGAGGTGGAGATAGGTACCAGCCAATAGTAATGGTCCATATTCCAGACCTACTACCGGACTGGGTATCTGGGGGATACACTAATGAGGGCCCCTTAGGGGCCTCCCCTGGGACCTCATCCTGGAGGGGATCGCCAGGTCACCTGACAGATGAAGTTATATATGTCTACATCCTCCAAACGACACTGTCAGCTTCCCCAATGTCTTTATCCTGAAGTCTGGAACAGGCAGAGTGGGCCAACCAGCGACGTGACACGGGCGCAATCATAGGATGATGAGACTATTACTTAGCCCATCTGATGAATATATTTGAACTATGTCTAGATAAATGCATGCTGAAAGTGGTTCACATTAAATAGGCCCAGTCTCTGAACATCATAAAGATAATGACATTCGGGGATATAACAACAGTTATCCTGCTTACTGATCTCAAATGAGTGATCATGTGCTTGACTGAACCCTGTACAGATCAGTGGTCAGTGTGGATCAGGAGTCCAGAGGGTGAAGACAGACTAGGCCTGCCAAGCCTCTACGTTAGCTCCCAGACAGAGTGTGGAGTGGTGCTAACATTAATACCAGTCAGTCTGTAGATATTGTACACACGGCCTGATCAGGTGAGGATGAAGCACAGAACAGGCAGGGGGAAAGACTCTCTCTGTTTATCTCCAGTTTCCCAATGTGAAAAACAGAGAGACATCAATTACTGCTCTTCCTCCTGGTCCTGATAAGATGCCTTATCTGGGTAAACAACGCAATATTCATCCCATGCTGCATGTTCAATGTGTGGGGAGGGGGTTGAAAAGGTGCCTGCTTTACAAATACTCCCTTCTTTACCATAAACCTCAGTGACCAATAATTAAAGGTGCTTAAATGAGATCCAGCCAGCTGCAGAGTGCTGGTGTCAGACACATCCACCTCTTCCATTTATCAAATGGGTGCCACTGCCAGCAGACAGAGAGAGAGAGAGGATGGGTACTGACTGCTAGAGAAAGAGGGATACTGCTGGAGGAAGATGTATACTGCAGTACAGCAGGCACTCAGTCTGGATGTGGGTTAAGGTTTGGCCCTTTCATTTACAATAGGACTAGGACGGAGAAGTGGGTCCTACATGGAGTATGGATTGCTCAATCAAATATCAAATTGATGTCAAGAGTACATTTGAATTAAAACAGTTTTCATGGATCCGTTTAAAGCAAGCATACTTTGCTTTCTGTTGTACTCACTGAAGCCTGATAGAGAATTAATGCAACATAGAATTAAAACGTAACATAAATGATCCAAATCCATGATTGGATCTCAAATGTTTCTGTGAATGTTATGCAACTGTGAGGAGGTACAATGTAGTGTAGTCCTGCAGGCCGAAGGCATACAAATATACTAACTACAAGGCTATTAAGGGTTGAGTTGTTTTGGTAATTACTTTGTTCCTTGACTTCACGTCTATGTTTTTATGTCAGTGGAGTGAGAAGCAGCTAAACTACCATCTTTACCTTTTTGGATTTCTCAATTTTACTCCCAATCAGCACGGGTTTATTGAGTCGAAAAAGCAATCACATCCTTGTCAGAGCCCCGATAAAGCGAATACAGTAATGAAATGCTTTTAAGGGTAAAAAGGAAAAACTAATTATGATAAAGGACTTTAAGTTGTTGCTTTATCACACGGCATTGGAAATGTTGTCTGACAGTGATAAACCTTTACAGGTAGCAGTATGGCGCTCTGTCACTGTCACTTCCCCGCGTTCCCTCAAACGCAACGCTCTCTTGCTCTCCCTGCCCAGTTAAAAAGGGACATCAGGTGTCATAATGATGAGTCTCATAACTGCTAGGTATGCGTAGTATTCCACAGAGGGGGAGAAATGGTTCTGTCTATTAATACCTGAAGCCCTGCCTCTCCATTCTTTCTCGCTGTGCTAATCTCAGCCTGATGCGTTTCATTTCAACACCGCTATCATACCTCGCACAAATGTCCAGCTATTCATTTTTTAAATACAACTACTGTGGTTCTTCCATTTCCAGGCCCTGAAACAATTTAAAATAAAAGACATTACAGAAGTGCTGAACATGGAATTAGATTTGAGGGACTTTTGCCTTCAGGTATTAATGGTATTGAGGCCATGGACAACATGTCAATGATGCCGCTCACTTTTTCCAATGAGAAAATCAATAACAATAACATGTGGGATTTCACAGTTTTCAGAGAAGATCTGAACATAAATATGTAAAAGTGAAGAGGATAAATATGTCTGTATTAAAAACACAGCAATTGATGCATACTGCATTAGTGAAATCTATTTACTTGTATTTAAAAAAGGATTTTACCTATGGATAATACAGACCACACACAGATATCTGCACACTGACGTTTGTTAAATGATCCTCAATACCGTACTGATAGTTGTCAAACCCTCGAGCCAGGCCGTTAACCCACTGTTCCCCGGGAGCCGAGACGTGGGTGGCGATTAAGCCACCTCTCTGATTCAGAGGGGTTGGGTTAAATGCAGAAGACACATTTCAGTTGAAGGCATTCAGTTGTACAACTGACTAGGTATCCCCCTTTCCCTACTCATATGGGGCGGCAGGTAGTCTAGTGGTTAGAGCGTTGCAAGATCGAATCCCCGAGCTGACAGGGTAATTTTTTTGTCATTCTGCCCCTGAACAAGCCAGTTAACTCACTGTTCCTAGGCTGTCATTGAATATAGGAATTTGTTCTTTACTGACTTGCTTAGTTAAATAAAATAAAAGTATGGCAAGTGGTAAACCTCTTCCTCTCCGTGGGTAATACGTTGTGAAATAGTGCCCTCTGCTGGTAAAAATATATACTTGCAACCAGGCTGAGAAGTCACATGAACAACTGGACAATAAAAAGGAGGAATGCATGCAAAGAAAAATATGATCTGGATTTCTTGCAAATTATTATATTTCTCGACACCTGCCCTTCTTGCTAAATAATGTTTTCATTGTACTCACCACTCTGCGATGCCTGGCCTTGTAGTCAATGTGCAAGTCTTCATGTTTCTGCAGAGCTCTCTCCAGCGACGACTTCAAGTCTATGGCACGTCGGAGGAGCGGTTCTGGCACACCCGCTTTGGTGAAAACCTTGGGAGATAGTAATCAACTTTTTGCCTGTCCTGGACCATGTATACAGGTCCTAAATAGTATCAACATTACTATCAAGCAGACCTGGAGCCTGTCCTGCAACATGTACACAGGTCCTAAATAGCCATGTTATTACCTGGTACTCCCTGTATATAGCCATGTTATTACCTGGTACTCCCTGTATATAGCCATGTTACTACCTGGTACTCCCTGTATATAGCCATGTTACTACCTGGTACTCCCTGTATATAGCCATGTTACTACCTGGTACTTCTTGTATATAGCCATGTTACTACCTGGTACTCCCTGTATATAGCCATGTTACTACCTGGTACTCCCTGTATATAGCCACGTTACTACCTGGTACTCCCTGTATATAGCCACGTTACTACCTGGTACTCCCTGTATATAGCCACGTTACTACCTGGTACTCCCTGTATATAGCCACGTTACTACCTGGCACTCCTTGTATATAGCCATGTTACTACCTGGTACTCCCCGTATATAGCCATGTTACTACCTGGTACTCCCTGTATATAGCCATGTTACTCCCTGGTACTCCCTGTATATAGCCATGTTACTACCTGGTACTCCCTGTATATAGCCATGTTACTACCTGGTACTCCCTGTATATAGCCATGTTACTACCTGTATATAGCCATGTTACTACCTGGTACTCCCTGTATATAGCCATGTTACTACCTGGTACTCCCTGTATATAGCCATGTTACTACCTGGTACTCCTTGTATATAGCCATGTTACTACCTGGTACTCCTTGTATATAGCCATGTTACTACCTGGTACTCCTTGTATATAGCCATGTTACTACCTAGTACACCCTGTATATAGCCATGTTACTACCTGATACTCCCTGTATATAGCCATGTTACTACCTGGTACTCCTTGTATATAGCCATGTTACTACCTGGTACTTCTTGTATATAGCCATGTTACTACCTGGTACTTCTTGTATATAGCCATGTTACTACCTGGTACTCCCTGTATATAGCCATGTTACTACCTGGTACTCCCTGTATATAGCCACGTTACTACCTGGTACTCCCTGTATATAGCCACGTTACTACCTGGTACTCCCTGTATATAGCCACGTTACTACCTGGTACTTCCTGTATATAGCCACGTTACTACCTGGTACTCCCTGTATATAGCCACGTTACTACCTGGCACTCCTTGTATATAGCCACGTTACTACCTGGCACTCCTTGTATATAGCCATGTTACTACCTGGCACTCCCTGTATATAGCCATGTTACTACCTGGCACTCCCTGTATATAGCCATGTTACTACCTGGCACTCCCTGTATATAGCCATGTTACTACCTGGTACTCCCTGTATATAGCCATGTTACTACCTGGTACTTCCTGTATATAGCCACGTTACTACCTGGCACTCCTTGTATATAGCCATGTTACTACCTGGCACTCCCTGTATATAGCCATGTTACTACCTGGCACTCCCTGTATATAGCCATGTTACTACCTGGTACTCCCTGTATATAGCCATGTTACTACCTGGTACTTCCTGTATATAGCCATGTTACTACCTGGTACTTCCTGTATATAGCCACGTTAGTACCTGGTACTCCCTGTATATAGCCATGTTACTACCTGGTACTCCCTGTATATAGCCATGTTACTACCTGGTACTCCCTGTATATAGCCACGTTACTACCTGGTACTCCCTGTATATAGCCACGTTACTACCTGGTACTCCCTGTATATAGCCATGTTACTACCTGGTACTTCCTGTATATAGCCACGTTACTACCTGGTACTCCCTGTATATAGCCATGTTACTACCTGGCACTCCTTGTATATAGCCATGCTACTACCTGGTACTCCCTGTATATAGCCATGTTACTACCTGGCACTCCTTGTATATAGCCATGCTACTACCTGGTACTCCCTGTATATAGCCATGTTACTACCTGGCACTCCTTGTATATAGCCATGCTACTACCTGGTACTCCCTGTATATAGCCATGTTAGTTTTACTCTGTATTGTTATTCACTGGGTATTTATTCCTCGTTTGACTATGATTATTTTTTTCGCCCCTTTTTTACCCAATTTCGTGATAGTCTTGTCCCATCGCTGCAACTCCCGTACGGACTCAGGAGAGACGAAGGTCGAAAACCATGCATCTTCCGAAACACGACCCTGCCAATCCGCAATGTTTCTTGACACACTGCTCACTTAACCCGGAAGCCAGCCGCACCAATGTGTCGGAGGAAACACCGTACACCTGGCGACTGTGTCAGCGTGCATGTGCCCGGCCCGCAACAAGGAGCCGCTAGACCGCGATAGGACAAGGATATCCCGGGGTAGCCAAACCCTCCCCTAACCTGGATGACGCTGGGCCAAATGTGCGCCACCTCATGGGTCTCCTAGTCGCGGCCGGCTGAGAAACTGCCTGGGATCGAATCCGGATTCTTAAGTAAGCATTTCACTGTTAGTCTACACCTGTTGTTTACTAAGCATATGACAAATACAATTTGATTTGAATGATGGGCACAGGCAACTGTTTTTGAAAATCAGTTGAATTTGAAGCCCTACCTGAACCCAGTACTGGACGACAGGCAGGTGTTTCGTGCTGAGCAGTTTGTGCAGGTCCTTCATGGTGTTCACCACTGCTTCATTTTCCTCTGTCTCCTTTAGCTTTAAATCTGTGGGGATTGAGGAAAACTACTGAAAGGTTACCTTCCTTCCCTGTCTGGCACATTTAAAAAAACAGCACTTCTTATTCAGCGTGGTCTTTTGGAAGTGTTGATTATAATAACTCTTTCGAGAATTATGTTAAAGGTTACGTGGGTTCCTATAGGTCTAACTGTCCTGTGTGAGTGACTACTCACCTGTGGAGAGGTTAAAGGTTACGTGGGTTCCTATAGGTCTAACTGTCCTGTGTGAGTGACTACTCACCTGTGGAGAGGTTAAAGGTTACGTGGGTTCCTATAGATGTAACTGTCCTGTGTGAGTGACTACTCACCTGTGGAGAGGTTAAAGGTTATGTGGGTTCCTATAGGTCTAACTGTCCTGTGTGAGTGACTAATCACGTGTAGAGGTTAAAGGTTACGTGGGTTCCTATAGATGTAACTGTCCTGTGTGAGTGACTACTCACCTGTGAAGAGGTTAAAGGTTACGTGGGTTCCTATAGATGTAACTGTCCTGTGTGAGTGACTAATCACCTGTGGAGAGGTTAAAGGTTACGTGGGTTCCTATAGATGTAACTGTCCGGTGTGAGTGACTACTCACCTGTGGAGAGGTTCAGGTCCAGGCTGTATTTGTGAGATATGAGTCCTGTGTTGCGTATGAATGCATCTTCTACCAGAACATCCTCTATATTGCTGTCTTCATCACTAGGATCCTCTTCCTCCTTCTCCTCATTGGTTTTCGTTGCTGTACTTGTCTCTGGATTCTTGGGTTCCCTCTGGAGCTCCAGGTCTTTACTACAACAGGGCTGTTCTTCTAGGTCACTGGAGGTACTAGCCTTCTCATTAGGCACAGAAGAGACAGAAACGGTTGAATTATTGGCTGGAGTTGAGGTATCTAGGTCACTGAGGTCAAACTCTGCAGGCAGAAGCAACTTTATGCAGTTGTTTATCTCTGTAAGACACTCTTCAATCTCTTCTGAGGCATCTGAGAAGAAGCAACAACAACACATAGAAAAGTTATACATTAACTACACTCAATGCATGAAAACCCTGAACCTGGTGTATAAAGGAAGTGATACAATATAATTATTATAATGATAATAAAAACAATAGTAATAATATGTACGGTGTGCACCTTCCATTTCCTTGGTGGCCTTTTCAACTTTGTCTTTATAAATCCTCTCCAGTCTTTTCTGTCTCTCCTCCTCTCGTTTCCTCTCAGCTAGTGTTCTGGCCTGAACATCATGAAAGTCCACCTGAAAGGAACACAAACAAACAAGATTATTGCCAAACAGCACTTAATTTACTTGTTTTACTGTGACCTTTAAAATGATATAATACAGGTAATCATCCTTCTTACCTTTTTAACCTGCTTGAGAAAGTGGTAGCCCAAGGCCAGTTTCTTATAGGCTTCTCCATAAGTGGCCTGCCATTCTTGCACAGTTTTGATGGCAATGGTCTTCAGCTTTCGGGCCACCTCTTTGGGTGGTGGAAGAGGCTCATCTGAGTCCGTCTCCACTGTCAGGTCCAGAAACTCCTGGAAGTTATCCACCAGCAGGACCCTGAAGTGGTGTGAGCGGGTGAAGAGTTCACTGACCATCTGGAAGGCTGACAGGCGGATCTCGGCATGCTCCTGGGCCAGCTGCGTCATGGTCAGGTGGTAGAAGTGTTCAATGTAGTCGTTGGAAACTCTGTTAAGAGGAGCAGTTGTGTTTGACAGAATTAAAATTGTACTCATTTTTATGTAAAGCTGAAGCAGAATAAGTAAATTAGCTATAGGAAAGAACGTCCTACTTGCATATCTTTTTCACTTCCTTCAGTTTATTTGGATTTAGTTGTGGTTCCCCAGATGTGGTCAACTCTTCCACGAGCTCTGACAACTTATCTCGTTGTGCGTGGTCCATCCTTTTATCGGTTGTATGCAAATTAGCACAAATGTAAAAAGCAATGTAGCTAACAAAGCCAACGGTGACACTCCTGTGTATACTTAAATTAAAGTGGTAGTTAATGGCATTTAAAGAGACTAGACAAAACTAACTAGCTATATGCTAGCTGGCAAATACGTAGACAAAGACTACTTCACGAGCGAGACACATACTAACTCCAGTACAGTACGTCATAGATTTCCTTTCAAAATATTTTATGACGAATTCACGACAGTCGTATATAATCATAATTCATAATTGTGAGCTTATGAAAGACATTGCTGGCTGCTACAGTATCTGGTCTCCGAGCTACTGTAGCAAAGCCTGTAGCAAAGACAGCTAGCTAGCTCCCCCTGAATGCCTGTCATGCTGAGCATGCGTCGCCCAGCCCTAGCCAATCAGCTGCTTCAAACAAAACACAGTGACTTCCGGTCAGGAATTTTCTGCGCCTTCAGTAGGACACAATATCCCGAGAGGATCCCTATGATAGATGCTTCAGGTTGTTTTAGCGTTCATAGCTATTGTTATCAACTGTACTGCAGGACTGGAACGTAATGGAACGTGGAGCAAAAACATTGTTATCAGATTAGATGCTTTTGAAAGACTAGATCATTACTTCGAGGATTACTTTTAAATTCAGAGAGGATGTTGGCGAAAAACAATCGTTGAAACTTCTTTGTTTTCTCAATTACATTCAAATCAGCATTGAAAAAGGCCGAAAATTTAAGTTTGTTCCACCTGAGCGAGTCTGACCACAAGTCATTGACCACTATGATGACACACCAAATGTATTTGATGGATCTCGGGAAAAGAGCAGCAATAGGCTTTTGTAGGCTACAGTCCTAGCTAGGTCTTCCAATGTTGCGACTTCTGTCGGCTTCCAAAGACGATCAAATTTGAAAAAACGCTTGGAGGTAAGGATGACAGCAGTGGTGTAGTCTTCGGCGATACGGATATCACAAATGATTAGTGGTGTGAAAAGTACTCAATTGTCATACTTGAGTAAAAGTAAAGATACCGTAATAGAAAATGACTCAAGTAAAAGTGCACCCAGTAAAATACTACTTTTGTAAAAGTCTAAAAGTATTTGGTTTTTATCAAAGGTAAAAGTATAAATAATTTAAACTTCCTTATATTAAACAAGCCAGATGGCACAATTTCTTGTTTTTATTTTATTTACGGATAGCCAGGGGCACATTCCAACATAATTTACAAACAAAGCATTTGTGTTTAGTGAGTTCGCCAGATCAGTAGGGATGACCAGGGATGTTCTCTTGATAAGTGTGTGAATTGGACCATTTTCCTGTCAAAATATAACGAGTACTTTTGGGTGTCAGGGAAATGTATGGAGTGGAAAGTACATTGTTTTCTTTAGGAATGTAGTGAAGTAAAAGTTTCCAAAAATATAAATAGTAAAATACAGATATCCTCCTAAACTACTTAAGTAGTATTTTAAAGTATTTTTAAGTACATTACACCGCTGCTTGTTATTGATATCTACTGCGAATTTATACGAATCACACTGCAGCTCTCTCATTTAGCAATTTGCGCCTTACAGATTGTGGTTGTTGTGGATGGCTGTTCACAAATCTAAATGTGTATTTGAACCCACAAATGGTTCATTTCAAGAAGTTTAAGCTGTCTATCAATCTTTTTTTTTAAAGCCCTCTTCATCAGCTGAATAGTGTGGACCCAAGCCTATTGAATAAATGTGGGGCTTTTTTGCTCAATCTAATTGATGCTGATAAAAAAAATGGACACATGCTCAAACTTGCACACTTTTGATTTACTTAAAGGGGCAATCTGTAGTTGCTACATCCATATTTGGACGTATACATTATATATATATATATCCATTGATTCTTGAAGAATGTAACTTATGAATGCCTCATGAGTTGAGTTCACTGTCACACTCCCAGAACTCAAAATATAAGCATGTACACTATACAGTGTAACAAACACTGTATAGCCTCATAACATGGTTAAAATGATCATGCTGATATCATGGATGGTGGAGCTTCTTTATGTACTTATTGTTCCTAGAAACATCATCCTCTCCCAGGTCTTCGTTGGGTTCCTCCTGCCCAGGTTTAGACAGTGCTACGTTGGTTAGGCTGCTGGAGCTGGAAATGGCACTAGGGAGCGTTATGGACATATCATGGATGGTCAGTCCCTGCATCCATAGCTCTGTCTATTAATCTGAGTGGTTACATTTCTCCAGGCCGATCAGCTTTTTACCAAAACAGACGCGGGTTGGCGTTTTTGTTATTATTATACCTGTGGATTTGCCTTTTAAACAGCTGCATATTTTTCAAGGTATCAAAGTGTCGCCAACTAAAAGGTAAACAATAGGCCTATAGCAAATGCAGCATATGGCATTCATTTTACACATGTAAATAGCACTTTTCAGTAGTGCTCAAAACATGCCATTCCATGAGCGCAGCATTGATTTTTCAACATGAATCAATGAGCCCAATCAGTCGTCCATGACAACAAAATCATAAACAACAGAGTAGGGCTGGCTAATAAGTCCGTAGTTTTGGGGTCATGCTCAGGTAAAACAATTTGGCTAATCTATACTTCCATATTCTCAAATCCTATTCTTGAGGATCATCTCATAACTTTTATTGGAATGACTGGAGTTTTGACTTCAGAAGTTACAGGGTGTGTTGAGTGGTGGTGTCCGTTTGCCTGGTGTAGGACCATAATGGAACAAATTATCCTCCTTAGCAGCCTTCCTGTCTCTCCCGTGGAGGATGGAGGATTTTTAATAAGGGTAGGGTAGGTTTCTTCTTCATTTTGTGTCACAAAGTATAATGGATTTATACACCAGTCCAGCTGGTGGCGGTAAAATGCAACATATTGGATGCCATCCGCCACAAAATAGCATTGAAGAAAAGAAGGACACACCCAAATACAGTACGTATGAACACAGATTGAACAATGAGACAGATATTTGACCGGAAGTATAAATGTGAAGCATCGGCTTCGCGTTTACACTCACTACCACATGTGGTAGTAAGTTTTGTTGACTCTACTCTTTGCAGAAGTTTAGGAGTACAAAGGCGAATTACACGCCCTTGACAAAGGAGGCGTTCCCTAACGGAAATATGCAGATATAGGCTAAAACGCGCCAATAGGATCTCGTGCTTGGCTATGGCAACCTTGCTTGTTCTGTGACTAATTTGTTACCATTGGTTTAGTTATACAAAGGATTTGGTATGAAGATAGGCAGGCAGAAACTGTTTTTCCAATAGATATCCCCGATCACACTTGTATGCGATGTGATGGCGACGTTGGCTTCCTTTGATACACTTGATTTGACGAAAATGAAAACGTGTCAGTTTGTCACTTTCACGTGGTTGGAGTAATACAATGTTCAACTACTTACGACTTTGGCTTCAGATTGAGAGAAAATTGACAAATAAGGAAGAATGTTCTACTTTCTCAAACTCTGGCCTGGGTGTGTTTAGCAAGCGTTCACGGATGTTGCGCCTCTGGGTTTAGAAGCTCTGTAACACGTTTTGGAACGTTCAGATAGAAATGTATTATGTAGAGCAAACATGCCTCTATATAAGAAATTCTGTAGTCTCTAATTATGGCATTACTATCTGTAACGTTCGAGAACGTTTTGGCAACTTAATGTGTTCATTCCATAGTCTATGACTTTCAATGGTTCAACCCGTTGACATTACGTTTCCATGTGGTTCCTTAAACATAAACTGTCAACCCAATTGTCATAAATGACCATTCTTTAATAGGAATATTAATACTATAAGGACAATCAATGTCCGTGTTCCATTCTCAGACTACATATATTCCATGGATCAAACAACGTATTCATCACTCACTATCATATTCAGTCTGATAAAGTAGCACACCAATGTTTATGGAGATGTGTTTGGTGGAAAGAAAGACCGGAACCAATTTGAGTTCTTTTATCAGCAATCGTTTTTGAACAATCAATCTATCCTACCAATATAAACATGCATGCTCAGTTTCTAAACGGTCTCTCCACAATAACAATACTAAACAGTTCAGAAGCAACCAGCCAAGATGAAAAAAAGGTGGGATAGATGGTAGGTACTGAAACATATGGTAAGATTACCCTCTGTAATCTCAAGGAACAATTTGGACCAACTGTAGCCCCTTGTGAAATCTGCAGCAATTTGTGTGTCATACAAAATGTCTTAAAAATCAGCACTAGATCATAAAAAATGAAGAGCAAAAAAAAATAATTATCCTCTTTAATTACAATGCACAATGTTCATCATTGAAAAATATGAAACTAAAGATAGAATAATTGAGTATTTTGGATTGACTATATCAGAGTTGTATAACTAAATCAATATAAAAAGTGATGAGTTAACCCATCCATTTGTGGGTGCGGAAATGATTATGCATCTCCCATCTTCACACACAAACTAGGAAGACCACTGGTTATTACAAAACACTGGAAAAGATAAGTATTTTGTAAGCTCTATGTTGGACCACTTGTCAAGTCTTCTTCAGGTGGTGAGAAGACCTGGCATGTTCCCTTGCAAGACACAAATCCACTATGCCCCTCAAAAGTGTACAGAGTATACTTTAGGTCAGTGTACAAGGTTGCCATGAAGTACCTGAAGCAACAACAGTGTGCTTGTTCACACCTGATCAGTGGAAGGTCCATGGAGTTCTTAAAATGTTTCTCATTAACATTTTGAGAGACCTGAATCTATACACAAATGATCAATTCTCTAGTATTTACAAGATGGAGTGTATCGTCCCAGATCTGCAATCACAGATTTCACAGGGGGACAAACACAAGATGACCAATTTCAAAGTATTTCTATTTATCCCCCCCAACATGGCTACATAGAAATGATGTAACTTGTGCGCATCATGAAATTAGTGCCATTATGACGCAAACACCAATGTGGTCAGCCTGTAAATCTGAAGTAAGTCTGGTTTAACTAAGGTAAAGGGCAGAAGCTCCTGTTATGATATTGGAGCAATACAGAGTTTTAACGTGCCACAATACCGATTGGACTCGAGGTTAAAATAAAAGTCAAAACATTAACACTTTAAAAAAAGTTTGTTAATTAGTCTAATTTCACAAATCTGCCCAAGGTGATTTGGGACTATTCTCCATAGTGAGAGGCAGTTTGGGCAGGTCGAGAGGTCGGTAGGTGGGCTTTGATGATTTCGGCTCAGTCACATGGTGGAGCATTGCCATTGGGGCAGGGGCTAGAGATTCTGCTGGGGGATCCTCTGCACTCAGACTGGACCCGCTGGCCATAGTCAAGGTGTATCCATCACATCACATGATGTACACCTTCTCAGCTTGGGAGAAACTGAAGACTTCTTTGGTTCTGGGGCAGATCACCTTGTCATCTTGACGAATGGATAGAAGAGACTAGAGGAAGGAGAAATGATTAACATGAATAATAACAATTACTCCATTGCCATTGTAAAGATGAACTGTGTGGGATGTAGAGACTCACGTTGTATCCGTAAACATAGCCGTTGGGCAGCATCATGGGTGGGTTGTTCTCATTCATCACCTCCCCAGAGATTTTGCACACCAGACGGGAGTTAGCACAGTGTGCCATGGGCAGGGGCTGGGCCAGTTTGTTCAGGGACTTGCTGCACACGGGGCAGTCCGGGTTTTTAGAGGTGCCATCCTCCTTATAACACTGACTGGAAGCAGAAAGGTTAAGGGCTTAAACATGATCTTTCACTTTACATTCCAGTACTAAACAGCTGGAGGTCTTTGGCAGAACACATTGAGACAAATATGTTGAAGACCTTGAATTTGATGTGCAGTTTTAGATAAGTAATTATAGAGAGACCTGGCCATCACAACCAAAAGGAGACAATGTGCATCGCCAAAACAAGCAGATGACAGAGCACCACATGTTACTGGTTGAAACAGCTAAACTAAGGAGCACAGAGCGGTGACCAGAAAAGATACGGAGTTTTGATAGCAGACAGGCCAGCCTGGAGTGTGATGGTAAACACAGAGTTGTTGCCCAGTTGGTGTAATCTGTAGTTGTCATATCTGAACTGTTGGATCAGCATTTTCCAGCGGGCAGGGTCCAGGAGATCCTGCGAGGGTTGACGGACAAAGAGACGATCAGACTTGATGACAGACCTACACTATTTGACATACACACAGGAATATGCACACTACAGGCTAGGGCATTACTATGGTATTACCTTATAAGGGGAGATATGGGTGTCTGAGGGGAACGCCAGCATACCCATCACCTGCCGCACCTCGTCCAGCTGACCCCCCTCTGCTTGGCTGAAGTGCTTCCGCGCATGTCTGTGAAAAACATGTATCACGATTGTTCTCATTTGAACTTTAAATATGTCTCAATGTTAACCCAAATATTTTATTACAGGATATGCAATGTCAGCAGAAACGGTTTCCTACCTGACGGCGTCCATGCGCTTGTTCTGTCGGATGAGCTCGATAAATTCCTGGATTCGCAGACTAAACTCCAAACAACTCTGGAAGGAGAAGCATCAATGAGTTAATATGTACATATAATGTACGAGACATCATGATCTACTAAAAGACATGGCATAATCTCCTGCCTTACCTTCATCTTGCGGAGGCGTGATTTGTTGTCATGACACCAGGCCAAACAGGTGGCGGTTTCCTGTCGCTCTAGCGACTCCTCCACCTCTTTGGCTGTGAGGAACATCTCAATGTTGACCAGGTCCTGAAGGACAGGGAGAAAGAGGGGTCATGTGAAATAGAGACAGCACAGAAAATGTAGTTCTCTAAACAATTACAATACTAGCAGCCATTGGAGATACTACCAAAGTATTTTACTGTAAAGAATAAGAAACTATAAGTAGTATCCACGTAATCTTGTATGCATATTGACGAAGAGAAGTGGGACGCACCTCAATGCCACTTTGCCGTGCCAGTTTGACCGCTGTGTTGTAATAGCCACACCGCAGCAAGTGTTCTACCATCATGCGGTCCATTCGTTTCTTCTTCCAGACATTGACGCCCACTGGCTGGTCGCTGCTGTGTTCCTTCAGGTGTTCAATCCTCCGCTTACACAGCTTAGCACTCTCATCCTCCGCCTGGATGGACTCAGCAGCCTATCCAATATTCACATGTTCTATACTTACTGCATGTAGTACTTGAGCTCTGCTGGATCCTCTTCATTTTACTGCTTTGATTAACTTATGTTGAGAAATCGTTGTTTTTGAAATCGCTCAATTAACATGTTCAAGATTTAACAAGTGCTTAAGAAATTTGCAAACGTGAAGCTGGCTGAAATATTGGTAGCTAAGCTATCTGTGGTTGATCGAGGAATACTGTAAATAAATTTAAAAAAAATCTCTGCACAGCAACATTTCAATGCTAACTGTTCAGAGGACAACTGTTTGAACCTACCTTCCTCTTCAGGGCACTGAGCTTCTCCACCACCCCATCCAGAAGGGACACCACAGAATCCACCACTGGGAAACTGCTGAGAGTCTTCTCCAGCTCTGCCACCACCATGGTTACGTGACTCGTCTCCCGGTCAATGTTCTTCTGTGCAGCTCTGAAGCGCTTGTTCAGAGTTTCATATGGTACCTGTACATATGATCAATGCAAAAGCTACATGAGGTGGTTTCAGTCATCCATTCTGACCATTTAGGGTTCATTAGTTGGCAGAAGTTTCCAAATATTTGATTCATAACTTGCTGAGATCATAACCTCTAGTTGAGTGTACAAAACATTTTGAACATCTGCTTTTTCCTTGACAGACTGACCAGATGAGAACTACACTATATATATATATACAGAAGTATGTGTACATCCCTTCAAATTAGTGGATTCGGCTATCTCAGCCACACCCGTTACTGACAGGTGTATAATGTTGAGCACACAGCCATGCAATCTTCAGACATACATTCAACTTGGCAGTCATATGATACCACCTTTCAAACAAGTCAGTTCATCAAATTCCTGCCCTGCTACAGCTGCCCCGGTCAACTGTAAGTGCTGTTATAAATGGGGTTCCATGGCCGAGCAGCCACACACAAGCTTAAGATCACCATGCGCAATGCCAAGAATCAGCTGGAGTGGTGTAAAGCTTGCCGCCATTGGACTCTGGAGCAGTGGAAACGTGTTCTCTGGAGTGATGAATAACACTTCACCATCTGGCAGTCCGACACACAAATCTGAGTTTGGCGGATGCCAGGAGAAAGCTACCTGCCCAAATGCATAGTGCCTAGGGCTGTTGCGTTGACCGTATTACAGCCACACTGGCGGTCACGAGTCATAATGGCAGTCAAATTCCACATGACCATTTAGTCACGGTAATTAGGCTTCTCCAAGCTCTGATGCTGCTGGTCATTAGTAGCCTACCAAACTTGCTAACAGCCTGGTACTTACTCAGCACTCTATTGTCCCTCTAATCACCCCGTCATCAATGCAAATGTATTCGAAAATAGAATCAAAACGCTTTTGCGCAACATTTCTATAAGCTATGCAATTGCGGGAGAAAACAGAGTGATGGCCGCTAATATTATTTCTCAACTTTCCTTATATTAAGAACATTGCTTATATTTACAACAGGAGTATAGCCTACCTCGCTGGCATGAGAATAAACCACGGGGAAAAGCATCCTCCAGTCTCTATTTAAGTGCATAGATGACATGTATTTTGTTCCCCGCTGCCCGTTTCGATACAGGTGAATATTAAGGGTTCATTCTAAATCATAACAAATGTCACACATATATTATTTAGTATATGTAAAGACAAGATTAAATCAAGAATAGTCTAATGGGTGACAATATTAGCCTATCACTTGTGAATGATATATTATCACTTGTGAATGATGCCCAGCACAAGGAACAATGCCTTTTTTTGCAACTTGTTCGAATCATAATCGCACATCTCATGTTTTAATAAGGTTTGTATCACAACTAAAGTGGCCAAATAACTTCTTAAAATTAAGCACATTAACCTGCTTTACAAGGGGCGTATTGCCTAACTGGCATATATAAGCAGCGCGTGAGTTTCAAATTTGGGAAATATAATTTTCACCATTAAAAATGCACCTTTATAATAAAAGCATTACATGCATAAATGTATTTGCGGTCACTTTTGATAATGGTGTTTTCCGCTAATGGAATATTCGTGCTTACTACCATGTGAAGAAATAGCCTAACACTATGTTCGGAATATTTATTTATTGCGCAGAATAGGTCGACTTTAGTACTATGTAGGATAGTAGATTGACATAAGCTAGTGCTTTTGCTGTTTGTTAGGCCTACTCATCTTGTTGGCTGATAAAGTAAATGTGGACAGTTCATCAATGTGCATCTCTGAATTGGATAAGGACACACGCAGTTGCGCCCCTGATGTTTCGGTCTTCACTTGTAGCCTGTGATAAAGACCTGATCACATGACTGAAAGCCATGCCAGTGAGAGACGCGTCGGATTGTGCAGCACACTCAGGGAGAAGGGCACAACGCAGCAATCCAGCCTGCAGAGTATGCTATCCGTTTCTTCTGAATTAGACTAAATTTTCTTCATATCATGTGTCTTTAGACCTGTCTAAAATAAATAATGGATTTATTATGAAGGTGTAGGCTATATTACATGGATTTATTAGACTTTTAAAAATGGCTTGTAGGCCGTGTGTGGAAGCCAGGAGATGCTAAATGTGTTTATGTTAATTAACGGTCAATTACCGTGAGCCCGACAGTTATTTGCTTGACAATCACCGGCTGATGAAGTTGTGTGACCTCCACAGCCCTAATAGTGCCAACTGTTTTTCATGGTTCGGGTCAGGCCCCTTAGTTTCAGTGAAGGGAAATCTTAATGCTACAGCATACATTTACATTTGAGACAATTCTGTGATTCCAACTTTGTAGCAACAGTTTGGGGAAGGCCCTTTCCTTTTTCAGCATGACAATGCCCCTGTGCACAAAGCGAGGTCCATACAGAAATGGTTTGTCAAGATCAGTCGAATACCCATCAAACACCTTTGGGATGAATTGGTACACCGACAGCGAGCCAGGCCTAATCGCCCAACATCAGTGCCCGATCTCACTAATACTTTGTAGCTGAATGGAAGCAAGTCCCTGCAGCAATGTTCCAACATCTAGTGGACAGCCTTCCCAGAAGAGTGGAGGCTGTTATAGCCGAAAAGGGGGGACCAATTCCATATTAATGCCCATGGTGGTTTTAGAATGATGTTCGACAAGCAGGTGTCCACATACTTCTGCTAATATAGTGTATGATCCCTTATTGATGCAACTTGTTAAATCCACTCAACTGTTTCCTGTGTTTATCAAGAATGGTTCATCAACCAAAGGACATCCAGCCAAGTCAACATGGACCAGCATCCCTGTGGAACACTTGACACCTTGTAGAGTCCATGCGCCGACGAATTGAGGGTGTTCTGATATGCAATATTAGGAAGGTGTTCTTAATGTATAACAGATTCCAACCAGCCTTAGCTTTGGGACATCTGGAGTCTATATTGGTTGGACTCCCTGAGTTGTGCATTGTTCTGGTGGCTGGCAATGGAAAATAACCCGACCACAATATAGCCGGCTTCACCAAAGAAGCATTTCCTTTCAACAAAAGCATTTGTATAATCTCTAGGACCTCTATTTACCCAATGTAAAGTGAAATATGTCCCTCGCTATTAAATAAAAGTCTGAATCCAACTTTTGTCCTTACAGCACCATATTCCCGTTGAGTTAGAAGGCTGCCATTAGACCACGCACTTCACGCGAGACTTCCTAAAGCTAAATCTGGCGTGGGTCGGACAAAAGTTGGATTCAGACGTTTATTTCATAGCAAAGGTCAAATTTCACCTGGTAAGTAGAGTTCCAAGAGATTATACAAATACTTTTGTTGAAAGGAAATGTTTATTTGGTTAAACCGGTTATATTGTGGTAGGGTTATTTTCCGTTGCCACCCACCAGAATGATTCACAACTCAGGGGATCCAACCAGTACACAGACTCCCGACAGTGTGTCCCAAAGCTACTAAGGCCTCAGCTCTGA
Source organism: Oncorhynchus gorbuscha (assembly GCF_021184085.1). Taxonomy (NCBI): domain Eukaryota; kingdom Metazoa; phylum Chordata; class Actinopteri; order Salmoniformes; family Salmonidae; genus Oncorhynchus; species Oncorhynchus gorbuscha. The sequence goes on from NC_060195.1 coordinate 22,004,886, forward strand.
TAATATCAATCATCACATTCCTATTATGCGAATTAACGTAACAACCACTCAAATGGTGTACAAGTACTCGTACAATCCCAATGTAATTAAACGACTATTCAGATAAAATGGCGACTAAGAAAGCAAACATACAGCCGTCTAGCAGCAGCCACATAATAAGTGTCGCAGTGTGATATTGCCGCAAACTCGAATCTTCTCAGCCATATTGTCGAGGTAGTAATTTGAGGACACTGCGCTTGTTAGCTAGCTTTAAAAAAAACATTAGCAATAGCTACGAACTAGTCAACTGACCGTAAATACCACAATTCTACCGTTTTCTAAACGATCAACTGACTAGCATTCATGCAGCTTTGGATTTGCGACTAACTAATATTTTTGTGACGCTGTACTTCACACAGCTGGTGAGGAACCATCCTTGTCATGGCATGTTGATTTCATAGGGAAACAATACTAGCTAACAGCTAGCTATGGTGAATTTAGAAACAAACGTGAATAACTAGTTAAATTGATCTAAGCTAGAAATGTGTTAGCTTTCAAATCTGCGTCAGTGACAGAGGAAACGTATTCAGACACGAGCTGGCCATCCAATTCCAAGTAATGATAACGTTATCACGTGCAGTGTGATGAATTGATGACTTCACACGCCACGGAATATGGACAGAGAACCAGCTAAAACTAGCCGACACGACAAGTATCAGCTGGCTAGCTAGCATAAGATACGTGGCAAATGTGTATATTTTTAACTGATCACGTTTGCGAATAACCACCAATCTTCTCGATAATTTACAATCAACTACTTGATTGGGATGTTGTATCTGACCAAGGCTTTTCATAACCTCAATCTAACATTTGCCCCGTTGTTTTGAACCAACGTGCCCCTGCCTGACGTCGTTAACGTTAGTTAGCTTTATAGCTAATGGCCAGCCAAATGATAGGAATTAGCGCCTAGTTTGTCAAATCTTAAACTCATGCCTCCATCACGATCGGTTAGTCTTGATTTTCATTCAAATAAACAATTTCAAACCTTCAAAGTGGGATACTCTTGAACCTTCAGCGCCATGGATAGTTGGGCAGCTGTCTCTTGCACCGCCATCTTCATTTGTGAATTTCTAGGATTTTACTTGCGGTGCAAAAAATACGTATGCTCACTACAGCCATCTAGTGTGCTGGTGTCGTCAGTAATCATATTTTTTGGGGGGGATAGTATGTAGAAAAATGTTTGATAGAGGGTGATACTATCCAAAAAAGTCTGTTTAATGAAATTGGGCCCAAGCAAGCTTCTTTTTTAAAACGTATTTTCGAATACGTGGTTGTACATGCGGCAGGGGTTTTACGAACAACCAGAGGTCAGCGAGAGGTGAGAGAGCTAGCTGTTGGCGGCATACAGGAATGACACTGTTGACAAAACACAAGCCTTAGTAGGTACAATCTGTAAGATATCTTGATGTTAAATGGTCATTTAAAAATGCCTTTAAAGTTGCTCAAGATGTATTAAGTAAGTGAAGTCATCTTTTTATTGAATAATGGACTTTACATGACCTGTAAGTCATGACCTGAAGCTCAAATGTTATTTGTCTAAAGTTTAAATTCTTTGTAAACAACAGGTGTAGACTAACAGTGAAATGTTTACTTACAGGTCCTTTTCCAACAATGCAGAGTTAAAAATAAAAAACAGAAATACCTTATTTACATAAGTATTCAGACTCTTTGCTATGAGACTCGAAATTGAGCTCAGGTGCATCCTGTTTCCGTTGATCATCCTTGAGATGTTTCTACAACTTGATTGTAGTCCATCTGTGGTAAATTCAATTGTTTGGACATGATTTGGAAAGTCTCACACCTGTCTATATAAGGTCCCACAGTTGACAGTGCATGTCAGAGAAAAAAACAAGCCATGTCCGTAGAGCACCGAGACAGGATTGTGTGGAGCCACAGATCAGGGGAAGAGTACAAAACAGATTAAGTTTGGAACCACCAAGACTCTTCCTAGAGCTGGCCACACAGCCAAACCGAGCAATCGGGGGAGAAAGGCCTTGGTCAGGGAGGTGACCCTGAACAGGCAGTTAACCCACTGTTCCAAGGCCGTCATTGAAAATAAGAATTTGTTCTTAATTAACTGACTTGCCTAGTTAAATAAAGGTAAAAAAAAAAAGGTTAAAAAAACACACAAAATAACCAATGGTCACTCTGACAGAGCTCCAGAGTTCCTCTGTGGAGATGGGAGAACATTCCAGAAGGACAACTATCTCTGCAGCACCACCAATCAGGCCTTTATGGTAGAGTGGCCAGATGAAAGCCACTCCTCAGTAAAAGGCTTGCTTGGAGTTTGCCAAAAGGCACCTAGAGGACTTTCAGACCACAAGAAGCAAGATTCTCTGGTTTGATGAAATCAAGACTGAACTCTTTGGCCTGAATGCCAAGCGTCATGTCTGGAGGAAACCTGGCACCATCCCTATGGTGAAGCATGGTGGTGGCAGCATCATGCTGTGGGAATGTTTTTCAGTGGCAGGAACTGAGAGACTAGTCAGGTTTGAGGGAAAGATGAATGGAGCAAAGTAGAGCAAGATCCTTGATGAAAACCTGCTCCAGTGCCTTCAGGACCTCCGGCTGGGGTGAAGGTTCACTTTCCAACAGGACAACGACCTTAAGCACACAGCCAAGACAATGCAGAAGTGGCTTTGGGGAGAAGTGTCTGAATGTCCTTGAGTGGCCCAGACAGAGCCCGGACTTGAACCCGATTGAACATATCTGGAGAGACCTGAAAATAGCTGTGCAGCGCCGCTTCCTATCCAACCTGACAGAGTTTGAGAGGATCTGCAGAGAAGAATGGGAGAATCTCCCCAAATACAGGTGTGCCAAGATTGTAGCGTCATACCCAGGAAGACTCGAGGCTGTAATCGCTGCCGAAGGTGCTTCAACAAAGTACTGAGTAAAGGGTCTGAAAATGTATGTAAATGCAATATTTCAGTTCTTTTTCTTTTTTTTATACATTTGCCCCCCAAAACTATTTTTTCTTTGTCATTATGGGGTCTTGTGTGTAGATTGATGAAGGGGGAAGAAACAACCAATTTTAGAATAAGGCTGTAACATAACAAAATGTGGAAAAAGTCAAGCGGTCTGAATACTTTCTGAATGCACTGTAAGTATGTGTGGGTAGAGTCCAATGTAGTGTATGTGCATGAAAGTTAGTGTTAAAAAGGGTCAATGCAGGTAGGCCAGAGTGGCCATTTGATTAGCTATTTAGTCTTATGGCTTGGGGGTAGAAACTGAATAGGGTCCTGTTGGTTGCAGACTTGGTGCACTGGTACCGCTTGCCATGCGGGAGCAGAGGGAACAGTCTATGGCTTGGGTGGCTGAAGTTTTTGACAATTTTTCCAAGCTGTCCTTCTCAGAACCTATTATCAATGATGATCACAATCCACTCAGACTCAGTTTGTTTTTACTATGCCATTCTTTCACAGTGATACAATCACATGACAATGGCAACAGATGCTGATGATCAGAAATTATTTATTTTCCAGAGCTAAAAAGAAGACAAAATCTACCTGAACATGTAAGTATATGTAATTGGTTTCAATGGCAAATCTACAGAGATACACATTACTTTAAGCAGTGCACTGTCAATGTCTAAAGATATAAGAATTAACAGTAGACCACCTCTTTATGTATATGATCTATATTTTGAATATGCATAAAACATGAAGAATTCCTTTCTGCAGAAGATTCTATTGTCTGATCCAACGTGCCATTTGAAAAATATTTCACTCAGCCATTACTGACTCTTGTTCCCCATACACCCTCTCCCTTTTCTCTTTCCCCCTCCCCCTCTCTCCACTGCATGCTCAGATTTATTTTCCTGTAGGAGCCCTCCCCAAGCCTGTCTATTTGAGTAATGAGCCATATTGTGATTGGCTACTATCCAGAGGCAGTCAACCTTGATTGGCTGTCACATAGCGCCTATGATTGGCCAATGCTCTGCCGCATGTTTTAGCAAGCTCAAGCACAGTCTGGATTTGAGACACAGAAGAGGGTGATGCAAGGTTTGTGATCGTCCACCCCCATGTTGTGGTTCCTTTGTGCCGTGTGTAGGTCACTAGGTCAGGATACAGGGCAGCGTTGTGTTCACTCAGCGAGGGGGAGTATGCTGAGTGGCACGGAGAGGGGAGGGGCATAGGGGGGAAGTATGGAGATGAGAAGTTGTAGATACTGTAGTATGGTGTTTTTGTGTGTTTATCAGTGGTCTAATACCGTGAACTGTATTGTGGTGCCATTCCCAGCCCTCTTTACTGAGAGATAATGTGTGTGTGTGTGGGAAATTTATCTGTGTTATTACTAGGAGTCAGTAGTGCATTTTACAGTGAGACGCCTGTGCTTTTTCAAGAACAAGGAGCAAATAATTTTGAAGCAATCAACACTGAGTCCTACACCACAGGTTTCTGATTTTCCACACACCTTTAAATTCTCCTAATCGAAAAGAAAGGTCTGTTGGACCTCCCCCCCAATTCAAAGGGCTTTATTGACTCTCTCTCTCAGAAAAGCATAACCAATCCAATTATACATTTGGCTAGTTCCACAAATATAACCAGCATCTGCTATTTACAGTATAACATTCACATACGTCCGTTGCAACTTAAAAGACGACATTAGACTTGCTGTCAGTCATCACACTAAATGTGGCCAGTGCTTTGTTTGGCCTGTGCATCTCTCTGGTTGTTGGTGGAATCCGATGTGAAGGAGCAAAACCATTAGCTACGCTGCAGTGAGTGCTGAGGAGATGGCTGCAGTCTGTGCTCAGTCCATTGGCTCAGACAGCGTAATCTTTCTCTGGGGCATCTTCCTCTCCCCTCCTTTCCTCTGTCCTTCTCTCTTTACCCTTCACATCTTCTTCTCTCCCCTCTACTGCATGTCTTATTTCATGTACAGTTCTGTGATATAACAGTGGATGCCATATTGTCATTCAAGATATTTGTGTTTCCTGTGTTCCGTGTTCAATGAATCACTGTTTCATGTGTTATGTGGCGGTTCCAGATTGTATCACACTCTGTGTTTATAGTCAGTTGTTGTTCCATTCTCTCCCAGCTCTGCTCGTGTTTAGATGTTACTTTGCTAAATGATCCACAAAGGAATATTTGTATCTGGGGCTTTTTAATTGGCAGATGCAATGTGCCAACATGCCCGTACACTGAACTAAAATAGAAACACAACAATTACAAAGACTTTACTGAGTTACAGTTCATATGAGGAAATTAGTACATTTTTCACATGACTGGGAATACAGATATGCATCTGTTGGTCCCAGATACCATACGGCGAGCACGAAGAAGAACTTCCCAGAGACTGGTTGTGCAAACCTATAGTTTCATCAGCAAACCCATCAGTTTCATCAGGGTGGCTGGTATCAGACGATCCTGCAACTGAAGTAGCCGGAAGTGGAGGTCCTGGGCTGGCATGGTTACATGGGCTCTGCGTTTGTGAGGCCCATAGGACCTACTGCCAAATTCTCTAAAACAACGTTGGAGGCGGCATATGGTAGAGAAATTAACATTCAATTACTGGCAGCAGCTCTGGTGGACATTCCTGCAGTCCCTCTAAACTTGAGACATCTGTGGCATTGTGTTGTGAAACACAACTGCCCATTTTAGAGTGGCCTTTTTATTGTCCCGAGCACAAGTTGCAACTGTGTAATGATCAACCTGTTTATTCAGCTTTTTGATATGCCACACCTGTCAGGTGGATGGATTATCTTGGCAAATGAGAACTGCTTACTGACAGGGATGTAAACAAATCTGTGCACAACCTTTTGAGAGAAATAAGCTATTTGTGCGTATGAAGCATTTCTGGCATATTTGAATTCAGCTCATATGAGTTATCTATCCCTATGATACAGCGATGTAGCCAGGATGGGACACATGTTAGAGTACATGCTGTGCTAGATCTGCTGGAATGAAGTCGCAAAACAAAAGTCCCCCACTTAAGTATTTTCCACTCAAGCACAAGTGGAGATCTGTTTACCTTCCAGCATTCGCTTGTAAGAAGTTGTGCAGAAAAAAACACTTGCTTTGCAGTGGCCAGGTGAATAGTTCTTTAAAAATGGCAACATAAGAACTATCACTGGCCAGGGTGTGAACCAGCATAGAGAGCCTTGGGATTAGTTTGATAATAGAATGTGCTATCAAATTAACCTTGTGTTTTTTTTTTCAAAAATCCAAAAGTATTTACCTCATTATTTTTACCATAAAGACTCAGACTTTTGTGGCTCTGGATATTAACCGGTGACACACGAGCTGTCATTTAAATAAGAGTTTTTTGTGTTTATCACATGTAGTTACTGACCATCTCAGGAGCATGAATTACAATGACACCTTAGGTACACCATGTACTGTACACACAGTAGAGTCATTAACAGTGAGTCAAGATTTATATGGTTTTAATCATATTTACTAAGAAACCATATGGTAACATATTTCAAATATGTAATCACAATTGATAATTAAAGATGTGTAGGTTTTATAATACTTGTTTTAAATCTGAAAGACAAACAAGTCAATCATGTTATTACACATTTTTGTGTTGATAGGCAGCAAATGTACACCAATCACTGTAAACTGAAACTCAGCAAAGTTATCATGTGTAACTTAAAATGTGATACGTTTTATTTGATGGTGTTTGTTTTTCTTCTGTTGCCTATAGCCTATCTTCTGTTATTGCATAACACTTTACATTTGGCCTTCTTTCGGAAAACAAAAGATACATTTCGTGTGGCCTTAGCTCCACCCCATTTCTTTTCTCATTTTCTTTCAGCCACCTCACTCACGCGGCTGCTTTCTCTCTCTCTCTCTCTCGATCTCCCACTCCCATAAATGCAGTGACACTTGCATTCTGTGTGCACGGGCGTGTGACAGAGAGTGGTAGTCGAAATAGAAAGTGAGGAAGGAAGGGAGAGTGAGGGAGCATAAGGGAAGTTTAAAAAAAGGGGGAGCATATGTATGTTTGTCACTGAGGGGGAAAAGGAAGAAGAACATTCAAGTATCCGCCATATGCTGTGGATTTATGATGTCTTGCTGAAGTGAATGTCCTTTTTTGGGGAAAAAGATGGGAAGCTCGCATTTGCTGAACAAAGGCTTGCCTTTAGGTAAACATTTACCTTTCCTTTTGTGCATGGGACCAAATGTTAACTGTGATTGCGTTGTGTGGTGTGGACACAGATCTGTGTGTTCAGTGTGCTGTACAGTATTCTACCTTCCCCTCCCCCTCTTCTTTCCCTCCTCCCCTCTCTCTCTCTTTCTCTCTCCATTATCTTTCATCTCTCCCATTCGGCCACTTACAATGCTGTAATAACTTGCTTTCCACTCCCGAATATGTTTCTGTTTAGCTGTTTTGGACCTGGTCAGAGGAGATGTGTGTGAGGGGTTAGAGCCTTTCTGTGTTGATCCAGGGAACGATTAGCCTCCTGTGGGATGAAGGACAGTACTATTTCCCTCTAAAAATGTGAGGCAAGGACACACACAGCACATATTTCCTGTTCATTGTGCAGTGGGGAACGGTATTTCCAGTTCCGGCCTTGACTTGCTTCCTCATTCTCCTTTCAGGGGAGAAAGAAACTTTGATTCTAGAACAGTCTACTAGGGGAATACTTCAGGTTCAGGAAGTACAGAAAACAGCTTTGTAGGTGCTTAGTACTGATGCTGCTATTGTGAATACTTCCATGTTTTCATACTGGTGTCTGTTACTTGGACATTTTGTTTACTTGTATTCACAACAGCAGCATATTGTCTACATTGGAGGTATTGTTTGATCTTCATGATTGATCTTTGTATGATTATTCATGTCCGAGCTCGTAGGGGTCTCTGATTCTGTGATCAAAGGATCGTGTCTTATCTCATTAAAATTGACACACCAATTCACCCCTGGGGTGCTCAAATTGGCCGAATTACCACAATACAAAGCTCACATATCATTGTGGCCATGGATTGTCATCATGATAGTGGTGATAAAACATGCATTTTGGGGTGGGGGTGGGGGGGTATTTTTGTCATCTTTGAAGAACATGACTGAAAAATGTGTTGTAGACCAACCAGACGGGGCTTAGTGATCTGTGTACGTGAGAGAGTGCTTGTGTGATAGAGTTTGCCTGTGTGTGTGTACGCACACGTGCGCATCGGTGTATGAGCAGGTGTGCGTGGGTGGTGTGTGTGTGTGTGTGTGTGTGTGTGTGTGTGTGTGTGGTAGCTGATGAGGGAGTGAGCTGAAGGAGAGGGGTGTGTCTACACTCCCCTGGCTCATCTGGGAGGGAGATCTCCTGTGGGAACAACAGTGGGTAGAGACGGTCACGCCATGTTTGTGCCAGATTGGCTCTGATCATAAATCACACAGCTCGAGCTGCTCACAGGTGCACTATTTTCCCTCTCCCTATGATGGTTACAGTTACAATGCTACATTTAATATGAATGCAAATATAGATTTTATTATGCTGTATTGAAATCGAATGGGTTGATTCCTGGCATGCTCACTAAAAAAATTGTCAAATAAAATCGAGCTATGTTTGAAACATTTCACATGTGCATGTTAGAGGACAGCTCTGATATCCTTGTGGAACACAACTGGGGCTTTCTGAGGTGCTGGCCTTATTTTCAGGAAGTAGCTTTGACTGTATGAGCATAGATGACAGTTCACTGTAGCAGACGAAGGAGGGATAACCCTTAGGTCCACGAGAGACACTGTTTAGAATATTGGACCCAAGGGTCGTTCCTCCTGATTCTCACAAGGTCATATCCTCCAGTGGAATGAAAGATATTTCCTTCCAGTTAGAACGGAGTCTGTAAATGTGTCAGTGAAGTGATGATGGGGATCTATTTCTCCCCGTTGATGTGTTCACATGAATCCCTCATTAGAGCAGGTGGAATAACATGTAGAACTGGTGCTCATATTGGGACTAACACCCGTGTTAATCCAGAAGAATGAATTGTGTAGGAGAGTAACAAGTCCCCTTGTTACTGTTATCTTCCAAAACAAGTGGATGTACAGTTAAAACACTGATTATTTGGGACAATGAGTAGCATCAGTGTAGAAAATGTGACATTCTAACAATTTGATGCACAGAGGATTTCCTGTTGCATTATTCTGTGCGTGAACCGTAGTGCAATTGACCCACACAGTTGCTCTTTTATATTGGTTTCACACTGAAGTGGTTTAGTAATTTTATAGTTGATACGAGCATGGCAGTTGGTTAAATGTCATGTAAAGTTTAGTTACCACTCTCACCATAGTTTGAATGGCTAATTTGATGAATTGCACCATCAGGGGGTGTTTCTCATTTAGTGACTAATTTTCTATGAAAGGCGATCGTCTGCTCCTAGCTGCTTTTCAAAAACATGCATGAAGATGACCTATGACATTTTAAATGGCTTTCCAGTCATGAATGCAATATTGACTTATTAAAAACCGCAAATAATTCTGAAACACAAAGTATGAGACCCCTTTTGGGATTTTTGTTTACTCGCATGTGAATCATTAACATACCAACTGACTACTGGATTTGTTGTGGTTTTAGGTGGAAAATAGTAAGCAAGATCATAAACACAGCTGCAATTTTCCCACACTGCCATGTCATATCACAACCCATACTGTAGACATACCTCTTTCCAGACATACTGTCTGTGAGTGGTCCTTTACAGTAGACTATGATGTCAAATATAGTTTGTTTACCCATCCTCTCTGTCTACAGGCATCCGGCCCCCAATTATGAATGGGCCCATGCACCCCCGGCCCCTGGTGGCCCTGCTGGATGGGCGTGACTGCACCATAGAGATGCCCATCCTGAAAGACGTGGCCACTGTGGCCTTCTGTGATGCCCAGTCCACCCAGGAGATCCATGAGAAGGTCCTGCCATGCTCTACATGTTGTCTGTCTGCTCAGCCTCATTTACATGCTACCAGTTTCAAGTTAATTGGACTTAATTTAAAAAAGACACCCTGGCCTAAAAACAGTATTTGTTTACCATATTATATGCAAGACCCTGTGCTGTTAAACAAGTTTGTTCAAACACCGTAATCAACAATGTCCTAAAAACAATGACATAAACAACTCATTTACAATGACAGGAATAAGCCTGACATGTATACATTTTCAGTTAAAATAAATTGAATCTTCCTAATTAACAGAACAGTACAATATACTTTATATTTTTTATTTGAATTTATGTTGCCTTTTGGTAGGCAGCCATTTGTAAATAAGAATTTGTTCTTAATTGACTTGCCTAGAGAAATAAAGGTGAAACATAATAGTAATATAATAAGACTTGATTATATCCAGTGTTTTTCCCACAGTGCAACAAAGCTAAATTAAACATCAGAGGAAAACTGGCCCTCTATACTTCCTGTAGTACTGATTCCCAGTGTGTGTTTTCTCCTGCTCTGGTTCTGAATGTATGGCAGGCTGAATCTTTGAGCTCTCCCTGGCCCTGCAGAAACAGATGGCACCCACATTCTCTCCTCATTCCCTTTCACAGGCCCATAACCACCCAGCTCCTTGCCTAATTAAAATATCCCCTTTCAGTTTAATTGAGCTACATGGTGGCTTTACACAGCGTATAAAGGGAGAAGTGGCAGAGCGTATGGTGCTAGCTGCAGTTGGGCTGATCATGAAATGGAACATCAAACGTGGTGAGAATAGATGGGCTACCACTACAAGAGCCCAATGGAGAGCCCATGTCAAATCAAGTCAAATGTATTTATATAGCCCTTCTTACATCAGCTGATATATCAAAGTGCTGTACAGAAAACCAGCCTAAACCCCTAAACGGCAAGCAATGCAGGTGTACAAGCACGGTGGCCTGGAAACTCCCTAGGAAGGCCAAAACCTAGGAAGAAACCTAGAGAGGAACCAGGCTATGAGGGATGGCCAGTCTTCTTCTGGCTGTTCCGGGTGGATATTATAACAGAACATGGACAAGATGTTCATAAATGACCAGCATGGTCAAATAATAGTAGGGCCTGTCAGGGCCTATGGAACAACACCGCTATGGTTAATGAATTGCTATGCATTCGGATGACACATTACTTTAGTTTTATTTCTCTTATTGAAGGGTGCTGTATAACAGTCCTCTGATGTACTAAACCTGAGAGCGTTGTGTTGGCAGGTACTGAACGAGGCTGTAGGAGCTCTGACGTACTAAACCTGAGAGCGTTGTGTTGGCAGGTAGTGAACGAGGCTGTAGGAGCTCTGACGTACTAAACCTCATAGCGTTGTGTTGGCAGGTACTGAACGAGGCTGTAGGAGCTCTGATGTACTAAACCTGAGAGCGTTGTGTTGGCAGGTACTGAACGAGGCTGTAGGAGCTCTGACGTACTAAACCTCAGAGCGTTGTGTTGGCAGGTACTGAACGAGGCTGTAGGAGCTCTGATGTACTAAACCTCATAGCGTTGTGTTGGCAGGTACTGAACGAGGCTGTAGGAGCTCTGATGTACTAAACCTCATAGCGTTGTGTTGGCAGGTACTGAACGAGGCTGTAGGAGCTCTGACGTACTAAACCTCATAGCGTTGTGTTGGCAGGTACTGAACGAGGCTGTAGGAGCTCTGATGTACTAAACCTGAGAGCGTTGTGTTGGCAGGTACTGAACGAGGCTGTAGGAGCTCTGACGTACTAAACCTCATAGCGTTGTGTTGGCAGGTACTGAACGAGGCTGTAGGAGCTCTGATGTACTAAACCTCATAGCGTTGTGTTGGCAGGTACTGAACGAGGCTGTAGGAGCTCTGATGTACTAAACCTCATAGCGTTGTGTTGGCAGGTACTGAACGAGGCTGTAGGAGCTCTGATGTACTAAACCTGAGAGCGTTGTGTTGGCAGGTACTGAACGAGGCTGTAGGAGCTCTGACGTACTAAACCTGAGAGCGTTGTATTGGCAGGTACTGAACGAGGCTGTAGGAGCTCTGACGTACTAAACCTCATAGCGTTGTGTTGGCAGGTACTGAACGAGGCTGTAGGAGCCCTGACGTACTAAACCTCATAGCGTTGTGTTGGCAGGTACTGAACGAGGCTGTAGGAGCTCTGACGTACTAAACCTCATAGCGTTGTGTTGGCAGGTACTGAACGAGGCTGTAGGAGCTCTGACGTACTAAACCTGAGAGCGTTGTGTTGGCAGGTACTGAACGAGGCTGTAGGAGCTCTGACGTACTAAACCTGAGAGCGTTGTGTTGGCAGGTACTGAACGAGGCTGTAGGAGCTCTGACGTACTAAACCTGAGAGCGTTGTGTTGGCAGGTAGTGAACGAGGCTGTAGGAGCTCTGACGTACTAAACCTCATAGCGTTGTGTTGGCAGGTACTGAACGAGGCTGTAGGAGCTCTGATGTACTAAACCTGAGAGCGTTGTGTTGGCAGGTACTGAACGAGGCTGTAGGAGCTCTGACGTACTAAACCTCATAGCGTTGTGTTGGCAGGTACTGAACGAGGCTGTAGGAGCTCTGATGTACTAAACCTCATAGCGTTGTGTTGGCAGGTACTGAACGAGGCTGTAGGAGCTCTGATGTACTAAACCTCATAGCGTTGTGTTGGCAGGTACTGAACGAGGCTGTAGGAGCTCTGATGTACTAAACCTGAGAGCGTTGTGTTGGCAGGTACTGAACGAGGCTGTAGGAGCTCTGACGTACTAAACCTGAGAGCGTTGTGTTGGCAGGTACTGAACGAGGCTGTAGGAGCTCTGATGTACTAAACCTGAGAGCGTTGTGTTGGCAGGTACTGAACGAGGCTGTAGGAGCTCTGACGTACTAAACCTGAGAGCGTTGTATTGGCAGGTACTGAACGAGGCTGTAGGAGCTCTGACGTACTAAACCTCATAGCGTTGTGTTGGCAGGTACTGAACGAGGCTGTAGGAGCCCTGACGTACTAAACCTCATAGCGTTGTGTTGGCAGGTACTGAACGAGGCTGTAGGAGCTCTGACGTACTAAACCTCATAGCGTTGTGTTGGCAGGTACTGAACGAGGCTGTAGGAGCTCTGACGTACTAAACCTCATAGCGTTGTGTTGGCAGGTACTGAACGAGGCTGTAGGAGCCCTGACGTACTAAACCTCATAGCGTTGTGTTGGCAGGTACTGAACGAGGCTGTAGGAGCTCTGACGTACTAAACCTCATAGCGTTGTGTTGGCAGGTACTGAACGAGGCTGTAGGAGCTCTGACGTACTAAACCTCATAGCGTTGTGTTGGCAGGTACTGAACGAGGCTGTAGGAGCTCTGACGTACTAAACCTGAGAGCGTTGTGTTGGCAGGTACTGAACGAGGCTGTAGGAGCTCTGACGTACTAAACCTCATAGCGTTGTGTTGGCAGGTACTGAACGAGGCTGTAGGAGCTCTGACGTACTAAACCTGAGAGCGTTGTGTTGGCAGGTACTGAACGAGGCTGTAGGAGCTCTGACGTACTAAACCTCATAGCGTTGTGTTGGCAGGTACTGAACGAGGCTGTAGGAGCTCTGATGTACTAAACCTGAGAGCGTTGTGTTGGCAGGTACTGAACGAGGCTGTAGGAGCTCTGATGTACTAAACCTCATAGCGTTGTGTTGGCAGGTACTGAACGAGGCTGTAGGAGCTCTGATGTACTAAACCTGAGAGCGTTGTGTTGGCAGGTACTGAACGAGGCTGTAGGAGCTCTGGTGTACCACACCATCACACTAATGAGGGAGGACCTTGACAAATTCAAGGCACTGCGGATCATTGTCCGCATAGGCAGCGGCTTCGACAACATCGATATCAAGTCGGCTGGAGATTTAGGTGAGATCCTGCTGTGCTCTCTCTCAACTATGGATGTCCACCTAAAGACTTACAGGCTGTGAACTGATCACTAGGTGAAATCTTCTATTATTTTCTTCAAGTTATGATATTCCATTTAAATCAAGTGCAATTGCTCAGATCTGCATAATAAAAAGTACCAGTCAAAAGTTTGGACACATACTCATTCAAGGGTTTTTCTTCATTTTTATTAGTTTCTACATTGTAGAATAATAGTGAAGACATCAAAACTATGAAATAACACGACTAATTTTCTATGAAAGGCGATCGTCTGCTCCTGGCGGCTTTTCAAAAACATCCATGAAGATGACCTATGATATTTTAAATGGCTTTCCAGTCATGGATGCATTTAAACAAAGTGCAATTGCTCAGATCTGCATAATACATTTTTTGTTGATACAGTACCAGTCAAAAGTTTGGACACACATACTCATTCAAGGGTTTTTCTTTATTTTTAGTAGTTTCTACATTGTAGAATAATAGTGAAGACATCAAAACTATGAAATAACACATGAAATCATGTAGTAACCAAAAAAGATTGAAGCTGCCTTGATGACAGCTTTGCAAATGCTTGGCATTCTCTCAACCAGCTTCATGAGGTAGTCACCTGGAATGGATTTCAGTTAACAGGTGTGCCTTTTTAAAAGTGTATTTGTGTCATTTCTATCCTTCTTAATGCGTTTGAGCCAATCAGTTGTGTTGTGACAAGGTAGTGGTGGTATACAGAAGATTATGGCAAGAACAGCTCAAATAAGCAATGAGAAACAGCATGAAGATCAGTAAATCCGGAAAATTTCGAGTACTTTGAAAGTTGCTTCAAGTTCAGTTGCAAAAACCATCAAGCGCTATGATGAAACTGGCTCTCATGAGGACCGCCACAGGACAGGAAGACCCAGAGTTATGTAATAAGTTCATTAGCTACCAGCCTCAGAAATTGCAGCCCAAATAAATGCTTCACAGAGTTCAAGTAACAGACACATCTCAACATTAACTGCTCAGAGGAGACTGTGTGAATCAGGCCTTCATGGTTGAATTACTGAAAATAAACAACTACTAAAGGACATCAATAAGAAGAAGACTTGCTTGGACCAAGAAACACGAGCAATGGACATTAAACCGGTGGAAATGTGTCCTTTTGGTCTGATGAGTCCAAATTATAGTTTTTGGTTCCAACCCCCGTGTTTTTGTGAGACGCAGAGTAGGTGAACGGATGATCTCTGCATGTGTGGTTCCCACCGTGAAGCATGGAGGAGGAGGTGTGATGGTGCTTTGCTGGTGACACTGTCTGATTTGTTTAGAATTAATTCAAGGCACACTTAACCAGCATGGCTACAACAGCATTCTGCAGCGATACGCCATCCCGGCTGGTTTGCTCTTCAGGCTGTGTAAGGGCTATTTACCGTGATGGAGTGCTGCATCAGATGACTTGGCTTCCCCAATCACCCGACCTCAACCCAATTGAGATGGTTTGGGAGGAGTTGGACCACAGAGTGAAGGAAAAGCAGCCAACAAGTTTTCAGCATATGTGGGAACTCCTTTAAGACTGTTGAAAAAGCATTCCAGGTGTTGCTGGTTGAGAGAATGCCAAGAGTGCAAAGCTGTCATCAAGGCAAAGGGTGGCTCTTTATAATCCCTTTATAAAATAAATATATTTTGATTTGTTTAAAAACTTTTTGGGTTACTACATGATTCCATATGTGCTATTACATAGTTTTGATATCTTCACTATTATTATACTGTGTAGAAACTAGTAAAAATAAAGAAAAACACTTGAATGAGTAGGTGTGTTGTAACTTTTGACTGGTACTGTAGCTATTTACATTCGTCCTGTCCTCCAATAGGGATAGCAGTGTGTAACATGCCAGCAGCATCGGTGGAGGAGACAGCGGACTCTACACTGTGTCACATCCTTAACCTGTACAGACGGACCACGTGGCTCCATCAGGCGCTGCGCGAAGGCACCCGGGTCCAGAGCGTGGAGCAGATCAGGGAGGTGGCGTCTGGGGCGGCGCGGATCCGTGGGGAGACACTTGGCATCATTGGCCTCGGTTAGTGTGAGATATTACAGTACAATGTTATATTATAGATGTAGGATCTTCATTTGATCACCCTGTTGCAGAATATTTTTCTTCCAATGCAGGACATTTAAAACTTGAGGTGTATTTGAGGTTTAAAAAGGCTTTCCATGTTGACATTTCAGACTTGATTTTCCCTTACAAAAAATGTATCAACCCCTACAAACATTTCCATTAATTATAATCCACATAATAATTCACATTTCTTGTTGCTGCAGGATTATTTTCCTGCTGTATTAAACTGGCTCAAATTAAGATCCTGCACCTGTACATTGTATTACACTGCCCAACTGGCTGTTAGCTGAAGATAACATGGTCGGTATAATGAATAGGAAATTGGTTCTTTAAATATGGGCTTGTTTAGTAGAGTTCGATGGCTTTTCTGTATACCATTTTGAGCTGTGATGTGTTACAAAACAGGCATAGTGAATGTGTAAGGAATTCATCTTTATTGTATCTCTTTGCTGTAACTATTTACTTGTCTGGGTATTACTCAAATGTCCATGTTGTTGTCTGTTCTCAGGTCGTGTTGGCCAGGCTGTAGCACTGAGAGCCAAAGCCTTTGGGTTTAATGTGATATTCTACGACCCGTACCTGTCTGACGGGGTGGAGCGAGCCCTGGGCCTGCAGCGCGTCAACACCCTCCAGGACCTGCTCTTCCACAGCGACTGTGTCACCCTCCACTGCAGCCTCAACGAGCACAACCACCACCTCATCAACGACTTTACCATCAAACAGGTCGGGGCCGTGACACGCACATGCACGTACACAGACAGAAATATATAGACACTCACGCACAGAAGCCTACTAGATCCATGTCACTGCACTGGGGGATTTAAATCTACTAAGAAGACCAATGTAGCATGCCCTTTGCAGTTGTGTTCTGCACGGTCTACATATTTTATATGGTGTGTTGTAGATGCGCCAGGGTGCGTTCCTGGTTAACACGGCCCGAGGGGGGCTGGTGGAGGAGAAAGCCCTGGCACAGGCCCTGAAAGAGGGGAGGATCCGAGGAGCGGCCCTGGACGTCCACGAGACAGAGCCCTTCGGGTGAGCTAACTTTAAATTCTTCTACTGTCTTCATTCTACTGATATTTATATGATACTGTGTTGAAGTGATGTTAACAATAAATTCCCATGTTCCTTCTGTCTCAGTTTCAACCAGGGCCCTCTGAAAGATGCTCCGAACCTCATCTGTACTCCCCACGCTGCCTGGTACAGTGAACAGGCTTCTATTGAGATGAGAGAGGAGGCAGCCAGGGAGATCCGCCGAGCCATTTCAGGTAACACCATTACACTAAGCATGGGTATTCTCGGGTGGATTCTTGTCAGGCTCCCCTCTCACTAATAAACAACAGCAAAGCCACAATAGCAACTCCCCAATAAGCACATTGTGCTTCATCAGTGACTGTTTCCTGCTTCCAGGTCGTATTCCAGACAGCCTGAAGAACTGTGTGAATAAAGAGTTCCTAAGCCAGACTAGTCATTGGGCCAGTATGACCCCTGCTGTCAGTCACCCTGAGGTCAATGGGGCATACAGGTGATACATCCACTGTTGATACAGAATAGCATGTAGATACAGGCACTGTATGCATATTTTGCCACAGGCCAAAATAAAATGTTGGGTGTTATTTGTTGATGCTGGTGACTCATTTTCTGGGCATCCTCTCCTCCCAGATACCCTCCTGGTGTTGTGAGTTTGGCCTCTGGGGGGCTCCCTCCGCCTGTAGAGGGGATCGTTCCCAGTGCCGTGCCCATCACACACAGCCTGTCCAGCGCCGCCCACCCCCCTCGCGCCCCCTCGCCGGGCCAGCCAGGCAAATCAGAGTTGGACAGGGATCAGCACCCCAATGACCAGTTGTAGCCCCGCCCCACAGAGCTCTCTGTCCAACCATAGAACTCTCCTGGTCTTCATCACCCCAAAGAGGAATGGAACTGATGCATCATGGGTTCTAAACAGCTGCCATGAAACAGACAGACTCACAGAGGTCCATTACAGTTCATCTGGTTCAACC
The DNA here is from genome assembly GCF_021184085.1 of Oncorhynchus gorbuscha. Lineage (NCBI taxonomy): Eukaryota > Metazoa > Chordata > Actinopteri > Salmoniformes > Salmonidae > Oncorhynchus > Oncorhynchus gorbuscha. The sequence goes on from NC_060195.1 coordinate 22,022,754, forward strand.
ATAGTGGAGTCGGTCGTCTTTTTGAAACTTTTTTTTGTGTAGAAAAAAAAACAGAATAATATTGTGGATTCGAAAAGAGAAAAATATCCTTTAAAGCCAATCCTACTGTTTAGACTATAGTTTGTCCAAGTAACGTGGGCGAATGTCTGTTTGTGTCCTATGGGTTCTTGTTAAAGCAGAAGTAGTTGATCATAACATGATTGTAACTGTTTGTGTACAGTTTTTAGAAATATGAAAAAAAATATTTGTAGTGCAGTCTAAAAGAAAAACAAGGGTGAAAACTAACCAACCGGTTTTAAAAAGACAATAGAATATTTGTTTTATATGTTTCCCAACAAGCCCCAAAAGAGGCAGCTTTTGCACAGGTTCTCAGGAAATGGAGTTTCCCTAGTTCTTTTTCTTCTACACCACATAGTGCTTTGTTTTTCTACCCGCCTGCCTCTGCTCTATATTAGCAAAATTACTTTAAGTTCCATTTGTTCTTTCAGTTTAAGGGGCATGTTGTTCTGTAGTCTTCAGCCTCTGTATAAATGTTAAAACTGTGCATTTTGGGAGAGAAGACCCCCCTGTCTTGTGCATACCTGACGTACTGCTTGCCTGTGTCAGTGTGACTTGATTGTAACGTGTCTGAGAAGAGAAGCAGCTCCCAGCTGCACAATTAGTAGCAGACATACATTGCCTCTCTTCTGGTGAAGTAGTAGGTTAGCAATATACAGTATACATACTATATATTACAAAATATCATTATTTTTGGTTAATCAATATCCAAAAAGAGATGTTTGTGACTGTATGCATTTGTATGAATTATTTTAAAAATAAATAAAAGTCCCTGTTGAAAGGTCAAATTTGATGTCTTTGTCCGTTGGCATCCTGTCCAAGTTCTGATATGATTAGTCTTGTGTGCCAGGCTTCTAGGCTCTCCTATACAGTGTGATTAGATTACTAAAATGAGATATGACAGGCTTTTTCAAATAGGAGGAAAATGGATGCATTACCAAATACCTCCACTAGATGGGACAATAGATGCAAGGTTCAAGGTCATTGTAACTGTCTGAATTTCCACTGGATTTATTCTTATGATTTTCAAAAAACATATTTGGTCTCAAGGATAGAGAAATAAAATCATATTCATCTTGTTTAAAAAGCCATGTTGCATGAACACCTCTGATCTTGATTAATTCCATGTGTATCTGTTGGATCGTAGAAAGATATGCACTGAATTATATTGAACAAAAATAGAAACGCAACAATTTCAAAGACTTTACTGAGTTATAGTTCATATCTGGAAATCAGTCAATTTAAATACATTCATTAGGTGCTAATCTATTGATTTCACATGACTGGGAATACAGATATGCATCTGTTGGTCACAGACACCATAAAAAAAGGTAGGGGTGTGACCACCATTTGCCTCGTTGCGGCACGCCACAGCTCCTTGGCATAGAGTTGATCAGGCTGTTGATTGTGGTCTGTGGAATGTTGTCCCACTCCTCTTCAATGGCTGTGCGAAGTTGCTGGATATTGACCGGAACTGGAACAAGCTGTTGTACAAGTTGATCCAGAGCATCCCAAACTTGCTCAATGGGTGACATGTCTGGTATGCAGTATGCAGGCCATGGAAGAACTGAGACATTTTCAGCTTCCAGGAATTGTGTACAGATTCTTGCGACTTGCAGTGGTGTAAAGTACTTAAGTAGTACTTTAAAGTATTGTTACTTAAGTAGTTTTTTTGTAATCTATACTTTACTATTAATATTTTTGACAACTTTTACTTTTACTTCACTACATTCCTAAGGAAAATAATGTACTTTTTTACTTCATACATTTCTGTGACACTCAAAAGTACTCGCTACATTTTGAATGCTTAGCAGGATAGGAAAAGGGTCCAATTCACACACTAATCAAGAGAGCATCTCTGGTCATCCCTTCTGCCTCTGATCTAGCGGACTCACTAAACATAAATGCCTCATTTGTAAATGATGTCTAAATGTTGGAGTGCCCCTGGCTATCTGTAAATGATGTCTAAATGTTGGAGTGCCCCTGGCTATCTGTAAATGATGTCTAAATGTTGGAGTGCCCCTGGCTATCTGTAAATGATGTCTAAATGTTGGAGTGCCCCTGGCTATCTGTAAATGATGTCTAAATGTTGGAGTGCCCCTGGCTATCTGTAAATGATGTCTAAATGTTGGAGTGCCCCTGGCTATCCGTAAATGATGTCTAAATGCTGGAGTGCCCCTGGCTATCTGTAAATGATGTCTAAATGCTGGAGTGCCCCTGGCTATCTGTAAATGATGTCTAAATGTTGGAGTGCCCCTGGCTATCTGTAAATGATGTCTAAATGTTGGAGTGCCCCTGGCTATCTGTAAATGATGTCTAAATGCTGGAGTGCCCCTGGCTATCTGTAAATGATGTCTAAATGTTGGAGTGCCCCTGGCTATCTGTAAATGATGTCTAAATGTTGGAGTGCCCCTGGCTATCTGTAAATGATGTCTAAATGTTGGAGTGCCCCTGGCTATCTGTAAATGATGTCTAAATGCTGGAGTGCCCCTGGCTATCTGTAAATGATGTCTAAATGTTGGAGTGCCCCTGGCTATCTGTAAATGATGTCTAAATGTTGGAGTGCCCCTGGCTATCTGTAAATGATGTCTAAATGTTGGAGTGCCCCTGGCTATCTGTAAATGATGTCTAAATGTTGGAGTGCCCCTGGCTATCTGTAAATGATGTCTAAATGTTGGAGTGCCCCTGGCTATCTGTAAATGATGTCTAAATGTTGGAGTGCCCCTGGCTATCTGTAAATGATGTCTAAATGCTGGAGTGCCCCTGGCTATCTGTAAATGATGTCTAAATGTTGGAGTGCCCCTGGCTATCTGTAAATGATGTCTAAATGTTGGAGTGCCCCTGGCTATCTGTAAATGATGTCTAAATGCTGGAGTGCCCCTGGCTATCTGTAAATGATGTCTAAATGTTGGAGTGCCCCTGGCTATCTGTAAATGATGTCTAAATGTTGGAGTGCCCCTGGCTATCTGTAAATGATGTCTAAATGTTGGAGTGCCCCTGGCTATCTGTAAATGATGTCTAAATGTTGGAGTGCCCCTGGCTATCTGTAAATGATGTCTAAATGTTGGAGTGCCCCTGGCTATCTGTAAATGATGTCTAAATGCTGGAGTGCCCCTGGCTATCTGTAAATGATGTCTAAATGTTGGAGTGCCCCTGGCTATCTGTAAATGATGTCTAAATGCTGGAGTGCCCTGGCTATCTGTAAATGATGTCTAAATGTTGGAGTGCCCCTGGCTATCTGTAAATGATGTCTAAATGCTGGAGTGCCCCTGGCTATCTGTAAATGATGTCTAAATGTTGGAGTGCCCCTGGCTATCTGTAAATGATGTCTAAATGCTGGAGTGCCCCTGGCTATCTGTAAATGATGTCTAAATGTTGGAGTGCCCCTGGCTATCTGTAAATGATGTCTAAATGTTGGAGTGCCCCTGGCTATCTGTAAATGATGTCTAAATGTTGGAGTGCCCCTGTCTATCTGTAAATGATGTCTAAATGCTGGAGTGCCCCTGGCTATCTGTAAATGATGTCTAAATGTTGGAGTGCCCCTGGCTATCTGTAAATGATGTCTAAATGTTGGAGTGCCCCTGGCTATCTGTAAATGATGTCTAAATGTTGGAGTGTCCCTGGCTATCTGTAAATGATGTCTAAATGTTGGAGTGCCCCTGGCTATCTGTAAATGATGTCTAAATGTTGGAGTGCCCCTGGCTATCTGTAAATGATGTCTAAATGTTGGAGTGCCCCTGGCTATCTGTAAATGATGTCTAAATGTTGGAGTGCCCCTGGCTATCTGTAAATGATGTCTAAATGTTGGAGTGCCCCTGGCTATCTGTAAATGATGTCTAAATGTTGGAGTGCCCCTGGATGTCTATCTGTAAATGATGTCTAAATGCTGGAGTGCCCCTGGCTATCTGTAAATGATGTCTAAATGTTGGAGTGCCCCTGGCTATCTGTAAATGATGTCTAAATGTTGGAGTGCCCCTGGCTATCTGTAAATGATGTCTAAATGTTGGAGTGCCCCTGGCTATCTGTAAATGATGTCTAAATGCTGGAGTGCCCCTGGCTATCTGTAAATGATGTCTAAATGTTGGAGTGCCCCTGGCTATCTGTAAATGAACAAAAACAAGAAAATGGTGCTGTCTGCTTTGCTTAATATAAGGAATTTGAAATGATTTATACTTTTACTTTTGATAATTAAATATATTTTAGGAATTACATTTACTTTTGATACTTAATTAAGTATATTTAAAACTAAATTATTTTAGGCCTTTACCACAGTAGTATTTTACTGGACTACTGTGGGACTCACTTCTCCTTGAGTCATTTTATGTGAAGGTATCTTTATTTTTACTGAAGTATGACAATTGCATACTTTTTCCACCACTGGCGACTTGGGGCTGTGCATTATCATGCTGAAACATGATGGCGGCGGGTGAATGGCACGACAATGGGACTCAGGATCTCTGTTCATTCAAAATGCAATCAATAAAATGCAATTAAGTTTCGTTGTCCGTAGCTTATGACAGCCCATACCATAACCACACCCCCACCATGGGGCACTCTGCTCACAACATTGACATTAGCAAACTTCTAGCCCACACAACGCCATATACATGGTCTGCAGTTGTGAGGCTGGTTTAGACAGACTGCACATTTTTCTAAAATGACGAAGACAGTTTATGGTAGAGAAATTCAAATTAAGTTCTGATGGACATTCCTGCAGTCAGCATGCCAATTGCACACTCCCTCAAAACTTAAGACATCTGTGGCATTGTGTTTTGACAAAACTGAACATTTTAGAGTGGCCTTTTATTGCTCCGCAGCACAAGTTGCACTTGTGTAATGATTATGCTGTTTATTCAGCTTCTTGATATGCCACACCTGTCATGTGGATGGATCATCTTAGCAAAAGATAAGTGATCACTAGCAGGGATGGAAACACATTTGTGCACAACCTTTTAGAGAAATCATATTTTTGTGTGTAAACATTCTGGGATCTTTTATTTTAGCTCATGAAACATGGCACCAACAGTTTACATGTTGTTAGATATTTGTTCAGTGTATAAGAGGCATGTTGAGCAGCATACTCAATCAATTCAGTTGTTAGATTTTTGTTCAGTGTATAAGAGGCATGTTGAGCAGCATACTCAATCAATTCAGTTGTTAGATTTTTGTTCAGTGTATAAGAGGCATGTTGAGTAGCATACTCAATCAACTCAGTTGTTAGATTTTTGTTCAGTGTATAAGAGGCATGTTGAGTAGCATACTCAATCAATTCAGTTGTTCGATTTTTGTTCAGTGTATAAGAGGCATGTTGAGTAGCATACTCAATCAACTCAGTTGTTAGATTTTTGTTCAGTGTATAAGAGGCATGTTGAGTAGCATACTCAATCAACTCAGTTGTTATAATTAGTGTTGCCTCAAAGAAAATCTATGTGAATGTCAATATAAATTACAAAGAAATTTGACAAATTTCTCACTTATGTCTAACAATTTACACTACTAACAATGATGGTATATTCTGTAAGACATGGCAACAGTTGCCAGTTATATTATCTAGTTATATTATCCCCAGTTATATTATGCCAGTTATATTATTCCCCCCCTCCCCCAACAGACTTGGGTTGGGCTGCTGGCATGGACAACGGAAAGAGCTGTGTGTTTTTTTCACTCTAAATTACAATCCCTGGAAAAGGCTGAAGAGCAGCTGGAAGATGTTTCACTCAGAGCATTAAAAGCAGATGGAGTCCAGGCTTGATTGGTTTCCTACCTTGACGTTCTTCCTCTTTAATGTCAAGCCGTCCAACAAACATTTGGCTCCTCTCAACACTTAAATCACAATTTGTTATTTATATGGTGCTTGTAACATATGGATGTGTTCGCTGCCTGCGTGGTAGGCCCAGCCTTCACAGATGAGTTCAGCGGTGACTGAGACGCTGCCTGCGTGGTAGGCCCAGCCTTCACAGATGAGTTCAGCGGTGACTGAGAAGCTGCCTGCGTGGTAGGTCCAGCCTTCACAGATGGATTCAGCAGTGACTGAGAAGCTGCCTGCGTGGTAGGTCCAGCCTTCACAGATGAGTTCAGCGGTGACTGAGACGCTGCCTGCGTGGTAGGCCCAGCCTTCACAGATGGATTCAGCAGTGACTCAGAAGCTGCCTGCGTGGTAGGTCCAGCCTTCACAGATGAGTTCAGCGGTGACTGAGACGCTGCCTGCGTGGTAGGCCCAGCCTTCAGAGATGGATTCAGCAGTGACTGAGAAGCTGCCTGCGTGGTAGGCCCTGTCACGCCCTGGTCGAAGTATTTTGTGTTTTTCTTCATGTATTTGGTCAGGCCAGGGTGTGACATGGGTTTTTGTATGTGGTGTGTAGCTTAGTGGGATTGTAGCTTAGTGGGGTGTTCTAGGAGAGTCTATGGCTCTCTGAAGTGGTTCTCAATCAGAGGCAGGTGTTTATCGTTGTCTCTGATTGGGAACCATATTTAGGCAGCCATATTCTTTGGTTGTATTGTGGGTGATTGTCCTGAGTGTCTTGATGTCCTTGTGCTGTGTTAGGTGACACATGTATAGGCTGTTTTCGGTTTGTTTATTGTTTTGTAGTGTTTATTCGTGTTTACGTTGTTTGATTAAACATGGATCGCAATATACACGCTGCAGTTTGGTCCGACTCTCCTTCACCACATGAAAACCGTGACAGAATCACCCACCCAACTCGGACCAAGCGGCGTGGTAAACAGCAGCGACGACAGCAGCAGCAGCAACAACAGCGGCCAGCATCACAGGAGGAATGGACATGGGAGCAGAATCTGGACTACACAACTTGGGAGGAGATAGACAGGTGGGCGGTCGACCCAGGGAGAGTGCCGGATCCCGCCTGGGATTCGATGGAGCAGTGCAAGGAGGGCTACAGGAGAATGATGTTGGCGAAGCCAGCACGGCAGTGCGACAGGTACGAGAGGCAGCCCCCAAAATTTTTTGGGGGGAGGCAGACGAGGTGTGGTACTAAGCCAGGTAGCAGACCTGAGCTCACGCCTCGTGCTTATTATAAGCAAGCGCATTACTGGTCAGGCACCGTGTTATGCGGTTAAGCGCACAGTGTCGCCAGTGCGTGCCCATAGCCCAGTGTGCTATAGGGCAGCCCCCCGAAAGTGCCATGCGAGTGTGGGCATTGAGCCAGGGTGTATGGTGCCTGCTCAGCGGGTCTGGTCGCCGGTACGCAGTTTTGGTCCAGGTTATCCTGCGCCGGCTCTGCGTGCTGTGTCTCCGGGGGCGCTGGGAGGGTGCAGTGCGCCCTCTGCCTGCGCTCCGCTCGTGCCGGGCAAATGTGAGAGTGGAGCCTAAGGGAGAGGTGCGTGTAGTAAGCACTAGATCTCCCGTGCTTACCCACAGCCCGGTTCAACCTGTGCCTGCGCTCTGGAGGGTCCGGGCTAGAGTAGTTGTCCAGCCTGGGGAAGTGGTGCCAAGGTAGCACACCAGAGCTCCAGTGCTCCCCCACTGTAATGAAAATGGAAAATGTGATACAACCTGTTAGCTGGCTATACAGAAGACTAGTCCGGTCCTTCAGGCCCCTCCTAACACCAAGCCTCCTGAAGGTCTCCCCAGCCTGGTGGTTTCTGTGGCAGCCCCACGCACCAGGCTGTCTCTCCGTCTCCTCCCTGCAGGTGGTCCCGCCTGTCCGGCGCTGCTGCCGGAGTCTCCCGCCTGTCCGACGCTGCTGCCGGAGTCTCCCGCTTGTCCGGCGCTGCTGCTCCTCAGCCCAGAGGCGCCAGAGCCCCTCACTCCTGAGCTTCTTTTCACTCCTGAACTTCTTTTCACTCCTGAGCTTCTTTTCACTCCTGAGCTTCTTTTCACTCCTGAGCTTCTTTTCACTCCTGAGCTTCCTTTCACTCCTGAGCTTCCTTTCACTCTTGAGCTTCCCCTCAGTCCCGAGCTTCCCCTCAGTCCCGAGCTTCACCTCAGTCCCGAGCTTCACCTCAGTCCCGATCTGCTCCTCAGTCGAGTGGAGTTCTGGGTGAGGAATACTAGGCCACGGTTGGCGGCGAGTGTGGACTATCTAGGGACGCAAGGAGAGGGGACTAAGACATTTACTGAGTGGGGTCCACGTCCCGCGCCGGAGCCGCCACCATGGTCGGACGCCCACCCGGACCCTCCCTATTGATTTGAGGTGCGTTCGGGAGTCCGCACCTTAGGGGGGTTCTGTCACGCCCTGGTCGAAGTATTTTGTGTTTTTCTTCATGTATTTGGTCAGGCCAGGGTGTGACATGGGTTTTTGTATGTGGTGTGTAGCTTAGTGGGATTGTAGCTTAGTGGGGTGTTTTAGGAGAGTCTATGGCTGTCTGAAGTGGTTCTCAATCAGAGACAGGTGTTTATCGTTGTCTCTGATTGGGAACCATATTTAGGCATCCATATTCTTTGGTTGTATTGTGGGTGATTGTCCTGAGTGTCTTGATGTCCTTGTGCTGTGTTAGTTGACACATGTATAGGCTGTTTTCGTTTTGTTTATTGTTTTGTAGTGTTTGTGTTTATTCGTGTTTACGTTGTTTGATTAAACATGGATCGCAATATACACGCTGCAGTTTGGTCCGACTCTCCTTCACCACATGAAAACCGTGACAGGCCCAGCCTTCACAGATGGATTCAGCAGTGACTGAGACGCTGCCTGACAGGATTCCCAACATTCCTCCCAGCTCTCTCTGAACAGAGCTGCAGTTGGTTGAGTTGGGGCAGAGCTGCAATTGGTTTAGTTGGGGCAGAGAGAAAGAGAAATATACAAGACATTAAATGGAAAGTGTTCTCTCCACACTGGGTTATAGATCCATATGCAGTGTTGGTTTTCGTATGCCAAAGTGGGTTTGGCATTACTACAAGTATAACCAAAAGTATTGTGAGAAGTGGTTTAGTTTAGCCGGCACATTGTACAGGAGCAGGAGAATATGCTCACTTGCAGAGGCGTCAAGCCCATAGGGGGAACAGAGGCACGTGCCTCCTCAGACTGGTCCAGTAAACATTTTTCCAAAGAAATGTCTTTGGTTTTTTTGTTGTCCACTTATCAAATTGATGAAGTTGGCCTTAGCAGCCCAGATAGGTTCCCAATCTCACAACTAAACTCAACAAAACGTCCCTATTTCTGGACCCTGTCTTTCAAAGATAATTCGTAAAACTCCAAATAACTTAACAGATCTTCATTCTAAAGGGTTTAAACACGGTTTCTCATGCTTGTTCAATGAACCATAAACAATTAATGAACATGCACCTGTGGAACGGTCGTTAAGACACTAACAGTTTACAGACGGAAGGAAATTAAGATCACAGTTATGAAAACTTAGGACACTAAAGAGGCCTTTCTACTGACTCTGAAAGACACCAAAAGAAAGATGCCCAGGGTCCCTGCTCATCTGTGTGAACATGCCTTTGACATGCTGCAAGGAGGCATGAGGACTGCAGATGTGGCTAGGGCAATAAATTACAATGTCCGTACTGTGAGACGCCTAAGACACGCTACAGGGAGACAGGACGGACAGCTGATCGTCATCGCAGTGGCAGACCACGTGTAACACCTGCGCAGGATCGGTACATACAAACATCACACCTGCGGGACAGGTACAGGATGGCAACAACAACTGCCCGAGTTACACCAGGAACGCACAATCCCTCCATCAGTGCTTAGACTGTCCGGAATAGGCTGAGAGAGGCTAGACTGAGGGCTTGTAGGCCTGTTGTAAGGCAGGTCTTCACCAGACATCACTGGCAACAACATCGCCTATGGGCACTTGTACAGCTTCCGGTTTGGAGCGAGTGGTCGCATCCCACTTCGCTCCCGCAGGTAGTATAACTTTTTCATTACATTTCTTTATATTTCATTATAGCACAACGGTTTGATTTGTCTAATCTTAGCAATTTCTTCTCAGCTAGCTACATAGCCGTCTTTGTATCAAAGATAATTGCGTAATTATCGTATTTCGCCGTACTAACGTAGTCTTCACTAGCCAGCTAGCTAACGTCCACTGATTAGCTGCACTGGAAAAACTATTACACTCAACTGAACGACTTGATTAGTGTAGTGTTAGCTAGCTACATAGCTGTCTTTGCTGTCTTTGCTGTCTTCGTACCTTCGTATCCAAGATAATTGTGTTGTTTAGGTTTAGAGTGTGTAGTCTTAGAGTGACTATCTTAATTTACCGAGGTTAGCTAGCCAGCTATTTGTCGTCCTTAACGTAGGGGACTCTGCTAGCTAGCCAACAGCTAGCCAACGCTAGCCAACGTCTACTGAATAGAACTCAACAACCCGGTCGCATTCACAGGTAGTATCACATTTTCATTTCATTACAGTACAATGGTTTGATTTGTTTGATCGTAGCTAGCTACATAGCTAGCTACATAGCCGTCTTTGTATCAAAGATAATTGTGTAGTCTAGAGCGATTTTCTAGGTTAGCTAGCCAGCTATTGTCGTTCTTTTAACGCAACGTAACGTAAACAACACTACTAGCTAGCCAGCTAGCCCCCGAATAGCAGCACTGCAGAAACTATTACACTCAACGGAACGACTTGATTAGTGTAGTGTCAACAACGCACCCACTGCCAGCTAGCCTACTTCAGCAGTACTGTATCATTTTTAATCATTTTAGTCAATAAGATTCTTGCTACGTAGCTTAACTTTCTGAACATTCGAGACGTGTAGTCCACTTGTCATTCCAATCTCCTTTGCATTAGCGTAGCCTCTTCTGTAGCCTGTCAACTATGTGTCTGTTTATCCCTGTTCTCTCCTCTCTGCACAGACCATACAAACGCTCCACACCGCGTGGCCGCGGCCACCCTAATCTGGTGGTCCCAGCGCGCACGACCCACGTGGAGTTCCAGGTCTCCGGTAGCCTCTGGAACTGCCGATCTGCGGTCAACAAGGCAGAGTTCATCTCAGCCTATGCCTCCCTCCAGTCCCTCGACTTCTTGGCACTAACGGAAACATGGATCACCACAGACAACACTGCTACTCCTACTGCTCTCTCTTCGTCCGCCCACGTGTTCTCGCACACCCCGAGAGCTTCTGGTCAGCGGGGTGGTGGCACCGGGATCCTCATCTCTCCCAAGTGGTCATTCTCTCTTTCTCCCCTTACCCATCTGTCTATCGCCTCCTTTGAATTCCATGCTGTCACAGTTACCAGCCCTTTCAAGCTTAACATCCTTATCATTTATCGCCCTCCAGGTTCCCTCGGAGAGTTCATCAATGAGCTTGATGCCTTGATAAGCTCCTTTCCTGAGGACGGCTCACCTCTCACAGTTCTGGGCGACTTTAACCTCCCCACGTCTACCTTTGACTCATTCCTCTCTGCCTCCTTCTTTCCACTCCTCTCCTCTTTTGACCTCACCCTCTCACCTTCCCCCCCTACTCACAAGGCAGGCAATACGCTCGACCTCATCTTTACTAGATGCTGTTCTTCCACTAACCTCATTGCAACTCCCCTCCAAGTCTCTGACCACTACCTTGTATCCTTTTCCCTCTCGCTCTCATCCAACACCTCCCACACTGCCCCTACTCGGATGGTATCGCGCCGTCCCAACCTTCGCTCTCTCTCCCCCGCTACTCTCTCCTCTTCCATCCTATCATCTCTTCCCTCCGCTCAAACCTTCTCCAACCTATCTCCTGATTCTGCCTCCTCAACCCTCCTCTCCACCCTCTCTGCATCCTTTGACTCTCTATGTCCCCTATCCTCCAGGCCGGCTCGGTCCTCCCCTCCCGCTCCGTGGCTCGATGACTCATTGCGAGCTCACAGAACAGGGCTCCGGGCAGCCGAGCGGAAATGGAGGAAAATCGCCTCCCTGCGGACCTGGCATCCTTTCACTCCCTCCTCTCTACATTTTCCTCCTCTGTCTCTGCTGCTAAAGCCACTTTCTACCACGCTAAATTCCAAGCATCTGCCTCCAACCCTAGGAAGCTCTTTGCCACCTTCTCCTCCCTCCTGAATCCTCCTCCCCCCCCCCTCATCCCTCTCTGCAGACGACTTCGTCAACCATTTTGAAAAGAAGGTCGACGACATCCGATCCTCGTTTGCTAAGTCAAACGACACCGCTGGTTCTGCTCACACTGCCCTACCCTGTGCTCTGACCTCTTTCTCCCCTCTCTCTCCAGATGAAATCTTGCGTCTTGTGACGGCCGGCCGCCCAACAACCTGCCCGCTTGACCCTATCCCCTCCCCTCTTCTCCAGACCATTTCCGGAGACCTTCTCCCTTACCTCACCTCGCTCATCAACTCATCCCTGACCGCTGGCTACGTCCCTTCCGTCTTCAAGAGAGAGAGAGTTGCACCCCTTCTGAAAAAACCTACACTCGATCCCTCCGATGTAAACAATTACAGACCAGTATCCCTTCTTTCTTTTCTCTCCAAAACTCTTGAACGTGCCGTCCTTGGCCAGCTCTCCCGCTATCTCTCTCTGAATGACCTTCTTGATCCAAATCAGTCAGGTTTCAAGACTAGTCATTCAACTGAGACTGCTCTCCTCTGTATCACGGAGGCGCTCCGCACTGCTAAAGCTAACTCTCTCTCCTCTGCTCTCATCCTTCTAGATCTATCGGCTGCCTTCGATACTGTTATGCAGGTGAAGGAGGACCCAAACGCGACTTAACAGAAACAGAGTTTATTAATGCTCAAAACCGAATAACTGAAATCCTCTAGATAGTAGAGGGGAAAACAACTGGAGAAGCGGCCACAGACTGCAGGTCGCTTCGGGTAGGCGCAGGCCGTAGTCAACTGAGACACCTGCTCACACGCAGCGTCTGAAGAAGGCACAAAACACGACAGGACAGGGTGATACACAATCACGGCAAAAACACGACAGGACAGGGCGAAACGCAATTACAGCATGGAATACAAAACAAGGAACCGACGGAACAGGAACGGATCACAAAGGAATAAATAGGGAATCTAATCAGGGGAAAGGATCGGGAACAGGTGTGGGAAGACTAAATGATGATTAGGGGAATAGGAACAGCTGGGAGCAGGAACGGAACGACAGAGAGAAGAGAGAGCGAGAGAGTGAGAGAGGGAGGGGGAGAGAGAGGGATAGGAGGGAAAGAACCAAATAAGACCAGCAGAGGGAAACGAATAGCATGGGGAGCACAGGGACAAGACATGATAATAAATGACAAACATGACAGTACCCCCCCACTCACCGAGCGCCTCCTGGCGCTCTCGAGGAGGAACACTGGCAGCAACGGAGGAAATCATAGATCAAACGGTCCAGCACGTCCCGAGAAAGAACCCAACTCCTCTCCTCAGGACCGTAACGAAAAACGATAAAAAGGGAAACTAGGGTACTACTCTAAAAAAAAAATGAGAACTAGGGACAGACTGAGACACAGCAAGGGCAGGGACAAGAACAGGAGAGATGCGATGGCAGGGAACAGACTGAGACCCAGCAAGACCAGGAGCAGAAGCAGAAAAAAATTACCAGACTTCTTCTGCGCGCAGTCTGAACACGCAGCCACGAAACGGCGCGTGTCACGCTCCTGAGTCGGCCACCAAAAGCGCTGGCGAATAGACGCAAGAGTGCCTCGAACACCGGGATGACCAGCTAACTTGGCAGAGTGAGCCCACTGAAGAACAGCCAGACGAGTGGAAACAGGAACGAAAAGGAGGTTACTAGGACAAGCGCGGCGGCGACGCAGTGTGCGTGAGTGCTTGCTTAACCTGTCTTTCAATTCCCCAGACTGTCAACCCGACAACACGCCCATAAGGAAGAATCCCCTCGAGATCAGTAGAAGCCACAGAAGAACTAAACAGACGGGATAAGGCATCAGGCTTGGTGTTCTTGCTACCCGGACGGTAAGAAATCACAAACTCGAAACGAGCGAAAAACAACGCCCAACGAGCTTGACGGGCATTAAGTCGTTTGGCAGAACGGATGTACTCAAGGTTCTTATGGTCTGTCCAAACGACAAAAGGAACGGTCGCCCCTCCAACCACTGTCGCCATTCGCCTAGGGCTAAGCGGATGGCGAGCAGTTCACGGTTACCCACATCATAGTTGCGCTCAGATGGCGACAGGCGATGAGAAAAATAAGCGCAAGGATGAACCTTATCGTCAGACTGGAAGCGCTGGGATAGAATGGCTCCCACGCCTACCTCTGAAGCGTCAACCTCGACAATGAATTGTCTAGTGACGTCAGGAGTAACGAGGATAGGAGCGGACGTAAAACGTTCTTTTAGAAGATCAAAAGCTCCCTGGGCGGAACCGGACCACTTAAAACACGTCTTGACAGAAGTAAGAGCTGTGAGAGGGGCAGCAACTTGACCGAAATTACGAATGAAACGCCGATAGAAATTAGCGAAACCTAGAAAGCGCTGCAACTCGACACGTGACCTTGGAACGGGCCACTCACTGACAGCTTGGACCTTAGCGGAATCCATCTGAATGCCTTCAGCGGAAATAACGGAACCGAGAAAAGTAACGGAGGAGACATGAAAAGAGCACTTCTCAGCCTTCACGTAGAGACAATTCTCTAAAAGGCGCTGGAGAACACGTTGAACGTGCTGAACATGAATCTCGAGTGACTGTGAAAAAATCAGGATATCGTCAAGGTAGACAAAAACAAAGATGTTCAGCATGTCTCTCAGAACATCATTAACTAATGCCTGAAAAACAGCTGGCGCATTGGCGAGACCAAACGGCAGAACCCGGTACTCAAAATGCCCTAACGGAGTGTTAAACGCCGTTTTCCACTCGTCCCCCTCTCTGATGCGCACGAGATGGTAAGCGTTACGAAGGTCCAACTTAGTAAAGCACCTGGCTCCCTGCAGAATCTCGAAGGCTGATGACATAAGGGGAAGCGGATAACGATTCTTAACCGTTATGTCATTCAGCCCTCGATAATCCACGCAGGGGCGTAGAGTACCGTCCTTTTTCTTAACAAAAAAACCCCGCCCCGGCCGGAGAGGAAGAAGGCACTATGGTACCGGCGTCAAGAGACACAGACAAATAATCCTCGAGAGCCTTACGTTCGGGAGCCGACAGAGAGTATAGTCTACCCCGAGGAGGAGTGGTCCCCGGAAGGAGATCAATACTACAATCATACGACCGGTGAGGAGGAAGGGAGTTGGCTCGGGACCGACTGAAGACCGTGCGCAGATCATGATATTCCTCCGGCACTCCTGTCAAATCGCCAGGTTCCTCCTGAGAAGTGGGGACAGAAGAAATGGGAGGGATGGCAGACATTAAACACTTCACATGACAAGAAACGTTCCAGGATAGGATAGAATTACTAGACCAATTAATAGAAGGATTATGACATACTAGCCAGGGATGACCCAAAACAACAGGTGTAAAAGGTGAACGAAAAATCAAAAAAGAAATAGTCTCACTGTGGTTACCAGATACTGTGAGGGTTAAAGGTAGTGTCTCAAATCTGATACTGGGAAGATGACTACCATCTAAGGCGAACATGGGCGTAGGCTTGTCTAACTGTCTGAAAGGAATGTCATGTTTCCGAGCCCATGCTTCGTCCATGAAACAACCCTCAGCCCCAGAGTCTATCAAGGCACTGCATGTAGCACCCGAACCGGTCCAGCGTAGATGGACCGACATAGTAGTACAGGATCTAGATGGAGAGACCTGAGTAGTAGCGCTCACCAGTAGCCCTCCGCTTACTGATGAGCTCTGGCTTTTACTGGACATGAATTGACAAAATGTCCATCAAATCCGCAATAGAGGCACAGGCGGTTGGTGATCCTCCGTTCCCTCTCCTTAGTCGAGATGCGAATACCTCCCAGCTGCATGGGCTCAGTCTCTGAGCCAGAGGAGGGAGATGGTTGCGATGCGGAGCAGGGAAACACCGTTGACGCGAGCTCTCTACCACGAGCTTGGTGACGAAGATCTACCCGTCGTTCTATGCGGATGGCGAGAGCAATCAAAGAGTCCACACTGGAAGGAACCTCCCGGGAGAGAATCTCATCTTTAACCACTGCGTGGAGTCCCTCCAGAAAACGAGCGAGCAGCGCCGGCTCGTTCCAGTCACTAGAGGCAGCAAGAGTGCGAAACTCTATAGAGTAATCCGTTATGGATCGATCACCTTGGCATAGGGAAGCCAGGGCCCTAGAAGCCTCCCTACCAAAAACTGAACGGTCAAAAACCCGAATCATCTCCTCTTTAAAGTTCTGGTAATTGTTTGAACAATCAGCCCTTGCCTCCCAGATAGCTGTGCCCCACTCTCGAGCCCGGCCAGTAAGGAGTGAAATGACGTAAGCAACCCGAGCTCTCTCTCTAGAGTATGTGTTGGGTTGGAGAGAGAACACAATATCACACTGGGTGAGAAAGGAGCGGCACTCCTTGGGCTGCCCGGAGTAGCAAGGTGGGTTATTAACCCTAGGTTCCGGAGGCTCGGCAGACCAGGAAGTAACAGGTGGCACGAGACGAAGACTCTGGAACTGTCCAGAGAGGTCGGAAACCTGAGCGGCCAGGTTCTCCATGGCATGACGAGCAGCAGACAATTCCTGCTCGTGTCTGCCGAGCATGGCTCCTTGGATCTCGACGGCAGTGTTACGAGCGTCTGTAGTCGCTGGGTCCATTCTTTGGTCGGATCCTTCTGTTATGCAGGTGAATGAGGACCCAAAAGCGACTTGGCGAAAACAGAGTCTTTAATCCAGTTTAAGGAAATAGCAATACTCCTAGACCAGGGGTGTCAAAGTCAAATGGACGGAGGGCCAAATAAAAAATTTAGCTACAAGCCGAGGGCCGGACTGTTCGAATGTTCATTGAAAAATTTTTAAATGACGCATATAGTCTAGTGAACCTAATTGAACCTACTGAAAACCTAACAAATATATTCCAATATGATCAGATAAATAAAGCAATATTTTCTTATGGCTCTGTCAGTAATCTTTAATTTTCAACAGACACAAAAGACAAATTTCCTTTATATAAAAATCCCCATAACATGAACATTAAATGAAAGAAACCGGTATTCAAGGCACCATCAGTAGCCTATATTTTCTATTTTAGCAAAAGTGGGCTAAATTTACTTCAAAGAAAAAAACAATAATAGCAATTTTCTATCATCCACTCAACTGAAATATTTTTAAAATATAATTGGATTGAAATACAATAAAATAAAGTGCAAAAATCTATTAATCAAAAACAACACTTTGTTTAAGGAGAAGTAACATGCAGTGAAAACAAATATTAAACTTTAACTTTTAAACTTGAACTGAGTAAAAACTCTAAATATGTGATTGCACAGTAATGTTCACTTGTTTGAGGTTGAGGGTGATACTTGGTGGTGTCCCATCTTTTCCACAAGTTCATCAATGTTCGGGGTAAGGCTCTGAGCTGAGGAAATCCTCAGAATTGAGTGGAGGTGTTCAGCAGTAAGTCGACTTCTGTGTGATGTTTTGTTCAAGTTCATCAAAGAAAACAGTTGTTCACACAGGTATGTGCTGCCAAACATAGACAACGTTTGAGCAGCCTGGATGCGCAGCTGGGGCATTGTGTCGGGGAGGAAACGGGCGAACTCCGCAGCACCCACTGCCGCATATTTTGCCCTCAGTGCATCATTGCATTGGAGGTCAATCAACTCCATTTGGAGGTTTGGTGGTGAGCTTTCCACGTCAACAGCAAATGGGTTACCGAGCAGTTCCAACCTGCTTTTTTGTGCTTCAAAGTCAGCAAATCGGCGTCGAAAGTCAGCGGCAAGCATACCTATTTTATCAGCCAACTGTGCGCTCGGGAACGCACTGGTAGAGAGCTTCTCTTTCATGGTCTGGCAGCTGGGAAAGTGGCTCAAATTTTCTTTCCGCATCTGCGTCTCCCACAGAGTCAGTTTGGTTTTAAATGCCTTCACTGTACTGTACATATCAGAGATGACACGATCCCGACCCTGCAGCTGCAAGTTCATTGCATTCAGATGACTCGTAATGTCACACAGAAAAGCCATTTCACACAGAAACATTTCGTCTCGGAGTTGTGTTGTGTCTTTCCCTTTGCTGTCCAAGAACAGACAAATCTCCTCACGAAGCTCGAAACATCTTTGAAGCACCTTTCCCTGGCTTAGCCATCGCACCTCTGTGTGATAAGGCAAATCACCATGCTCCGTTTCTAACTCCGTCAGAAATGCCTTGAACTGGCGGTGATTCAAACCTTTGGCTCTGATAAAGTTAACTGTGCGCGTGATGATGCTCATTACATGCTCCATTTTCAAGGCTTTACCGCACAACGCTTCCTGGTGTATGATACAATGATAAGCTGTCAGCTCACCTGTCGCGTTTTCCTCTTGCATCTTTTCCCGTATCATCTCAACCAGTCCGCTCCTGTGTCCACACATCGCAGGTGCTCCGTCGGTTGTCAAACCCACAAGTTTTTCCCAAGGCAGCTCCATCTCATTTACACATCTTGACACCTCTTCATACAAATCATGCCCCGTATTTGTGCCATGCATAGGACGTAAAGCCAAAAACTCCTCTGTCACGCTTAGGCTGGAGTCCACTCCGCGGATGAAAATTGACAACTGGGCAATGTCAGAAATGTCGGTGCTCTCATCCACAGCCAAGGAATATGCAATGAAATCTTTTCCCTTTTTCACAAGCTGCTCTTTTAGATTGATGGACAACTGGTCTACTCTCTCGGCAATGGTGTTTCTGCTCAGACTCACATTTAAAAAGAGTTGCCTTTTTTCTGGGCAAACTTCGTCACAAACTTTAATCATGCAGTTTTTGATGAAATCCCCTCCGTAAATGGCCGGGCTGATTTAGCGATCTCTTCTGCCAAAATAAAACTGGCCTTGACAGCAGCCTGGCCTTGTGATTTGGCTTTTTTGAACAGAGCCTGTCGAGATTTGAGGCCTCGTTTTAATTCCTCTGCCTTTTGTAGCCTTTGTTCCATGTCCATATTCTTGTTTTTGTCCGCGTGTTTCGTTTCATAATGTCGTCTCAGATTATACTCTTTCAGTACCGCCACACTTTCTCCACACAGAAGACACACAGGTTTTCCAGCTACCTCCGTGAACAAATACTCCGACTCCCACCTTGTTTGAAACCCCGGTTCTCAGTGTCCACCTTCCGTTTTGCCATTTTTGATGGGTATCTGAAAGTTAATTTTACTGTGATGCTGACAACTGCTGTGCCAATAAATATTGAAATGAAGCAGCCTACTGCTCGGTGCGTCACCGTTGCATTGTGGGAAATGTAGTATTGGTGCGTGTAAAAGATCTGCGGGCTGCCGGCTTGCTGCGGTCTGCGGGCCGGTTCTAATAATAAATCAAGATCATCCCAGGGGCCGTAAAAAAACCTTCTCGCGGGCCGGATGTGGCCCGCGGGCCTTGACTCTGACATATGTGTCCTAGACAAATCGGAGCGGTAAATAAAGCATAAGAAACAATTTCACTCGTAATCACGAGAACTGACTGGAGACTCGATAATGAACTGCAGGTTGCCTCGGGAAGGCACTTGACCGTAGCAGACTCAGACACCTGCTCACCACGCAGCATCTGAGGGAAACACGACACGACAGGGCGATACAAAGACACAGCACGGTGAACAGTATACAAGGATCCGACAGGACAGAAACGGAAAACAAGGGGAGAAATAGGGACTCTAATCAGGGGAAAAGATAGGGAACAGGTGTGGGAAGACTAAATGATTGATTAGGGGAATAGGAACAGCTGGGAGCAGGAACGGAACGATAGAGAGAAGAGAGAGAGAGAGGGAGAGAGAAAAAAGGGAACGAACCTAAAAAGACCAGCAGGGGGAAAACGAACAGAAGGAAAAGCAAAATGACAAGACAATATAAGACAAAACATGACACTCCGAGTTGGGCATCTCCGGCGCGGCCCACGCTTGGATTGCGTCCTACCTGACAGGTCGCTCCTACCAGGTGGCGTGGCGAGAATCTGTCTCCTCACCATGCGCTCTCACCACTGGTGTCCCCCCAGGGCTCTGTTCTAGGCCCTCTCCTATTCTCGCTATACACCAAGTCACTTGGCTCTGTCATAACCTCACATGGTCTCTCCTATCATTGCTATGCAGACGACACACAATTAATCTTCTCCTTTCCCCCTTCTGATGACCAGGTGGCGAATCGCATCTCTGCATGTCTGGCAGACATATCAGTGTGGATGACGGATCACCACCTCAAGCTGAACCTCGGCAAGACGGAGCTGCTCTTCCTCCCGGGGAAGGACTGCCCGTTCCATGATCTCGCCATCACGGTTGACAACTCCATTGTGTCCTCCTCCCAGAGCGCTAAGAACCTTGGCGTGATCCTGGACAACACCCTGTCGTTCTCAACCAACATCAAGGCGGCAACATTCGCAGAGTACGACCCTGCCTCACACAGGAAGCGGCGCAGGTCCTAATCCAGGCACTTGTCATCTCCCGTCTGGATTACTGCAACTCGCTGTTGGCTGGGCTCCCTGCCTGTGCCATTAAACCCCTTCAACTCATCCAGAACGCCGCAGCCCGTCTGGTGTTCAACCTTCCCAAGTTCTCTCACGTCACCCCGCTCCTCCGTTCTCTCCACTGGCTTCCAGTTGAAGCTCGCATCCGCTACAAGACCATGTGGTGCTTGCCTACGGAGCTGTGAGGGGAACGGCACCTCAGTACCTCTAGGCTCTGATCAGGCCCTACACCCAAACAAGGGCACTGCGTTCATCCACCTCTGGCCTGCTCGCCTCCCTACCACTGAGGAAGTCCAGCTCCCGCTCAGCCCAGTCAAAACTGTTCGCTGCTCTGGCCCCCCCAATGGTGGAACAAACTCCCTCACGACGCCAGGACAGCGGAGTCAATCACCACCTTCCGGAGACACCTGAAACCCCACCTCTTTAAGGAATACCTAGGATAGGATAAGTAATCCCTCTCACCCCCCCCCCCCCGCTTTAAGATTTAGATGCACTATTGTAAAGTGACTGTTCCACTGGATGTCATAAGGTGAATGCACCAATTTGTAAGTCGCTCTGGATAAGAGCGTCTGCTAAATGACTTAAATGTTAAATGTTAAATGGCACTAACCCATCGTCGCTGGACCAGACAGGACTGGCAAAAAGTGCTATTCACTGACGAGTTGCGGTTTTGTCTCACCAGGGGTGATGGTCGGATTCACGTTTATCGTCAAAGGAATGAGTGTTACACCGAGGCCTGTACTCTGGAGCGGGATCGATTGGGAGGTGGTCAGTCATCAAATCAAATCAAATGTATTTATATAGCCCTTCTTACATCAGCTTATATATCAAAGTGCTGTACAGAAACCCAGCCTAAAACCCCAAACAGGAAGCAATACAGGCGTAGAAGCACGGTGGCTAGGAAAAACTCCCTAGAAAGGCCAAAACCTAGGAAGAAACCTAGAGAGGAACCAGGCTAGAGGGGTGGCTAGTCCTCTTCTGGCTGTGCCAGGTGGAGATTATAACAGAACATGGCCAAGATGTTCAAATGTTCATAAATGACCAGCATGGTCAAATAATATTAATCACAGTAGTTGTAGATGGTGCAACAAGTCAGCATCAAGTCATGGTCTGGGGCGGTGTGTCACAGCATCATCAGAACTGAGCTTGTTGTCATTGCAGGCAATCTCAACGCTGTGCATTACAGGGAAGACATGCTCATCCCTCATGTGGTACACTTCTTGCAGGCTCATTCTGACATGACACTCCAGCATGATAATGCCACCAGCCATATTGCTCGTTCTGTACATGTCAGTGTTCTGCCATGGCCAGCGAAGATCCCATTGAGCATGTCTGGGACCTGTTGGATCGGAGGGTGAGGGCAAGGGTCATTCCCCCCCAGTAATGTCCGGGAACTTGCAGGTGCCTTGGTAGAAGAGTGGGGTAACATCTCACAGCAAGAACTGGCAAATCTGGTGCAGTCCATGAGGGGGAGATGCACTGCAGTACTTGGTGGCCACAGGAGATACTGACTGCTACTTTGATTTTGACTCCCCCTTTGTTCAGGGACACATTATTCCATTTCTGTTAGTCGCATGTCTGTGGAACTTGTTCAGTTTATGTCTCAGTTGTTGAATCTTGTTATGTTCATATAAATATTTACACATATACCAAGAAGCCATTTCAGGCTATCAATAAAGTTAGAGTAGCTAGCTTGTCTAACTGTCTTAGCTGGCATGGCTAATGGTAAGGTTGGTAGGCTTTGAAAAGCAAGCAATATCTAAATGTACTGAGTAAGACTCACATTCCTTTCAATTTTGACCCAGATTTTAACAGAGCTGCAGAGAAGCATATTTAGTTTCTTAAAAAATAAGAAGAAACATCGGTCAGAGGTATGCTTAGATAGGCAGAAAAATAAACATTTTTTTTTACTTAGAATTAAGCACAACGACTATGTTTTTAGGCTGCAGGAATAAAGTCTTTCAGGTGTTTGAAAAATGAAAAATGATCCAACTTATGGACAGTGGTGTAAAGTACTTAAGTAAAAAATACTTTAAAGTAATATTTAAGTAGTTTTGGGGGGTACTTTACTTTCCTATTTATATTTTACTGACACATTTTACTTTACTACATTCCTAAATAAAATATGTACTTTTTAATCCCTACATTTTTCCTGTCCTTCATTACGCACACCTGTCACCATCATTACACGCAGCAGAACTCATTGGACTCACCTGGATTCATTCCCTTTGTTGATTGCCCCATCTATAACTGTCTGCTCCCGTTTGTTCCCTGTGTCAGCATTAATGTCATTATGTGTTCATGTCCAGATGCTGTCCTGACCTGTTCCATGTCCGTTGCTATGTTCACTCCTTATACCTGCTTCTCGTCTACCAGCGTCGATCCTTACAGAATGCTGACACCACTAAAAGAAGCATCAGGGAGTTTTGGTTGGTGACGTAGGGTCCAGGTGCCGTCACCGAGGGAACAGGGGGGTGCTTCAGCTAGCTTGTCGGGCATCCACGCCTTAGCTGGCTTGAGAGATCGTCTTGCCTCAGTGGGTTCGGCAGGTGCCCACCCCACGTCCTGCTTCAGCTGGCCCATCAGGCTCCCACGCCACAGCTGGTTTGTCGGGTTCCCACGTCTCTGCCGGTTCGTCGTGCTTCTACTCCCCAGCCAGCTTGACCAGCTCCCATGCCTCGGCCGGCCCGTCAGGCTCACCCAGGTGGGACGCTGGGGGGGGGGGGGGGGGGGGTACTGTTATGCCTGCTCCCGGTTTCCCAATCGTGCCATCTGGTAATATAAGGAATATAAGGAATTTGATGTATAGAATTTAATTTTTACTTATACTCAAATAACATTATGACATTTGAGTACTTTATCTACCACTGTACCAGTAAAAGTAAAGATAACTTTGAAAATGACTAAAGTAACAGTCACCGGGTAAAATTCTACTTGAGTAAAAGTGTAAAAGTACCTGGTTTTAAATATACTTAGAACTTAGACCCTACCAACCTACTTTGTGCCCCCTCAGATATTTTGGGTGCATTACACCCTTGGCAACTTGGATGCCGCCTCTCAGCTCACAATAAAACCACTGTGCTCCACGTTGAAAGGAAGGGTGCTGTCTTAAACCTAGTTTCAACACCTACACAGCAAAAATGTATACAGAAGTCAATTGTCTACATTTTAACTAAATTAAACTTAAAAAGGTTGAGTGCTTTGATATTTTTTTAACCAAGACAAGCCTATAACTGGGTAATTCGCTCTATAACACTTACATCAATCATTACTTTATGTGCAATTGTTTTTGTAAACCCATATAATACTGAGCAACCGTTGGAATGTAAGGTAAACAGACAATTGGTCAAAGAGTGTTCAACTTGAACATTGGAAAGGAGGGGAATGGGGCCTAAAAATGGTTGGTTACTACTGTACTGTTAGAGCTAGGAACACAAGCATTTCGCTACACCCACAATAACATCTGCTAAATATGTGTATGTGACCAATAAAATGTGATTTTAAAAGACTACTAAAACAGAGGAAGGATTTTTATGTGTCGATTAAGAACAGTCCGGTTTGGCTATGCAAACATTTAGGCCGTTTTCTTTTTCATCGTTAACGGTCACGTTTTGAGAAACGAGACTGTGAGAGGAGATTGACCCACTTTCTGTTGTCCACCTGTGATTTGAATGGGAGCTTTTGTGTGCCATGTGGTTTCCATCAACATTTTGGCTAATAGGACCTCGGTGGTACCTTTACGAGCTTATCGACAGAAATGGTTTGAGAGATTCCCTCAGAAAGACACACGGGTCTTTTATTGACGGAAGAGTTTAAATGCCTGCTAACATCCTTTCTTTTAGTTCTAGCCCTCACAATACTCAATTTAGATTTATTTTCTTTGCTATAATCTGAATGATGACTTGTCAGCACCGATGGGCTTGCACCTAGACTACATGTGAATCATGCCTTTTGTATTAAATTAACTGTTTTGATTCCCATGTAGGCTAGATGCAATTCCCATGCTTTTCCAAAGCAAAACCACCATTATTTCCCCTTAAAATTGACTCATGATTCCAAGAACCTATTCAAACATCTGGAGAGCAGTGTTGTTTGAGAAAATCAAAGTAGTTTCAAGCAATAACAAAAGAATAAATTCAGATGGTACTTGCTTTAATCCATCATAAACATATTAATGTCAGATATTTTTCCGACTATTTGGTCCAAGGGGATTTTGGCCAGGACTTTCATCACTTCCATGACTGCATATGACATCCAGAGTGGAGGGCAGCTGTGTTTGCAGTGACTCCCCTGACCAGAAGAAGATTTTTTGAATCCTGCAATTGGGCTCACATTGACACCAACATCAAGTGTATTTCTTAAGACACAATCTGGGCATCCTCAGATTATTCTGCTTGATCTCTAAGGGAAGTGATGCTTAACCACATCCTTCCTTGCCTTTCAGAAAACATGCTAAAGCAATGCATTGCCACTCTGACATAAGTAAAGTTTTCCCGTCCATACTTGGACCTGTCTTGATTCAATATGACAGCTAGGTTCCCCCTAGTCCACCAGGGCCTTCGCTGTCCATTCCCAACGTGGCTGCTTTCATCATTTACAAATGAACATTAATGACCAAAGTGGAGTGGAAATCTTTGGCATCAACCAATGGTCAGTCGATTGTTCTCCTTCCCAACATGTTCCTTCCCAGTCCATTGACCTTTACACTTCAGTCAAATTGACTTCAAATCCTCTGTAAGTCCAATGGAAATGCAGTAATGCTATTGGAAACACCAGGCTTACCTTTATTATTGCGTATATTACAGTAGATAGACTTTTTAAACATAAACAAAACATTATTTTCTAGTGACCTGAGGATGAAATATGTCTCTGCTATAACTCAAACTGAATTGTTTGTTAATTTCATTGGCATTTGTTTACACACACAAAGCTCAGGGCAAACAGTTTCAAATTAAGGTTTAAAATCATTTGCAATACTTTAATAACATCCTATATAAGGATGTATTTCAACATCTTTTGTAGACTGTTAGTTGATTGGCCTCGATGAGGGAAGGCAATGAAACTGTCTCTATGATAATCTTTCCATCTGTTCTCATAAATATTTAGTCCTGAGAATGCCAGCGAATGCACTGACAGCACGGAAACCACCAAGAGTCATCTTTCTCAACCATCTAAGCCCCTTCCACTGTCAACAAATGAGAAATTGTCTCTATTGTAATAACCTGTGAGAAAGCAAGTCATTGTAGTCCATTGAGAGTGTTTCGTAAAACGCTGGCACCTGTCAAAACAAAATGAACCCCTTTTAGAGTTACCCACTAGAGTTTAGAGTTACCCTCTAAAAACAGAGTGCTTCAAAGATCCTTGAAGAGAGCTAGCTTTGGGTTTTGAGCAATGACTTTAAGGACCTGACATTGAAAGACCACACCAAAAGTGGTATAATGGTATAATGTATAATTTATATAATGTATGTGTTTACAGAGGAATGGTATACTGTATGTGTTTACAGAGGAATGGTATACTGTCTGTGTTTACAGAGGAATGGTATACTGTATGTGTTTACCGAGTGAATGGTATACTGTATGTGTTTACCGAGTGAATGGTAAACTGTATGTGTTTACAGAGGAATGGTATACTGTATGTGTTTACCGAGGAATGGTATACTGTATGTGTTTACAGAGGAATGGTATACTGTATGTGTTTACAGAGGAATGGTATACTGTATGTGTTTACCGAGTGAATGGTATACTGTATGTGTTTACCGAGGAATGGTATACTGTATGTGTTTACCGAGTGAATGGTATACTGTATGTGTTTACAGAGGAATGGTGTACTGTCTGTGTTTACCGAGTGAATGGTATACTGTCTGTGTTTACCGAGTGAATGGTATACTGTATGTGTTTACAGAGGAATGGTATACTGTATGTGTTTACAGAGGAATGGTATACTGTATGTGTTTACCGAGTGAATGGTATACTGTATGTGTTTACAGAGGAATGGTATACTGTATGTGTTTACCGAGTGAATGGTATACTGTATGTGTTTACAGAGGAATGGTATACTGTATGTGTTTACCGAGTGAATTGTATACTGTATGTGTTTACCGAGTGAATGGTATAATGTATGTGTTTACAGAGTGAATGGTATAATGTATGTGTTTACCGAGTGAATGGTATAATGTATGTGTTTACAGAGGAATGGTATAATGTATGTGTTTACCGAGTGAATGGTATACTGTATGTGTTTACAGAGGAATGGTATACTGTCTGTGTTTACCGAGTGAATAGTATAATGTATGTGTTTACCGAGTGAATGGTATACTGTCTGTGTTTACCGAGTGAATGGTATAATGTATGTGTTTACCGAGTGAATGGTATAATGTATGTGTTTACAGAGGAATGGTATACTGTCTGTGTTTACCGAGTGAATGGTATACTGTCTGTGTTTACCGAGTGAATGGTATAATGTATGTGTTTACAGAGGAATAGTATACTGTATGTGTTTACCTAGTGAATGGTATAATGTATGTGTTTACCTAGTGAATGGTATAATGTATGTGTTTACAGAGGAATGGTATAATGTATGTGTTTACCGAGTGAATGGTATAATGTATGTGTTTACAGAGGAATGGTATACTGTCTGTGTTTACCGAGTGAATGGTATAATGTATGTGTTTACCTCATGAATAGTATAATGTATGTGTTTACCTAGTGAATGGTATAATGTATGTGTTTACCTAGTGAATGGTATAATGTATGTGTTTACCTAGTGAATGGTAAAATGTATGTGTTTACCTAGTGAATGGTAAAATGTATGTGTTTACCTAGTGAATGGTATACTGTATGTGTTTACCTAGTGAATGGTATAATGTATGTGTTTACCTAGTGAATGGTATAATGTATGTGTTTACCTAGTGAATGGTAAAATGTACGTGTTTACCTAGTGAATGGTATACTGTATGTGTTTAGCTAGTGAATGGTATACTGTATGTGTTTAGCTAGTGAATGGTATAATGTATGTGTTTACCGAGTGAATGGTATAATGTATGTGTTTACAGAGGAATGGTATAATGTATGTGTTTACCGAGTGAATGGTATAATGTATGTGTTTACCGAGTGAATGGTATAATGTATGTGTTTACCGAGTGAATGTTATAATGTATGTGTTTACCGAGTGAATGGTATAATGTATGTGTTTACAGAGGAATGGTATACTGTATGTGTTTACCGAGTGAATGGTATACTGTATGTGTTTACAGAGGAATGGTATACTGTATGTGTTTACCGAGTGAATGGTATACTGTATGTGTTTACAGAGGAATGGTATAATGTATGTGTTTACCGAGTGAATGGTATAATGTATGTGTTTACAGAGGAATGGTATACTGTCTGTGTTTACCGAGTGAATGGTATAATGTATGTGTTTACAGAGGAATGGTATACTGTCTGTGTTTACCGAGTGAATGGTATACTGTCTGTGTTTACCGAGTGAATGGTATAATGTATGTGTTTACAGAGGAATGGTATACTGTCTGTGTTTACCGAGTGAATGGTATAATGTATGTGTTTACAGAGGAATGGTATACTGTCTGTGTTTACCGAGTGAATGGTATACTGTCTGTGTTTACCGAGTGAATGGTATACTGTCTGTGTTTACCGAGTTAATGGTATAATGTATGTGTTTACAGAGGAATGGTATACTGTCTGTGTTTACCGAGTGAATGGTATACTGTCTGTGTTTACCAAGTGAATGGTATAATGTATGTGTTTACAGAGGAATAGTATACTGTATGTGTTTACCGAGTGAATGGTATACTGTCTGTGTTTACCGAGTGAATGGTATAATGTATGTGTTTACAGAGGAATGGTATACTGTATGTGTTTACCGAGTGAATGGTATACTGTCTGTGTTTACCTCGTGAATGGTATAATGTATGTGTTTACCTCGTGAATAGTATAATGTATGTGTTTACCTAGTGAATGGTATAATGTATGTGTTTACCTAGTGAATGGTATAATGTATGTGTTTACCTAGTGAATGGTAAAATGTATGTGTTTACCTAGTGAATGGTAAAATGTACGTGTTTACCTAGTGAATGGTATACTGTATGTGTTTAGCTAGTGAATGGTATAATGTAAGTGTTTAGCTAGTGAATGGTATAATGTATTTGT
Organism: Oncorhynchus gorbuscha; assembly: GCF_021184085.1. Classification (NCBI taxonomy): domain Eukaryota; kingdom Metazoa; phylum Chordata; class Actinopteri; order Salmoniformes; family Salmonidae; genus Oncorhynchus; species Oncorhynchus gorbuscha. The sequence continues at coordinate 22,051,345 of NC_060195.1, forward strand.
TTAGCTAGTGAATGGCATAATGTATTTGTTTAGCTAGTGAATGGTATAATGTATGTGTTTAGCCAGTGAATGGCATAATGTATTTGTTTAGCTAGTGAATGGTATAATGTATTCGTTTAGCTAGTGAATGGTATAATGTATTTGTTTAGCTAGTGAATGGTATAATGTATTTGTTTAGCTAGTGAATGGTATAATGTATGTGTTTAGCTAGTGAATGGTATGATGTTTGTGTTTAGCTAGTGAATGGTATAATGTATTTGTTTAGCTAGTGAATGGTATAATGTATGTGTTTAGCTAGTGAATGGTATACTGTATGTGTTTACCTAGTGAATGGTATACTGTATGTGTTTAGCCAGTGAATGGCATAATGTATTTGTTTAGCTAGTGAATGGTATAATGTATTCGTTTAGCTAGTGAATGGTATAATGTATGTGTTTAGCTAGGGAATGGTATAATGTATTTGTTTAGCTAGTGAATGGTATAATGTATTTGTTTAGCTAGTGAATGGTATAATGTATTTGTTTAGCTAGTGAATGGTATAATGTATGTGTTTAGCTAGTGAATGGTATAATGTATTTGTTTAGCTAGTGAATGGTATAATTTGTGTTTAGCTAGTGAATGGTATAATGTATTCGTTTAGCTAGTGAATGGTATAATTTGTGTTTAGCTAGTGAATGGTATAATGTATTTGTTTAGCTAGTGAATGGTATAATTTGTGTTTAGCTAGTGAATGGTATAATGTATTCGTTTAGCTAGTGAATGGTATAATTTGTGTTTAGCTAGTGAATGGTATAATGTTGTCATGTTTTGTCTTATATTGTCTTGTCATTTTGCTTTTCCTTCTGTTCGTTTTCCCCCTGCTGGTCTTTTTAGGTTCGTTCCCTTTTTTCTCTCTCCCTCCCTCTCTCTCTTCTCTCTATCGTTCCGTTCCTGCTCCCAGCTGTTCCTATTCCCCTAATCAATCATTAGTCTTTCCACTCCTGTTCCCTATCTTTTCCCCTGATTAGAGTCCCTATTTCTCCCCTTGTTTTCCGTTTCTGTCCTGTCGGATCCTTGTATATTGTTCACCGTGCTGTGTCTTTGTATCGCCCTGTCGTGTCGTGTTTCCCTCAGATGCTGCGTGGTGAGCAGGTGTCTGAGTCTGCTACGGTCAAGTGCCTTCCCGAGGCAACCTACAGTTTATGATCGAGTCTCCAGTCTGTTCTCGTCATTACGAGTGGAATTGTTTTTTATGCTTTATTTACCGCTCCGATTTGTCTAGGAGTATTGCATATTTCCTTGACTGGATTAAAGACTCTGTTTTCGCCAAGTCGCTTTTGGGTCCTCATTCACCTGCATAACAAATGTATTTGTTTAGCTAGTGAATGGTATAATTTATGTGTTTAGCTAGTGAATGGTATAATTTGTGTTTAGCTAGTGAATGGTATAATGTATTCGTTTAGCTAGTGAAAGGTATAATTTGTGTTTAGCTAGTGAATTGTATAATGTATTTGTTTAGCTAGTGAATGGTATAATGTATCTGTTTAGCTAGTGAATGGTATAATTTGTGTTTAGCTAGTGAATGGTATAATGTATTTGTTTAGCTAGTGAAAGGTATAATTTGTGTTTAGCTAGTGAATGGTATAATGTATTTGTTTAGCTAGTGAATGGTATAATGTATTTGTTTAGCTAGTGAAAGGTATAATTTGTGTTTAGCTAGTGAATGGTATAATGTATTTGTTTAGCTAGTGAATGGTATAATGTATTTGTTTAGCTAGTGAATGGTGTAATGTATTTGTTTAGCTAGTGAATGGTATAATGTATTTGTTTAGCTAGTGAATGGTATAATTTGTGTTTAGCTAGTGAATGGTATAATGTATTTGTTTAGCTAGTGAATGGTATAATGTATTTGTTTAGCTAGTGAATGGTGTAATGTATTTGTTTAGCTAGTGAATGGTATAATGTATTTGTTTAGCTAGTGAATGGTATAATTTTTGTTTAGCTAGTGAATGGTATAATTTGTGTTTAGCTAGTGAATGGTATAATTTGTGTTTAGCTAGTGAATGGTATAATGTATTTGTTTAGCTAGTGAATGGTATAATGTATGAAAGGAATAATGTTTTGTTTAGCTAGTGAATGGTATAATGTATGTGTTTAGCTTTAGCTAGTGAATGGTATAATGTATGTGTTTAGCTAGTGAATGATATAATGTATGTGTTTAGCTAGTGAATGGTATAATGTATTTGTTTAGCTAGTGAATGGTATAATGTATGTGTTTAGCTAGTGAATGGTATAATTTGTGTTTAGCTAGTGAATGGTATAATTTATGTGTTTAGCTAGTGAATGGTATAATTTATGTGTTTAGCTAGTGAATGGTATAATGTATTTGTTTAGCTAGTGAATGGTATAATGTATGTGTTTAGCTAGTGAATGGTATAATGTATTTGTTTAGCTAGTGAATGGTATAATGTATTTGTTTAGCTAGTGAATGGTATAATTTGTGTTTAGCTAGTGAATGGTATAATTTGTGTTTAGCTAATGAATGGTATAATGTATTTGTTTAGCTAGTGAATGGTATAATTTGTGTTTAGCTAATGAATGGTATAATGTATGTGTTTAGCTAGTGAATGGTATAATGTATTTGTTTAGCTAGTGAATGGTATAATTTGTGTTTAGCTAGTGAATGGTATAATGTATTTGTTTAGCTAGTGAATGGTATAATGTATTTGTTTAGCTAGTGAATGGTATAATTTGTGTTTAGCTAGTGAATGGTATAATGTATTTGTTTAGCTAGTGAATGGTATAATGTATTTGTTTAGCTAGTGAATGGTATAATGTATTTGTTTAGCTAGTGAATGGTATACTGTATGCTTGTGAACCAGGTCAACCTTTCTCTTAAAACCAATATTATTTCCGAAATGTACGGGAACGTTTTAATTTTATAGATTGGAAAATAGATTTTTTGGGGACAAAGATACATCTCTGTAATTCTTCTAAAGGTGTGTGATGAGAAATGTGCCAGAGCCTTCTTCCTGAAATACCCCAACACCAAACTCCAGCACCATCATGCTGAACACAACGACACAGACAGATCCCATAGACTCCGTATCCTGTTATCTAATAGTTTTGGACTTAAGGACAGTGTACATCTGTACACCTGGAGGCAAGGACAGGTAGAAACACATTCGGGGAAACATCAGGTTGCTGGAGGACCAACAGTCAACAAACCATTAATATCTTGGAAAATCGGCTCATCCATTACTATACCCAATCAGGGAGGAGAGTCAGTAGAAAGTAAATCCCACATTAACCAGGCACTATGTAATTTAGTGGTTCCCATTATAAGCCAAGTGGGATGTGACTGAAACGCGGCGGCACGTGAAGATCTTACTATCCAAATATTGTTACATCATTTAATTTCCACCTCTCATTCTCCATACGGCTATGAACTCATCTGTATCAATGTGAGTATTTCATTATGGAGGCCGGTCGACAGAGATTTAACTAACAGGCTTAGAGGGCCAGCCAAAAATCACAATTACCTATCAGAACACATACAGTGCATTCGGAAAGTATTCAGACCCCATTACTTTTTCCACATTTTGTTACGCTACAGCCTTGTTCTTTTTTATTTTAATTTTAAATACGCAGCAATCTACACACAATACCAAATAATGACAAAGCGAAAATAGGTTTTTACAATGTATTTTTGCAAACGTATTAAAAATTAAAAACAGAAATACCTTTACATAAGTTCATAAGACCCTTTGCTATGAGACTCGAAATTGATCTCAGGTGCATCCTGTTTCCATTGATTATCCTTGAGATGTTTCTACAACTTGATTGGCGTCCACCTGTGGTAAATTCAATTGATTGGACATGATTTGGAAAGGCACACACCTGTCTATATAAGGTCCCACAGTTGACAGTGCACGACAGAGCAAAAACCAAGCCATGAGGTCGAAAGTAATTGCCCGTAGAGCTCCGAGACAGGATTGTGTCAAGGCACAGATTTGGGGAAGGGTACCAAAACATTTCTGCAGCATTGAAGGTCCCCAAGAACACAGTGGCCTCCATCATTCCATCAGTCGGGGAGAAGGGCCTTGGTCAGGGAGGTGACCAAGAACCCGATGGTCACTCTGACAGAGCTCTACAGTTCCTCTGTGGAGATAGGAGAACCTTCCAGAAGGACAACCATCTCCACAGCATTCCAACAATTAAGCCTTTATGGTAGATTGGCCAGACAGAAGCCACTCCTCAGTAAAAGGCACATGACAGCCCGCTTGGAGTTTGCCAAAAGGCACCTAATGTAACAGTTTTCTTGCGGTGAAGGAGAGGCGGACCAAATCGCAGCGTGGTTGTTATTCATGGTACTTTAATAAAGACACTATACATGAATAAACTAACAAAACAAGAAATGTGAAAAACCAAAACAGCCCTATCTGGTGCAAACACAGAGACAGGAACAATCACCCACAAAACCCAACACCAAACAGGCTACCTAAATATGGTTCCCAATCAGAGACAATGACTAACACCTGCCTCTGATTGAGAACCATATCAGGCCAGACATAGAAATAGACAAACAAGACATCCAACATAGAATGTCCACTCAGATCACACCCTGACCAAACAAAACATAGAAACATACAAAGAAAACTATGGTCAGGGTGTGACACCTAAAGACTCGCAGACCATGAGAAACCAGATTCTCTGGTCTGATGGAACCAAGATTGAAATCTTTAGTGGCCTCCCGGGTGGTGCAGTGGTCTAAGGCACTGCATCGCAGTGCTAGTTGTGCCACTAGAGATTCTGGATTCGAGCCCAGGCTGTCGCAGCCGGCCGCGACCGGGAGGCCCGTGGGGAGGCGCACAATTGGCCCAGCGTCGTCCGGGTTAGGCTGGCAGGGATATCCTTGTCTCATTGTTCACTAGCGACTCCTGTGGCGGGCCGGGCGCAGTGCACGCTGACCAGGTCGCTAGGTGTACGGTGTTTCCTCCGACACATTCGTGCGGCTGGCTTCCGGGCTGGATGTGCGTTGTCTCAAGAAGTCGGGTTGTGTTTCGGGGGACGCATGGCTCTCGACCTTCGCCTCTCCCTTGTCCGTAAGGGAGTTGCAGCGATGAGACAAAACAGTAACTACTACCAATTGGATACCACGAAATTGGGGAGAAAAAGGGGGGGAAAAAGATTGAACTCTTTGTCCTGACTGCCAAGTGTCACGTCTGGAGGAAACCTGGCACCATCCCTACGGTAAAGCATGACGGTGACAGCATCATGCTGTGGGGATGTTTTTCAGCGACAGGGACTGGGAGACTAGTCAGGATCAAGGGAAAGATAAACGGAGCAAAGTACAGCGAGATCCTTGATGAAAACCTGCTCCAGAGTGCTCAGGACCTCAGACTGGGGTGAAGGTTCACGTCCCAACAGGACAACGCAGCAGTTGCTTCAAGACAAGTCTCTGAATGTCCTTGAGTGGCCCAGCCAGAGTCCGTGCTTCAACAATGTACTGAGTAAAGGGTCTGAATACTTAAGGAAATGTAATATTTCAGTTTATATATTTTTAAAATAAATTAGCAAACATCTGTTTTTCTTTGTCATTGTGACGTATTGTGTGTAGATTGATGATGGAACAAAATGATTTCATTAATTTTAGAATAAGGCTGTAACGTAACAAATTCTGGAATAATTCAAGGGGTCTGAATATTTTCCGAATGCACTGTAAGTGCAACTCTCACTCAAATTGAGTGAATGTATAACAGACATGGGGATGTGTCTGGCAAGGAACCACTGTTACCTTCTTTCTGCATGGCCCCCTAGCTGATAGGCATCTATTAACTGAATCCAGGTCACAGCACTAATGTAATCAGCTGAGTTATCTGAGCACCACAGGACTATGTTAGCCTGCATCACATTCTATCTCACTACTGTCTATAATACTACAGTACCTTTACATTGAGTCATACTTCATGCTTGGTGCATGTGGTTCCCACATGTGATCATACCATCTTGATGTCTGGTTCTGTAGATTGTCCAGGTCCATCTGGGTAGTGGCCTGTAAACAAAACACAGGTGACTACGCCAAATAGGGTTTACTGTTTTCAAATCCTGCTGAGGAAATGGATTTTGCACTTTTACAAAATGAAATTTAACCGCATTGTGTCAGTGCCAAAGGCCTATATATCAAACTAACATTTGAGAGGGTGAAGTTCCCTGTAAAAAGCGCTACCCATGCTGGAAAACAAATCTCTCTTATTTTGGAGAGGTCCTGTAAATCATGTTCTTTATACCTCCGGCCGAAGTCATACGACTCCCACGGTGGGAGAGGTGGATGATTGAAATACCAGCGGGCTCTCACTTAGTGGGTCAATAGAGGAGAACCTGTGTTCAACGGGAGAAACAGAGCCTGAGAGAGCAACCTGGTCTCAGAGCATTTTGCATAATTCCACTCCATTTCGTGCGGATTTTCAAAATGTACAATATTTTACGAATTTGCAAAATGTACGATATGTTACGAATTCCAATTTGTTGTGGCTAACGTTAGCTAGGTGACTAATGCTAAGATTAGCTAGCTGGCTAACGTTAGCTAGGCTAGCGTTTAGGATTAAGGTTAGGTGTTGGGTTAAATAGTTAATTGAGTTTTGGCACTGATCTAGCTATGTATTCAGTATCCTACATTATTATAACCTTAATTTCTATTCCTAAATTAAATGTGTTGGTGCATGAAAATCAGAATATCAGACCTGTCTCTATGTATCTCCAATTCTTCTCCCACTTGTACGTCTGTGAGAATTCCCTCTCGTCCTCCCATGATGCATGTCTCTCTCCAGCCTGGTCTCGTAGACTAGACATAACATAGTTAACATCAATCCAGTACACTCAAATTAGTATGATATGTTAGGTTTGGTATGGTTACATAAGACAGAAGGTTTACTTAAGGCAAATTGCAAGGAGGGTAGTTGGTCGGGGTAGAAGGGTAGGTGTATAATGCAAACATCTAGCAACCCATAGGTCGAATCTCATCAGGACCAACTTTAGTATATTAGCTAATTAGCACATTTTCAACTACTTACTACTTTGCAACTACTTAGCATGTTATCTAACCCTTCCCCTAACCCTTTTATATCCCTAACCCTAATAAATCTTTGACATTGGCTCAATTAATGCAAAAAGCTTGAAGAAACTTAATGACAAACTTGATCTTATAACTGCTGTTCTAAATACACAGAGCAACACTGGAACAGATGCTTATTCAAACATAGATTGAAAAGAATATGTGTAGGCACAGTAGAGCTTTCACAGACGTCGAGAGTCTCATTAAGCAAGTTGTATAAGATTTTACAACTTTGGCAGATGTCTCCGATAAAAGGGTCCAACATGGAGAGCATATCCCCACATTGGCATATATCCCACCTGCTGCCTGTCTGCAGCTTCCATTACCGTCAAGCTATGGTTTGATATTTTGATGGAAGTGACATAACAAGGAAATTACACTCGGAAATTGGAGGTGATTATTGCCTAACAAGCGCTAAGGGCAATGTTTGGTGCCGTAGAGAAAATGAGAAAAGTGCCAGAGAAGTCAGCCAATATTTTGTCCAGGTGTGGTTGTGGGGAGACCCCTCTAAACGCTTCTCCACCGCTCTCACAGTCAGAGGGCCATGGCACCGTGTTTATGGCTGCAACAGCACTTTGTTTGTATCCTCTCCTTTCTTTCAGTAGACATTTCATGTGCCTCGGCCACTCCTGACCTACACCTGCAGTCATGCCATGTTTTGACTGGTATTTATTACGTCCTAACTTAATAAGGTTACATATGTTTCATCAGTTTTGCAGAGTTTTAGCAGACAATGCACATTACCTTGAGCCCTTACCATCATTAAATACAGTGTGCATATGGTACAATCAAATATCAACACATTGAATATTGATAATCAGTTACATTAGATAATTGATAATCAATTAACTTACCTCACTCACATTGATGTGAAATAAATTGCTTGCTTGCAAGATTTTACGACAGAATGTATACTGCATGTGCACTACTGATTGAACTTCTGGAACTTAATCAACATAATCTCACAAATAACCCGAGTCTCGGCGTTAAAGAGCAAGGAGTGGGAGTGGGCGGCCAGCAGCGGCTGCAGCAGCGGCAGAAGGAGCAGTGGAGGTGAAACATGAGCATGTGAAAGCAATTACAGCAGCAGGCTGGATGGAGCTGTTAGCCTGAATGTGGGCTAGAAGGGGTGCCGGCTCAGGCTGTCTCTCCATCCCTATCCCATCGCCAAGTTGTCCGCCGGCCAAGCCACTTCCCCACAACTCTGCTGGCCTAAAAATCAAGAGGCCCTGCACAGGCAGGCGTGGTCCCTCCTCCAGCTCCACTCACACTGTAGACTAGACCCTTTTAGGAAAAAACTATAAGCCCTTGTTTCCAACGATGATCTATTAACTCACCCTGGGAGGACTAGGAGAGAGGGAGGGAAGGAAGGAAGGAAGGAAAAAAGGAGGGAAGGAGAGAGTGTTAATGTGGAGCATGCATCAGTGAAGCTGGGAGGGGTCAGGGCAGGGGTTATTGATATTGCTTAACTGAGGAGACCTCTGGAAGGCATAAATAGCTGAGGGAAGCGTTCAGGTCTCGCAGTCCCTCCTCAAGACAGCCCAGGCACAGGTTTCACTCCTCAACTTCAACGATAACCACATCTGTATCTGCAAACTCAGTAAGTACCCACTCCTCTGTCACCTCAAGCCCTGCCTTAATGAATGTCAAGTGGACCTTTGTGTAGAGCGGATCTGACAAGCATGAGTGCAATGAGTACTGTAGTCGTTTTGTGTGGAAAGCAAAAGCTATTTGTCACTCATCTAAATGTTGTGAACAAGTGTTCTATGAATGCATGATGTTCCTAATGGCATAAGCTTATTTATATTCATGAATGCGTACACGTGAATTGTCAGACTTAATGTCGCTGCTGTTACATTCCTAGGCTTTCATTGTCAGTAGGTTAGCTGTGAATCTTCATACTCATGTAGCCTAATGCCTACAGGTACATTTCAAACGCAATAATAATGAATGAAGACATATTGTCGTGTATAGACTGTAAACACCTTGGAATTCTATCAGTGCAGATATTAATATAAACATCTACGTTGATTTTAAGCCTGCATCTGACCTGCTTCTGTTTCCCATTTCACTTTCACACTCATTGTTGCACTGTGTTTAGGCTAAGCGAGTGTTCGAGTTTGGAACTGTGGAAATGTTTTAAGGCCAAAATTCTTTCCTCCTCAGTCATATGGACCATGTACTTTAAACCAACACAGAAGGAATGTGGTTGGTTGCTCAGTCAAGTGGCGCAGAACCAGAAATGCCCCTCATTCCCCTATCTCTTTTCCAGCTCAGTAACAAGCATGGAAAGAGACATGAACGTGAGCAGCACTAGCAGTGTGGTGCACTGGCTAGCCAGCCTGACCCTAACCCTGCTTGGGAGTGTCCACCCCATGCCTGTGACCATAGACCCGGTGTGCACGGCAGACACCACTGCCAAGTACAGCCTGACATTTACAGGGATGTGGAGCCAAACCTCCTTCCCTAAGCAGTACCCAATCTACCGCCCCCCTGCCCAGTGGTCCCCTCTCATTGGTAAGTGAAATACTTTTTGGGCGGAAGGCAACCTAGCAGTTAAGAGCGTTGGACTAGTAACCGAAAGGTCGCTGGTTCAAATCCTCGAGCTGACTAGGTGAGAAATCTGTCAATGTGCCCTTGAGTAAAGCATTTAACCCTAATTGATATTTTAAGTCACTTTGGATAAAAGCGTCTGCTGAATGACAAAAAAACATAAAATAAAATGTACTGTTATTAGCCTGTGATCTGACTCCCTTTGTTTATACTGTAATAGTAAACATATACTGTAGATTCCTATATTCATGAATAAAACATAGACATCAGGTAAATACTATAGACATCTGGTATATGTATATGTAGCCATGCATTGAAGATTTCCACATTTTCCCTATAATTAAAAACTCTTTGAGCAGCTGGAAAAGCGGTATATGCATCCAATCCATTCCTATTAGTTTACGGTGTGCCTGAAAAGCAGACATTTTAAATACATTCTGAGCTGCTAGTTAAGAGCTACACAAACTGGGGGAAACAATCCATGTAATCCTTCCATTCCAGGGGTGACCCACAGTTCAGACTATCATATCTGGCAGCGGAATGAGTTTGCAAGCAACGGGGTGAGGGAGTTCTCTGAGAAGGGCGAGGCCTGGACTCTGATGAAGGAGGTGGAGGCGGCTGGGGAACGTATCCAGAGTGTCTACGGGCTGTTCTCTGCTCCAGCCTTGGTTGGGGGAACGGGTCAGATGACCTCAGAGTTTGAGGTCTTTGCAAGGCACTCTTTCGTAAGTTTCTCAATCTTCACAGAGCATTCAATATCAAAAATACATATCTCAATATATGTCTATCTTATATACCTCTCTGAATGTCCATCTATCTTATGAATGTGCACCTATTTACTTGAAGAGCCTTTCTAAAAGGTATGTCTTTTTGAGACTACGCCAGAAATCAAGTATATTGTCATGGAGAGATAACTATGTAAAACCTACACCACATATTCTAAACCTTGTACCAACTTTTAACATAAAAGGTTTTTATGAGTATCCCAGTAGGTATAGATTAGTAGATTCATATATTTGCTATTCAGTTGCCAACTCTCATTTATATGGCCCAAACCTAACAACCGTAAAAAAATAATATATATATATATATATATATATATATACAGTGGGGCAAAAAAGTATTTAGTCAGCCACCAATTGTGCAAGTTCTCCCACTTAAAAAGATGAGAGAGGCCTGTAATTTTCATCATAGGTACACTTCAACTATGACCGACAAAATGAGGAAAAGAAATCCAGAAAAGCACATTGTAGGATTTTTTATGAATTTATTTGCAAATTATGGTGGAAAATAAGTATTTGGTCAATAACAAAAGTTTATCTCAATACTTTGTTATATACCCTTTGTTGGCAATGACAGAGGTCAAACGTTTTCTGTAAGTCTTCACAAGGTTTTCACACACTGTTGTTGGTATTTTGGCCCATTCCTCCATGCAGATCTCCTCTAGAGCAGTGATGTTTTGGGGCTGTTGCTGGGCAACACGGACTCTCAACTCCCTCCAAAGATTTTCTATGGGGTTGAGATCTGGAGACTGGCTAGGCCACTCCAGGACCTTGAAATGCTTCTTACGAAGCCACCCGTCGTTGCCCGGGCGGTGTGTTTGGGATCATTGTCATGCTGAAAGACCCAGCCACATTTCATCTTCAATGCCCTTGCTAATGGAAGGAAGTTTTCACTCAAAATCTCACGATACATGGCCCCATTCATTCTTTCCTTTACACGGATCAGTCGTCCTGGTCCCATTGCAGAAAAACAGCCCCAAAGCATGACGTTTCCACCCCCATGCTTCACAGTAGGTATGGTGTTCTTTGGATGCAACTCAGCATTCTTTGTCCTCCAAACACGACGAGTTGAGTTTTTACCAAAAAGTTATATTTTGGTTTCATCTGACCATATGACATTCTCCCAATCTTCTTCTGGATCATCCAAATGCTCTCTAGCAAACTTCAGATGGGCCTGGACATGTCCTGGCTTAAGCAGGGGGACACGTCTGGCACTGCAGGATTTGAGTCCCTGGCGGCGTAATGTGTTACTGATGGTAGGCTTTGTTACTTTGGTCCCAGCTCTCTGCAGGTCATTCACTAGGTCCCCCCGTGTGGTTCTAGGATTTTTGCTCACCGTTCTTGTGATCATTTTGACCCCACAGGGTGAGATCTTGCGTGGAGCCCCAGATCGAGGGAGATTATCAGTGGTCTTGTATGTCTTCCATTTCCTAATAATTGCTCCCACAGCTGATTTCTTCAAACCAAGCTGCTTACCTATTGCAGATTCAGTCTTCCCAGCCTGGTGCAGGTCTACAATTTTGTTTCTGGTGTCCTTTGACAGCTATTGGTCTTGGCCATAGTGGAGTTTGGAGTGTGACTGTTTGAGGTTGTGGACAGGTGTCTTTTATACTGATAACAAGTTCAAACAGGTGCCATTAAAACAGGTAACGAGTGGAGGACAGAGGAGCCTCTTAAAGAAGAAGTTACAGGTCTGTGAGAGCCAGAAATCTTGCTTGTTTGTAGTTGACCAAATACTTATTTTCCACCATAATTTGCAAATAAATTCATTAAAAATCCTACAATGTGATTTTCTGGATTTGTTTTCTCATTTTGTCTGTCATAGTTGAAGTGTACCTGTGATGAAAATTACAGGCCTCTCTCATCCTTTTAAGTGGGAGAACTTGCACAATTGGTGGCTGACTAAATACTTTTTTGCCCCACTGTATATATACACACAACACCGTTCAAAAGTTTGGGGTCACTTAGCAATTTCCTTGTTTTTGAAAGAAAATTACATTTTTGTCCATTAAAATAACATCAACCTGATCAGAAATACAGTGTAGACATCGTTCATGTTGTAAATGACTATTGTAGCTGGAAACGGCAGATTTTTTATGGAATATCTACCTTGGTGTACAGAGGCCCATTATCAGAAACCATCACTCCTGTATTCCAATGGCAAGTTGTGTTAGCTAATCCAAGTTTATCATTTTAAAAGGCTACTTGATTATTAGAAAACCCTGTTGCAATTATGTTAGCACAGCTGAAAACTGTTGTTCTGATTAAATAAGCAATAAAACTGGCCTTCTTTAGACGAGTTGAGTATCTGGAGCATCAGCATTTGTGGGTTCGATTACAGGCTCAAAATGGCCAAAAACAAATAACTTTCTTCTGAAACTCGTCAGTCTATTCTTGGATTAGCTAACACAACAAGCCATTGGAACACAGGAGTGATGGTTGCTGATAATGGACCTCTGTACACCTATGTAGATATTCAATTTTTTAAAATCTGCCGTTTCCAGCTACAATAGTAATTTACAACATTAACAATGTCTACACTGTTTTTCTAATAAATTTGATGTTATTTTAATGGACCAAAAAATAGTTTTTCCCCCAAAACAAGAACATTTCTATGTGACCCCAAACTTTTGAACGGCATTGTACATATATGTTTTTACACAATATTCAGAGTCTGCATTTGGGATCAGTTTCTTATTATTGGCCTCGGGGTATCCAATAAAAGATGTCAGCAAAAAATCACTCTTACTGTTGGAACTGTAGTTGAGGAAAGCTCTGGAAAGATGAGAGTACGGAATAATGAAGAGCAGATTAAGACCACTGATCCTTTGAGTGTCTGCACTAAATTTGAGTTTACTGTTAGACGGACACCTAGAAACATCCACACATAACCCATCCTACTCCCCCCCCCTCTCTCTACAGCTATCCTTCATAGTGCGGATAGTTCCCAGCCCAGACTGGTTCCTGGGAGTGGACAGCTTTGACCTGTGTGAGGGAGACCAGTGGAAGGAGAGCGTCACACTGGAGCTGTACCCCTACGACGCAGGCACTGACAGTGGCTTCACCTTCTCTTCTCCCAACTTTGAGACCATTCCTCAGGACAAAGTCACACAGGTAAATCTAAAAGAGCCCATGGTTCATCATCATGTCCATACTGTAGGTAACTGATGATGCTATATCAACTTTGGTAATCAATACCAGAAGTGCTGTTGACAACACAACTTGATTTTGTCCTTTCCAGATAACGTCATCATCTCCAAGCCATCCTGCCAACTCTTTCTATTATCCCCGTCTGAAGAATCTGCCACCCATGGGCAAGGTCACCCTCACAAAGACCAAGAACAACCAGATCTTCAGCATACCCATGGAGCCCACCCAGTTCAACCAGACTGGCAATGAGATTGGCAATGAGATTGAGGACTCTCTCACAAGTAAGCAAGAAACATTTAAGAAACAAATACAGTGAATTAATATTTATCGCTTGCTATCCTGCAATCCTACCTCTCTGATAGAAAAAAACTTGATCAATTAGGTTTTTAACTTAATCATCATCTTATGAACCAAGATGTATTCAATTTCACCCCATTAAAATGAAAGAAGAGAGCAAAGAATTGGCACTGGCCATCTGGCAAAACATAAAGAGTAAAGTAAAGCCTTGCGGTAATCGGATCCGTTGTGCGCCAGCATTGAGTTGGAGTCAGCAAGAGCTGTTCCTCTGTGCCCATGGCAACCAGGCAACACACAGGATAAAGGAGGTCAAAGGCATTGGACATTTCCTGCCTCTCAGCACTGATGTCAAGTAGTCCAGCCTTGCTTTTATTTCCACGTTACATCCTCCTGCTTCTCTAATGCTCCCAAAAAATAACCTCAATCTGTGATAGATATCAACATTTTACTGGCTCATAACATGTGAGGGGGGGGGGGGCTTGGCAAACCACATGATTTTATAAAAAATACAAAGTCAAGTTACTGTAATTTAATTATTAAATTAAAGTTCATCCAGGTTTAGCAACCATAGCCAGGGATGTACAGCTACAAGGTTAGGATATATAAAAGCATATATTTTAAAGAGTTTCCTTTTTTTGGGATTTACTTTGGCATACATACAAACTACATTTGGTATCCCTGTATATTCTATACAATCAAAAAAGTCCTGTTTCCTACAGTATTACATCTATATTTGACATAGCACTTGGAAATATTCTATAACATTTTTTTCTGATTGAGCAAAGTAACTAAAAGTTTAGTATCAGTTAATAAATCAAGTCTTCCCCTTTCGTATGAAATGGTGTTGGGTGGATTAGCTAAATCAGTCATTTTAATCTATGCCTGAAGGCTTATCCTTGTGTGGCATGTTATAACTCCAGCAGACCACCACACACACACACACACACACACACAAAACACACACACACACACACACACACACACACACACACACACACACACACACACACACACACACACACACACACACACACACACACACACACACACACACACACACACACACACACACACACACACACACACACACACACACACACACACCTGCTTCAAGTGTTCTATGGATTGCGAAAATAATGTCTTAATGCATATTGCTAACAGAATATATCTGGTGTCCTTCCCACTAGATTCCACCCCTCTAGACTGTGAGGTGTCTGCATGGTCACCCTGGGGCCTGTGCAAAGGCAAATGCGGAGACTCAGGCGTGCGCCACAGAACTCGCTACATCCACCTACAACCAGCAAACAATGGGGTAGTCTGCCCCTCACTGGAAGAGGAGAACAAATGTATCCCTGATAACTGCTTATGACTGGCCGGCAAGAGTACGAAACAGAAAAGAAGAGGTCGTGCAAGACGACAAAGAGTACGAAAGATGCGTCCGTCATCTCCACTGGAAAAACCCAAGCTGTAGAAATGGACCCTTTTCTCGCTGGGCTTCCTAGCCTATTCACTGGGAACAGTGGAGGCTGGTGAGGAGAGGATGGTTCAAAGTCATGGCTGGAATGGAATAGATGGAACAGTATTTAACCATTAGAAACAAGTGTAATACCATTCCATTCCAGCCATTACTATGAGCCCGTCCTTCAATTTAAAGTGGCACCAGCCACCACTGACTGAGAAAGATTTATAAATGGGTCACAGACATGCAATTATTGTGAGGCCTGAGGAGTGAAGAGGTTGTCTAGAAACTCTGCCTTTAGTTCTTGTGATTTCTGTTTCCCTACGTCATGGTGTTTTCTGAGGTAAGCTAGCCATGAGTCTGACAAATCATTCTTAAATTCAAATCTGGACCTGGAAGCCAGTTCCACTGTTTTGTTCTTCTTCTTCATTGTTCCCCTCTAATCCAGGACTGATTTAGACCTGGGACACCGGGTGCGGCCAACTAATTATCAGGTAGAACAGAAAAACAGCAATACTTCAGATCTTGCAGGGTAAGATTTGAATACCCCTGTTTACAGACAATCAGCAGTGTTGGAAAAAGTACCCAATCATCATACTTGAGTAAAAGTATAGAAAGTTAATTAAGTAAAAGTGAAAGTTACCTTGTAAAATTTTACTTGAGTAAAAGTCGGCACCATGTTCTTGTTTTTAGCCATGGGCAAACTCCAACACTCAGACATTATTTACAAAATATGCATTTGTGTTTAGTGAGTCCGCCAGAACATAGGCAGTATGGATGACCACGTGTTCTCTTGATAAGTGTGTAAATTTCACAATTTTCCTGTTCTGCTAAGCATTCAAAATGTAAGGAGTACTTTGGGTTGTCAGGGAAAATGTATGGAATAAAAAGTACAATATTTTCTTTAGGAAGTGAAGTAAAAGTTGTCAAAAAAATAGTTAAGTAAAGTACAAACACCCCCCAAAAACTACAGCATTTTCAACAACAATTTCTCCAGTACTTTAAAGTAATTTTACTTAAGTACTTTACACCACTGACGATATGGCAGTCAACCCCAAAACCTCATCGAAGGCTCCATTACTTACAATAGACCAGATGTGTTTACTGATAAAACACTCTTTTCCATGATGATCTCTACTACAGAGAATATATTTATTTACAGGGTTTGGACCTGTACTGTACAGTATCAAGCAGTAGAAATCTCACACTCGATCGTGCTATTGAGATATTGTCCAAATCAGAGAGAAATGGCAAAATGTGTACTTTTCTGAGAAAATGTACCTCCTAAAAAACAGTCCACCGAATTTTGTTGATGTTTGTCTGTCTGTATGTATGTTCTTTGTAAGTCCAATAAACTGTAAATACATATAAGTTGATTGCAATTTTATTTCTAATTGATGTAAAGCAACAATATTTCATACAATCAACAAAATACATCATGCTACACAACAGCATCCACCACAGCATAAAATAGGCCTAGGAAACACAACGATCTCAAAGGAGTGTCCCTGTCATGAAAGTGTGTGTTACTCATTGATGTTGTTTGCTATCTATGCCAAAGCTTTCATTAGTCATACCTGATATACTTCATCATGCCATGTCACAGGATAAGATATGACAAACTGTCTTTCAAAGTAGTACAAATGAGCTCTTCCCTAACCCCTAAGCTACCTAAGCTACCTAAGCTACAGAAAACCTGAGAAATAGACTGATGCTGGAAAATTCCAAGAAATAGCAATCATAGCCTACATCTGGGCAATTGGTGCCTTCCACTTCATATATTTCTGCTTGTTTCTCAAGTGTTGGTCTTATTTCAAACCAATGACAAATGATGGAAAATTACTGGGAAAAGTAACGGGAAAAATAGACAGATTCTTGGCTTTTGATGGAGGACAGTCTTTGCAGATACTATGCGAGTACAATCTTAGGGGAAAAAGGTGCTATCTAGAACATAAAAGGGTTCTTCAGCTGTCCCCATAGGGAAATACTTTGAAGAGCTCCTTTTGGTTCCAGGTAGAACCCTTTTTGGTTCTATGTAGAACACTTTCCACAGAGGATTCTATATGGAACCCTAAAGGGTTTTCCTATGGGGACAGCTGAAGAACCCTTTTGGAACCCTTTTTTCTAAGAGTGTAGGTTTCATGATGGTACAGTGCACACTAGTTAATAAGTGAACAATTTCATGTGTCTTTATCAGTACATGTGGGCTTCTACTACTGGTCAGGCTTATCAGTTTCTCTGCTGACCTTGAGTACCCACTCAGACGCACAGTTTGGACGGTCGGTCGCAGCAACAGCAGGTGTCAGTTTCTCACACCAGAGTTGTCGCCTGCACACTAGCAACCATAAGGCTCATTATACTAATTTAACTTTGTCACATACTGTGTGTCAAAATGAATGTGAGGGGCATTGGGATGTGGGTTCTGTGTTACCTGGCACTGATGGCTGTTATGTACTTTGATCTGGGTGAACATTAGCAAAAGTGCTTCATCAAGGAGATTCCAGGTAACATGCTGATCACAGGTCAGTTTTATGGGCAGGTGGAGAGGAGGACATTGTTCTGCATGGTTGACAGGTGAGTTCTATGGGCAGGTGGTTTAAAAAGTTCAATGGATTAGCAGAGATCATGATGAAGTCAACCATTTCAAAAGTTGCATGAGTTAGCAGAGATCATGATGAAGTCAACCAATTAAAAAGTTAATTGGGTTAGCAGAGATCATGATGAAGTCAACCAGGAGGCATATGGCACTTGTTTGATATTCTATTACATTTTTAATTGAACCTTTATTTAACTAGGCAAGTCAGTAGTATTCTATTAGTATTTGCAGGCTTCATTTGCAAAATCATCTCTACTTTTTCTGTAATAATGGCTTACTCCAAAGCAATTTTAAGCACATTAGATGTAATAAAACATGTGGAATATCGGCTGTCTGTATTGTGTTTTTCTCAGGTCATTTTCTTTTGGAGTATTGGGAAAAAGAACCCTAACTCCCCTCTTGGCCTCACTATCACTGTGATCCAGACCACCATGTCATTTTCCTTCTAGATATTAATTAAAAAGCATGACAGATTTGGAAAATCCTAAGTCACATCCCATGCCTCTGGCCCACATTGTTGTGCATGCAGTCCAACTCGAATCTAAGGTTTTTCATTTTCGCCGGTGACAGGCTTGTGAGTTCCTCCATGCACTGAGTCTGCTGGACTGTGTTGCTCCACAACCATATTTGAATATTGTTCTGATATTTCCAATGCAGAGGATTCATTTTGATGTTGACCCCAGTGCTGAGGCACAAAGACAAGGCCCAGACTATGGAGTACAACCCGAAACCCCTAAGAGACCAGATGCAAAACATCACCACAAGGAAATAATCAAACACACTTTGTTATGAAAAGGGTCATTTTCCAAAATTATAGTTTCAGAAAAAAGCTGACTATTATTTTGATCAGAACTAGGCCTATAGTACAATACATGAAAACAACAAATATTGTGTTGCGCTACTAGGCCTGTCCTATTAACAGTCTTGAATGAACTATTCATCAGCCCTTTTATTCATATTCACAGGAACTAGATGAGTAGTTTTGCCAGATCAGTGAAGAAACCAATGGGAAAGTTTTGTAGTGGGCTGTTGTGTAGACTTCCATTCAACTATCAGTTGGATTTTGGCAAATCAAAAGACTGAAAGACTTCTGGCAGTGTCTGGCAGTACAATGCAGTGGCCACTAGAGTCAAATGCTATTCCAAACTAGACTTGAAGATCAGTGCTGAGGAGGCATCTATTTTACTGTACATCCTCCTAGAGACAATGTATGAATTAATAAAATGTGTTTGTTTAATTTTACACAACTATCCCAATTTGTTTTCTCCAATGAACACACCAAAATGTAAATAATGACGTAGCCAGCCAATCAGAAAGCGATCTGACATGCAAACAAACCGAAAATCAGAAGGTAGCCAGGCTAGTTGATTGCTACAGTTGCTAAAGCCAGAACACGACACGGAAGGGTTTGTGACAGTTTGGTAACTAGTTCCGTAGAGAACAAATGGCCATCGAGTAAGTCAGATGTGGACCTTTCTTCAGTAAAATATAATTTACGTTTTAGTAGACACCTGTTCGGGGGCAGCTAAGTAAGAAAAGTTGCTGTAGCTAGCTATTTTTTTGGGGGGGCGTTGACACGCAAGCTAACGTTAGCTAGCTAGTTCGTCTTTATAGTCCAAATTGGTAGCCATTAATCTATTTTGGCTGATCTCTGCGACTTAAAAGCAAGAAGATAGAATGTCTGAATTTATAACTATGTCGTAGTTTTATGTTTTTTTTTAAAACTATCTAACATTGGCTAACGTTAATCTCTTAGCTATAGAAAATGTCTTACTGGATCTGCTGTAACTCCTGCTTCAACCTCCCTGGTCCTGACCGCAAACTAGCTGTTACTACCTGTGGTCATGTCATCTGCAACGTGTGTTTTCAGAAAGGTAGCAAGTTCTGTATGTCTTTAATTGTACCAATGTACCCTGTTATGTATCCTTAAATTAATTAAATTAAACATATCATACTACCTTACGTATGATGCTATATGAGATATGTTCAACATATCATACTACCTTACATATGATGCTATATGAGATATGTTCAACATATCATACTACCTTACGTATGATGCTATATGAGATATGTTCAACATATCATACTACCTTACGTGATGCTATATGAGATATGTTTAACATATCATACTACCTTACATATGATGCTATATGAGATATGTTCAATATATCATACTACCTTACGTATGATGCTATATGAGATATGTTCAACATATCATACTACCTTACGTATGATGCTATATGAGATATGTTCAACATATCATACTACCATACGTATGATGCTATATGAGAGATGTTCAACATATCATACTACCTTACGTATGATGCTATAGGGGATATGTTCCTCCATGAAGCTCAGCCTACTTCTCGGTTTGCAGCAGTTCTGTCTTTTTTAGAATACACAGGCTAAACTTGAACATACGGACCTCTGCTGGTCGTTGTCTGATGTTACAGAAACAATTTGGCTGCACAAAAAACCGTCATGCAGTTTGAAAGCATAATTCTAGTCCGTGTTATATCGTAATGGCATGCTATTGTATTGTATAAAATAGTGTACTTGTACATTTTCTTTCAGCCAATCAAGGAGAGTGCATGATATGTAACGCAAAATGTCAAGTTACTCCTCTCTCAGACAAAGTAAGCAGTGATACAGTATCTTATAGATGTGATTATCTGGCAAGGCTCACAAATAAATCTATTTGATAACCTAAACTTTACAATCTTTACTTTCACAGAGTAGTGCAGAAGTAAAGGCCCTCTTCTCTGACATAAATTCTGTAGCAACCAAACACTTAACAGAGATAAGCAAGGTATTTCTCTTGATGCTCATAATAGGATAGGCACATAAGATATTAGCCTATTTATAGTGATAATTTGAAACACCTCAAGTTGTACTGCATGTATAAAAACAACATATGTATCCACTCTATTAGGTGTTACTATTCCAGGCAAGGCACCAAAAGAGGTTGTTGGCACATTCCCAGCAGAGGGTGAGGCTGGGGGACATTTAGTTGTATCTCTACTACTATTTAATAATACCAAATAGTTTTTAATGGTAGCCTCTCTCTTCTGGTGTTATAATTTGAAACATCTGTGCTCCTTATTTCTCAACCCGTTTAGAATGAGAAGTTAGAAGAAGTTTTACTCAAAATGAAGCAAGAAATGCAGCAAATGTCCAAGTAAGAATGTAAATCATTAGACATCACATATTAACGACTGCTTAGTGTGACTTTAACATTCTTATATTTACCAGGAAAATTACAGAGCAGAATACCTATATTGCCAAGCTGGAGAGCACTCGTCAGCAGCAAAGGTATCAATATCTTTATGGGTGTTACTGCTTTCTACTCACCAGGTGTCACTATCGTCATCTTTGTTTTTCAAACACGAGACCATGGAGGGGGACTCATTTGTTATCAACATATTTTTTATTCAGACCAACTCTTAATGACCATGGTTGGAGATGAATCACATTCCTCTCTCTCTCTCTGTACAGTGCAAAAGCAGCTTCTACATCACAGCTGAACCGTAGTTCTCACAATGGTCGTTCGCATCAAATCAAATCAGATCAAATGCAGATACCATTCAACTCACCCATGTCCCTCTCTCGCTACTCGTCTACTACAAGTCTGTAAGTATTACATCTTAGGAAATCTGCATTAGGCCTACACATATAAAAAACAAATGTGAACCCTTAAGTTGAAGGTTACAAATATTTAGCCTAAATGAACATAGATGCCAGTACATAGTATATATCCAGGAACAAGCCAATGTATTGTGTAACTGTTTTCTGATGGTTTGACATAAAATATGACATGACGTGCTGCGTTCTGCGTTCGTCCTGACTCGGTTTGATTTATAGTCGGCATGCTGTAGACTAGTCTAGCTGACAGAGCATGTGTCTGTCTACTGGGCTCTCTGTGGGGCCCTTTGCTCCAGACCTCTATCACAACAGCCCTGAGCTGCAGGGGAGAAAGGGGATCCTCCAATGTAAACTGTGTATATCCTGACTTCATTCACCCTAGCTGCTGTTTGGCTTTGCCCTGCAGTACCACACCAGTCTCACCTGAATAAGCTGGGCAGGCTTGTGAACATTATGTCTGAGTGAGCATTTCCATAATCTTTCTTCCTGGGTTCTATGAGAATGAAATGTGACATGCCATGTTATGTGATTTCCCCTCAGGGCAGAAAACATGGAGGTGGATAACAGAGGTCTGTTTAGGAAAGTATGTCAACCTTTTCATTTGACCAAATATGGTTCAAATCAGAGACAAATAATCGAAAAAATTGTATCTAAATATATCTCCGGTTCATATTAATAGTATACTTATTTAGTTTTAGCCGTGTATACCCTGACTCCAAATCGTTCTCCAAATCATTCCAAATCATTATTTGATGTTTAACACCAGTGATGAGTTGTACGGCAGACTGAAACTGGTTTTAATGATGGAGACGTATGTTTGTGCAAATGGAAATGTTTGTTTCTCCCTGAACAGCCGGAGCTCTCTGGAAGTGTCCAGAGGTTGTCCTTGATCAGCCCTCCACAGGATGGCCGGATGGGTACGTCTGCTACTCTACTCTGCTCTACTCACAGACAGCCAGATACCTATGGAGCTGTTCACTGCTTACGTAACAGCACAATGCTTCAATGGATTCAACTTCTGTCTGTTGTATCTGAATAAGGTTTTTCGTTTGTGTTTGTAGACTCGGCTATGAGTCTGGAAGCACTATATCTGAGTTTTAACATACAATATTTAGGGTGTTGCTGAACTTGTGGTGTGTGAATTCTAAATATTGCATCTTTAGGTACCGTCCCCCATCGATCGACCAATCAGAACACCCTAGTCAACCACTCAGCTCGCTCGGCCACTGTCAGGTCTAACTTGTTATAATCACATCATTATCATAACTTAATCATTTATACAACAATGTGCCATGACACAATAAATTAACTTTGATGCCTTGCCTTCTGTCCTCCCAGCCGCCTGGCGGAGTTGCAGATGACCCCTAACCTGCCGTATCGTAGGAACACGGGGTGGGAGACGCCTGTGTTCAAGCCTCCGTCAGCCTACAGACACTCCTCCATGTCTTCTCTGGTCATGTCCTCTCTGGGGGTCACCTGCCCTCCACCGTAACACCGCCAAGAGCCAGCCATCACGACGGCACAAGGAGACGTATCTGATCCACTTCTATGCCCTCCACGAGTGCCTTAGCTAGAGTATCAAATCACCTGGCAATGGTTGAACACTCCACCATGGAGAGATGCGCTGTGGAATAGGAAGTGTTGTTCAGAAATTGAGCCCCCTTCATACAGGATTAAGAAGAGTTTGGAAACTGTGGTCTTGGTTGTGTGTGCAGTGTAGCGTGTATATTGTCATTGTAATGGATTACATACAGTATTATTTGTCACAGTAAAAAATAAAATTTAACAAACCAATCAAATTGATCTCTCAATAATTAATTGACCAATAAGACACTGAAATCACAAAACCTGTACAGTAACCTCTGTACCACTGAGTCATTAATCATTAACAAACCACTCATCTGATAGGCATGTTTAGAGGTTGTGATTTGCAGCACAATTAGTTAACACCCACAGTGAGTCCCAGACAATGCCAAGCGTTCCATTGGCCTCCAGCATGACTCACCCAGGACAGGACCAGCTCTACTCTCTTCTCTGTTGTCTCTGGGGGGCCTGCTGCTGCCTGCCTGTCCCTCCGAGGCATTCTCAAGGTCAACTAATCACAAAGGCACCGTGTGAAGAGGTGTAGGCAACATAATTGTGTTATTTCTTCAAATAGCTTGTCTAACATGGCAGATATGACACATGATTAGAACAACCTCCATGGCCTTTTGATTGCTCCGAGCCCCAAGGGCAGGAAATTACTTCTTACAAGCACAGGTTTTGGCTGTCATAACTACTTTAAGGATTTACCGACTTGCACAGGGCAAAAGCGGTGGTTTGCGTGCAAAAGTAGATTGCAGGGTGAGTGTTGGAACACCTTAGTAAGATGGCAGTTAGACTCAGAAGGCTACACTTCCCAATCCCATCTGAATCAGCCATCTGCTACCAGTGACCTGCTACCTTTCAGGACAAAGAGAGAGGAGATCTTGGAAGCACACTATGATTATTTCCTGTGGTTTCAATGTTTCCTTAAAGCTTTTAACAGACATGATGACATGGAATGATGACACCCTGAAGACAGCTGTGGCACGAGATGAGGACCATTCATTCATTTTACGTCAATTCAGGCAGCTGTGGGCCGCAAATGAAGCATTATGAAACACAGGAAGTATGGCGGGAACATGGCTCTGATCTGGCAGAACAAAGTCTCCTGCGGGCCGATGAACCAAAATGACCCTCCTTGTTTGTCTTATTAGAATTTGCCAATGCACATTACTTTAATGTATAGGTCCCTTGGCAGAACATTCCAAAGTACCACCTATTCTCAGTTTGGACATAGAGAAATATGATTAGGGAATCCCCAAAAAAGTAATTCTACTCTGATAACATTTCAGGGAATGGAAATTCCATTCACATTGATTTGCAGCTGACTTTCCACTCAAAATGAGTCATGCTAAATCAGTTTGTTGTGTGATGAGTGCAGTGGACACGTACACGTACAGTGCATTCAGAAAGTATTCAGACCCCTTGACCTTTTCCACATTTTGTTACATTACAGCCTTATTCTAAAATTGATTAAATACTCAATCTATACATAATACCCCATAACAATAAAGCAAAAATATTTTTTTATGTTTTATTCTGCTAATCTATAATTTAAAAAATGTAATAGCACATGTACATTTTTGCACATGTATATATGTTTTATTTTTATATCACATTTACGTAAGTATTTAGACCTTTTACTCAGTACTCTGTTGAAGCACCTTTGGCAGTGACTACAGCCTGGAGTCTTCTTGGGTATGATACTACAAGCTTGGCACACCTGTATTTACAGAGTTTCTCCCATTCTTCTCTGCAGATCCTCTCAAGCTCTGTCAAGTTGAATGGGGAGTGTTGCTGCACAGCTATTTTCAGGTCTCACCAGAGATGTTCGATCGGGTTCAAATCTTGTCCCGAAGCCACTCCTGCGTTGTCTTGGCTGTGTGCCTAGGGTTGTTGTCCTATTGGAAGGTGAACCTTCGCCAATCCCTGACTAGGGCCCTTCTCCCCCGATTGTTCAGTTTGGCTGGGCGTACAGCTCTAGGAAGAGTCTTTGTGATTTCAAACTTGCTCCATTAAAGAATGATGGAGGGTACGGTGTTCTTGGTGACCTTAAATGCTGCAGAATTTCTTTGGTACCCTTCCCCAGATTTTTGCCTCAACACAATCCTGTCTCGGAACTCTATGGACAATTCCTTCGACCTCATGGCTTTGTTTTTGCTGTGACGTACTCTGTCAACTGTGGGACCTTATATAGACAGTTGAGTGCCTTTCCAAATCATGTCCAATTGAATTTACCACAGGTGGACTCCAATCAAGTTGCATAAACATCTCAAGGATGATCAGTGGAAACAGGATGGACCTGAGCTCAATTTCTGTTTTCTCATTTTGTTTAATTTGGTAACATTTCTAAAACCCTGTTTTTGCTTTTGTCATTATGGGGTATTGTGTGCAGATTGCTGAGGATATTTTACTTATTTTAATCCATTTTAGATTAAGGCTGTAACGTAACAAAATTTGGAAAAAGTCAAGGGGTCTGAATACTTTCCGAAGGCACTGTATAAACACATATAATTACATGCATGTGTTGCATGGACATATGACCTCCCCAACACATGTGCATTCTCACAGGCAGATATACTTTCACCTACACACACTACCACACACACACACACACACACACACACACACACACACACACACACACACACACACACACACACACACACACACACACACACACACACACACACACACACACACACACACACACACACACACACACACACCTGGTGCTCGTTAGCTCACTCAGAGGTAGAAAACAGGCTATCATGTTGGGTTAGGCAGAACCCTATCCCCTCTTGCTTCTGGGCTAAATCTGTGTGGATTTAAACCATGGGTAAACTCCTAATATGGCTTTAAATCTAAATTAGTTAAAGAGTTTTCCATTATGCCAAGCGAGAGCAGAAACAGAATGTACGTGCTCCCACACAGCAGGCACGGCGGAGCGTTTCATTGCAAAACCGTCAATGTAAAGGCTGTAGGCATAGGGCCTACACGTGGCTTACCACAGCTTGACGAGCCCATCACTGAATCCCCCCCATGGACACGTGTTTCATTTATATTCAGCTGAGTTTGAACAATGCCTTAACTGTGTTGTACAGATGCACAGAGTACATTATTCACTTCATCACGAGACATGCAACAAAGAGGAGTTGAAAACCAGTGTGTCGAAGAGTGTAAGTCAGACCACAGAGTTGGATTCCCCTGTGTAGTGGCATTTCTGACTCAAAGACAATACTGTTAAGAGTCATAATCTGGACCTGTCTAATTTGGTCACAGTTTTCAGGCCATTCCATAAACATCACAACAAGCCCATAGCACTTCATGACACTGCCAACTTGCCTCGTTTCCACAGCACTGGCTACAGTTGCAAGATTTTACTTGACCAATCTGTTAAATAACAAAGATAAATATTAGAGCTGTAAGCATGTGATGATTACTGAGAGAAAAAGGAGAACCCAGTTGTGTATCTTGTCGTGATGTGCCTGTCCAGACAGGTATCTTTGTATAATCTGTGTTTCCTCTGTTGCCCACAGCAACACGTGCCGTTTCGGTAGCTTTTCATGGTTGTGAATGACCACAATTTAAAAGGAATCAGGTGTGAACAGACACTATTGTATATAAGAAATGTGCATGAACTCCTGTGCTGGGATTTGGTATAATTTCCTGTTTGGGGTCCAGTGAGAGTGAAATTCAGCCCTGGGGCAAGCTGTCATTGTGTCAAAGAGAGAAATGCAAATCAGTGCTTTCTCTCTCTCCTGGATGGCTGCAGGCCTTACAAATGAGTCGTGCCACTTCACCAAGGAAAAGAAAACAATTTATAATGGTGGGCACAATTATTTAACACTCACAGTGTGTCCTCTCATAGGGGCATACATCTGCTTGATAAATTGAAATTACATTTAATATGCTCCAGTTTTAAATCGGATATTCTCACAAGGCATGTTGTTCTTGTCAACCACAATTTAGGTGGTTGACAGGTATAATTACAGAAAGACTTATCTCACAAATAAATGATTCTCCTTGCCCACACTTGCTGTTCAGAATACGTTGTCTCAAGTTCTGTGGATGAGTGATATGGTTCTTGCCTGGCTACTCATCCACACTGCTCTAGCCCACTGTTTCTTCTCAATGATGTACAGAGAAATAAATAGAGCAGTAAATCTCAATTCAGGACGAGTCATCAGGTAAATACGCTTTAGGCTCAGTTGTCTTCCTGACACCAGCTACCTGTGATGTGAACCAGTGGTCAGTGGCTCGCACTATAATCCACTAGACTCCCATGGACAGCCTCTGATTTCAACACAACTTTTATTTAAATCTTCTTCAGGATCGGTGGGTCCCCCACGGGACGGTTGAGCTAACGTAGGCTAATGCGATTAGCATGAGGTTGTAAGTAACAAGAACATTTCCCAGAGCATAGACATATCTGATATTAGCAGAAAGCTTAAATTCTTGTTAATCTAACTGCACTGTCCAATTTACAGTAGCTATTACAGTAAAACAGTACTATGCTATTGTTTGAGGAGAGTGCACAGTTATGAACTTGAAAAGTTATTAATAAAGCAATTAGGCACTCAAACTGGACAGTTTTATCTCAATCTCTTCATTCAAAGACTCAATTATGGACACTTTACTGACAGTTGTGGCTGTTTTGCGTGAAGTATTGTTGTCTCTACCTTCTTGCCCTTTGTGCTGTTGTCTGTGCCCAATAAGGTTTGTACCATGTTTTGTGCTGCTACCATGTTGTTTTGCTACCATGTTGTTGTCATGTTGTGTTGCTACCATGTTGTGTTGTCATGTGTTGCTGCCTTGCTATGTTGTTGTCTTAGGTCTCTCTTTACATAGTGTTGTGTTGTCTCTCATGTCGTGATGTGTGTTTTGTCCCATATTTATATGTTATATATATATTTTTTAAATCCCCATCCCCGCAGGAGGTAATAATAATAATAATAATATATGCCATTTAGCAGACGCTTTTATCCAAAGCGACTTACAGTCATGTGTGAGGTCATTTGCCTTTTGGTAGGCCGTCATTGTAAATAAGAATTTGTTCTTAACTTACTTGCCTAATTAAATAAAGGTTAAATAAAAATGTTTTTATCAAAAATGCACATTTGGGCAGTCGTGATACAACATTTTGAACAGAAATGCAACAGTTCATTAGATCAGTCTAAAAATGTGCATATACACTGCTGCCATCTAGTGGCCAAAATCTAAATTGTGCCTGGGCTGGAATAGTACATTGTGGCTTTTCTCTTGCGTTTCAAAGATGATAGCACAAAAAAGGTAGTTTTTTTCTTTATATTTTCTTTGACCAGATCTAATGTGTTATATTATCCTACATTAATTTCACATTTCCACAAACGTCAGTGTTTCTTTTCAAATGGTGTAAAGAATATGCATATCCTTGATTCAATCCCTGAGCTACAGGCACTTAGATTAGGGTATGTCATTTTAGGTGAAAATTGAAAAAAGAGGTTGTTCAAGGGAGAATTTGAATACAACCTTTGTTTAGGGTAGCCTAGTGGTTAGAGCTTTGGACTAGTAACCGGAAGGTTGCAAGTTCAAACCACCGAGCTGACAAGGTACAAATTTATTGTTCTGCTCCTGAACAGGCAGTTAACCCACTGTTCCTAGGCTGTCATTGAAAATAAGAATGTGTTCTTAACTGACTTGCCTAGTTAAATAATTTTGTAAAAATTTTTTTAATACAGCTTTTGAGGATAAAGATCTAAATTGTGGATTTGATACATTTGGGAGAGTCGAAATAGCATCTATGGTGGTCTATGAGTAAAAAGAGGATAAGGCTGGTGTGGTACTAGCCGGCCCACTCATGTTCTCTTAGTCACACACAGACATCCCGCATGTGAAGGGCCTTTGAAGGCCCTGACTCCAACCCATGCTTGAGTGATGTCAGCCGGGCTGTGGAAGTCCTTTCCTGTCAGACAGCTTGGCAGGATGTGTAAAGAAAGTCTGAAAGACAACCCTGAGATTAGGCTGCTTTTGTCACGGCTCCGTGGCAGACTTTAGAGGCCTTGGCCTCTTTCCCATCACAAAGATTTCCTTTCTCACTCTGCATCCCTCTCTCTTCACCAGTACAGTAAACATCTGGGGGAAACCACGGCCTCTTTATTTTTTTGTGTGGTTTTTATTTCCCCAGTTTTAAACAGTGGTTTTGTTGTTCCGAATATCAATTTGAAAAGACGGAGTTATGCAAACAGAGGGAATTATTCTCAGCCAGATATTCACAGGTGTGTCCTTCACGCCGACTTCATTCATCTGACAGTTCCTTTCAGTGAGCACCAGTAAAGACCTCTGGACACTTTTCCATCATCACAATACAGTTGGTAGTTGCACAAGTGCCCAAGAATCTGGTACAAGGGTTCACACGCTCTTTTTTCCAGCACTATTGATTCTTAAACATTACAATTAATGCATGTCCACCAATAGTATTAATATATAGTGTACCACTAATATATAGTATCAATATATTAGTGATTTGGATATAAAGCCCCCATTCACAATTATCCAAAATGTATATTTTATTGTCAATCAACAAAAGTCTTATTTTGAAGGCTGAACTAGCGAGGCTACATACTGTCACTGAGTGTTCCAGAATGAGACCATTCTCATTGATGCCTGCTCCTCACCCTGTCGTCCTCATTGAGAGGCTGTGAACTCAACACCGATGTCTGTCAACAGCACAGGTGTGTGTCATCAGCTTCAATCACTCCGCTGAGAGCTTCTCAATCCTGAGTCCACACGCAAGACTTGTTCATCTATCATCTGGAACAAAAACACTGACAGACAGCTCAATTAGTTGCTCTGACTGCCCTATCTTTTTAACAGCAAATTGCATTTTAAATAGCACATATACTTGTGTTTAATGATCCCTATTCCCATGTGTCAATTTTGTTTACATAAGAGTTATTTGTTTCTAATCTCCTAAAATGTGTTATATACCCTCATGTCTGCTCCGGCTATCTGTGGCCTGTCCCTCTAGTCTAGGCTGTCTGTGGCCTGTCCCTCTAAGCTGTCTGTGGCCTGTCCCTCTTGGCTGTCTGTGACCTGTCCCTCTTGGCTGTCTGTGGCCTGTCCCTCTAAGCTGTCTGTGGCCTGTCCCTCTTGGCTGTCTGTGACCTGTCCCTCTTGGCTGTCTGTGGCCTGTCCCTCTAAGCTGTCTGTGGCCTGTCCCTCTAGGCTGTCTGTGGCCTGTCCGTCTAGTCTAGGCTGTCTGTGGCCTGTCCCTCTTGGCTGTCTGTGACCTGTCCCTCTTGGCTGTCTGTGGCCTGTCCCTCTTGGCTGTCTATGGCCTGTCCCTCTTGGCTGTCTGTGGCCTGTCCCTCTTGGCTGTCTATGGCCTGTCCCTCTTGGCTGTCTGTGGCCTGTCCCTCTTGGCTGTCTGTGGCCTGTCCCTCTTGGCTGTCTGTGGCCTGTCCCTCTTGGCTGTCTATGGCCTGTACCTCTTGGCTGTCTGTGGCCTGTCCCTCTTGGCTGTCTGTGGCCTGTCCCTCTTGGCTGTCTGTGGCCTGTCCCTCTTGGCTGTCTATGGCCTGTCCCTCTTGGCTGTCTGTGGCCTGTACCTCTTGGCTGTCTGTGGCCTCTCCCTCTTGGCTGTCTGTGGCCTGTCCCTCTTGGCTGTCTATGGCCTGTCCCTCTTGGCTGTCTATGGCCTGTCCCTCTTGGCTGTCTGTGGCCTGTCCCTCTTGGCTGTCTATGGCCTGTCCCTCTTGGCTGTCTGTGGCCTGTCCCTCTTGGCTGTCTGTGGCCTGTCCCTCTTGGCTGTCTGTGGCCTGTCCCTCTTGGCTGTCTGTGGCCTGTCCCTCTAGACTATTTGTTGATGGCTGATTTTATGATGTACTCTATTATTTTTATATAATAAAAGTCAATTGACATGCATGCATGAATTGTACACATAAACAGCACTATTCATTGCACAGCTTCATATAAAACACAAATTGCAAAGATTAACTACCATTTTAATGACGTTGATAAAATGATTAAAATGTTTCCATGTGACAAAATCATATTGAACCTAAAAGACAATAGACTGTACAAGAGTGTCTATAGAAAGTTTACCAATAATGTTTTGAATATCTGAATGGCACATATAAATATTTTACACTTGATACATATTTGCTACATAGCTTACACTGTAACTATAAGACAAAATGTCATCCACTGATGAGGTGCTATTTTAGTTTTTGCATAATGCCCAATTGTAAAAAAAAAATTATAATTCTTGTTTATGAAATTAAATTAAAGTAGGCATTGATATACAGTACCAGTCAAAAGTTTGAACACACCTACTCATTCAATGGTTATTTATTTAGACTATTTTCTACATTGTAGAATAATAGTGAAGACATCAAAACTATTCAATAACACATATGGAATCATGTAGTAACCCAAAGAATGTTCAACAAATCTAAATATATTTTATATTTGAAGTTCTACAAAGAAGCAACCCTTTGCCTTGATGACAGCTTTGCACACTCTTGGCATTCTCTCAACCAGCTTCATGAGATGTGGTCAGTCAATATGGAGCATTTCAAGAACATTTCAAATTTCTTCAAGTGCAGTCGCAAAAACCATCAAACGCTATGACGAAACTGGCTCCCATGGAGGACCACCACAGGAAAAGAAGACCCAGAGTTACCTCTGCTGCAGAGATACCCTATACAAAATAGAACCTGGTTGTTTTCCCCACACTAAAACAGTTAGTCTTTTTTAAACATGAAAAATAAACAAATTCATTACTTAAAAATCATACAATGGGCTTTTCTGGATTTTTGTTTTAGATTCCGTCTCTCACAGTTGAAGTGTACCTATGATAAAAAATGACAGACCTCTACATGCTTTGTAAGTAGGAAAACCTTTTTTTAAATGCATGAGCCCAAAAATCTATAGTTGATGAGAGTACTGAGATAGAGTGAAGGAGGCGTGTGTTGTTGCAGAGACGCTTGTCAAAAATAAAATAAGAGCCGGCATAAAACCTCCTTCATTAGCAGAAACTGTAGCCCAAAAAAATGCTTCACAGAGTTCAAGTAACAGACACATCTCAACATCAACTGTTCAGAGGAGACTGTGTGAATCAGGCCTTCATGGTCAAATTGCTGCAAAGAAACCACTGCTAAAGGACACCAATACGAAGAAGAGACTTGCTTGGGCCAAGAAATATGAGCAAAGGGGCCTCCCGAGTGGCGCAGTGATCTAAGGCACTGCATCGCAGTGCTAGCTGTGCCACTAGAGATTCTTGGTTTGAGTCCAGGTTCTTTTGGGCAACTAATGGGGAGATTCATGGAGAGGCACACAATTGGCCCAGTGTCGTTCAGGTTAGGGAAGGGTTTGGCCGGCAGGTATGTCCTGGTCCCATCGCGCACTAGCGACTCCTGTGGCGGTCCGGGCACAGTGCACTCTGACACGGTCGCCAGGTGTACAGTGTTTTCTCAGACACATTAGTGCGGCTGGCTTCCGGGTTAAGTGGGCATTGTGTCAAGAAGCAGTGTGGCTTGGTTGGGTTGTGTTTCGGAGGACGCACGCCTCTCGACCTTCGCCTCACCTGAGTCTATATAGGAGTTACAGCAATGCGACAAGACTAAATACCAATTAGATACCACAAAATTGGGTAGAAAAAAAGGGGTAAATGGACATTAGATGAGTGGAAATATGTCCTTTGGTCTGATGAGTCCAGATATGAGATTTTTGGTTCTAACAGCCGTGTCTTTGTGAGACGCAGAGTAGGTGAACGGATGATCTCTGCATGTGTGGTTCCCAGCACGAAGCATGGAGGAGGTGGTGTGATGGTGCTTTGCTGGTGACACTGTTGGTGATTCATTTAGAATTCAAGGCACACTTAACCAGCATGGCTACCACAGCAGCATTCTGCAGCGATACACCATCCCATCTGGTTTGTGCTTAGTGGGACTATCATTTGTTTTTCAACAGGACAATGACCCAACACACCTTCAGGCTGTGTAAGGGCTATTTGACCAAGAAGGAGAGTGATGGAGTGCTGCATCAGATTACCTGGTTTCCACAATCACCCGACCTCAACCCAATTGAGATGGTTTGGGATGAGTTGTACTGCAGAGTGAAGGAAAAGCAGCCAACACGTTCTCAGCATATGTGGGAACTCCTTCAAGAGTGTTGGAAAAGCATTCCAGGGGAAGCTGGTTGAGAGACTGCCAAGAGTGTGCAAAGCTGTCATCAAGGCAAAGGGTGGCTACTTTTAAGAATCTAAAATCTAAAATCTATTTTGACTTGTTTTAACACTCTTTTGGTTACTAGATGATTCCATATGTGTTATTTATAGCTTTGATGTCTTCACTATTATTCTAAAATGTAGAAAATAGTAAACATGAAGGAAAACCCTTGAATGAGTAGGTGTGTCCAAACTTTTGAATTTTGATATACTGTGTGTGTGTGTGTGTGTGTGTGTGTGTGTGTGTGTGTGTGTGTGTGTGTGTGTGTGTGTGTGTGTGTGTGTGTGTATATATATATGTGTGTATATGTGTGTGTGTATATATATATGTATATATATATATATATATATAAATAAAAAGTATTTGCCCCCTTTCTGATTTTCTCTATTTTTGTATATTTTCAATAGTGAATCAGATTTCAAAACCTAATAGGGAACCTGAGTTTATAAATACCAAAAAATGGACACTTATTTGATCTATTTAACAAAGTATTGCAACACTCAATTTTTTTATTTTTTTATTGAACTACGTAAGTCAGTTAAAAGAACAATTTCTTATTTACAATGACGGCCTAGTGGGGAACAGTGGGTTAACTGCCTTGTGCAGGGGCAGAACGACAGACTTTTACCTTGTCAGCACGGGGATTCGATCCAGAAACCTTTCAGTTACTGGCCCAATGCTCTAACCAGCAGGTTACCTTCCGCACCAAATTCACATGGGTGAAAAATGAATTGCCCCCTTACACTTAATAACTGGTTGTGCGACCTTTAGCTGCAATGACTGCCACCAAATGCTTCCTGTAGTTGTTGATCAATCTCTCATATCGCTGTGGAGGAATTTTGGCCAACTAGCACATGCAGAACTGCTTTAACTCAGCAACATTGACGGTTTTTCAAGCATGAACTACTCGTTTCAAGTCCTGCGAAAACATCTAATTTGGGATTTGTCTGGACTTTGACTAGGCTATTCAAAAACTTCAAATTTGTTGCATTTAAACCATTTTCATGTACACTTGATTGTGGTTGGTTTTCGCCGGATATAATGAAACCCATCTCTTCCAAAACGTTTATTCAAATTTGCCAAAAAGACCCTGGATGATCATCAAGACTCTTGGAAGAATGTTCTATGGACAGATGAGTCAAAGTATCATTTTGTGAACGACATGGGTCCCATTACGCCTGGCAAAAAACCAAAGACTGCATTCCACAGTAAGAACCTTATACCAACAGCCAAGCATGGTGGTAGCGTGATAGTTTGGGATGCTTTGCTGCCACAGGGCCTGGATTGACGGTAAGGCAAGTACCTTAATATAAGGAACTGTCAATTCTGCTCTGTATCAGAGAATTCTACAGGTGAATGCAAGGCCATTCGTCTGTGAGCTGAAGCGCAGCTGGGTCATGCAGCAAGACAATAATCCAAAACACACAATCAAGTCTACATGAAAATGGCAAAAAAGTTTTGAAATGGCCTAGTCAAAGTCCAGACCTAATCCCAATTGAGATGTTGTGGCAGGACTTGAAACGAGTAGTTCATACTTAAAACCCCACAAATATCACTGAGTTAAAGCAGTTCTGTATGGAAGAGTGGGCCAAAATTCCTCCACAGAGACGTGACAGACTGATCAACTACTACAGGAAGTGTTTGGTTGGAGTCATTGCAGCTATAAAGGTGGCACAACCAGTGTAAGGGGGCAATTACTTTTACACACAGGGGCATTGGGTGTTGCATAACTTTGTTTATGAAACAACTAAGTCATTGTTGTGTTATTTGTTCACTCGGGTTTCCTTTATCTAATATGAGGTTTTGGTTGAAGATCTGATAACATTCAGTATCAAACATATACTAAAGTAGAGAACATTAGAATGGGGTGGGGAACTTTTTCACAGAACTGTGTATAAGCATTCGGAAGGTATTCAAACCCCTTGACCTTTTCCACATTTTGTTATATTACAGCCTTATTCTAAAATGGATTAAATACATTTTCTTCCTCATCAATCTACACACAATAAACCATAACGACAAAGCAAAAACAGCTTTTTAGAAATTTTAGCAAAGGTATTAAACACAAAACACATAAATACCTTATTTACATAGGTGTTCAGATCCTTTGATATGAGACTCCGTTTTCCATTGACCATCCTTGAGATGTTTCTACAACTTGATTGGAGTCCACCTGTGGTAAATTCAATTGATTGGACATGATTTGGAAAGGCAGACACCTGTCTATATAAGGTCCCACAGTTGACAGTGCATGTCAGAGCAAAAACCAAGCCATGAGGTCGAAAGGAATTGTCCGTAGAGCTCCAAGACAGGATTGTGTCAAGGTACAGATCTGGGGAAGGGTACCAAAAAATGTCTGCATCATTAAAGATCCCCAAGAACACAGTGGCCTCCATCATTCTTAAATGGAAGAAGTTTGGAAAAACCAAGATTATTCCTAGAGATGGCCGCCCGGCCAAACTGAGCAAACGGGGGAGAAGGGCCTTGGTCAGGGAGGTGACCATGAACCTGATGGTCACTCTGACAGTGCTCCAGAGTTCCTCTGTGGAGATGGGATAACCTTCCAGAGGGACAACCATCTCTGCAGCATTCCACCAATCAGGCCTTTATGGTAGTGGCCAGACAGAAACCCCTCCTCAGTAAAAGGCACATGACAGCCAGCTTGGAGTTTTCCAACAGGCACTTACAGGACTCTCAGACCATGAGAAACAAGATTATCTTGTCTGATGAAACCAAGATTGAACTCTTTAGCCTGAATCCTAAGTGTCACGTTTGGAGGAAACCTGGCACCATCCCTACTGTGAAGCACGGTGGTGGCAGCACCATGCTGTGGGGATGTTTTTCAGCAGCAGGGACTGGAAGTCTAGTCAGGATCGAGGGAAAGATGAACGGAGCAAAGTACAGAGAGATACTTGATGAAAACCTCAGCGCTCAGGACCTCAGACTGGGGCGAAGGTTCAGCGTCCAACAGGGCAAGAAAGCGAAGCACACAGCCTGCCAGAGCCCAGACCCGTTTGAACATCTCTGGAGAGACCTGAAAATAGCTGTGCAGCAGAAACTCCCCAAATACAGGTGTGCCAAGCTTGTAGCGTCACACCCAAGAACACTCAAGGCTGTAATCGCTGTCAAATGTGCTTCAACAAAGTACTGAGTAAAGGGTCTAAATGCTTATGTAAATGTGATATAAAAAAGAAATACAAGTATACATGTGCAAAAATGTCTAAACCTGTTTTTGCTTCTTCATTATGGGGTATTGTGCGTAGATTGAGGGGGAAAACTAAAAAGTAAAGGGGTCTGAATACTTTCAGAATGCACTGTGTATAAATATATATATATATATATATTGAGTCTAGACAATTACTTAGGATTTCAATTTGTAGGTCAATTCAACAGGGTATATTCCATGATTCTAGATTCCCCCCAAAAGGCTGAAAGTAATAGATGAACTTTAACACTACTTTGATCAACATACTTGGAATAAGTGCATGAATTCTGAATCTGGCAGTCCATTAGCTTTGACAGAACAAATACTGGGGTAAAACACAGAACAACTGAACAATCAGTTTGAGGACACTTTTCACAGACAATGCAGCAATCATACTGTATTTTGGTTTTTGGGAAGCTTTCTGTTTCTCTTCTCAAAGCTTAAAAAGGGTTCCATTACATGAGCATATTCCACAGTTTCCTCTAGTGGTCAGAGTTATACCCTATACACACCCAAAGAACAAGAGACAAAAAGAAAGATGGCCACCTGAGAATTCAAAAGTTGAACAAGTCCTTTTGTGATTGGGTGCCCCTGCGGTTTGGATCAGCCCAACAGTACCACTGACCATGAAGCCCACATGTCAGTGACCTGTAAAACCCAAGTAATAACGTGAAGAACACAGAATTATTGTATGCGTTGCTGTAATCCTGAATATTTCAGTATCTAGGTTCTTTTTTAGGATAGTGACAATATGATCGGCCTTAGGAATTATAACGTTCTTTACACGATTTCATACCATTTCCTATTACCCATAAATAATTTCCCATTCACATACACATACAACAGACAAAAGACTGTAATGCTTGCAGGTCCTTTTCCTTGAACAAAACCGTTTTGGGAAACAAAATACATGCAATCCTTGTTGACTCAATCCCGCTGTGTCTCTGTTGGTTTGACCTGCTTCTGACCTTCTCAGGATGTGAAGGCACATTTGGATTCTGATTCAATCCAACAGCAATCCATAAAATCTGTGAACATTTTACATTGCATCGTATTCCTTTTGGTGCTTGCTGAGGCTGTGCATCTGACAAAAATGTGGAGCTAATATACATAATCCTCTTGGACCCTTCCACAGACACTGCACGTGAAGGCCAGAGAGGTGTTGCAGGAAATGCTGCTATTTTCCTACAGAGTAAAGACTCTCAAAGGAGACAGAGCTAACTCTATACATTCACTCATTTCAGTCACTGTGAGTTTGTGCAGATTGAACCAGACTATAGAAACAAATGTTGCCATCTCTCTGCAGAGTGGGGTTCTGTGTGAAATATTGCTCCATTTGGACTCACATTAGTTAATGTGCGATTCCTGAAGGCATTTCCATGTCCCTTATTCTGTACCTCATGGAGGGTGCTATCTATCCTGACTGTGTCCATGTTCCCCAGGGCCTTGGTTCAGTATAGTATTTAGCAGTAAGAGGGTTTGTGTGCAGACCCCAGCTCAGACTGTTTGGCTGGGTCTTTATGAGGAAAGCAGGACTGGGCATGTGGAGGGGAGGTGGTGGGAGCTGACCCAACACTGCAGACATGAGGGCCTGTCGGGACAGTGGCAGCTAACATTGGTAGTGGATATGCTGGTGTTGGTGCACTTTTCCATCCATGTGTGAGTGTGTGTGTGTGTGGATGTCTGTGTAGATCTTTGGGTAGACTTTAGGGACCGCCAGACCGCTGCCTCCCTGGGCCAGGAGGAGCTGCTGCTGCTGGGTCATGTAGTAGCTCAGGCAGTCTTTGTCCCCGCTGGGGGGGCAGGCTGGTACCCGTGGGGGCGGGCGCTGTAAGGCGGTCAGGGCCTGGGCGGTGACCACACCTCCAGATGAGCAGTGGCGTTTGGATTGACAGAACCACAGCAGGACAGTACCCAGGATGAACACCAACCCTGCTGGGAGGCCGATGATCACAGGCCAGGGCAGGCTGGGAGAGGTAGCCGTGGGGATGGGAGTGTGGTGAGGCTTTGGGTCTGGAGGGGAGAGAAGAGGAAATATGCGGAGTTATGAACAGCTTGGTCAAAAGTCACTATTAAAACCTGATGGTGAATACATACAGTAGTAAGTATAACCATTATTAAAACAACTTCAGTTTAACAGTTTTGGATGATGAGTGCATCACATGTTGTTTAGTTGTAAATGTGACAGGATGTTACATGGTTGTAAAAGGGTGTTATGGGTAAACAGGGTGTTATGGTTAAACATGGTGTTATAATATGGTGGTAACAGGGTGTTATGGTTAAACATGGTGTTATAATATGGTGGTAACATGGTGTTATGGTTAAACAGGGTGTTATAATATGGTGGTAACAGGGTGTTATGGTTAAACAGGGTGTTATAATATGGTGGTAACATGGTGTTATAATATGGTTGTAACAGGGTGTTATGGTTAAACAGAGTGTTATAATATGGTGGTAACATGGTGTTATGGTTAAACATGGTGTTATAATATGGTGGTAACATGGTGTTATGGTTAAACAGGGTGTTATAATATGGTGGTAACAGGGTGTTATGGTTAACAGGGTGTTATAATATGGTGGTAACAGGGTGTTATGGTTAAACAGGGTGTTATAATATGGTGGTAACATGGTGTTATGGTTAAACAGGGTGTTATAATATGGTGGTAACATGGTGTTATGGTTAAATATGGTGTTATAATATGGTGGTAACATGGTGTTATGGTTAAACAGGGTGTTATAATATGGTGGTAACATGGTGTTATGGTTAAACAGGGTGTTATAATATGGTGGTAACATGGTGTTATAATATGGTGGTAACATGGTGTTACAGGTAAACAGGGTGTTATAATATGGTGGTAACATGGTGTTATGGTTAAACAGGGTGTTATAATATGGTGGTAACATGGTGTTATAATATGGTGGTAACAGGGTGTTACAGGTAAACAGTGTGTTATAATATGGTGGTAACATGGTGTTATGGTTAAACAGGGTGTTATAATATGGTGGTATCAGGGTGTTATAATATGGGTGTAACAGGGAGTTATGGTTAAACATGGTGTTATAATATGGTGGTAACAGGGTATTATGGTTAAACAGGGTGTTATAATATGGTTGTATCAGGGTGTTATAATATGGTGGTAACATGGTGTTATGGTTAAACATGGTGTTATAATATGGTGGTAACAGGGTATTATGGTTAAACAGGGTGTTATAATATGGTGGTAACAGGGTGTTATGGTTAAACAGGGTGTTATAATATGGTGGTAACATGGTGTTATGGTTAAACATGGTGTTATAATATGGTGGTAACATGGTGTTATGGTTAAACAGGGTGTTATAATATGGTGGTAACAGGGTGTTATGGTTAAACAGGGTGTTATAATATGGTGGTAACATGGTGTTATGGTTAAACAGGGTGTTATAATATGGTGGTAACATGGTGTTATGGTTAAACATGGTGTTATAATATGGTGGTAACATGGTGTTATGGTTAAACATGGTGTTATAATATGGTTGTAATAGGGTGTTATGGTTAAACAGGGTGTTATAATATGGTGGTAACATGGTGTTATGGTTAAACAGGGTGTTATAATATGGTGGTAACATGGTGTTATGGTTAAACATGGTGTTATAATATGGGGGTAACATGGTGTTATGGTTAAACATGGTGTTATAATATGGTGGTAATAGGGTGTTATGGTTAAACAGGGTGTTATAATATGGTGGTAACATGGTGTTATGGTTAAACAGGGTGTTATAATATGGTTGTATCAGGGTGTTATAATATGGTTGTAACAGGGAGTTATGGTTAAACATGGTGTTATAATATGGTGGTAACAGGGTGCTATGGTTAAACAGGGTGTTATAATATGGTGGTAACATGGTGTTATGGTTAAACATGGTGTTATAATATGGTGGTAACATGGTGTTATGGTTAAACAGGTGTTATGTTATAATATGGTGGTAACAGGGTGTTATGGTTAAACAGGGTGTTATAATATGGTGGTAACAGGGTGTTATGGTTAAACAGGGTGTTATAATATGGTGGTAACATGGTGTTATAATATGGTTGTAACAGGGTGTTATGGTTAAACAGAGTGTTATAATATGGTGGTAACATGGTGTTATGGTTAAACATGGTGTTATAATATGGTGGTAACATGGTGTTATGGTTAAACAGGGTGTTATAATATGGTGGTAACAGGGTGTTATGGTTAACAGGGTGTTATAATATGGTGGTAACAGGGTGTTATGGTTAAACAGGGTGTTATAATATGGTGGTAACATGGTGTTATGGTTAAACAGGGTGTTATAATATGGTGGTAACATGGTGTTATGGTTAAATATGGTGTTATAATATGGTGGTAACATGGTGTTATGGTTAAACAGGGTGTTATAATATGGTGGTAACAT
Source organism: Oncorhynchus gorbuscha (assembly GCF_021184085.1). Taxonomy (NCBI): domain Eukaryota; kingdom Metazoa; phylum Chordata; class Actinopteri; order Salmoniformes; family Salmonidae; genus Oncorhynchus; species Oncorhynchus gorbuscha. The sequence goes on from NC_060195.1 coordinate 22,092,333, forward strand.
GGTGTTATGGTTAAACAGGGTGTTATAATATGGTGGTAACATGGTGTTATAATATGGTGGTAACATGGTGTTAAAAACAGGGTGTTATAATATGGTGGTAACATGGTGTTATGGTTAAACAGGGTGTTATAATATGGTGGTAACATGGTGTTATAATATGGTGGTAACAGGGTGTTACAGGTAAACAGTGTGTTATAATATGGTGGTAACATGGTGTTATGGTTAAACAGGGTGTTATAATATGGTGGTATCAGGGTGTTATAATATGGGTGTAACAGGGTTATGGTTAAACATGGTGTTATAATATGGTGGTAACACAGGGTGTTATAATATGGTTGTATCAGGGTGTTATAATATGGTTGTAACAGGGAGTTATGGTTAAACATGGTGTTATAATATGGTGGTAACCGGGTGTTATGGTTAAACATGGTGTTATAATATGGTGGTAACATGGTGTTATGGTTAAACATGGTGTTATAATATGGTGGTAACAGGGTATTATGGTTAAACAGGGTGTTATAATATGGTGGTAACAGGGTGTTATGGTTAAACAGGGTGTTATAATATGGTGGTAACATGGTGTTATGGTTAAACATGGTGTTATAATATGGTGGTAACATGGTGTTATGGTTAAACAGGGTGTTATGGTTAAACAGGGTGTTATAATATGGTGGTAACATGGTGTTATGGTTAAACAGGGTGTTATAATATGGTGGTAACATGGTGTTATGGTTAAACATGGTGTTATAATATGGTGGTAACATGGTGTTATGGTTAAACATGGTGTTATAATATGGTTGTAATAGGGTGTTATGGTTAAACAGGGTGTTATAATATGGTGGTAACATGGTGTTATGGTTAAACAGGGTGTTATAATATGGTGGTAACATGGTGTTATGGTTAAACATGGTGTTATAATATGGGGGTAACATGGTGTTATGGTTAAACATGGTGTTATAATATGGTGGTAATAGGGTGTTATGGTTAAACAGGGTGTTATAATATGGTGGTAACATGGTGTTATGGTTAAACAGGGTGTTATAATATGGTTGTATCAGGGTGTTATAATATGGTTGTAACAGGGAGTTATGGTTAAACATGGTGTTATAATATGGTGGTAACAGGGTGCTATGGTTAAACAGGGTGTTATAATATGGTGGTAACATGGTGTTATGGTTAAACATGGTGTTATAATATGGTGGTAACATGGTGTTATGGTTAAACAGGGTGTTATAATATGGTGGTAACAGGGTGTTATGGTTAAACAGGGTGTTATAATATGGTGGTAACAGGGTGTTATGGTTAAACAGGGTGTTATAATATGGTTGTATCAGGGTGTTATAATATGGTTGTAACAGGGAGTTATGGTTAAACATGGTGTTATAATATGGTGGTAACAGGGTGTTATGGTTAAACATGGTGTTATAATATGGTGGTAACAGGGTGTTATGGTTAAACGTGGTGTTATATTATGGTGGTAACATGGTGTTATGGTTAAACAGTTTGTTATAATATGGTGGTAACAGGGTGTTATGGTTAAACATGGTGTTATAATATGGTGGTAACATGGTGTTATGGTTAAAAATGGTGTTATAATATGGTGGTAACATGGTGTTATGGTTAAACAGTGTGTTATAATATGGTGGTAACATGGTATTATGGTTAAACAGGGTGTTGTAATATGGTGGGAACATGGTGTTATGGTTAAACATGGTGTTATGGTTAAACAGGGTGTTATAATATGGTGGTAACATGGTGTTATGATTAAACGTGGTGTTATAATATGGTGGTAACATGGTATTATGGTTAAACAGGGTGTTGTAATATGGTGGGAACATGGTGTTATGGTTAAACATGGTGTTATGGTTAAACAGGGTGTTATAATATGGTGGTAACATGGTGTTATGGTTAAACATGGTGTTATAATATGGTGGTAACATGGTGTTATTGTTAAACATGGTGTTATAATATGGTGGTAACATGGTGTTATGGTTAAACGTGGTGTTATAATATGGTGGTAACATGGTGTTATGGTTAAACAGTGTGTTATAATATGGTGGTAACATGGTATTATGGTTAAACAGGGTGTTGTAATATGGTGGGAACATGGTGTTATGGTTAAACATGGTGTTATGGTTAAACAGGGTGTTATAATATGGTGGTAACATGGTGTTATGGTTAAACAGGGTGTTATAATATGGTGGTAACATGGTGTTATGGTTAACAGTGTGTTATTATATGGTGGTAACATGGTGTTATGGTTAAACATGGTATTATGGTTAAACATGGTGTTATAATATGGTGGTAACATGGTGTTATGGTTAAACATGGTGTTATAATATGGTTGTAACAGGGAGTTATGGTTAAACAGGGTGTTATAATATGGTGGTAATATGGTGTTATGGTTAAACATGGTATTATGGTTAAACATGGTGTTATAATATGGTTGTAACAGGGAGTTATGGTTAAACAGTGTGTTATAATATGGTGGTAATATGGTGTTATGGTTAAACAGGGTGTTATAATATGGTGGTAATATGGTGTTATGGTTAAACAGGGTGTTATAATATGGTGGTAATATGGTGTTATGGTTAAACAGGGTGTTATAATATGGTGGTAATATGGAGTTATGGTTAAACAGGGTGTTATAATATGGTGGTAACATGGTGTTATGGTTAAACATGGTATTATGGTTAAACATGGTGTTATAATATGGTTGTAACAGGGAGTTATGGTTAAACAGGGTGTTATAATATGGTTGTAACAGGGAGTTATGGTTAAACAGGGTGTTATACTATGGTGGTAACATGGTGTTATGGTTAAACATGGTGTTATAATATGGTTGTAACAGGGAGTTATGGTTAAACAGGGTGTTATAATATGGTGGTAACATGGAGTTATGGTTAAACATGGTGTTTTTATATGGTGGTAATAGGGTGTTATGGTTAAACATGGTGTTTTATATGGTGGTAACAGGGTGTTATGGTTAAACAGGGTGCTATAATATGGTGGTAACATGGTGTTATGGTTAAACAGGGTGTGAAAATATGGTTGTAACTGGATGTTATGGTTAAGCACGGTGTTCCACTCACCTGGCAGGACAGTGAGGTAAGCACTGCGGAAGCTGTAACCCATGGTGTTGGCACCCAGACAGATGTACATCCCAGCGTCCTCCTCCTTGGCCCGGGTGATGAGCAGCTTGTTGAGGTAGGAGCCGTCTGGCCTGGACCACACCTCTCCCGTGGGCAGCACCACGAAGCCATGGTCGCCCACCTCGATGGTGGAGTTGTACTTGTTCTCGTCCCCCGGCTCCACCCTCTTCAGCCACTGAATCACCGGCTTGACGTCACTGCGGACCTTACACTGGAATGAGGTGGTACCGCCGTAGTCCACCGTGGTGTTCACCGGATGGGTGCCGGTCAGGATAGGCTTGGAATTTGTCCGCTCTATAACGGGAAAAATATGTATAGAGCGTATTCATACAATTCAAATGAACAGAAAATGTTATTGCCATGTTCAGCGCTTTCCTCTCGTTCTCTGTGCTGCGGCTAAAATAGGCTGAGGTTGAGGGAGAAAATGCCACATTTGACACAAGCAAGCACAAGTTTTATTCACTTCCTCCTCTCTGCTTCTGGGTTTGGTAGAAACATGTGTTTTTGTAGTCAGCACACAGCTGGGATATAATGCTAAGCAGATGGTCAAGGGGAGAGAGAGAGGGAGGCTGAGGCTCACCATACCACATCAGCCCAGGATTAACCGAGCCTCGCAACACTCAATCAACCATTACCAACCTAAACCCAAACCCAAACCCCATCCTCAAAACTCAACTATAAACCAATCTGACCAGTAAACAAGAGTTAATGCCCAACCTCCAAACTCAACACCCTGTATTAATACTCTAATCTAGTGGTAGCCTAATGGCCAGTAACCGAAAGGTTGCTGGATCGAATCCCCAAGCTGACAAGGCAGTTAACCCACTGTTCCCTGGGCGCTGAAGATGTGGATGTCGATTAAAGCAGCCCCCTGGACCTTTCTGATTCAGAGGGGTTGGGTTAAAAGCGGAAGACACATTTCAGTTGAAGGCATTCAGTTGTACAACTGACTAGGTATCCCCCTTTCCCTTACCCTCAATGCTAATCAAACTTCAACAATGACCAAAGCTTATAAATCAACCAAAAAACGATACATCTATACTGTAAGTAAGTGACCAAACTTACGGATGACTTCCACTTTGTATGTGGCGTTGATCTCTCCAGCCCGGTTGGAGACGTGGCAGGTGTACTTCCCGCTGTTCTCAGGGGCCAGATTCTTCAGACTCAGGGTCCACTTCTTCTTACGGCCCTCACCCACCTCCTCAGGGGTCAGCGGCTTGTTGTCCTTCAGCCACACGATGTCCGGACGAGGGTTCCCGCTGGCCGTGCACTTCAGCCGTACTGAGCTGCCCACCGGCCGGGCGATCACGCGCTTCCTCATCTTGGCTGGCTGCGTGAAGCGAGGTCGGACTGCGATCAAAGAAAGGGTTGTTTACGAAATAGCGTTGTTGAGAAAAAGGATAAACTTCACAGGAACAGTTTATAATGGTATGCACAATGCACACCAGACAGCTATTAAATATCGCAACGAATCACACTGGAGGACTTTGAAAAGAATTAAGGTTGAGTATGTTTGTTTGACAACATTATTTTTCTAACACTGAACAAATAAATATGAAGGGTATGTTGTAGGGCTTCCATTTGGGGTCAAACAGTATTTCTGGTGTGGCGGCACTATTCAGCATAACATAACCCACCAAGGGGCATGTTGATCAACACTTTCCCCTTTAAAGTTTCACTCAGCAGTTCAACACTGGTTGTATCTGAACTGTGTCGAGGCAGAGTCAACAGGAGAAAATACAATAGTGGACTCCAGTTTGATACGACTGGTCAAAGGGGGCAGCCAACAGGGAGAGAGGGGAGAGAATGGAATGTTTCCCCAAACACACTTCATTCAAATAGCCTGCTCTCTGGCCTGTCAGAGGTAATTACCCAAGCAAACAGCACCCTGCTGGTGAGGGTTGTGTGTGCCAGGGAAGCACACACAGGGCAGAGTGGTGCCAGGTGTGGCCAGACACACTAGAACTACACCCCCTCTCCAGAGACTGGGCCACTACATACCCATCACTAAGACAATGCCCTGTTTTCTAAATGATCTAGGGTCAGATAAAACCAGAGATAAACGTCAGAGAGAGAGAGAGACAGTGCTCAGTGTCTTACCCAGTTTCCCTAAGAGGTCAGTGGGGTATTCTGGGCCTCCCGCTGTCCCTGCTCCGTCCCTCCCAGTGCTGGCATCCTCTACAGAGAGAGAGAGAGAGAGACACAGACAAACAGATAGAGTTAGCATAGCATCAGTGTCAGTGGGAAATAACATCCTCCCAGTGATAAAACAGTTTTATAACTCACAGCTCTAGCAGTGACCCAATATGCTCTAATGTGTCTGTGGATGTAGTAGTGGGATTAGGCCAGAACCAGAATCCAGCCTGAAGTATCATGGGATGATGAAGACCCCAGATCATCTCTGTGACTGGTTCTGCTCAAGGCTTTGTTCTGCCACCCCCCTCCTCACTCCAGGAGACACAGAGTGATGGACTAACAATGATGAGTCAATGCTAAACAGATCGGCCATACTGAACGTCATGAAACCACTTCAAGATGTGGACATGTTCTGTCTGAGGAGCCGTTCATCAGAGATGCAAGAATCAGACATTACATCAGGTAGGACTGGGTAAACCAATGCCAACTTGTCAAAACTGATAAGTGACTGATCTATTCTCAGTGGCTATATGTGCTAATATTGGCCTGGCTGGCCTGCGCTGAAGAAAAATCTGCTTGTGAAAAGAGCGAGCCAAGAACAGTCTTGGACCACCTGCGGGTGCCACATGTATTGATTTGGAGCCAACGTCTTTGAATTTAGCCATTTGGACTGAGAATATATGTTAAATGCAAATAGAAGAAAATGAAGACAGCATCCTGTTGGCTCTATACGTGCAGTGCTGGATGGTTGTATCTGACGAACTGGTAACCTGAGTTGCTGTATGGTATTCTGCTTACACCACGCTCTCCTTTGCTCCTCCCTACAACTCCAACACATGACCGGCATGTTCAGAGCTGCCAGTTCTTTGAAGCCGGCGGCAGGACAGTTTGATCTCAAAGAATACATGGTTAAGCACTCTTACAGTACTGGGCCTCCAAAAGAGAGGAGAGGAGGGGAGAAGGGGAGAGGAAGAGGTGAAAATGTGTGGAGAATAGAAGAGAGGAGGGGAGTGGAGAAAGAGAGGAAAATAGAGGAAGAGAAGGGAGAAAGAGGAGAGAGGAAGGGGAGAAGAGAGGAGAGGAAAAGTAGAGAGGAAGAGGAGGAGAAGAAAGGAGAGAAAGAGGACGAGGAGAGAGGAAGAAGAGAGGAAGAGAAGATAGGTTATGAGAGGAAGAGGAAAGAGGATAGGAAGAGAGAGGAAGAGAAGAGAAGATAGGAAATGAGAGGAAGAGGAAATAAAAAAAGGGGGAGATGAAGAGGAGAAGAGAGGAGAGGAAGAGGAAAGAGGTAGAGGAGAGAGGAAGAGGAGGAGAAGAGGGGGGATACATTTGTAACCTTAATTTAACTAAGCAAGTCAGAGGAGAGGAGAGGAAGAGAAGAAGAAGAGAGCACCATTGATGGACACCGGACAGCTTCATTATCAATCCACCCACCCAGCCATGCTCCTTACATACTAGGCCCCTACAGTGGGCCCCTACAGTGTGGCCCTACAAAGGGCCCCTACAGTGGGCCCCTACAGTGGGCCCCTACACTCCCTCCCGCTCTCCATCCACAGTACCCTTTCTTCAAATCAAAATGCAAATACAATGTATAGGTACAGTGGGGCAAAAAAAAGTATTTAGTCAGCCACCAATTGTGCAAGTTCTCCCACTTAAAAAGATGAGAGAGGCCTGTAATTTTCATCATATGTACACTTCAACTATGACAGACAAAATGAGAGAAAAGAATCACGAAAATCAGATTGTAAGATTTTTTATGAATTTATTTGCCAATTATGGTGGAAAATAAGTATTTGGTCACCTACATCAAGCAAGATTTCTGGCTCTCACAGACCTGTAACTTCTTCTTTAAGAGGCTCCTCTGTCCTCCACTCGTTACCTGTATTAATGGCACCTGTTTGAACTTGTTATCAGTATAAAATACACCTGTCCACAACCTCAAACAGTCACACTCCAAACTCCACGATGGCCAAGACCAAAGAGCTGTCAAAGGACACCAGAAACAAAATTGTAGACCTGCACCAGGCTGGGAAGACTGAATCTGCAATAGATAAGCAGCTTGGTTTGAAGAAATCAACTGTGGGAGCAATTATTAGGAGATGGAAGACATACAAGACCACTGATAATCTCCCTCGATCTGGGGCTCCACGCAAGATCTCACGGCGTGGGGTCAAAATGATCACAAGAACGGTGAGCAAAAATCACAGAACCACACAGGGGGACCTAGTGAATGACCTGCAGAGAGCTGGGACCAAAGTAACAAAGCCTACCATCAGTAACACACTACGCCGCCAGGGACTCAAATCCTGCAGTGCCAGACGTGTCCCCCTGCTTAAGCCAGTACATGTCCAGGCCCGTCTGAAGTTTGCTAGAGAGCATTTGGATGATCCAGAAGAAGATTGGGAGAATGTCATATGGTCAGATGAAACAAAAATATAACTTTTTGGTAAAAACTCAACTCGTCGTGTTTGAAGGAAAAAGAATGCTGAGTTGCATCCAAAGAACACCATACCTACTGTGAAGCATGGGGGTGGAAACATCATGCTTTGGGGCTGTTTTCTGCAAAGGGACCAGGATGACTGATCCCTGTAAAGGAAAAAATGAATGGGGCCATGTATCCTGAGATTTTGAGTGAAAACCTCCTTCCATCAGCAAGGGAATTGAAGATGAAACATGGCTGGGTCTTTCAGCATGACAATGATCCCTAACACACCGCCCGGGCAACGAAGGAGTGGCTTCGTAAGAAGCATTTCAAGGTCCTGGAGTGGCCTAGCCAGTCCCCAGATCTCAACCCCATAGAAAATCTATGGATGGAGTTGAACGTCCCTATTGCCCAGCAACAGCCCCAAAACATCACTGCTCTAGAGGAGATCTGCATGGAGGAATGGGCCAAAATACCAACAACAGTGTGTGAAAACCTTGTGAAGACTTACAGAAAACGTTTGACCTCTGTCATTGCCAACAAAAGGTATATAACAAAGTATTGAGATATTATAGTATTTTGTTATTGACCAAATACTTATTTTCCACCATAATTTGCAAATAAATTAATTTAAAAATCCTACAATGTGATTTTCTGGATTTTTTTTCTTCTCATTTTGTCTGTCATAGTTGAAGTGTACCTATGATGAAAATTACAGGCCTCTCTCATCTTTTTAAGTGGGAGAACTTGCACAATTGGTGGCTGACTAAATACTTTTTTTGCCCCACTGTATATACACCACATACAGTTGAAGTCAGATGTTTACATTCACTTAGGTTGGAGTCATTAAAACTAGTTTTTCAACCACTCCACACATTTCTTGTTAACAAACTATAGTTTTGGCAAGTCAGTTAGGACATCTACTTTGTGCATGACACAAGTCATTTTTCCAACAATTGTTTACAGAAAGATTATTTCACTTATAATTCACTGTATCACAATTCCAGTGGGTCAGAAGTTTACATACCCTAAGTTGACTGTGCTTGGAAAATTCCAGAAAATGATGTCATGGCTTTAGAAGCTTCTGTCAATTGGAGTCAATTGGAGGTGTACCTGTGGATGTATTTCAATGCCTACCTTTTATAATTCAGTGACTCTTTGCTTGATATCATGGAGAAATCAAAAGAAATCAGCAAAGTCTGGTTCATCCTTGGGAGCAATTTCCAAACGCCTGAAGGGTCCACGTTCATCTGTACAAACCATAGTATGCAAGTATAAACACCATGGGACCACGCAGCCGTCATATCGCTCAAGAAGGAGGCATGTTCTGTCTCCTAGAGATGAATGTACTTTGGTGCGAAAAGTGCAAATCAATCCCAGAACAACAGCAAAGGATCTTGTGAAGATGCTGGAGGAAACAGGTACAAAATGATCTATATCCACAGTAAAACGAGTCCCTTATCGACATAACCTGAAAGGTCGCTCATCAAGGAAGATGCCACTGCTCCAAAACCGCAAAAAAAAGCCAGACTACGGTTTGCAACTGCACATGGGGAAAAAGATTTTTGGAGAAATGTCCTCTGGTCTAATGAAAAATAGAACTATTTGGCCATAATGGGCGTCGTTATGTTAGGAGGAAAAATGGGGAGGCTTGCAAGCCGAAGTACACCATCCCAACCGTGAAGCACGGGGTGGCAGCATCATGTTGTGGGGGTGCTTTGCTTCAGGAGGGACAGGTGCACTTCACAAAATAGATGGCATCATGAGGTAGGAAAATTATGTGGATATATTGAAGCAACATCTCAAGACATCAGCAGGAAGTTAAAGCTTGGTAGCAAACAGGTCTTCCATATGGACAATGATCCCAAGCACACTTCCAAAGTTGTGGCAAAATGGCTTAAGGAGAACAAAGTCAAGGTATTGGAGTGGCCATCACAAAGCCCTGACCTCAATCCTATAGAAAATTTGTGGGCAGAACTGAAAAAGTGTGTGCAAGCAAGGAGGCCTACAAACCTGACTCAGTTACACCAGCTCTGTCAGGAGGAATGGGCTTAAGGGAAGCTTGTGGAAGGCTAACCGAAACGTTTGACCCATGTTCAACAATTTAAAGGCAATGCTACCAAATACTATTTGAGTGTATGTAAACTTCTGACCCACTGGAAATGTGATGACAGAAATAAAAGCTGAAATAAATAATTCTCTCTACAATTATTCTGACATTTCACATTCAAAAAATAAAGTGGTGATCCTAACTGACCTAAGACAGGGATTTTTTTACTAGGATTAAATGTCAGGAGTTTAAATGTATTTGGCTAAGGGGTATGTAAACTTCCGACTTAAACTTTACATATGAACTGGGTAAAACAGTATGTAAACATTATTAAAGTGACCAGTGTTCCATGACTATGTACATAAGGCAGCAGTCTCTAAGGTACAGGGTAGAGTACCTGGTGTTAGCCTGCTAGTAACAGTGTCTAAGGATCAGGGCAGGGTGCTGGGCGGAGGCTGACTAGTGACGACTATTTAACAGTCTGGTGGCCTGGAGATAGAAATTGTTTTTCAGTTTCTCGGTCCCAGCTTTGATGCACCTGTACTGTCTCCGCCTTCTAGATGCTAGCCGGTATAAACACACTCGGGTGGTTGAGGTCCTTGATGATCTTCTTGACCTTCCTGTGACACCAGTTGCTGTAGATGTCCTGGAGGGCAGGCAGTGTGCCTCCGGTGATGCGTTTGGCTGACTGCCCCACCTACTGGAGAGCCCTGCCATTGTGGGCGGTGCAGTTGCCGTACCAGGCGGTGATACAGCCCGACAGAATGCTCTCAAGTGGTGTCTACTGCACATTCAAACACTAAAGGCACTATGAGGGTTTATTGTGATTGCACTGTGCACTTACATTTGAGCACACGCACACAAAGAACATGACCATGTTGAACATCATTCCATCAATTTCAGCTGTACTCAATAACAATATCCCTCCTCTTTTAATAAGAACCCCCCCAATCACAAGTCAAATGCCATACAGTATTATACCCTCCATGTCCTACAGTTATACAAACTCCATGTCCTACAGTAATACAACCTCCATGTCCTACAGTAATACAACCTCCATGTCCTACAGTAATACAACCTCCATGTCCTACAGTAATATACCCTCCATGTCCTACAGTAATATACCCTCCATGACCTACAGTAATATACATTTCATGTCCTACAGTAATACAACCTCCATGTCCTACAGTAATACAACCTCCATGTCCTACAGTAATATACCCTCCATGTCCTACAGTAGGCAGGCAGTTAACCCACTGTTCCTAGGCCATTATTGAAAATAAGAATTTGTTCTTAACTGACTTGCCTAGTTAAATAAAGGGAAAAAATAATATCCAAACAGCATGGCTGCAGAAAATCAGCCTTCACCCGTTGCGGCCCGCCCATCAAAAACTCTCCCTGATTCATAGGAAGTCAAACAAAGACATGCAGTATGAGGGGTCAGGTTTCTCAATAAAACAAACTCCCTTTCCCCTTTCTTCTGAGGAAAATGGCACAACAGCGTGCTACATTTGACACATTCAGTGACTGGGTGCCCTGTGACAGGCCTGTTTGTGTAACCCCACAGTGTATTTGTTTTAATGTCTGCAGAGTAGCTAGGCGGCAGCTCTGGAGGGCTCAGCTCAGTCCTCCGAAATATGAATCCCTGACTCCAGTGTTAGTGTAGGCCTCTGTTTCCAACAGAGTCATCTCTTTCAGTCATTTTTATTCAGAGACATTGGATCTCAGTCTGGACAGTCTAGTCTGGTAGCGAGAGGGTGGGTGGGTCAGTGTCTACTGTCCTCTCCTATTCACTGGCCAAGCCTAACTCTTCACAGTTCAATTGTGGCTTGAACCCCTCAGAATCAGAGCTTAGCCACAACACGTTTTAGATTGATGTACAATGCCAGATAATAAAACGCTCGGACAGAATTTGACCTCCAACTAAACACCCAGATCTAAACAAATAATATTTCTCCCAAAACCACGTTAATTACTCTGTCATCTTTTCTGCTTTCTGAAGAGAAACTAGAGTGTGAAACCTGAGAGGGACTGTTATTCCAGCTTCACACACAAAGACTCCAGAGGATTGACAGTGTGCAATGTTAGCTACAGCCTTCACCCCCAGCTCTCTTGAGAATCTGATTTACACAATTCCAGGGCCTAGCTTATGGAAACCATTACCATTTGGTGCTGTTACACAGGTCTGTATTAACGACTGTCTCTAAACGGAGGGGAGATTTACGAGCAGTGGCGTTACTACATTACCTAGTGCCACTACACCCGTACAAAGGAATGAATAACACAGAGGCCGACAGATTAACAACCTGTTGAGGATATTTACAGTCAAAATCGCACCAGATGCATCTTTGAAGCGTTAACATTTTCAAAGTTCATTAAACATTACTGATTCGGCGCTATTAAAATGTTGACATTTCACAACATTTCCTGAGTGTGTGAGTTTTAATTGGTTTTAATGGCCAGACTGTGTATGCTTGGCTTGCATTGCCTAAGAACTCAATTCGCAGAGGCCCTCCACAAATCCTTTTCATCTCCCTTTTTGTAGAGCGAGTGTCTTCAACATGAAAGAGACATGAAACTAGAGTGAATCTTTTTAAACATTCTTTTTAACTAAGCTGTCCACCTAATAGTTGCTCCTTTGAAAGTCATTTTAGACTGAGCCAAGGCAACAACGTTTATGACTAATACTATTTACTAAATGTGATTACACATTGCAATTTCTGAGCTATATGAACAAATATGAACATGCTTAAACTGTGAATTGTTCTGTGAATAGTTTCCAGCTTTCAGACCATTCCATAAGGTAATCCATCTGCATGGGCCGATTACCCAGGATGCCTTGCTCTCTGGCAGGGTTCCACGGCGAGGAATTGCAGGGCAGATTTAGGGAGGCCTTATTCTGTCGAGCAGAGGACTGACCCGGCATTAAGCATTTCCTCTTCTCTTTTAGGGATTACCGGCACAGAGGGGGGAACGACTTGGACCACGCGTCTTCCTGCCTCAGTCCAGGGTTCTCTGGGACCTCAGCACCAGGAGAGTCCGAGGGTCAAAACTAGCCACAATCTGGCCTTCTGGGCTGACTCCTGGTCTATCTGTTCTGGACCCACTTTTCTATATGAGTCTGGACTGAGTACCATTGTCCTATGAGTCTGGACCCAGCTGTTCTGAAGCTCCCCTGCAACAGCCAGGAGCTGCCAACTGACACGTAGGTCGATGTCTAAGGGGCTTGTCAACAAATGAACAGCTACAGTACTAGCAAGAAATAGCGCAATGTTGGTATGATAAGTCCATTGTCCAGAATGCAATGTATTTAAAAAAGCATATGAATGTGTAACAGATAGGTTGGGGATGGGTTCCATTTAATCAAAACAACATGATACAGATGTACCTACATCAGTATCTGGAGAAACATTCTGGGAGCCAATCTAGTTCAACATGGCAGTGGTTCAGTGGGAACTTAAGCAATAGCTAACACTTTTCCTTACTCAGACTGTTAGGGACCCCAAGATAAACACCTGCTATTATAACAGGTCATTCGAACCCCCTAAAACACCACAGTATATGTCCCTTCTAAATTCAGAAACAAACCGAGCAGTTCAGCAACAGGTTCAGCTCTCTATGTTCAAAGTCAACACTAACAGACAAGTATTTCAGTGATTTCTACTGCGATCTTTCAGACAAAAGAAAAACATAGCTTACGTGTGTGTGTGTTTTTGTAACTCCAAGCAGAGCTCTGTACTTCCTCACGTTGGTCTAACTGTGGTCACCTGTGTGAGGGGAAGGAAAGAGGACCTGCTGTACCTCAGGTTCCAGTGTGTACAGAGTCCCGTGGGCTGCCGCGTTCAGCACACACAGCTGGGACGCACACACACACTGTCCTTGACTGTCATTCTCTGGAGAAAAATATCCATTTGTTGTTCCACTTATGGTTAAGAGAATGGAAGCTGTTTTTGATGTGCCGTGCATATTCTGTAAAACTAGGCCACTGGTCAGTGTCTCCCTGACATACCCTGTCAGAACCACTTTGGGCTTGTGGTTTCTATACCTCGCAGTGTTGGAGGGTTGCTCTGTGTGTGGAAGAGAGGTAGGTAATGTCTGATTAGGCATCATTCAGTCTCCTGGTATTAGTGAGAGGAAGAAATGTACCTATAGTAGTGCAGATCAGTGGTTCCAATCAGGTGTACTAGGACCCCTGGGGGATACATGCGGGCCTATGCACAGGGGGTACTTGAGAAGACTCCAGAGACTATAGACCTACTGGTAAAATGCACAAGGGGGTACTTCAGTGGTTGTACAGTAACTGATAAAGGTAGATGGCTAAACACTTTCCATTTTCGTCTGGTATGACGTAGCATTGCGATAAAGCCGCTTTCACTACACTTGAAGTTAATAAGAATACGATTTTAGATCACGAAAACGTCTATCATACATGTCAGGTGTCAATACTGGCTGATGTCATAACACGGGAGGTTGACTTCTCTCGAATGAGCCATTGATCATATTTTTGTGATACTCCTACCTAAATAAATTTGTAATTTAACAGAGGATCTAACACATTTGTCCTATTCGTCTGCCTTTTCAGGCCAGGGTGCATCGCATGGCCGTTGCCCAATGTCAGACTACATTCTGCGAGGCACATAGATCTGTAGGTTGAACATGGTGAGATTGTAGACTCCTAAACTGATAGTGCAGTTTGTTTAGGCGATTTTACAGCTAGCTAGCTACTTCACATGCTGATATTGACTTTGGTATTATTTTGATAGTTTGCTAGCTAGCCAGCCCATAGAGAGGGTATTGCATTGCGGCTTTTGTGGTCAACTTGAGCTGCAACTGATTTCCACAATGTTGCTATCAAACCTTATTATTATGACAAAAAATATTTAACACTCCAAATGATATAAATTTGTGGTTTTGGATGGATCTTTTCTTTATCATAGTTCAAATACACAGTGTGATTAATGATTCATGTGATGGATCTTTTGTCATGAAACGTTGCAAACCGATTCCTATTCACTATTGAAATGTGCTATACCAGGGTTACTGTTAAGTCTCTGTATCATTTACTTGAATGTATCTTTAAACGGTAATGGAAGGCTATCATATTCTGCTGATCAATTTGGAACTGATGGTGCGGTTGATTGTTGAGATGAACATTTTCAAAATGAATATAAAGAACAGATCCTTGGAGCATGAACATCACTAAGTACAAATATAATGTCAACATTCGCTAAAATAACATATCTGAGTACAAGTGGTCCATCCAGTTGGTCATAAATGTCAAGTGTGATGCATTTTATAAGTTCTGAAACCTGCAGTTAGTATCATGTTCTGTGTGTATCCGCACTAAAATGACTTTTTTTGTTCACTGTTCAAACCTTGGTTTCTGCCTCACTTGGAAAGCACATTTCCCTCATGCCTGTGTGCAGGGGCTGCTTCATATCATGTTAACACTTCATTTCCTCAGGATCAGGTATGAAAGCCAAATATTTGCCTAAAATGGGTTTATGGGTGGACTGGAGAAGATACAATGGAACGCTGACCCCCCCCCCCCCAAATTTGGACGATGGTCTGATCCAACCCGCTCACATTAGGATGATGGACTGATCCAACCCCCTCACATTAGGATGATCTGTCCAGGCAGGTCCCACATGGATTCACTTCAAGGAGGGAACCGACTGGATTCCACCTCACATGTCTGTCTGTCTGTCTGTCTGTCTGTCTGTCTGTCTGTCTGTCTGTCTGTCTGTCTGTCTGTCTGTCTGTCTGTCTGTCTGTCTGTCTGTCTGTCTGCCTGCCTGCCTGCCTGCCTGCCTGCCTGCCTGCCTGCCTGCCTGCCTGCCTGCCTGCCTGTCTGTCTGTCTGTCTGTCTGTCTGTCTGTCTGTCTGTCTGTCTGTCTGCCTGCCTGCCTGTTTGTCTGTCTGCCTGCCTGCCTGCCTGCCTGCCTGCCTGCCTGTCTGTCTGCCTGTCTGTCTGCCTGTCTGCCTGTCTCACAAGAGCCTCTCACTAACACCAAAGAGGACAGTGCACATGAGGAAGTGACACACTTATGTCCACACAGGTCTATCTCGATTTAATTTAGTCTCTAGCTATGTTTTTGTTCAGTTTAACTTTTTATTCTCTGAGTTGTAAGAGCAGCCCTCCTAAGACATATCTGAGGGGAAGTGAAATTAGGAGATTCACAGTTGTCTTCGGAGGTGGTCGCTGCCTGCGACGTGCGTCTCTGTCTCTTCTCTTCCACTCTCCCGCTCATCATCCCAGCTGCTTCAGTGTAACTCTAGCAAACATCAAGGCCAGGACGGGGCTTTACCGAATTAACATATCTCACATATTGATCGCCCCACGCTCCCTTTGAAACCGACACTCCCGCCCTTGCACTTTGAACTCCTCTCTACAGTTCCGCCTAAATCATTTCAACATATAAAGACTTTGTAAAAGCAATGGGGTTCAGGTTGGAGGTTCTTGTTACGGAGAAATGAAAGTTAATTCAGAGAAGCAGGGAACATATATTGACATCCCCTACATCTAACATAAGGTTAAGAAGATGGGTAATATGCAGGGCATGGATAATATTATAAATCATATTTATACAAACTGCAGCCTGCCAAACAACAAACAAAAGCCGAAAACACTGCCAAAACACTTTTACAGATTGTTTACACGTATTTTATGTGCATGGACAAAACACAGATAAACAGTCTGAGCTACACTGTACTATAAAACCCTTTGTGGAATGTGAGACTACCTTATGCAACCCATACTACAACGTCAACAGTCAGCCAAAAACTAAAGCCTTAGGTTAAAAAACATGTCATCTTTCACTGTGTCGAGGTTACTGCTGACAGTGTCCCTTTGACAAATAAACATTTACAGCAAAACACTAACTTATACTTTTTACTGTTCTACATCATTCGACTATTCCGTACATTATTAAGAGGAGGAGATGAGGGTTGAGTGAACTCTACTTTGTGGTTTGTGCTTGACTTGGTACAACATGTTTATAAAGCCTAACTAATTGACTTTCCACCATATGACAGCTTTCCTCCCTCTCCCAGACGAGTATAGCACATCCTGAAGGAGTATCACTTAGATCTTACAAATCACACAGTGGAAGCTACAAACCACATCAACACAGAGTTTCCACTCAAGGAGAATGTCTTTGCCACGCTGACCGACATACCTTCATAAACTATGGTAAATCTCAGAATAACGCAAATGTCTGCAGTTGAAATGAATTAAGAATGATTACAGTGAATGATACGTGGGTATACAGAACGTTTTGAAATGCGCTCAGGTCAGAAGAATGTAAAAACAAGCCTTCCTCCCGTTGACACAAGCTATCACTTTCAACACAGCGTCCTGCTGATCAAACTGACGTCCGATAGCCACGGCGCCAGGGAATGATTCCTATGTTTGTGTAACAAACTAACTAAAAGGGGTAATCGCATAGCTATACTCATACCCAGATACGGCCTGGTAAAGGGAGACCTTTATATCAACATTAGAAATAAAAAGTAGCTGAATTCTGAAATCATGCTGATTAACTGAAACAAGTTCATATTAACTGAAACAAGTTTTCCATCTTGTTTGGATCTAATGGAACGTGAATGTTGTTTTAACTCTTATAAAGGAGACAACAAGATTGAAAAGATTCATTTATCCAGAGAATCTGCACATGAACAAAAGAAGACAAGAGTAAAGTCATTGTCACGTCCTCATTACTGATCAAAGTGATGCTAGTGGTTCTTGGGCATTTCTAGAGGGACAAACATTTCTCAAAAACACAGGAGTACCAAACATAAACATTATGCAGAACTGCTGGACAAAGGCTTGTGAAACCTCAAAATTATTATTTTTGTGTGCAACGTACTCTTTCTTCAAACATGTTTTAACGAACTGCTAGGCCTATTCCCCCCATACACACTCCACTTGCTATGCCTATTGCCCCCCATCCACACTCCACTTGCTATGCCCATTCTACCCCCTCCACACTCCACTTGCTACGTGTATTCCCTCTGTCCACACTCCACTTGCTATGCCTATTGCCCCCCATACACACTCCACTTGCTATGCCCATTCTACCCCCTCCACACTCCACTTGCTACGTGTATTCCCTCTGTCCACACTCCACTTGCTATGCCTATTGCCCCCATCCACACTCCACTTGCTATGCCTATTGCCCCCATCCACACTCCACTTGCTATGCCTATTGCCCCCCATACACACTCCACTTGCTATGCCTATTGCCCCCATACACACTCCACTTGCTATGCCTATTGCCCCCATACACACTCCACTTGCTATGCCTATTGCCCCCATACACACTCCACTTGCTATGCCTATTGCCCCCATACACACTCCACTTGCTATGCCTATTGCCCCCATACACACTCCACTTGCTATGCCCATTCTACCCCCTCCACACTCCACTTGCTACGCGTATTCCCTCTGTCCACACTCCACTTGCTATGCCGATATCCCCCATCCACACTCCACTTGCTATTCCTATTCCCCCATCCACACTACATTTGCTATTCCTATTCCCCCATCCACACTACATTTGCTATTCCTATTCCCCCATCCACAATACATTTGCTATTCCTATTCCCCCCATCCACACTACATTTGCTATTCCTATTCCCCCCATGCACACTCCACTTGTTATGCCGATTCTCCACATCCACACTCCACTTGCTATTCCTATTCCCCCATCCACACTACATTTGATATTCCTATTCTCCCCATCCACACTACATTTGCTATTCCTATTCCCCCATCCACACTACATTTGCTATTCCTATTCCCCCATCCACACTACATTTGCTATTCCTATTCCCCCCATCCACACTACATTTGCTATTCCTATTCCCCCATCCACACTCCACTTGCTATGCCTATTGCCCCCATCCACACTTGCTATGCCTATTCCCCCATCCACACTTGCTATGCCTATTGCCCCCATTCACACTTGCTATGCCTATTGCCCCCATCCACACTTGTTATGCCTATTCCCCCATCCACACTTGCTATGCCTATTCCCCCATCCACACTTGCTATGCCTATTCCCCCTATCCACACTCCACTTGCTATACCTATTCTCCCCATCCACACTCCACATGCTCTGCATATTCCCCCAGCCACACTTGCTATGACTATTCCCCCATCCACACTTTCTATGCCTATTCCACCCCATCCACACTTGCTATGCCTATTCCCCCCATCCACACTTGCTATGACTATTCCCCCATCCACACTTGCTATACCTATTCTCCCCATCCACACTCCACATGCTCTGCATATTCCCCCCAGCCACACTTGCTATGACTATTCCCCCATCCACACTTGCTATGCCTATTCCACCCCATCCACACTTGCTATGCATATTCCCCCATCCACCCTCTACTTTGCTATGCCTATCCCCCCATCCACCCTCTGCTTTGCTATGCCTATTCCCCCATCCACCCTCTACTTTGCTTTGCCTATTCCCCCATCCACCCTCTACTTTGCTATGCCTATTCCCCCATCCACCCTCTACTTTGCTATGAATATTCCCCCATCCACCCTCTACTTTGCTATGCCTATTCCCCCATCCACACTCTACTTTGCTATGCCTATTCCCCCATCCACCCTCTACTTTGCTATGCCTATTTCCCCATCCACACTCTACTTTGCTATGCCTATTCCCCCATCCACCCTCTACTTTGCTATGCCTATTCCCCCATCCACCCTCTACTTTGCTATGCCTATTCCCCCATCCACCCTCTACTTTGCTATGCCTATTCCCCCATCCACCCTCTACTTTGCTATGCCTATTCCCCCCATGCACCCTCTACTTTGCTATGCCTATTCCCCCCATCCACCCTCTACTTTGCTATGCCTATTCCCCCCATCCACCCTCTACTTTGCTATGCCTATTCCCCCCCATCCACCCTCTACTTTGCTTTGCCTATTCCCCCCATCCACCCTCTACTTTGCTTTGCCTATTCCCTCCTATCCACACTCCACTTCTTTCTTTTCTATTCAGGTTGGACCACTGCAGAGGTTGGGATGATAATCACCCTGCGGAATCACAAAGGAAACCAAGCAGAGGAAACAAAAAATACTTCTAATGAGAAAAGATTCCTTCATCATACAACCTAGCCGCTGCAGAGAACCTATTATGGGCCTTTTAAAGTGGGGGAACTCAGGTTAGTGTGTGGCTGCTGACTCAAAGGAGGACAAGTCCCTCCCTCTGTGGGCCAAGCCCTCAGGGAACAATAGTGGACAATCTTAATCCCCAGTACCACATAATGAGCTGTAAGCTTTCCTTTCAGCACAGAAATGTCTCCCTGCTTACCGCTCTAATCACAGACAAATACCCTTGTCCCATTCACAGGCCTGAAAACCTTGTTCTTTCCTGCACCTCTCAGCTAACCCTCGTCACTCACTCCATTTTTAAGTGTTGATGAAGTTTGAGTGCTGGACGACCCGTGAGAATGGATGGATGGGACCTCATTTCTCGTTGCATTGGAGGGTTCTCGTTGAGATGCTTTCCATTTTTTGATGGCTCGGCATCTGCTTAGATGTTGAGAGGCTTTTTGTTGATGTGAGATTCTCGCTGTGCTATCATGTTGGTGAGGAAGACCCATGTTGGAGATGTGGTCTAGGAGTGGACAAATGACCAATCTCGTTCCCTCATTATTCCCAGCGAGCCGCTACAAATGTTCAGAATGACTTATTGAGAACGAAAAAGACATAGCATGCTAACTGCACGAGAAATATTAATGCTTTCATTGAGAATTTCAGCCAAAACTGTGGGTTGGCTACTTAAGTTCCATTAGGAAGCGTTTGTGCGAGCTTGACTTACTCTGGCCCACATTTTAACACATACAACACTGCCTCTAGCCTAAAACAGAGCTTGACTTACTCTGGCCCACATTTTAACACATACAACACTGCCTCTAGCCTAAAACAGAGCTTTACTTACTCTGGCCCACATTTTAACACATACAACACTGCCTCTAGCCTAAAACAGAGCTTGACTTACTCTGGCCCACATTTTAACACATACAACACTGCCTCTAGCCTAAAACAGAGCTTGACTTACTCTAGCCCACATTTTACACATACAACACTGTATCTAGTCTAAAACAGAGCTTGACTTACTCTAGCCCACATTTTAACACATACAACACTGCCTCTAGCCTAAAACAGAGCTTTACTTACTCTGGCCCACATTTTAACACATACAACACTGCCTCTAGCCTAAAACAGAGCTTTACTTACTCTGGCCCACATTTTAACACATACAACACTGCCTCTAGCCTAAAACAGAGCTTTACTTACTCTGGCCCACATTTTTTCAACACATACAACACTGCCTCTAGCCTAAAACAGAGCTTTACTTACTCTGGCCCACATTTTAACACATACAACACTGCCTCTAGCCTAAAACAGAGCTTGACTTACTCTGGCCCACATTTCAACACATACAACACTGCCTCTAGCCTAAAACAGAGCTTGACTTACTCTGGCCCACATTTCAACACATACAACACTGCCTCTAGCCTAAAACAGAGCTTGACTTACTCTGGCCCACATTTCAACACATACAACACTGCCTCTAGCCTAAAACAGAGCTTGACTTACTCTGGCCCACATTTCAACATATACAACACTGCCTCTAGCCTAAAACAGAGCTTGACTTACTCTGGCCCACATTTCAACATATACAACACTGCCTCTAGCCTAAAACAGAGCTTGACTTACTCTGGCCCACATTTCAACATATACAACACTGCCTCTAGCCTAAAACAGAGCTTGACTTACTCTGGCCCACATTTCAACATATACAACACTGCCTCTAGCCTAAAACAGAGCTTGACTTACTCTGGCCCACATTTCAACATATACAACACTGCCTGCCCACCTCTAGTAAAACAGAGCTTGACTTACTCTGGCCCACATTTCAACATATACAACACTGCCTCTAGCCTAAAACAGAGCTTGACTTACTCTGGCCCACATTTCAACATATACAACACTGCCTCTAGCCTAAAACAGAGCTTGACTTACTCTGGCCCACATTTCAACATATACAACACTGCCTCTAGCCAACACTAAAAACAGAGCTTGACTTACTCTGGCCCACATTTCAACATATACAACACTGCCTCTAGCCTAAAACAGAGCTTGACTTACTCTGGCCCACATTTCAACATATACAACACTGCCTCTAGCCTAAAACAGAGCTTGACTTACTCTGGCCCACATTTCAACATATACAACACTGCCTCTAGCCTAAAACAGAGCTTGACTTACTCTGGCCCACATTTCAACATATACAACACTGCCTCTAGCCTAAAACAGAGCTTGACTTACTCTGGCCCACATTTCAACATATACAACACTGCCTCTAGCCTAAAACAGAGCTTGACTTACTTTCAACATATACAACACTGCCTCTAGCCCAGAGCATTTCAACATATACAACACTGCCTCTAGCCTAAAACAGAGCTTGACTTACTCTGGCCCACATTTCAACATATACAACACTGCCTCTAGCCTAAAACAGAGCTTGACTTACTCTGGCCCACATTTCAACATATACAACACTGCCTCTAGCCTAAAACAGAGCTTGACTTACTCTGGCCCACATTTCAACATATACAACACTGCCTCTAGCCTAAAACAGAGCTTGACTTACTCTGGCCCACATTTCAACATATACAACACTGCCTCTAGCCTAAAACAGAGCTTGACTTACTCTGGCCCACATTTCAACACATAGCCTAAAACAACACTGCCCACATTTCTATACAACACTGCCTCTAGCCTAAAACAGAGCTTGACTTACTCTGGCCCACATTTCAACATATACAACACTGCCTCTAGCCTAAAACAGAGCTTGACTTACTCTGGCCCACATTTCAACATATACAACACTGCCTCTAGCCTAAAACAGAGCTTGACTTACTCTGGCCCACATTTCAACATATACAACACTGCCTCTAGCCTAAAACAGAGCTTGACTTACTCTGGCCCACATTTCAACATATACAACACTGCCTCTAGCCTAAAACAGAGCTTGACTTACTCTGGCCCACATTTCAACATATACAACACTGCCTCTAGCCTAAAACAGAGCTTGACTTACTCTGGCCCACATTTCAACATATACAACACTGCCTCTAGCCTAAAACAGAGCTTGACTTACTCTGGCCCACATTTCAACATATACAACACTGCCTCTAGCCTAAAACAGAGCTTGACTTACTCTGGCCCACATTTCAACATATACAACACTGCCTCTAGCCTAAAACAGAGCTTGACTTACTCTGGCCCACATTTCAACATATACAACACTGCCTCTAGCCTAAAACAGAGCTTGACTTACTCTGGCCCACATTTCAACATATACAACACTGCCTCTAGCCTAAAACAGAGCTTGACTTACTCTGGCCCACATTTCAACAAAACATTGACTTACTCTGGCCCACAATACAACACTGCCTCTAGCCTAAAACAGAGCTTGACTTACTCTGGCCCACATTTCAACATATACAACACTGCCTCTAGCCTAAAACAGAGCTTGACTTACTCTGGCCCACATTTCAACATATACAACACTGCCTCTAGCCTAAAACAGAGCTTGACTTACTCTGGCCCACATTTCAACATATACAACACTGCCTCTAGCCTAAAACAGAGCTTGACTTACTCTGGCCCACATTTCAACATATACAACACTGCCTCTAGCCTAAAACAGAGCTTGACTTACTCTGGCCCACATTTCAACATATACAACACTGCCTCTAGCCTAAAACAGAGCTTGACTTACTCTGGCCCACATTTCAACATATACAACACTGCCTCTAGCCTAAAACAGAGCTTGACTTACTCTGGCCCACATTTCAACATATACAACACTGCCTCTAGCCTAAAACAGAGCTTGACTTACTCTGGCCCACATTTCAACACATACAACACTGCCTCTAGCCTAAAACAGAGCTTGACTTACTCTGGCCCAAAACATTTCAACATTTCAACATACAACACTGCCTCTAGCCTAAAACAGAGCTTGACTTACTCTGGCCCACATTTCAACACATACAACACTGCCTCTAGCCTAAAACAGAGCTTGACTTACTCTGGCCCACATTTCAACATACAACACTGCCTCTAGCCTAAAACAGAGCTTGAACACTGCCTCTAGCCTAAAAACAGAGCTTGACTTACTCTGGCCCACATTTCAACACATACAACACTGCCTCTAGCCTAAAACAGAGCTTGACTTACTCTGGCCCACATTTCAACACATACAACACTGCCTCTAGCCTAAAACAGAGCTTGACTTACTCTGGCCCACATTTCAACACATACAACACTGCCTCTAGCCTAAAACAGAGCTTGACTTACTCTGGCCCACATTTCAACACATACAACACTGCCTCTAGCCTAAAACAGAGCTTGACTTACTCTGGCCCACATTTCAACACATACAACACTGCCTCTAGCCTAAAACAGAGCTTGACTTACTCTGGCCCACATTTCAACACATACAACACTGCCTCTAGCCTAAAACAGAGCTTGACTTACTCTGGCCCACATTTCAACACATACAACACTGCCTCTAGCCTAAAACAGAGCTTGACTTACTCTGGCCCACATTTCAACACATACAACACTGCCTCTAGCCTAAAACAGAGCTTGACTTACTCTGGCCCACATTTCAACACATACAACACTGCCTCTAGCCTAAAACAGAGCTTGACTTACTCTGGCCCACATTTCAACATATACAACACTGCCTCTAGCCTAAAACAGAGCTTGACTTACTCTGGCCCACATTTCAACATATACAACACTGCCTCTAGCCTAAAACAGAGCTTGACTTACTCTGGCCCACATTTCAACATATACAACACTGCCTCTAGCCTAAAACAGAGCTTGACTTACTCTGGCCCACATTTCAACATATACAACACTGCCTCTAGCCTAAAACAGAGCTTGACTTACTCTGGCCCACATTTCAACATATACAACACTGCCTCTAGCCTAAAACAGAGCTTGACTTACTCTGGCCCACATTTCAACATATACAACACTGCCTCTAGCCTAAAACAGAGCTTGACTTACTCTGGCCCACATTTCAACATATACAACACTGCCTCTAGCCTAAAACAGAGCTTGACTTACTCTGGCCCACATTTCAACATATACAACACTGCCTCTAGCCTAAAACAGAGCTTGACTTACTCTGGCCCACATTTCAACATATACAACACTGCCTCTAGCCTAAAACAGAGCTTGACTTACTCTGGCCCACATTTCAACATATACAACACTGCCTCTAGCCTAAAACAGAGCTTGACTTACTCTGGCCCACATTTCAACATATACAACACTGCCTCTAGCCTAAAACAGAGCTTGACTTACTCTGGCCCACATTTCAACATATACAACACTGCCTCTAGCCTAAAACAGAGCTTGACTTACTCTGGCCCACATTTCAACATATACAACACTGCCTCTAGCCTAAAACAGAGCTTGACTTACTCTGGCCCACATTTCAACATATACAACACTGCCTCTAGCCTAAAACAGAGCTTGACTTACTCTGGCCCACATTTCAACATATACAACACTGCCTCTAGCCTAAAACAGAGCTTGACTTACTCTTTCAACATATACAACACTGCCTCTAGCCTAAAACACATTTCAACATATACAACACTGCCTCTAGCCTAAAACAGAGCTTGACTTACTCTGGCCCACATTTCAACATATACAACACTGCCTCTAGCCTAAAACAGAGCTTGACTTACTCTGGCCCACATTTCAACATATACAACACTGCCTCTAGCCTAAAACAGAGCTTGACTTACTCTGGCCCACATTTCAACATATACAACACTGCCTCTAGCCTAAAACAGAGCTTGACTTACTCTGGCCCACATTTCAACATATACAACACTGCCTCTAGCCTAAAACAGAGCTTGACTTACTCTGGCCCACATTTCAACATATACAACACTGCCTCTAAAACAGCCTAAAACAGAGCTTGACTTACTCTGGCCCACATTTCAACATATACAACACTGCCTCTAGCCTAAAACAGAGCTTGACTTACTCTGGCCCACATTTCAACATATACAACACTGCCTCTAGCCTAAAACAGAGCTTGACTTACTCTGGCCCACATTTCAACATATACAACACTGCCTCTAGCCTAAAACAGAGCTTGACTTACTCTGGCCCACATTTCAACATATACAACACTGCCTCTAGCCTAAAACAGAGCTTGACTTACTCTGGCCCATTTCATTTCAAAAACAGAGCTTGACTTACTCTGGCCCACATTATACAACACTGCCTCTAGCCTAAAACAGAGCTTGACATTTCAACACAACACTCTGGCCCACATTTCAACAACATACAACACTGCCTCTAGCCTAAAACAGAGCTTGACTTACTCTGGCCCACATTTCAACATATACAACACTGCCTCTAGCCTAAAACAGAGCTTGACTTACTCTGGCCCACATTTCAACATATACAACACTGCCTCTAGCCTAAAACAGAGCTTGACTTACTCTGGCCCACATTTCAACATATACAACACTGCCTCTAGCCTAAAACAGAGCTTGACTTACTCTGGCCCACATTTCAACATATACAACACTGCCTCTAGCCTAAAACAGAGCTTGACTTACTCTGGCCCACATTTCAACATATACAACACTGCCTCTAGCCTAAAACAGAGCTTGACTTACTCTGGCCCACATTTCAACATATACAACACTGCCTCTAGCCTAAAACAGAGCTTGACTTACTCTGGCCCACATTTCAACACATATACAACACTGCCTCTAGCCTAAAACAGAGCCTTACTCTGGCCCACATTTCAACACATACATACAACACTGCCTCTAGCCTAAAACAGAGCTTGACTTACTCTGGCCCACATTTCAACATATACAACACTGCCTCTAGCCTAAAACAGAGCTTGACTTACTCTGGCCCACATTTCAACACATACAACACTGCCTCTAGCCTAAAACAGAGCTTGACTTACTCTGGCCCACATTTCAACATATACAACACTGCCTCTAGCCTAAAACAGAGCTTGACTTACTCTGGCCCACATTTCAACATATACAACACTGCCTCTAGCCTAAAACAGAGCTTGACTTACTCTGGCCCACATTTCAACACACTGCCTCTAGCCTAAAACAACACTGCCCACATTTCAACACATACAACACTGCCTCTAAAAACAGAGCTTGACTTACTCTGGCCCACATTTCAACATATAGCCTAAAACACTGACTTACTCTCTTTCAACATATACAACACTGCCTCTAAAAACAGAGCTTGACTTACTCTGGCCCACATTTCAACATATACAACACTGCCTCTAGCCTAAAACAGAGCTTGACTTACTCTGGCCCACATTTCAACACATACAACACTGCCTCTAGCCTAAAACAGAGCTTGACTTACTCTGGCCCACATTTCAACATATACAACACTGCCTCTAGCCTAAAACAGAGCTTGACTTACTCTGGCCCACATTTCAACATATACAACACTGCCTCTAGCCTAAAACAGAGCTTGACTTACTCTGGCCCACATTTCAACACATACAACACTGCCTCTAGCCTAAAACAGAGCTTGACTTACTCTGGCCCACATTTCAACACATACAACACTGCCTCTAGCCTAAAACAGAGCTTGACTTACTCTGGCCCACATTTCAACATATACAACACTGCCTCTAGCCTAAAACAGAGCTTGACTTACTCTGGCCCACATTTCAACATATACAACACTGCCTCTAGCCTAAAACAGAGCTTGACTTACTCTGGCCCACATTTCAACATATAAAACACTGCCTCTAGCCTAAAACAGAGCTTGACTTACTCTGGCCCACATTTCAACACATACAACACTGCCTCTAGCCTAAAACAGAGCTTGACTTACTCTGGCCCACATTTCAACACATACAACACTGCCTCTAGCCTAAAACAGAGCTTGACTTACTCTGGCCCACATTTTAACATATACAACACTGCCTCTAGCCTAAAACAGAGCTTGACTTACTCTGGCCCACATTTTAACATATACAACACTGCCTCTAGCCTAAAACAGAGCTTGACTTACTCTGGCCCACATTTCAACACATACAACACTGTATCTAGCCTAAAACAGAGCTTGACTTACTCTGGCCCACATTTCAACACATACAACACTGCCTCTAGCCTAAAACAGAGCTTGACTTACTCTGGCCCACATTTCAACACATACAACACTGTATCTAGCCTAAAACAGAGCTTGACTTATGGCGTCCGTCCGCATGTTGTGTTAGATCTTTTAATCAACTTAAGGTCTTGTGAAAATAACATGTTTTGCACTTCTGTTTGCTATTTATGGCCTGTGGGCCTCATTGACCTGAGCTCATACAACTTGTTGAGTAAAAAAAGCCTTATGTATAGATTATTTTGACTATAACAAATACTCAGATGAAACATATTGTGCTATTTATCACAGACTACTTTGCGTCAAAGTTTAACAAGGACACTCCTCCTCACCAGTGTCATGATGAAATATATAATCAAGAGCCTCACATACACTACATCGTTTGGTCATTGTGCTGCCTCAGAATTAATTGTGAGCATGGCCTCAAAAAAGCTTTATATACCAGAGCTGTGAGAAAACTTCAATATATTATTGAAACAATGTTATGATTGTTTGTGAGAATGCCAACAGGTGTGGAAAGATTATATTGGGAAAAGGTTCCTGTGGGGGTTGCCATGGAAGCCAAGAAGGGGAGTGAGGTGCGTGTGTGTGTGTGTGTGTGTGTGTGTGTGTGTGTGTGTGTGTGTGTGTGTGTGTGTGTGTGTGTGTGTGTGTGTGTGTGTGTGTGTGTGTGTGTGTGTGTGTGTGTGTGTGTGTGTGTGTGTGTGTGTGTGTGTGTGTGTGTGTGTGTGTGTGTGTGTGTGTGTGTGTGTGTGCGTGTGTGTGTGTGTGTGTGTGTGTGCCCTCAAACACACATGCATGTGGGGGTCTGGGAGAGGAAGTGTGTCCATCTGATGAATGGGCATATACCTGAACTCAATTTTATACACTAATTGTTGTCTCACCCATTAATTTATTTGACCGGGAACACCACAGGTGTACAAAAGTTAAATAAAACAGCCAAAATGTTATGAAAATCATCAAAATGTATCTTGTGTGTTCAGATGCTCTGTGTGGACAAAGTCACTTATGACAATCAGATGAAATGAACTACATTTTTCAGAGATCGGTCCAAATCGGAAAATTTGGGGTAGGTGCAATGTAAAACAAAAAAAATGACAAGGGTTTGACTGAGAGGACTAACTAGTGTTTCCAAGTGGCCACACACCTCTCCAAAGTGTGCACAGTTTCTAAGTCATTTCATTTACATTACATTTACATTTAAGTCATTTAGCAGACGCTCTTATCCAGAGCGACTTACAAATTCAATGTACTTTCATGACTCAAAGAAGAGTCTTCAACTTTAAGGTGTTTTTTTTATATAGCTCTCCTAGCTGTGCCGTTGAGGAACTAGAGCAAGCACAGTTGTTTTCTTTGGAACAAAACCCTGCATCCCCACCTTTACACAATTACTTTTGTTGTTTACGCAATCCAAAAAACGGTCCAACGGTCCATTAAAAATAGAAATCTGGGTCAGGTGGGCATAATTTGAAATCTTGTTCTACTGCCAACATGACTAGCTAAGCTATAAAATAGGATCTTACAGTGTTAGGCTTCACAAGGCAATTCAGAGAAGCAGATCGTAATTTTGGTGCACATAGAATGGCGTCATTCGTGGTCCACGTAACATTTTCTTCACAATTGAACACACATAGGCTCATTCTGTTCAATTGCAACCCAGGGTATAACCCCATGTCAAACTGCACATCAAACATAGTGATCATAAACGTTGACACTATATATTACTTGAGTTTTATTATGTGGAAATGTGAAGTGCACATTTGGAATCATAGGTGTTTGGCTTGCTTGCATGACATCAAAGCGGTATTTATTAGAATCATCGACGTCTCGTCTTTCAAAATACATTGAGTCCCTGTAATTTACAGCATTTCCCTCAGACAGCAAAACATTTGATAAAGTTGCCCAATTCCCAGGAGGGATGGGGGAAACTTCTTGTCACACGGTGCTCAAGTTCAGAATGGCTGTCAGTCAAAACCCATACAGAGCTGTCAACTGCAGAGCCTGAGCTCCGACTTCATGTATAGCATGTTACTGTACAGCCACTGCATTCCAATTAAGGTGTTTATCAGTGTTGAAATCTGACATTTTCAACTCGTATACGGGTAAGAGTGTAAAGGGTTAACCCATACAACACTGCCCCTAACCTCAAACAGAGCATGAAGACATACAGAAGAAAACAATAGACCCGAAACCAATTCAACTCCTGAGAGAAAGAAGACTTCCAGCTGAAGCATGTAACGCTCTGCCAGGGAGCCTTTCTTCCCTTTGAGCGGTGGGTCAGCGAGGGAAAGGGAGAGGGCTGGATGAGGAATCCATTAAAACAGAATGACAGCTAATCGGCTTAGGGAGAGCTGCTCTGTGGCCGAACCAAATGAAAGATTTTGGTTCCACGACTCCATGTTCCATTTAAGCTCCTAGTGGAGCCGCATGAGCCCCCGATGGGGAGACAAACGACCAGCCACTTCAGGGATGAGGGGACAATTAAGCGCTACAAATGAATAAGCCCACTAGCCAGATCAGCTTTGAAGATGCATCAACTCTCTTTATTCTAGAACATTCCTGTAATAAAAGTGTTCCAAAGCGTAAGTTTTTTTGAACCTTTATTTAACTAAGCAAATCAGTTAAAGAACAAATTGTTATTTTCAAAGACAGACTAGGAACAGTGGGTTAACTGCCTTGTTCAGGGGCAGAAAGACAGATTTTTACCATGACAGCTCGGGGATTTGACCTTGCGGTTACTAGTCCAATGCTCTAACCACTAGACTACCTGCTGCCCCGATACTGTGAACAGAATTGGTCCATCTAAAGATGTTGAGCTAGTATTTTCTGGTGTCTGCCTGCATAGATCTCATCCATTCTCTCAATCTTGTTACTGTTTATCTGTGGTCGGTGAATTGATCCAGGACCGTGATGTGGGCCCATGACAGTGCAGCCTCCTCTCCAGCCCACAGGAACAGGCAGGCGTGAAATGGAAGTCTGGACCCCCATGCCCCTGTGCTTGTTGTGGGGGGGGGGCTCTGTCTCTGCCTCACAGGTCTGTTGCGGTCTCCTTTCCGGCTCTTTGAATAACTGCTTGCAAATAGCTTTGAAACCCAAAGCCCCACTCCCACCTGTGGCATGGCAACCCCTCTGGACTGCTATGTTGACATTTGTGTTGTTTTCTTCATTTCCACTGTGCTGTTTCCAAGGGGAGTAGGTTCTCTAACAATGTGATAGGGAGGCAATGTTATCAGCTGGGGGGGGGGGGTAGGATAGCAACGGTCTAGTTAACATTGTAGGCACAACAATCTGGCTCAACTAAACACTATATGATATCACTATGGTCTATCTGTGGCTATGGCTGCAAAGAATAGTGCTTTTTAATGAACTGGCATGGACTGTACCTAATGCTGAAGTTACACTAAAAAGATCTTAGAAATGTGTGTAGCTTACTGCATGTATACTACTCCCTCAACACATGGCATTTCTAACTTTTACGATGTGAGAAACAGGTTTGTGAATTCTAACATGAGGGAGAGCAGAAGCTCTGTCTGTCAACTATGATTTCTTCAGCTCTGCCACACCCTGTAACCCTGTTCCCCTTTCTGTCCCAAATGGCACCCTATCCATTTCTAGTGCACTACTTTTGACCAGGGTCGATAGGGCACTTTATAGGGAATAGGGTGCCATTAGGGAAGCATGCTCTGTAACACTGTTCCCCTTCCTGATCCTTCCCTACTACAGACTGCCAGTCAACCCCTGGTTCCTGACCACCCATTCGCTCATACTACCCCACCATCATGGCAGGCAGGCCTGTGGACACATGGCCAGTGAGGATTAGTGGAGCACAAGTGAAGACAAATTTACCCAGCCACACGTCACAAAGGCCTCGTTAGCACATGAAGGGGAGGCAAGCGGGGGGGGGGGGGGGTCAACATCAGAGAGCAGCTTCCCAGCTACCAACACTACCCCAACGCCCAGCTCTCTGAACCAAGAACTAAAGGAAAACCGCCAATCCTATCCTCCCCCTTCCTGTCCACCTCTTGCAATGGTAGTGTGGCTAGAAGTTCAATAATTAAGAAAATGAAAACAGATGTGAAAACACTACAAAGATGCCAGATTCCAGGTATAAACATATATCTAAATTAAATCACCAACTATTCATTTCAAATAAATATTTTCCCTTCCACATGAAGTCAAAATCAAACGGAAATCAGTGAATTACAGTAAAAGCCCTTTGTAACTTGACCACAGGATCTGAGTGCAGACCATGGAACAGCGTTCAGCATTCAACCCTCTGTGTGTGAGGGAGGGAGGGAGGGAGGGAGGGACAGCCGCTGTTTGAGGCCCTACACTTTGGGTTCTTTCTTCTCCCTGTCTGATGAGACACCAGATTTCTCAATAAAACTGCAGTAACTCGAGTCAATGCCTCCGAGCACTTTTCAATTTATTCAACATCTAATGGGATATTGTGGAGAGCACCCATGAAGGTTGTGATATTGGTGGTAATATGATCTGTTTTCTTCGGTTCTGCACGGAGAGAGCTGTGGAATTTGACACTTGCGTCATGGTGCCGAGAGAGAGAGAACGAGAGAGAGAGAGAGAGAGAGAGAGAGAGAGAGAGAGAGAGAGAGAGAGAGAGAGAGAGAGAGAGAGAGAGAGAGAGAGAGAGAGAGAGAGAGAGAGAGAGAGAGAGATTAAGGAGAACAGGCAGGTCCAGAGAGTTTGTTCCCAGTTCATTTACCTTCTCGTAACATTTCTTTCTCTGTGTGTTTTTCAGTACAGACTCAAGGTCTGTGTGTGTGGAACATGGATACAGTGTGCCTGCCTGTAAAGAAAATAACATTCTGAGAATTACAATTGCGGGACAGGACACCCTTGCGATCCTCTACCATATGCAGTAATCGTTACCCCTCAACAGATGTAAGACACATGACCAATAGTGTGTTATTAACTTGCATTGAAGATTAGTGTCTCTAGTAACACACATTCAGAGTTCTACAGCAATGTTCTTACTTACAAGGAATAACAGACCATTCCAGAGCCTATCACAGTTGTGCACATGGAGGACGGACATATATAGAAGGCAGAGAGAGTGACATTGACCTCTCACTCCAACAATCACCAGCGTAAACACAAGTCACCAGGCAGTCATGCACTCTAACCAGCAGCAGTCACATTCTGGTCAGATTAACCAGACTGATCCAGTGAAACAAGTGTTTATTTTAACTACTGTTACTAGTAAAAAAAAGGCACATCCCTATTTGGACACAAAATGTGACCTTCAGAGTTAACTTTGTTCCTGTATTGACACCCTGACATAAACCCTGGAAGCCTATCCTGTTCTACTCCTGAAAATGAAAACTAAATGTTGCTGCTGGTAGAGGTTATCACTTCTGCACTATCTGTACAGTATGTCTACACCCCATCCCACTGGCAGCACGTGAGGTCAACAGAACCATCATAAACAGTACTGTCAGGTTACTGAACCGTACTGTAGACGAGTTGGTACAGCAAAACATTTTTCCCATAACCTTTAGAGTACAATGATACCCTGGGTTAATGGTAAGAGAACCAAGTGCATAGAGAAATAGATACAGTCTGCCTGTCTATCCCTCCTGGTCCAGGATCAGTCTATCTGCCTGTCTATTCCTCTTGGTCTAGGATCAGTCCCAGATGTTGGCTCAGTCTGAGCTTCTAGCGCCAGAGTAAGCTGCAAAAATCACCATAAATCACATTGTGTCACTTCCAACCAGCTCCCTACACACACACACATCTCTATCCAACACTCCTTTCTAGTCACGCTTGTGTTGTCATCACATTAATAAATCCGGTAGTGTCATTCTCGATGGAGCAGTATACAACTTTATAAATATGAGAAGTAGATTTGTGAGTACAGTACAAGCTGTGGGTCCCATCATGAAGCCAGTCTCCATCTCACGTTGTTCCTCTACATCAGTGGTTCTCAAACTCTTTCACTCAGAATCCCCTTTTCTAGTGTTGAGGAACTTTCACTCAGGCCCCCCTTTAGCCAGGCCTGCTAGAAAACTCTGAGCTTGGTGATAGAAGCCCAGATCAACATGTGCTCCTATTACGTGAGCCCAATCCTCAAAACTGATCAAACCCCCAGACAAAACATTTGGATGCCAGAGGCAGCAGGCATTAGTAAACAAACTGGGATGCTCGTGTGGCAAGAGGAAAAATACATCTGTCATCATGGCAGCCTGCAGTGTAGTAAATTCATTCACATATGAGTAAGTGAAGGGGATGCAGCGGGTGTGAGGGGGGACACGGCCTGCCACTGGCCGATGAACAGCGATGCCTTTACTTGTGTTTTTGCGGTAACGCTTGGCGCCTCCTTTTCCTAGATCCTTGTGTCCTTTTTCTTTTTTGTTTGTTCTTGTTTAAAGGGCTTTATCTTGATTGCACAGATACATCATGTATTTAAAAAACCATAAGGTTGGGTTATATTTCATAATAGATGGGTTAGCTGACAACGTCACGAAAACGATGCACACACTTGAATGGGGCAGAAGTCTGAGTTGTGATTCTGGACGGGCAGATACTGTAGCTACCAACAATGACAAGAAATTGCAATGTGGGGAATGGTAGTGGACTCGTTTCTGCTAGTTTAATCTTTTTCCTGATATCATGTCTTGTTTTGAGGTGTTTTGACTGATTTCATGTCAATGCTAAAATGGGAAACAATTTGCTTGTTAGCTAACAAACAAATGTAACAATGTATTCATTGGGAAAATGTATTTATGTTTTCAATAAACATTTGAGACTAAATATAGTTTACATATTGTCAACAATCGAAGCCAACCCAGTCTGTTTTGCCCTATAGTGGAGCACGCATCGATTTTGTTGCTAAACAACCAACCCGTCTATATACACATTCAATATCAACGACTACCAGCTGGATGGACGAAGGGTTCCAACAGACTCCTCTCATCACCGGTCAGTCATCAACACCAGGATAACACTGAAATAATGCTGCTGGGGTGGGGAGATTACAGTATGTACAACCTCCCACTCATTTTGAGATGGACCAACCGTGGTCCCACAGTGCTTGAAAGACTGAGCCAGATGCAACGGTCAGAAATGAGCATCATACAGTGCATTTGTAAAGTATTCAGACCCCTTGACCTTTTCCACATTTTGTTGTGTTACAGACTTATTCTAAAATGGATTAGTTATTTGTTTCTCATCAATCAACACACAATACCCCAGAATGAAAACGTGAAAACAGGTTTTTAGAAATTTTGCAAAAAAACAAAACAGAAATACCTTCTTTACATAAGTATTCAGACCCTTTGCTATGAGACTCGAAATTGAGCTCAGGTGGATCCGGTTTCTATTGATCATCCTTGAGATGTTTCTACAACTTGATTGGAGTCCACCTGTAGTAAATTCAATTGATTGGACATGATTTGGAAAGGCACACACCTGTCTATATAAGGTCCCACAGTTGACAGTGCATGTCAGAGCAAAAACCAAGCCATGAGGTCGAAGGAATTGTCCATAGAGCTACGAGACAGGATTGTGTTGAGGCACAGATCTGGGGAAGGGTACCAAAAAATGTCTGCAGTCACCAAGACTCTTCACAGAGCTGGCCGCCTGGCCAAACTGAGCAATCGGGAGAGAAGGGCCTTGGTCGGGGAGGTGACCAAGAACCTGATGGTCACTCTTACAGAGCTCCAGAGTTCCCCTGTGGAGATGGGAGAACCTTCCAAAAGGACAACCATCCTGAGGGGCCCCCGCTGATCCTCAACACAGGGGACTTGTGTGTGTGCTTAGTCCCCTCCTGTACTCCCTGTTCACTCACGACTGCGTGGCCAAGCACGACTCCAACATCATCATTAAGTTTGCTGAGAATAAAATGGTGGTACAGCTGATCACCGCTCAATGATGAGACAGCCTAGAGAGAGGAGGTCAGAGACCAGGCAGTGTGGTGTCAGGACAACAACCTCTCTCTCAAAATGAGCAAGACAAAGGAGATGATTGTGGGCTACAGGAAAAGAAGGGCCGAACACACCCCCATTCACATCGACAGGGCAGTAGTGGAGCGGGTCAAGAGTTTCAAGTTCCTTGGTGTCCACATCACCAACAAACTATCATGGTCAAAACACACCAAGAAAGTCATAAAGAGGGCACGACAACGCATTTCTCCCCTCACGATACTGAAAAGATTTGGCATGGGTTCCAAGATCCTCAAAATGTTATACACCTGCACCGTCGAGAGCATATAAAGCTATACCTTACATGGAACGACACCACATGTTTTATATGTCTTATGTCATGAAGGTGTTATAACACACTGGTTGCATCACTGACTGGTATGGCAACTGCTCGGCCTCCAACCGCAAGGTGCTATAGAGGGTAGTGCGTATGACCCAGCACATCACTGAGGCCAAGCTTCCTGCCATCGAGGACCTCTATACAGAGGAAGGAACGCAAAATTGCCAAAGAATCCAACCACCCTAGTCATAGACTGTTCTCTCTGCTACCGCACGGCAAGCGGTACAAGAGCGCCAAGTCTAGGTCTAAAAGGCTTCTTAACAGCTTCTACCTCCAAGCCATTCCTATTGACCCCCCCCCCCCCCCACTTTAAAAAAATGTGTACACTGCTGCTACTAGCTGTTCATTATCTATGCATAGTCACTTTACCCCTACCTACAGTGAGGGAAAAAAGTATTTGATCCCCTGCTGATTTTGCACGTTTGCTCACTAACAAAGAAATGGTCAGTCTATAATTTTAATGGTAGGTTTATTTGAAAAGTGAGAGACAGAATAGCAGCAAAAAAATCCAGAAAAACACATGCCAAAAATTGTATAAATTGATTTGCATTTTAATGAGGGAAATGAGTATTTCTGAGTATTTCCACTGGCACCCTGTGCTCTTCACAGATGAAAGCAGGTTCACACTGAGCACATGTGACAGACGTGACAGAGTCTGGAGACGCCATGGAGAACGTTCTACTGCCTTCAACATCCTCCAGCATGACCGGTTTGGCGGTGGGTCAGTCATGGTGTGGGGTGGCATTTCTTTGGGGGGCCGCACAGCCCTCCATGTGCTCGCCAGAGGTAGCCTGACTGCCATTAGGTACCGAGATGAGATCCTTAGACCCCTTGTGAGACCATATGCTGGTGCTCATGTGGCTGGAGTGTGTCTGCAGTTCCTGCAAGAGGAAGGTTTTGATGCTATGGACTGGCCCGCCCGTTCCCCAGACCTGAATCCAATTGAGCACATCTGGGACATCATGTCTCGCTCCATCCACCAACGCCACTTTGCACCACAGACTGTCCAGGAGTTGGTGGATGCTTTAGTCCAGGTCTGGGAGGAGATCCCACAGGAGACCATCCGCCACCTCATCAGGAGCATACCCAGGCGTTGTAGGGAGGTCATACAGGCACATGGAGGCCTGGAGGCCACACACACTACTGAGCCTCATTTTGACTTGTTTTAAGGACATTACATCAAAGCTGGATCAGCCTCCATGGGTTTATAAATTTGATTTCCATTGATAATTTTTGTGTGATTTTGTTGTCAGCACATTCAACTATGTAAAGAAAAAAGTATTTAATAAGAATATTTCATTCATTCAGATTTTTTATTTTTTTCACCTTTATTTAACCAGGTAGGCAACAACCCAGCATTTTTTTTAACCTTTATTTTACTAGGCAAGTCAGTTAAGAACAAATTATTATTTCCAATGACGGCCTGGGAACAGTGGGTTAACTGCCTGTTCAGGGGCAGAACGACAGATTTGTACCGTGTCAGCTCGGATGTGTTATTTTAGTGTTCCCTTTTTTTGAGCAGTGTAGTTTGCAAGCCCTGCCACATCCGACGAGCATCAGAGCCGGAGTAGTATCATTCAGTCTTAGCCCTGTATTGACGCTTTGATTGTTTGATGGTTCGCCGCAGGGTATAGCAGGATTTTATGTAAGCTTCCGGGTTAGAGTCCCGCACCTTGAAAGCAGCATCTCTACCCTTTAGCTCAGTATGAATGTTGCCTGTAATCCATGCCTTCTGGTGTGGGTATGTAAGTACAGTCCCTGTGGGGACGACATCCTCGATGCACTTATTGATAAAGCCAGTGGCTGATGTGGTGTATTCCTCAATGCCATCGGAAGAAACCCAGAACATGTTCCAGTCTGTGATAGCAAAACAGTCTTGTAGTTTAGCATCTGCTTCATCTGACCACTTTTTTATAGACCGAGTCACTGCTGCTTCCTGCTTTAATTTTTGCTTGTCAGCAGGAATCAGGAGGATAGAGTTGTGGTCGGATTTACCAAATGGAGGGCGAGGGAGGGCTTTGTACGCGTCTTTGTGTGTGGAGTACAGGTGATCTAGATTTTTTAGATTGGTTGAACTGATTTAAGTTTCCCTGCATTAAAGTCTCCGGCCACTAGGAGCGCCGCCTCTGGGTGAGTGGTTTCCTGTTTGCTTATTTCCTTATACAGCTGACTGAGTGCAGTCTTAGTGCCAGCATCTGTCTGTGGTGGTAAATAAACAGCCACGAAAAGTATAGCTGAGAACTCTCTAGGTGAGTCCTGCTTGCTGTTGTTGTTGAATTTTTTTTGTCTAATCGGAGGTGAGTGATCGCTGTCCTGATATCTAGAAGCTCTTTTATGCCGTAAGATACAGTTTCAGAAACAATACGTACAAAATCATTTACAAATATTGTGAAAAAAAAACACAGTAACAAATGGCAAATAGCTAATAACAAATAGCACAATTGATTAGGAGACCGTAAAACGGCAGCCATCTCCTCCGGCGCCATTTTGGGCACCCTGAAAGGAAGCATTTCACTGTAAGATCTACACCTGTTGTATTTGCTGCATGTGACAAATCAAATTTGACTTGAAGCCAACTCAGTCTGCTGCGACTGACTGCTCCTGTGGTCCATCAACCAGCTCACTCTGTATAATAAACCCATACACCATCCATACACAATACTCCATACACCATTCATACACAATACTCCATACACAATACTCCATACAGCAGTCATGCACAATACTCCATACAGCAGTCATGCACAATACTCCATACAGCAGTCATGCACAATACTCCATACAGCAGTCATGCACAATACTCCATACAGCAGTTATGCACAATACATACACTTCACACAAATGCAATTTATCACATTTGATACAAAATTTGAATGAATACTGGGCCATAATAGCAAGCTAAAGATGCTTGAGCCCTATAGTCATGTAAGTCTATAATCAGCCTTGCTTCACCTCTGAGCCTTGCTGGGTCCCAGTGGCTGACACCTGCATACAATCAGTGAGGCTTTGGCTCCCCGTGATCCCATTGGCCAGTGCACTGATATCTTCAACGTAGTAACAGATATGCAATGAGAAAAAAAATGCAAAAGGAATCTTTTTAATTTCCCTAAAATTGTGAACAGGTGTCATCATGTAACTCTCTTGACTGGCTTCTGTAACCGGATCGAACAGTAAATCTTTTGTGCGATCAAATACAATAAAGTGGAAAAAGAAAACTGTGAAAATATTTATACAAATGAAATGTGGTCCATGAAGCAGCAGTTGGCAAGGCAGCCAGAGACCAGCCTTAATGGGGAAAAGGTGTCAATACTTCAGTGAGTTATACTCCAGAAAAAAACATCAAGGCTCTTTTAGTCCCGGTGTGGGTTAGACTTTAGTCCCGGTGTGGGTTAGACTTTAGTCCCGGTGTGGGTTCGACTTTAGTCCCGGTGTGGGTTAGACTTTAGTCCCGGTGTGGGTTCGACTTTAGTCCCGGTGTGGATTCGACTTTAGTCCCGGTGTGGGTTCGACTTTAGTCCCGGTGTGGGTTCGACTTTAGTCCCGGTGTGGGTTCGACTTTAGTCCCGGTGTGGGTTAGACTTTAGTCCCGGTGTGGGTTCGACTTTAGTCCCGGTGTGGGTTCGACTTTAGTCCCAGGGTGGGTTAGACTTTTGTCCTGGTGTGGGTTCGAATTTAGTCCCAGGGTGGGTTCGACTTTAGTCCCAGTGTGGGTTCGACTTTAGTTCCAGTGTGGGTTCGACTTTAGTCCCGGTGTGGGTTAGACTTTAGTCCCGGTGTGGGTTAGACTTTATTTTTGGTGTGGGTTAGATTTTAAAAAGGTGTCAGTCCCGGTGTGGGTTAGACTTTAGTCCCTGTGTGGGTTAGACTTTATTTATGGTGTGGGTTAGATTTTAAAAAGGTGTCAGTCCCGGTGTGGGTTAGACCTTGCCTTTCCAACCACGCCAAATCATTTTTGGGACCAAACAAGTGAAGCATGGATTCATCTATGTTCCCATGTTTGATTCAGAGTTCACCAAGCAGACTGGTTGGGCTAATGAAAATACACTTGCCTGTTTCCATGCTAAGTGGACCTCAGTGGGGATCTCATAGCTTAATGCTCCTATTACATGACCTACCGTCTTCTGGGGTCAAATCCACGATTCATGACGGTCTCCTTCAAAGCCAACACGGCAGGAGGCACTGAAGTCTAATTCTGCATCTGCACAATTATGTGACCCTACCCTAGTTAACGTGTACGTTCCCTGACTGAAAAATACATGGAAGTCAAATTGGCGGCCACCTTTGAACTTCTTCTTATTTGTGCCACGTAAACAACATGCCGCCCGGGCTTGGTTTAGGAGGCGAGAGGAGGCAAGCCAACAAATAAAACAAGAACAAGTTTAAGAAACCTGACTAAACAGCATCTCCAGGCCCATGTCGGCGCTTCAAACACAGGCTGGCACCCAGAGCACCCTGGCACAGGCAGGGGAAGGGGGAGCAGCTGCTGCTGAGGTCATCTGGGCAGCTGCCTCTTTCCACACCTCACAGGCCCAGCCAGCCAACACTGGGGCCCAGACAGCCATCATTGTGGCCCGGCCTCCACGCTTCTAATAACTACGGCAGACCTATTCTCCATTCAGACTCTCTCTCTCACTCTCTCTTCCCTCTTGTGTTACAATAAAAAAAATTTTTACTCTGCATCGTTGGGAAGGGGTCGTAAGCAATCATTTCACGGTAAAGTAACACCAGTTGTATTTGGCGCACGTGACAAATAAAAACTAATTCGATTTTCTCTCTCTCTCTCTCTCTCTCTCTCTCTCTCTCTCTCTCTCTCTCTTCAGTCGTGACATTTGTATTTGAGTGATCTGATTAGTCATTTATTCAAGCACCACTACGCTCCCACAAGTCACAACTTCTCGACCAATCCAGAAGTTGGCACGTTCAACACAGCACAAGCTATCCTGAGCAAAAAGAAGCGTCCATCAATCTACTCGCTGTGTTATTTATTTTAAGGAAAATTATTTACAAAAGTAAAACTTTCAATAGTGAACATACTATCAATATACTGGCTACTGTTGATAGTCTACAAAAAAGCTACAAAAATACACTATAGCATCTGTCTTGGCTAGCCTACTGTAGCCAGCTTGATACTGCTTTTGGAATCACAGTTCTCTTAAAGGTGCAGCATCCTATTTTGAGATGACAAAAACTATTCTCAAAGTGACATACTTTAGAAACTATAATGAATGCAATTAATACAATGCAATTCTTAAGAATAGAGTAATGACTTGCATTGCTAAATTCTATTAAACAGGTTTTTAATACATCATTCTAAACAAAAGAGGCTGCAGGTAGCCTAGAAGTTAGCGCATTGGGCCAGTAACCAAAAGGTTACTTGTTCGAATCCACAATCCGACAAGGTGAAAAATCTCCAAGGCACTAATAATGGTAGACCCTGGCCGTGACCCCACTCTCCAAAGGTTGATTAAGGGGAGCTGGGATATGCAGAAATATTTTATTTATTTATTATACATATAGCCTCATTAATAGCTGCATATAGATAGAAAGCATGCCAACCTATAGGCCCTGCATGACCCCAATGCATTTAGAAACTATACCATGTCCGTGCCAGTAGAAATTCTGTTCGGGCCAGTAGATCTTTGGTACCATTCCACTGATTCCGCTCCATTCATTACCACAAGTCTGTTCTCTCCAATTAAGGTGCCACCAGCCTCCTGTGGTTAGCACTGTGGTTGATTTATAGTGAACAGAGCCAATGTGAGGGTCCGTTAGTACTGAACAGACCCAGTGTGAGGGACCGTTAGTACTGAACAGACCCAATTTGAGGGTCCGTTAGTACTGTGGTAGTGAACAGAGCCAGTGTGAGGGACCGTTAGTACTGAACAGACCCAGTGTGAGGGACCGTTAGTACTGTGGTAGTGAACAGAGCCAGTGT
This sequence comes from Oncorhynchus gorbuscha, assembly GCF_021184085.1. Classification (NCBI taxonomy): domain Eukaryota; kingdom Metazoa; phylum Chordata; class Actinopteri; order Salmoniformes; family Salmonidae; genus Oncorhynchus; species Oncorhynchus gorbuscha. Next base: position 22,134,546 of record NC_060195.1, read on the forward strand.
GAGGGACCGTTAGTACTGAACAGACCCAGTGTGAGGGACCGTTAGTACTGTGGTAGTGAACAGAGCCAATGTGAGGGACCGTTAGTACTGTGGTAGTGAACAGAGCCAGTGTGAGGGACCGTTAGTACTGAACAGACCCAGTGTGAGGGACCGTTAGTACTGTGGTAGTGAACAGAGCCAGTGTGAGGGACCGTTAGTACTGAACAGACCCAGTGTGAGGGACCGTTAGTACTGTGGTAGTGAACAGAGCCAATGTGAGGGACCGTTAGTACTGTGGTAGTGAACAGAGCCAGTGTGAGGGTCCGTTAGTACTGAACAGACCCAGTGTGAGGGACCGTTAGTACTGTGGTAGTGAACAGAGCCAGTGTGAGGGTCCGTTAGTACTGAACAGAGCCAGTGTGAGGGTCCGTTAGTACTGAACAGAGCCAATGTGAGGGACCGTTAGTACTGTGGTAGTGAACAGAGCCAGTGTGAGGGTCCGTTAGTACTGAACAGACCCAGTGTGAGGGACCGTTAGTACTGTGGTAGTGAACAGAGCCAGTGTGAGGGTCCGTTAGTACTGTGGTAGTGAACAGACCCAGTGTGAGGGTCCGTTAGTACTGAACAGACCCAAGGTGGGGGACCGTTAGTACTGTGGTAGTGAACAGAGCCAATGTGAGGGACCGTTAGTACTGTGGTAGTGAACAGAGCCAATGTGAGGGACCGTTAGTACTGTGGTAGTGAACAGAGCCAGTGTGAGGGTCCGTTAGTACTGAACAGACCCAAGGTGGGGGACCGTTAGTACTGTGGTAGTGAACAGAGCCAATGTGAGGGACCGTTAGTACTGTGGTAGTGAACAGAGCCAATGTGAGGGACCGTTAGTACTGTGGTAGTGAACAGAGCCAATGTGAGGGTCCGTTAGTACTGAACAGAGCCAATGTGAGGGACCGTTAGTACTGTGGTAGTGAACAGAGCCAGTGTGAGGGTCCGTTAGTACTGTGGTAGTGAACAGAGCCAATGTGAGGGACCGTTAGTACTGTGGTAGTGAACAGACCCAGTGTGAGGGACCGTTAGTACTGTGGTAGTGAACAGACTCAGTGTGAGGGACCGTTAGTACTGAACAGACCCAGTGTGAGGGACCGTTAGTACTGTGGTAGTGAACAGACCCAGTGTGAGGGACCGTTAGTACTGTGGTAGTGAACAGACCCAGTGTGAGGGACCGTTAGTACTGTGGTAGTGAACAGACCCAGTGTGAGGGTCCGTTAGTACTGTGGTAGTGAACAGACCCAGTGTGAGGATCCGTTAGTACTGTGGTAGTGAACAGAGCCAATGTGAGGGACCGTTAGTACTGTGGTAGTGAACAGAGCCAGTGTGAGGGACCGTTAGTACTGTGGTAGTGAACAGAGCCAATGTGAGGGTCCGTTAGTACTGAACAGAGCCAATGTGAGGGTCCGTTAGTACTGTGGTAGTGAACAGAGCCAATGTGAGGGACCGTTAGTACTGTGGTAGTGAACAGAGCCAGTGTGAGGGACCGTTAGTACTGTGGTAGTGAACAGAGCCAATGTGAGGGTCCGTTAGTACTGAACAGAGCCAATGTGAGGGACCGTTCGTACTGTGGTAGTGAACAGAGCCAATGTGAGGGTCCGTTAGTACTGAACAGACCCAGTGTGAGGGACCGTTAGTACTGTGGTAGTGAACAGAGCCAATGTGAGGGTCCGTTAGTACTGAACAGAGCCAATGTGAGGGTCCGTTAGTACTGTGGTAGTGAACAGAGCCAGTGTGAGGGACCGTTAGTACTGTGGTAGTGAACAGAGCCAATGTGAGGGTCCGTTAGTACTGTGGTAGTGAAAAGAGCCAATGTGAGGGTCCGTTAGTACTGTGGTAGTGAACAGAGCCAATGTGAGGAACCGTTAGTACTGAACAGACCCAGTGTGAGGGTCCGTTAGTACTGTGGTAGTGAACAGAGCCAGTGTGAGGGTCCGTTAGTACTGAACAGAGCCAATGTGAGGGACCGTTAGTACTGTGGTAGTGAACAGAGCCAATGTGAGGGTCCGTTAGTACTGAACAGAGCCAATGTGAGGGACCGTTAGTACTGTGGTAGTGAACAGAGCCAATGTGAGGGTCCGTTAGTACTGAACAGAGCCAATGTGAGGGACCGTTAGTACTGTGGTAGTGAACAGAGCCAATGTGAGGGACCGTTAGTACTGTGGTAGTGAACAGACCCAGTGTGAGGGACCGTTAGTACTGTGGTAGTGAAAAGAGCCAGTGTGAGGGACCGTTAGTACTGTGGTAGTGAAAAGAGCCAATTTGAGGGTCCGTTAGTACTGTGGTAGTGAAAAGAGCCAATTTGAGGGTCCGTTAGTACTGTGGTAGTGAGGATAGCCCAAAAGGCACCCTAATTCCATATATAGTGCACTACTTTTGCACTATATAGGGAATAGGGTGCCATTTGGGATGTAGCCAATATGAGGCTGAGGGTGGGTCCGTGGTAATGGCTTCCCTCCTTTTTGAGTCTGATTTACCACCAGTGGAGTTAATTACCCTCCTTTCTTTGTCCCAATGGCAGCCATTCTGGCCACGCAGCCAGGGGCCACATACGCTGAAGCTCAGTTCCTGCTGTTTAAACACCGGCTCTGTTTAGACTGATGGAGAACTTGTTTGTGTTCCCAAAGACGGCAATAATTGTTGCCAGTTTGGCTTTTTTACAATATCAGTTAAATGTCTACAGACATCTGTCTGAGCATGTTCATTCCAACATTTCCCTGAGTTGTTAGGACACTAGTCAGACTATGAATAATGACCAGCTAAAGAAAACAACCTCTCAAGATAAAACCCTGGCATTGGGAATGAGCACGCTCCACACTGGCCTCGAACACACAGTCACACACAGTCAAACTCGCTCATATGCAAGCACACACGTTCAACCAAAACAATCTGAATAGGAAAAGCTCTCTCTCTCTATCACTCACACAAACACACACACACTCATCCGTGGCATGAGGGTTAAAGTCCTTAAATAGTTGGGGTTTGGAAGGAGGGAGGGCAATCACAAGACCAGCCCATGGATGGATGACCCCCCTCCATCCCAGCGTCCATCTCTCCCCAGGACACCCTGACAAATTATGCCCTGATTCATTAGGCAGACAGCCTCAGACATGACATGGCTTATAACCATCACACCTGAACACAGGCAGGCACCACTCATAGACAGGGCTGGGGGGTGGTTGGGGTCACCGAGAACCAAGGAGCAGGAGAGTAGTAGGGTTATTATTTCTGTGTCTTATCGTCCAATTTCACTGGTTTCTGGCCTGGCGTCAAGGTGGTGGTGATTCTCTAACAACATGAATGAATGTTGCTGTCTGTGAGGACAAGGAGCCATTCCACTGATAAGAATGATAAGAGGAGAACCACTAACCAACCAACCAGTGGTAGAGCAGCCGTGTGAAATCATAAAACATATTAGATCCACTTGGCTCCCGTCGAGGTAGAGGAGGAGATACTGAACTGACTGTGTAGTAGTGGATAGCTTGGTTTCAGGTCTGTTCGTGCTGTCTTGGTCATTGTCACACCCCAAGACATTAAACAGATCTGGGACCCGGCAAGGTGGATGGGAGGGGGGAGGAGACTCACCGACGACGATGAGGGTGTAGTTGATGTTGACGCTGCCGAAGCCATTGGTGGCCTTGCAGATGAAGGTACCTGCGTCTTCAGCCTCCACCTCTTTGATGCGCAGTGCCTGCCGAAGCACCCGGAAGCGCATCCAGCCACTGTGGATGTTGCGGCCATCCTTTGCCCACATGATGAGTGGTGGAGGGTCGCCCTCCACGGGGCACTGCAGCTTCATGGTGCGCCCGATCCGCACCGTCTGCCGGTGGGCGATCTTCTCTGCCACGTGGGGAGGGCCTGGGACGAGAGGGAGACGTGTTATAATGGGACCTACAGGAGATTACAGACAACTGAATCAAATCAGTAATATGCAGCTACAATGTTTGCTACTTCAGGTAAATATGGGCTGCCATACAGAACAGAACAATGCTGAGCCTGGTACTGACTATAATTTGAACTGAGATCAACCTTCTGCCATACAGAACAGAACAATGCTGAGCCTGGTACTGACTATAATTTGAACTGAGATCAACCTTCTGCCATACAGAACAGAACAATGCTGAGCCTGGTATTGATTATAATTTGAACTGAGATCAACCTTCTCCATACAGAACAGAACAATGCTGAGCCTGGTACTGACTATAATTTGAACTGAGATCAACCTTCTGCCATACAGAACAGAACAATGCTGAGCCTGGTACTGACTATAATTTGAACTGAGATCAACCTTACATCAACATTAAACAGAAGCTGGTGTGCTCTGATCTGAGGATTAGAAAAACAATGTCTGTGAGCAGATATTAAGATGAAATAAAAGGTGATTTAACGAGGGAGAGAGAATAAAATGCGTAGGAGACACGGGTGAAAGGCAGACAGAGAAATAAAACACAGAAAGGATCTGTGGTCTTCTGTTTCATCTCCATCCTCTCCTCTTAAATACATGTTGGATGTGGAGACCAGCAGTCTAGAATAGTCCCCTGTGAGCAGCACGTCTAGATCAGTCCCCTGTGAGCAGCACGTCTAGATCAGTCCCCTGTGAGCAGCACGTCTAGATCAGTCCCCTGTGAGCAGCACGTCTAGATCAGTCCCCTGTGAGCAGCACGTCTAGATCAGTCCCCTGTGAGCAGCACGTCTAGATCAGTCCCCTGTGAGGAGCACGTCTAGATCAGTCCCCTGTCAGCAGCACGACTAGATCAGTCCCCTGTCAGCAGCACATCTAGATCAGTCCCATGTCAGCAGCACGTCTAGATCAGTCCCCTGTGAGCAGCACGTCTAGATCAGTCCCATGTCAGCAGCACATCTAGATCAGTCCCATGTCAGCAGCACGTCTAGATCAGTCCCCTGTGAGCAGCACGTCTAGATCAGTCCCCTGTGAGCAGCACGTCTAGATCAGTCCCCTGTGAGCAACACGTCTAGATCAGTCCCCTGTGAGGAGCAAATCTAGATCAGTCCCCTGTGAGCAGCACGTCTAGATCAGTCTCCTGTGAGCAGCACGTCTAGATCAGTCCCCTGTGAGCAGCACGGCTAGATCAGTCCCCTGTGAGCAGCACGTCTAGATCAGTCCCCCGTGAGCAGCACGTCTAGATCAGTCCCATGTCAGCAGCACGTCTAGATCAGTCCCCTGTGAGCAGCACGTCTAGATCAGTCCCCTGTGAGCAGCACGTCTAGATCAGTCCCCTGTGAGCAGCACGTCTAGATCAGTCCCCTGTGAGGAGCACGTTTAGATCAGTCCCATGTGAGCAGCACGTTTAGATCAGTCCCCTGTGAGCAGCACGTCTAGATCAGTCCCCTGTGAGGAGCACGTTTAGATCAGTCACCTGTGAGCAGCACTTCTAGATCAGTCCCCTGTGAGCAGCACGTCTAGAACAGTCCCCTGTGAGCAGCACGTCTAGAACAGTCCCCTGTGAGCAGCACGTCTAGATCAGTCCCCTGTGAGCAGCACGTCTAGATCAGTCCCCTGTGAGCAGCACGTCTAGATCAGTCCCCTGTCAGCAGCACGTCTAGAACAGTCTTTCTGAATAAATCACATCACATTTCCACTGGATTCAGTCCCTGGGCACCAGAGGTCAACAAGTCATTACTGCCTTTTAACGTGCACATCTTCAACCTCTTGTACAAAGTCAGCCCTTCCAATTGCCAAAGTGACATGTGTGAGGAAAAATGCTAAAAATGCAAAATTTCTGACTACAGTACAACTAGTGCTTCATGTGTTTAGTGTTAGCCATCCATAGTGGTGTGCAGTGATGTGTTGAGTGAGGCTTTAGTGCTAGCTTCTCCAGCCCACACACTACAGTACATGGCACACTCCCTGGAAGCAGTCTGGAGGCAGTCTCGTCTGCAGGCAGTGTGATAGTTTCACTTTTTATGTCTGTGGGAAATGGTAACCACAGTCCCTTGTCAGCTGGCCACATCTCCCTCCTTACTCTTCAGCTACCGGGCTGTGGCTGGACAGATTCACTGGGTTGTTTGTGTGCTGGTCTTACTACTGTTTGTGTGTGTGTGTGTGTCACTATAATGTGCTCCTTGGTTAGTCATTATTACAGGGTTAAAACTAAGGTGCCCACCTGAGTAACACCAGACAGAAATCCTTCCCTTCACCATGCTGTGAGTCATGCTCATGCCCGTTAGCGTAAAGCTAATTCCAGATTTGATTAATATGACTTGCATGAAATGTAACTCGATGGAGCCTGTGATGAGAAACATATATACACAGCAGTTCAGAGGTTGGCATAAATTTGATTTGGTGGGTCGTTAGAGAAGCATTTTTGGCTTAGTTGAAAAGTTTTGCCGTTCTCACCCAAACAATGGCTGTTCAGCTTTAACTGTCACTGTTACGTCTGTTGTTGGAATGAGACCACGGTGCAGCGTGGTAAGCGTACATCTTTCTTTCATTTTGATGAACACCAAAAAAAAACGAATAAAAGATAAACGAACATAACGTTCTGCAGGCTACACAGTAACAGTAACAAAAACAAGATCCCACAACTGAAGGTGGGAAAAAAGGGCTGCCTAAGTATGATCCCCATTCAGAGACAACGATAAACAGCTGCCTCTGATTGGGAACCATACTAGGCCAACAAAGAAATAGAAACATAGATTTGCCCATCCAAATCACACCCTGACCTAACCAAATAGAGAATAAAAAGGATCTCTAAGGTCAGGGCGTGACAGTCACATCTTTCTATCATGTCCATTCATCCTCTAATCTGTTTTAGCCAATCATTTTACAGAGATGGGAATCATGGTGAATAATTCCAGAGAGCAGTATGGACCCACTGGGTGAATCAACGTTGTTTCCACATTTTAATGAAATTACATTAAACCAACGTGGAATAGACATCTGTACCCAATGAAGAAGATGTTTAGAGGGGCAGTCTTACCAAGATAGTGGCACACCACTGATTTCACAGGAGAACTAACATTTAAACGGATGGAGGTTGAAGATGTGAAAAGAAATGAGTCACAGTGAGGAATTCACAGGACTCGTCTTTGTCCTCCCACTTCACTGTTACTGGTTGACTCATCAGGAGCAAAAACCTCTAGTAAATCCTTCCTGGTCAGACTTTCTCACAGATTGGAATCTCATTCTCTCTGGAAGCCTGTAGACCTAAAATCCTGCTCTCTCTCTCCGTGTTGATTTCCAGCTGTACTGCTCTGTGCCTTCTGTTTGAGAGAAAGCCCAGGATTCAGGGCCCATAACTGCTCCTCACACTGAAAGGCTCGGGGGTCCAACAGAATCCCACCACCTCCCAGAGATCACAGGAGCATGACACAAGACTGCACCCCCACACACTTTCACCAGTTAACCTGCTTTTCACTCCCCTGCCCTTCTCTTTTGGCCAGAGTGATGAATTGAAAACTCCTCCCTGAGGAGCTTTCCTTGACGTTGGAGGGACGACAGGCCTGGAGTCCAATACTGTTTAACCTCTCTCTGGGGGAATTAAACAGAAACGACCAAAAAAAACATAGATTTTTCATGAGATTATCTGTCAGTGTGAATGCAGGTCACTGTTGCTTTGTGTGTGTGCGTAACTGTTTATGTATGTGTGTGTATGTATGTGTGTGTGTGTGTGTGCGTAACTGTTTATGTATATATGTGTGTGTGTGTGTGTGTGTGTGTGTGTGTGTGTGTGTGTGTGTGTGTGTGTGTGTGTGTGTGTGTGTGTGTGTGTGTGTGTGTGTGTGTGTGTGTGTGTGTGTGTGTGTGTGTGTGTGTGTGTGTGTGTGTGTGTGTGTGTGTGTGTGTGTGTGCATCAGAGAGAGAGCGAGCGAGCAGGAAAGGAGAGAGAGAGAGTTGTGTGAGGAGAGCAGAGGGAATTGTGGAGAGAGGAAATTGCAGGCTGGACCTTTTAAAACACAATCTGTTTTGTCCATTTAAACCTAAATGCCTTACCCTATGCTGCTGCTGCTGGCTCCACTTGGGGGATCTAAAGTACACTACATGGCCAAAAGTATGTGGACACCGGCTCGTCGAACATCTAATTTCAAAATCATGGGCATTAATATGGAGATGGTCCCCCTTTTGCTGCTATAACAGCCTCCACTCTTCTGGGAAGGCTTTCCACTAGATGTTGGAACGATGCTGCGGGCACTTGCTTCCACACAGCCACAAGAGCATTAGTGAGGTCGGGCACTGATTTTGGGTGATTAGGCCTGGCTCGCAGTCTGCATTCCAATTCATCCCAAAGGAGTTCGATGGGGTTGAGTTCAGGACTCCTTCCAGGCCAGTCAAGTTATTCCATACTGATCTTGACAAACCATTTCTTTATGGACCTCGCTTTGTGCACAGGGGCACTGTCATGCTGAAACAGGAAAGGGCCTTCCCCAAACTGTTGCACAAAGTTGGAAGAACAGAATCGTTTAGAATGTCATTGTATGCTGTAGCGTTAAGGTTTCCCTTCACTGGAACTAAGGGGCCTAGCCCGAACCATGAAAAACAGCCCTAGGCCACTATTCCTCCTCCACCAAACTTTACAGTTGGCACTATGCATTCGGGCAGGTAGAGTTCTCCTGGCATCCGCCAAACCCAGATTAGTCAGTCAGACTGTCAGATGGTGAAGCGTGTTTCATCACTCCAGAGAACCGGTTTCCACTGCTCCAGAATCAGATGGCAGCTTACTCTACACTAATCCAGACGATGCTTGGCATTGCGCATGGTGAACTTAGGCTTGTGTGCGGCTGCTCGGCTATGGAAACCCATTTCATTAAGTTCCCGACAAACAGTTCTTGTGCTGACGTTGATTCCAGAGGGAGTTTGAACTCGGTAGTGAGTTTTGCAACTGAGGACAGCACTCGGCAGTCCCATTCTGTGAGCTTGTGTGGCCTACCACTTCGTGGCTGAGCCGTTTTTCACCTAGACATTCCTACTTCATAATAACAGCACTTACAGTTGACCGGGGCAGCTCTAGCAGGGCAGAAATTTGACAAATGGACTTGTTGGAAAGGTAGCATCCTATGACCGTGCCACGTTGAAAGTCTATTGTCAACGTTTGTCTATGGAGATTGCATGGCAGTGTGCTCAATTTTATACACATGTGGTTGAAATAGCCAAATCCACCAATTTGAAGGATTGTCCACATACTTTCTTTGTTATAATATATATATATATATACTGTATATAGTGTAGCTTAAAGAGGTAGCCTGTTTCTATATCCCTCATCTCTATGGATCTCTCTTCCAGCCGCATAATCCATGTATCTTTATTTCCTTTAACTGCATACTGGCTTAAGGTATAGAGAGAGCCAACATACTGGCTTAAGGTATAGAGGGAGCCAACATACTGGCTAAGGTATGGAGGGAGTCAACATACTGGCTTAAGGTATAGAGGGAGCCAACATACTGGCTAAGGTATGGAGGGAGTCAACATACTGGCTTAAGGTATAGAGGGAGCCAACATACTGGCTAAGGTATAGAGGGAGTCAACATACTGGCTTAAGGTATAGAGGGAGCCAACATACTGGCTTAAGGTATAGAGGGAGCCAACATACTGGCTACGGTATGGAGGGAGTCAACATACTGGCTTAAGGTATAGAGGGAGCCAACATACTGGCTAAGGTATGGAGGGAGTCAACATACTGGCTTAAGGTATAGAGGGAGTCAACATACTGGCTAAGGTATGGAGGTAGTCAACATACTGGCTTAAGGTATGGAGGGAGTCAACATACTGGCTTAAGGTATGGAGGGAGTCAACATACTGGCTTAAGGTATGGAGGGAGTCAACATACTGGCTTAAGGTATGGAGGGAGTCAACATACTGGCTAAGGTATAGAGGGAGTCAACATACTGGCTAAGGTATGGAGGGAGTCAACATATTGGCTTAAGGTATGGAGGGAGTCAACATACAGGCTAAGGTATAGAGGGACTCAACATACTGGCTAAGGTATGGAGGTAGTCAACATACTGGCTTAAGGTATGGAGGGAGTCAACATACTGGCTAAGGTATGGAGGTAGTCAACATACTGGCTTAAGGTACTGAGGGTGTCAAAATTCTGGCTTACGGTACAGAGGGAGTTAACATGCTGGCTTAAGGTACGGAGGGAGTCAACATGCATGTCTGGAATGCCTACTAATGAAAGGAAAGAAAGTGAAGTCCAGAATTCCAAGTAAGGCCAGCAGAAGTATAATTCCTTCCAGTAACCCTCTCTTTGTCTCTCTATCTGTCTCTCTCTCTCTCTCTCTCTCTCTCTCTCTCTCTCTCTCTCTCTCTCTCGGCCTCGGCCTCGGATCCGTCCATTGACCAGTGGTGATTAACATTGTCAATGAGGTGTGACTGTCCTTGTATCCTGGAGAGTCTGGGCTCTGATCATAGACTGTAAGGAAGAGGAAGAATTCCACAGCAGATACACTGTCTATTGGCCAGCGAGTCCGATAGGGACATTTGGTCTGTCGAAGAGTCCATTGCACAACAAGCTGTTGGCATGCGCCTGTACTCTGAGCTTGGAGAAAGGGAGTTGGGATCTGTAGAATGTTTTTGATTATGAACTCTTAAGCAGGACTTAGGTCTAATGTGTTCTCTGTGCCAGAGTCTTCACCTTCAGGAGGTCAGGGTGAGCCTGGTTAAAACGGATAGTCCTACCACACCAGGACCAAAGGATACCCCATAGGCTAACCCTACCACATCATCCCAGACACAGGATACACCTACCATCCCCATAGGCTAACCCTACCACATCATCCCAGACACAGGATACACCTACCATCCCCATAGGCTAACCCTACCACATCATCCCAGACACAGGATACACCTACCATCCCCATAGGCTAACCCTACCACATCATCCCAGACACAGAATAACCCTACCATTCCAATAGGTTAACCCTACCACATCATCCCAGACACAGGATACACCTACCATCCCCATAGGTTAACCCTACCACATCATCCCAGACACAGGATACACCTACCATCCCCATAGGTTAACCCTACCACATCATCCCAGACACAGAATAACCCTACCATTCCAATAGGTTAACCCTACCACATCATCCCAGACACAGAATAACCCTACCATTCCAATAGGTTAACCCTACCACATCATCCCAGACCATAGGTTAACCCTACCACATCATCCCAGACACATAATAACCCTACCATTCCAATAGGTTAACCCTACCACATCATCCCAGACCATAGGTTAACCCTACCACATCATCCCAGACACAGAATAACCCTACCATTCCAATAGGTTAACCCTACCACACCAGACCATAGGTTAATCCTACCACATCATCCCAGACACAGAATAACCCTACTATTCCAATAGGTTAACCCTACCACATCATCCCAGACACAGAATAACCCTACCATCCCCATAGGTTAACCCTACCACACCATACCATCCCCATAGGTTAATCCTACCACACCATACCAGAGGTTAACCCTACCACATCATCCCAGACACAGAATAACCCTACCATCCCCATAGGTTAACCCTACCACACCATACCAGACCATAGGTTAACCCTACCACATTATCCCAGACACAGAATAACCCTACCATCCCCATAGGTTAACCCTACCACACCATACCAGACCACAGGTTAACCATACCATCCCCATAGGTTAACCCTACCACATCATCCCAGACACAGGATAACCCTACCATCCCAGTAGGTTAACCCTACCACATCATCCTAGAACATAGGTAAACCCTACCACACCATACCAGACCATAGGTTAACCCTACCAAACCATCGGTTAACCCTACCACATGATACCAGACCACAGGTTAACCCTACCACACCATACCAGACCACAGGTTAACCCTACCAAACCATACCAGACCACAGGTTAACCCTATCACACCATACCAGACCACAGGTTAACCCTACCAAACCATACCAGACCACAGGTTAACCCTACCACACCATACCAGACCATAGGTTAACCCTACCACACCATCCTAGAACATAGTCTAGTCTATAGGTATTAACACCAAGCCTAGTCTATAGGCATTAACACCAAGCCTAGTCTATAGGTATGAACACCAAGCCTTGTCTATAGGCATTAACACCAAGCCTAGTCTATAGGCATTAACACCAAGCCTAGTCTATAGGCATTAACACCAAGCCTAGTCTATAGGCATTAACACCAAGCCTAGTCTATAGGCATTAACACCAAGCCTAGTCTATTGGCATTAACACCAAGCCTAGTCTATAGGCATTAACACCAAGCCTAGTCTATAGGCATTAACACCAAGCCTAGTCTATAGGTATGAACATCAAGCCTAGTCTATAGGCATTAACACCAGTCTATAGGCCTAGTCTATAGGCATTAACACCAAGCCTAGTCTATAGGCATTAACACCAAGCCTAGTCTATAGGTATTAACACCAAGCCTAGTCTATAGGCATTAACACCAAGCCTAGTCTATAGGCATTAACACCAAGCCTAGTCTATAGGCATTAACACCAAGCCTAGTCTATAGGTATTAACACCAAGCCTAGTCTATAGGCATTAACACCAAGCCTAGTCTATAGATATTAACACAAACCCTATAGACAATAACACCAAGCCTAGTCTATAGGCATTAACACCAAGCCTAGTCTATTGACATTACCACCAAGCCTAGTCTATAGGCATTAACACCAAGCCTAGTCTATAGATATTAACACAAACCCTATAGACAATAAAACCAAGCCTAGTCTACAGACAGTAACACAAACCCTATAGACAGAAACACCAACCATATAGACAATAACACCAAGCCTAGTCTATAGACAGTAACACCAAGTCTAGTTTGTAGGCATTAACACCAAGCATAGTCTAGACATGGACACAAACCCTATAGACAATAACACCAAGCCTCGTCTATAGAAATTAACACAAACCCTATAGACCTAAACACCAAGCCTTCAGGCATTAACACATTGTCTAGTCTATAGACAATAATACCAAGTCTAGTCTATAGACAATAACACCAAGTCTATAGGCATTATCACCAAGCCTAGTCTATAGAAATGAACACAAACCCTATAGACCTAAATACCAAGCCTTCAGGCATTAACACCATGTCTAGTCTATAGACAATAACACCAAGTCTAGTCTATAGACAATAACACCAAGTCAATAGACATTAACACCAAGCCTATAGAATTTAACATCAAGTCTAGTCTATAGACAATAACACCAAATCTATAGACATTAACACCAAGTCTATAGAATTTAACATCAAGTCTAGTCTATAGACAATAACACCAAATCTATAGACATTAACACCAAGTCTAGTCTATAGACAATAACACCAAGTCTATAGACATTAACACCAAGGCTAGTCTATAGACAATAACACCAAGCCTAGTCTATAGGCATTAACACCAAGCCTATATACATTAAGAACAAGTCTATATACATTAACAACAAGTCTATATAGATTAACATCATGTCTAGACTATAGACAATAACACCAAGTTTAGTCTATAGACAATAACACCAAGTCTAGTCTATAGACAATAACACCAAGTCTAGTCTATAGACAATAACACCAAGTCTATAGACATTAACACCAAGCCTATAGAATTTAACATCAAGTCTAGTCTATAGACAATAACACCAAATCTATAGACATTAACACCAAGTCTAGTCTATAGACAATAACACCAAGTCTATAGACATTAACACCAAGGCTAGTCTATAGACAATAACACCAAGCCTAGTCTATAGGCATTAACACCAAGCCTATAGACAATAACACAAAGTCTATATACATTAAGAACAAGTCTATATACATTAACAACAAGTCTATATAGATTAACATCAAGTCTAGACTATAGACAATAACACCAAGTTTAGTCTATAGACAATAACACCAAGTCTAGTCTATAGACAATAACACCAAGTCTATAGACATTAACACCAAGCCTATATAATTTAACACCAAGTCTAGTCTATATACATTAACACCAAGTCTAGTCTATAGACAATAACACTAAATATAGGTTAACCCTACCAAACCATACCAGACCACAGGTTAACCCTACCACACCATACCAGACCATAGGTTAACCCTACCAAACCATACCAGACCATAGGTTAACCGTACCACACCATACCAGACCACAGGTTAAATATACCACACCATACAAGACCAGACCATAGGTTATCCCTACCACACCATACCAGACCACAGGTTGACCTTACCAAACCATACCAGACCACAGGTTAACCCTACCACACCATACCAGACCATAGGTTAACCCTACCACACCATCCTAGAACATAGTCTAGTCTATAGGCATTAACACCAAGCCTAGTCTATAGGCATTAACACCAAGCCTAGTCTATAAGCATTAACACAAACCCTATAGACCTAAACACCAAACATATAGACAATAACACCAACCCTATAGACAATAACACCAACCCTATAGACAATAACACCAAGCCTAGTCTATAGGCATTAACACCAAGCCTAGTCTATAGACAATAACACCAACCCTATAGACAATAACATCAACCCTATAGACAATAACACCAAGCCTAGTCTATAGGCATTAACACCAAGCCTAGTCTATAGGTATTAACACCAAGCCTAGTCTATAGGCAGTAACACCAAGACTAGTCTATAGGCATTAACACCAAGCCTAGTCTATAGGCATTAACACCAAGCCTAGTCTATTGACATTAACACCAAGCCTAGTCTATAGGTATGAACACCAAGCCTTGTCTATAGGCATTAACACCAAGCCTAGTCTATAGGCATTAACACCAAGCCTAGTCTATAGGCATTAACACCAAGCCTAGTCTATAGGCATTAACACCAAGCCTAGTCTATAGGCATTAACACCAAGCCTAGTCTATTGGCATTAACACCAAGCCTAGTCTATAGGCATTAACACCAAGCCTAGTCTATAGGCATTAACACCAAGCCTAGTCTATAGGTATGAACATCAAGCCTAGTCTATAGGCATTAACACCAAGCCTAGTCTATAGGCATTAACACCAAGCCTAGTCTATAGGCATTAACACCAAGCCTAGTCTATAGGCATTAACACCAAGCCTAGTCTATAGGTATTAACACCAAGCCTAGTCTATAGGCATTAACACCAAGCCTAGTCTATAGGCATTAACACCAAGCCTAGTCTATAGGCATTAACACCAAGCCTAGTCTATAGGTATTAACACCAAGCCTAGTCTATAGGCATTAACACCAAGCCTAGTCTATAGATATTAACACAAACCCTATAGACAATAACACCAAGCCTAGTCTATAGGCATTAACACCAAGCCTAGTCTATTGACATTACCACCAAGCCTAGTCTATAGGCATTAACACCAAGCCTAGTCTATAGATATTAACACAAACCCTATAGACAATAAAACCAAGCCTAGTCTACAGACAGTAACACAAACCCTATAGACAGAAACACCAACCATATAGACAATAACACCAAGCCTAGTCTATAGACAGTAACACCAAGTCTAGTTTGTAGGCATTAACACCAAGCATAGTCTAGACATGGACACAAACCCTATAGACAATAACACCAAGCCTCGTCTATAGAAATTAACACAAACCCTATAGACCTAAACACCAAGCCTTCAGGCATTAACACATTGTCTAGTCTATAGACAATAATACCAAGTCTAGTCTATAGACAATAACACCAAGTCTATAGGCATTATCACCAAGCCTAGTCTATAGAAATGAACACAAACCCTATAGACCTAAATACCAAGCCTTCAGGCATTAACACCATGTCTAGTCTATAGACAATAACACCAAGTCTAGTCTATAGACAATAACACCAAGTCAATAGACATTAACACCAAGCCTATAGAATTTAACATCAAGTCTAGTCTATAGACAATAACACCAAATCTATAGACATTAACACCAAGTCTATAGAATTTAACATCAAGTCTAGTCTATAGACAATAACACCAAATCTATAGACATTAACACCAAGTCTAGTCTATAGACAATAACACCAAGTCTATAGACATTAACACCAAGGCTAGTCTATAGACAATAACACCAAGCCTAGTCTATAGGCATTAACACCAAGCCTATATACATTAAGAACAAGTCTATATACATTAACAACAAGTCTATATAGATTAACATCATGTCTAGACTATAGACAATAACACCAAGTTTAGTCTATAGACAATAACACCAAGTCTAGTCTATAGACAATAACACCAAGTCTAGTCTATAGACAATAACACCAAGTCTATAGACATTAACACCAAGCCTATAGAATTTAACATCAAGTCTAGTCTATAGACAATAACACCAAATCTATAGACATTAACACCAAGTCTAGTCTATAGACAATAACACCAAGTCTATAGACATTAACACCAAGGCTAGTCTATAGACAATAACACCAAGCCTAGTCTATAGGCATTAACACCAAGCCTATAGACAATAACACAAAGTCTATATACATTAAGAACAAGTCTATATACATTAACAACAAGTCTATATAGATTAACATCAAGTCTAGACTATAGACAATAACACCAAGTTTAGTCTATAGACAATAACACCAAGTCTAGTCTATAGACAATAACACCAAGTCTATAGACATTAACACCAAGCCTATATAATTTAACACCAAGTCTAGTCTATATACATTAACACCAAGTCTAGTCTATAGACAATAACACTAAATATAGGTTAACCCTACCAAACCATACCAGACCACAGGTTAACCCTACCACACCATACCAGACCATAGGTTAACCCTACCAAACCATACCAGACCATAGGTTAACCGTACCACACCATACCAGACCACAGGTTAAATATACCACACCATACAAGACCAGACCATAGGTTATCCCTACCACACCATACCAGACCACAGGTTGACCTTACCAAACCATACCAGACCACAGGTTAACCCTACCACACCATACCAGACCATAGGTTAACCCTACCACACCATCCTAGAACATAGTCTAGTCTATAGGCATTAACACCAAGCCTAGTCTATAGGCATTAACACCAAGCCTAGTCTATAAGCATTAACACAAACCCTATAGACCTAAACACCAAACATATAGACAATAACACCAACCCTATAGACAATAACACCAACCCTATAGACAATAACACCAAGCCTAGTCTATAGGCATTAACACCAAGCCTAGTCTATAGACAATAACACCAACCCTATAGACAATAACATCAACCCTATAGACAATAACACCAAGCCTAGTCTATAGGCATTAACACCAAGCCTAGTCTATTGACATTAACACCAAGCCTAGTCTATAGGCATTAACACCAAGCCTAGTCTATAGGCATTAACACCAAGCCTTGTCTATAAGCATTAACACAAACCCTATAGACCTAAACACCAAACGTATAGACAATAACACCAACCCTATAGACAATAACACCAACCTTATAGACAATAACACCAACCCTATAGACAATAACACCAAGCCTAGTCTATAGGCATTAACACCAAGCCTAGTCCATAGGCATTAACACCAAGCCTAGTCTATAGACATTAACACAAACCCTATAGATAATAAAACCAAGCCTAGTCTACAGACAGTAACAGAAACCCTATAGACAGAAACACCAACCCTATAGACAATAACACCAACCCTATAGACAATAACACCAACCATACCAGACCATAGCTTAACCCTACCAAACCATACCAGACCACAGGTTAACCCTACCACACCATACCAGACCATAGGTTAACCCTACCAAACCATACCAGATCATAGGTTAACCCTACCACACCATACCAGACCATAGGTTAACCCTACCACACCATACCAGACCATAGGTTAACCCTACCACACCATACCAGACCATAGGTTAACCCTACCACACCATCCTATAACATAGTCTAGTCTATAGGCATTAACACCAAGCCTAGTCTATAGGCATTAACACCAAGCCTAGTCTATAGGCATTAACACCAAGCCTAGTCTATAGGCATTAACACCAAGACTAGTCTATAGGTATTAACACCAAGCCTTGTCTATAGGCATTAACACCAAGCCTAGTCTATAGGTATTAACACCAAGCCTAGTCTATAGGCAGTAACACCAAGACTAGTCTATAGGCATTAACACCAAGCCTAGTCTATAGGCATTAACACCAAGCCTAGTCTATTGACATTAACACCAAGCCTAGTCTATAGGCATTAACACCAAGCCTAGTCTATAGGCATTAACACCAAGCCTAGTCTATAGGCATTAACACCAAGCCTAGTCTATTGACATTAACACCAAGCCTAGTCTATAGGCATTTAACACCAAGCCTAGTCTATAGGCATTAACACCAAGCCTAGTCTATAAGCATTAACACAAACCCTATAGACCTAAACACCAAACATATAGACAATAACACCAACCCTATAGACAATAACACCAACCCTATAGACAATAACACCAACCCTATAGACAATAACACCAAGCCTAGTCTATAGGCATTAACACCAAGCCTAGTCTATAGGCATTAACACCAAGCCTAGTCTATAGGCATTAACACCAAGCCTAGTCTATAGGCATTAACACCAAGCCTAGTCTATAGGCATTAACACCAAGCCTAGTCTATTGACATTAACACCAAGCCTAGTCTATAGGCATTAACACCAAGCCTAGTCTATAGGCATTAACACCAAGCCTAGTCTATAGGCATTAACACCAAGCCTAGTCTATAGTCATTAACACCAAGCCTAGTCTATAGACATTAACACAAACCCTATAGATAATAAAACCAAGCCTAGTCTACAGACAGTAACACAAACCCTATAGACAGAAACACCAACCCAATAGACAATAACACCAACCCTATAGACGATAACACCAACCCTATAGACAATAACACCAAGCCTAGTCTATAGGCATTAACACCAAGCCTAGTCTATAGGCATTAACACCAAGCCTAGTCTATTGACATTAACACCAAGCCTAGTCTATTGACATTAACACCAAGCCTAGTCTGTAGGCATTAACACAAACCATATAGACAGAAACACCAACCCTATAGACAATAACACCAAGCCTAGTCTATAGACAATAACACCAAGTCTAATCAAATCAAATCAAATTTTATTTGTCACATACACATGGTTAGCAGATGTTAATGCGAGTGTAGCGAAATGCTTGTGCTTCTAGTTCCGACAATGCAGTGATAACCAACAAGTAATCTAACTAACAATTCCAAAACTACTGTCTTATACACAGTGTAAGGGGATAAGGAACATGTACATAAGGATATATGAATGAGTGATGGTACAGAGCAGCATACAGTAGATGGTATCGAGTACAGTATATACATATGAGATGAGTGTGTAGACAAAGTAAACAAAGTGGCATAGTTAAAGTGGCTAGTGATACATGTGTTACATAAGGATGCAGTCGATGATGTAGAGTACAGTATATACATATGCATATGAGATGAATAATGTAGGGTAAGTAACATTATATAAGGTAGCATTGTTTAAAGTGGCTAGTGATATATCTATAGGCATTAACACCAAGCCTAGTCTATAGAAATTAACACAAACCCTAAAGACAATAACACCAAGCCTATTCTATAGAAATTAACACAAACCCTATAGACCTAAATACCAAGCTTTCAGGCATTAGCACCATGTCTAGTCTATAGACAATAATACCAAGTCAATAGACATTAACACCAAGCCTATAGAATTTAACACCAAGTCTAGTCTATAGACAATAACACCAAGTCTATAGACATTAACACCAAATCTAGTCTATAGACAATAACACCAAGTCTATAGACATTAACACCAAGTCTATAGACATTAACACCAAGTCTAGTCTATAGACAATAACACCAAGCCTAGTCTATAGGCATTAACACCAAGCCTATAGACAATAACACCAAGTCTATATACATTAAGAACAAGTCTATATACATTAACAACAAGTCTATATAGATTAACATCAAGTCTAAACTATAGACAATAACACCAAGTTTAGTCTATAGACAATAATACCAAGTCTAGTCTATAGATAATAACACCAAGTCTATAGACATTAACACCAAGCCTAGTCTATTGACATTAACACCAAGCCTAGTCTGTAGGCATTAACACAAACCCTATAGACAGAAACACCAACCCTATAGACAATAACACCAAGCCTAGTCTATAGACAATAACACCAAGTCTATAGGCATTAACACCAAGCCTAGTCTATAGAAATTAACACAAACCCTAAAGACAATAACACCAAGCCTATTCTATAGAAATTAACACAAACCCTATAGACCTAAATACCAAGCTTTCAGGCATTAGCACCATGTCTAGTCTATAGACAATAATACCAAGTCAATAGACATTAACACCAAGCCTATAGAATTGAACACCAAGTCTAGTCTATAGACAATAACACCAAGTCTATAGACATTAACACCAAATCTAGTCTATAGACAATAACACCAAGTCTATAGACATTAACACCAAGTCTATAGACATTAACACCAAGTCTAGTCTATAGACAATAACACCAAGCCTAGTCTATAGGCATTAACACCAAGCCTATAGACAATAACACCAAGTCTATATACATTAAGAACAAGTCTATATACATTAACAACAAGTCTATATAGATTAACATCAAGTCTAAACTATAGACAATAACACCAAGTTTAGTCTATAGACAATAATACCAAGTCTAGTCTATAGATAATAACACCAAGTCTATAGACATTAACACCAAGCCTATATAATTTAACACCAAGACTAGTCTATATACATTAACACCAAGTCTACTCTATAGACAATAACACCAAGTATATTCTATAGACAATAACACCAAGTATATTCTATAGAAATTAACACCAAGTCTAGTCTATAGACAATAACACCAAGCCTAGTCTATAGCCATTAACACCAAGCCTATAGACAATAACACCAAGTCTATATACATTAACAACAAGTCTATATACATTAACAACAAGTCTATATAGATTAACATCAAGTCTAGACTATAGACAATAACACCAAGTTTAGTCTATAGACAATAACACCAAGTCTATATACATTAACACTAAGTCAATTGACATTAACACAAGTCTAGTCTATAGACAATAACACCAAGTTTAGTCTATAGACAATAACACCAAGTCTATATACATTAACACTAAGTCAATTGACATTAACACAAGTCTAGTCTATAGACAATAACACCAAGTGAGGTATAAGGACAATAACACCAAGTCTATTCTATACACATTCACACCAAGTCTATAGAGATGACCAACCCTATAGACATTAACACCAATATGATGGAAATATGTTGTTGAAAACAGCAATACATTTATAAAATGAATCCATAATTGAAGATCAGTGTGTGGTACGGAAAAGAAGGACATAGGCCTACATGCTGGGTTGGAACTGGTCGTGAGATGATTTCACCAACAACTTGATGGTGTTAGATGACTGTAGACATGGGATGGTGTTAGATGACTGTAGACATGGGATGGTGTTAGGTGACTGTAGACATGGGATGGTGTTAGGTGACTGTAGACATGGGATGGTGTTAGATGACTGTAGACATGGGATGGTGTTAGATGACTGTAGACATGGGATGGTGTTAGATGACTGTAGACATGTGATGGTGTTAGATGACTGTAGACATGGGATGGTGTTAGGTGACTGTAGACATGGGATGGGATGGTGTTAGATGACTGTAGACATGGGATGGTATTAGGTGACTGTAGACATTTGATGGTGTTAGATGACTGTAGACATGGGATGGTGTTAGATGACTGTAGACATGGGATGGTGTTAGATGACTGTAGACATGTGATGGTGTTAGGTGACTGTAGACATGGGATGGTGTTAGGTGACTGTAGACATGGGATGGTGTTAGATGACTGTAGACATGGGATGGTGTTAGATGACTGTAGACATGGGATGATGTTAGATGACTGTAGACATGGGATGGTGTTAGATGACTGTAGACATGGGATGGTGTTAGATGACTGTAGACATGGGATGGTGTTAGATGACTGTAGACATGGGATGATGTTAGATGACTGTAGACATGGGATGGTGTTAGATGACTGTAGACATGGGATGGTGTTAGATGACTGTAGACATGGGATGGTGTTAGATGACTGTAGACATGGGATGGTGTTAGGTGACTGTAGACATGGGATGGTGTTAGGTGACTGTAGACATTTGATGGTGTTAGATGACTGTAGACATGGGATGGTGTTAGATGACTGTAGACATGGGATGGTGTTAGATGACTGTAGACATGGGATGGTGTTAGATGACTGTAGACATGTGATGGTGTTAGGTGACTGTAGACATGGGATGGTGTTAGATGACTGTAGACATGTGATGGTGTTCGATGACTGTAGACATGGGATGGTGTTAGGTGACTGTAGACATGGGATGGTGTTAGATGACTGTAGACATGGGATGGTGTTAGATGACTGTAGACATGGGATGGTGTTAGATGACTGTAGACATGGGATGGTGTTAGGTGACTGTAGACATGTGATGGTGTTAGATGACTGTAGACATGGGATGGTGTTAGATGACTGTAGACATGGGATGGTGTTAGATGACTGTAGACATGGGATGGTGTTAGATGACTGTAGACATGGGATGGTGTTAGGTGACTGTAGACATGTGATGGTGTTAGGTGACTGTAGACATAGGATGCAAAATAGTGATTGTATCCTAGGCAACGGCACAGCACTCCTTCTAAAGGGATAGATCAGCCTGTTTGTTCACTTTCAATTCATCTCTAAGTCACATAATTCCTAGGGAATCATTAATACACACACATACTTTGAAACACTGGCACAATGCTTAACATGTAAACTCCTTAGTCCTTAGGCCCAGTCCTTGAGCTTCCAGATTATAGTGACTGTCTGAAGTGGGCCGAGAAAGCAGAGAGAAGCCGACAGAGGGGCGAAGGGAAAAGCTGATTGGGCCTCCAACCCTAACCTCCCCTTAAGCGGGGAGGAATGAGGAGAGGGTGGGTTCTCATGTTGACACCCTGGGCTCTGGTGGGTTCTCATGTTGCCACCCTGGGCTCTGGTGGGTTCTCATGTTGCCACCCTGGGTTCTGGTGGGTTCTAATGTTGCCATCCTGGGCTCTGGTGGGTTCTCATGTTCTACCCTGGGCCGTTGGGCTCTGGTGGGTTCTCATGTTGCCACCCTGGGCTTTTGGGCTCTGGTGGGTTCTCATGTTGCCACTCTGGGCCCTGGTGGATTCTCATGTTGCCACCCTGGGCCCTGGTGGGTTCTCATGATGCCACCTTGGGCCCTGGGCTCTGATGGGTTCTCATGTTGCCACTCTGGGCCCTGGTGGATTCTCATGTTGCCACCCTGGGCCCTGGTGGGTTCTCATGATGCCACCTTGGGCCCTGGGCTCTGATGGGTTCTCATGTTGCCACCTTGGGCCCTGGTGGGTTCTCATGTTGCCACCTTGGGCCCTGGGCTCTGGTGGGTTCTCATGTTGCCACCCTGGGCCCTGGTGGGTTCTCATGATGCCACCTTGGGCCCTGGGCTCTGATGGGTTCTCATGTTGCCACCTTGGGCCCTGGTGGGTTCTCATGTTGCCACCTTGGGCCCTGGGCTCTGGTGGGTTCTCATGTTGCCACCTTGGGCCCTGGTGGGTTCTCATGTTGCCACCTTGGGCCCTGGTGGGTTATCATGTTGCCACCCGGGGCCCTGGTGGCTTCTCATGTTGCCACCTTGGGCCCTGGTGGGTTCTCATGTTGCCACCTTGGGCCCTGGGCTCTGGTGGGTTCTCATCTTGCCACCCTGGGCCCAGGTGAGTTCTCATGTTGCCACCCTGGGCCCTGGTGGGTTCTCATGTTGCCACCCTGGGCTCTGCAGAGCCAACAGCAACATACTGGGTCTGTTTGGTCTCTTAACCTTCCTCTCATTAGAGCAGGTTTACATTTACATTTACATTTAAGTCATTTAGCAGACGCTCTTATCCAGAGCGACTTACAAATTGGAGGTTCTCATGGTCTGCATCCCAAATGGCACCCTATTTCCAATAGGGTGCACCACTTTTGACAAGGGCCCAGGGCTGTAGTTCACTATTTAGGGAATTGGGCACCATTTGGCATGAAGCCAAGATAAAGGTTAGGGAACGATGGTGGGACAATACATTTCAGACATTTAGTTTCCCAACAGAAGAGCCCATCACAACAGTCGGCTCATAGGAAAGCCAATACGCACGCTCTCTATTCCACACACTCATAGCTATCCGAAGACCAACTGAGAGCCCCATCTCCCTCTTTGCTCTCACCTTCCCTATAGCCCTGGGTGCAGAGTGATGACTACACACGTAGACAGACTGCACCGCCTTTCCTTTTCACAGGTAAAGAGTGCTCATTTCTACAGCTGTCAATAGGTCAATTGCTCCCAATTGGTAAAGCATGACAGTTAACACTGGCCCGGGGTTGGGAGGTGGTTACGTTTACATTAAAGACTGTGAACTTAAAGAGTAGCCACACTTTCCTCAGAGTAAGACTGGTCACACCTTTACTGAACTGACTCATCTGAAAGGAATTTTGAAGAGACCCTCCTGAAATACAGATTATTAATAATATAAAGAGTTCTAATAATCAGGCATGGTGTAGTTACTACAGTGCCTTCTGGTCCTCGTCATATTTATTAAATGAGAGCGGAGGAGTGTGAGAGAGAGGGGGGTGGGTAGAGAGAGATGGGGAGAGAGAAAGAAAGGGAGAGAGACTGATACAGCCTGTGTCTCCTTCTCCCTTCAGGAGCCCTGCAATTCTGGGCTGGTGGAGGGCCTCAGTGTTAGCATCATAGGGTTCTGGGAAAGCTGAGGGGTGTGGGCACTTAGCCGATCATGTTTCCACACCGACCAGTCAGCAGATTGCGCACAGTCTTTAAAGTTCCACTTGCTGTTTTCAGGAGCAGGGCAGATCGGAGGTCCATGTGAGTGTGTCAGGCAAAATGAAACATCAGTGCTCCTGTGACGCAGTCCTCCAACACTTCTTTCCTGTCATGATGTTTGAGCGATGCATCATTGTTCTGCCTGAGTAAGAATATTCTAACTGCCTGGTTTGGAAATAGGCTAACTCTTTTGACTCATCACATACTTGGCTGCTACTGTTTATTATCTATCCTGTTGCCTAGTCACTTTATCCCGACCTATATGTACATATCTACCTCAACTACCTCGTATCCCTGCATTCCTTGTGTTATTCTTTTTCTACTATTTCTCTTTTTTTCCCTCTGCATTGTTGGGAATGACCCGTAAGTAAGCATTTCACTGTTTGTCTACACCTGTTGTTTAAGAAGCATGTAACAAATATAATTGGATTTTGATTTAAAGAAGATGCCATGTGTCCATGGGATTCAGAGGGACAAAAAGCCTGACCATGTCATCATGAGAACCACAAGCAGCAGGACTTCACCCAGACACTTACAGGTCTTTCTCAATACCACAGTACGAACTCCATTGTCCTTGCTCTGAGTAATGGCAGTAAGTGATCTGGGTACTGGAAGTAATCCAGACCCCACAATTACCACTTGTTTTGTGCAAAATCTACAAACACATCTGTCGTTTTTCAAGTGAACAGATCAACAAATTAAGAAATGTTGCCATCAGACCTGGAATATGCCCTGAACATACAGTGGTGGGGGGGGGGGGGATTTTAAAAGTGTAACCAAAAAGGCAAGAACCTGAGGAAGAGTTCAATCAAAAAGTTAAGAATTTTACTGGAATCTAGTGGAAGAAAACTTGGGCCTGAATGACAAGTATCCAGATGTACTGGAAGCGAAAGGAGTGATACAAAAATGTCAAGTTTGCAGATAATTCCCAGGCCTGTGACCTGGGTTCTGGAGGGAGAGCTGGCAGCAACTGTGTTAAAGGCTACAACTACTATTACACTGCCACTATGGAGCTTTACACAGTATTTCACTGGGGGTGGCTAAAAATGACCCTCCACGAGTAGCAGCCCATCCCCCCTCCAGCACTGGGTCCAGTGACAGACAGACAGAGAGCGAGACAGAGAGCGAGAGAGAATACCTGACCACTGTGACTGACCCAAAATGAAGGAAAGCTTTGACTATGTACATACAGACTCAGTGAGCATAGCCTTGCTATTGAGAAAGGCTGCGGTATGCAGACCTGGCTCTCAAGAGAAGACAGGCTATGTGCTCACTGCCCTCAAAATGAGGTGGAAACTGAGCTGCACTTCTTAACCTCCTGCCAAATGTATGACCATATTAGAGACACATATTTCCCTCAGATTATACAGACCCACAAAGAATTTGAAAACAAATCCAATTTTGCTAAACTCCGACACCTATTGTGTGAAATACCAGTTTGCAATCACAGCAACAAAATGTGTGACCTGTTGCCACAAGAAATGGGCAACCGGTGAAGAACAAACACCATTATAAATACAACCCATATTTTATACTTTAACTATTTGCACATCATTACAACACTGTATATAGCCATAATATGACATTTAAATTCCTTTGGAACTTTTGTGAGTGTAATGTTTACTGTTAATTTTTATTGTTTATTTCACTTTTGTTTATTATCTATTGCACTTGCTTTGGAAATGTAAAACATTTTCCCATGCCAATAAAGCACTTTGAATTGAATTGAGAAAGACAGCTGTAAGAGAGAGAGAGTGAGAAGGAAATCAACGGTACAAAGTCTGAGGACTGAGATAAATGACTGCATCACTTCACCATATCCAACCTTGACTTATTGGCCTTTACCTGTTTGATTTTGCTGTGGCAGCAGGACTTCACAGGACACAAAGGGTATCTGTGCTGAGAATAGGATACAAATAATTATAGTATTCTGTTTCTCCAGCCTCATCCTAGTATGCAGAGGCACATGGAAGGCAGACCAGGAGTAGTGGGCATATATTCTGAGGAGAGCTCCACCCACCCACACACCCACCCACACACACACACACACACACGCACGCACGCACGCACGCACGCACGCACGCACGCACACGTCAATATCTGAAATAGACTAGAGGAGCTTTGCATTTGCCATCTTGAAGACAGATGAGAGGTCTGAGTTCATGAATCAAAATCAAATCAAATTTGATTTGTCACTTGAGCCGAATACAGGTGTAGTAGACCTTACAGTGAAATGCAAACTGACAAGCCCTTAACCAACAATGCAGTTAAGAAAATATTTACTCAATAAACTAAAGTATATTCAAAAAAAATTAAAGTAACAATATAACAACATAAAATAACAATAGCGAGGCTATATACAGGGGTGTACTGGTACCAAGTGAATGTGCGGGGGTACAGGTTAGTCAAGATAAGTTGTATATGTAGGAAGGGGTAACGTGGGGTAAAGTGACTATGCATAGATAATAAACAGCGAGAGGTCTGAGTTCATGAATCAAAATCAAATCAAATTTGATTTGTCATGAGCCGAATAAAGGTGTAGACCTTACAGTGAAATGCAAACTGACAAGCCCTTAACCCCTACTCGGCGGGGGGGGTCAATGCATTTAGTCCGGTGGCCATGTGATTAATTATTCAGCAGTCTTATGGCTTGGGGGTAGAAGCTGTTAAGGAACCTTTTGGACCTAGACATGGCGCTCTGGTACCCCTTGCCGTGTGGTAGCAGAGAGAACAGTCTATGACTAAGGTGGCTGGAGTCTTTGGCAATTTTTGGGGTCTTCCTCTGACACCGCCAAGTATATAGGTCCTGGATGGCAGGAAGCTTGGCCCCAGTGATGTACTGGGCCGCACCCACTACCCACTGTAGCGCATTACGGTCAGATGTCGAGCAGTTGCCATACCAGGCGGTGATGCAACCGGCGAGGACACTCTCAATGGTGCAGCTGTAGAACTTATTGAGGATCTGGGGACCCATGACAAATCAGTTCAGTCTCCTACTTACCACATGGTGGCGGCCCATCAGGAAATGCAGGATCCAGTTGCAGAAGGAGGTGTTAAATTCCAAGGTCCTTAGCTTAGTGATGAGCTTTGTGGGCACAATTGTGTTGAACACTGAGCTGTAGTCAATGAACAGCATTCTCACATACAGTTGAAGTCAGAAGTTGACATAGACTTACGTTGGAGTCGTTAAAACTCATTTTTCAACCAGTCCCCCAATTTCCTGTTAACAAACTATAGTTTTGGAAAGTCAGTTATGACAAGTAATTTTTCCAACAATTGTTAACAGACAGATTATTTCACTTATAATTCATTGTATCACAATTCCAGTGGGTTGACTGTGCCTTTAACCAGCTTGGAGAATTCCAGAAAATGATGTCCTGGCTTTAGAAGCTTCTGATAGGCTAATTTGACATCATATGAGTCAATTGGCGGTGTACCTGTGGATGTATTTCAAGGCCGACCTTCAAACTCAGTGCCTCTTTGCTTGACATCATGGGGAAATCAAAGGAAATCAGCAAAGAACTCAGAAAAAAATGTGTAGACCTCCACAAGTCTGGTTCATCCTTGGGAGCAATTTCCAAACGCCTGAAGGTACAACGTTCATCTGTACAAACAATAGTACACAAGTATTAACACCATGAGACCACGCAGCCGTCACACCGCTGTGGAAGGAGACATGTTCTGTCTCCTAGAGATGAACGTACTCTGGTGCGAAAAGTGTAAACAGATACACAAAGTATCTACATCCACAGTAAAACAAGTCCTATATCGACATAACCTAAAAGGCTGCTCTGCAAGGAAGAAGCCACTGCTCCAAAACCACCATAA
Source organism: Oncorhynchus gorbuscha (assembly GCF_021184085.1). Classification (NCBI taxonomy): domain Eukaryota; kingdom Metazoa; phylum Chordata; class Actinopteri; order Salmoniformes; family Salmonidae; genus Oncorhynchus; species Oncorhynchus gorbuscha. The sequence goes on from NC_060195.1 coordinate 22,163,303, forward strand.
AAAAGCCAGAACACGGTTTGCAACTGCACATGGGGACAAAGATTGTACTTTTTGGAGAAATGTCCTCTGGTCTGATGAAACAAAAATAGAACTGTTTGGCCATAATGATCGTCGTTATGTTTAGAGGAAAAGTCAAAGAACACCATCCTAACCGTGACGCATGGGGGTGGCAGAATCATGTTCTTTGCTGCAGAAGGGACTGGTGCACTTCACAAAATAGATGGCGTCATGAGGTAGGAAAATTACGTGGATATATTGAAGCAACATCTCAAGACATCAGTCAGGAAGTTAAAGCTTGATCACAAATGGGTCTTCCAAATGGACAATGACCCCAAGCATACTTCCAAATTTGTGGCAAAATGGCTTAAGGACAACAAAGTCCAGTTATTGGAGTTGCCATCACAAAGCCCAGACCTCAATCCTATAGAAAATTTGTGGGCAGAACTGAAAAAGCGTGTGCGAGCAAGGAGGCCTACAAACCTGACCCAGTTACAACAGCTCTGTCAGGAGGAATGGGCCAAAATTCACCCAACTTATTGTGGGAAGCTTGTGGAAGGCTACCTGAAATGTTTGACCCAAGTTAAACTATTTAAAGGCAATGCTACCAAATACTAATTGAATGTATGTAAACTTCTGACCCACTGGGAATGTGATGAAAGAAATAAAAGCTGAAATAAATAATTCTCTCAAATAGTTGTGTTTTCATGTGTGAATTATTACACCCAAAATTACTTCAAATGCTTAAAATTCAAATGCACAATAAAATACAATGTAATTTGGTAAGGCTTTGGAGACGTGCTTCCTATTCTCTCTCCCACGTGTCCTCCTCCTCCTTATCCTCCTCCATGTATCTGCTCCACTGGGTTCCTTGTCTGACAGCATTCCCCCCCCACACACACACACCTCACCCCCACGCCCATATGTACCCCAGACCCCCCCCCCCCACACACACACACACACCCCACGCCCATATGTACCCCAGACCGCTACCTCTCTCACACATTCCTCACCTCCTCTCAGACATGACTAACTCAATTTGTTATGCGCAGGTCTCTGTCAGAAGAGGTTTCATCCGAAATTTCCAGTCAATTGAGTGCCCGGCAACCTGGCCCTGACAATGAGGCTAACTCTGTTCCTCAGGGAAACATTAAAATGATGTGTACCTACAGACAGAGACAAGCACTGAGGTGTATCTCCCTTTCTCATCTTGCACTCATCACTGACATCTTAATGAGGCATACATTCAAACTAGCAGTCAGCTCAAATCAACAAAGAAAGCATTGACAACATGTTTTTTTAAGAAAAGAGGTTAAGTCAGATAAGGGATGTACACAATGTGAGCTCACAAACATTTGCAATAGTTGAGCTCATCATATGAGATGACGGCAGTACTTGGCGCACACCCCACCAACAATGCTGTCCTTGGTGTGTGACTGTGTGTTGAGGGCCAGTGTGGATTGGCACAACTAGACATGAATGCATGAGTCAGAGGCAGGGGCTGAGCCAGGTAGGGGCCCACAAAGTGACCATTGACAGGCCGAGGCACTCACGGTGCAAACAGTTCCAGAATATCACCTCAAATGAATCAGTCATCTTGCCACTTGTACCTGTCAGTGGAGGCTGAGTTTCCTCCCCAGAGGAGTGGCGTTACGTCCTCGACGGAGTGATGTTCACCGCGGCCCTGGCAGAGTGGCACTCTGTTCACCACAGCCCGTCGATCTGTTCACCACGGCCCTGGCAGAGTGGCACTCTGTTCACCACAGCCCGTCGATCTGTTCACCATGGCCCTGGCAGAGTGGCACTCTGTTCACCACAGCCCGTCAATCTGTTCACCACAGCCCTGGCAGAGTAGCACTCTGTTCACCACGGCCCTGGCAGAGTGGCACTCTGTTCACCACAACCCTGGCAGAGTGGCACTCTGTTCACCACGGCCCTGGCAGAGTGGCACTCTGTTCACCACGGCCCTGGCAGAGTGGCACTCTGTTCACCACGGCCCTGGCAGAGTGGCACTCTGTTCACCACGGCCCTGGCAGAGTGGCACTCTGTTCACCACTGCCCTGGCAGAGTGGCACTCTGTTCACCACTGCCCTGGCAGAGTGGCACTCTGTTCACCATGGCCCGTCGATCTGTTCACCACAGCCTCAGGTTCGTTTCTCCTCGGCTGCTGTCACTCAGGGGTCACTCTCACAGAGACGACGACCGCGCCTCCCCAAGCCCCTGCTCTCCCTCCTATCTCCTTCTCTCCCCTTCTGAAAGTTAAAGTTTTAAAACCCAGGGCAGCTGGCCAGAAAAAAGACTTAAAGGTCTTAAAGTATTTTGAAATAGGGACCCTGAAGAATAGAGATATTTTAGTCTCTGACATAAATCTCAGTATGATAATAGGTGACAACTATGAGCCAGAAAATTAGGATTATATATGGTTAATAGAGGACTTCAACATTGTTCTCGTGTAACTTTATGCACAGAAAATAATCACGTAGCACTCAAGGTTTTCCATCTGCACAACCTGAGGGTGATGGTGGTGGAATTCCATGCCGAAGAGACAGAAAAACAGACACACAGAGAGGAAATGGGGGACGACATCCAATGTGCAAAGTTTAAATATCCTGTAGAGGATCTGCTTACGTCTCTCACTTCACGGTCTTTGAGAAACACACATTTCTCAGGCCCATTCAAATCCTATTGAGGAAGACTGGGGGAGACAATAGATGGTGTTGCCCTAAGCTTAAAGACAAACCAACTGTGAGAACAACACTGTGAAATAGCGAGACCTCCAGCAAACAACGGATTTAAAACTGTGGGAAAAGACAGCTGCTCATAGTGAGCCACGTCATATCACATGGTCCTTTCATCAGGCCTGATCCACCATGGGACTGGGGGAAAGATATAAGAGGCAGCAACAGATGAGAAATCCCACAGGTGCAAGCCTATTCACTCCAGACAGCCACCCTGACACCCAAAAGCTCCTCCACTGAATCCGGACCAGTCAGCCAGGTGGTTCAGATTTCCTGGTTGGAGCCTATGGGTTTGGCTGGGTCTGTGTCCCGACTGCATCCTTTAAAAACCCACAACACTGCACCTAACAGCCCAAGCAACACAAGCTTCTCAGTTGCTAAAGCCTTCAAATTCCCAACTTTCAAACCACCCCACAACTCCCACACTCCTTATACATTCCAACAGCAGTGTGGATTCCACTCCGACAGCTGGCGTAATGAACAAGCCATGTGTGTGTGTGTGTGTGTGTGTGTGTGTGTGTGTGTGTGTGTGTGTGTGTGTGTGTGTGTGTGTGTGTGTGTGTGTGTGTGTGTGTGTGTGTGTGTGTGTGTGTGTGTGTGTGTGTGTGTGTGTGTGTGTGTGTGTGTGTGTGTGTGTGTGTGTGTGTGTGTGTGTGTAATGAACATGCCATGTGTGTGTGTGTGTGTGTGTGTGTGTGTGTGTGTGTGTGTGTGTGTGTGTGTGTGTGTGTGTGTGTGTGTGTGTGTGTGTGTGTGTGTGTGTGTGTGTGTGTGTGTGTGTGTGTGTGTGTGCTATGCTTTCGATTCTCTGCCGGTGTGAGACCAAAATCCATGTGGCTAAGGGCAAGAACACTACAAAACCATTGTCAGTTCACTCTGGTTCTGTCCAACATGAACCTCACAACAACCTCTGGTGTGAGTGACATATTTCCTGATTTAAGGAGACAACAACCTCGGCTCTGTGATGTCATTCAGACATACATCACCTGGGCTTACGGGGGGAGGGGGCTTTGTGATGTCATTCAGACATACACCACCTGGGCTTGCGGGGGGAGGGGGATCTGTGATGTCATTTAGACATACATCACCTGGGCTTATAGGGGCTCTATGATATCATTCAGACATACATCAGCTGGGCTTTCAGGGGGGCTCTCAGATGTCATTCAGAAATACATCGCCTGGGCATATTTAGGGGCTCTATGATATCATTCAGACATACATCAGCTGGGCTTTCAGGGGGGCTCTCAGATGTCATTCAGAAATACATCACCTGGGCTTATTAGGGGCTCTATGATATCATTCAGAAATATCACCTGGGCTTATTAGGGGATTTATGATATCATTCAGACATATCACCTGGGCTTATGGGGGGGGGGCTCTGTGATGTCATTCAGATATACATCAGCTGGGCTTATGTGGGGCTCTGTGATGTCATTCAGACATACCAAAACCTCTCAGATATTAAGTCGTTTTTTGGGGGTCGTTTTTGTGGGGGGTAATACAGCTGACCTTTCACCCCAGCACCAAAGGAAATGCCGGTGGAGGCTGATTGGTTCAGGTTGTTTAGAAAGAGCACAGGGGGCACTGGGTTAGTCCCACACTCTGAACAAACCAGCGGCATGCTGCAAAGGGAGAGACTGACTCAGTCTATGGCTGTGTCCCAAATGGTACCCTATTCCCTATATAGTGCACGACATAGGGCTCTGGCCAAAAGCATTGCACTATGTAGGGAATAGGGTGCCATTTGGGACACTTATAAAAGTAGTGTAGAGCAGGGGTTTCCAAACCTCTCCTCTGCTCTGGGATCCCCAGCCATTTCATGTAGTTTAACTATACCAGAGCTAGCACACCTGATTCAAATTGTCAACTAATCATCAAGACCTTGAATAGGTGAATTAGGTGAGCTAGTTCAGTATTACAACAAAATTGTGAAATGTCTGGGGGTACCCAAGGAGAGGTTAGAAAACCACTAGTGGACACAGTATGACTGCCATTCGTCAATCACGATAATGCTCAGTTTAGGTCCCAGAATGCTTGAGGGGGTCTCTCTCTCTCTTTCTCTCTGTCTCATCCTTCCTTACAGTCTCTCTCTCACACACACACACACACCTGCTTAGGGGTGCAGGCCCCAACACAAACTGACACAGAAAATCCTACAGAAAACAAGGAGAGCTGTCTCCGGTCCCGGGATTGCTTTTCAACATCTCATTTGTAATGCGACCAGGAGAACAGCTGGGAAGGTGGGGGAGGAGGGAAGTACATGCATACATATATACAGTGCCTTCAGAAAGTCTTCACACCCCTTGACTTTTTCAAAGTAATGTTGTGTTACAGCCTGAATTGAAAATGGATTAAGGTTTCGATTGTTGTGTCACTGGCCTACACACAATCCCCCATATGTCAAAGTGGAATAATAATTTATGTAGATTTTTACAAATGAATAAAAAATGAAAAAATATCTTGAGTCAAAAGATATTCAACCCCTTTGTTATGGCAAGCTTAAATAAGTGCAGGACAGAAAACGTGCCTAACAAGTCACATAATAAGTTCCATGGATTCTGTGTGCAATAATAGTGTTTAACATGATTTTTTTATGACTACCTCATCTCTGTACCCCACATTTAAAATGATCTGTAAAGTCCCTCAATCAAGTAGTCAAGTTCTTTTATTATTATCCTTTTTCATGATATCCAATTACCATCTTGTCTCATCGCTGCAACTCCCCAATGGGCACGGGAGAGGCGAAGGTTGAGTCATGCGTCGTCCAAAACATGACCCGTCAAACCGCGCTTCTTAATTAACACCCTCCCCTAACCCGGAAGACGCTGAGCCAATTGTGCGCCTCACTATGGGACTCCCGGTCACAGTCGTTGTGATACAGCCTGGGATCAAACCCGGGTCTGTAGTGACGCCTCAAGCACTGTGAAGCAGTGCCTTAAGATCTCTGAGCCACTAGGGAGGCCCCGAGTAGTCAATTTCAAGTACAAATTCAACCACAACGACCTGGGAGGTTTTCCAATGCCTCACAAAGAAAAGGCACCTGTCGGTAGATAGGTAAAAAAAAAAAAAAAGCAGACGCTGAATATCGCTTTGAGCATGGTGAAGTTATTAATAACACTTTGGATGGTGTATCAATACACCCAGTCACCACAAAGATACAGGTGTCCTTCCTAACTCAGTTGCCAGAGAGGAAGGAAACTGCTCAGGGATTTCACCATGAGGCCAATTGTGATTTTAAAACAGTTACAGAGTTTAATGACTGTTCTAAGAGAAAACTAAGAATGCATCAACAACATTGTAGTTACTCCACAATACTAACCTAAATGACGGTGAAAAGAAGGAAAATTGTGCAGAAATAAATATTCCAAAATAGGTATCCTGTTTGCAACAAGGCAATTAAGTAATTGCTAAACCTGCAAAAAGTGTGGCAAAGAAATGCACTTTTTTATCCTGAATACAGAGCGTTATGTTTGGGGCTAATCCAATACAACACATTACTGATTAACACACTTCATATTGTCAAGCATGGTGGCGGCTGCACCATGTTGTGGGTATGCTTGTCATTGGCAAGGAATAGGGATTTTATTTATTCAAAATTACGCTAAGCACATACAAAACCTAGAGGAGAACCTGGTTCAGTCCACTTTCCATCAGACACTGGGAGAGGAATTCACCTTACAGCAGGACAATAACCTAAAATACAAGGCCAAATATACACTGGAGGTGATTACCAAGATGACATTGAATGTTCCTGTGTGGCCTAGTTACGGTTTTGACTTAAATCGTCTTGAAAATCTATGGCCAGACTTGAAAATGGTTGTTTAGCAATGATCAACAACCAACTTGACAGAGCTTGAATAATTTTTTAAAGAATAATGAGCAAATATTGTACAATCCAGATGTGCAAACCTCTTAAGAGATTTACCCAGAAAGACTCACAGCTGTAATCGCTGCCAAAGGTGTTTCTAACATGTATTGTCTAACAGTGGGTGAATACTTACGGTGCAGTTCAAAAGTATTTACCCGTTTCTAATATTCTCTACTTTTGCATATTTTTGAAACTGAATGTTAAAACCTAATATTAGATAAAATGAAACTGAGTTAACACACAACACAACAATGACTTACTTATTTCATTTTTTTCATGGGACCCATGTCAGCCAAAATGTTCTATTTTTGAATCATCTGTCCATGAAACATTTTTCTAAGAGTCTTGATGATCATCCAGGTGCTTTTTTGAAAAACTTGAGTCCACATTTTGGATGTCATTTGTTTTTGCCAGACATAATGTTACCAAACACTGCATTCGACAGTAAGAACCTTATACCAACGGCCAAGCATGGTGATGGTAGTATGATGGTTTGGGAATGCTTTGCTGCCTCAGGACCTGGACTTGCCTTAATAGAAGGAACCATGAATTCTGCTCTGTATCAGAGAAGTCTACAGGACTGTCAGGCCATCCATCTGTGAGCTGAAGCTGAAGTGCAGCTGAGTCATGCAGCAAGACAATGATCCAAAACACACAGTGCATTCGTAAATTATTCAGACCCCTTGACTTTTTCCACGTTTTGTTACGTTACAGCCTTATTCTAAAATGGATTAAAACATAGTTTTTTTCTACACACAATACCCCAAAGTTTTTTAGGAATTTTTACCAATGTATTTTTAAAAAATCAACAGAAATATCACATTTACATAAGTATTCAGACCCTTTACTCAGAGCATTGTTTAAGCACCTTAGGCAGCGATTACAGCCTTGAGTCTTCTTGGATATGACGTTACAAGCTTGGCACACCTGTATTTGGGGAGTTTCTCCCATTCTCCCGATGTTTGATCGGGTTCAAGTCCGGGCTCTGGTTGGGTCACTCAAGGACATTCAGAAAAGTCACTCCTGCGCTGTCTTGGCTGTGTTCTTAAGGTCGTTGTCCTGTTGGAAGGTGAACCTTCCAACAGTTTTCATCAAGGATCTCTCTGTACTTTGCTCCGTTCATCTTTTCCTTCATTCCTGACTAGTCTCCTAGTCCCTGCCATTGATGTGAGGCTTGGCATTCAGGCCAAATAATTCAATCTTGGTTTCATCAGATCAGAGAATCTTGTTCGTCATGGTCTGAGAGTCCTTTGGGTGACTTTTGACAAACCCCAAGCGGGCTGTGATGTGCCTTTTACTGAGGAGTGGCTTTCGTCTGACCACTCTACCATAAAGACCTGATTGGTGAAGTGCTGCAGAGATGGTTGTCCTTCTGAAATTGTTTGGAAGCCTTCCCCAGATCTGTGCCTCGACACAATCCAGGCTCGAAAATCTAAGGACAATTCCTTCGACCCCATGGCTTGGTTTTTGCTCTGACATGCACGGCCAACTGTGGGACCTAATATAGACAGGTGTGTGCCTTTCCAAATCATGTCCATTCAATAGAATTTACCACAGGTGGACTCCAGTCAAGTTGTAGAAACATCTCAAAGATGATCGATGGAAACAGGATGAACCTGAGCTCAATTTCGAGTCTCATAGCAACGGGTCTGAATACTTATTATTATTATTATTATTATTATTATTTTTACAATTTTGCTAAAGTTTCTAAAAACCTGTTTTCACTTTGTATTATGGGATATTGTGTGTAGATTGATGAGCAAAAATGTAATTTAATCCATTTCACAATAAAGCATAACATTACAAAATGTGGAAAAAGTAATGGGGTCTGAACACTTTCTGAATGTTCTGTACATGAAAATGGTTAAAAAGGTTTGGAATGGCCTAGTCCAAGTCCAGACCTAATACTGATTGGGATGTTGTGGCAGGACTTGAGACAAGCAGTTCATGCTTGAAAACCCCAAATGTTGCTGAGTGAAAGCAATTCCTCCACAGAGATGAGAGAGACTGATCAACAACTACAGGAAGTGTTTGGTTGTGGTCATTGCAGCTAAAGGTGGTACAACCAGTTATTGAGTGTAAGGGGGCAATTACTTTTTCACACAGGGGCATTGGGTGTTGCATAACTTTGTTAAATTAAATAAATAAATAAAGTATCATTGTTATTCATTATTGGTTTTGGTTGAAGATCTGATAACATTCAGTACAAAACAAATAGCAAGAAAAAAAAAGAAAATCAGAAAGGGTGCAAATAGTTCACAGCACTGTACAGTATCTAATCAATTTTTAATCTTTTTTCAAATTCATTTTATAATTTTTCTTCAAATTTGACAGTACAAAGTATTTTGAGCAGATTATTGACAAAGACAATCAAATCCATTTTAATTCAACTTTGTAACCCAACAAAATGTGGAAAAAGTACCGGGGTGTGAATACTCTCTGGAGGCACACAAAGAGGAGAAAAAGCAGAATCTGCAGGAGGACTGGTGTGTTATTGTAAGCCCCTGGTGAAAGGTCAGGCATGCACACTCCCTGCTGCCCTCTGACCTGTAGCAATGACCAAACACAGACTCCAGCCACCAACAATAAACTATTGTTTCACCACTGTACGACACAATGCACTGTCTGTGAGAGTATGTGCTGCCCAGCCTCCTCACCCTCCTGCTGCCCAGCCTCCTCACCTACCTGCTACCCCGCCTCCTCACCCTCCTGCTACCCGGCCTCCTCACCCTCCTGCTACCTGGCCTCCTCACCCTCCTGCTACCCAGCCTCCTCACCCTCCTACGACCCGGCCTCCTCACCCTCCTGCTACCTGGCCCCCTCACCTTCCTGCTACCTGGCCTCCTCACCCTCCTGCTACCCGGCCTCCCCACCCTCCTGCGACCCGGCTTTCTCACCCTCCTGCTACCCGGCCTTCTCACCCTCCTGCTACCTGGCCTCCTCACCCTCCTGCTACCCGGCCTCCTCACCCTCCTGCTACCTGGCCTCCTCACCCTCCTGCTACCCGGCCTTCTCACCCTCCTGCTACCCTGCCTCCTCACCCTCCTGCTACCCAGCCTCCTCACCCTCCTGCTACCCGGCCTCCTCACCATCCTGCTACCCGGCCTCCTCACCCTCCTGCTACCCGGCCTCCTCACCCTCCTGCTACCTGGCCTCCTCAACCTCCTGCTGCCCAGCCTCCTCACCCTCCTGCTGCCCAGCCTCCTCACCCTCCTGCTGCCCAGCCTCCTCACTCTCCTGCTGCCCAGCCTCCTCACCCTCCTGCTACCCGTCCTCCTCACCCTCCTGCTACCTGGCCTCCTCACCCTCCTGCTACCTGGCCTCCTCACCCTCCTGCTGCCCGGCCTCCTCACCCTCCTGCTACCCGGCCTCCTCACCCTCCTGCTGCCCAGCCTCCTCACCCTCCTGCTGCCCAGCCTCCTCACCCTCCTGCTACCCAGACTCCTCACCCTCCTGCTGCCCAGCCTCCTCACCCTCCTGCTGCCCAGCCTCCTCACCCTCCTGCTACCCGGCCTCCTCACCCTCCTGCTGCCCAGCCTCCTCACCCTCCTGCTGCCCAGCCTCCTCACCCTCCTGCTATCCAGCTTCCTCACCCTCCTGCTGCCCAGCCTCCTCACCCTCCTGCTATCCAGCTTCCTCACCCTCCTGCTGCCCAGCCTCCTCACCCTCCTGCTACCCGGCCTCTTCACCCTCCTGCTGCCCAGCCTCCTCACCCTCCTGCTGCCCAGCCTCCTCACCCTCCTGCTACCCGGCCTCCTCACCCTCCTGCTACCCGGCCTCCTCACCCTCCTGCTGCCCAGCCTCCTCACCCTCCTGCTGCCCAGCCTCCTCACCCTCCTGCTATCCAGCCTCCTCACCCTCCTGCTATCCAGCTTCCTCACCCTCCTGCTGCCCAGCCTCCTCACCATCCTGCTGCCCAGCCTCCTCACCCTCCTGCTATCCAGCCTCCTCACCCTCCTGCTGCCCAGCCTCCTCACCCTCCTGCTGCCCAGCCATAGCTGTGTCTGACCTAGACTCAACAGACCTCTAGTCTGCCTGCCTGTCTATGTTGTGGCTATTTCAGGCTGGAAAGTATGTCAGTGTGGGTGTGCCATAATTCCAATACATCCGCAACAATATAAAGATGTTGCCTTCAGTGGCTAATGTGTTTGCAACATGTATTGACGCAGACTGGGGTACAGGCTTCTGGCTAGCCTAATGGAAGTCATGTCAGACAAGATTGGAGGACTGCAGGGAGGACTGGTGAAAACAGTAGGCCAGTTGGACTGCAGGAGAACTCACTATCTTTCCCTCCTCTATTCTAATTGAGCTGTTTCTCCTCATTCCTCCACAGGGCACCTATCCCAGTCGCATTGAACACCATGATTCTGTACCAGGAGGACTAATGCAGGGTGTCCCCATACCACCCTCTGCCATTGTGGGATAAAAACCATCAACCTACCCCTGAGGTGTCTTGATGGACACATTAAAACACAAACACCAGACGTGCTAAACTAACATTGACTTGATCTGAGCTCCTGTTTAATTCAGTTCCTTTTGAAGCCAGACTTTGTTTCTTAATCACCACATCCTCAACTCAGCAACATGCTGTTCCCAGTCTTAAATCAATTTACGACCTCCTGGGTAACACAGCTTCATTACTGGGGAATGTGATTAGTAGCCCAATGCTAATAAGGAGAAGCGAGAGAAAGATGGTTGCTGTGTAAACACCATCTGACATGCTAATAATCACTTTATGGCCTGTAGTCTGACAGAAGCCTTGCTCTATGGATCTATCCTCATCATTGACATGAACTGGAGCAGATCTTCCTACTCACACTCAGCTCTGTTTGTCACGTCTGGAAGATGGCTTATGTCTGAGCTTTGCCTGATGGTTTTGTGTGGATCATTTCCTGGAAATGCCAATAGGAATTTATTATAACAGTGCAATATAGTATTTACATTTTATGACACCTTTGTCTCAATACACACACTTTGTCATTGTTAATAACATTGACTTTAACCAAGACATATGTATCAATCCCTATTCTAAACTACTGTTTGCTTAACCCACACTCCGGGCTCTGTGGATATACTACAGAGCTGTGAGGGGACCAAATGCTACCCAGTGGCTTAGTTATGTTTCTCCAACACTCTAAATGAACTTCACACATTCCCTCTGGCTTAGGGCTAGCCATAAACTGCTGCAGTGGGAGGATTGTGAGGTAGGAAGGGAGAGATGGAGGGAGGGACGGAGGGAGGGATGGATGGACGGAAAGAGGGTGAGATGGAGGGAGGGAGAGAGAGAGAGATCGAAGGAGGGAGCGATGGAGGGAGATATGGAACGAAGGAAGGGGAGAGAGAGGGACTCAACCTCATCACAGGTTCTATTCACTTTTAGAAGGCTCAGAGATGGTTAGAAAGTTAGATAAGCAGGCTGCATTGATTTCCATTGTATACGTTTAGAGCATCAGCCCGTTTGGTGGTTTACTCTATAAAGGTGTGTCCAGATGCTCAGTCATGAATCCTGAAGGGCTGCCTCTCATTGACACACCAGCATGTAGCCGCACGGTGGTCCTAGTTTGTACAAACAGCACAGCAGGCCCCTACAAACCAAACAGCTCCACCTCCAAAAGGCCCCACATCTCCACATGTCCATATGGCTGCCCGTCTCCATTGACTAAATGCAATGCTGGTAATATATAGTCTACCTTTTCTGCACCACGATCCTGTACGTCATAATGAGTCGCACTTTACTAAACGAGACAACAACACCAAGGTGAATGCAGTTCAATTTAATTTGTGATCATAATTTATTTTTTTCTAACTGTTATGGTAACTATCCCATGACTTACTTGTTTCCCCATTTAGTTGGCACAAATGTTAACACCCACATTTCTGCATTAATAGTCTCTCTCTCGACCATGCAGACCCTGAATCATTGCATAAGCTTATACAGTTCATATGCCTCTCTGGCAGCTGGGCCCAAACTGCATGTAGCGGAAAATATTTGTCATCTGACGTGATGTTCTGCATTCCCCGTGCACCAAGGACACACAGGAACAGCAAACTCTTATTTAGGAGGGGAGAACTCAAATGGGGTCAAGGGTTATTGTTGTTCCTTTGTTAGTCATTTAGCAGACGCTCTTATCCAGAGCTACTTACAGGAGCAATTAGGGTTAATGGCCTTGCACAAGGGCACAGGCAGATTTTTCACCTAGTCGTCTTGGGGATTCGAAACAGCAACCTTTCAAAATGCATTCTCTACTCCACATCATAGCAATCAACCTGAACTCTAAGAAAAGTGTTGTTACATGTCCAGTAGTTTTAAAAGTATGTTCCTTTTCTACTCCTGAAGGTCCCATCTGAAGGTATGAAACTAAGGTCACAAAATAATTATAGAATGTCAGCATATGTTTTGATGTGGACTCAAGATTTTCTACTGTATGTTGAGTTGCCATTGTTGACCCCCCACAGTATGTCCAAAGCCCAGCGTTGGGTCAAATGGAGTGCAAAGTATCTCAGATCACGTGGGAAATAATCTCTGATTCGGTTTCAGTATCTCTGAGCTATTTTGTTTTCTGCACAACCACCATGCTTGTCTTAGTCTTATCAAATCTGTCATATCATGAAGAAAGGAAGAAGTTTGTTTCTCTAATATCCGCATGCCATCGTCTATCTCTCCCTCTGTGTACCCAGTTAGGCGCTAGCTAGGCTACCCCCAGTGAGGCACTAACTAGGCTAACCCCAGTGAGGCGCTAACTAGGCTAACCCCAGTGAGGAACCCCTTCCGATATCATCACCAGGAAGACCAGTAAGGTTGTGTCGTCTACTTTTAAGCCCACAGCTATCCTTGCCGCCTTGCTCCATTTATGATCAGAAACGCTGTGGCATTGCGCAGCAAACAAACATAAATTGCCTAATCGAGTCGCATTGCTCTCTATGGGTATCTGTTGACTTTTGCTTAAGCGTCTCCGTGACTGCTTGGCTGTGTGACTCACTGATCCTATCTGCCTGAGCGTCGTGCGCTTGGCTCCCCATGTCCCCTTGCTTTCCCCACAAACAGACAGACAGGAGGCAGACATACAGAAAGGCAGGCTAGAGCAGGCAGACTGACAGACAGACACAGACAGAGAGACAGACAGACAGGCAGACTACAAGTCTGTTGAGTCTAGATCAGACACAGCTACGGCTGGGCAGCAGGATGGTAAGGAGGCTGGGCAGCAGGAGGGTGAGGAGGCTGGGCAGCAGGATGGTGAGGAGGCTGGGCAGCAGAATGTTGAGGAGGCTGGGCAGCAGGATGGTTAGGAGGCTGGGCAGCAGGATGGTGAGGAGGCTGGGCAGCAGGATGGTGAGGAGGCTGGGCAGCAGGATGGTGAGGAGGCTGGGCAGCAGGAGGGTGAGGAGGCTGGGTAGCAGGATGGTGAGGAGGCTGGGCAGCAGGAGGGTGAGGAGGCTGGGCAGCAGGATGGTGAGGAGGCTGGGCAGCAGGATGGTGAGGAGGCTGGGTAGCAGGATGGTGAGGAGGCTGGGCAGCAGGAGGGTGAGGAGGCTGGGTAGCAGGATGGTGAGGAGGCTGGGCAGCAGGAGGGTGAGGAGGCTGGGTAGCAGGATGGTGAGGAGGCTGGGCAGCAGGAGGGTGAGGAGGCTGGGCAGCAGGATGGTGAGGAGGCTGGGCAGCAGGAGGGTGAGGAGGCTGGGCAGCAGGAGGGTGAGGAGGCTGGGCAGCAGGAGGGTGAGGAGGCTGGGTAGCAGGATGGTGAGGAGGCTGGGCAGCAGGAGGGTGAGGAGGCTGGGCAGCAGGAGGGTGAGGAGGCTGGGCAGCAGGAGGGTGAGGAGTCTGGGTAGCAGGATGGTGAGGAGGCTGGGCAGCAGGAGGGTGAGGAGGCTGGGCAGCAGGATGGTGAGGAGGCTGGGCAGCAGGAGGGTGAGGAGGCTGGGCAGCAGGAGGGTGAGGAGGCTGGGTAGCAGGATGGTGAGGAGGCTGGGCAGCAGGAGGGTGAGGAGGCTGGGCAGCAGGAGGGTGAGGAGGCTGGACAGCAGGAGGGTGAGGAGGCTGGGCAGCAGGAGGGTGAGGAGGCTGGGCAGCAGGATGGTGAGGAGGCTGGGCAGCAGGAGGGTGAGGAGGCTGGGCAGCAGGATGGTGAGGAGGCTGGGCAGCAGGAGGGTGAGGAGGCTGGGTAGCAGGATGGTGAGGAGGCTGGGCAGCAGGATGGTGAGGAGGCTGGGCAGCAGGAGGGTGAGGAGGCTGGGCAGCAGGAGGGTGAGGAGGCTGGGCAGCAGGAGGGTGAGGAGGCTGGGTAGCAGGATGGTGAGGAGGCTGGGCAGCAGGAGGGTGAGGAGGCTGGGTAGCAGGATGGTGAGGAGGCTGGGCAGCAGGAGGGTGAGGAGGCTGGGTAGCAGGAGGGTGAGGAGGCTGGGCAGCAGGAGGGTGAGGAGGCTGGGCAGCAGGATGGTGAGGAGGCTGGGCAGCAGGAGGGTGAGGAGGCTGGGCAGCAGGATGGTGAGGAGGCTGGGCAGCAGGAGGGTGAGGAGGCTGGGCAGCAGGAGAGTGTGGAGGCTGGGTAGCAGGAGGGTGAGCAGGCTGGGCAGCAGGAGGGTGAGGAGGCTGGGTAGCAGGAGGGTGAGGAGGCTGGGTAGCAGGAGGGTGAGAAGGCTGGGTGGCAGGAGGGTGAGGAGGCTGGGCAGCAGGAGAGTGTGGAGGCTGGGTAGCAGGAGGGTGAGCAGGCTGGGCAGCAGGAGGGTGAGGAGGCTGGGTAGCAGGAGGGTGAGGAGGCTGGGTAGCAGGAGGGTGAGAAGGCTGGGTGGCAGGAGGGTGAGGAGGCTGGGCAGCAGGAGGGTGAGCATCAGGAGTGTGAGGAGTTTGGGCAGCAGGAGGGTGAGGAGTACACTATCTGTGCACGTCACTTGACACTTGCATACTGCGCTGCAGTCAAAAGGTGTGATTTAGGAAGGGTCCGTTAGAAAATGGAGGGTAGGCACTAAGCCTGAATGGACTATAAGCCTAACTTGAGTTACACCACCACAACTTTGTACAGAAAAATACAAAGTTGTGAATTAGCAGCTTGTCGTAAATATCATCAGTCCTCACTGTGGTGAGGCACTTTTTGAAGATGGCTGCCTACAGATCTACTTCAGGTGAAAGGTTGTGGGAATTGCTCATAAATATTCATTTTTGGGGAGGGTAAACTAATTGTATCTGATCCCAACACTTTTTCACATGTGCCTTGCGAGCAAATACGGCTCTAGACAGTTAGTGTACAGTGGTAAGGTGCTGAGTTCCTGCTATCTGTTACCACTTGCAGTGTAGGTTCAATCCCCCATGGGGTGCAAAGAAAACAATTGAAATGTGGACTTCCATTTATTGAGGTATTGTGTTGGGAAGAAAAGTGTAATAATCACCTTGAAAATGAAGATTAGAGGCTCAATTCAATACAACCCGCATTGCCATATTTCTGGAGCAGCTCTTTTTCCTAATAGTCAAATGATCTCATAGATCCGTCTTGGGTACTGTATAAAAACCTACTACTGGGGTGACTCCTCTCACAGGTATGCTTTCACTTCTCAGAATGAAATAGTGTGTCGGCATGGGATGGATGTTGTCAATGAAGGATACGACAAATGTACATCTGCCCCATGTGGTCTTAGAAATGTCAACCACTGAACTATGAGCCAACTGTCTTAGCAGCCTGCACCGCCAGTCATAGCGGTTAGGAAAAAATACAATGAGTTGACACGACCACCATTGTCATCCATTTCTTGTCACGATGGATCTAGCTACGAATAGAAACGTATAATCCTCATCGTTTACATGTTTTTTTTCCCTTAGTCAAAGCCCATAGATATGTATGAAATGGTAAGGAAAAACGTTGTATTTGGTCATATGTGGAAATGTGCCTTACTGCCTTTTAGAATGTTGTGTAACGTCAGTAGTCTATTCAAGGAAGCATCGTGCAAAATATATTGGCACACTCCACTTACCAAGACCATTGACAAATACGGCCCGCTGTCACCTGCTTTTATAGTAAGCCTTGCGGTGGTACCACCCAGCACATCTAGAAGGGAGTGTATTTCATACCGAACCCCTACCTTAAGATGACGTAGACGCACCTTCTCAAGGTGCCTCTACATCACAAAATGTCAATGGTAGAGTTGAACCGCTAGGGGGAAAGAGCTAGATTTACTACTAAAAGACCAAAATATATCACTTTTGCAATGAACTGTCAAAACGAAGACCAGAACGCAGGTGTCTCACTATAACTTAGCCTTAAACATGGTTTTCCATCAAAAAAAGTTTTAATGAAAGTTATTCTTTAAAACACTTTCAGTTGTTATTGTTGCTTACTACTAAGTTACTACTCACCCCGTGCACAGTCCGACAACAGGATTATTTCACAAATGAGCAGGCAAATCCATAAATGCCCCATTCTTTCTGGATCTCAGGTTTCAACACTTCAAATCTGGGATAATGAGAAAACAAGAAAATTCACAGTGAGGCGAGGTGCAACAACACATACTGGTTTTATCCACATCATCTCTAAGCTCCTGGATATGCTTTTACAACAACAATATTATCTCACAGACATTTCTTTGGAAGTGGGATAGCCAAGGCATTGAGTAAATATAACAGACTTACAGTCTTGTAACTAGTGACATTAAAACAAGTTGTTAATCATTTAACTGGAAAATACAAGACTTCTGTTCCCAACACTAGAAAATGTGTTTCTGGAAAAGCCATTTAGGCTTTTTATTTATGATCTTCATTCAAACGAGCAGCTCTTATTCTGTTCATATGACCCTCTGTTTCTGGATAGAGGAGTTATTATTTCTGCCATTGTGTACATCAAATTTGAAATCATGAACATCCTTTAGAGTTTTGAATGTAATCTGTGATAAGAATGATCAACATAACATGGACTGTTATATTAAAGCATCTGCTATTGGAGAACGAGACATGTCCTCCTAACTCATTGTATTAGAATTGGTTATAGATGCTGATGTATAAACTACAGTTAATCTAGCTGCTAATGAACCATCCACATAGATCATAAAATAAACATGTCATATGTGAGTTGGGTCGAGGCCAGGGTCATCATTGTCCAGCGCCCCTGGAGCAATTAGGGTTAAGTGCCTTGCTCAACAGAGTTTTCACATAGTCGACTCGGAAGGTTGGAACTACCTTTCGGTTACTGACCCAACTCGTTAACCACTAGGCTACATTCCGCTCTAGATCAGTGAGACATGGTGAATCAGTGGAATGACAACATTTTACACTCAAAAGTGGACAACAAATAATAGCTTTTATAAGGTAATATAGACTAACTATAATTTATGATGAACCCAAACATTTTGATTTGTGCAATACAGCTGTGTACTGTCCTATTAGTAAAGCATTAGTAATAATCTGTAGTATCAATCAAAAGTTGTCTACTAATGCATTTCTAAAACAAACACGCATCCTTCTAAAATAAGCTGCTTAAAAATAATCACATTGTAACCAGGGCCAATAACCCATCTTAAAATAATACAAGTTAAGTAGTGACTTACCTGAAATGTCCTGCAGCAATGATTTGTATTGAATCGGTTCCCCACTAACGGAAAGTCTATCATTCTTATTGCCTTTACATTTTGCATCAAAGGTGATCTAATCCAAATAATCAACAAATCAATATCCACTAAATGTTGAACTGCACGCACTGTCGCTCAAGTACCTGTGGCTCAGTTATTGAAAAACATTGTACCCTCCAATACAAAGAACACTATTGAACGTTAATATCAAAGATGCGAGAGATCAAATCTAGTTCGTTTTTTGAATGACAGTCATCACATAACGCTCGTGCGAGACCACCTCACCGGACAGAACGCGTGCGTAAAAACTAAATAAATAAAAATCCTCTGCTCGCGGTAGTCTACAGTTCATTCCTACCCTCATTAATTTAGGAAGAGACGCTGGAGACCCAATCTGTTTATTTATTTTCGCAATTTTCATTTGCATCCAAATACCTTTTTGCAATAATTGAGCTAACAGACCTTGCCATCCAGTAATCGACCGCAGGCAAACAAACAGCCGAGGGAAAGGCGGTCCATCCAAGCTCGGAACTTTTGCCCAATCACAGTGTAGCCCTAGTCACAGCTACTCAACAAATTTTAAGAATTAACTCTTTCGTATTAGCCTACATTTAAGGCAGTTCTGCTGAAAACATGGACTACATCATAATAATACAAATATATATATATATATATATATATATATATATATATATATATATATATATATATATATATATATATATATATATATATGCATCATAATAATTGTAAATATATATATATAGGCTAATATACATAATCACAAAATGTATGACAATAAATCATTAATGTAATAAATGCATTATAATGTAATTACAATGTAATGATAGTTAATATTCAATTGAATTTCTATTCCCATTATGTAATCAGATTGATTAAAGATTGAAATGGTATGGTTTGGGTGTTAAAAATACACACTGGCCTAGCATTAGAAAATTGGTCAAAAACATTCATAAGAGAAAATGGTCATTTAAAGAAAAAATGTAATATGACAAAGTGTCATTTTATCAGACCCAGATTAAGCATTATCCTGGATTAAAACAAGCTCCATGTAAAATCTCCATTGAGAATGTACTCCTGGACTAGGTTAAATCTGCGTCCAGGAAATCGGCCCCATGTGGTTCGTAATAAATTCATGAAGTAACACACCGATGCACTGAGAAGGAACATTAGATCAACCCATTTGTACGGTGCTTCTCAAACCCAAGGCGCTGAAGAAAATAACACATGTAGTACAAATAATAATGAAAACGATCCAAAACACAGAAGATTGAAAGCAGACAACAATCAAAGCTATATACAGGTGTCGTCCGATCCGGTGGGCAGGAGAACTGAATTAACTGAGGTCTTTGAACACTTTTCTGAAGAGCTCTGTCTTCAGCTGTTCCTTAAATGTGGCCAGAGACTCTGCAGCCCTGGCAGTGACTGGAAGTGTGTTCCATAGCCGAGGAGCTGCACAACTGAACGCTCTGTCACCCATAGTTTTCAGTCTGGTGTTGGGATGCTGAAGGGAGATGGACCTGGAGGAGCGAAGGCTGCAGGATGGTAGGATGTCAGACAGGTACTTGGGTCAGAGTTGTGGATAGCTTGGTAGGTGTGAATCAGGATTTTAAAGTCAATGCATGAGCATATGGGGAGCCAGTGGATGTTGAACAGCACTGGAGGGATGCGCTCACGGAGGGAGGTGTAGGTGAGGACACGTGCAGCACAGTTCTGGATATATTGTAGCCTGTTTAGACACATGGCATACGCACCAACAAACAGAGCTATTCAATAGTCCAGGCAGAGCAAGATACAGGCAAGGATGAGTCGTTCAGCTGCAGGTTGTGACAGCATAGGTTGTAACCTGGCAATGTTCTGTAGATGGAACAATTCAAGTTTGGTCACACCTGTGATGTACGCCTCAAACGAGAGCGGACTGTCAAATATCACACCCAGGTTGAGAACCTCACTGGAGGAGAGGACCTTGTCACCAATATATCAATTATCATTGATCCTACTTGAATGAAGGGACTTGAAGTCAAAACAATGTTTGCTTCTTTGCTCTCAAACTTTAAAGCACAGGAAACAACTGAAGGGGATTGTTACACAGACAAAGTTCAATAGTTGCCCTCAAGTAAAAGTTGAATCCATTGACATAGAGCAGCTGCTATATTATCAATACATATTATAATAAACTGTATATTGTATAGCCCTCATGCTTACAGTGCACTTGGAAAATAATCTGATTTTTCCCACATTTTGTTACGTTACAGCCTTAGTCTAAATTGATCAAAATTGTCGCCCCCCCCCCCATCAATCTACACACAACACCCCATAATGTGCAACTGAGCAAGAGGACAAGTACATTCATTTTTGCTCTGACATGCACTGTCAACTGTGGGATCTTACATGTAAAGGTGTGTGCTTTTTCCAATCATGTCCATTCAATTGAATTTACCACAGGTGGACTCCAATCAAGTTGTAGAAACATCTGAAGGATGATCAATAAAAACAGGATGCACCTGAGCTCAATTTAGAGTCTCATAGCAAAGCGTCTCAATACTTATGTAAATGAGGTATTTATGTTTTTTATTTACAATTTTTTTTTTTTTTACTGTTTTCACTTTGTCATTATGGGGTATTGTGTGTAGATAGATGTGAACCTCTGTTATTTAGTCCAAAATAAAAATCAGAAATATCACATTTAAGTATTCAGACACTTTACTCAGAACTTTGTTGAAGTACCTTCGGCAGCGATTACAGCCTCGAGTCTTCCTGGGTATGGCGCTACAAGCTTGGCACACATATATTTGGGGAGTTTCTCCCATTCTTCTCTGCAGATCATCTCAAGCTCTGTCACGATGGATATGGAGCATTGCTGCTCAGAGATAATTGATCGGGTTCAAGTCCGGGACTGGCTGGGCCACTCCAGGAACTTCAGAGACTTGTCCCGAAGCCACTCCTGCATTGTCTTGGCTGTGTGCTTAGGATCGTTGTCCTATTGGAAGGTGAACCTTCGCCCCCCCAGTCGGAGGTCCTGAGCACTCTGGAGCAGGTTTTCACCGAGGATCTCTGTACCTTGCTCCGTTCATCTTTCCCTCAAACCTGATTAGTCTCCCAGTCCCTGCCGCTGTAAAACATCCCCACAGCATGCTGCCGCCACCACCATGCTTCACTGTAGGGATGGGGCCAGGTTTCCTCTAGACGTGACACTTGGTATTCAGGCCAAAGTGTTCAATCATCAGAACAGAGAATGTTGTTTCTCATAGTCTGAAAGTCTTCAGATACCTACCTTTTGGCAATCTCCAAGTGGGCTGTCATGTGCCTTTTACCGAGAAGCGGCTTCCATCTGGCCACTCTACCATAAAGGCTTGAGTGCTGCAGAGATGGTTGTCCTTCTGGAAGGTTCTCCCATCTCCACAGAGGAACTCTAGTGCTCTGTCAGAAAGACCATTTTGTTCATGGCCAAATCCCTTCCCCCCCTGATTGCTCAGTTCGGCTGGGCAGCCAGCTCTAGGAAGAGTATTGGTGGTTCCAAATTTCTTCCATTTAAGAATGATGGAGGCCACTGTGTTCTTAGGGACCTTCAGTGCTGCAGACATTTTTTTGGTACCCTTCCCCAGATCTGTGCCTCGACACAATCCTGTCTCGGAGTTCCACAGAGAATTCTTTCGACCTCATGGCTTTGGTTTTATTCTGAAACGCACTGTCAACTGTGAAACCTTATATAGACAGGTGTGTGCCTTTCCAATTCATGTCCATTCAATTGAATTTACCACAGGTCGACTCCATCAAGTTGTAGAAACATCTCAAGGATGATCAATGGAAACAGGATGCACCTGAGCTCAATTTTGAGTCTCATAGCAACGGGTCTGAATACTTATGTAAATAAGGCATTTCTGTTTTTTAATTAATACATTTGCCAAAATTTCTAGAAACCTGTTCTCACTTTGTCATTATGGGGTACTGTGTGTAGATTAATTGACATTTTTTATTTTATCCATTTTAGAATGAGGCAGTAACGTAACAAAATGTTGAAAAAATCAAGGGGGTCTAAATACTTTGCGAATGCCCTGTATATATATATATATTAATCCTGATAAATAAAATGGGTAAATATTCAATGATATTATTATGCTATTTATATGCTTTAATTACATAAACAGGGAAATATCTTCATGACCTATTTATTGTGTTTATCCTATGGATTCTTAGACAACTGAGAGCATGTGCAAAAAGATAGTGACTCTTAGTGGAGATTTGAGGGAATGCATGCCACAAATGAGTCAGCCAAAAGTAACTGGTAGTACAACATATTTAAATACTTAAACAGTTACAAATTACCATTCAAGAAAAGCACATTTTTTGTCCATTAAAACAACATAAAATTGATCAGATATACAGTGTAGACATTGTTAATGTTGTAAATGACTATTGTAGCTGGAATGGGCAGATTTTTAAATGGAATATCTACACACACAGGCCCATTATCAGCAACCATCACTCCTATGTTCCAATGGTACGTTGTGTTAGCTAATCCAAGTGTATAATTTTAAAAGGCTAATTGATCATAAGAAAACCCTTTTGCAATTATGTTAGCACAACTGAAACAGTTGGCCTAATTAAAGAAGCAATAAAACTGGCCTTCTTTAGACTAGTTGAGTATCTGAAGCATCAGCATTTGTGGGTTTGATTACAGGCTCAAAATGGCCAGAAATAAAGAACTTTCTTCTTAAACTTGTCAGTCTATTCTTGTTCTGAGAAATTGCCAAGAAACTGATGATCTCGTACAACGCTGTGTACTACTCCCTTCACAGAGGAGCTAAAACTGTCTCTAACCAGAATAGAAAGTGTGGGAGGCCCCAGTGAATAAATGAGCAAGAGGACAAGTACATTCGTGTCTAGTTTGAGAAACAGACATCTCACAAGTCCTCAACTGGCAGCTTCATTAAATAGAACCCGCAAAACACCAGTCTCAACTTCGACAGTGAAGAGGCGACTGGGATGCTGGCCTTCTAGGCAGAGTTCCACTGTCCAGTGTCTGTGTTCTTTTGCCCATCTTAATCTTTTATTTTTATTGGCCAGTCTGAGATATGCATTTTTCTTTGCAACTCTGCCTAGAAGGCCAGCATCAAGAAGTCGTGTCTCCACAATCCTGTCTTGGAGATCTACAGACAATTCCTTCGACATCATGGCTTGGTTTTTGCTCTGACGTGCACTGTCAAATGTGAGACCATATAGACAGGTGTGCCTTTCCAAATCATGTCCAATCAATTGAATCTACCACAGGTGGACCCCAATCAAGTTGTAGAAACATCAAGGATGATCAATGGAAACAGGATGCGCCTGAGCTCAATTGATTCTCATAGCAAAGGGTCTGAATACTTGGGTAAATAAGGTATTTTATTTTTTACAATTAGAAAATATGTTGGATTACTTATTTTCACATCATTATGATTATCATTAATAAGGCTGTCCCATTAAAAGTGGAAAAAGTCAAGGGTCTGAATACTTTCCTTAGGCACTGTATATATACACAGTACTAGTCATTTGGACACCTGATTCAAGGGTTTTTCTTTTTACTATTTTCTACATTGTAGAATAATAGAAGACCTCAAAACCATGAAATAACACATATGGAATCACGTAGTAACCAAAAAAAGGGTTAAACAAATCAAAATATATTTTATATTTGAGATTCTTCCAAGTAGCCACTCTTTGCCTTGATGACAGCTTTGCACACTCTTGATATTCTCTCATCAAGCTTCATGAGGTAGTCACCTGGAATGCATTTGAATTAACAGGTGTGCCTTGGCAAAAGTTGATTTGCGGAATTTATTTCCATCTTAACGTGTTTGAGCCAATCAGTTATGTTGTGACATGGTAGGGGTGGTATACAGGGCTAAATGCATATTATGGCAAGAACAGCTCAAATAAGGTTAGAGAAATGACAGTCCACCATTACTTTTATACACGAAGGTCAGTCAATACAGAACATTTCCAGAACTTTAAAAGTTTCTTCAAGTGCAGTCGCAAAAACCATCAAGCGGATTGGTGAAACGGTCCTTCTGTAGCTCAGTTGGTAGAGCATGGCGCTTGTAACGCCAGGGTAGTGGGTTCGATTCCCGGGACCACCCATACGTAGAATGTATGCACACATGACTGTAAGTCGCTTTGGATAAAAGCGTCCGCTAAATGGCATATATTTATTATTCCCTATTATTCTACAATGTAGAAAATAGTACAAATAAAGAAACACTTGAATGAGTAGGTACATCCAAACTTTTGACAGGAATTGTAGATCTCTCAGTGCTCAACAATGCACTCTCCTACCTCGGGGTCTCTTCTCACAGTTTCTGTCACAAAGATACCTGAAACAATACTTTCAATCAACATTTTTATTGAACCTTAAATTAACTTATCCTTTATCCATCTCTATCCACACATCCACAAAATTATTTACAATGGTGATGACCAAATTCAAGCAACACCCACCATTCAGGACAGCCACCTACTCAGCAGCAATAATCCGATGCTTCTACTGGAGTTAGTTGGGTCTCCTGTGGCAACATGTAACTTTTTGGCCAACCAGACCAAATTCACATAGAAATTTGGGTTATAGATCTATTATTCTACTTTAAAGCAAGTCTAATACCGCTTTCATCAGTTCTATTTCTATGTTTAAGTTCTGTTTGAGTCTTACGTTCAGTTTTGTACACAAGCTTAAAAAAGCTGAAACAATATTTTTGGTTATGGAAAATATATTTCAATGGTTTATATGTACAATGATTCTCTACACTATACTAGCTTATTTTGTCATATAAACTAATATTAGGCTAACTATTAGAGTTTTAGCATATTGGAAATGGTGACGAGATTTCGGCATAGAGCAACTTAAGTGCAATTCACATGTGCTATTGCCATCAACAACATGTGACTTAAGATAAAAAATAAAAAGACCAAGTTGCTAAATTAAAATACAATTCTAAAATGTGGCATTTCATTAAAACAGTATCTGATCAAAAGGTAATATAGCTTCTGAGCTTAGTTTTTTCTTGGTTGTGGTCACTGGTGATGCAGATCCACAACGATCTGATTACTGTGGAATGAATGACCAGCAGTACGAGAATAGGTGGAATACATTTTTTTAAATATAGGTGAATGTCTTCTGGCATGAGAGTCATTGTAGAAGAAACATCGGTTGAATGTGTATGTAAACAAAAAGGTATGCTTGTCCAGTAGGGGGCAGTGATAGTCAGGTATGATTCAAAGTGTTGCCGGTTTGGAGGGTGAAACAAGTGGGTGGATGAGTCATGGGTGTTTGGCATCAGATGTATATGGGGTGGTATTGCCTGTGGGTCAGTTTCTTTCTGCAGGTTGGGCAAGTGTGGGATCTCGACAGTGAGTCACGGAGGCACTGACTGCAGAAAAGGTGACCACATTTTGTAGAGACCACTAGTCTGCCACTTTCAATGATCTAGAGGAAGAGGAAAACAGAATCTTAGTTGAAGAGACAACTTCACATTCTGGTAGCTACACAGCAATTACAGAAACAGTTTGGCATAGTCACCTTCACACACACAATGATGTATGCTTCTCTTACCTCAGCATAGGAGTCCATACACACTGGGCAGCTGACTGTACCTGGCGTAGACCTGTGGAGAACACCAGACCATCAGGATCTACCGCAACCCAAGGTCATGATTTCAGTGGTCACATGCCAATATTTTGAGTGGATAAATGGATGAATGAGATTGATGCTTTTATGTGCCTTAACACAAATAGTCCAATAAAATTGTTTAAAAAACAAACATTTGACATGTCATCTGATAAGATTATCATGTCAGAGAGGTTGTTAGTTAGTACCTGGCTCTACTGCTGGCCTGTAGAGAAGATAGAAGGTCAGCACTGAGGCTCCCATTGGTATCCCCCTCCTCATCACTGCTCAGCACGTAACTCTCACGGCCAAGTCCACGTCTGCCCTGAAGCCCTGATATATGCCATTTAGCAGATAAACATGCATTTTTCTAACAGAGTTTGTCTGATGTAGTGATGAATGATTACTTGAGGGTCAAAACATAGTTAATCTTAATCTCTGTGATTGAGGGAAAACAATTAATTACCTTCATCGACAACCTGGTTTCCCCATTCGCAATCATGCAGTGGTGGAAAAGAAGAGAATAGAAACATAAAATGTCAACATTTCAGTCTTTAAACAGTGGCAAAAGCTTGTTATCAATACAATTAAAACAGCCAATGCATACATCATTATTTGCAGAGAGAGCGCTCCCAAACTCACCACCACAGAATCATTGTTGGTCAAGTCAACCACAGTTGACTCAGAACCTTCACATGTCAAGTCCACCACCTCCTCACCTGCACAGCCAACAGAAGAGTTTGAAACCTATCCATAATCAACCAGAGAGAAAGGCATAAAGCCATTGGTACTCACTGCTAGTCCTACTGTTCTCCAGCACAGCAATGGTCTCAGCAGCGGCTGCTGCACGAAGTGGCATAGTGGTGGTGACTCTGCTACTCTTGGCTGTGCGTCTGGAACTTGAGGGGGCTCCAGTCCTTCTCTTCCTCTGTGTCTGTGACAAAGTACTGCTTTTTAGTAACCAGACCCCTATGCTTAAGTGAAAATGAAACTGAAGGTTTTGGAGGGTTATCATGTGACAGGAATGTGGGCCTACAACAAACACTACACATTGCCTGCTACCGTAGGCTGAATGCTAGAACAGCCATTTACATGTTAAAAATGTTATGGGATGCATTTCCTCCGTTTTTGACGTTAGGCCACTCTGGTAGGCCTACATTATAATCAAATAGCCTCAGCCGGTACAACCTCAGTGTTCACAGTAAACGCACACTGGAAGTTGCAAGGAATTTTCACAACGTTGCGCTCAGCAGAACTGACATTTTCTCTGTGTCTAAAAAAATGAGGGATGTAAAGGTGAGAACTTACTGTACTGCTCATGTTGTGATGGGAAAGGTGTGGATGAAAATCGGTCAAATATAGTACACGCTGATAAATCTACATCCGTTCCGACTCAAGCTCGAGACCAATTTAACAGTAATCTGGGGAAATAAAATAAACCAATGACGTTACAAAACAAGCGGTCACATCTGATAAACACAACACACACTAGGCATGAGCCTTTACAATATTTTGTTGTTGTTGAAAAATAGAAACCTATTAACATTAGCTAGCTAATAAAACCAAACAGCACCCCAATCCATCTCAGTCTCTGCTTAGAGAAATAAAACGTGAGTTTATATACTAGCTACGTTTATCCACAAACATAACTAACCAATTGTTGTGTGGTTTAGCTGCTGTGATAACAAAAACAGCTGGTTAGTTAGCTAGCTTAGTTAATGAGGTTAGCTTGCATATTAGCTGGGTCTGAGCAGGGCAGCTCATCAAGAAGCGTAGGTTTATCCCGAGAACATGGCCATTAACACGGTTTATTAAGCATGACATGCGTCTAAACAACTAGCTAAAGTATCTGATTATCACAAATGCACTGGATAATGAAAACATGAGCTATAGTAGCGAGAATGGACATTTTAGCTAACGAGCAAAGTCAGCTAATAACGCTAACATGCTCCTATGCAAGCTCTACCTCCTTGTAAAATAGGTTTTACAACCCAAGTCAGCTTAACGTTAACAAAAACATTCAACATTTGGGTGACTGACTGGTGACAGCTAGATGTATTAAATTATAAATAATCCAGGTTTAAAATGGTACATACTTTTTGAAAATCAACTTCCTCTCTCCTGCAGCCTGCTAACCAAATACAACGGGAAACGCTTCTTCTTCTTCTTCTTCTTTGGGGTTGGCTGATCGCATCCACACGCCCCACCTTCATAGAATGAAAAAAATGCAGAGCTGAGCACGTTGGACTGGCACTTTTAAACTTGTCGTTTTACAACGGGTCCACACTTTTCATGTGTAACGTAGTTGAGATCAGTGTATTGCATTTAATTTCGTCTTTGAGTTAAAATAGAAATATATTTCAGTAGTAAACAGGGAAACAACAACGAGTTACAGGCAGTTCACAATAGAAAATACCAGAGGGGCATCGTTTACTAGGCTACCTAAATTATTGGGATCATCTGGTTACCACCAGTGTTTGGAATACATTGAGTTAGTTGGCAACACAGACCATGGGACGCTTTTTCTCACCTAAGGTGTATTTGTCACTTACAGTGGTGGGTCCGCGGTGGGTCTGTGTAATCTATATGATTATATTGGAGACAGGTTTATTGCGGTGAATGTCATCTGTTCCTTTACTCGTATAGTATTTCTAAGTAGCAGCCATATCAGCCAGGGAAAATAATTGTTCTCACTTTATGATAGAACATTCAGATTTTCTGCCTGACTGTGGCACTCTTTACCTGAATTTTTAGGATTTTCATGTGATCACAACAAAAATACTTATTTTGCTCAAATAGGGATAATTCGTTTTCTTTGAGAAGATGGTCCTGGCTGAGAATATAACATTCCGGTTTCTGCCTGAATGTGGCACTGTTTACCGTTATTTTCTGGATTGTCTAGTGAACAGAACAAAACCACTCATTCTACTCAGCTAGAGATTTAATGGAATTGTGTTTATTTTAAAAGGTGGGCTGACCTGAATAATACATTAAGGGGAAAGTATCCAGAGGCTGATTATCGTTTGGCACATCTTTTTATTGACAATGCTGGCTGCCATGGTTAACACAAACACAGGACATTGAATGCTACCCAAATTGACTCAGTGAGGTCAAACAGGTGTGTGTGTGTGTGTGTTAGTCAGATTATCCAGTGTCCATAGCAACACTATTGATTATTCTCTATCCCCAGTACATGTGGTGTATTTGTATTTATTATGGATCCCCATTAGTTCCTGCCAGGGCAGCAGCTACTCTTCCCGGGGTCCAACAAAATTAAGGCAGTTAAACAATTTCAAAAACATTACAATATATTCACAACACATTTCACAACACATTAAGTGAGTGCCCTCAGCCCCCTACTCTACTACCACATATCTACAACACAAAATCCATGTGTACGTGTATAGTCAAATCCCATTTTATTTGTCACGTGCTGAATACAACAGGTGCAAACCTTACAGTGAAATGCTTACTTACAAGCCCTAACCATCAATGCAGTTTAAAAAATACCTTTAAAAAAGAAGAATAAGAAATAAAAGTAACAAATAATTAAAGAGCAGCAGTAAAATAACAAAAGCGAGGCTATATACAGGGGGTACCGGTACAGAGTCAGTGTGCTGGGGCACCGGTTAGTCAAGGTAATATGTTATTAAAGTGACTATGCATAGATAATAACAGAGAATAGAAGCAGTGTAAAAGGGGGGGGGGCAATGCAAATAGTATCTGGTCAAACACAATTTTTTCCGAAAAGTTTACTAAGGGTTGGTAACAGGCTGATTGGTCGACTATTTGATCCAGTAAAGGTGGGCTTTACTATTAAGTAGATGAATGGCTTTTTCTTCCCTCCAGGCCTGAGGACACACACTTTCTAGTTGGCTTAAATTGAAGATGTGGAAAATAGGTGTGACAATATCGTCCGCTATTATCCTCAGTAATTTCCATCCAAGTTGTCAGACACCGGTGGCTTATCATTGTTGATAGACAGCAATATTTATTTCACCTCTTCCACACTCACTTTACAGAATTCAAAATAACAATGCTTGTCTTTCATAATTTGGTCAGATATACTTGGATGTGTAGTGTCAGCGTTTATTGCTGGCATGTCATGCCTAAATTGGCTAATCTTGCCAATGAAACATTGTAGAAACTATTACACTCAACTGAACGACTTGATTAGTGTAGTGTTAGCTAGCTACATAGTTGTCTTTGCTGTCTTCGTATCCAAGATAATTGTGTAGTTTAGAGCGTGTAGTCTTAGAGTGATTATCTTAATTTACCGAGGTTAGCTAGCCAGCTATTTGTCGTCCTTAACGTAGGAGACACTGCTAGCTAGCCAACGTCTACTGAATAGAACTTCCGCACTCAACAACCCGGTCGCATTCCGCTTCGCTCCACAGGTAGTATCACATTTTTCATTTCATTTCATTACAGCACAACGGCTTGATTTGTTTGATCGTAGCTAGCTACATAGCTAGCTACATAGCCGTCTGTGTATCAAAGATAATTGTGTAGTCTAGAGCGATTTTCTAGGTTAGCTAGCCAGCTATTGTCGTTCTTTTAATGCAACGTAACGTAATCAACACTGCTAGCTAGCCAGCTAGCCCCCGAATAGCAGCACTGTAGAAACTATTACACTCAACGGAACGACTTGATTAGTGTAGTGTCAACAACGCAGCCACTGCCAGCTAGCCTACAAAGTCAACAACGCAGCCACTGCCAGCTAGCCTACTTCAGTAGTACTGTATCATTTTAATCATTTTAGTCATTAAGATTCTTGCTACGTAAGCTTAACTTTCTGAACATTCGAGACGTGTAGTCCACTTGTCATTCCAATCTCCTTGCATTAGCGTAGCCTCTTCTGTAGCCTGTCAACTATGTGTCTGTCTATCCCTGTTCTCTCCTCTCTGCACAGACCATACAAACGCTCCACACCGCGTGGCCTCTGCCACCCTAATCTGGTGGTCCCAGCGCGCACGACCCACGTGGAGTTCCAGGTCTCCGGTAGCCTCTGGAACTGCCGATCTGCAGCCAACAAGGCAGAGTTCATCTCAGCCTATGCCTCCCTCCAGTCCCTCGACTTCTTGGCACTGACAGAAACATGGATCACCACAGATAACACTGCTACTCCTACTGCTCTCTCTTCATCCGCCCACGTGTTCTCGCACACCCCGAGAGCTTCTGGTCAGCGGGGTGGTGGCATCGGGATCCTTATCTCTCCCAAGTGGTCATTCTCTCGTTCTCCCCTTACCCATCTGTCTATCGCCTCCTTTGAATTTCATGCTGTCACAGTTACCAGCCCTTTCAAGCTTAACATCCTTATCATTTATCGCCCTCCAGGTCCCCTCGGAGAGTTCATCAATGAGCTTGATGCCTTGATAAGCTCCTTTCCTGAGGACGGCTCACCTCTCACAGTTCTGGGCGACTTTAACCTCCCCACGTCTACCTTTGACTCATTCCTCTCTGCCTCCTTCTTTCCACTCCTCTCCTCTTTTGACCTCACCCTCTCACCTTCCCCCCTACTCACAAGGCAGGCAATACGCTCGACCTCATCTTTACTAGATGCTGTTCTTCCACTAACCTCATTGCAACTCCCTCCAAGTCTCCGACCACTACCTTGTATCCTTTTCCCTCTCGCTCTCATCCAACACTTCCCACACTGCCCCTACTCGGATGGTATCGCGCCGTCCCAACCTTCGC
Source organism: Oncorhynchus gorbuscha (assembly GCF_021184085.1). Lineage (NCBI taxonomy): Eukaryota > Metazoa > Chordata > Actinopteri > Salmoniformes > Salmonidae > Oncorhynchus > Oncorhynchus gorbuscha. The sequence goes on from NC_060195.1 coordinate 22,194,810, forward strand.
TCTCTCTCCCCCGCTACTCTCTCCTCTTCCATCCTATCATCTCTTCCCTCTGCTCAAACCTTCTCCAACCTATCTCCCGATTCTGCCTCCTCAACCCTCCTCTCCTCCCTTTCTGCATCCTTTGACTCTCTATGTCCCCTATCTTCCAGGCCGGCTCGGTCCTCCCCTCCCGCTCCGTGGCTTGACGACTCATTGCGAGCTCACAGAACAGGGCTCCGGGCAGCCGAGCGGAAATGGAGGAAAACTCGCCTCCCTGCGGACCTGGCATCCTTTCACTCCCTCCTCTCTACATTTTCCTCCTCTGTCTCTGCTGCTAAAGCCACTTTCTACCACTCTAAATTCCAAGCATCTGCCTCTAACCCTAGGAAGCTCTTTGCCACCTTCTCCTCCCTCCTGAATCCTCCCTCTCTGCAGATGACTTCGTCAACCATTTTGAAAAGAAGGTCGACGACATCCGATCCTCGTTTGCTAAGTCAAACGACACCGCTGGTTCTGCTCACACTGCCCTACCCTGTGCTTTGACCTCTTTCTCCCCTCTCTCTCCAGATGAAATCTCGCGTCTTGTGACGGCCGGCCGCCCAACAACCTGCCCGCTCGACCCTATCCCCTCCTCTCTTCTCCAGACCATTTCCGGAGACCTTCTCCCTTACCTCACCTCGCTCATCAACTTATCCCTGACCGCTGGCTATGTCCCTTCCGTCTTCAAGAGAGCGAGAGTTGCACCCCTTCTGAAAAAACCTACACTCGATCCCTCCGATGTCAACAACTACAGACCAGTATCCCTTCTTTCTTTTCTCTCCAAAACTCTTGAACGTGCCGTCCTTGGTCAGCTCTCCCGCTATCTCTCTCAGAATGACCTTCTTGATCCAAATCAGTCAGGTTTCAAGACTAGTCATTCAACTGAGACTGCTCTTCTCTGTATCACGGAGGCGCTCCGCACCGCTAAAGCTAACTCTCTCTCCTCTGCTCTCATCCTTCTAGACCTATCGGCTGCCTTCGATACTGTGAACCATCAGATCCTCCTCTCCACCCTCTCCGAGTTGGGCATCTCCGGCGCGGCCCACGCTTGGATTGCGTCCTACCTGACAGGTCGCTCCTACCTGGTGGCGTGGCGAGAATCTGTCTCCTCACCACGCGCTCTCACCACTGGTGTCCCCCAGGGCTCTGTTCTAGGCCCTCTCCTATTCTCGCTATACACCAAGTCACTTGGCTCTGTCATAACCTCACATGGTCTCTCCTATCATTGCTATGCAGATGACACAAAATTAATCTTCTCCTTTCCCCCTTCTGATGACCAGGTGGCGAATCGCATCTCTGCATGTCTGGCAGACATATCAGTGTGGATGACGGATCACCACCTCAAGCTGAACTTCGGCAAGACGGAGCTGCTCTTCCTCCCGGGGAAGGACTGCCCGTTCCATGATCTCGCCATTACGGTTGACAACTCCATTGTGTCCTCCTCCCAGAGCGCTAAGAACCTTGGCGTGATCCTGGACAACACCCTGTCGTTCTCAACTAACATCAAGGCGGTGGCCCGTTCCTGTAGGTTCATGCTCTACAACATCCGCAGAGTACGACCCTGCCTCACACAGGAAGCGGCGCAGGTCCTAATCCAGGCACTTGTCATCTCCCGTCTGGATTACTGCAACTCGCTGTTGGCTGGGCTCCCTGCCTGTGCCATTAAACCCCTACAACTCATCCAGAACGCCGCAGCCCGTCTAGTGTTCAACCTTCCCAAGTTCTCTCACGTCACCCCGCTCCTCCGCTCTCTCCACTGGCTTCCAGTTGAAGCTCGCATCCGCTACAAGACCATGGTGCTTGCCTACGGAGCTGTGAGGGGAACGGCACCTCAGTACCTCCAGGCTCTGATCAGGCCCTACACCCAAATAAGGGCACTGCGTTCATCCACCTCTGGCCTGCTCACCTCCCTACCACTGAGGAAGTACAGTTCCCGCTCAGCCCAGTCAAAACTGTTCGCTGCTCTGGCCCCCCCAATGGTGGAACAAACTCCCTCACGACGCCAGGACAGCGGAGTCAATCACCACCTTCCGGAGACACCTGAAACCCCACCTCTTTAAGGAATACCTAGGATAGGATAAAATAATCCTTCTCACCCCCCCCCCCTCCCCCCCTTAAAATATTTAGATGCACTATTGTAAAGTGGTTGTTCCACTGGATGTCATAAAGTGAATGCACCAATTTGTAAGTCGCTCTGGATAAGAGCGTCTGCTAAATGACTTAAATGTAATGTAAATGTAAACAATCATTAAAGTAGTTGGCAATACCAGTGGGTTTTGTGATGAATGAGCCATCTGATTCATTGAACGATGGAGATGTTTGCCTTTTTGCCCAAAATGTAATTTAAGGTGCTCCAAGGCTTTTTACTTTCATTCTTTATGTCATTTATCTTTGTTTCATAGTGTAGTTTCTTCTTCTTTTTATTCAGTTTAGTCACATGATTTCTCAACTTGCAGGATGTTTGCCAATCAGTTGGGCAGCCAGACTTATTTGCCATTCCTTTTGCCTCATCCCTCTCAACCATACAAGTTTTAAATTCGTCATCAATCCACGAGGATTTAACCTGACAGATCTCAATATCTGTCAGGTTGGATGGGGAGTGTCGCTGCACCTGAGTTCAATTTCGAGTCTCATAGCAAAGGGTCTGAATACTTATTTAAATAAGGTATTTCTGTTTTTAATTTTTTTATTTGGTAATATGTGTAGATTGATGAGGAAATGTATTTAATCCATTTTAAAACAAGGCGGTAACGTCACTAAATGTGAAAAACGGGAAAGGATCTGAATACATTCGAATAAACTGTATATACAGAATAGGTTGCCATTTGGTACACATCCCATCTGTTGATGAAGCCACCTGAAATCAATGGCTGCATACCAATTGTCCATCCCTCCCCTCATGGATATCCAAGCATTGGATAGGTGTAAGCATTAGTTCCAGCTACTTTACATCATTGTTAAATCCCTGAGATGAGAAGAAATGTGCATGTCCACACTTTGGAAGAAGGACAATGGATATGCAGCCAATGTTGATAGTCACAAACCTTGGAGTCATTAGTAAAAAATAATATTCTATAAAAGGTCAAATTATTGACACAAGTTGTTGCAATAGTAGGTAAGACAATGGATCCAGATCTGTACATGTTAATTGTGGACTTTAAAGTAACAGGCAGGTAGAGCGGGGCCAGGTGGGATAGGGCCAGGCACGTCCAGGTGTCAGGCCAGGGTGTCCTCAGTCGTGGTCCAAGAGCCTCAGGCCCTCCGGAAGGGGAGACAGAGAGAGATTATAGATGACTGTTAGTGAGAACATGACTAACACCATAGTACACTACATACACTGGGGGTAGAGAATAATAAATAGTGTTGCTATGGACACTGGATAATCTGACTAACACAGATACACACCTTTTTGATCTTGTTGAGTCAATTCAGGTAGCATTCAATGTCCTGCGTTTGTGTTAACCATGGCAGCCAGCATTGTCAATAAAGAGATGTGCAGAATGATAATAAGCCTCTGGATCCTTTCCCCTTAATGTCTTTAAAAAATATATATATTTTATTTTTTACCCACTTTTTCTCCCCAATTTAGTGATATCCAATTACGATCTTGTCTCATCACTGCAACTCCCCAATGGGCTCAGGAGAGGAGAAGATCGAGTCATGTGTCCTCGGAAACATGACCCGCCAAACCGCTCTTCTTAAGACCCGCCCGCTTAACTCTGAAGCCAGCTGCACCAATGTGTTGGAGGAAACACTGTTCAACTGACAATTGAAGTCAGCCTGCAGGTGCCCGGCCCGCCACAAGGAGTCGCTAGAGCACGATGAGACAAGTAAAGCCACCCGGCCAAAGCCTCCCCTAACCCGGACGATGCTGGACCAACTGCGCGCCACCCGGTCACGGCCGGGTTGTGACGCAGTCTGGGATCAAACCCAGGTCTGTAGTGACGCCTCAAGCACTGCGATGCAGTGCCTTAGACAGCTGTGCCGCTTGGGAGACCCCTTAATGTATTTTTCATGTCAGCCAGGCCCACCTTTTCAAAGACACACCATTTAATTAAATCTGTAGTTGAGTAAAATAAGAAGATTTGTTCTGGTCACAAAAGAATCCAGAGAATTATGGCAAACAGCGCCACATTCAGGCAGAAAACATAATGTTATATTCTCAGCCAGGACCATCTTTTCAAAGAAAACAAATTATCTCTATTTGAGCAAAATAAGTATTTTGTTGTGATCACAAGAAAATCCTAACAATTCAGGTAAAGAGTGCCACAGTCAGGCAGAAAATCTGAACGTTCTATCATAAAGTGAGAACCATTATTTTCCTTGGCTGATATGGCTGCTACTTAGAAATACTATAACAGTAAATTAACAGATGAGATTCACCACAATAAACCTGTCTCCAATATAATCACATAGTTTATTTACACAGACCCACCCACCACGGACCTTTGACAAATAAATATCCGTGTGAAAAGGTGTCCCATGGTCTGTTTTGTCAACAAACTCAATGTATTCCAAGACTTGTGGTAACCTGAGACCCCTATAATTTAGATAGCCTCGTAAACGATGCCCCTCTGGTATGTTCTATTGAGAACTGTCTGGGACTAGTTGTTTTTCTGTTTACTACTCAAATATATTTGACTTATTAAGTAAAATATGAAATTAACTGCAATAAACTGGTCTCAAATATATTAGCATAACTAGGCTACACAGATCCACGGCAGTCCCACTGTAAAATGAGAGGCTTTTACTGTATTAAAGCGTGTCCCAGTCCAACATGCCCAGCTCTGGGCTTCTTCCTTTCTTCTTTTTTCCCCCTTCTTCTTCTTCTTCTTCTTCTTCTTTTTTTTCTATGATATCATGGCGGCCCGCAAACAATCGTTTAAGTGCATGTCGCCACCTACTGTGCTGAATGTACGATCAATTGTGATCTGCCCAATTCTTTCCTACAATGAACATAAAAAACAAATAACATTCCTACTAACTTGTACCACACCCTCCCCCTCACCTTCCCCCAAAACCCTCCCCAACCCCCCTACCCCATTAAACTGTATCTATATCATGCTGAAACACTCCACCCTTAGGTTTGTTCAGCATGTCAACAACCTTTTCAACAGTAACATCTGTTACCCCCAATATCTCTTTTGCCGTCTCCGCAATAACCTTCAACCCGGGTCGTATTGATAACCTTGAGCACAAGATTTCTGAACAGGCCTCGAAACCATGCCAGGACCATCAGAAGCACCAGCCCCGACAGTAGGTCCACTTACTACAGGTACATCTATATAAGCACCATCAGTCTGCACTGTAGTTCTTACCAATCTGTTTTACGGCCTCTGCACATGATCAATTATGACTGATCCTATATCTCTGAGCCTCTCTAACATCTCTCTGTACCCGAAATTCACCAAATGCCGCACTGTGTTCTCCCCCACAATTACAGCACGTAACCTTCACATTGCTCCCACAACCACCGTAATCATGTGTCCCTCCACACTTTTCTTTCCTTTACACTGAGCAGCTACATGTCCCATTCTTTGCCATTTAAAACACTGCAGTGCATATGGGACACATTCTCTAACATTGAAATTAAGGAATCCGTTCTATTCTTTTTCCGGCAAGACTTTCTCAAACCTCTCCATCACTGATAAGCTTTCACTTCTTTGATCCTCTTTCCTACTGATCAACCTTTTGGCCTCAATCACTCTGCCTCCCTTCACATTTTCTTTAATATCATCTATGGACATAGATATTTGGACCCCAGTGATGGCTCCCTTCAACCTAGCATCAGCACCAGGTACCTGCCTGGCTTTTAATCTTCTTCCCATTAAGCTTTTCCATTTTCAAAATCTTCCCTTGCTGAGCGTGGCAACCACACAATATTAACAATCTACCATTTCCAATGAGCCGAGCTAATTTCACTTCACCTACCTCTTTCTCGACGGCAGTAGTTAGCTGGATAGGTTGTAAGTGAGGCCCTGTGGTCGCCTCAAACACTTTCACCACTTTCCACTCCAACACATCATTACTCTTGTTTCTTACCTTGGCCCTCTTTATGCTTTCTTCACTCGACGCTTCACTGCTTTCTGTCTCATGATCTCTCTTCTTCCTACGTCTTTCCACCACTGACCATTCTGGTCCTTGACCCTCTTCCTCCCGCTCCATACCATCAGAACTGACACCCATATTGTTCTCATTCCAGCACAGCTGTTGCTTCACCAACTTTTTCTCCATTTCGTCCATTTAGTCCGCACTATCTGCCTCCATTTTCGACCTCCTCCCATGGCCGCCTGCTCCTTCTGCACCCCACTGGGGCTTCACGACTTCTTCTTTACATTTTTTGGGCGAATCGCAACCAAATGACAGTTGCATACACCACCTGCTGCACTGGAGTGTGAGGCCTGTCACAACCTATCTATACCTCTATATTCTCTTAACTAACCCAGAATTTCTAATTGAATAAAAGCATTCCCTACAAACCTCACTACTCCCATCACCGCACCCATGTCATGCGGGTGAAAGAGGACCCAAAAGCGACTTAACAGAAACAGAGTTTATTTAAGTCCAAACAGGGAATAACAGAAATCCTCTAGTCTGTAGAGGGGAATAACTGGAGAAGCGGCCACAGACTGCAGGTCGCTTCGGGTAGGCGCAGGCCGTAGTAGACAGAGACACCTGCTCACACGCAGCATCTGATGAAGGCAAAAAACACGACAGGACAGGGCGAAACACAATCACAGCATGGTGAATACAAAACAAGGAACCGACGGGACAGGAACGGAACACAAAGGAATAAATAGGGACTCTAATCAGGGGAAAGGATCGGGAACAGGTGTGGGAAGACTAAATGATGATGTCATTAATTTTTTAGTTTTATTTTGACTTTATCTTTCTGCACACCAGCAACTATAGGGGAATAGGAACAGCTGGGAGCAGGAACGGAACGATAGAGAGAAGAGAGAGCGAGAGAGTGAGAGGGGGAGGGGGAGAGAGAGGGATAGAAAGAGGGAAAGAACCCAATAAGACCAGCAGAGGGAAACGAACAGAATGGGGAGCACAGGGACAAGACATGATAATAAATGACAAACATGACAACCCATCCACTCACCATTCCTGTCCAACCTCTCTGACCCTGTCAAACAACCTCTACCATTCTACATCATACATTTCACAAAATAATAATAAATGTTCAACCGTTTCCTCTACCAAACAGCCATTACACATTCCTGTACCATGTTTCCCTGTACATTTCAAAGAGGAATGAAATCCTCTATGCCCTAATCTCATCCTACACAACATAACTTCCTGCCTTCTGTTCCCATTATATGACATTATCTCCCATACAGATTTCCTAGTACTATAAAAATGTCTGCCCTTACTACTTTCATCCCATTGTCACTATCCTGGGAGACGCGGATGAACGCCGGAGTCAACTACGGCTGTATCGTAGAGGAAGGTTGCCCACACTCTCTGGCCGCAACAATACCTTGGACTCTTAATCCTGGTTTGATTGGCCTCTCTCTGTGCCCTGTTGCAGACCTCACCCTCCTCAGGTGCGCTAACCCAACTCCACCTGTATATCCACAATATTGTTTTTCTCAGCTCTTTTGCTATTATATCTACTATATTATTTCCATTAACTCCTGTATGAGCCAGAATCCAACAGAACAACATTTGAATTCTTGTTGAATATTGAATATTAAAACATACAATTTACCTGTAGTGAAGCCGCTCAACATTTACATTACATTCAGTCAACTAACAGACTCCCATCCAGAGCGACCCACAGGAGCAGTCAAGGTCAAGCGCCCCGCCCAAGGGTGTGTCGATAGATCTCCAACCTGAACCATCGACCTGTCGGCCTCTGGCCCAAGCGCCTAACTGCCAGGCCAACAACCATCCAAGATCACCCCCCCCCACACACACACAAATAAAACTCTCCCAAGGCAACAACAACCAACAAAAGGAACAAGAGAAAAACAAATGAAAACAACAATGCAAAAACAAAAGACATCAAGGACAACAAAGGCCAACTGTATACATTTGAGTGCATGTGTGGCACTATTTACATGCGTCTATGTGTGTGTGTGTGTGTCCATGTGGTTGTGCACGTGTGCGTTTGAATACAGGTGTGTGTATATGCATGTTTACACGTGAACAAACACCTGCACGGCACTAAATGTAAGAGTGTTGCCCCTCAGTGTCATTAATTTTTTTGTTTATTTTGACTTTTATCTTTCTGTCATTCTATCCTCTGTCCAGCAACTCCACTCCCACATGTCTCCAGTTCCCCATCCCAACCTTCAGCTTCCCTCAGCCCATATCACCTATCTCTGCTGGCCACCCTCTTCAAATTTCTGCACACCATATATCTACAACAGCACCTTGATACAGATAACTTGAAACCCCATGATAAAGACCACTCCTCTACTGCTACAAAAGCACCTTGAGAAAGATAACTTGAAACCCCATGATAAAGACCATTCCTCTACTGCTACAACAGCACCTTGACACAGATAACTTGAAACCTCATGATAAAGACCATTCCTCTACTGCTGCAACAGAACCTTGCATTTTCTCTATTTCACAAGGAATATCCCTTCCCCTTTTCCAAATGGCACCATCATCTGTATATGAGGCCGCCCCTATGCCCTGTCCAATATCCCAAAAGATAATAATCAATCTTCAACTTGAATAAGATAGTTATAGCACAATCCTGTGGAGTTCCATTTTCCACCTCATATTCTCTTGATAACTCACCCTGACCTGGAAGGTTCAGTCAAACAAGAAATCCATTATCCAGGTGTACATTCTCCCACTAATACCCATTCCATTCAATTCAATCAGTAGACCTTCCCGCCACATTGTATCATATAGTTTTTCAATATCAAAATATACTATTGACATCACATCCTTCATTGCCAAAACTTTGGTCACCTCAATACTAACTTTAACCAAGGGGAGTCCTTCTTTTTCGGAATCCACTCTGGTATGGACTTAATAGACCCCTATGTTCCAGATAACACATCAATCTGCCTACAAACAACTGTTCAATTAGTTTACAGAGATTTACTGTAAGTGCAATAGGTCTTTAACTAGCAGGACTGGATGGATCTTTACCAGGCTTCACAAAAGGCAAAACCACAGCACGTTTCCATCCTGATGGTAGCACTCCTCACCTCCATATTTTCTTAAATTAACTCAATCTTTCCCAGAACTTCTGTAGACAGATGTTTAAACATAATGTTGCATAATCGATCTTCACCTGGAGCAGTGCAACCACACCCCTCCAAGGCCCTCGTTATTTCAAACATGGTTAACGAAGCATTCAGTGACTCTCCACAATCACACTTCTTACGGTAAACACCTTCATGCATTCTTAGCTTTTCTTCTTTACATCTTTTACATTCATCACTTAGATTGTAAACTTTATGCCCTGCTGCAAAAGCTCTTCCTAGAGCACCTGCTTATTCTTTGTTTGAAACAGACGTAACATTTCCCTCAGCCAACACGGTATCTGTACTGTCATTCCTCTCCCCATCATTTTCTTTAACATTTTCCACACAGAATTCCCGCCTTGCACCTTTCTTTGCATTCTTAATGACTTTCCTAGCCAACGCTCTCTTTCTCTGCTATCAAATGTAAAATAATTCTTCAAAGTTTTAAAAGCATTATCACAATTGATGGCCTTAGTACATGCTTCAGTCCACCAAGGAACTATCTTTAGTCTACCATTCCCCCCTCTTATTGGAATAGACAATAAGGCAGCATCCAATATGACTGAATTGACAGATGCAGCAGTCTTCTACCGACCTTTCCATTGACAATTTATGACCCTCTTTTTCACACAAAGTGTCAAAAAGTTCTGAGTTTGCTTTGTTAAAGCACCAATTTGAAACCAGTTCCCTTTTCTGAAACATACGTCAAGATCTATGTTGCACATGACCAGTGGCGACCAGTCATTCAGGGCAGATGGGGCAGTGAAAAGCTCTTACAATATTCGATCATTATATTTCTCAAAAACAGGTTATAGCTACATGTGCACCACCAAGTCAGAACAGTAGGCAAAATTAAGAGGTGAAAATAGACAAAATTATTAGGCTGAGACATATGGGCTACTAACACCGTAAATTAATCGAAATGATGGATTGCCTCTTATCGGCTTGTCGTCCCTTTATGCCATAGTTTGTACATCTCAAATGTCAGTATAAACCAAATTTGTTTAAGCAAGTGAGCCATATCAGCTATGTTTTTTTTTAAAGCAGTAAATGAGGCTGAATGAACTGGTACGTGTTGGGACTCTGCTGTAGGGACAGCTTTATGTAGGCCCTAACAGTTTGTGGGCACCGTTTGTCACTGTTATAGTGCAATTAATGTATTGTTTAGTATTGAGTAGTGGCTTTGCTGGCATGCAGCCCACTCTTCTTTTTTTTGTTGCCCCACCAAGATTTAGATGCTAAAATCGCCACTGTAAGTTATGTTTTTTTAAAGGTAGTAAATGAGGCTGAATGAATTGATTCGCTGCCAGACAAGGCTCTGCTGATGTAGCAGTGGTAAGATGGGACTCTGCTGTTTGGGAAGCTTTATGTAGGTCATAACAGTTTGTGGGCACCATTTGTCACCGTTATAGTGCAGTTTATGTATTGTTTAGTGTAGTGTAGTGGCTTTGCTGGCATGCAGCCCATATTCTTTTGTTTGTTTGCCCCACCAAGATTTACGTGCTAAAATCACCATTGCACATGACTGGGAAATTATCACAACCTATTGTGGATTCTATCTTCACATCCCACTCACATATACCAGCAATGGAGGACATGATGATGTACCTCTCATTCAATCTTCAACAACTGAACTATTGGAATTTGTGGTATTGCTGCCCCACAAACTGTTATGCGCATAGACATTTCCACAACATATCTCCTTATCACTTGAACTGGATTTCGCAACTGTGTCTAATTCAGATACAGAAATGGGTTTACAAGGATTATAGTAATTCAACGACGTGATATTACCCCCTTCTCTACACATCTCCACCGCCCCACATTCATGCTCTTTGAAACCATGTATCACTCTATCTGCTACACCTTATTTGATAAATGTAGCACACCCACCACCTGGATCCTCTATTCCATCACCTCTCACAGAAATAAACCCAGATACAATATAATCCAATTGAGGATTAAACCATGTTTCTTGTATACACACCACATCCAGTAAAACATCTAAGCCATGTATAAACTTCTTCAATTCTTGTCCATTGGCTATCAACTCCAGGTATGGGAGTGGCTTTTTGGGCTCCCGAGTGGCGCAGCGGTCTAAGGCACTGCATCTCAGTGCAAGAAGCGTCACTACAGTCCCTGGTTCAAATCCAGGCTGAATCACATCACGCCGTGAATAGGAGTTTCATAGGGCAGCTCATAATTGGCCCAGCGTCATCGAGGTTTGGACGGGGTAGGCCTTCATTGATAAGAATTTGTTCTTTTAATTTTATTTGTAATTTTATTTCACCTTAATTTAATCAGGTAGTCTAGTTGAGAACAAGTTCTCATTTACAACTGCGACCTGGCCAAGATAAAGCATAGCAGTGTGACACAGAATACAAATTATGACTTTTATTTACTTTTATTATTACTTTTTAACAGCAACAGTTCCAACCTAGACTAGTTTCAACAATAATTTCTACAGTAAGATGTACAGTAGGCCTGATCATTTCTACAATAAGATGTACAGTAGGCCTGATCATTTCTACAATAAGATGTACAGTAGGCCTGATCATTTCTACAGTAAGATGTACAGTAGGCCTGATCATTTCTACAGTAAGATGTACAGTAGGCCTGATCATTTCTACAGTAAGATGTACAGTAGGCCTGATCATTTCTACAGTAAGATGTACAGTAGGCCTGATCATTTCTACAGTAAGATGTACAGTAGGCCTGATCATTTCTACAATAAGATGTACAGTAGGCCTGATCATTTCTACAATAAGATGTACAGTAGGCCTGATCATTTCTACAATAAGATGTACAGTAGGCCTGATCATTTCTACAATAAGATGTACAGTAGGCCTGATCATTTCTACAATAAGATGTACAGTAAGATTTCTACAATAAGATGTACAGTAGGCCTGATCATTTCTACAATAAGATGTACAGTAGGCCTGATCATTTCTACAATAAGATGTACAGTAGGCCTGATCATTTCTACAGTAAGATGTACAGTAGGCCTGATCATTTCTACAGTAAGATGTACAGTAGGCCTGATCATTTCTACAGTAAGATGTACAGTAGGCCTGATCATTTCTACAGTAAGATGTACAGTAGGCCTGATCATTTCTACAGTAAGATGTACAGTAGGCCTGATCATTTCTACAGTAAGATGTACAGTAGGCCTGATCATTTCTACAATAAGATGTACAGTAGGCCTGATCATTTTTCATCTTCATCTGTACTGTTATAAACGCTTTGGTACACCAGAAGTACATTCATTTCCAATGGAACGCTGCGTTTGCCTTGCAGCATTGCATTGCAGAGGCAGTTGCAGTGCGTTCTGTGTGGTGCATACGTTCCATTTATCGAACATATGCATCAAATTGTATGAGTAGACTTTACACAAAGTAGCAACATGTGAATGTCGAATTTTTGTTGCACACATATCCAGTAAAAAAATGTGGGATTAAATAATAAAAACAGTTTGATTGCATAGTTTCTTTACATATTTGTATGAATGTATTTGCCAAGTAGCATACATATGATTTATTCGATGACATCTGAACATGTATTGTGAGAGCCTATAATTTCCCTCCTAAATGCAGTAATAAATAGTCAAGATAGCAGTGAGTAGGCTCTTTCAACAATGAGACCAATGTTGAGGAAGGTGGTTTTGATCGCGCAGTTGGACTGCGACCAGCCCCGCCGAAAGTGTGGGTCTAGAGATGGTTGAAGTCCCGAAAGCATGCAGGGGAGTTCCACTGTCTCATTCAAGAGCTTCAACTATTTCGAGAAGAATTTCGAAGTTACTTTTGTCTGAACCGAAGCGAGTTCGATCACCTGCTCAAGGTGGTTGGAGCCAGGATCGCCCGGGTGGATACCAACTACCGGGAGTCAATTACCCTAGTTGAATGCCCGATTTGTCTCCGGTAAGCTAAATTCTAGTGAATTTTAAAAGCTTTTGATACCGTAATTGATTGATATTAGATATATTTTATGTGCAACCTAGCTAGCTAAAAGGCTCTCTAGTTAATAACCCTTATGTGACATGAGATGTACTTTTACAGAATGTTCATTAGGACTATAACTTTTCCCAAAGTTGGTTTAAAACATTTTTGTAATGATGCAATGTTACCAAATGAAAAGAAAGTTGGGGTGCCCTCTATTCTGATGGAGGTAGGCTAGTCTTTTCCAGGACCACTTGTTGTTCAAGACAGTTGGTCATTCATTAAATTCTTATTGGAATCATTTACACTCTGTGAAAAATGGTTCCAAACGTGTCCTTCTGCTTTCCCCATAGGATAACCCGTTTTGGTTCCAGGTAGAACCCTTTGGGGAAAAGGTTATATACGGAACCAAAAATAACCAATTTCAAGTTACACACAATATTGATCATTATTTTGAATTATATTTCAGATTCTTGGTGACAGGGAACTCCTACAGGACCATTGGATTCAGCTTTGGAGTTGGATGGTCCACGGTGGCAGGCATTGTCCCCTCTGTGCCACAAGCCATTTGGGACTGTCTGGAGAGGTGGAATTTCCCCAACTGTCTTGGCTCCATTGCTGGGAAACATGAAGTAATCCAGGCTCCAACGTGCTCAGATTCTCAATTCTACAACTACAAGGGTACATATGAATTTGTACTCTTGGCTGTTGTAGATGCCTTCTAATGTTTCCGTTTCGTCGATGTTGGTGCTTATGGCAAGGGAAGTGATGGCGGGACCCTCCGGGACTCTACCTTCGGCCAGGCACTTCAGGATGGCACATTGGAGATTCCACCTCCTGCATCACTCCCTGGGGTTGAAGACCTGGGACCCGTTTCACACGTCTTCGCCGGCGATGATGCCTTCCCTTGAGACCCAACCTCATAAGGCCCTACGTTGGACGTCAGCTGCCATTGCCAACGCTTGTAAGGATCTATAACAAACGACTATCCAGGGAAAGGTTAGTTGTTGAATGAGCCTGTGGGATTCTGGCAGCCAGGTGGAGAATGTATCGGAGAGTGCTTGGTCTCAGCCTCTCAAATGTCGATGCCTGCGTGAAGGCCACATGTGTTCTCCACAACTACCTGCAGGTCATTCCAGGAGCCGCTCCGGATGGAGATAGGCACGCCAAATGGTCACCTTCCTGATGTCACCAGGGCAGGTGCCAACAACGCCCCCAGACAGGCACTCCAGGTGAGGGAGAAGCTGACCACCTACTTCTCATCGCCAGCAGGTGAAGTCCCATGGCAGTATGCCGTGGAGTGAAACGGCTCTTTTAAGAGCCCCATAACACAAAGGTTATTTTAAGAACCATCCACCGTTGTCCATAAAATTGCATTTTCCCCCAGATTACTTTATGTATCAATGTCTCTCTTCATTTGGAAGCTATATTTAAGTGAAATTTGTGATTAAAGACCACCACACCTTAACCCCTTCCCTCTCCCACTAACGTCAGTATTATACACACCTGGCATGGTACACCAGGTGAGCGGGAGCACTAATTAAGGTTATACGACATACAGTTAGTATGATAACAAAGGGAGGGTAACCTAGGTAACAGTTTACCTAGTACAGTTTACCACCATGTTCACTGGCCTGACAAATTACAGGTGGGAAAAAAACGAATTAGGAAGAGAATGTGTTTTTACTTTCATCTTGTCTTAGATCAGCAAAGGTGTAGGGAAGAAATATCTAAATTAGATATTAATAAACAACTGACTATGAAAACATTATCATTTAATAAGTATTCAAGTACAGGAAAGAACATGACAGGTATGTGTGTTGTAAAAATGTTTACAAAAAATGTACTATTGAAAGAGGTGTGTGTGCGTGCGTGTAAAAAAATATATATTTAAAAAATGAATGTGTAGCCTGTAACCTGTAAGAGAACAGCAAGAGCATGTATATTTGGCACAACTGCAAACCGATACAGGGACTACTCATAAAGCCTAGACGTAGTAGGGGAACTTCAGACATGGCCATAAAGAGAGAGAGGGCAGGGCACTGGAGATCTGAGGTACGAAGAGGTGTGTGTGTGTTTCTGAGAAAAAGGGAATAATATGCAGCCATAACACAGCAAAACAAACAAATGGCCCCTGGACATCGCGGACCAGTCGATAAAACAGAACTTCATAAAAAGTTTCAACACCCTGGTTTTCAAGTGGTTTTAAATGAAAAAAAAATATTGACCTTTAGTCTCGTAAGAGACCAAGAGCATCTGTGAAAACTCCGTATGAGTTTCAATTCAGAAATCTATGTAACACTAATAACGAATGCTATACTAAGACTTTATAAACAAATTAATTGACTGAATTTAAACAGAACTGTTGTGTGTGAAAAGAAAGGTACAACGAGGGAGGTCAAAACAACAACCAGACAACTCCTCTCCTCTTCCTGTCCTTCCTGTGGGCTGGTTGGCCCCGGCAACTCCTCTCCTCTTCCTGTCCTTCCTGTGAGCTGGTCGGCCCCGGCAACTCCTCTCCTCTTCCTGTGAGCTGGTTTGCCCCGGCAACTCCTCTCCTCTTCCTGTCCTTCCTGTGGGCTGGTTGGCCCTGGCAACTCCTCTCCTCTTCCTGTCCTTCCTGTGAGCTGGTCGGCCCCGGCAACTCCTCTCCTCTTCCTGTCCTTCCTGTGAGCTGGTCGGCAACTCCTCTCCTCTTCCTGTCCTTCCTGTGAGCTGGTCGGCCCCGGTAACTCCTCTCCTCTTCCTGTGAGCTAGTCGGCAACTCCTCTCCTCTTCCTGTCCTTCCTGTGAGCTGGTCGGCTAAATTGACTCCATTTCTGAAAGGGAAGAGAAAAATAACACATACAAGCTTAACATAATATGACACCAAAAAAGGTGAGATTTATGTTAACTAAATACTGCTTGTATAGTGTAGTTAGTGGCATAAATATAGGAACAGTGTGGTAAAGTTGGTAATACTTGCTGTTTACTCATGGAATTTGTATTTCAGATCAAAAGATGAATATGACAGGCAGATATTTTGACAGCAAACTGTTTTAGGATATTTCTTTTCTAACCCAGAAACAACAGCTATACATTTGCCTCATATTAATACTTTGATCTGAAATACCAATTAATCTACATGACTATACTGTAAAAATGACCTACTTTACTTCACCGTTGCACACTTATGACACTACCTGTGATGTGGAGAAAAAAAAACGTACCATTGAACTCAGCTTCGAAAAGCAGCTGATACATTTGAACCTTGACTGCTGCTTTAATTCACTGAGGCAGCCTCTTCAGTGTTGGCACCAGGCTCATGGCAAAGACGGTCTCTTCATCCTCCTTCCTGTGAGCATTAGGTTGGGCTGCATCCCTCTCGACGGCTTGGAGGAGAGCCTCTGCTGAAATGAGTTGAGTGGATCTGGGGGCTGGTGTGACGTTGTTCCTCTTCGTTTCTCTCTCTGTTTCTTTTCACGGCCACATCCTGTTCAACGAGGTCCTCAGTGGTCACTTCCGTGAGGTTCATAATAATCTCAGGTGGTCCAAGATCCAGAGGTGCTTCCTCTATTTCATCATCTTCCATGGCTGCACCGGTGGTGGTCATACTCGTGGATGATGTTGTAGAGGGTCTCACTCCACTGGTGAAGGTGAGGGTCGCATTTGTAGGTGACGTTGAGGGTCTTGATGCACCGGTGGCAACAACACTTGTGGATGATGTAGTAGAGGGTCTGGCTGTAAAATTGCCACTCGTTGCCCGAGGCACAATAAATGGATCCAGAAAAGAATGTGGCAGAGGCCAAGGCTGCTGGCCTGAAGCTGCTGACCCAGACCTCTTCTTCTCTCTCTCTCTGATACCTGCCCCTGAGTCCTCTCCACTTCCTCCTTTCTCTTCTTCTACATAGACATGAACATGATAAGCCAAAACATTACCTAGCATAACTATAGTTATTAGATAGCTATCATGGACATGTCACCTACTGTACACAGACAAACAAACACACACGGTTATCTGACCAAATTATCAGGGGTACAGTAGTATCTACTATTTCTATTACTATTAATCTAGCATACACACTCACACTCTTTCAAACATGATTATTTGGTAAAGTTATCAGGGGTAGTAACTAGCATAATTTATTTGACTATTTATTTTACACACACACGTCATTGGCTAGGTTAGCAAGCTAGCTAACGCTAACTAGCCACATCTAGCACAAGCTCACTACTAAACTGACTTGGCAATTCTACTATCGTGGACCCTTGTCTCCAATCAGCATTTTTTGTGTGTTAATGTCCCTGTAGCTGTCAGCAGTTGTGTCAAAAAGACACCGTTTTGAGGATACTGCGAAAATGATTCTCTCCTCCATGTGTTCAACCGCATGCGACCATTTGCAAAAGTTATGCAGCAGTGATGCAAAACACAGTCGGTGTGTTCGAAGGCTGCTTTAACTAACCGGATAACTGAGTAGTGATCCTAGCTGCACCCTATTCGGCAGATCCTAGCTGCACCCTATTCGGCAGGTTCCCCTCAATGTGTAACAGTGCAGTTGTATTGTCCACTCGACCGCCACTATTTTTGCTTTTCATCCTTTTTGCTTCAATAACTTTTCCTCCTTTCAGGGAAGCCTTAACTTCTTCCATGGTCATTTCCACTGGCATCCCAGCAATTACTCCTCTCAGGTTAGTCGTAACATCATGAATGTGACATTTCACCCGACCCCAATATAGTGAGTATATATATTTTGTTTTACTATTTGCAATGATCAGAACCTTCCCATAACCCAGTGGTTTGGCATCCCTAATCACCCCAATATTTTTCCTAATTGATTTTGTGAAATGCAACGGATGAAAGTACTTACTTGCTGGTTCTGGGAACACTACCAAAACTTTATGACGTTCTACTCCAACGTCTTAGTCTAGAGTGGTCCGTTACAGGTCTACTCTCAACACTACTCATTGTTTCCCCAGCAGTATTCATCCCTCCATCACTCTCATTTGTAAATGGCTGACCACTACTGGTTTTATCGTCATTATCATCAATTGCCCTTTAGAGATACAGTATCTCTATTGCTTTGAATGCTACAAAGGAAAAAAATAAGGAAAAAAACATTTAATATATTGTTTAAATCAATAAAAAAATATAGAGTTGTAGTTGGGGGCAGGTAGGCTACTTGTTTTAAAAGTTAGAGAGGGCTGTGTTATTGTTCAGGAGAGGGACTGTAAGGGTTTTCTACAAGGACCCTGAGCATTCCCTTCAGTGGCAAACTACATTTACATTTACATTTAAGTCATTTAGCAGACGCTCTTATCCAGAGCGGGAGAGGGGTCTATAAATGTGTCATAAATGTGAGGATTATTCCATTGACATTTTGTGTGTCTCAATCTTAAATGTCATGAGGTATTACTCAATTTAAATGAAGGGAAGCTACATTGTGAGAAACATGATTAATCATATCACCTTTGTAAATTATTTTAAAGGGTTAATGACCTTAGGTTTGAGCATCTGTGGTCTCCATTTCAGAAAATCAAAAATGACCTAAAATGTATCATTGGTGTTACTACTCTGACAAGTGGCACAATATTATCATAATGGTAAAATCTATTTAAAGTCTTTAAGCTGCTATAGTAGTTGATTTGGAATGAGAAGAAGTACACAAATGCATTTCAGTAAATACAAATACAGAAAATGGAAGAACATGTTTTCCAAACTCAATGGATTACTTTACAATAATGGATTAATTCAGTAACTAAACATTTCTTTAAGTCATTAATGTTTACAGGTTCCTGTAAATCCATACATCAAGGTAGTCTATGCCCCGCCCATAAATGTGCAGGTAAGATCAGGTAAAAAGGGTGAGAACAGGCAAGTCTCCTTTGACAATCGTGTGGTTGAAGAAGGATATGCTAGCATTGCTGCTGCTGCACTAAAGTAATCTGGAACGGCTTTGACAGAAATCTTGGGATTATTGTTGATTTGAAAATTACATTGGCTAGATTAAACTAAGGATATAGACAAGGTGAACATTTTCAACCATGAACAGATTTCGAAAGTGGTTTCACAAACCTAAGGTAAGTGTCTTTTAAAAAATGTAACCATGCAAGTCAGTTTAGAACAAATGCTTATTTACAATGACAGCCTACCGTGAAACAGTGGGTTATCTGCCTTGTTCAGGGGCAGAACAACAGATTTTTACCTTCTCAGCTCAGGGATTCAATCCAGCAACCTTTTGGTTACTGGTCCAATGCTCTAACCACTAGGCTACCTGCCACCCATCACAATCTTTTGGCCCTATCAAATGTCTGATACTCTTTTTTTGGAAGATTTTATTCAAATCTAATAATTCATAACCCTTTATTATTTGAGGTATTTTAAGAAAAACATCTATTCTTGCATTTCCTAGCAGTTTCTTTGTCTTTTTTTTGTGAGAAACATGTTTCCCATTATATATTTTAAAAAATGGAGCATCAATAATCGTATAAACATTAGCATTACTATTCCATGTAGAATATCCTGTATTTGAGTCAGACATGTTAGCAGTATTCTTTTTAAACTTCAAACCAGTGGTATGTCCACGTTTCCTCTGTAAACACGGACATATAAGCTGCTGCCCAGCTAATTACAGTAAGGGCTCCTTTTTCGGTGGCTGCTGGGCTTTGTAAAAGAAACACAGCCTCGTTCAATAGCTCTGCTTCTGGGCTTGTTCTCTCTCATTTGTTGAGCTCCTTTTGTTTGTCCAAAGTGTAGAATCATACAGAAAAAAATATGTACTGTTACTCCCTCCCTCCCTCCTCAGTCCTTTTACCATAAAAAATGTGATTAGTCTATTCAGTCTTTCATTTCTTAATGTTACACTATTTGATTGCCTGAAGAAATCGGACCAACAATTGCTCGCCCAGTTCTACTGTGCTGATGAAGAGCTGAGGCAAGTGGCTGCCAAGCTCAACAGCCTGAATGGCAAGAACGAACCCCAACGTTGTGCCCTGCTGGTCAGCCAGTTCCGCTCCTGCCAGGTAAAGAAAGGCTGTTTCCCAAATGGAACCATATTCCCTATTTGGTGCACTACTTTTGACCAGAGCCCTAAAGGCCCTGGTCAAATGTAGTGCACTACTAAGGGAATGGGGCGCCATTTTGGACACTGATAAGTGAATCATCATCACTTCCTCTTATTGTAATGATAAAAGCACCAGTAGAGACCTTTAAGATAATGATTCACAAACTGTAAAATAGTATGTGCTATCTTCAATGGGATTTCAATTCCTCTTCTTGGATTTACAACAGGACAATGTGCTGAGCATCCTCAACCAGATCATGAATGAGTGTATTCCAGGCGAGAGAGCCAACCGAGACTTCTATGTCAAGTTCCCAGACGAGATCCAACAAGAGAACCTGGAAGGCCAGCTGTGGTTTGGAGCTGAGGTACCTGTTAGCATAATCTTATCTTGACACTTCAGACGTTCATGTCTCGGCGACAGCATTATAGAACAATTGCTGGTCATAGCGGTTTTAGCTATTATCTTCGAAAAGCTGACTATGTAGAATAACACATTTATGTTATCTCCCTAGTGTTTGGCTGCTGGCTCCATCATCATGAACCAGGAGGCTGAGAGCGAGGCAATGCGTCCCCTAGCAAAGGAACTGACTCGCTGCATAGATGAAGTACGGAACATCGCCCGTGACCAGGCTCTGCGCAATCGGAACATCTATACAGAGCTACTGTGCCAGGCCTTGAGAAAATTTGACAACCTGTTTGCAGGTTTCGAGTTCAGGTGAGACAGTGAAAATTATATTTTACTCCCACAGGAAAAGTGGGTTTCATAGCGTAACACACTCACTATCTTTTTCCTTCTGTACCTCAGCTATGTTTCAGCCATGGTACCAGTCAAGTCCTTTAAACAGTATGACATCCAACAGGATGTCACTGTGCTGTTCTGTGAGACAGTGTCCAGGTGAGAATGTATACATAGTTCTCACCTACTGTATATATGCTTCCTATCAAATAATTGATTTATTAATCTACTAATAAATGTTACTAAGTCACTTTTTCCCTCATGGATTCTGTTAGGGCACTAAAACGGGGATATATCACTCAAGACCTGATCGATGACTATGAGCCTGCACTCATGTTTACAATCCCACGATTAGCTATAGTGTGGTGAGTGTTCTGAAGAAACTCTCCAATAAATACCTTTTCAATTGTCATTTTTATTGTACAGTATTTGAATAATCTACGTCACTACAAATTCTCAAACCAAATGCCATGTGTCTGTCTAGTGGTCTAATGGTGTTTCCTGATGGCCCCATGAAGCTGGATGGTGAGTTGGAGGACATGTCTGAGTTATTCAGGCCCTTCCACTCTTTACTGAAGAAAATTAGGTACAGTACCTCCGTTTCAAAGCCTAGTTTTAACAATAGCATTAGTCTTGATGAGTTATTTTCAAAAGTCAACATTTTGGTATATGAACAGGAATCTCCTGCGCACGCTCAAGGAAGAAGAGCTTCATTCGTTGGAACGCAACCTCTGTGTCACTCATGAAGAGGGTTTGGTTGCCCGCCGCTGTTCTTCAGCCATACCACATTCAGCCATCACTCTGGCCCAGCAACTAGAGCATACCATGCATGGGAAGCAGGGGGCAAAGTCCCAGTCAAGTGTTCCTCCTCAGGTATGTGTCGTGATGGAGGAGGACAAGGAGGACAACCCTTCCCTCCTGGAAGTTGAACCTGGCCGTTTAGAGTGGGACGCAGAGGTTGAGCTGTCATCCTCCATGCAGACTGACATCATGGAGATGGAGCTGCTCAGCATGATGTTCTACCAGGCGGGAGATGAGATGTCCAGCTTTCTGTCCCCAGCACCCAGCCAGACTTCATCTCCTTACCCCCAGAGGAGGGGGGCTGCCAGCCTCACCCCCAGCCCCATGGCCTCTCCTCTCAGGCTCCGCAGGGCTGGGAGCAGAGTGTCGTCTGGTGGTTGGTCGTCTGGTGGGTCAAGTGTAGACAAAGAGGAGCGTATCTTCTACATGGATGACTTGGACGGGACACAGAAGCAAGGCTATTCCCTTTCTAACTCCCCATATCTGAATATGAAGCGGAACATGTCTTGCCCTTCTTCACCGTGGACCAGCTTGTCCAGGAAGTGTGCGGAGGCAGCCCTCCAGCGCAGCAAGAACTGGCCCAGCAGTAGCAGGCTCTCGATCCCAGACCCTGGGGCTCTCTCTGTCCCCCCCATCTGCCTGAATGGGGAGGAGTTGAGCCAGAATGTGAGCCAGGATGTTTTAGAGACAGCAGAGCTGATTGCACTGAGGATGAAGGGGATGAAACTCTCTGCAACTGTGATCAATCCCCCATCTCCCAACCTGTCTACCTGGACCGAGAAGGTGAAAGAGGAAAAAGATGACGATGAAGACGACGATGAAGAGGATTCACAGCTGCAGTCTCTGAATGAAGGGGCCACATACTGCCAGATCAGCCCCTGTATCTGCCTCCAGTGCCCCAGTCTGCATATATTCCCACCAGACCAAGACACCTACAGCTGCCTGACTCCCCAAACCCAAGGTCCCCCCTTATCTGCTGTTAGAAGCCCAGCTCTGAGCCCCAGGGAACTGGGGAAGGAGAGGAGCCATGTGCTGGGCCCACGGTTCTCTTCACTACGGGCCAAGGGTCAACAGAGAGATGGTGTTCCAGCATCTGTTGCCTGCCCCAGCCTGACCCAGTGGAGAACCAATGGAGATGGGAAGGCTGAACAGATAGTGGTAGAGGCAGAGCCAGAGGAATACACCCTGTCTCAGTTCAGGTAAGTGCTAACCTCATACTTGCTCTAGTTTGAATGACGTAACCCAAAAGTTGATCAATTATACTACTATTACACTACTATAAACCAGTAGATTATATTATGTTCTCTAATGGCACTTTAGAAATTACAGAATTTTTATAATACATGACAATAACAGTTTTAGCCTAGTTTTCAATGACTGAGCAGAACCTAATGTTCCCTATGTCCCCTACTTCTCTCAGCTATCAAACCAGCAGTAATAACACAGAGGGGATTGAGCATCCTGACATCCAGTTGGCCTGCCACAATATCCGATCCCGTTTCAATAGCAGCGGTGACCTCCTTCACCGTCTGTTTGTGTGCATCTCAGGTACAGTAGGTCCTCATTGTCTTTCGCTTTGTCAATATTGTAAAAAATGTGTTAATTTCCCCTCCCTTTAGAACCCCGTCATTAGCCACATAATTTTAATTTAAAAAAAAAAAAAAAAAAAGTTTGACAGGGCCACTACGCTAAAAATGAGTGTTGAGCTATTAGTGCTTTTTGAGGTCGTTTTGGTTTCGGTCCAAAAAAAAAAAAAAAAAATCACGGTTTTCAATTTCATTTTTGATTATTTATTTTTTTACAATAAATGCACTACGCATTATGTGGGTTGAATGCTGTAACAACACTGAATAAAACAATAAATAAAAGTCCCATGATGGTAGTGACAGTCCATTTATTAACCATAATGTATTCACATTACCTTAATAAAATATTTCAGTTGTGTATATTACATGTATTTTATTTGATGACTTTATTATTTCCTTCCAAGTCATCATCTCATCTTTATAGAGCTTCTACCTATGCTGTCTTAACAACTCCCTACTACATCGCACAGTTTGGGCTTGATCTGATTTATCTCTAGAGAAACTGCGCATCGGGCAGAAAAAAAACAGAACGAAACGGCATTCAAATAATGTAACCGAAATTTCAGCACGACTAAAAATGGACCAGCCCATCTGGCATTTCTGCCCCTGTATTATGTCATACAGTATCTGGATATGCCTATCCCTCTGTTTGACATAGCTCTTACATCCTAAAACAGACTGAGGGGACAAGTGATCTTAGTCTCTGATAATGTATCAACTCTAACCAGGTGTTGCAGACCAGCTACAAAGCAACTACTCCAGTGACCTAAGAACCATATTGAAGACACTCTTCCAGATAATGACGACTAAGACAGTTCTTGCAGAAGAAGACAAGCAAAGGAAAGGTACTGCAGTGCTTGGGCATATAATGTGACATAACCTTGACATGAGAGATTCTACACTGCAAAAAGTTAAATCTAAGTACGCTTAAATATCTTATATCGAGTGATTACTCACTTTAAAAAAATTCTTACCAAGCTAAATTATCTAACATCATTGGCAGAAATGTTTTCTTATTTTAATCTAAAAGGGCTTATCTCTTATTTTAAGAAATTTTGACCTTAATCATATTATTTGCAGCGTCCGTAGACCACAGGAGGTTGGTGGAACATATATTGTGGACAGGCTGTGGTAATGGCTGGAGAGGAATAGGTGGAATGGTATCAAATACATTCAATAGATAGGTTCCATGTGTTTAATGTCATTCCATTTGCGCCGTTCCAGCCATTATTATGAGCTGTCCTCCCCTCAGCAGCCTTCTGTGACGTAGATGCATCCAAAATCTCTCGACTCCCAGTTCAATATGGTCTGTGTCCTGTTCATGTCTAACCAGCATCCTTAGGCCTGAGTAACAAGGCTCTGGAGGACTGTGCCTTGTGTATGGAGTGGCTGTCCTCCTCCCCATCGATGGAGCAAGATGTCCAATGTGAAGGTGATGTCTCCTTTTGGTCTTGTCATTTTAACTGTCCCTATTATCATTTTCTAACCATACATCAACAACCTCAATCACATGTAGCGCTCCCAAACTGGGTTCCTGATGAGGCCTGTAGCGTCTGCACAGCATGTAACGCCCCCTTCACCTTAATACGCAAGAAGCACCACTGCAGGAGCTGTGGCAAGGTACCTGTAAATACCCAGACAAGGGTACCATATAATCAGCACTCAACTTCCAGCCACACACACATACTAATGAACACAGACTTGTGAATGTATGCAAATAATTTTGAAATGTATGTCGTCTCAGATCTTCTGTTCTCGCTGCTCTGCCCGCTCAGCGCCTCTACCGCGGTACGGCCAGGTCAAGGCTGTGAGGGTATGCACCCACTGCTACATGTTTCACGTCACGCCATTCTGCCCCTGGAACAGCAACTGACTCAACCCTGGCCCTTATTATTATTCTATCAATCCAACTGTTTAAGGTAGTTTACTAGCTTATCAATTAAATAGGCATTCACAATGTGGTACCTGTTTGTGACTTTTAGATG
Source organism: Oncorhynchus gorbuscha (assembly GCF_021184085.1). Classification (NCBI taxonomy): domain Eukaryota; kingdom Metazoa; phylum Chordata; class Actinopteri; order Salmoniformes; family Salmonidae; genus Oncorhynchus; species Oncorhynchus gorbuscha. Next base: position 22,220,129 of record NC_060195.1, read on the forward strand.
TGTATTAGTAAGAGTATCAAAATGTCATACAAAATGTTTCAACATGTGGAGGACCTTCAATCGTTTGTATTGAATAATATTTTATATTGAGTGTTTTTCTTTCTACAACATCACAACTGGGCACTGACATGAGTGAAACCTCTCAGAATGTTTATTACTTTAAGACAAGACAGATATTTTATTCTGCTTCAATCCTTGAGTTGTAGCCACACCATCTGATTTCACACATATGCAAGAACAAGAGTGCTTTCTCACTACTTCTCACTAGGAGTGGTTGACAATGTCAAACTGAGTGAGAGGGATCATTAGATAACAATATCATTTCATTCAGCTAGCAGTGCATTCTTTAACCATTCGTTTCACAAGTTCACGAAGATACAATATAACTGTTGTGTTGCACAATATCCACTACTTTGAATTGTTAGGCTGCTGGGCACGTACAGCTTAACTTTCTTCCGTGCTACTTTTACATTGTCAGCAACCTGGTTGGACAATTCATTGTACTCAAAAACACATCAAGCATCTCCACTAGAAGATCCATCAGACAGAATTAACATTAAAAGAAACAGTGAGCAATTAGCCCTCTGATTCATTTTCTTCCCCCCAAAACAACTATTTCAATCATGGATAACACCTGAAAGATAAGAGCTGTTAAAAAAGAAGAAGCACATTCAAAGACTTCAAGCATTTCAAAACTTCAGCTCAAACAGAACTAATTTTGTCAAATCAAGCAGGACAGAACAAGCCCTCCCCCCAGTGTCCCCAACGTAAAGGTTCAGACAGTCAAGGGAGACTTGACACAGAACGGCTGACTGAAAAAAACAACCACCCCATTACAAAAGCCCTTGGTACAACAGCAGTGCAAACCATTCGCTTTCTTTAACTAAACCACATATAGGACTACCCTGGAGGACACAAGACATCACAGTAGCCTCTTAAAATAACATATTTCAAATTTGCTCACAAAATATCTGTATATGACAGGATCTTGTCATCCAAGCCAGCTAGTGGCGTGCTTATTTTTTGTTTAGATCGAGGACACAGGAGCGTTTCCCAGGGCAGAGGAAGTGTGGTCAGTGGCAGGGACATCCAGCCTGGCCTCACAGCAAGCTGTTTGCAGACCAAGCCTTCATTACACCACAACGCAGTCCCACTGACCTGAGCAACTGCTTCAGAGACCTGGGATGGAGAAACAGAGCAGGCTGTTAACGAACACTTGCCCCAGAGTCCATGTCTAAGATAACACAAACAAACAACAATAAGATACATCGACATGCTTCAGTCTGTGGATGGCAGATGCATTTCATTACCTACTAATCTTCTTAAACGTCAGCACTACAGAGATGGAAAGGAGATCTTGTCAACTTGATTCATCTTAATGTGATTATCAAGGATTTGGAAGATCTCTTGAATGTTGGGTACATATCCTGACTGCAGCTTGGACCAGATTGGTACATCTAAAAAGGAGTGTAGAAAAGATAGGAGACAAAGATGGTTACATATACATATATATTGTGTACATCCATGCAAGGATGTAAAGTGAAGAAAGTGTTTTCAGTGACCCCATTCAACTCACCATTTAGTGTGATTTCAAATGCACCAGTGGACAAGAAGTGGGTCTCCAACATGTTACTGAGGAAGAATGTCATCAGGCACGAGAATATCTGGAAGACAAACAAGTGTGTTTAGTCAAAATCTATTGAAGTTGAAACCGTAAAACCTCACCTTATTTTCTTGAGTCCACGTCCATGCTCTGGGAGTCTCCAGTCCAAGCATAGCGAAGGGATTTTGTCCACTGACAACCAGGGCAATGGCAAGAAGTTTGAAGTAGGAAAATAAATTTCCGAGATATCTGGTGGAGGGCAAAAAGTGGTGATCAGAACACCAAATTCCCTGACGAAATAAATATGTTGACTGGCTACATGGCAATAACGTGCCATCTTACTTGTTGATGGTTGTGGGAGGGTAATTTTCCCCTTCTATGCGGATGTCCGGGTACAACTGGCTGATAGACCGGGAGTACTCCTGGAACACCTTGCTATACCCTCAGGAGATGCTGTAACACAGAAACTGGTTAGAAATGTGTGTATTTGACATAAATTAGAAGTTATTTTATTTAAGTTATATTTCGTGGCTCCCAAGTGGTGCAGTGGTCTACGGCACTGCATCTCAGTGCTTGAGGTGTCACTACAGACAACCTGGTTCGATTCCAGGCTATATCACAACCGGCTGTGTTTGGGAGTGCACAATTGGTCCAGGTTTGGCCGGTGTAGGCCGTCATAAATAAGATTTTGTTCTTAACTGATTTGCCTACGGTAGTTAAATAAAGGTTACATTAAACAAATAAACATAGCTGGATACTGTGACACCAAATTCCAGACTAGCAGCCTGCATATAGTTAGCTAGTTCAGGTAATATGCCGGTTCTTTCATTCTATATTAGGAGCCAAAAGGCTGTATATAGCTCGGAGGATTAGCGAGCAAGCTCAGTTAAGAACTTACTAGCTAACTAGCTAGTAGCTAGCATCAAACAATGTCCCCAAACGATCAAATGGCTAGTTAGCATAAGCTAGTTAGCATTGACTAGCTAACTGCGCCTGCTATCTAACGTTAGCTAGAAAAATAGCTACATAACAGAAAAAAACGATAATCTTACCAAAACTGGAATTTCAGCACTGGCCCAGTGTAGAGGGCCTGCTTGCTGAGCCTCTGTGGGTCGGCATCCCGCAAAAGATCAGCCCCCATATTCAGGCTGTCAGAGGCCTGCGCTGGGTGTTGAGTCATCATGGACCTCCCGACGTAAATGTCTTTTACAGTGACAACTGTGAACAGCAGAAGCGCCGTCAAGATACCCGTTTGGCTATATTCTGCCATTTGAAACGGGGTTTAGGGGACCAACGCCCCGCTTCACAGCCAAGTCTATCGACTGGCAAACTACTGTACACCTGACAGTTTTCTTCTGACCCGTCTCCACTGACAAGCTGCTACAAACTGGCTAGCTCTGTATTAGCAGCAGCTTCATCCTTTTCCTGTAATCTGTGCACCACATCTCTGAAATGCTGCCCCCTGCCGGAGTGGATGCAGCACTATTTGTATGAATACGTTATACTGTATCTCTAATTCCATGGATACTCTGTACAGTGCCTTCAGAAAGTATTCATACCCCTTGATTTATTTCAAATATTGTTGTGTTCCAGCCTGATTTCAACATGGATTAAATCGTATTTGTTTCTCAACCATTTGCACATAATACCCCATAATGACTAAGTGAAAACATGTTTTTAGAAAAGTTAACAAATGTATTGAAAATAAAATACAGAAATATATAATTTAAATAAGTATTCACACCCCTGATGTTAGAATCACTTATGGCAGGGATTACAACTGTGCGTCTTTCTGGGTAAGTCTCTAAGAGTTGTGTACACCTGGATTGTACAATATTATTATTTTCAAAATTCTTCAAGCTCTAGTTGTTGATCATTGCTGGACAACCATTGTCAAGTCTTGTCATAGATTTTCGAGCAGATTTAAGTCAAAACTGTAACTCGGCCACTGAGGAACATTCACTGTCTTCTTGGTTAGAAAGATCCAGCATAGATTTGGCCTTGTGTTTTAGGTTATTGTTCTGCTGAAAGGTGAATTAATCTCCCAGTGTCTGTTGGAAAGCAGACTGAACCAGGCTTTCTTCTTTTTATTTTTTATCCTCAAAAACTCTCCAGTCCTTAACGATTCCAAGCATATCCATAACATGATGCAGCCACCACTATGCTTGAAAATATGGAGAGTGGTACTCAGTAATGTGTTGTATTGGATTTTTCCCAAACATAACACGTTGTATTCAGGACAAGAAATGAATTGCTTTGCCAAAAATAATGATGTATTATTTTAGTGCCTTAGTGCCTTGTTGCAAACAGGATGCATGTTTTGTAATATGTTTTATTCTGTACAGGCTTCCTTCTTGTCACACGGTCAATTCGTTTAGTATAGTGGAGTAACTACAATGTTGATCCATCCTCAGTTTTTTCCAATCCCACCCATTAAACTCTGAAACTGTTTTAAAGTCACCATTGGCCTCATTGTGAAATCTCTATCTTTGTAGTGACTGGGTGTATTGATACACCATCCAACGTGTAATTAATAACTTCACCATGCTCAAAGGGATATGCTCAAAGGGATTCAATGTCTGATTGTTTTATTTTGTACCATCTAGGTGCCCTTCTATGTGAGGCATTGGAAAACCTCCCTGGTCTTTGTGGATGCATCTGTATCGGCTGATGTACAAAGGGCTTTATAAATACATTTGATTGATGATGTTGGAGAGATACTTTTGGGAAGGTGATGTAGCTCAGTATGCAGCTATCATCATTGATGATGTTGGGGAGATACTTTTGGAAGGTGCTGTAGCTCAGTATGCAGCTATCATCATTGATGATGTTGGGGAGATACTTTTGGAAGGTGCTGTAGCTCAGTATGCAGCTATCATCATTGATGATGTTGGGGCGATGCTTTTCAAACAAACAGTAAGTAGGAAAATTGAAAATGCCATTATTTTAATTGCATAAAGTAAATTCTTACTGAAGGTTTCACATAATATCAAATCAAATCTTATTTGTCACATGTGCCGAATACAACAGTTGTACTGTGAAATGCTTACTTACGAGCCCTTTTCCAACATCACAGAGTTAAAAAGTAAGAATATTTGCACAGAAAAAAGAAGGAAATAGTAACATAATAACAATAATGAGGCTTTACACAAGGAGTACTGGTACTGGGTCTATTTGCAGGGGTATGAGGTAGTTGGGGTGATTGAGGTAATATGTACAGTTGAAGTCGGATATTTATATACACTTAGGTTGGAATCATTAAAACTCGTTTTTCAACCACTCCACAAATTTCATGTTAACAAACTATAGTTTTGGCAAGTCGGTTAGGACATCTACTTTGTGCATGACACAAATAATTTTTCCAACAATTGTTTACAGACGGATTATTTCACTTCTAATTCACTGTATCTCAATTCCAGTGAGCCAGAAGTTTACATACACTAAGTTGACTGTGCCTTTAAACATGTCATGGCTTTAGAAGCTTCTGATAGCCTCATTTACATTATTTGATTAAATTGGAGATGTACCTGTGGATGTATTTCAAGGCCTACCTTCAAACTCAGTGCCTCTTTGCTTGACATCATGGGAAAATCAAAAGAAATCAGCCAAGAGCTCAGATTTTTTTTTTTGTAGACATCCACAAGTCTGGTTCATCGTTGGGAGCAATTTCCAAACGCCTGATGGTGCCACGTTCATCTGTACAAACAATAGTACGCAAGTATAAACACCATGGGACCACACAGCCGTCATACCGCTCAAGAAGGAGACGCGTTCTGTCTTCTAGAGATGAACGTACTTTGGTGCGAAAGTGCAAATCAATCCCAGAACAACAGCAAAGGACCTTGGGAAGATGCTGGAGGAAACAGGTGCAAAAGTATCTATATCCACAGTAAAACGAGTCCTATATCGACATAATCTGAAAGGAAGAAAGGAAGAAGCCAGCAAGGAAGAAGCCACTGCTCCAAAACCTCCATAAAAAAGCCAGAACACGGTTTGCAACTGCACATGGGGACAAAGATTGTACTTTTTGGAGAAATGTCCTCTGGTCTGATGAAACAAAAATATAACTGTTTGACCATAATGACCATTGTTATGTTTGGAGAAAAAATAAGAACACCATTCCAAATGTGAAGCGTGTTGGTGGCAGCATCATGTTGTGGGTGTGCTTTGCTGCAGGAGGGACTGGTACACTTCACAAAATATAAAATTATGTGGATATATTTAAGCAACATCTCAAGACATCAGTCAGGAAGTTAAAGTTTGGTCGCAAATGGGTTTTCAAATGGACAATGACCTCAGGCATACTTCCAAAGTTGTGGAAAAATGGCTTAAGGACAACAAAGTCAAGGTATTGGAGTGGCCATCACAAAGCCCTGACCTCAATCCTGTAGAAAATTTGATAGCAGAACTGAAAAGCGTGTGCGAGCAAGGAGGCCTACAAACCTGCCTCAGTTACACCAGCTCTGTCAGGAGGAATGGGCCAGAATTTACCCGACTTATTGTGGGAAGCTTGTGGAAGGCTACCTGAAACGTTTGACTGTAAAGGCGTTCGTCTGTTGAATGAAGAGAGTCAGACCGAAATGCAGCGTGTAGGCTACTCATGACTTTAATGAAAGTATCGCGGTACATGAAATAACTGAATTAAATACAAAAAAACAACAGAACGGAACGTGAAACTAATTACAGCCTATCTGGTGACTACAACACAGAGACAGGAACAAACACCCACAAAATACAACGCGAACTCAGGCTACCTAAATACGGTTCCCAATCAGAGACAACGACAAGCACCTGACTCTGATTGAGAATCGCCTCAGGCAGCCAAGCCTAACTAGACACACCCCTAATCATCCGCAATCCCAAATAATACAAACCCCAATACGAATACAACATATAAACCCATGTCACACCCTGGCCTACCCAAACATATAACACAAACACAAAATACAATGACCAAGGCGTGACAGAACCCCCCCCCCCTAAGGTGCGGACTCCCGGACGCACCTCAAGAGCATAGGGAGGGTCCGGGTGGGCGTCTGTCCACGGTGGCGGTTCTGGCTCGGGATGTGGACCCCACTCCATTAATGTCCTAGTTCCTCCCCTTCGCGTCCTGGGATCATCCACCTTCTCCGCCGACCATGGCCTAATAGTCCTCACCCAGATCCCCACATAACTGAGGGGCAGCTCGGGACAGAGGGGCAGCTCGGGACAGAGGGGCATCTCAGGACAGAGGGGCATCTCAGGACAGAGGGGCATCTCAGGACAGAGGGGCATCTCAGGACTGAGGGGCAGCCCGGGACTGAGGGGCAGCCCGGGACAGAGGGGCAGCCCGGGACAGAGGGGCAGCTCGGGACAGAGGGGCAGCTCGGGACCGAAGCAGCCCGGGACTGAGGGGAAGCCCAGTACTGAGAGGAAGCCCAGTACTGAGAGGAAGCCCAGTACTGAGAGGAAGCCCAGTACTGAGATGAAGCTCAGGCAGGTAGTAGGCTCCGGTAAATCCTGGCTGGCTGGCAGATCTAGAAGAGACTGGATGTCGGGCAGATCTGGAAGCACTGGCGGCGCTGGGCAGACTGGGAGCACTGGCGGCGCTGGGCAGACTGGGAGCACTGGCCGCGCTGGGCAGACTGGGAGCACTGGCCGCCCTGGGCCGACTGGGAGCACTGGCGGCGCTGGGCAGACTGGAGACTCCGGCAGTGCAGGAGAGGAGAAAGGCTCTGGCTGTGCTAAACAGGCGGGAGACTCCGACAGCGCAGGAGAGGAGAAAAGAGCTGGCTGCGCTGAACAGGCGAGAGACTCCGACAGCGCCGGAGAGGAGAAAAGCGCGGGCTGCGCTGAACAGGCGAGGCGCACAGGAGGCCTGGTGCGTGGTGCTGGAACTGGTGGTACTGGCTCGAGGACACGCACAGGAAGCCTGGTGCGGGGAGCTGCTACCAGAGGACTGGTGTGTAGAGGTGGCTCTGGATAGACCGGACCGTGCAGGCGCACAGGAGCTCTTGAGCACCGAGCCTGCCCAAGCTTACCTGGCTCGATGCCCACTCTGGCCCGGCCAATAGGAAGGGCTGGTATGTGCCGCACCTGGCTCTGCACCCGCACTGGAAACACTGTGCGCTCCATAGCATAACACGGTGCCTGCCCGGTCTCTCTAGCCCAACGGTGAGCACAGGGAGTATGCGCAGGTCTCCTACCTGGCATAAATATTCTCCCTTCTAGCCCCCCCCAATATTTTTTTTGGGCTGCTTTTCCGGCTTCCAACCGCGTTGCCGTGCTGCCGCCTCTCCGCTTTAGCCGCGTCTATTTCATCCGTGGGACGGCGATATTCTCCCAGCTGCGCCCAGGGTCCTTTTCCGTCTAATTCCTCCTCCCATGTCCAAATCTCCAAGTGGTGCAGCCTCTCCCACTGCAACCGCTCTTCACGATTAACAGGGAGAGTAGGCTCAGGTCTGACTCCTGACTCAGCCACTCTCTCTCTGCGCTCTCCCCGTTACTTTCGGTTTTCGCTCTGCGTCACCGTGTTTTCCTTTTAGACTCCATTCGTCTATAGCCCTCTTCGCATTGCTGTAGGGAATCCCAGGCGGGCTCCTGCACTCTCTCCGGGTCGGCCGCCCACCTGGCGATTTCTTCCCACGTAGTATAATCCATGCCTCTACCGTCCATAACTCCTCCTTTAGATCCTGCCAGTTCACACGCTGCTCGGTCTGTGAGTGGTGGTGGGTGTTTCTGTTGAATGAAGAGAGTCAGACCGAAATGCAGCGTGTAGGTTACTCATGACTTTAATGAAAGTATCGCGGTACATGAAATAACTGAACTAAATACAAAAAAACAACAGAACGGAACGTGAAACTAATTACAGCCTATCTGGTGACTACAACACAGAGACAGGAACAAACACCCACAAAATACAACGCGAACTCAGGCTACCTAAATACGGTTCCCAATCAGAGACAACGACAAGCACCTGACTCTGATTGAGAATCGCCTCAGGCAGCCAAGCCTAACTAGACACACCCCTAATCATCCTCAATCCCAAATAATACAAACCCCAATACGAATACAACATATAAACCCATGTCACACCCTGGCCTACCCAAACATATAACACAAACACAAAATACAATGACCAAGGCGTGACATTGACCCAAGTTAAACAATTTAAAGGCAATGCTACTAAATACTAATTGAGTGTATGTAAACTTCTGACCCAATGGGAATGTGATGAAAGAAATAAAAGCTGAAATAAATCCTTCTCTCTACTATTATTCTGACATTTCACATTCTTAAAATAAAGTGGTGATCCTAACTGACCTCAGACAGGGAATTTTTACTACGATTAAATGTCAGGAATTGTGAAAAACTGAGTTTAATTGTAATTAGCTAAAGTGTATGTAAACTTCTGACTTCAACTGTACATGTAGGTTGGGGTAAAAGTGACTAGGCAATCAGGATAGATAATCAATAGTAGCAGCAGCATATGTGAAGAGTGTGAAAGTGTGAGAGTGTGTGTGACTGTGTATGTGGCATCAATATGTATGCATGTCTGTGTGTGTGTTTTGTGTGTGTGAGCGTATGTAGTGTGCGTGTGTGTGTGGTGTGTATTGGAGTGTCAGTGTAGTGTGTGTGAGTGTGCAAGAGAGTCCGTTCAAAAAAATTCTGAGTAGCCATTTGAGTAATTGTTCAGCAGTCTTATGGCTTGGGGGTAGAGCTGATCAGAAGCCTTTTGGACCTAGACTTGGTGCTCCGGTATTGCTTGCCGTGCGGTAGCTGAGAGAACAGTCTATGACTTGGGTGGCTAGAGTCATATACAATCTTCAGGGCCTTCCTCTGACACTGCTTGGTATAGAGGTCCTGGATGGGAGGGAGCTCGACCCCAGTGATGTACTTGGCTGTATGCACTACCATTTGTAGCGCCGTGGACTCGGATGCCAAGCAGTTCCCATAAGAAGCGGTGATACAGCCAGTCAAGATGCTCTCAATGGTGCAGATGTAGAACATTTTGAGGATATGAGGGTCCATGCCAAATATTTTCAGTCTCCTGAGGGGGAAGAGGCGTTGTCGTGCCTTCTTCATGTGGGCACGACAATGATGTGAACACAGAGGAACCTGAACCTCTCATCCCGCTCCACTTCAGCCCCGTCAATGTGAATGGGGGCGTGCTCGGCCCTCCATTTCCTGTAGTCCACGATCAGCTCCTTTATCTTGCTGACATTGAGGGAGAGGTTGTTGTCTTGTCACTTGTCTTGTTTCATTGTCGTCGGTGTCTTGTTTCATCGTCGTCAGGCCTACCACCGTTGTGTTGTCAGCAAACTTAATGATGGTGTTGGAGTCGTATGCGACCACGCAGTCGTGGGTGAACAGAGACTACAGGAGGGGACTAATATGGAGCACTAAGATACTTAATACAGGCTTAGTGTCTCACTGACTTATGAGCAGATCCAATAAATATCCCAAACGATCCAATAAACAATTGAGATATTATGAAGTATGTAAAGTTTTACTCTTCGGCTAAGTAATATGAAATGTTATTTTCATGAGTCAGACTGCGACTACCAATTTCTGCAACATCTAGTGGAGATTCTTTGTACTACATTTTTTAAATAACCTTGAAAATTGTGTCAAGTGAAAGATCCTCACCTCAAAATGTTATTTTTAGTAGTATGTGCTTTGTGATCACCAGCTGCAAAATGCAATAAAGGACACATGATATTTGTTGAATATTTAATTTTGAGGCAAAGACAGGAAACGGTCACAAATTGGATGTTTTGATGATGATCAGAAATATGATGATGATCAATGGAGAGAAAACAGAAAGCAGAAATAGCAGACCTGAAGCCAGAGAAACCCCTGGTGGGGTGGGGGAAGGGTATTGGGCTAACTAGCATCGTTGCCTCCCCATCCTCTGCATTATGGTTATGACAATTCGATCTGAAGGATTATTAGTGGATATGTCTTAAAATATAGTTAAAAAACAAAAAAATATACTCAACAAATGTAAAACGATTACAGCACATATACAGTACGTCAGTGTAAAGCCCAAATAGTCTTTATGAAAGTCCCTTTGTGAGATTGTGACAATCATGTTACACACAAGTATATTGCATGAAACAATAATACTGACAGCAGACATGTACAGACATGATAATACCGACAGCAGTCATGTACAGACATGATAATACCGACAGCAGTCATGTACAGACATGATAATACCGACAGCAGTCATGTACAGACATGATAATACCGACAGCAGTCATGTACAGACATGATAATACCGACAGCAGTCATGTACAGACATGTACAACTCAAATACAAAATAAATTAACATACTTTACAAACACCACAGGATGACCTCTCTTGACTTAAGGCTATTATTACAGAATGTGATAATGGTAACATATCAAAGAAAGAGAGTAAAACAAGAGAGGGTCAGACAGAAAGACAGACAGACAGACAGACAGCAAAACACTATTATAATTTTTAAGAAGAAAAACTGAAATAACTGCAGGCACATTCTTTCAAGAAATGTTAACATTAGAACAGTATCTTCGCCTTTTGTTGTTTATGTTAAATTGTTCAATTCAAGTCACAGCAGTATTAAAAGGAGATAAGGAATCATTGCAGAGTGGAGGAGCCTCAACAAGGGCAGTTACTCTTATTAACATCTGTCTCTTGTGAAAGCCTAACCCTTCCATCCTCCCTCTCAACATCCCTGTACAGCAGGGACTTCTGGGCTTTCAGCCGACATGCCAGGCACATGAAAATGGAGTCCACATTTTGGCTCTCCTTGGGATCTTTCGCTGAGGTCTCAAACAGCAGCATGTTGTGGGCATCTGCAAACTTGAGGGCAGTGTTGGAGGGTACTTGGATATGACTAACCAGGTCACACTTGTTACCCACCAGTACCCGAGGCACAGTGGGTGAGACACGGTGCCCGTTGCACTCCTGGATCCACGTCTTCAGGTTCTGGAATGAGGCCATCTTGGTGACGTCGTAAACGAAAACGACAGCGTGCACATTGCGGTAGTAGTGTTCTACCATGCTCTTTCTGAAGCGCTCCTGTCCTGCAGTGTCCCACACCTGAACCTGTTGAGGAGTAATAACACATCCAGTGGTCAGAGAGGAATCGTGTGTATTGGTCAGAGAGAAATGGGAAAACATCTCTAGATAATGCATCACAGTAAACACACACAACCTTGGCTGACCATTGCGTTATGTTTGGAGGACCATTGCGTTATGTTTGGAGGACCATTGCATTATGTTTGGAGGACCATTGCATTATGTTTGGAGGACCATTGCATTATGTTTGGAGGACCATTGCATTATGTTTGGAGGACCATTGCGTTATGTTTGGAGGATCATTGCGTTATGTTTGGAGGACCATTGCGTTATGTTTGGAGGATCGTTGCATTATGTTTAGAGGATCATTGCGTTATGTTTGGAGGATCATTGCGTTATGTTTGGAGGACCATTGCGTTGTTTGGAGGATCATTGCGTTATGTTTGGAGGATCATTGCGTTATGTTTGGAGGACCATTGCGTTATGTTTGGAGGACCATTGCATTATGTTTAGAGGACCATTGCATTAAGTTTAGAGGACCATTGCATTATGTTTAGAGGACCATTGCGTTATGTTTGGAGGACCGTTGCATTATGTTTAGAGGATCATTGCGTTATGTTTGGAGGATCATTGCATTATGTTTAGAGGATCATTGCATTATGTTTAGAGGACCGTTGCATTATGTTTAGAGGACCATTGCATTAAGTTTAGAGGACCATTGCATTATGTTTAGAGGACCATTGCGTTATGTTTGGAGGACCGTTGCATTATGTTTAGAGGATCATTGCATTATGTTTAGAGGACCATTGCATTATGTTTGGAGGATCATTGCATTATTGTTAAGTTCCCCAGTTTCAGTGCTGTTGTGGGTTTGTATGTGTTTGTATGTGTGTGTTTCAGGATGGCTTCCTGGATTTTAAGCAGCTGATTGGTCGGCCCCATTGGAGATTGGAGCTCTGACCCTGCCCTCTCATCAGGGGATACAGCTGTCTGCAATTACCGACTCCTTCTGCAGCTTTAAAAGCCAGTGTTCCTTTGTTATGAGGCAGAGTGTCTTGGTCTGGTAAATTTGTTGTAATGTATTTTGTAGCTTGCAGAGATATGTGTTTGCTTATAGTACCTAGTGTTTTTGGTTTATTCAAATTGTTCATGGAGGTTGACTTATGTTACATTTGTTCCCAGGAAGGCAAGAGACATACATACATACATACATACATACATACATACATACATACATACATACATACATACATACATACATACATACATACATACATACATACATACATACATACATACATACATACATACATACATACATACATACATAACATACATAACATACATAACATAACATACATAACATACATAACATAACATACATACATTGTATGTACTCTGTCTAGGCACACTGGGTACCACCCCCTGTGCCAGGTGGCATTGAGAGTAGGTGGGTAGGCAGGTAAGTTAGGAGCGGGGACTTTAACTTTCACTTTGGTTCTGTTTATTTATTTTACTAGGCAAGTCAGTTAAGAACAAATTCTTATTTTCAATGACAGCCTAGGAACAGTGGGTTAACTGCCTTGTTCAGGGGCAGAACGACAGATTTGTACCTTGTCAGCTCGGGGATTTGATCTTGCAACCTTCCGGTTACTTGTCCAATGCTCTAACCACTAGGCTACGCTGCTGCCTCTTCTGACCAGCACCTTTTTGGCCACTTTACTGTGTGAAGAGAACAAATTCCCTGTAAATGGTAATATTCTCTACCTCTGTCATCCTTACCTGCACCTACAGTCACATACCTCTTTCACTCCACGGGGAGTTGAGTGTAGCAGGGTGTTATGTACACCTCTTGGCGGGTAAGCAACAATTATGTTTGGAGGACCATTGCGTTATGCGGCCTGTGGGCATGAACCATTCCCAAAAGGGCAGACTATTAGAATAATTCCACATGGATGCTTTTATCATTAGAGAACCCACTGGTCACACCTGTCATTTCAACGTGGACAACTGAGTAATATCTGGTTGAGATGTTGACAGATGAAATTACAACAGTCATTCACTCAAAGACAGAAACAAGTTAGTTGCATTCACAATGTGTTATCACTGTGCTTTCAACCATCTAAAAGCACATCCAAATGACAATGGAACAACAAAGTCAGATTTTTGGTTTAGTTTTCATCTAAATGTTTTATCACTGGGATTCAACCATATAAAAGCAAAGTTGAAATAGGAATACAATGACTGACATTGTTTATTTATTTAACTTCATGTGTCATCACTGCCCTTCATCTAATAGCACAGCCACATGACCTGTACTGCTGTTGAGCTTACATGAACAGTATGTACCCTATGCATAGTATAGTGATCAATGCTGCTTGAGATGCTTTATTATAGCATGCGAAGGTCGCAGGTGCTATCTTGACCATGAACACTTTCTATGATTACATAAAAGGACATAGTTACAGTAACCTCAATGTGGTCACAGATGGTCACAGGTCATTGACTTCCGGCGCCGACTGAGATGGCCGCCTCGCTTCGCGTTCCTAGGAAACTATGCAGTTTTTTGTTTTTTTACGTGTTCTTTCTTACATTAGTACCCCAGGTCATCTTAGGTTTCATTACATACAGTCGAGAAGAATTACTGAATATAAGATCAGCGTCAACTCACCATCAGTACGACCAAGAATATGTTTTCCGCGTCGCGGATCCTGTGTTCTGCCTTACAAACAGGACAACGGAATGGATCGCATGCAGCGACCCAAGGAAACGACTCCGAAAAAGAGGGAAACGCGGCGGTGTTCTGGTCAGACTCCGAAAAAGGGCACATCGCGCACCACTTCCCAGCATTCTTCTTGCCAATGTCCAGTCTCTCGACAACAAGGTTGACGAAATCCGAGCAAGGGTGGCATTCCAGAGGGACATCAGAGACTGCAACGTTCTCTGCTTCACGGAAACATGGCTTACTGGGAAGACGCTATCCAGGGCGGTGCAGCCAACTGGTTTCTCCACGCATCGCGCCGACAGAAACATACATCTCTCTGGTAAGAAGAGTGGCGGGGGCGTATGCCTCATGACTAACGGGACATGGTGTGATGAAGGAAACATACAGGAACTGAAATCCTTCTGTTCACCTGATTTAGAATTCCTCACAATCAAATGTAGACCGCATTATCTTCCAAGAGAATTCTCTTCGATTATAATCACAGCCGTATATATCCCCCCCCAAGCAGACACATCGATGGCTCTGAACGAACTTTATTTAACTCTTTGCAAACTGGAAACCATTTATCCGGAGGCTACATTCATTGTAGCTGGGGATTTTAACAAAGCTAATCTGAAAACAAGACTCCCTAAATTTTATCAGCATATCGATTGCGCAACCAGGGGTGGTAAAACCTTGGATCATTGTTACTCTAACTTCCGCGACGCATATAAGGCCCTGCCCCGCCCCCCCTTTCGGGAAAGCTGACCACGACTCCATTTTGCTGATCCCTGCCTACAGGCAGAAACTAAAACAAGAGGCTCCCACGCTGAGGTCTGTCCAACGCTGGTCAGACCAAGCTGACTCTACACTCCAAGACTGCTTCCATCACGTGGACTGGGACATGTTTCGTATTGCGTCAGATGGAAATATTGACGAATACGCTGATTCGGTGTGCGAGTTCATTAGAACGTGCGTCGAAGATGTCGTTCCCATAGCAACGATAAAAACATTCCCAAACCATAAACCGTGGATTGATGGCAGCATTCGCGTGAAACTGAAAGCGCAAACCACTGCTTTTAATCAGGGCAAGGTGTCTGGTAACATGTCCGAATATAAACAATGCAGCTATTCCCTCCGCAAGGCTATTAAACAAGCTAAGCGTCAGTACAGAGACAAAGTGGAATCTCAATTCAATGGCTCAGACACAAGAGGCATGTGGCAGGGTCTACAGTCAATCACGGACTACAAGAAGAAACCCAGCCCAGTCACGGACCAGGATGTCTTGCTCCCAGGCAGACTAAATAACTTTTTTGCCTGCTTTGAGGACAATACAGTGCCACTGACACGGCCTTCAACGAAAACATGCGGTCTCTCCTTCACTGCAGCCGAGGTGAGTAAGACATTTAAACGTGTTAACCCTCGCAAGGCTGCAGGTCCAGACGGCATCCCCAGCCGCGCCCTCAGAGCATGCGCAGACCAGCTGGCCGGTGTGTTTACGGACATATTCAATCAATCCCTATACCAGTCTGCTGTTCCCACATGCTTCAAGAGGGCCACCATTGTTCCTGTTCCCAAGAAAGCTAAGGTAACTGAGCTAAACGACTACTGCCCCGTAGCACTCACTTCCGTCATCATGAAGTGCTTTGAGAGACTAGTCAAGGACCATATCACCTCCACCCTACCTGACACCCTAGACCCACTCCAATTTGCTTACCGCCCAAATAGGTCCACAGACGATGCAATCTCAACCACACTGCACACTGCCCTAACCCACCTGGACAAGAGGAATACCTATGTGAGAATGCTGTTCATCGACTACAGCTCGGCATTCAAAACCATAGTACCCTCCAAGCTCGTCATTAAGCTCGAGACCCTGGGTCTCGACCCCGCCCTGTGCAACTGGGTACTGGACTTCCTGACGGGCCCTATCCCATCTGGACAAGAGGAATACCTATGTAAGAATGCTGTTCATTGACTACAACCACAACCCCGCCCTGTGAAACTGGGTCCTGGACATTGACGGGCCTCCCCCAGGTGGTGAAGGTAGGAAACAACACCACTTCACTGATCCTTAATTAACACTGGGGCTCCACAAGGATGCGTGCTCATTTCCCTTCTGTACTCCCTGTTCACCCATGACTGCGTGGCCACGCACTCCTCCAACTCAAGATTACAGACGACACAACAGTAGTTGGCCTGATTACCAACAATGATGAGACAGCCTACAGGGAGGAGGTGATGCCAAAAAGACCAATGACAACAATGCCAAAAAGACCAATGACAACAACCACCGAGGCACTGCCAAAAAGACCAATGACAACAACCACCGAGGCACTGCCTGTTTACCCCGCTATCATTCGGAAGGCGAGGTCAGTACAGGTGCATCAAAGCTGGGACCGAGAGACTGAAAAACAGCTTCTATCTCTAGGCCATCAGATTGTTAAATAGCCATCACTAGCACATTAGAGGCTGCTGCCATATATACAGAGACTTGAAATCACTGGCCACTTTAATAATATTTATATTTTGCATTACTCATCTCATATGTATACTGTAACCTGTCCTATTCTACTGTATCTTAGTCCATGATTTGATTTAGTCTATTGTTATTGTTTAACTTCAATTTTTTGATTGAGATTTTTGATTGAGACGGAGATCAGAACCAACATATTAAATTTGAAATCAACCAGAGCTTGAAACCCTAGACCTATTGTATTGTTTGTTTTTTAGTTGAATTCTGGGTTGAATTGCAACAATAGCTGTTGATGACTTCACATATGCTATATAGGCCTAAATAATATCATTAATGATATTGATTCATAGAGTATGGTTGCTGTTAAACCTATTTGAAATGACTGATTGCAACAGTGAATCTATTTATTTTTTCAGTGGAGGATTCTCACAATAGCACATTGCTAAGAGTCTGACAAATATGAAAGCTGAGCACGGCTGGCCTTGTTTAACACTGGATGCCTAGCGACTAGTTTTATCTCATAGGCAAATCTTCGATGTTATATCAACTGTTTAAAATTGATTCCCATGATGACATAATCCTGGAGTTGACATTTCCCCTTCAAAACAAGTTTGTTGATGAATTTTTGCAAATCCAATGTGTTTTAATTTAACCCATTCCATATCACTATGTTGGCAAATTACATTGAAACGACGCCGATTCAACCAGTTTGTGCCCTTGTGGGAAGGCACTATATTTGAAGACTGTATTAGTGTATGTCTTCCATTTCTGAATAAAATAACTACTTGAACAAAGATGCTCTATTGCTAATGTTTTCATACCGAGGAAAGGTTTATTTTGAGGGTGACTCAATGAGAAGTCATGATGAAGAGCTAATATTGTAGAAACATCACAATATCTATCGACGTCACTGTCTGTTGCTAGATACACTGGGATTAGGTCATGTTTGGGGCGGGGGCATTCAGAGGTTATACTAGACTGACATTTTGTGTTTTTATATACACTGAATAAAAGTGTAAACGCTACATGTAAAGTGTTGGTCCCATTTTTTTTCATGAGCTGAAATAAAAATATCCCAGACATTTTCCATATGCACAAAGTTTTTCTATCAAATGTGCACATTTGTTTACAGCCCTGTTAGTGAGCGTTTATCCTTTACCAAGATAATCCATCCACATGACATGTGGCATATCAATAAGCTAATTAAACAGCATGATCATTACACAGGTACACCTTGTGCTGGGGACAATAAGGTCACTCTAAAATGTGCAGTTTTCACAACACAATGCCACAGATGTCTCAAGTTGAGGGAGTGTGCAATTGGCATGCTGACTGCAGGAATGTCCACCTGAGCTGTTGCCAGAGAATGTAATGTTCATTTCTCTAACATAAGCCGCCTAACAATTTTTGAAAATTTGGCAGTATGTCCAACAAATCTCACAAGCAGACCACATGTATGGAGTCAATGTGGGGGAGCAGTTTGCTGACGTCAACGTTGTGAACAGAGTGCCACATGATGGCGGTGGGGTTATGGTATGGGCTGGCCTAAACTATGGACAACAAACACAATTGCATTTTATCGATGGTAATGTGAATGCACAAAATCCGTGACGAGATCCTGAGGCCCATTGTAAGGCCCTTTTTTAAAGGTGACCAACATATGCATATCTGTATTCCCAGTCATGTGAAATCCATAGATTAGAGCCTAATTTAAATTTACTGATTTTCTCATTAACTGTAACTCAACGAAATATTTTATATTGTTGCATGTTGCGTTTATATTTTTGTTTAGTTACTAGGTCTTGCAGAGAACGGTTGGTGAACTGGGGATGTGATGGTGATCTGAAATTAAACGGTAAATTCCGTAATTTGAGAACCATGCCAACATTGCTGAAGGATCTATTAATTCAAAAGATTCAACCTAACAGGCCATTAAATATAAATTGATGGACTCGGGAGAGAAATAATTTTCTACTCGGTTTATTGACATGTCATGCATAGATTTATAACGGTTAAAGCCGAACACATAAATGGTAAATTGACCCAAATAAAAATGACCCTGTCCCGACCAGATGCTAAATTAGGCTATTACCTTAATTTTTTCGCCCTCTATTTCCACTGCTTTCTCCCTGAAATCCACACCGATTGTCGCCTCCGTCTTCTCGGGAAAGCTTCCCCCGGTGAAGCGGAAGGTTAAGCAGGTCTTCCCTACATTTGAATCCCCGATTACAATTATTTTAAATATTCGAGTCTGAACACTTGAATCTAAGGACGTGCTGAGATCCACAGATGATGTGAAATTTGTATTTCTTGAGTTTCTCGAACCGGTACCTCCCTCATTTCCAAAAGATTCATTTGCCATTACGCTAAAATGATGTACACAGTTGTGCACTGGTCTCGCGGATGGGGGAAGGTGAGGCAGTCAGGCACCGCAACAACAGCGACCCACTCCCTCACAAGCAGCTTCATTGAAAAAGGCAAAATGCAATTCATACAATGTTCCCCTATTTACAAATACTGTAAATATGCATAGAAAATAGTTTCTAGTCAGTAAACACAATGGTAATGTTTAAATGTGATTTATAGCCTATATCAAAGAGGAAATGAATAAGGCTACAGTAGGCTAATATTTAACAATCTTTAGATTGTCAACATCTGTCAATATTGTTTATTCCTCTGCCATAGACATTTGATTTTTTTTACATGTATTCAAATGTAACCTACAAATGTATTTCACTCAGGTTTGATTTCACACTTGAAAAATCATGTGATCCATTCAGCTGATCAGATGCCATCATCCAAAATGGTGCAAATGCATTGGCCTCTTACCTGTTGTCCAGATAAGACAAGTGTCAAGTATAATGCAGCTTTTAAGGTGAAAATCAATACTGAGAGGTTTCATGTAAGTGAGTGCACCAGTGATGCATATTTTCCACATTGTACTGGATATCCTAGGCCTATTATAAATAAATATTTAGGTCTAGTCATTAAGTGAAATTTCCCAAATATGTGTTAACAATGTATTAAATAAATTCACAGCTGGTAGAATTAGTTGCTGGGTCTCCATTTTGATTAGCTCTGTTGAACAATTAGAACATTTGTATCACACAAAGCTTCATTTTACGCCCTCTATGAAAGGCTCATTTGTTCCAAATGGTTTGCATAAAATCTGAAAGCATGCCTCAGAATGGGATTCACACAATCAGAGAGGGCGTACAAACAGATTCCTGTGTAAGTGATTCACTTTTATTTTTTATATTGTCAGAAGTAACACTAGGCACCTGCAAGCTGTATCGTAGTAAAAAAAGGGATATAGATAAACCAACAATGTGAGTTCAGTCAACACAGTATAATTAGATATTTACATACAGGAATATTTATAAATTCAAAGAAAAGAGAGCATTCCCTAAGTCACATCTGTTATGTTTTTATATGCTTATATTTCTGCCAACAATTAAAGCAGACATTTTTCTCCTTTCCTTGTTAGTGATATAAGAGTTCACACTATTTTACCTCATATAATATGCACATTAATGGTAAGGTTACATAAATACACTGTACATATGGTATTCTAGAGGATTAAGTTTTACATTCAAGTGTAATTGTCAGATTAGATTAGGGATTTATGTTGTGGCTCAGATCACCTGAAGATATGTTGCTTTGAAGTCACTTCCTAGAGCATTTTTTGCATTGCATTTGTAAATTCCTGAGTTCATAAGCACTGGATCTTGTATGACCAAGCTGCCCTCAACCGTCATGTGAATTCCTCCCTGTGCCGTGAAACGGTTGTTGGGAACAAGTGTGGTTCTTCCAGGTAGAGTCCATGTTATCTCAGGCTTTGGTATGCCTGCAGCGATGCAGTTAAGTGTTACTGATGACCCTCTGTGGACTCTAGTGATGGAAGGGGGTGCGTTTGTGATACTTGGAGGATACACCATAACTGCAACTGGGTATGACAACGCAGATGACCCAAATGTGTTGGTGGCCTTGCAGACATAGGTTCCCCTGTCAAATGTGGCGACCTCTTTGAGTTGAAGTGTGCCGTTTGATAAAAATGTAATTCTCCCAATAATCTGGGGCTTGTCCAGGACCAGGCCGTTTGGTAGGGTCCATGTTATTGAGGCCTGTGGCCAGCCATCCACAGAGCACGGCAGGTTCAGAATTTGGCCAAACGTGATCTTCATGATCCCTGTTGTGCCTCGAATCACAGGCTTTCTTCCTGGTTCTAGAGCGTATCGCTTCTCTGCAGTCCCAGCCACGTTTTTCGCCAGACAACGGTAAACCCCTTTGTCAGCTGTCACTGGCTGGTCGATGCGCAACGTCCCGTTTCCTCTATAGTGAGTGAAGTGTTGATGTCTAGTGCCTGGCATCAGTGCTGTGCCATTTGGCAGGATCCAAACAAACTCTGGGTTTGGCTTACCGCGGGCAGGACACTCCAGAGTGACATCACTTCCATCTTGTTTTATTGGTAAAATCTCAATGTTCGGCATGGCGAAGCTTGGCTTCTCTGCTATGGATGCCACTTCAAGCTCAATTGCCAGGCTTGCTTCTCCCAAGTGATTTTTGGCCAAACACACATACTGACCCTCGTCTGTCTTCCTCACTCCACGTAGCTCTAGACTCCCATTCTTGTGGACTTGGAAGCGTCCTCCCAGGTAAGGTGTTGGCAGAGAGAGGCCGTAGGGTGCGGCCCAGGAAACGCGTGGCTCAGGCTTGCCCTCCGCTCTGCAGTCGAGCAGTGTTGTCTGATAAGATACTGCCAACACTTTCATACTGCTTCTTCCACCTTGTTCATTGATGTGTGGCTCTCTTGGTTCTACTTGTATCTTAATGTTCTTGATGTCATCCCCAGCAGAACTCCTTGCCACACAAGCATACTTCCCTTGGTCGGCCAAAGTCACCTTCTTTATCACCAAAGTCCCATCATCTAAGGTGTGGTATTTGGTTGAAGAGGATGTGATGACATCATTGGTTGGGGAGAGCCACACAATGGTTGGTGGAGGCTCCCCAGTTGCCTGACACGTCATATAGGCAGACTCTCCGAGTCGGGCCGTGAGCAACAGCTGAGCCTTGGATGTGATTCGGGGGAAGTCAGGGCCTACTTTGATGCTCACCTTCATCTCATCCTCCCCCAGTTCATTCTTAGCATGGCATGTATAGTCCCCCTCATCCTTCTTTCCCATCTGCTGCAGCAACAGTGTTCCATTCCCGAAGATGACATAGCGGCGAAAACGGGTGCCGCTGTCATCCGACTGTAGGGCATTGTTGATCATGGTTCCATCAGGGAGGCTCCAGGACACCTCTGGGTCAGGGAGGCCTGAGGCAACACAGTCCACCTGGAAGTTCTCCCCGGAGGTCACCCTCTTCTGAGCTGTGGCCAGATGTTCGATCTTAGGTGGCATCATGAGCACCTGCACCTGGAACAGCTCCATGTCCTCACCGTTGGGCCTCTGGAACATACACAGGTAGCTACCTCCGTCTTTTTCAGTCAGCTGCAGGATCCGTAAGGTCCCATTGGAGAACACGGTGACAGGTCTCTCAGGGCTGATTATGAAAGAAATAGACACACAATATTAATGTTTTTAACAAGAGTTGGAACCGGTTCAGAGTACAGAACCAAAAACCAGAAAATAACAATTACTTGAAGAAAAGAACCCGAACCGAAAAAGAAAGTGATCTATACTGTTCCGGAACAGAACTGTCATTTTAGTTAATAACATTAAGAACATTATTTTATGTTACAGGCAATTTTGTTCCAGTCCCACAAAAATCGCAACAAAGTGCTTCAAGGCAAGCTTCCTCCATCCTCTCTATTAACCATAAACATTTCTGTTGCATCTCACACCCTACACTGTGACTGGCAGCACAGTGTGTGTGTTTGTCTGTCATTATGATTAAACCATGCTGTTATGACAAAATGCAATTTGCTCTTAATGACTTCACTATACAGATTAAACCACTTACCCACTACACAGCAAACTCCTCTATCCTCCCTGATTGGTGAAGTAATTTAATGTCGAGCTAAATGTAAAAAATAAATAAATATATATATATATATATACAGTGGGGCAAAAAAATATTTAGTCAGCCACCAATTGTGCAAGTTCTCCCACTTAAAAAAATGAGAGAGGCCTGTAATATTCATCATAGGTACACTTCAACTATGACAGACAAAATGAGAAAAAAAAATCCAGAAAAACACATTGTAGGATTTTTAGTGAATTTATTTGCAAATGATGGTGGAAAATAAGTATTTGGTCAATAACTAAAGTTTATCTCAATACTTTATTATATACACTTTGTTGGCAATGACAGAGGTCAAACGTTTTCTGTAAGTCTTCACAAGGTTTTCACACACTGTTGCTGGTATTTTGGCCCATTCCTCCATGCAGATCTCCTCTAGAGCAGGGATGTTTTGGGGCTGTTTCTGGGCAACTCCCTCCAAAGATTTTCTATGGGGGTGAGATCTGGAGACTGGCTAGGCGACTCCAGGACCTTGAAATGCTTCTTACGAAGCCACTCCATCGTTGCCCGAACAGTGTGTTTGGGATCATTGTCATGCTGAAAGACCCAGCCACGTTTCATCTTCAATGCCCTTGCTGATGGTAGGTTTGTTACTTTGGTCCCAGCTCTCTGCAGGTCATTCACTAGGTCCCCCGTGTGGTTCTGGGATTTTTGCTCACCGGTCTTGTGATAATTTTGACCCCACGGGGTGAGATCTTGCTTGGAGCCCCAGATCAAGGGAGATTATCAGTGGTCTTGTATGTCTACCATTTCCTAATAATTGCTCCCACAGTTGATTTCTTCAAACCAAGCTGCTTACCTATTGCAGATTCAGTCTTCCCAGCCTGGTGCAGGTCTACAATTTTGTTTCTGGTGTTCTTTTTATCAGCTCTTTGGTCTTGGCCATAGTGGAGTTTGTAGTGTGACTGTTTGAGGTTGTGGACAGGTGTCTTTTATACTGATAACAAGTTCAAACAGGTGCCATTAATACAGGTAACGAGTGGAGGACAGAGGAGCCTCTTAAAGAAGAAGTTACAGGTCTGTGAGAGCCAGAAATCGTGCTTGTTTGTAGGTGACCAAATGCTTATTTTCCACCATAATTTGCAAATAAATTCATTAAAAATCCTACAATCTGATTTCTGGATTTTTTCCCCTCATTTTGTCTGTCATAGTTGATGTGTACCTATGATGACAATTACAGGCCTCTCTCAGCTTTTTAAGTGGGAGAAATTGCACAATTGGTGGCTGACTAAATACTTTTTTGCCCCACTGTATGTATGTATGTATGTATATATATATATATATATATATATATATATATATATATATACATATATACATATACATATATACATATACATATATATATATATACATATATACATATACATACAGTGGGGCAAAAGTACACCTTATATATATATATATAGGCTCTCCCTTGGCAGTATATATATATATATCAGAGGTTTAAAAAGGAATGACATGAGCCGGTACTTTTTTGGGGTTCTAACCGGTTCAGAACTTTATTTTGCTGCTCAGAACAGTGGAACATAACAAAAAACAATTATGGTTCCGTTCAGAACGAAACAATTAGAAAATAATTTTGGTTTCAACCCCTGGTTTTTAATCAGAAATACAATATGATTTTAGTGATATTGAGAACATTTTAAAATGTATTATGTTGTAAGATACATTCTAATCAAATTATGTGCAATAATTTACACCATTTATAATTTACACAATTTACAAAATTTACACCATTTATGTAACTGCACAATAGATACTTTGTATTTGTACAACGGTGCTTCTCCCATTTCCTGCTTCTCTTGTCTTACTGAATTCTGTGCCACTAGTGTTCCACTGTTTGGGAACCATGTTGAGCAGGAATTAATTGGGTGTACTCGACAGACGCCCTGCAAATTGACCGTAAGGATATTTTTACACTGAAAAAAATGAGTTTTTTTTAAAGGTTCTTCCTCAACTCTTAATGTTCCTTAGAGAACTCTTGCCCGATAAAGAACCTTCTAGTTCAGTGTGGGGTTCTTGACGTGGCATCTACGGTCTTTAGAATTCTAAAAGGTTATTTAGATGGAAGCAGGTCCATTTAATAGCACACAGAAAATTGGCCAGTGTTCACTAGTGTTGATATTTCAGTGTAACATTTCTAGTATTGATTCAAGAGTTAAATTAACAATCAGTGGTGTAAAAGAACACACGCGTTGGTGTTAATAACAGAGTTGAACTAAAACCACGCCAACATTACCATATTTCCCAGCATGCTCTATTGCAGGTTGATTTTTGGTTTATATCTATGTTTTTGCATGTTTCTTGATTGTATGTTTTTTCATGTGTAATATTATTCTACTCAAATATAAATAACATACGTTTCCTAAACGAATCAAATCGGTTACTTGGACTTATTGCACCCATTATTAAAATGGTTGTTCCAGTTTAGAGGTTGGCTATCCCCACTCTGGGTGGCTTCCAATTGGAATTACACATCACTTTGCAAGCCAGAATAATGTGACTGGTATGCCTGATATGGCATGTAAACTATGAAAGGCCATTGTATTAGAGTAAAACGGGCCTAAAAATGAGGCTTTATGAAATAGGTATTGTCTTAAATCATTGAATTTGAATGATAACACATTCACTTAGGATCTCACTTGGTGAAGGCCACAGGCCTGAAAATGAATGAATGAAGCAACCATTTCTCTTTGACAATCAAGCACAGTCATGGGTGGTACTGGTAACTAAAATTCACTCAAAAGGCACCCTGGGCAATATGAAAATAATGCTCAACACATTATTTGCGTAAAATAAGGTGCTGAGTGTGTGTACTTCTTCAAAGAACCATCCCATTTAAGGTTATTCAGAGAACCTAAAATGGTTCTCCTATGGCATTGCTCTGGAGAACCTTATTTTTAAATGTTTTAAGAATGTAGTCTCTGACAGTGGGACCCATCAGGGTTTCTGACCCTGAGATCACAGGCTGGTTGACCGTGGTCAGGCTCCAGCAGATAGCTTGTTTTTAATTACACTAATTGTGTTTGAAAAAAATAATTGTGTTTGATTAAACCTCCCGGAAATTGAGGGCTGTAATAGAGTTGAGAAGTTCTTTATAAGGTCACTGGAGGGAAAGCGATTAGAACAGATCATTTAGCTTAATGAATAATTACAGCTATTCTTCAGATCTCTGATACCTAATCGATATCAGCACAGTGTATTATTATTATAGGACAACCCCTATATGGGTTTGATTACTAGCATGGTGGAGTTACCTGTAGCGATGTTCCAGCAATGTTTTGGATGGTAGCTGCCACAGAGTGCCACGGGGAGTGCCAGTGGACTCTGGACAGTGCAGGTACACAGTGGAGCCATACATGGCTGTGACTCTGTGCTGTTGGGAGGGATGGTGTGACAGTCGCAGGCTGGGGACCTCCTGCCTGGCCTTCAGGTGCAGAACTCTCCTGGCCGCACCCACTGCGTTGGTCACAGAGCACTCATACCTCCCTGAGTCTTCCGGAGAGATGTTCTTGATGTACAGCGTCCCATTGGGGAAGACAAACAGTCTCCTGCCGAGGATCTGGGAGGGTTTGACATGTACCCCTGCAGGGAGGGTCCACTTTAGCACGGGCGCAGGCTCTCCCTTGGCAGTGCAGTGGACGTACACACTTCTCCCTTCCTGGATGACGATGCTCTCCGAGGCCTCCTCATTGATGGTGGGCGGTAGCGCTGCCACGTGGATGTGAAAAGTCACTGTGTCAGCTCCGGCCGCATTGCTAGCGATACACCTATAGTCGCCTTTACTGGAGAAGTTAGCTGATTGGATCCTCAGGGTGCCGTTAGCCAGCAGAGAGGCTGACCTGTCAAGAGCTCCCACATCACGCACAAAGGTCTTGTCTGGAAGAATCCAGGAGATCTGAGCCTGGGGCTTGCCAGAGGCTACACAGTCTAAGCTTATAGCCTTCCCCAAATACACTGGGACCTCTCTGGAGTGGGGACCTATAATTTTGGGAGGCTGGGTCAGCACAGCCAGGGTAATGACCATTCGGTCCGAGCCAAATGTGTTCTGTGCCGTGCAGAGGTACTGGCCTCTGTCCTGTAGCTGAATGTTTTTAATCACAAAGGTGCCGTTCTTTACAACTTCAAATCTCTGTCCGTGTTTTGTGTTTGCTTGGACGGTAGCACCTGTTGTTGAAAAGAGAGAGAAGCACATCATTGGTACTCTGGATTAGGCTTGCGTCCTAATGTTAATGCAGTGAATTATTTTTTCATTTTTGTCAAGGGTCTCTCTGTCAAATATTACAGCATGAGTTGAGCACACTCCGGTGATGCCATTTTGTTAATATATTATACAAATGTCTTTATTTTATTTTTATTTCACCTTTATTTTACCAGGTAGGCTAGCTGAGAACAAGTTCTCATTTACAACTGCGACCTGGCCAAGATGAAGCAAAGCAGTGCGACACAAACAACAACACAGAGTTACACATGGAATAAACAAACATACAGTCAATAATACAATAGAAAAAGTCTATATACAGTGTGTGCAAATGAGGTAGGATATGGGAGGTAAGGCAATAAATAGGCCACAGTGGCGAAATAATTACAATACAGCAATTAAGCACTGGAGTGATAGATGTGCAGAAGATGAGTGTGCAAGTAGAGATACTGGGGTGCAAAGGAGCAAAATAAAAAATAAAAATAACAGTATGTGGATGAGGTAGTTGGATGGGCTGTTTACAGATGGGCTATGTACAGGTGCAGTGATCCTTGAGCTGCTCTGACAGCTGATGCTTGAAGTTAGTGAGGGAGATTTGAGTCTCCAGCTTCAGTGATTTTTTGCAGTTAGTTCCAGTCATTGGCAGCAGAGAACTGGAAGGAAAGGCGGCCAAATGAGGAATTGGCTTTGGGGGTGACCAGTGAAATATACCTGCTAGAGCGCGTGCTATGGGTGGGTGCTGCTATGGTGACCAATGAGCTGAGATAAGGCGGGGCTTTACCTAGCAAAGACTTATCCTTACCTGGAACCAGTGTGTTTGGCAACGAATATGAAGCGAGGGCCAGCCAACGAGAGCATACAGGTCGCAGTGGTGGGTTGTATATGGGGCTTTGGTGACAAAACAGATGGCACTGTGATAGATTGCATGAGTAGAGTGTTGGAGGCTATTTTGTAAATGACATTGCCAAAGACAAGGATCGGTAGGATAGTCTGTTTTACGAGGGTATGTTTGGCAGCATGAGTGAAAGATGCTTTGTTTGCGAAATAGGAAGCCGATTCTAGATTTAATTTTGGATTGGAAATGCTTAATGTGAGTTTGGAGGGAGAGCTTACAGTCTAACCAGATACCTATGTATTTGTAGTTGTTCACATATTCTAAGTCAGAACTGTCCAGAGTAGTGATGCTGGACGGGCGGGCAGGTGCTGGTAGCGATCGGATCATTTGAGAAACCACGGCTGTTGAGTCTGCCGATAAGAATGTGAAGATTGACAGAGTCGAAAGCCTTGGCCAGCTCGATGAATACAGATGCACAGTATTGTCTCTTATCAATGGCGGTTATGATATCGTTTAGGACCTTGAGCATGGCTGAGGTGCACCCATGACCAGCTCGGAAACCAGATTGCATAGGGGAGAAGGTACGGTGGGATTCGAAATGGTCGGTGATCTGTTTGTTAACTTGGCTTTCGAAGACCTTTGAAAGGCAGGGTAGGATAGATATAGGTCTGTAGGTCTGTCTAATCCTTTGCAGCCTCAATTAGCCTATGCATATATTATTTCTGCTGCTCCTTGAATGTTAACAAGCTTATAAAATATAGTATTTCTGTTGGATATTATTCTTTACGATGGTAAGCTCACAAGAGCCTGAAGTCAAAATATTTATGCCATGCATTACAGAGAGACTATACTGTAATTCCCTGCAGAGA
This sequence comes from Oncorhynchus gorbuscha, assembly GCF_021184085.1. NCBI lineage: Eukaryota > Metazoa > Chordata > Actinopteri > Salmoniformes > Salmonidae > Oncorhynchus > Oncorhynchus gorbuscha. The sequence continues at coordinate 22,248,891 of NC_060195.1, forward strand.
GGCAATAATTGTTTCTACCCTACAAAGTCTTTCACAATAAAAGTGTTTAAATACCTGTGGAGACTTTAGTCCAGGAGAGCGCTGGCTGTGGGTCTCCTGATGCTTCACAGGGCAGCAGCACATCACCCTCAGCCAGGGCAGACACACTGACTGTATTCACAGAGCTGATCCTAGGCTTCACCCCACTACCCATCAAGTTGGGGAATGGCAGGGCCGTGCTCAGCCTCCTCTGGCCCCAGGGGCTGTAGTGCCAGCGGCTGCCGTACAGGACACTGGCTGTGGAGTAGGGCCTGTTGGTGGGCACGGGGAGGGAGGTGGTGGGGGGCACAGGCCAGTAGTTGTATGACGGAGTGGGAGGCTGGTAGTGAGGTCTAGGTGTAGGGTGACTGATCTTGGGCTTAGTTGTCACTCTCTTCCCTAGCTGTGAAATACGGTCCAGCTGAGCCTGTCTGTATCTGTTTCTGAGCTTGGAGAGCATTAAGAGGTCCTGCTGTCGGGTCCTGCTGGCTGGGCCTGGGCTCCTGTGGGGTGGGTGGTAGGTCAGCGGGGCTGCCATGCCACTGCCCGGTGAAGCAGAGATGAACGCTGTGGGCCTGACAGTCTCAGCTGTGATTTCTGGTCGATTGGTGACCCCAATTCCCCGGCCCCCTGGGTGGGAGAAAAGCATGGGCCTCTCCGTAAAGAAAGGATGTGGCCCTGAACCATGAACTGAGGGCCACACTTGTAAGCGGCTATAAGGCCAATAGGGGGTGGGAGCGCGGGGTGGAGGGGTGGTTTGAACTCTCATTTGGACATTCTGTTGGTAGATCCAGGGGTGGATGGGGAGACTGGGACTGTCAAGTTTCATTTGAGAGTGATCCTCCTCATTTTTATATGAGTTTCTGTGTGTGTTTCTCAGAAAATCCTCCCGAGCAACACTGCCTTTTGCAACGGTTCTCAAATGTGTTTGTGTCTTATCTTGTGATTTTTTAGGAGTTGGATTTAGAAAATGTACTTTTGTTAAAGGGGTTTCTGGCTTTGCAGCTCCTTTATCTGAAACGTCAAGTTTAGTCAGTACGGGTGTTGCCATAGCAACCGTATCATGTGACAAATTAGGTTTTAAATGAATTTTATAATTAATATGAGTGTGCTTTGTTGTTGTTGTTATCGTTGGGGATGTTTGCCTGTTTTGGGTAGTCTGTCTAATAACATCCTGTTTTTTTAAGTTCTCCCATGTCCTCTCCTGTCCAGGCACCTCAGTTGGGGGAGGTAGATTTTCTGCTGAGGTGATCGTCTCTGGTGTAGGCACATGCTCTCTGTTTGAAAGGTTAACTATACTAAGGTCTTTCATCTCTGGTGTTAATGATTTTATGTGAATGCTATCTGATTTGTCTGTAGCAGTGTTGGGATTAATGATCAGATCAACAGGCTCATTGTCATCATGTGTTGAAATAGTGGGTATGTGTTCTGGAATATTGTCCTCCATTTTAGAATTGTCGTTTTGCGATGCAGTAGATTCTTGTTTTTCCACTCTGGTTGCGGGTTGAGGGAGTGTCGTCTGTGGTTTGTGTGATGAGGGGAGGGAGGGTTTCTGAGGTCGAACCCGTCTCTGTGGGGGTCTGCCCCGTCTGTAAGGGGGTCTTCGTCTGTTTGTCCAAATAGGATTGTTCTTCTGGTTCACTCTCTCTCTCTCCCTCCCCACATGCTTGTCTTCTAGATGCATTGGTTGTGTGACGGATTGAGGCGCTTCTGTAACAGACAGATTTATGACCGAGTCTGAATCTGGGTTTGGACCTCCTCTACCTCTACCTCGGTTCACAAGTAATGCTTTCCCTCTTGGGGCCTGTGTCACATGTTTTCTAGGTGGAGGTTCAGGTCGCTTTTCGGAAAAGTCCAATTCACCTTCTGTTTCCGTGTGGTGACTTGTTTTCGAATGGCTCTTGGTGGGCTTTTTAGTTGTGGTTGTTCTGGTAGTTGAAGGAGGAGCAGTAATAGTTGTTGTTGTGGTCGTGGTTGTTGTAGTTTGTCTCATGGTAGTGGTAGTAGGAGTAGTAGTGGGTTTAGGAGTAGTAGTGGTAGTAGTAGTAGTAGTGAGTTTAGGAGTAGTAGTAGTAGTGGGTTTAGGAGTAGTAGTGGTAGTAGTAGAAGTAGTGGGTTTAGGAGTAGTAGTGGTAGTAGTAGTAGTAGTGGGTTTAGGAGTAGTTGTGGTAGTAGTAGTAGTAGTGGGTTTAGGAGTAGTAGTAGTGGCTTTGGCTGTCATTGTCGTTGCTGTTTTTGTTGTTGGTGTAGTTGGTGCTGGTCTTGTAGGCGGTAGTGTCGGAGGTTTAGCATTAGCTTTGGCTAGGATCTCAGCCCAGCGGTTGGGGTCGAGCTCCTTGACAGACTTATTAGGTTTCCTCTTGTTATCCTTGATCCTCTTCCCTTTCATACCAGGGCGTAAAAACCCTCCAGGGTACCTTTGTTGTCCACCCACCCTCTTAGGAGACTGTGTAGCATGGGGGCCTTTTATCTCCTGGAACCCTGACCCCTCACCTTCATCCTCCTTACTCCCAAACAAAGGTGATTCTCCTTTGGCTGTTTCAACACCAGGTGATTCTTTCTCGACCTCTTCTTTTGCATCCGAGTCTTTCTCCCCTGTGACGACCACGAGATGAGCCAACATGTCTACTCCATAGAGGTTAGCAGCCAAACAGCTGTACTCCCCAGCGTCCTCATGAGTTGTCTTTTTGATCACCAGGGATCCATTTTGATTGACGTAGACCCTCCCCTTTGGTTGCGACGGTTGTAGGATCTGATTTTTAGGGAGGTACCAGCGTGTCTCGCTAGGCTGTGCTGAGTTCACATAGCAGGGGAGTGAGAGGGACTCCCCGCTCTCCACTTCCATCTTCTTCCCATTTAGAGTGTTCGGACTGAGCAGGCGTTCTTTCACTGTCAACCTCACAGGCACCATGTCCACATCAGTCTCTGTGCGGACTAGACAGTGATACAGCCCAGAGTCAGACACACTAGCATTTCCAATGACCAGTCTGCCTCCCTCAGACACCAGCCGGGAATTAGATTCTTCCAGGATAGATAGATCTGGGAGCATCCACTCCACAGACTGTGACCCTGAACTGATAACTGTACACCCCAGACTGACCTCTGAACCCTCCAGCACAGATTGAACTCTCCCAGGGCTTCCTCTCTTTATTAGGGCCCAGGAGGAAGTCACATCCTCCTGCTCTCCCCTACCACTGATGTGCTTGGAGATGAATGTGGTAAAGTCCAGCACCAGTTTTTTTGTGGTGGTTTGCCGTCTGTTCAGCTGCAGGGTGACCCTTGGTTGGAGGAGCCACGTCGGTTCAGCCATTAAGTGTCCTTTGAGATCTGTAAAGTAAGGGGATTCCTCGTTGTGTCCCTGGGAGTACTGAAACGTGACTCTGCTGGTGTTCTCCCTCCTCATCCCCCTCTCCAAGAGAGCAGGGCTCTCGTAGTAGTAGGCCACCAGCCTCCAGAGGTTCTGCAGAGTGTCCCGGTCAATCTCACATTCCAGCAGGCTGACCAGGCTCACGTTGACCGCCACCTCCCCGGACGTCCGCAGGTTCTCCCATGTCACAGAGGAGCTCTCGCTGGGCCGCCGGACATCGCAGGCCACATGTGCTTTGTTCCCGTGGTTGTCGGTCAGGACGAATGTGAGGTAGCCCAGGGGACGTTCCAGGTCCCTGGTGTAGGGCAGGTCGGGCTCTGAGTCCGCATCGTCCCAGCCGGGGCTGTCCCACTGCTTCAGATCGGACACCAGAGTGGGCCGCTCACAGACCAGCTGGCCAGCAGACAGTCCCAGGACCTGGCTGCCATTTAAGGACTGAGGTGAGGAGCAGACAGCACAGCTCTCACCAGAGGCAGCGTCACGCTCCTTCTTACACTTAATCACTCCTGACACAGAGAGAGACAGACAGACAGACAGACAGACAGACAGACAGACAGACAGACAGACAGACAGACAGACAGACAGACAGACAGACAGACAGACAGACAGACAGACAGACAGACAGACAGACAGACAGACAGACAGACAGACAGACAGACAGACAGTGAGAGAGAAAGAAAGAAAGAAAGAAAGAAAGAAAGAAAGAAGAGGTGAGGGTGTCAGAATTGTAATTTTTCAGTTTGTTTACCTTAAAGTTGGTTCAGAGAAAGTTACAGATTACTGCACGCTAATTAGAGCATTGTTTAGTGATCGCGTCATGCAACTATTTATAAATATTAGCAGTCCAACTGGGTCAGAGGAAACAGCACATAAACACTCACATTGATGTATTATACACATGTGCCGAATCATTGTTGTGAAGTGAATGACAAATATGTATGTGTTGGAGTGTATGGCAGACACTGGAGAAATATACAGCACAAACAACTAAAGAGAGAGGGAGAGGGAGAGATGGGAGAGAGATAGGGCTGAGAGAGAGAGACAGGAGAGAGAGAGAAGGCAGAGAGACAGAAAGAGAGAGAGGGCAAAGACAGAAAGAGAGAGACAGATTGACGGGAGAGAGAGAGAGAGAGAGAGAGAGAGAGAGAGAGAGAGAGAGAGAGAGAGAGAGAGAGAGGTCAGAGAGACAAAGAGATAGATAGAGACTGGAAAGAGAGAGAGAGAGAGAGAGGTCAGAGAGACAAAGAGATAGATAGAGACTGGAAAGAGAGAGAGAGAGAGAGGTCAGAGAGACAAAGAGATAGATAGAGACTGGAAAGAGAGAGAGAGAGAGAGAGAGACAGATTGACGGGAGAGAGAGAGAGAGGTCAGAGAGACAAAGAGATAGATAGAGACTGGAAAGAGAGAGAGAGAGAGAGAGGCCTCACCCTCATGTTTGTTGTTCCACTCTAGCAGCCACTGGAGATGGCAGTCACAGGTCCAAGGGTTGCCATGCAGGGAGAGCAGCTCCAGTTTGCTGAGGGGCATCAGGGTCCCAGGCTGGAGGTAGTGCAGCTGGTTGTCCGACAGGTGGAGGTGACGCAGCCCAGAGCTCCAGAAGTTCCCCAGGAGAGAGAGGGTGATGAAGCTGTGTGGGTGGAGGTCCCTCAGCTTGTTGCCCTCTAGCTGTAGGAGTTTTAATGATGTTAGCCCACTGAAGGTGTAAGGCTCGATGAAGTCTATGTTGTTGCGGTCCAGGTGGAGTCGCACCAGGCTGACCAAGCCCTCAAACATACCAGGGGTGATGGCCTCCAGCTTGTTGTAGCTCAGCTTCAAAATCTGACAAGAAATAGAAATTGGTTAAAAAAATGTAACATTTAAATGTTTTACAATATGGTTGCCTGTAGACAAGTGACTGAATATTTAATAGTGAGACACAATCCCCTGACTGTTATGCATCTATGTAGGTTATCCTTCTTGTCTTGAATGAGACGACAGACTCCCCTTGGCTGCCAGCCTGTCTGTCGGGGGAACTCACCTGCAGAGAGCGCAGGCTGTAAAATGCTCCTGGAGACACGGTCATGATATCATTCCCATGGAGCATAAGCATCTCCAGCTGGCGGAGTTGTGTGAACTCTGACCCCCCCACGGCCTGGAGGCTGTTATAGCTACACAGAGAGACATCGAGAGGGAGGGACAACGTGAGAATGTTGCAGGAGCTGCCTGCCTGTGTGAAATATAAACAAGTAAAGAGTCAATAATCCTGAGAAATTCTCAAAGACAGATCAAGCAATCCTTTGGCAGGGAAAGTTGTTTAATTCCAACCCCCCACATGTACCGTAGATTGTTGGGTGCAAGTACAGGGTGTTCTTTAAAAACGATTATATATCAGTTCAATTCCCATAACCCAGAGCACCCCATAGTTTCTTGTAAATAGGCTACCATGTTATACTGGGCTGTCAAAGAAAGTGTAACCAGAACATGTTGGCCTATTATATTGGATATTATTAAGATAGAGGACCCGACAGTCTGCTTACACTGAACAAAAATAGAGACACAACATGTACAGTGTTGGTCCCATCTTTCATGAGCAGAAATAACAAATATTTCTCACACATTTTGTGCACAAATTTGTTTACATCCCTGTTTGTGAGTATTTCTCCTTGCCAAGATAATCCATCCACCTGGCATGTGTGGCATATCAAGAAGCTGATTGAACAGCATGATCATTAAAAGGGTACCTGCTGTCTCGACCTCTGAATGCTCGGCTATGAAAAGCCACCTGACATTTAGTCCTGAGGTACTGACCTGTTTGTTGCACCCTCTACAAACACTGTGGCTATTATTTGACACTGCTGGTCATCTACGAACATTTGAACATCTTGAAGAACAATCTGGCCTTAATGGCCATATACTCTTCTAATCCCCACATGGCACAACCAGAAGAGGACTGACCACCCCGCAGAGCTCGGTTCATCACCTTTCTAGGGAGTTTTTCCTAGCCACGGTGCTTCTACATATGCATTGCGGTCCACGAAAGTAAGTCCACAAAGTGAACATTTTTGTATGGAGGTCAGTGAGAGAGTGTTGACTTTTGTTAACACATTGTTAATTTGCTACGTGAGGCGTATTTGATAGAATAGAAGTTTCATCATGGTTAGGCTGTTATGTTATTATTTAACTAGGCAAGTTAGTTAAGAACAAATTCTTATTTACAATGACGGCCTGGGCTAAACCCAGACGATTCTGGGCCAATTGTGCACCGCCCTATGTGCCTCCCAATCACGGCCAGATGTGATGCAGCCTGGATTCAAACTAGGTACTGCAGTGACACCTCTTGCATTGAGATGCGGTGACTTAGACCACTAAACCACTCGGGAGCAATGGCTATGAACGTGTTGCTATAAGTGGACTCACGTGACATTTCGGCAACTTTGAAAAAACAACATCTTTGTATTGGAGTTGTGCTTGTTGTCAGAGATAGAGGACTCATCATGGATATGATCTGTTTTGGCAAAATGGCTTCCACCATTTTAAAGTAGTCACCTGGGTGGGGATTCTTCTGAGTTGGGAGCAAACAGCCAATGAAGAAGAAGAAAAATGGACTACTTTAACATGGAGACAGACTCAGTAGCGCTGCCCGCGCTGTCACAGACACTATAATGATCACACGCATATCTGCCCTCTTATTGCCTAGAATGGTCCCACCTGATTTTGCTCCCTCCCTCCCTCCCGACTTCCATCTTTCAGGACATGCATTACCATTGTTAGAGCGGTCACTTGACCGTCTTGACATTATAATAGACAATCCTTGAGAAGGTATACACTTGTTTCCCCGTGGACCGGTTTGTACATGAAACATTCTCCATTCAGACTACAGAGGCACAGATATCCTCCTTAACTCTATTTAATGGCATGCTCTCTGGACAGACGAGTCAAACATATAACCTTTGGCCTCAACTAGAAATGTTATGTTTGTCGAAAACCAAACACTGCGTTCAAACAGAAGAACCTCATCCCAAACGTCAAGAATGGTGGTGGGAGTGTGATAGTTTGGGGATGCTTTGCTGCCTCTGCACCTGGACCTATCAATGACACAGCCATGAATTCTGCATTGTATCAGAAGATTCTAGAAGAGAATGTCAGGCTATCCGTTCTTGTGCTGAAGCTGAACCGAAAGTTAATCATGCAGCAAGACAGTGTTCCTAACCTGACACGCAAATCTACCAAAGAATGGCTGCAGAAGAAGAAATTCCGCATTTTAAAATGGCCTAGACAAAGTCCGTACCGAAACCCCGTGGGAATGTTGTGGCAGGACCTGACGCCAGCTGTCCATACAAGGAAACCAGAACATGACATTTTGCAAACACTCCATCACATGACTATAGCTCACAACCTTGTCCCACTCCAGAACATGACATTTTGCAAACACTCCATCACATGACTATAGCTCACAACCTTGTCCCACTCCAGAACATGACATTTTGACATCGTCACATGATGAAAGCACTCCAGAACATTACATTTTGACATCATATCATTAAATATAACATTTCTACAGTATTTGGAATACAGGAGCAGTCTTACCCCAGGTTAACCCTCTCTGTGTCCTTGGGCAGGTTACGTGGGGCAGAGGTGAGGTGGCGGAAGGTGCAGTGTACCTCCTTGATGCCAGGGCAGCTGCAGCCTCTGGGGCATGGGGCACACAGGGCCAGTGGAGAGAGGAGCAGCACCAGCAATAACAGCACTGCCCTCAGTCTCAGCCAGGGAGCCAGGACAGTGACACCCTCAGCAGCCATGGCAGGTCTCTCACGCCATCATCCGACCTGGGACAACATGAAGACACAGGAGAGAAGGTTAGTGTGCTTCAGCAGTTTCACTTTGTAAATGGTATAGCTATTGTTATTGTGATTGAACATTTGCAAATTCTAGAATACCTGTAATAGTGCAAATACATCAAAATATTCTTAAGTGGTAGTACAACATGCTAACATTACAAAAGCACAAAGGGCTGGAGTGGTATTAAACTGTTGAAAGTAGGCCTAGCTACAGTGTTTGGTTATATTCATTGCTGCATCGCTTGCTTTCTAACGTTGTCCTTCACTCTTAGAAAAAAGGGTTCCAAAAGGGTTCTTTGGCTGTCCCCATAGGAGCATCCTTTTTTGTCCCAGCCAGGTAGAATGGAACCCAAAAAGGTTCTACTTGAAACCAAAAGGGTTTAACTTGCAACTAAAAAGGTTTCTTCAAAGGGTTCTCCTATCGGGACATCCGAAGAACCCTTTAACGTTAAGAGTGTAAGAATTATGGGAATGAGTTTTAGAATATTGTTTTACTTTTTCATATCCAAATGCATGGAGCTGCTGCTGAATTCATAGGGGAAAAAACCCATAAGATTCTTCCTTAGAAAATGCAAAGCATTAAATACTTATTGCATGCCTGTGCTAGCAGGCCTACGCATTCAAGAGCTCAATTACAAAATCCCCCTTCAAAACGTTGATGACAAGTACAGTGCCTCCCAAACGGCAAAATATTCACCTTGAGGGCAAATAAAACAAGCTACAGTTTCTTGTGTTGTTGGTGCGTTGCCTTGTGTGGACCTTGGTGGTTAGAGGCTAAGCTGTTTGTCATGCCGTGTGTGCAGAGGGTCTATGAGGGAGACATGATTTATCATGTCTGTCGTTGGTATGATAATGACCCATGATGAGTGAGCCAATTTTGGACAGTTTCCTCCCTCCCTCCCCCTCTTCCTGTCCCACCACCTTTGCTGACCCCAGCTGCATGTTGAAATACCCATCTGAGTGAGAATAAAACATACTGACAGCCCAGGCCAGCCCAGCCTAAAGGGACCCTGTAAGAGAGTGAAAATACACTCTGTCTGAGGATGACAGGAGTTGGTGTACGAGTAATACGACCATAATATAGTCTTCAATCTGACTCCATTATCATGTGAATGCTGTTGGTCCATAAGCGTATCTGATGGGTCTAGTCAAGGAAGCTAGCCTTGCATTACCACTCTGAATACTGTACACTGAGTTTACAAAACACCTGCTCTTTCTATGACAGACTGACCAGGTGAATCCAGGTGAAAGCTATGATCCCTTATTGATGTCACTTTTTAAATACACTTCAATCAGTGTAGATGAAGGGAAGGACACAGGTTAAATAAGTTTTTTAAAGTCTTGAGACAATTAAGACATGAATTGTGTATGTGTGCCATTCTGTCATGTTTTGTCATTTATTATCATGTCTTGTCCCTGTGCTTCCCATTCTATTCGTTTCCCTCTGCTGGTCTTATTAGGTTCTTTCCCTCTTTCTATCCCTCTCTCTCCCCCTCCCTCTCTCACTCTCTCGCTCTCTCTTCTCTCTATCGTTCCGTTCCTGCTCCCAGCTGTTCCTATTCCCCTAATCATCATTTAGCCTTCCCACACCTGTTCCCGATCCTTTTCCCTGATTAGAGTCCCTATTTCTCTCCTTGTTTCCCGTACCTGCCCCGTCGGATCCTCATTTATATTCACCGTGCTGTGTCTATGTTTTGCCCTGTCGTGTCGTGTTTCCCTCAGATGCTGCGTGGTGAGCAGGTGTCTGAGTCTGCTAGGTTCAAGTGCCTTCCCGAGGCAACCTGCAGTTCTCGATCAAGTCTCCAGTCTGTTCTCGTCTTTACGTGTAGTATTATGCTTTTTGTTTTGTAATGTTTATTCTGGATTAAATACTCTGTTTTCGCCAAGTCGCTTTTGGGTCCTCATTCACCAGCATGACAGAAGGATCCGACCGAGGAATGGACCCAGCGACTACAGACGCTCGTAACACTGCCGTCGAGATCCAAGGAGCCATGCTCGGCAGACACGAGCAGGAATTGTCTGCTGCTCGCCATGCCGTGGAGAGCCTGGCCGCTCAGGTTTCCGACCTCTCTGGACAGTTCCAGAGTCTTCGTCTCATGCCACCTGTTACTTCCTGGCCTGCCGAGCCTCCAGAACCTAGGGTTAATAACCCACCTTGCTACTCCGGGCAGCCCACTGAGTGCCGCTCCTTTCTCACCCAGTGTGAGATTGTGTTCTCTCTCCAACCCAACACATACTCTAGAGAGAGAGCTCGGGTTGCTTACGTCATTTCACTCCTTACTGGCCGGGCCCGAGAGTGGGGCACAGCTATCTGGGAGGCAAGGGCTGTTTGTTCTAACAATTACCAGAACTTTAAAGAGGAGATGATTCGGGTTTTTGACCGTTCAGTTTTTGGTGGGGAGGCTTCTAGGGTCCTGGCTTCCCTATGCCAAGGTGATCGATCCATAACGGATTACTCTATAGAGTTTCGTACTCTTGCTGCCTCTAGTGACTGGAACGAGCCGGCGCTGCTCGCTCGTTTTCTGGAGGGACTCCACACAGTGGTCAAAGATGAGATTCTCTCTCGGGAGGTTCCTTCCAGTGTGGACTCTTTGATTGCTCTCGCCATCCGCATAGAACGACGGGTAGATCTTCGTCACCAGGCTCGTGGAAGAGAGCTCGCATCAACGGTGTTTCCCTGCTCCGCATCGCAACCATCTCCCTCCTCTGGCTCTGAGACTGAGCCCATGCAGCTGGGAGGGATTCGCATCTCGACTAAGGAGAGGGAACGGAGGATCACCAACCGCCTGTGCCTCTATTGCGGATTTGATGGACATTTTGTTAATTCATGTCCAGTAAGAGGCCAGAGCCCATCAGTAAGCGGAGGGTTACTGGTGAGCGCTACTACTCAGGTCTCTTCATCTAGATCTTGTACTACTATGTCGGTCCATCTACGCTGGACCGGTTCGGGTGCTACATGCAGTGCCTTGATTGACTCTGGGGCTGAGGGTTGTTTCATGGACGAAGCATGGGTTCGGAAACATAACATTCCTTTCAGACAGTTAGACAAGCCTACGCCCATGTTTGCCTTAGATGGTAGTCATCTTCCCAGTATCAGATTTGAGACACTACCTTTAACTCTCACAGTATCTGGTAACCACAGTGAGACTATTTCTTTTTTGATTTTTCGTTCACCTTTCACACCTGTTGTTTTGGGTCATCCCTGGCTAGTATGTCATAATCCTTCTATTAATTGGTCTTGTAATTCTATCCTATCCTGGAACGTATCTTGTCATGTGAAGTGCTTAATGTCTGCCATCCCTCCCATTTCTTCTGTCCCCACTTCTCAGGAGGAACCTGGCGATTTGACAGGAGTGCCGGAGGAATATCATGATCTGCGCACGGTCTTCAGTCGGTCCCGAGCCAACTCCCTTCCTCCTCACCGGTCGTATGATTGTAGTATTGATCTCCTTCCGGGGACCACTCCTCCTCGGGGTAGACTATACTCTCTGTCGGCTCCCGAACGTAAGGCTCTCGAGGATTATTTATCTGTGTCTCTTGACGCCGGTACCATAGTGCCTTCTTCCTCTCCGGCCGGGGCGGGGTTCTTTTTTGTTAAGAAGAAGGACGGTACTCTGCGCCCCTGCGTGGATTATCGAGGGCTGAATGACATAACGGTTAAGAATCGTTATCCGCTTCCCCTTATGTCATCAGCCTTCGAGATTCTGCAGGGAGCCAGGTGCTTTACTAAGTTGGACCTTCGTAACGCTTACCATCTCGTGCGCATCAGAGAGGGGGACGAGTGGAAAACGGCGTTTAACACTCCGTTAGGGCATTTTGAGTACCGGGTTCTGCCGTTTGGTCTCGCCAATGCGCCAGCTGTTTTTCAGGCATTAGTTAATGATGTTCTGAGAGACATGCTGAACATCTTTGTTTTTGTCTATCTTGACGATATCCTGATTTTTTCACCGTCACTCGAGATTCATGTTCAGCACGTTCGACGTGTTCTACAGCGCCTTTTAGAGAATTGTCTCTACGTGAAGGCTGAGAAGTGCTCTTTTCATGTCTCCTCCGTTACTTTTCTCGGTTCCGTTATTTCCGCTGAAGGCATTCAGATGGATTCCGCTAAGGTCCAAGCTGTCAGTGATTGGCCCGTTCCAAGGTCACGTGTCGAGTTGCAGCGCTTTTTAGGTTTCGCTAATTTCTATCGGCGTTTCATTCGTAATTTCGGTCAAGTTGCTGCCCCTCTCACAGCTCTTACTTCTGTTAAGACGTGTTTTAAGTGGTCCGGTTCCGCCCAGGGAGCTTTTGATCTTCTAAAAGAACGTTTTACGTCCGCTCCTATCCTCGTTACTCCTGACGTCACTAGACAATTCATTGTCGAGGTTGACGCTTCAGAGGTAGGCGTGGGAGCCATTCTATCCCAGCGCTTCCAGTCTGACGATAAGGTTCATCCTTGCGCTTATTTTTCTCATCGCCTGTCGCCATCTGAGCGCAACTATGATGTGGGTAACCGTGAACTGCTCGCCATCCGCTTAGCCCTAGGCGAATGGCGACAGTGGTTGGAGGGGGCGACCGTTCCTTTTGTCGTTTGGACAGACCATAAGAACCTTGAGTACATCCGTTCTGCCAAACGACTTAATGCCCGTCAAGCTCGTTGGGCGTTGTTTTTCGCTCGTTTCGAGTTTGTGATTTCTTACCGTCCGGGTAGCAAGAACACCAAGCCTGATGCCTTATCCCGTCTGTTTAGTTCTTCTGTGGCTTCTACTGATCCCGAGGGGATTCTTCCTTATGGGCGTGTTGTCGGGTTGACAGTCTGGGGAATTGAAAGACAGGTTAAGCAAGCACTCACGCACACTGCGTCGCCGCGCGCTTGTCCTAGTAACCTCCTTTTCGTTCCTGTTTCCACTCGTCTGGCTGTTCTTCAGTGGGCTCACTCTGCCAAGTTAGCTGGTCATCCCGGTGTTCGAGGCACTCTTGCGTCTATTCGCCAGCGATTTTGGTGGCCGACTCAGGAGCGTGACACGCGCCGTTTCGTGGCTGCTTGTTCGGACTGCGCGCAGACTAAGTCGGGTAACTCTCCTCCTGCCGGTCGTCTCAGACCGCTCCCCATTCCTTCTCGACCATGGTCTCACATCGCCCTAGACTTCATTACCGGTCTGCCTTTGTCTGCGGGGAAGACTGTGATTCTTACGGTTGTCGATAGGTTCTCTAAGGCGGCACATTTCATTCCCCTCGCTAAACTTCCTTCCGCTAAGGAGACGGCACAAATCATTATCGAGAATGTGTTCAGAATTCATGGCCTCCCGTTAGACGCCGTTTCAGACAGAGGCCCGCAATTCACGTCACAGTTTTGGAGGGAGTTCTGTCGTTTGATTGGTGCGTCCGTCAGTCTCTCTTCCGGGTTTCATCCCCAGTCTAACGGTCAAGCAGAGAGGGCCAATCAGACGATTGGTCGCATACTACGCAGCCTTTCTTTCAGAAACCCTGCGTCTTGGGCAGAACAGCTCCCCTGGGCAGAATACGCTCACAACTCGCTTCCTTCGTCTGCTACCGGGTTATCTCCGTTTCAGAGTAGTCTGGGTTACCAGCCTCCTCTATTCTCTTCCCAGCTTGCCGAGTCCAGCGTTCCCTCCGCTCAAGCGTTTGTCCAACGTTGTGAGCGCACCTGGAGGAGGGTGAGGGCTGCACTTTGCCGCTACAGGGCACAGACTGTGAGAGCCGCCAAATAACGCAGGATTAAGAGTCCTAGGTATTGTTGCGGCCAGAGAGTGTGGCTTTCCACTCGCAACCTTCCTCTTACGACAGCTTCTCGTAAGTTGACTCCGCGGTTCATTGGTCCGTTCCGTGTCTCCCAGGTCGTCAATCCTGTCGCTGTGCGACTGCTTCTTCCGCGACATCTTCGTCGCGTCCATCCTGTCTTCCATGTCTCCTGTGTTAAGCCCTTTCTTCGCACCCCGTTCGTCTTCCCTCCCCCCTCCCGTCCTTGTCGAGAGCGCACCTATTTACAAGGTACATAAGATCATGGACATGCGTTCTCGGGGACGGGGTCACCAATACTTAGTGGATTGGGAGGGTTACGGTCCTGAGGAGAGGAGTTGGGTTCCGTCTCGGGACGTGCTGGACCGTTCACTCATTGATGATTTCCTCCGTTGCCGCCAGGATTCCTCCTCGAGTGCGCCAGGAGGCGCTCGGTGAGTGGGGGGGTACTGTCATGTTTTGTCATTTATTATCATGTCTTGTCCCTGTGCTTCCCATTCTATTCGTTTCCCTCTGCTGGTCTTATTAGGTTCTTTCCCTCTTTCTATCCCTCTCTCTCCCCCTCCCTCTCTCACTCTCTCGCTCTCTCTTCTCTCTATCGTTCCGTTCCTGCTCCCAGCTGTTCCTATTCCCCTAATCATCATTTAGCCTTCCCACACCTGTTCCCGATCCTTTTCCCTGATTAGAGTCCCTATTTCTCTCCTTGTTTCCCGTACCTGCCCCGTCGGATCCTCATTTATATTCACCGTGCTGTGTCTATGTTTTGCCCTGTCGTGTCGTGTTTCCCTCAGATGCTGCGTGGTGAGCAGGTGTCTGAGTCTGCTAGGTTCAAGTGCCTTCCCGAGGCAACCTGCAGTTCTCGATCAAGTCTCCAGTCTGTTCTCGTCTTTACGTGTAGTATTATGCTTTTTGTTTTGTAATGTTTATTCTGGATTAAATACTCTGTTTTCGCCAAGTCGCTTTTGGGTCCTCATTCACCAGCATGACACATTCAGAGGGTGAATTGGCAAGACAAAAGATGTAAGTGCCTTTGAATGGGGTATGGTAGTAGGTGCCAGGTGCACTGGTTTTGTGTCAAGAACTGCAACGCTGCTGGGTTATTCACGCTCAACAGTTTTCCGTTTGTATCAAGAATGGTCCACCACACAAAGGACATCCAGCCAACTTGACACCCCTGTAGGAAGCATTGGAGTCAACATGGGCCAGCATCCCTGTGAAACGCTTTCGACACCTTGTGGAGTCCATGCTTCGACAAATTAAGGCTGTTCTGTGAAGACGGTGAGGTACAACTCAATATTAGGAAGGTGTTCCTAATGTTTTAGGGGCGGCAGAGTAGCCTAGTGGTTAGAACCAGAAGGTTGCGAGTTCAAACCCCCGAGCTGACAAGGTACAAATCTGTCGTTCTGCCCCTGAACAGGCAGTTAACCCACTGTTCCCAGGCCGTCATTGAAAATAAGAATGTGTTCTTAACTGACTTGCCTAGTTAAATAAAGGTAAAATAAAAAAATAAAAAAATAAAAAAATGTATACACTCAGTAAGATACATGTGTCCAAGATAACCGTTATGCAATTATTAAGAAGCTGAGAGACAAAGAGCTAACACTGTTTCTTGCGATTAATGTCAGCATTAAATGATTGAGTTAACCTTAGCTCAGAGCTGTACAGTTAAGAGGCCAAGCATATCTGCTATTTGTAGTGTGAATAACATTTATCATTAGACCATACATAAAATAATAATTCACAGAATAATACTCAGACATTTGAGGACTACCTTTCATATTCATTTAAAAGTAATCAGATTTATTACAGCTATGCAATAAGAATACACTTATCAAATGGTTCCTACCAAAAGTCTTCGATGTCAAAAGATACTAAATATCTAAAAGTCGAAAGGTATAAAACCCCACAATAGTGTAATGGAACCCTACACCAGGAGGTTTACAATGACTCCATGAACAAAGTTTCCACCAGTCTTTTGTTCTCTGGGAATGTCCGGCGCTGGAGGAAGCCACGGATAAGGTATGTTTGACTCTTGTGATAGATGTCAGATGGTCAGCCATCCAGGCATGGCCATAAATCATGATGGAGTCATCACGCTGGGCCTCGGCGCCTGCAAGTCGCTAGACACATCTTCATCACTGGCCTTCATCATCATCTCTTTATTTTTAGACTACAACCCAAAACACAGCACGCACACATCACTGATTACAGGAGTGAAAATAGAGAGAGGTTTGTGGTTACAGCAGTCTATGCTACATGTTTGCTAGCCGTAAAAGTTTGTTAGCTGTGCTTTTAAATCATTGTCAGTAGGTGATAATGCAGGCTTTGCTGGGTATAAACCGTATTGTGTGAAAATGTACAAATGTATACCACAGTACTGAAAACACTCTCCAATCTTTGGTGCACACCTGATGACATGTCACGTACCACCAAAAGTTCATAACAAGTAACTACCAGTCAGTTGGTCCTTACATTGATGGGTTTAACACAACCCACAGCTATACACTAGAGTGGACTTTCTCTCCAGTCTTAAACCACCTGGCAGAGCTGAGGCACCACATGCCTGTAATGTATAATATATCTAATTCAGATCGAAATCACATGTGCTGTCTGGGAGTCAAAATAACACATATATGACACCCATATGTTTCCCATATATGACGTAATGTATGTTATGAAGAACCTTCACAATTTTTATTGAGATTTCAAGCATATTGAAGATGCCATTTTAAATATTCAATTTTAGGGATATAATAAAATGAATCTCTCGGACTGTAAAATGTTGGACTAAAGCCCCTTTTCCACATGTCTGTCTTTACTCTGAATTGTGATTAAGCGCTTCACTGTGAATTGCGGTTATGTATATCCTAACCACAGGTTAATCAGTCCAAAATGACAGGAACCATATAAAATAACATTCATGTATGTCTTGATTTAAGTGTTGAATTAGTTTCCAACTAGAATTGACTGTTTCTTATAGGTAAATGCTGTGTGTTTACATAGCCTGTATGTTGACAAATCAAAGATTCTTCAGGCAATTGCTATTTTGATAACGTATGGTAAATTAATTCAGTCAGACTTGGCGCCAGTTGATTATTCACCTAAGAAAGGAATTTTGTGCATCAGCAATAACTTCTTGCACCAACAACAATGTGAACTTCACTATGTGGCAATATTCTTCAACTCTTGTCAAATACTGTATGTTGCTTACCTGGAAATTCCTCCAAGAAAAAGTGGGTTGACAGCAGTGTTCACAGTAGACAATAAGACACCAGTTCGGTCGAGGAGTGAGGTATCCAGTCTGCGTTTAGTCTTGTTGTGACGCTCTGAGGTAAACCAAGCAGCACTAGGTCTGTGTTAGGAGTGATGGAGGAGAGTTGGGTCTCTTTTAGAGAGGTGGGACCCTAGCTGAGTCTGCACTGGTCCACCCAGCCACACACATCTGGATTAGAGCTTAACTCTAACCCACTCCTCTCTTCCTGAGAGCCTGGCTATACAGGGGAGGAATGCTGTGCTCTGGCTCTGCCTTTGCTTCTCTCTCCTCCACCCACTCTATTCTCTCTCTCTCTCTCCACCCTCCCCTCTCTTATTCTAACACTGTGATTATTTATATCCTTTGGCTTGTCTGGTTGTTTTTTTTCATAGAATATCATGAATGTAAAGATGATACCTTTATAGTGTTTTGCATATTTTCAGATATATTTGAACAGGTTG
Organism: Oncorhynchus gorbuscha; assembly: GCF_021184085.1. Classification (NCBI taxonomy): domain Eukaryota; kingdom Metazoa; phylum Chordata; class Actinopteri; order Salmoniformes; family Salmonidae; genus Oncorhynchus; species Oncorhynchus gorbuscha. Next base: position 22,266,546 of record NC_060195.1, read on the forward strand.
GTATATATTCACATTAATATCCCCAAAGATAATCGCATTGAAAGCAATGTTGTCAAATACTTTTGTGAATTTTCCAAATTGTAAGCTTGCAATATACACCCCCCTCCAATATACACCCCCCCTCCAATATACACCCCCCTCCAATATACACCCCCCTCCAATATACACCCCCTCCAATATACACCCCCCTCCAATATACACCCCCCTCCAATATACACCCCCTCCAATATACACCCCCCACTCCAATATACACCCCCCACTCCAATATACACCCCCCTCCAATATACACCCCCCTCCAATATACACCCCCCCTCCAATATACACCCCCCTCCAATATACACCCCCCCACTCCAATATACACCCCCTCCAATATACACCCCCCCTCCAATATACACCCCCCTCCAATATACACCCCTCCTCCAATATACACCCCCTCCAATATACACCCCCCTCCAATATACACCCCCCTCCAATATACACCCCCCTCCAATATACACCCCCACTCCAATATACACCCCCCACTCCAATATACACCCCCTCCAATATACACCCCCCACTCCAATATACACCCCCCTCCAATATACACCCCCCACTCCAATATACATCCCCCCTCCAATATACACCCCCCACTCCAATATACACCCCCTCCAATATACACCCCCACTCCAATATACACCCCCTCCAATATACACCCCCACTCCAATATACACCCCCCTCCAATATACACCCCCCACTCCAATATACACCCCCCTCCAATATACACCCCCTCCAATATACACCCCCCACTCCAATATACACCCCCCTCCAATATACACCCCACTCCAATATACACCCCCCTCCAATATACACCCCCCACTCCAATATACACCCCCCTCCAATATACACCCCCCCACTCCAATATACACCCCCTCCAATATACACCCCCTCCAATATACACCCCCTCCAATATACACCCCCTCCAACATACACCCCCCCTCCAATATACACCCCCCACTCCAATATACACCCCCCTCCAATATACACCCCCACTCCAATATACACCCCCCACCTCCCCATTGTAAATATAAGTCAGACAGGTATTATTGTCAGATTGGGCTCTGACATTCCTGTCCCCCTTCTTCCTTTCACCTCCTAAACGTATCTTCTTCCCCATGTCTGTGATGACAGGCTTTGCAGTTTGCACCCATCATCCATCCACAGTACCCCCACCCCAACCATCCACAGTACCCCCCACCCCAACCATCCACAGTACCCCCCAACCCATCATCCATCCACAGTACCCCCATCCCAACCATCCACAGTACCCCCACCCCCCAACCATCCATCTCCAGTCCCTCCCATCATCCATCCACAGTACCCCCACCCCCTACCATCCATCTCCAGTCCCTCCCATCATCCATCCACAGTACCCCCACCCCAACCATCCACAGTACCCCCCACCCCCAACCATCCATCTCCAGGCCCTCCCATCATCCATCCACAGTACCCCCACCCCAACCATCCACAGTACCCCCCCCCCAACCATCCATCTCCAGTCCCTCCCATCATCCATGCACAGTACCCCCACCAATACCATCCACAGTACACCCCCCAACCATCCACAGTACCCCCCCAACCATCCATCTCCAGTTCCTCCCATCATCCATCCACAGTACCCCCCAACCATCCATCTCCAGTCCCTCCCATCATCCATCCACAGTACCCCCATCCATCCACAGTACACCCCCCAACCATCCATCCCCAGTCCCTCCCACCATCCATCCACAGTACCCCCCACCCCATCATCCATCCATAGTACCCCCCACCCCATCATCCATCCATAGTACCCCCCACCATCCATCCACAGTACCCCATCAACCCATCATCCATCCATAGTACCCATCCCACCATCCATCCACAGTACCCCCACCATCCATCCACAGTACCCCCCACCACATCATCCATCCATAGTACCCACCCCACCATCCATCCACCCATAGTACCCCCCACCATCCATCCACAGTACCCCCCAACCCATCATCCATCCACAGTACCCCCCACCCCATCATCCATCCACAGTACCCCCCACCCCATCATCCATCCATAGTACCCCCACCATCCATCCACAGTACACCCCCCATCATCCATCCATAGTACCCCCCACCCCATCATCCATCCATAGTACCCACCCCACCATCCATCCACAGTACCCCCCACCATCCATCCACAGTACCCCCCACCATCCATCCACAGTACACCCCCATCATCCATCCATAGTACCCCCCACCATCCATCCACAGTACCCCCCAACCCATCATCCATCCACAGTACCCCCCCCACCCCATCATCCATCCACAGTACCCCCCACCCCATCATCCATCCACAGTACCCCCACCCCATCATCCATCCACAGTACCCCCCACCCCATCATCCATCCACAGTACCCCCCACCCCATCATCCATCCATAGTACCCCCCACCCCATCATCCATCCATAGTACCCCCACCCCATCATCCATCCATAGTACCCCCCACCCCCACCCCCACCCCATCATCCATCCATAGTACCCCCCACCCCATCATCCATCCATAGTACCCCCAACCCCCACCCCATCATCCATCCATAGTACCCCCCCACCCCATCATCCATCCATAGTACTCCCCCTAACAGATTCTGTTCTGTTTTTTTTTCTGTATTCTGCTGTTGTTTCATTTTCTGTCTTTGCCCAGCAGTGTCGGGACAGGATGTGTCTGCTCATCATGCTGACCATGTCTCTCAGCTGCATCTGGCAAATTAATTTGGCTCTCTCCACCTTTTACTGCTTCTCAGAGATAGTCAGACCTTGGAAAATGGTGGAAAGTGAAGAAATAGTAAACCACCCAATCAATCTGAATTTGCTAAATAGATTAGATATACAGGCCAATACCTTGTAGCTACAGTACATGTAGCAGAGGAAATAGGAAATCTGAACCATGGAAGCTGGCACAAAAGCCACAATCACTCCTAACCAAAAGAGAGACAGTCCATTTCTAGACTGAAAGTTATTTTGGTCTTAGTGTATCATTAATTCATCCTCCTTTTCTCTACCAACACAGATAAAGCCATGCCTGCCCTCTGCTTGCGGTACTGTGAGGGTTGACAGGGGAACAATGCTATGAAAGAGATCATGCACAGGAGAGGTCTCACCTTACACGAGTGGGCTCATCTTGCATTCCCAGAACACTGCTGCCAGTACTCTGTCTCTCTGATATGCAGACAACCCACCATGGGCTCCGGTATTAATGCATGCACTCTCTGTTTCATCTTTACAATGGACTTAACACGTGTAAAACATCATGCTAAGGACAATATGGGACTAAATAACTAAGTCTCACTCACTCACTCACTCACTCACTCACTCACTCACTCACTCACTCACTCACTCACTCACTCACTCACTCACTCACTCACTCACTCACTCACTCACTCACTCACTCACTCACTCACTCACTCCTCCAGGGACGGAGTTCCTTTAGATCTCTTAGGTCATTACCCCAGCTAGCCCAGAGCTAAGTGGCAGCAGCATACCATATCATGCCCCTCAGCTCTGCTCTTCACCAACTGGACCTGGCTGTCCTTTTGAGCGTGTAACTGCTATGTAATGCTGTGGTGGTGCTGTCCTGGACCAGGTCCATTTGAAGATCAAAGTATCATTGGGTGTTTGATCAACTTTACTACGTAAAGGGATCAGGTCTTGTTTTGCCTGCTGACCTAAACTCGATGGCAGATAGAACTACTACACCAGAAACCAACTTGTTCTAACCAACTTGTTCTAACCAACTTGCTCTAACCAACTTGTTCTAACCAACTTGCTCTAACCAACTTGTTCTAACCAACTTGCTCTAACCAACTTGTTCTAATCAACTTGCTCTAACCAACTTGCTCTTACCAACTTGTTCTAACCAACTTGCTCTAACCAACTTGCTCTAACCAACTTGTTCTAACCAACTTGTTCTAACCAACTTGCTCTAACCAACTTGTTCTAACCAACTTGCTCTAACCAACTTGTTCTAACCAACTTGCTCTAACCAACTTGTTCTAACCAACTTGCTCTAACCAACTTGTTCTAACCAACTTGCTCTAACCAACTGTTCTAACCAACTTGCTCTAACCAACTTGCTCTAACCAACTTGCTCCGTAAAGAGCTGGAGCAGTCCACCTCAGGCCTACATCATTAAAAAGGCATCATCAATCATTAATATTCAATTGAGCATTATGCTCTCACACAATGAGACCACTGAATAATGGCTATGGTCTATGCGCACCCTGAAAGCACATTCTTAAGATTCCGCTCCATCGTGGGAGATGGCGTGATCATGCATTCTACTTCTCAATTCATAAAGATGCCAATGATGTTTACTTGCAGTTTCACAGTGAGCCAGCCCATCATTCTAATGATCTAAAAAAAAAATCAGGAGTGGAAATACTCTCCTCCATTTGCCAGGGTTGAACAGAACCCAGCAGTGTGATGCATGATAACCTTTTCACTTTGGGCTACAGTGCTACCACATCTCCAGCAGAGCTGAGTCGAGTATTTAATTACCAAATTAGGCTCAGGATGATTGGACTCCCTGTGATACAAATGGAGAGTTTCACCAATCACATACTAAGGGGGTCTCCTTAATCACAATGAAACATATAGTCTATTATTGATGCCTTGCTCTGTCTCTCTCTCACCTCTCACCTTGTCCCTACTCGGTCCATCTCAACCCCTGGCTGCTCTCTCTCTCTCTCTGTTACTCTCCTTTTCTCTCTGTCTCTGTCTGTCTGTCTCCCCCATGTAATCCGTGACCCCCTTTGACAGCCACGAATCAAGTGGTCAACAGCTCAGTGGACAGGAAGTTAAAAGTTCACCGGACATGGTTATCACAACTTCTATCGAATGTGTTTGGCTTGTAATCTTCTCCTTGTGAAGTCAATAAGAGTTTATTCTTCAAGAAGCCTGTGTGGGCCATGTCAGTTTATTCTTCTGGAAGCCTGTGTGGGCCATGTCAGTTTATTCTTCTGGAAGCCTGTGTGGGCCATGTCAGTTTATTCTTCTGAAAGCCTGTGTGGGCCATGTCAGTTTATTCTTCTGAAAGCCTGTGTGGGCCATGTCAGTTTATTCTTCAAGAAGCCTGTGTGGGCCATGTCAGTTTATTCTTCTGAAAGCCTGTGTGGGCCGTGCCAGTTTATTCTTCTGGAAGCCTGTGTGGGCCGTGCTAGTTTATTCTTCTGAAAGCCTGTGTGGGCCATGTCAGTTTATTCTTCTGGAAGCCTGTGTGGGCCATGTCTGTTTATTCTTCTGGAAGCCTGTGTGGGCCGTGCCAGTTTATTCTTCTGGAAGCCTGTGTGGGCCATGTCAGTTTATTCTTCAAGAAGCCTGTGTGGGCCATGTCAGTTTATTCTTCTGGAAGCCTGTGTGGGCCGTGCCAGTTTATTCTTCTGGAAGCCTGTGTGGGCCATGCCAGTTTATTCTTCTGGAAGCCTGTGTGTGCTGTGCCAGTTTATTCTTCTGGAAGCCTGTGTGCCGTGCCAGTTTATTCTTCTGTAAGCTCGTGTGCCAGCCAGTTTATTATTCTGTAAACCTGTATGGGGCCGTGCCAGTTTATTATTCTGTAAACCTGTGGGTCGTGCCAGTTTATTCTTCTGTAAGCCTGTGTGGGCCGTGTCAGTTTGTTCACCTCTTCTTCTATAGAGTTTTGGGGCATATCCAGGTTTCCTGGTGAGTAATCTCATCTCTGACTGGATTGTATTTGTCTCAGTAATTGATCTACCCAAGATCTTGGCATTAACACTTATTTATAATGCTTAACTCTTTCACAGGTCACTGCTCTTTGTGACATTCTGACTTCATGGTGGGATGATTTATCTGAATAACACCTAACCCTTCTGGGTGTCAATGGAGAAAGCCAGGTAGAGAAGTGCTGAGTCACTGAGAAATGTCTCCTTATCAATTAGAAAACAGTTAGGCCTATGGCCATTTGTTATCGATGTACCTCGGTGAGACAATTAATATCCATTGTGAATCTGTCTGACAGTGTCCTCATCAAATGACCCATCCCTCCATGTATTTCATACTTCGTTTGTTCTCACCCATATTGCCCCCAATTCCAATAACGTGGCGGATCAAGTCTGTCCTTCAGGAATGGACCAATGGAAATCTCTCCTAACCGAGACCAGCTGCAGACAGACAGGATGGAGCAGGGCCAAGAAGAAGGTTATCCCTGGGTAGATAAGTCCATGGCTCCTCAATGCTCTGTCACCCCTCCCTCCTCTGCAGAGCTGTAAATCTCTCTATAGTCAGACCAGACCAGACCAGACCAGGGCACGATAGGACAGGATACACCGTGCCTGCCCTGTGCGTGTGTGCAGCCCTGGCAGCTGGACTGTAGGGGAGCAGTCAAACACACTCATGGCGGTCAAGTCAGCCAAGTTCACTTCCATAGCAGGAGTTTTATTGGAACAGGACTATCCATTATCAACGTGACTTGACATATTATCCATCATGATTTAGGCTCCAATTGTTTTATAGAGATGGAGCATGGTTAGGGAGACAGCAGATGTCTCTGGTAGTGATATTACCACCGAACAATGCACAACAACAAAACCTTTCTTGGTTACACGTTGTGCATTTTATAAGAATGAGCTCCCGAGTGGCGCAGCGGTCTAAGGCACTCCATGTCAGTGCAAGAGGTGACACTACAGCCCCTGGTTCAAATCCAGGCTGAATCACATCTTGCTGTGATCTGGAGTCCCATCGGTTGGTGCACAATTGGCCCAGCGTTGTCTGGGTTTGGCCGGGATAGGCCTTCATTGTTAAGTACAAATGTGTTCTTAACTTTCTTGCCTAGATAAATCAAAAATCCAATAATAATATAACATTTTGTGTGTGTGAGAGCGTGAACGAGGACACAGCAAAGCAGGATGTCTTTCATTACCCGGCTGTGGGTGCCAACCCTCCCTCTCCGCCCCCTTTCCCTGACTAGGGTAGCTGAGGGCCAGCCAGCAGGTGGTGCCGTGGCATCTCCAGTACCTCATCACTCCCAGATGAAGGTAGTAAAGGGATTTGGCAGATCCACTTCTTAATAACGCTCACCTGCTGAGAGGCCCTCTCTGGGAGGCTTATCATCAGCGATGGCAGATAGAAAGGATGCCTTTCAGGTGGCCAGGGTTATCATATCTCTCTCCTCTTTCTTCTCTCTCTTTATCTCTCTCTGATTCTCTCCCTTTCTTTCTCTCCCTTTCACTCCCCCTTTATCACTCCCTTTCCTGCACTGTGAGGGCCAGGTTGTGCAGAGGGAGAGAAAAGGGGTCTTTAACATCTCATCAAAAAACAGATATGATAGTTGATGCCAAAAACATTGTTTCGTATTTTTTTTGTTACCGTTGCCACAATATGTTGTTCACAGCATAAAGAAAGTATAGTATTGTCTGACTTCACCTTTAATATTGCATGTATTGGTAACTTATTTAAAGGAAAATATATATAAAAACATATATATATATATTTTATATACAGTACCAGTCAACAGTTTGGACACACTTACTCATTCCAGGGTTTTTCTATATTTGAGCTATTTTCTACGTTTTAGAATAATAGTGAAGACATACAATCTGTGAAATAACACATATGGAATCATGTAGTAACCATAAACGTGTTAAACAAATCAAAATATATTTTATATTTGAGATTCTTCAAAGTAGCCACCCTTTAGGGCTATCTTCTGTATACCACCAATACCTTGTCACAACACAACTGATTGGCTCAAACGCATTAAAAAGGAAAGCAATTCCACAATTTAACTTTCAACAAGGCATACCTGTTAATTGAAATGCATTCCAGGTGACTACCCCATGAAGCTGGTTGAGAGAATGCCAAGAGTTTGCAAAGCTGTCATCAAGGAAAGGGTGGGTACTTTGAAGAATCACAAATATAAAATATATTTTGATTTGTTTAACACTTTTATGGTTACTACATGAGTCCATATGTGTTATTTCATAGTTTTGATGTCTTCACTATTATTATACAATGTAGAAAATAGTAAAAATTAAGAAAAACCCTGGAATGAGTAGGCGTGTCCAAACTTTTGACTGGTACTGTATATATATTTTAAAAAACAATATATATATATATATATATGGTGGATTGGAAATGATGCAGACAATTACATTGATGGAAGCCAGAATCTATCTGTGTCACGTTCTGACCCTAGTTCTTGTGTTATCTGTTTGTTTTAGTTGGTCAGGACGTGAGTTGGGTGGGCATTCTATGTTTTGTGTTTCTAGGTTGGTTTTCTGTGTTTGGTCTAGTATGGTTCTCAGTCAGAGGCAGGTGTCGTTGGTTGTCTCTGATTGAGGATCATACTTAGGTAGCCTGGGTTTCACTGTTGTTTTGTGGGTGATTGTTTCCGTGTCTGTGTTTGTTAGCCACACGGTACTGGTTCGGTTTTGTTCACGTTTATTGTTTTGTATTTGTGTTCATGTTGAGTTTTTCATATTAAAAACCATGGACTGTCATGTTTGTCATTTATTATCATGTCTTGTCCCTGTGCTCCCCATTCTATTCGTTTCCCTCTGCTGGTCTTATTTGGTTCTTTCCCTCCTTCTATCCCTCTCTCTCCCCCTCCCTCTCTCACTCTCTCGCTCTCTCTTCTCTCTATCGTTCCGTTCCTGCTCCCAGCTGTTCCTATTCCCCTAATCATCATTTAGTCTTCCCACACCTGTTCCCGATCCTTTCCCCTGATTAGAGTCCCTATTTATTCCTTTGTGTTCCGTTCCTGTCCCGTCGGTTCCTTGTTTAGTATTCACCATGCTGTGATTGCGTTTCGCCCTGTCCTGTCGTGTTTTTGCTGTGATTGTGTATCGCCCTGTCCTGTCGTGTTTTTTGCCTTCATCAGATGCTGCGTGTGAGCAGGTGTCTCTGTCAACTACGGCCTGCGCCTACCCGAAGCGACCTGCAGTCTGTGGCCGCTTCTCCAGTTATTTCCCTCTACAGACTAGAGGATTTCTGTTATTCCCTGTTTGGACTTAAATAAACTCTGTTTCTGTTAAGTCGCTTTTGGGTCCTCTTTCACCTGCATGATAGAAGGAACCGACCAAGGAATGGACCCAGCGACTTCAGACGCTCGTTACACTGCCGTCAAGATCCAAGGAGCCATGCTCGGCAGACACGAGCAGGAATTGTCTGCTGCTCGCCATGCCGTGGAGAACCTGGCCGCTCAGGTTTCCGACCTCTCTGGACAGTTCCAGAGTCTACGTCTCGTGCCACCTGTTACTTCCTGGCCTGCCGAGCCTCCAGAACCTAGGGTTAATAACCCACCTTGCTACTCCGGGCAGCCCACTGAGTGCCGCTCCTTTCTCACGCAGTGTGAGATTGTGTTCTCTCTCCAACCCAACACATACTCTAGAGAGAGCTCGGGTTGCTTACGTCATTTCACTCCTTACTGGCCGGGCTCGAGAATGGGGCACAGCTATCTGGGAGGCAAGGGCTGATTGCTCTAACAAGTTCCAGAACTTTAAAGAGGAGATGATTCGGGTTTTTGACCGTTCAGTTTTTGGTAGGGAGGCTTCTAGGGCCCTGGCTTCCTTATGCCAAGGTGAACGGTCCATAACGGATTATTCTATTGAGTTTCGCACTCTTGCTGCCTCTAGTGAGTGGAACGAGCCGGCGCTGCTCGCTCGTTTTCTGGAGGGACTCCACGCAGTGGTTAAGGATGAGATTCTCTCCCGGGAGGTTCCTTCAGATGTGGACTCTTTGATTGCTCTCGCCATCCGCATAGAACGACGGGTAGATCTTCGTCACCGGGCTCGTGGAAGAGAGCTCGCATCAACGGTGTTTCCCTGCTCCGCATCGCAACCATCTCCCTCCTCTGGCTTTGAGACTGAGCCCATGCAGCTGGGAGGGATTCGCATCTCGACTAAGGAGAGGGAACGGAGGATCACCAACCGCCTGTGCCTCTATTGCGGAGTTGCTGGACATTTTGTTAATTCATGTCCAGTAAGAGGCCAGAGCCCATCAGTAAGCGGAGGGCTACTGGTGAGCGCTACTACTCAGGTCTCTTCATCTAGATCTTGTACTACTATGTCGGTCCATCTACGCTGGACCGGTTCGGTGCTACATGCAGTGCCTTGATTGACTCTGGGGCTGAGGGTTGTTTCATGGACGAAGCATGGGTTCGGAAACATAACATTCCTTTCAGACCGTTAGACAAGCCTACGCCCATGTTTGCCTTAGATGGTAGTCATCTTCCCAGTATCAAATTTGAGACACTACCTTTAACTCTCACAGTATCTGGTAACCACAGTGAGACTATTTCTTTTTGATTTTCCGTTCACCGTTTACACCTGTTGTTTTGGGTCATCCCTGGCTAGTATGTCATAATCCTTCTATTAATTGGTCTAGTAATTCTATCCTATCCTGGAACGTTTCTTGTCATGTGAAGTGTTTAATGTCTGCCATCCCTCCCGTTTCTTCTGTCCCTACTTCTCAGGAGGAACCTGGCGATTTGACAGGAGTGCCGGAGGAATATCATGATCTGCGCACGGTCTTCAGTCGGTCCCGAGCCAACTCCCTTCCTCCTCACCGGTCGTATGATTGTAGTATTGATCTCCTTCCGGGGACCACTCCTCCTCGAGGTAGACTATACTCTCTGTCGGCTCCCGAACGTAAGGCTCTCGAGGATTATTTGTCTGTGTCTCTTGACGCCGGTACCATAGTGCCTTCTTCCTCTCCGGCCGGGGCGGGGTTCTTTTTGTTAAGAAGAAGGACGGTACTCTGCGCCCCTGCGTGGATTATCGAGGGCTGAATGACATAACGGTTAAGAATCGTTATCCGCTTCCCCTTATGTCATCAGCCTTCGAGATTCTGCAGGGAGCCAGGTGCTTTACTAAGTTGGACCTTCGTAACGCTTACCATCTCGTGCGCATCAGAGAGGGGGACGAGTGGAAAACGGCGTTTAACACTCCGTTAGGGCATTTTGAGTACCGGGTTCTGCCGTTCGGTCTCGCCAATGCGCCAGCTGTTTTTCAGGCATTAGTTAATGATGTTCTGAGAGACATGCTGAACATCTTTGTTTTTGTCTATCTTGACGATATCCTGATTTTTTCTCCGTCACTCGAGATTCATGTTCAGCACGTTCGACGTGTTCTACAGCGCCTTTTAGAGAATTGTCTCTACGTAAAGGCTGAGAAGTGCTCTTTTCATGTCTCCTCCGTTACTTTTCTCGGTTCCGTTATTTCCGCTGAAGGCATTCAGATGGATTCCGCTAAGGTCCAAGCTGTCAGTGATTGGCCCGTTCCAAGGTCACGTGTCGAGTTGCAGCGCTTTTTAGGTTTCGCTAATTTCTATCGGCGTTTCATTCGTAATTTCGGTCAAGTTGCTGCCCCTCTCACAGCTCTTACTTCTGTCAAGACGTGTTTTAAGTGGTCCGGTTCCGCCCAGGGAGCTTTTGATCTTCTAAAAGAACGTTTTACGTCCGCTCCTATCCTCGTTACTCCTGACGTCACTAGACAATTCATTGTCGAGGTTGACGCTTCAGAGGTAGGCGTGGGAGCCATTCTATCCCAGCGCTTCCAGTCTGACGATAAGGTTCATCCTTGCGCTTATTTTTCTCATCGCCTGTCGCCATCTGAGCGCAACTATGATGTGGGTAACCGTGAACTGCTCGCCATCCGCTTAGCCCTAGGCGAATGGCGACAGTGGTTGGAGGGGGCGACCGTTCCTTTTGTCGTTTGGACAGACCATAAGAACCTTGAGTACATCCGTTCTGCCAAACGACTTAATGCCCGTCAAGCTCGTTGGGCGTTGTTTTTCGCTCGTTTCGAGTTTGTGATTTCTTACCGTCCGGGTAGCAAGAACACCAAGCCTGATGCCTTATCCCGTCTGTTTAGTTCTTCTGTGGCTTCTACTGATCCCGAGGGGATTCTTCCTTATGGGCGTGTTGTCGGGTTAACAGTCTGGGGAATTGAAAGACAGGTTAAGCAAGCACTCACGCACACTGCGTCGCCGCGCGCGCTTGTCCTAGTAACCTCCTTTTCGTTCCTGTTTCCACTCGTCTGGCTGTTCTTCAGTGGGCTCACTCTGCCAAGTTAGCTGGTCATCCCGGTGTTGGAGGCACTCTTGCGTCTATTCGCCAGCGCTTTTGGTGGCCGACTCAGGAGCGTGACACGCGCCGTTTCGTGGCTGCTTGTTCGGACTGCGCGCAGACTAAGTCGGGTAACTCTCCTCCTGCCGGTCGTCTCAGACCGCTCCCCATTCCTTCTCGACCATGGTCTCACATCGCCTTAGACTTCATTACCGGTCTGCCTTTGTCTGCGGGGAAGACTGTGAGAGCCGCCAATAAACGCAGGATTAAGAGTCCAAGGTATTGTTGCGGCCAGAGAGTGTGGCTTTCCACTCGCAACCTTCCTCTTACGACAGCTTCTCGTAAGTTGACTCCGCGGTTCATTGGTCCGTTCCGTGTCTCCCAGGTCGTCAGTCCTGTCGCTGTGCGACTGCTTCTTCCGCGACATCTTCGTCGCGTCCATCCTGTCTTCCATGTCTCCTGTGTTAAGCCCTTTCTTCGCACCCCGTTCGTCTTCCCTCCCCCTCCCGTCCTTGTCGAGAGCGCACCTATTTACAAGGTACATAAGATCATGGACATGCGTTCTCGGGGACGGGGTCACCAATACCTTGTGGATTGGGAGGGTTACGGTCCTGAGGAGAGGAGTTGGGTTCCGTCTCGGGACGTGCTGGACCGTTCACTCATCGATGATTTCCTCCGTTGCCGCCAGGATTCCTCCTCGAGTGCGCCAGGAGGCGCTCGGTGAGTGGGGGTACTGTCATGTTTGTCATTTATTATCATGTCTTGTCCCTGTGCTCCCCATTCTATTCGTTTCCCTCTGCTGGTCTTATTTGGTTCTTTCCCTCCTTCTATCCCTCTCTCTCCCCCTCCCTCTCTCACTCTCTCGCTCTCTCTTCTCTCTATCGTTCCGTTCCTGCTCCCAGCTGTTCCTATTCCCTAATCATCATTTAGTCTTCCCACACCTGTTCCCGATCCTTTCCCCTGATTAGAGTCCCTATTTATTCCTTTGTGTTCCGTTCCTGTCCCGTCGGTTCCTTGTTTAGTATTCACCATGCTGTGATTGCGTTTCGCCCTGTCCTGTCGTGTTTTTGCTGTGATTGTGTATCGCCCTGTCCTGTCGTGTTTTTGCCTTCATCAGATGCTGCGTGTGAGCAGGTGTCTCTGTCAACTACGGCCTGCGCCTACCCGAAGCGACCTGCAGTCTGTGGCCGCTTCTCCAGTTATTTCCCCTCTACAGACTAGAGGATTTCTGTTATTCCCTGTTTGGACTTAAATAAACTCTGTTTCTGTTAAGTCGCTTTTGGGTCCTCTTTCACCTGCATGACATGGACACTTACCACGCCGCATCTTGGTCCGATCCTTGCTACACCTCTTCAGAGGAGGAAAACCGTTACTGCAATATTAAAGCAGATCTACCGCCTATTTTAAAAAATGACATTAAAAATACATACAGTGGGGCAAAAAAGTATTTAGTCAGCCACCAATTGTGCAAGTTCTCCCACTTAAAAAGATGAGAGTGGCCTGTAATTTTCATCATAGGTACACTTAAACTATGACAGACAAAATGAGAAAATAAATCCAGAAAATCACATTGTAGGATTTTTAATGAATTTATTTGCAAATTATGGTGGAAAATAAGTATTTGGTCACCTACAAACAAGCAAGATATCTGGCTCTCACAGACCTGTAACTTCTTCTTTAAGAGGCTCCTCTGTCCTCCACTTGTTACCTGTATTAATGGCACCTGTTTGAACTTGTTATCAGTATAAAATACACCTGTCCACAACCTCAAACAGTCACACTCCAAACTCCACTATGGCCAAGACCAAAGAGCTGTCAAAGGACACCAGAAATTAAATTGTAGACCTGCACCAGGCTGGGAAGACTGAATCTGCAATAGGTAAGCAGCTTGGTTTGAAGAAATCAACTGTGGGAGCAATTATTAGGAAATGGAAGACATAAAAGACCACTGATAATTTCCCTCTATCTGGGGCTTCATGCAAGATCTCACCCCGTGGGGTGAGCCTACCATCAGTAACACACTACGCCGCCAGGGACTCAAATCCTGCAGTGCCAGACGTGTCCCCCTGCTTAAGCCAGTACATGTCCAGGACCGTCTGAAGTTTGCTAGAGAGCATTTGGATGATCCAGAAGAAGATTGGGAGAATGTCATATGGTCAGATGAAACCAAAATATATATATATATATATATATATATATATATATATATATATATATATATATATAACTTTTTGGTAAAAACTCAACTTGTCGTGTTTGGGAGACAAAGAATGCTGAGTTGCATTCAAAGAACACCATACTTACTGTGAAGCATGGGGGTGGAAACATCATGCTTTGGGGTTGTTTTCCTGCAAAGGGACCAGGACGACTGATCCGTGTAAAGGAAAGAATGAATGCGGCCATGTATCGTGAGATTTTGAGTGAAAACCTCCTTCCATCAGCAAGGGCATTGAAGATGAAACGTGGCTGGGTCTTTCAGCATGACAATGTTCCCAAACACAAGCCCGGGCAACGAAGGAGTGGCTTCGTAAGAAGCATTTCAAGGTCCTGGAGTGGCCTAGCCAGTCTCCAGATCTCAACCCCATAGAAAATCTTTGGAGGGAATTGAAAGTCTGTGTTGCCCAGCAACAGCCCCAAAACATCACTGCTCTAGAGGAGATCTGTATGGAGGCATGGGCCAAAATACCAGCAACAGTGTGTGAAAACCTTGTGAAGACTTACAGAAAACTTTTGACCTCTGTCATTGCCAACAAAGGGTATATAACAAAGTATTGAGATAAACTTTTGTTATTGACCAAATACTTATTTTCCACCATAATTTGCAAATACATTCATAAAAAAATCCTACAATGTGATTTTCTGGATTTTTTTCCCTCCTTTTGTCTGTCATAGTTGAAATGTACCTATGATGAAAATTACAGGCCTCTCTCATCTAAAGTGGGAAAACTTGCACAATTGGTGGCTGACTAAATACGTGTTTGCCCCACTGTATGTCCCATTCCCCGTAACAATACATAATAAATATCCTACTAAGACATTACTGAATTATTGAAAAAAGTAACAGCAACTAGACTATCCATTATATAATGGATTCTTCTACGGAAGAGGCAGAATTATATCATATGTATCTATGTGAGTGGGGTGATATGTGCACTTCACAGAGACCTAATAATTAATACAACATGCAGCTTATGGTACGAAGCTTCCGGCAAATGCTTTGGATGCATTGCCAATTTTCCGTCCATGCAGCACATGTAATCATGATACACAACAACAAATGGGCCGCCAAGCATCAAATTGAAGACTCTTGAATGAAAAGCATTGACCTATTATGACAAGCTGCTGAAAGGGCTGGCATGTGGGTGAATCTCCCCCGGTTGGGACTCAAAACAAGCCTTGTCTCATTAGAACAGGAGAACAGATGTGTATAGGAGACATGGAATCTCATTTCCACTGTATCTCTTTACGCCCTCGAGGAGAAGCCAACACTCCGCCAATCAGAATTGCAGTCTGAGCAGTAGGCTCCACATCAGATGTGTGGAAATGCCCTTCCTCATTACTTCTGCATCCCTGTAGTTTCTCTGCCATTCTGTGGTATGGCATCTCAGCTATTATGTGAATGGAAATCAAGTTCAAGCAAACAGGTATGAGTCAGAGCATCTCAGACACTCTAACAGCACATGTTTAAAACATAGGACACAGCCAGACTAAGACTTGGCGACTGGCCATTGTTTCAGTGGATCAATTATTTTTGGCTAAGGGAGAGATAACAGTTACATGGGACAGGTGTGTTCAGATTTCAGTTGGAGATAATGGGATCCGAGAGGAGGGTTATTGTACAGTATATCTCGCCTGCTAAGCAATGTAACATTCACAAGTGGTTTGACCAGATTATGGGGGAAATCTCTGCAATACAATATGCTGAGAAAACAGTGATGAAAAATAATTTTTATATCCTTTTCCATTATTTTATCTAAAAGGCTGTGGATAGCCCTCTGAAGTTATTTTGTGTAGTTTTGCTGCAGTCAAGCATCTCCTACTGTTGGCTGTGGGTGTTAGGGGAGACTGAGGCATTGTCACGCTTTGCTGCTGATTGATCGTGTGGTGTGTGTGTTTGTGTGGTGTTCTTGTTTTGCAGTCATGTTTCAGTTGGGTTGGCGTGTTCTATGCTTTTCTCCATCATAATCTTGACTGTGTTCCATTCACATGTTTTTCCTCAGTGCGTGTCATTAGCCTCAACTCACCTAGGAAGCTAATATAGTTTTTGTTCAGTACATGTCATTAGCTACAACTCACATTGGACGCTAATTTAGTTTTTCTTTAGTGCGTGTCATTAGCCTCAACTCACCTAGGAAGCTAATTTAGTTTTTCCTCAATGCATGCCATTAGCCTCAACTCACCTAGGAAGCTAATTTAGTTTTTCCTCAGTGTGTGCCATTAGCCTCAACTCACCTAAGAAGCTAATTTAGATTTTCCTCAGTGAGTGTCATTAGCCTCAACTCACCTAGGAAGCTAATTTAGTTTTTCCTCAATGCATGCCATTAGCCTCAACTCACCTAGGAAGCTAATTTAGTTTTTCCTCAGTGCGTGTCATTAGCCTCAACTCACCTAGGAAACTAATGTAGTGTCTTTTGGTCTCGGTTGCTGCTCTCCCAACTGCCTGAGGAAGACCAACAGTGTGATGAGGAAACCATCTGCTTCATGTCTTTCCTCTCCCCAGAGTCCACATGTTGGGAGATGATGTGGCCTCGTTTGTGATTAAACTGCCGTAGCATGGAAAATGTTCACTGGCTTTCTTCCTGGCACATCGTTTGCTACGTGAACACAGGCATCTGTCTTTCAACCATTATGTTTTCATGGACTAAATCAGTCACAGTTTTTGATTTGTGAATTTATAATTTGACCTCAGGGGTTGGATGAGCTCTCCATTCAACCAAAACACAGGTTGCTTCTTTAACCTCCATAGCGCCATGATGATCCACCCTGGGAAGCCGTGTAGTTTCTGTGGTTGGAACAAAGCTGTGAATATTCAGTATAGTGGACTGGGTAGAGCCACTGATCTGACCTGAACTGATCTGACATTGCAGTTTACTCCCTTCAGTATTGAATACCTGTGTTGTTTCCTTCCTGTAACATAGAAGCCTGGCCTGTCCCAGATATCCACAGTCACAGCCCCCCTTTGGCAAACTTCACCATCAGGCCCGTATGGAGCTACACAGCTCCGACTTCCTTGGGTTTGATGTAAAGACAATGTATGCTTTGATCAGCCATGTTCCATCACTATAGCATCTCCTTCTGTGTTAAGTGTTTGAACAAACGGGAGGAGACAGCTGCTTGACTGTACATAACTTTGCCCCGGGCCAGAACACGCCCACCAGATGATTTGGAAATTCTTATACATGTCCATAAATATGTAAATGGGAAACAAGACTCAAAGACTTCATACTTCATCATCAATTATCATGATATATATATATTTTTTTTAACGCTGTAGTACTATGTCAGAGAAGATTGGAGTCGGAGCGAGGTGTGGGATATTATATGCACACATTTGACACAATCATAGGATACTAGCATTCAATAGTTCCATTATACTGAATCCAAATTACACTGCATAACAGTAACCTGTAATGACCTCCCTTCAGCAGAAAATTGTCATTGTATAGAATCGCTGCCAATTTGGCTCAGAGGCAAGCGAGTGCTGGTGCACGCACATTCCAACACAAAACATCCAACAAGCCGTTTCATGTATAAAGCAGAGTTGGGGTAACATCACTCATCATCTTGACTCCTAATAAGTAACAACCTAGAGTCATGGGAGTAAAGGAAAACAAAGCCTGAGAGACATCTTTCCCTCTGCTCTCGTTTGCTGCTACGGACTGCAGATGCTTGACAAACTGATACGATCCAGCTGCACAACCTAGGTCTTATCAGAGGGCTTTTCTTAGGGAGGATCAGTGTCCGTCTGTGGTTTTAGGGCTGGGCCTCCTGACTCCCTCTCTTGATAGGTTAACAATGCTTGACTGCCAGGCATGAATCCAAAAGGCATCCAGAGTATGGTATTGGCTGAGTTGATCATGCAGAAGGAGCATGCATGGAGACTTAGCTAGTCTGGCTCCTTTCACAGACTTTTCAGGAGGATTCACATGTTATGGCTGTATTTTTCTCAGAGAACGATTACAGTCAGTCAATTTTACTGGAGACCAGGTTTAATCTGTAGGATATGATCCATGTTTCCTAGCTGGGTCACCATAATGTACTCTGAACAACTGTGCTGCTGTCTAAATAGTTCCAGGCTTCCCTTGTTATTTTTACCTGAATGAAGTGGTGCAGCTGGAAAATAAATGGCATTTTACACCCATCTCATGACTGAGCCTAGTGAGATGGAAAGTCAATGAGGAGCAGCAATCTGTCGGGCTTTTCATTGAAACTGACTGAGTGATTCTTCAATTCAAGCCCATTCACTAACAGTTCCAGTAAGGCTGACTTCCATCAGCCATCTTGTGTGGCGGGCGGAAGACGCATTGTGCTGGTGCTCGGCGGCGCACGCTAACTTGCTAAATGAACAGGAGACATGGAAAAGCCATTGTGCCTGCCAGGGGAGGAAAGCGAGAGCTCAGCACTCAGGCTTTGAAAGTACGCTGTTTGAAATGTAGGCCACCGAAAGAATCGGCACAGCAAATTAGTAGCTCAGGTTGTCGAGCAGGCACACAATAGCAGGACAGGCTCATATATCAGCTCAGTGGCTCTAGCTCATAGTAGTAGAGGGAGTAGTAGAGAGTATGGAGGGGCCAGGGTGGCCTGGTGGATGGCCAGGCAAGGTTTACAGTACCTGAGGACGAGGCCAATACAGAGACAGAGGCTCTCCTGTCTGATGGCAGGCCCAGATGTGAATGCTGAGCTGCAGGCTGCAGGGACCATGCACGTCAGGCCAGTCCACAACAGAACCCACCACCCTGGGGACCACCACGTGATTTATGGGACTCAAAACCCCACTTCCTCTTCCCACTCTGCTTCTGCCCCAGAACGATCTTTATTTGTCCAGGCTGCTCTGTTTCCGTATTCAGATCCAGCCAAGTCTCCGGGAATGAAATGCCTGCATGCAGGAGAAGAGCACCTTTAAAATACATCAGCTCCCTGTTTTAAAATGTGGCGCTTGTTGGACCTTAGGGACGGGATAATATGGGTCAAGCAGAGGAGGCTGGGTCGAGGAGATATAGCTGGATGGGCTCATTGAGCCCGTCCTACTGTAGCTCCGTCCACCAGCCTCCTCTGGTGTCAAGGCCCATGGAACATCTCTGTCAACAATGAGACTTTTTGTGGCCAGGAGTATGGACTGGAAAGCTGGCAGCCTCATGTGCAGGATTCTATACTGTTACAGCTCAGCCTCTGTTGTAGTCAGATCAGGAAATGCCTACATGCACATTGGCAACACATGGCATGGGTTTCCTCTGTTCATTCACCTCTCCTCCAGTAGATGGTGCTCCATTCCACTCAAAATCTTTGATGTCCTCCACTAGACTGCACAGAGCTGCGTGAGGACATTTCATAAAAGTCCACAACATTATGAAGTCTATTGTTATCGTTTTCTGGGATAATGATAAACTACAGGAAACGCTATATTATATTTTCATATATTGCTTTGTTATATGATGTCATGATATCATCCTCATTAGCGAACATGGAAGATAACATTTTCGGGCCTCTCAGACAAGGCCCGAATCCCCCCCCCCTCTCCCCCCCCACACACACATGCAGTCTTGTACAGATAACCGTGTGGGAACACACAATTCAGTCCCATTCAAAATCCTATTTTTCCCTAACTCCTAACCCTAAACCTAGCCTGTACTCTTACTGTAACCCTTACCTTAACCCTATCCCTAGCCCAAAAACCTAACCCTAACCTTAATCCAAAAACCTAACCCTAACCCAGCTCCTAACCCTAACCCTAAAACTAAACCCCCTAGAAATAGCATTTGACCTTGTGGGGACTAACAAAATGTCCCCAGTTGGTCAATGTTTGTTTTGTTTACAATTCTTGTGGGGAGTTCTGGTCCCCACAAGAATAGTTAATAGTCCACACGCACGCACGCACGCACGCACGCACGCACGCACGCACGCACGCACGCACGCACGCACGCACGCACGCACGCACGCACACACACACACACACACACACACACACACACACACACACACACACACACACACACACACACACACACACAAAAATCGTCTTATCTTTTCCTGTCTTCTCGGTACCATACTCTCCCTATCTGCTGTAAATCCCAGCAACGGGGAGTGTGTGGCAGAGATGATTGAAGGTATGATTGTGTTTGGTTAGGGACGAGCTCAGGTGATGCCATATCCAGTGAGTGTATTGCTCCGTGGGCAGGTTCATAAGAACCACAGTTATTTGTGTTTGCCCTGGGATCTATATGAAATCCATGTCTGTGTGTGGTGTTCTAGTCAAGCCCAGCTGGACCTCTCTGTGCTGGGCCCGCCTCCACTGAGCTCTCCCTGGGTGGGTTGGGGGGTTGGATTTGTCTGGGAGTATCAGCACATGGCTCTCACCCTCTCAACCGACAGCTGCCAACACTGCAGTCTGTCTCCCCTGGCGGGTGTCTGACTCTGAACCTCCCACGTCACAAACTTAAGCCCCATTGGCACGTGTTCCCTCCATAACCCCCCCCAGCTCACTGCTATCCTGTGCTAGAGGTGACTTCTCTGAGTGGGTTTGGGTATGTACTGGATCAGATTTTATATTAAGGTCTATACTGGATCAGATGTTATATTAAGGTCTATACTGGATCAGATATTATATTAGGGTCTATACTGGATCAGATATTATATTAGGGTCTATACTGGATCAGATAGTATATTAGGGTCTATACTGGATCAGATATTTCCTCCCTCATGTTCTGTTTTGTTTTACTTAATCTTGTTCTGCTTTATCCCTGCTTAACAGAAAGTCAGGATTTCAGTGGCGGTGTGGCTGAGTTATACGTGGTCTCTGGCTCAGTCTGGGGCCAGGACCTGTTAGCAGACAGAGGAGCAGGGGAGGTTTGTGTCTGAAGGGGAGAGTTGTATGTCCCCCCTGCCTCTACATAGTAGGGAACACAGTTGTTTACAAAACATTTGGAAAGCAAAAACACACTCCAACATGAAAGAGCTTCCATTTTCCGTTCGGACTAATACATCTGTGACCCTCTGAGCCCTCAAAGCTGGGGCAACACAATTATCCCGTAGGACGGGATTCTCATCTAAGAATTATCACTGTTTTTCTCACCTTTTGGGATTTTTCCTGGCGGCATGCATACATTATTGCAGTGCTTGTGCTGGGCAAACCTCTTATGGTGTAATTATACTCAATTGCGTTGTCATGCAGAGGTTTAATATAATAATAATATATGCCATTTAGCAGACGCTTTTATCCAAAGCGACTTACAGTCATGTGTGCATACATTCTACGTATGGGTGGTCCCGGGAATCGAACCCACTACCCTGGCGTTACAAGCGCCATGCTCTACCAACTGAGCTACAGACTATACCCAACGTTTAACACGGTTGCAGTCACTTTTAAGATTGAAAAGGAAATGAGCATATTATAAAAACATTCACCTTCAATCGTGAAACCTCCAAAGGAAAAACAACAATCCACATTTAAATGTTCTATTACGTTAAACTTTCAGGTCAGCCACATTATTTTCACTTGACTGCTCCCTTGTCCTTCACATTACTTACACAGAGTCAATAATGTCTCTCCCAAAGGAAAACGGGCTCATTTTAATTTCCTGGTTAGTTGGCATTCTCTTCTCCTTCAGTAGGTGTCGTTGTGGCTCTCTGTTTAACTCATGTCGCCCAGGCAACGGGGGCACTGCTGTGCACAAGGTTCTCATCCCCTTACCTTTCCAGACGACAGCAGCAACAATAGATGCGGTTTGAAACTCCCCTTAATCTGACTAATCCCCTTCCACTGAGTGGAGACCACTCCTCTGTCTTTGGACCAGTGGTTGTTATTAAACTGTGCTATGCCCCTGAGTCTCCTATAGCCCTGAACCGGGAATATCAGGCTGGGTGCTGGTCGGTGGGGTGGGGGTGGGGGGGGCTTCCTGACACCCCACAGTCATCATAGATCTACATTCACCCCATTGTGGAAGATGTGCTATCATTTAAAACCAGAAGGGGATTCCAATAACCACTGCCAAACCAAATCATTACACGCTTCTGCGGCTTTCTGTTACTGTGCTATTAACTCTCATTATGAACACAATGGTAGCTACCCACAACGTCGCTCAGGAGTGGAGGGAACGTCTTCTGGCTGCTGTAAACTGTGAGAGGATGGTTGTTCCTGGCTGATACTGAGACGGAAGGATGCGAAAATTGGGTGTCGTGACCCTTGTCCCGCTACTCTGCTGGGATCCACCTAAACACTGTTGAGGCCTCAGACGTGGGCTTTGCCAAGGCTAGGCCAGGTCTGAAGTGAGGCAAGGCATGTTTCTCAATATGCATACTACTGCGCCTCACACTCTCAAGTGCTTAGTGCATTCTCCAAACATGTTCTCTTGAGTACATTCTTGTGAGGATGAGAGAGTGTGGAGAATGCCTAAAGCAATACATTTGAGAAGCACTCGCACTCCCACCACTGTATTGACTTACACCTCACCTCCCTATTCACTGAACCTTCTTCCAGCCAGGACAATGGTAACAATATAGGAGATATACACAAAGCAAAAGTTTTACTTCATAATTATCAGTTAGATATGTGAACCGTAATAATCTAGCTAGCCAGCTAGTTAAACAGTCAAAAATGACCTAAAACGAATGTTATTCAAGGTAGCTACCAATTCTTCATGGCTAGATAGTTAGCCAGTTAGCACTATTGACTTACTATGGACTTACAGTACCCATTCACTGAACCTTCTTCCAGCTAGCACAACAATGGAAATAGAGACGAAACAAGATATACACAAAGCAACCATTTTACTTCATAACTATAAGCTAGATATATGTGAACCATACTAATGTAGCTAACCAGGTAGTTTAACAAGCAAAAAGGACCTAAAACGTATATTATGCAAGATAGATGTAAATTCTTTGTGGGTAGCTAGCTAACAGTTCTTTGTGGCTATATAGCTAGCTAAGAGTACTAGTACCTAGCCAGTTAGCCCTATTGACTTATTATGGGCTTGCTATCTCAAATCAAATACAATTTAATTGGTCACATACACGTGCTTAGCAGATGTTATTGCGGGTGTAGTGAAATGCTTGTATTTCTAGCTCCAACAGTGCAGTAATATCGAACAAGTAGAATCTAACAATTTCACAACAATATACACAATACCCCTAAATCTAAAGTAAAGGAATGGAATCAAGAATATATAAATATTTGGACAAGCAATGTCAGAGCGGCATAGACTAAGATACAGAAGAATATAATAGAATACAGTATATATGTATGAGATGAGTAATTCAAAATATGTAAACATTATTAAAGTGACTAGTGTCCCATTATTAATGTGGCCAGTGATTTCATGTCTATATAGGGGAGCAGCCTCTAATGTGCTAGCGGTGGCTATTTAACAGTCTGATGAAGCTGTGTTTCAGTCTCTCGGTCTCAGCTTTGATGCCCCTGTACTGACCTCACCTTCTGGATGATAGCGGGGTGAACAGTCAGTAGCTTGGGTGGTTGTTGTCCTTGATGATCTTTTTGGCCTTCCTGTGACATCGGGTACTGTAGGTGTCCTGGAAGGCAGATAGTTTGCCCCCAGTGATACATTGGGCAGACCACACCACCCTCTGGAGAGCCCTGCAGTTGTAGGCGGTGCAGTTGCCATTCCAGACGGTGATACAGCCCGACAGGATGCTCTCAATTGTGCATCTGTAAAAGTTAGTGAGGGTTTAAGGTGCAAAGCCAAATTTCTTCAGCTTCCTTAGGCTTCTTCACCACACTGTCTGTCTACAGTATGTAGGCAGATAAACATGCCTAAATTAACACAACATGGATTTATTAACATATGAGATGTGAATATGCAACATTTCATTGCGAAGTCGGAGTGTATTTTCTCCCGCTTCAGTTCAAATAATGGCCGGCATTGATTTCAAGAAATGGTGCAATTGTTTTTACATGTTCGTGTCATATTTCTTTGCATACTATCCGTTTGCATCGATGCATGCTTCAAAATATGTACAAATGGAGTACGCATTCGAGAAGCGCCCTCCGTGCTCTGTTTTTCGCATACCTTGATTTGGACTCGTACCCCGACCCTCCCGTGCTCCAAGCTCGGAGCACAGTAGAATATATTTTGAGAAGCATGAAGTGCACCACTTGACCAGCGCACATTAAAGCACGATATATGGAATATGGGTGCCATTTTGGGACATCACAGCAGCTAGGGTAGCAGTAGTTAGAGACACAGCAGCTAGAGTAGCTTTAGCTAGAGTCACAGCAGCTAGGGTAGCAGTAGCTAGAGTCACAGCAGCTAGGGTAGCAGTAGCTAGAATCAAAGCAGCTAGGGTAGCAGTACCTAGAGACACAGCAGCTTGGGTAGCATTAGCTAGGGTAGTGGTAGCTAGAGTCACAGCAGCTAGGGTAGCAGTAGTTAGTCACAGCAGCTAGGGTAGCAGTTGCTAGAGACACAGCAGATAGGGTAGCAGTAGCTAGAGTCACAGCAGCTAGGGTAGCAGTAGCTGGAGTCACAGCAGCTAGTGTAGCAGTTACTAGAGACACAGCAGCTAGGGTAGCAGTAGCTAGAGACACAGGGAAGCCAGTTAAATTACATTAATGATCCTCTGGGTGTGAAGTGGCTGTGGATTTGGACAGGTGCTCTCCCCAGCTACACTCACATTTATAGCAACGCTTGCAGCCAACCCTCTCACTGCCTAGCTGGTGAATAGGACTCTATACTCTACTTGCCTACTGGTTGGTTACCATGGCTCCTGACTGCTTTCATTTTGGTCTTGGAAAGCACAGATAAATAAAATAGAAGGAGGGGAGTGGTGGGGGGTGGAAAGGTTTCCCGTTGTTGGCGTTATGAGCATTCTTCCTGTAGGTCTGGGGCATGTATAGTTAAACTTGAAATGGTTTCTTCTATGGCCTCCCGAGTGGCAAAGCGGTCTAAGGCACTACATTGCAGTGCTTGAGGCATAACTACAGACCAGGTTCGATCCCAGTCTGTGAGAGACCCATGAGGGGGTGCACAATTGTCCCAGCGTCATCCGGGTTAGGGGAGGGTTTGCCCGGCCGGGATGTCCTTGTCCCATCGCGATCTAGCAACTCCTTGTGGCTGGCCGGGTGCATGCACACTTACTTCAGTCGCCAGTTGTATGCTGTTTCCTCCAACACATTGGTGAGGCTGGCTTCTGGGTTAAGCGAGCAGTGTGTCAAGAAGCAGTGCGGATTAGCAGAGTCGTGTTTCAGAGGATGCATGGTTCACGACCTTCACCTCTCCTGAGTCGTATGGGAGTTGCAGTGATGGGACAAGACTTTAACTGCCAATCAATATCACAAAAAAGGGGGGTAAAATGTAAAATATTTAGCCGTCTCAAAATGAACATCAGCCAATTAAAATCTTTGATTTACTTACATGTTATAGTAAGCTACATTGTAGCTGGTCCCATCAGATTAGCCCTATGCTAACCTCATTAGCCCTATGCTAACCTCACCAGCTCACAGTGTTTATTTCCTGCAACAGATTCCTCAACAACCTATCAAAGATTTTAGACTTTAAATCCATGAACCAATGGCATTTCTTAAAATAAGTCAACCCTGGCCACCAGAGGGACAATTTAAACCTACAAATTCAAGGTTTACTTTCGTTCTGTTGATCTCTAACAAAATGTGTGCCAATATTGCGTTGATGCATCCTTGACTAGGCTACTAGCTAGCTGCTAGTACTAACATAAGACAAAAACAAACAAAAAATGGACCTTACGACATGTCCGTTTATTGTATGTCATAGGAAAAAAGAGGAAGATACTTGTGAAATAGCAGTCCTGTACCATTACCACTGCTTCCTTGTGTCATAAGGTGAATGCACCAATTTGTAAGTCGCTCTGGATAAGAGCGTCTGCTAAATGACTTAAATGTAAATGTAAATGTCATATACTGTTAATAGAATAGAATAACAGAATAATTCTATTCTGTGAGGCATGTTGTACACGTGGAGAAGGATGAAATCTCAGGGACATCCTTTCTACATTCTGGGTACATAACCATACCTTGAAGCACACAGACTGTATGACATTGGCTTAGCCAGGAAAGGAAAGAAAAAAATGGCTTTTACTTGACAGATTTTCATCACGATCTGATTGATTTTTGCTGGGTTTTTCCTTTTGCTTAGTAATGTTGTTGGCTTCTGAAACTATACACACTTGAGGGGAGATACATAAATATACCTTTGAATCAATGGTGAACTGAATTTATATCAGTTACCTTGGTAACGGGAGGCTGTGCTATGCAATAAGAGGGAATACATTCAGTACAGTAGGCTAGATGAAGAGCAAAGACTGTTTTTCATGTAAAAGTTCAAATGAATGTTGCGAAACCTAGCCAAGGGAAGGAGATAAATCCAAATCTGGCAGTTGTATAACATAATTCATAACCCTAGTTAACCTGCTGGATGCCAATCACAATCAAAGCAATATTATTTTTGATTTACAATAGTCAAGGCCATTACTGGATCCGAGTATCGCTAAATGCAATTGAGAGATTCATAACACCAGGCCTGGAATTGACATATTTCTGGAAGCCCATAGCTAATTAGTCCTAATTCAAATATCATCAGAGGTACAGTATGTAATAGTTAAACTGCATATTGAGCAGCTGTGTGCCGGTGATTTGGAGCTAGATTTTTCTCTCTTGTTTTGGATGAGCGGTCACAAAGCTGCAGTGATGATGGAGGGGAAGGCCCATGCCTGGCAGGGCACTACGCTGGCCATTGAAAAATGTAGACGCACACAAAGAAATGTTGGATCACAATGAAAAATATTTGAGGTAATGAAGCTAGAATCCTTAATTTTTCTAGGCGCACTGGTGCTCCTAAATTTAAATTCCAGGTTGCACAGCAAAATATTTAGGCGCATATGCAAGTAAATTGGTCGCACATTTAGAGCCCTGCCAGGTATGGAACTCTGGGGCACGGTGGGATCGGCCCAGGCGCACCCGCTGAGGGATTGATCAGCATGAATTTGAGAAGGAAAGAGCAGTGAAGCAGTTTATTGAGTAGAAGGTGGGGGTTAGGGAGGATATTGGGCCCAGCTCAGCAACTTTTCACTCCCTGTTTGGGGCAGGCTTGCCCCCCTCCTATGTTCCAGTGACATTTGGAGCGTCAGCCCGAGAGTCGCATGGCAGAGGCTGATAGATTTACTACTTAATGATCTGCCGATGCCCAGATGGAAGGACAGGACTGCGTTGGGGACAAAGTCTTTGGAATTTGTTGTGTTTTTCAGTGGAATAAAGGTGTGAATCAGCAGAACACTGTAGTCTATTGGTTCACGTCCTCAATAAAAACAGTATATGTTTGCTCCCACATCCTTAAGAGCATGAATCATGATGTTGTTTATTAGTTTGACAGGGACATGGTTCTACTCATGGTGGATGATGCTACAAAAATATCTGGCATGTCAGTCAACCCATTCTCATCCACCTCTAGCTGAGCTATTCTTAGCATCTGATTAAACATATTCTTTGTGACAACAAAATGAACTTACCCATTTTTCATACCATTTGTGCTCACTAGTCCTAGGTCTGTAAATACACCATATCACCAAGAAAGATTGTGTTAAACAGAACTCTGAAATGCACTATATCTATCAGAGTTTGCATATTAGGCTGCCAAGACACGTAATCCTCTCTTGCAAGTAATTCATGTGAGGTAATTTACTTATTTGTACATAAAAAAAAGCCATCCGGCAAATAGACAACAAACCACATCCAAAGGTTGAAATTATCATGCTCTAAGTACGTTGGGAGTTATGTGGCTGGAAGTCAGAAATGGGTATTGATACAAGAGCTTTTGGAATGGGGTTATCTTGATTTCATTCCTTAGGCGTGGGAACACTCTCTGTTCTTCCTGTTATCAGGGAACACGCTGTTCTTCCTGTTATCAGGGAACACACTATGTTCTTCCTGTTATCAGGGAACACACTGTTCTTCCTGTTATCAGGGAACACACTGTTCTTCCTGTTATCAGGGAACACACTATGTTCTTCCTGTTATCAGGGAACACACTATGTTCTTCCTGTTATTAGGAAGACACTATGTTCTTCCTGTTATCAGGGAACCAAGACATGTAATCATCTGCTTCGCTTCAAGTCCTTAGGGACTGTGCAGTATTGTGTTTTTGTATGTATTATTTATTACATTGTTAGCCCATAAAACCTTAAATGTTATTACATACAGCCGGGAAAAACTATTTGATATCAGAGAGACGTCAACTTACCACCACAACCAGCACTACGACCAGGAATACGACTTTCCCAAAGCAAATCCTTTGTCTGCACCTCCCAGGGCATTTAAGCTGATTCCAGAGGCCGACCCAAAACAACGCAGTCGGAGGAGAGGGTGCCGGAGCCGTCTTCTAGTAAGGTTTCTGATGCGCACACACCACGCACCACTTCCGAGAATATTACTCACTAATGTCCAGTTCCTAGTTCACAAAGTCGACGGAATTAGGGCAAGAGTTGCTTTCCAAAGAGATATCCTGGATTGCGACATACTCTGTTTCACGGAGACATTGCTAGCTGTGGACATGCTGCCGGGGTCCGTACAACCAATGGGATATTCAGTGCATCGCGCCGACAGGAACAAGACGGCCATCAAGGAACTTCACTGGACTTGAAAACTGGAAACCATATATCCTGAGGCTGCATTTATTGTAGCTGGGGATTAAAACAAAGCTAATCTGAGAACAAGTCTACCTAAATTCTATCAGCATATCGATTGCAGTACACGAGCGAGTAACACACCCGACCATTGCTACTCTAACTTCTGTAATGCATACAAGGCCCTCCCCCACCCTCCTTTTGGCAAATCTGACCATGACTCCATCTAGTTGCTCCCCTCCTATAGGCAGAAACTATAACAGGAAGCGTCCGTGCTTAGGTCTATCAAACGCTGGTCTGACTAATCGGATTCCATGCTTCAAGATGGCTTTGAACATGTGGACTGGGATATGTTCTGGGTCGCCTCAGACAATAACATTGACGTATACGCTGACTTGGTGAGCGAGTTTTATAAGGAAGTGTATAGGAGATATTGTACCCACTGTGACTATTAAAACCTTCCATAACAAGAAACTGGATTGAACACAGCATTTGCGCAAAACTGAAAGCAGGTACCACCATGGCAAGGAGACTAGAAACATGACCAAATACAAACACTATAGTTATTCCCTCCATAAGGCAATCAAACAAGCAAAGCGTCAGTGTAGAGACAAAGTAGAGTCACAATTCAACGGCTCAAACACGAGACATATCTGGCAGGGTCTACAGACAATCATGGATTACAAAAAGAAAACCAGCCCCGTCGAGGACATCAACGTCTTGCTCCCAGACAAATTAAACAACTTCTTTGCGCGGTTTGAGGAAAATACAATACCACTGACACGGCCTGCTACCAATGGTGGGCTCTCCATCTCTGTGGCCAACGTGAGTAAAATATTTAAACGTGTTAACCCTCGCAAGGTTGCCGGCCCAGACAGCATCCCCAGCCGCATCCACAGAGCATATGCAGACGAGCTGGCTGGTGTGTTTACGGACATATTCATTCAATCTCTATCAGTCTGTTGTCCCCACATGCTTCAAGATGGCCACCATTGTTCCTGTTCCCAAGAAAGCTAAGGTAACTGAACTGAATGACTATCGCCCCGTAACACTCAACTCTGTAATCATGAAGTGCTTTGAGAGACTAGTCAAGGATCATATCACCTCCACCCTACCTGTTACCCTAGACTCACTCCAATTTGCTTACCGCCCCAATACGTCCACAGACGACGCAATCGCCATCACACAACACACTGCCCTATCCCATCTGGACAAGAGGAATACCTATGTAAGAATGCTATTAATTGACTACAGCTCAGCATTCAACTTCATAGTACCCTCCAAACTCATCATTAAGCTTGAGACCTTGGGTCTCGACCCCGCCCTGTGCAACTGGTTCCTGGACTTCCTGACGGGCCGCCCCTAGGTGGCGAAGGTAGGAAAAAAACATCTCCACTCCGCTGATCCTCAACACTGGGGCCCCACAAGGGTGCGTTCTCAGCCCTCTCCTGTACTCCCTGTTCACCCATGACTGCGTGGTCAGGCACATCTCCAACTCAATCATCAAGTTTGTAGATGGTAGGCTTGATTACCAACAATGACGAGACAGCCTACAGGGAAGAGGTGAGAGCCTTCGGAGTGTGGTGTCAAGAAAATAACCTCTCACTCAATGTCAGCAAAACAATGATCGTGGACTTCAAGAAACAGCAAAGGGAGCATCCCCCTATCCACGGGAAAGCAGTGGAGAAGGTGGAAAGTTTTAAGTTCCTCAACAAACTGAAACGGTCCACGCACACAGACAGTGTGGTGAAGAAGGCGCAACAGGACCTCTTCAACCTCAGGAGGCTGAGAAAATGTAGCTTGTCCCCTGAAAACCCTCACTAACTTTTCAGGTGCACAATTGAGAGCATCCTGATGGGCTGTATCACCACCTGGTACGGCCATTGCACCGGCCACAAACGCAGGGCTCTCCAGAGGGTGGTGCGATCTGCACAACGCATCACCGGGGGCAAACCAGCTGCCCTCCAGGACACCTACTACACCCGATGTCACAGTAGGGCAAAAAGATCATCAAGGACAACAACCACCCGAGCCACTACCTGTTCACCCTGTTTCCATCCAGAAGGTGAGGTCAGTATAGGTGCATCAAAGATTGGACAGAGATTGAAAAACAGCTTCTATCTCAGGGCCATCAGATAGTTAAACATCCACCACTAGCACAGAGAGGTGGCTGCCTACCTACAGACTTGGCCACTTTAATAAATGGAACACTAGTCATTTTAATAGTGTTTACATATCTCGCATTACTCATCTCACATGTACAGTTGAAGTCGGAAGTTTACATACACTTAAGTTGGAGTCATTAAAACTCGTTTTTCAACCACTCCACAAATTTCTTGTTAACCTTTTCGGGCTTGGGTGCAGTATTTTCACGTCCGGATGAAAAGCGTGCCCAAAGTTAACAGAAGCTAGGATATGCATATAATTGGTATAGTTAGATAGAAAACACTCTAAAGTTTCTAAAATTGTTTGAATAATGTCTATGAGTATAACAGAACTGATATGGCAGGTGAAAACCTGAGAAAAATCCATCCAGGAAAAAAGAAATTGAGGTTACTCTCTTTTCAATGAGTTTTCTATGGGGACCTAGATTTCTGTGGCACTTGCTTGCAGTTTATATTGCTTCCACTGGATATCAACAGTCTTTAGAAATTGGTTGATGTTTCTCCTTTGAGAAATGAAGAAGTAGGGCTGTTCAGAACGAGGATGGAGTGTAGTGTACTGTTTGTTAGAGGCGCATGACTTGAAAGCACGCTCCACTTTGTTTTTATCCACTATTAACGCAGTTTATCCTGTCTTAAATTTTATCGATTATTTACGTTAAAAAATACCTAAAGTTGTATTAGGAAAATTTTTTGAAATGTTTGGAACAAGTTTACAGGTAACTTATTAGATATTTTGTAGTCATGTAGCTCGAGTTGGAACCGGTGTTTTTCTGGATCAAACACGCCAAATAAATGGACATTTTGGAGATATAACGACCGAATTAATCAAACAAAAGGACCATTTGTGACGTTTATGGGACATATTGGAGTGTTAACAAAAGAATATCTTCAAAGGTAAGGCATGAATTATATAGTTATTTCTGCGTTTTGTGTCGCACCTGGCTGGTTGAAATATGAATGTCATGTATTTGTTTGGTGGTGTGCTATCCTCAGATAATCGCACGGTTTGCTTTCGCCGTTAATCCTTTTTGAAATCTGACACGTTGGCTGGATTAACAACAAGTGTAGCTTTAATTTGGTGTATTGCATGTGGGATTTCATGAAAGTTTATTATTTATAGTAATTTAACTTGAATTTGGCGCTCTGCCATTTCACCGGATGTTGTCGAGGGGTTCCGCTAAGGACATCTACTTTGTGCATGACACAAGTAATTCTTCCAAAAATAGTTTACAGACAGATTATTTCACTTATAATTCCCTGTAAAATTAGGCTTTAGAAGCTTCTGATAGGCTAATTGACGTCATTTGAGTCAATTGGAGGTGTACCTGTGGATGGATTTCAAGGCCTACCTTCAAACTCAGTGCTCTTTGCTTGACATCATGGGAAAATCAAAAGAAATCAGCCAAGAACTCAGAAAAAAAGTGTAGACGTCCACAAGTCTGGTTCATCCTTGGGAGCAATTTGCAAACACCTGAAGGTACCACATTCATCTGTACAAACAATAGTACGCAAGTATAAACACCATGGGACCACACAGCTGTCATACCGCTCAGGAAGCAGACGTGTTCTGTCTCCTAGAGATGAACGTACTTTGGTGCAAAAAGTGCAAATCAATCCCAGAACAGATGATGGAGGAAACAGGTACAATGTATATATATATATATATCCACAGTAAAAACAAGTCCTATATTGACATAACCTGAAAGGCCGCTCAACAAGGAAGAAGCCACTGCTCCAAAACCGCCATAAAAAAACGTCAGACTACGGTTTGCCATTGCACATGGGGACAAAGATCGTACTTTTTGGAGAAAT
Organism: Oncorhynchus gorbuscha; assembly: GCF_021184085.1. NCBI lineage: Eukaryota > Metazoa > Chordata > Actinopteri > Salmoniformes > Salmonidae > Oncorhynchus > Oncorhynchus gorbuscha. The sequence goes on from NC_060195.1 coordinate 22,299,430, forward strand.
GTCCTTTGGTCTGATGAAACAAAAAGAGAACTGTTTGGTCATAATGACCATTGTTATTATGGCCAAACCGGGGGAGGCTTGCAAGCCGAAGAACACCATCCCAACTGTGAAGAACAGGGGTGGCAGCATCATGTTGTGGGGGTGCTTTGCAGCAGGAGGGACTGGTGAACTTCACAAAATAGATGGCATCATGAGGTAGGAAAATTAGGTGGATATATTGAGGCAACAACAAGACATCAGTCAGGAAGTTAAAACTTGGTAGCAAATGGGTCTTCCAGATGGACAATGACCCCAAGCATACTCCCAAAGTTGTGGAAAAATGGCAACAACAACAAAGTCAAGATATTGGAGTGGCCATCACAAAGCCCTGACCTCAATCCTATAGAACATTTGTGGGCAGATCTGAAAAAGTGTGTGAGAACAAGGAGGCCTACAAACCTGACTCATTTTCACCAGCTCTGTCAGAAGGAATGGGCCAAAATCCACCAAACTTATTGTGGGAAGCTTGTGGAAGGCTACCTGAAATGTTTGACCCAAGTTAAACAATTTTAAGGCAATGCTACCAAATACTAATTGAGTGTATGTAAACTTCTGACCCACTTGGAATGTGATGAAAGAAATAAAAGCTTAAATAAATCATTCTCTCTACTCTTATTCTGACATTTCACATCCTAACTGACCTCAGACAGGTAATTTTTACTAGGATTAAATGTCAGGAATTGTGAAAAACTGAGTTTAAATGTACTTGGCTAAGGTGTGTGTAAACTTCCGACTTCAACTGTATATACTTTATACTGTGTCTTTCACTGTCTATTCTTTACTATCTATTGCATCTTAGCTGCTATGTCACTGCCCAACCATATATTTTATACTTATATATTCTCATCTTATTCCTTTACTAGATTCTGTGTATTAGGTTTGTTGTGGAATTTGTTAGATATTAGGTTTTGTTGTGGAATTGTTAGATATTACCTGTTAGATACGGCTGCACTGTCGGATCTAGAAGCATAAACATTTCGCTACACTCACAATAAAATCTGCACAGTATGCGACCAATACAATTTGATTTGATTTGACACCGTTCGTTCCTGATATCAGTGAACCCCCCCGGTCATTCTTGTTATCAGGGAACACTCTGTTCTTCCTGTTATCAGGGAACACTCTCTGTTCTTCCTGTTATCAGAGAACACTCTATGCTCTTCCTGTTGTCAGGGAAGCACCAAACTCACCATCAAGGATTTACACAGCGGGAGGTCAAACAAGGAACTGACCGCTCTCATTTCCTTTGGGCTAAATGTGATGCGTAGGAGATTGAAAAAATGAAATGCACTTTTACTGTCTGGGCCTCTGTGACCTGAGTTTGTGTGTGGGCTTGTGTCAGTGTGTGAGTGTGCAATTAATGTGTGTGTGTGTGTGTGTGTGTTGCTGAGTGCTCCTTCCCCCATGCTCATTAACTCTCTCCTCCATCTCCCTCTGGGAGCAGACGGTGGTGTGGTTCTTGATGACTACTGGGAGAGAGAGAGATAAAGATAAAAGGTTATTCCTATTATACAGGAGGGGACATCAAAGACACTACCACTCCCTGCATTTCAGAGTGGTTTCATTCTCTCATTGTATTTGCTAATCCTAAAAAGTGGACTTGTCCACTAACAATGTGGCTGGGGAATCGTTTGAAGTTTCAATTGAGGCACTCAGACATGTACGAGGGCGATAGCACCGCAAGGAAAGCATCGCTTTCCCCAAAAATCTTCCGTGTCATTAACATGACTACGAGGATAGGAAACCTACACTACCGCACAATTTATTCCAGTCTTTGAAAGAGAGACTTGCAGTGAAGTCACTCTTCTCCCATATACGTCACACAGTGCTTCCAGGCCCTCTGAGTCTCTCTCTCTGTGCAGGTTTTTAGAGTATTTTTTAGCTGTAGCTCCATGGTAGTCAGGTAGAAGCAGCATTGCTCATTAAAGGGTAAGAGAGAGAGAGAGAGAGAGAGAGAGAGAGAGAGAGAGAGAGAGAGAGAGAGAGAGAGAGAGAGAGAGAGAGAGAGAGAGAGAGAGAGAGAGAGAGAGAGAGAGAGAGAGAGAGAGAGAGAGAGGCCCTGTCTGTCTATGTGTGAATCTCAATTGGCACCCTTTTCCCTATCTAGTCCACTACTTTTGGGCTTTGGTCAAAATAGGGCCCTGGTCAAAAGTAGTGCACTATACATTGAAAAGTAGTCCAATAGGGTTCAATTTGGGATACAGACTCTCATTCACCCAGGGGAGGGGGATAAAGGAAAATCCACTGGACCGGCGAGAGGGGGGATCGGAGGGCTGCCCAGAGAGCCTCCCAGGCAGAGGGCGAGGGATCGGAGGGCTGCCCAGAGTGCAGAGAGCCTCCCAGGCAGAGGGTGAGGTATCGGAAGGGTTGCCCAGAGAGCCTCGAAGGCAGAGGGTAAGGGATCGAAGGGCTGCCCAGAGTGCCAAAAGCCTCCCAGGCAGAGGGCGAGGGTTCGGAGGGTTGCCCAGAGAGCCTCCCAGGCAGTGCACGTCTGGCAGGGTGACGGGCTAATCACAGGCCAGCAGGACAAGGCTGAGCTACTGCCTCATATCATAATAAGGTCTGCTGTTGGAGTTGCATGGATCTCCTGTCCCTGCTCCGACTGGGCACCCGGCTGGGCTCCTAAACAGTGGTCCTCCTTGCACCACGGTAATTGTCCTGTGTAAACAGAAACAGCAGCCTCCCCACTCTTCCACTTCCTTCTCTTCTACCTCACTCCTACACTTCTTCCCCCTCTCCCCCACACACACACACAAGGCCCTATCCTATTGTCTCCTTCATGCCCAGAGGTGAGAGGTTGGAAGTAATTGGATAGGTATCCATTGGAAACATGCTGTGGTGTTGTGCCCATGCCCACATGGGATGCCCGCCCCCTCAATGGGGCGCTAAGGCTCCTCAACACCCTGGAACTATTACAGTGTTTCCCTATTGTACCTGAGGGCTTACTATACTGGTTACACAGACACACACCGGTACACACACACACACACACACCGGTACACACACCGGTAAACACACGCCAGCATAGCCCTTCCAAATCTGACTGAAGGTTTCTGTAAATTACTGCCTTTTACACAAAACTTTTTAGGCCGAAATAAATCGCAGGAGGTTTCACACTATGCTGAGGAATACCTGATGCGTTTGCCAACAAAGCACAAGCTCTGATTCGCTCATTTCTCACACATAACCGTGCATACATTCACACTCTACAGTCAATCCACCTTTGTACTGTGTTGGTTTGTTGCATTGGTTGTTTGTTTGACCATTGCAGCAGTCAGCTCTTTTCTCCCACTATTTTGTCCTCTTACCAAGGATGAGGGATGCAATGCAGTCTCTGTGTTTCCCTCTATTTTCATGCTAAATTCTTGCCACCTCTGAAAAAGAAATATTAGATATAAAAATATATACACACACACCACCGGTCAAAAGTTTTGGAACACCTACTCAAGCACTTGTTGACAGCTTTTCCTTCATTTTGCGGTCCAACTCATTCCAAACCATCTCAATTGGGTCAGGTTATTGTGGAGGCCAGGTCATCTGATGCAGCACTCCATCAGTCTCCTTCTTGGTCAAATAGCCCTTACACAGCCTGCAGGTGTGTTGGGTCATTGTCCTATTGAAAAACAAATTATATTCCCAATAAGCGCAAACCAGATGCGATGGCGTATTGTTGCAGTATGCTGTGGCAGCCATGCTGGTTAAGGTTGCCTAGATTTCTAAATAAATCAAACAGCGTCACCAGCAAAGCACCCCCACACCATCACAACTCCTCCTCCATGCTTCACGGTGGGAACCACACATGCAGAGATCATCCGTTCACCTACTCTGCGTCTCACAAAGACACAGAGGTTGGAACAAAAATCTCAAATTTGGACTCATCAGAACAAAAGACAGATTTCTACCGGTCTAATGGCCATTGCTCGTGTTTCTTGGCCCAAGCAAGTCTCTTCTTATTATTGATGTCCTTTAGTAGTGGTTACTTTGAAGAATCTCAAATATAAAATAGATTTGGATTTGTTTAACCCTTTTTGGTTACTACGTGATTCCATGTGTTATTTCATAGTTTTGATGTCTTCACTATTATTCTGCAATGTAGAAAACAGTAAATATAAAGAAAAACCCTGAGTGTGTCCAACATTTTATCTGGTACTGGTACATTACCTGTCATGTTTGTCATTTATTGTCATGTCTTGTCCCTGTGCTCCCCATGCTATTCGTTTCCCTCTGCTGGTCTTGTTTGGTTCTTTCCCTCCTTCTATCCCTCTCTCTCCCCCTCCCTCTCTCACTCTCTCGCTCTCTCTTCTCTCTGTCGTTCCGTTCCTGCTCCCAGCTGTTCCTATTCCCCTAATCATCATTTAGTCTTCCCACACCTGTTCCCGATCCTTTCCCCTGATTAGATTCCCTATTTATTCCTTTGTGATCCGTTCCTGTCCCGTCGGTTCCTTGTATTGTATTCACCATGCTGTGATTGCGTTTCGCCCTGTCCTGTCGTGTTTTTGCCGTGATTGTGTATCACCCTGTCCTGTCGTGTTTTGTGCCTTCATCAGATGCTGCGTGTGAGCAGGTGTCTCAGTCGACTACGGCCTGCGCCTACCCGAGGCGACCTGCAGTCTGTGGCCGCTTCTCCAGTTTTTTCCCCTCTACAAGTCTAGAGGATTTCTGTTATTCCGTTTTGGACTTTAATAAACTCTGTTTCTGTTAAGTCGCGTTTGGGTCCTCTTTCACCTGCATGACAGAAGGAACCGACCAAGGAATGGACCCAGCGACTTCAGACGCTCGTTACACTGCCGTCGAGATCCAAGGAGCCATGCTCGGCAGACACGAGCAGGAATTGTCTGCTGCTCGCCATGCCGTGGAAAACCTGGCTGCTCAGGTTTCCGACCTCTCTGGACAGTTCCAGAGTCTACGTCTCGTGCCACCTGTTACTTCCTGGCCTGCCGAGCCTCCAGAACCTAGGGTTAATAACCCACCTTGCTACTCCGGGCAGCCCACTGAGTGCCGCTCCTTTCTCACGCAGTGTGAGATTGTGTTCTCTCTCCAACCCAACACATACTCTAGAGAGAGAGCTCGGGTTGCTTACGTCATTTCACTCCTTACTGGCCGGGCTCGAGAATGGGGCACAGCTATCTGGGAGGCAAGGGCTGATTGCTCTAACGATTTCCAGAACTTTAAAGAGGAGATGATTCGGGTTTTTGACCGTTCAGTTTTTGGTGGGGAGGCTTCTAGGGCCCTGGCTTCCTTATGCCAAGGTGAACGGTCCATAACGGATTATTCCATTGAGTTTCGCACTCTTGCTGCCTCTAGTGAGTGGAACGAGCCGGCGCTGCTCGCTCGTTTTCTGGAGGGACTCCACGCAGTGGTTAAGGATGAGATTCTCTCCCGGGAGGTTCCTTCAGATGTGGACTCTTTGATTGCTCTCGCCATCCGCATAGAACGACGGGTAGATCTTCGTCACCGGGCTCGTGGAAGAGAGCTCGCATCAACGGTGTTTCCCTGCTCCGCATCGCAACCATCTCCCCCTCTGGCTTTGAGACTGAGCCCATGCAGCTGGGAGGGATTCGCATCTCGAATAAGGAGAGGGAACGGAGGATCACCAACCGCCTGTGCCTCTATTGCGGAGTTGCTGGACATTTTGTTAATTCATGTCCAGTAAAAGCCAGAGCTCATCTGTAAGCGGAGGGCTACAGGTGAGCGCAACTACTCAAGTCTCTCCATCAAAGTCCTGTACTACTTTGTCGGTCCACCTACGCTGGACCGGTTCGGGTGCTACATGTAGTGCCTTGATAGACTCTGGGGCTGAGGGTTGTTTCATGGACGAAGCATGGGTTCGGAAACATGACATTCCTTTCAGAGAGTTAGATAAGCCTACGCCCATGTTCGCCTTAGATGGTAGTCATCTTCCCAGTATCAGATTTGAGACACTACCTTTAACCCTCACAGTATCTGGTAACCACAGTGAGACTATTTCTTTTTGATTTTCCGTTCACCGTTTACACCTGTTGTTTTGGGTCATCCCTGGCTAGTATGTCATAATCCTTCTATTAATTGGTCTAGTAATTCTATCCTATCCTGGAACGTTTCTTGTCATGTGAAGTGTTTAATGTCTGCCATCCCTCCCGTTTCTTCTGTCCCTACTTCTCAGGAGGAACCTGGCGATTTGACAGGAGTGCCGGAGGAATATCATGATCTGCGCACGGTCTTCAGTCGGTCCCGAGCCAACTCCCTTCCTCCTCACCGGTCGTATGATTGTAGTATTGATCTCCTTCCGGGGACCACTCCTCCTCGAGGTAGACTATACTCTCTGTCGGCTCCCGAACGTAAGGCTCTCGAGGATTATTTGTCTGTGTCTCTTGACGCCGGTACCATAGTGCCTTCTTCCTCTCCGGCCGGGGCGGGGTTCTTTTTGTTAAGAAGAAGGACGGTACTCTGCGCCCCTGCGTGGATTATCGAGGGCTGAATGACATAACGGTTAAGAATCGTTATCCGCTTCCCCTTATGTCATCAGCCTTCGAGATTCTGCAGGGAGCCAGGTGCTTTACTAAGTTGGACCTTCGTAACGCTTACCATCTCGTGCGCATCAGAGAGGGGGACGAGTGGAAAACGGCGTTTAACACTCCGTTAGGGCATTTTGAGTACCGGGTTCTGCCGTTCGGTCTCGCCAATGCGCCAGCTGTTTTTCAGGCATTAGTTAATGATGTTCTGAGAGACATGCTGAACATTTTTGTTTTTGTCTATCTTGACGATATCCTGATTTTTTCTCCGTCACTCGAGATTCATGTTCAGCACGTTCGACGTGTTCTACAGCGCCTTTTAGAGAATTGTCTCTACGTAAAGGCTGAGAAGTGCTCTTTTCATGTCTCCTCCGTTACTTTTCTCGGTTCCGTTATTTCCGCTGAAGGCATTCAGATGGATTCCGCTAAGGTCCAAGCTGTCAGTGATTGGCCCGTTCCAAGGTCACGTGTCGAGTTGCAGCGCTTTTAGGTTTCGCTAATTTCTATCGGCGTTTCATTCGTAATTTCGGTCAAGTTGCTGCCCCTCTCACAGCTCTTACTTCTGTCAAGACGTGTTTTAAGTGGTCCGGTTCCGCCCAGGGAGCTTTTGATCTTCTAAAAGAACGTTTTACGTCCGCTCCTATCCTCGTTACTCCTGACGTCACTAGACAATTCATTGTCGAGGTTGACGCTTCAGAGGTAGGCGTGGGAGCCATTCTATCCCAGCGCTTCCAGTCTGACGATAAGGTTCATCCTTGCGCTTATTTTTCTCATCGCCTGTCGCCATCTGAGCGCAACTATGATGTGGGTAACCGTGAACTGCTCGCCATCCGCTTAGCCCTAGGCGAATGGCGACAGTGGTTGGAGGGGCGACCGTTCCTTTTGTCGTTTGGACAGACCATAAGAACCTTGAGTACATCCGTTCTGCCAAACGACTTAATGCCCGTCAAGCTCGTTGGGCGTTGTTTTTCGCTCGTTTCGAGTTTGTGATTTCTTACCGTCCGGGTAGCAAGAACACCAAGCCTGATGCCTTATCCCGTCTGTTTAGTTCTTCTGTGGCTTCTACTGATCCCGAGGGGATTCTTCCTTATGGGCGTGTTGTCGGGTTAACAGTCTGGGGAATTGAAAGACAGGTTAAGCAAGCACTCACGCACACTGCGTCGCCGCGCGCTTGTCCTAGTAACCTCCTTTTCGTTCCTGTTTCCACTCGTCTGGCTGTTCTTCAGTGGGCTCACTCTGCCAAGTTAGCGGGTCATCCCGGTGTTCGAGGCACTCTTGCGTCTATTCGCCAGCGCTTTTGGTGGCCGACTCAGGAGCGTGACACGCGCCGTTTCGTGGCTGCTTGTTCGGACTGCGCGCAGACTAAGTCGGGTAACTCTCCTCCTGCCGGTCGTCTCAGACCGCTCCCCATTCCTTCTCGACCATGGTCTCACATTGCCTTAGACTTCATTACCGGTCTGCCTTTGTCTGCGGGGAAGACTGTGATTCTGACGGTTGTCGATAGGTTCTCTAAGGCGGCACATTTCATTCCCCTCGCTAAACTTCCTTCCGCTAAGGAGACGGCACAAATCATTATTGAGAATGTATTCAGAATTCATGGCCTCCCGTTAGACGCCGTTTCAGACAGAGGCCCGCAATTCACGTCACAGTTTTGGAGGGAGTTCTGTCGTTTGATTGGTGCGTCCGTCAGTCTCTCTTCCGGGTTTCATCCCCAGTCTAACGGTCAAGCAGAGAGGGCCAATCAGACGATTGGTCGCATACTACGCAGCCTTTCTTTCAGAAACCCTGCGTCTTGGGCAGAACAGCTCCCCTGGGCAGAATACGCTCACAATTCGCTTCCTTCGTCTGCTACCGGGTTATCTCCGTTTCAGAGTAGTCTGGGTTACCAGCCTCCTCTGTTCTCATCCCAGCTTGCCGAGTCCAGCGTTCCCTCCGCTCAAGCGTTTGTCCAACGTTGTGAGCGCACCTGGAGGAGGGTGAGGTCTGCACTTTGCCGTTACAGGGCACAGACGGTGAGAGCCGCCAATAAACGCAGGATTAAGAGTCCAAGGTATTGTTGCGGCCAGAGAGTGTGGCTTTCCACTCGCAACCTTCCTCTTACGACAGCTTCTCGTAAGTTGACTCCGCGGTTCATTGGTCCGTTCCGTGTCTCCCAGGTCGTCAATCCTGTCGCTGTGCGACTGCTTCTTCCGCGACATCTTCGTCGCGTCCATCCTGTCTTCCATGTCTCCTGTGTTAAGCCCTTTCTTCGCACCCCCGTTCGTCTTCCCTCCCCCCTCCCGTCCTTGTCGAGAGCGCACCTATTTACAAGGTACATAAGATTATGGACATGCGTTCTCGGGGACGGGGTCACCAATACCTAGTGGATTGGGAGGGTTACGGTCCTGAGGAGAGGAGTTGGGTTCCGTCTCGGGACGTGCTGGACCGTTCGCTCATCGATGATTTCCTCCGTTGCCGCCAGGATTCCTCCTCGAGTGCGCCAGGAGGCGCTCGGTGAGTGGGGGGTACTGTCATGTTTGTCATTTATTGTCATGTCTTGTCCCTGTGCTCCCCATGCTATTCGTTTCCCTCTGCTGGTCTTGTTTGGTTCTTTCCCTCCTTCTATCCCTCTCTCTCCCCCTCCCTCTCTCACTCTCTCGCTCTCTCTTCTCTCTGTCGTTCCGTTCCTGCTCCCAGCTGTTCCTATTCCCCTAATCATCATTTAGTCTTCCCACACCTGTTCCCGATCCTTTCCCCTGATTAGATTCCCTATTTATTCCTTTGTGATCCGTTCCTGTCCCGTCGGTTCCTTGTATTGTATTCACCATGCTGTGATTGCGTTTCGCCCTGTCCTGTCGTGTTTTTGCCGTGATTGTGTATCACCCTGTCCTGTCGTGTTTTGTGCCTTCATCAGATGCTGCGTGTGAGCAGGTGTCTCAGTCGACTACGGCCTGCGCCTACCCGAGGCGACCTGCAGTCTGTGGCCGCTTCTCCAGTTTTTTCCCCTCTACAAGTCTAGAGGATTTCTGTTATTCCGTTTTGGACTTTAATAAACTCTGTTTCTGTTAAGTCGCGTTTGGGTCCTCTTTCACCTGCATGACATTACCGTTCAAAGTTTTGGGGTCACTTAGAAATGTCCTTGTTTTCCGGGAAAACATACATGAAATGAGTTGGAAAATGAATAGGAAATAGTCAAGACATTGACAATGTTATAAATAATGATTTTTAATTTAAATAATAATTGTGTCCTTCAAACTTTGCTTTCATCAAAGAATCCTCCATTTGCAGCAATTACAGCGTTGCAGACCTTTTGCATTCTAGTTGTCAATTTGTTAAGGTAATCTGAAGAGATTTCACCACATGCTTCCTGAAGTACCTCCGACAAGTTGGATTGTCTTGATGGGCACTTCTTATGTACCATACGGTGAAGCTGCTCCCACAACAGCTCAGTAGGGTTGAGATCCGGTGATTGTGCTGGCCACTCCATTATAGACAGAATACCAGCTGACTGCTTCTTCCCTATATAGTTATTGCATATTTTGGAGTCATTGTCCTGTTGTAGGAGGAAATTGGCTCCAATTAAGCGCAGTCAACAGGATATGGCATGGCGTTGCAAAATGGAGTGATAGCCTTCCTTCTTCAAGATCCCAAAGCACCCACAGACCATCACATTGCCTCCACCATGATTGACAGATGACATCAAGCACTCCTCCAGCATCTCAAGAATGTTCTTCTCTGTGATCCGAACACCTCAAACTTAGATTTGTCTGTCCATAACATTCTTTCCCAATCTTCCTCTGTCCAGTGTCTGTGTTCTTTTGCCCATATTAATCTTCTATTTTTATTGGCCAGTCTGAAATATGGCTTTTTCTTTGCAACTCTGCCTAGAAGGCCAGCATCACAGAGTCGCATCTTCACTGTTGACATTGAGACTGGTGTTTTGCGGGTACTGTTTAATGAAACTACCAGCTGAGGACTTGTGAGGCATCTGTTTCTCAAACTAGATGTCAGGACCCGGTTACGAACCCGGGTCTCCGGAGTGAGAAACAGTCACTTAACCAACTGAGCCACAAATAGTCGGCAGAACCCAGAAGATGAGGCAGACACAGCAGTACTTGAGACAGTGTATTTAATGAAGTAAAAAAAAGTGAAGTCCTTCAGGAAAACATGTAACTCCACAACCTCAAAAGGAATTCCACAAGAACAAAGGTAATCCTCCAAGACAAAAAGGTAAATTCACAAGGTGGTAGGTATAGCATAAAAAGCCTCAAAAGATACTCAAAAATAAATAAACAAGAACAAAAAACAGAATTCCACAAGAGAGTCCACCGGGATCAACAAGAGTTCACAGAATACTAGGGCTGGGTGCTAACATACAAACACAGAGCAAATAACTGAGGAAAACTAAGGGTTTAAATACAATCAGGGGAAACGAGGCACAGGTGCAAATAATAATGGGGATCAAGTGAAAACAAAAGGTCAAAAAGCACAATGGGGGCATCTAGTGACCAAAAACCGGAACAACCCAGGCCAAATCCTGACACTTGACACTAATGTACTTGTCCTCTTGCTCAGTTGTGCACCGGGGCCTCCCACTTCTCTTTCTATGCTGGTTAGCGCCAGTTTGCACTGTTCTGTGAAGGGAGTAGTACACAGTGTTGTACAAGATCTTTCGTTTCTTGTACATTTTTTGCATGGAATAGCCTTAATTTCTAATAACAAGAATAGACTGACAAGTTTCAGAAGAATGTTCTTTGTTTCTGGCCATTTTGAGCCTGTAATCCAACCCACAAATACTGATGCTCCAGATAGTCAACTAGTCTAAAGTGTAATGAACATGATGGGAGACAGAGAGCTGGTTTCAAGTGCAGGGTGCAGCAGGTTTTTATTTGTAAAGGACCACAGTAGGAGGAAGGTAGCTGGGTCCAGGGACAGCCAGAAGGTCCTACACAGGGGGTCCAAAAAGGCAACAGTACAGGCAGGGAATCGTCGTCCAGGAAATCAGGCAATAGGTTGATAACAGGAAAACCGATAGGCTAAAGTACAGGCAGTGAAGAGGCAAAAGGCATCGTTAGTGAGTCAGGCAAAAACTATCATACACGGGAGGAGTCAATTATTGGGCAAACCAGCGCTCCGAATAGAAGCATGTCACAAAACAAACAATACCTCACAATGATTGGAGAGAACTGAACTAAATAGTGTGTGATAATGACATACAGGTGGGTGAACAGGTGATCAGAATTCAGGTGATCGGGATCTGGAGAGTGAGCTGCGTTGAGGGCATCTACGTGTTTGAGAGTGTGAGTTGGAAGCATACATTACATAAAGAAGGCCAGTTGTATTGCTTCTTTAATCAGAACACGTGTTCAGCTGTGCAAGCATAATTGCAAAATGGTTTCTAATGATCAGTTAGCCTTTTAAAATTATAAACTTGGATTAGCAAGCATAATTGCAAAATGGTTTCTAATGATCAGTTAGCCTTTTAAAATTATAAACTTGGATTAGCTAACACAACGTGCCATTGAAACACATGAGTGACGGTTGCTGATAATGGGACAGAAATATTTCTCAGTTTCATCAGCTGTCCGGGTAGCTCGTCTCAGATGATCCCGCAGGTAAAGAAGCTGGATGTGTAGGTCCTGGACTGGCATGGTTACATGTGGTTTGCAGTTGTGGGGCTGGTTGGACATACTGCCAAATTAAAAAAAACATTGGAAGATGCTTATGGTAGAGAAATTAACATTACATTATCTGTTAACAGCTCTAGTGGACATTCCTGCAGTCAGCATGCCAATTGCACGCTCCCTCAAAACTTGAGACATCTGTGTCATTAATTGTATTGTCCCCAGCACAAGGTGCACCTGTGTAATGATCATGCTGTTTAATCAGTTTCATGATATGTCACACCTGTCAGGTGGATGGATTATCTTGGCAAAGGAGAAATGCTCACTAACAGGGATGTAAACAAATTTGTGCACCAAATTTGAGCAAAATAATATTTTTGTGCGTATGGAAAAATTATTGGATCTTTTATTTCAGTTGTTCCGTTTATATTTTTGCAGAGACACGCTTTTAAATGGATAGTAGTTGGCTCAATGACCGGACGTCTACGGGAACAGCTAGCATGTCATTGCACTAATGCTAGTAGCAATGCAACCCCCCCCCCCCTGCCACCACTGTGGAAAAATCTTGGTGGAAACACTGCAGTCTGATTGTGCTCTGCTGTGCTCTGCCATGGCTGTGCCAGTTAAATAAGGACCCACACAATTAGGCCCCTCCCAGCCCTGGGCCCTGTAATGAATCCCCTCACTGATGAGTAATGTGTTGGCCTGTCTGTCGCTTGGCTAATAGAGCTTTGTCTCTTCTAGCTCTGCACCGGGGAAAATGAATGGCTGACAAATGAGCCGCGTCCTCTGGCAGAGCCCGGTCCCTCTGTGTGTTTAGTTCCCAGGACAGGGATGGGGGACCAGCCATGGGCATGAGGCAGGCCCAGTGCTAGGTGCCTAGGCCTGCAGGTAGCAGACCTAGGCCGCCAGGCCCAGTGCTGCACTGGCTGTGTTGGGCTTAGAAATGTTCCCTGATGCCCTTTTTACTTCCACTATTCCCATCCATATGGGCTGCCACACTTCATCAACAGATATAATTTTTTAGGCTAGCACCGGTTGGCTGGTACTGACTGCCATCCACTAAGGTGTGTCAGCATTAGGGCTAATGCCCCTTTTGTCAGCAGAAACGAATTGGTGCTGATTCATTTATTTTGTCCATCATTACCAGAATGTATATCCTATACTGTTGGAGAACAAGCAATGTGTTTTTTAGAAAATAATATGCTGTAATTCCTTCTTTATCTAGAATACCTGGATGTTGTGTTATAATAATGAGTGTGAGCTCTTTCGTTTTTTGTATTGGTCACTAATGACAGGTCACGTCCACCGTGTTCATGCTGCTCCAATATGAGGCACCTGAGAGCTCAATATGGACCCCAGGGGAGCTGCCCAGACCACTGATCCTGTCTTCTGTCACTACAGCAACAGCAGTGGCCATTAGCACAGCCTTAATTACACAGCAGTCAGTGAGTCTTGATGCTCTCCTCCCCCTTCCCCTCCACAACCCTCTGTCACTGCAGCCTGTTGTCTATCTCATGCTCAGCCCCCACATCCACAACAATCCATCACACAGGCTTGGCATGGGGAGAGCTCATGGATTGGCGGGCCACTGTCTCTCTCCTACCAACCTGGAGAACATCAGCTCTGTCACAACCTCAGGATCTGAGTTTCTATTTACATGTGAGCCTCTGCCACTGGCACGCTACAGAGAGAGAGAGAGAGAGGGACGTATGATGAAGTCGTAGTCCTTATGATGAAAAGAAACAGAACAGGAGGATGAGAAGAAAAGAGAGAAAAAAGCACAGCCATCAACAAACATAGTTCTCCTCCGTAGGGGTCTGGGTAATGAGTGGGCTGGTAGCAGGAGGTGATGGTGTTCTGCCGTACCGCTGAGTGTAAATCCATCAACCTTGGAGACAACATCATGTGAAGACATTCAAATGGCGAGTGTGTGTGACATCTAGGTACTGTAGCGATGCATGCCATTCGTCACACCTGAAGAGACGTGCTTCCGACAACCAATCCAAACCCGGCGCTTTACGAATTCTTGTTTTTTCTTTCTGTTTCGTGTTGGATCAATTTCTTCCTCCATATATTATTAATTTGATACAATTTGTAATTCTGAGCAGGCAACACATTTCAAATGAATTAAATCGGAGAATCAGACTTGTAGATTTGCAGAGCCCCCCCCCCCCCCACACACACACACACCACACAAATATCAGCCATTGGAAGAGGAGGCTCTTGAATTCTAGAAAACCGGCACCAATTTGCAGTACATTATGAAATGTCTCCTCATAGAGACATTTAAGGCCGTATTTAAGCGTGCATTGTTTTTTTTAACCTTGTAGCAGCACTAAGCAAGTTTAACTAATGGCCTCAGATGACTAGCGATGGACATCAAACCAGCAACAAGATGAGCCTGGTGGAGAGAGGCTTTACCCCAGGGTATCGGGGCACTGTAACAGCATTGCTAATTGCCCCTCAGGCAGCCTCTGTGCAGGGAACCTCTTTTGAATAAATATGTTGAAACACTAAACAATGGAGCCAACTAAGATGTGTGTATAAAAGACACACACAGCCAGAGACCAATACAACCGCTTCTCTCCAGGTGACATTGATTTGACCTGCTGTGAGTACATGGGAATATCACCAGCATAGTGCTTGATGCTTTTAACACCCTGCCTATGAATGTGTCCTGTATGAGTAACTTAAGTGCTCCCTCTATCCTCCAGTTCAGGGATGCTAGATGTGCTGCATGCTAGTTTATTAAAGGTACATTGCTTGATGATTATGTGGGGAATGAAAGAGGCCATATCCTATACTGTCATTCAGAAATATGCATTCAGATTGAAGATCCCCTTTCCCTTGAATCATTGAATGATTCATGTTGTGAAAGTTTATTTGTGTTAAAGAATATTTGTGACCACGCTGTATCTCAACATCTTCTGTTTGCGGAGATACATGGCATTTCATCCCAACAAGGACATATTTTAGATTACAGTAACAAAACCTGATTTAATAAGATGGCGAAGGCTTCAGCTCTTCTGCTTGCTATTCACCTCACATTCCAATGCAACACAAACTGCTGCATCGCCAGATGGAATTTACACATTGTAATCAATGGTTTATTCCTGTTGAGGAGACGTGGTTGAGCCTGATATTGCCCTCCTGCTGGGAGTGAAGGAACGCCAATGCTCCGGCTCCAGTCTGAATGAGGTAACAAACGGGAGCGCAGTTCCACACTGGGATTAGGAACCATGACTCAGGTACACTAGAGAGAGGAACGGAAAAGGGGCTGCCTCAAACTGACTGACTCACAGTCCCATGCAGATGTAGATTCACTGGCCAACGTGCAGTGAAAGTCCATGAAATTATGTTTGTCCCACTACTGCTAGGCCCATTGCGTCTTTTCTCTTTGTTCAGCAGCGTAGGGCCTTGAAATAAACCAGTGATCAATGTTCATCTTCTGGCATATTGGCATACAAGTTTGTCCGTTTTAATGAACTCGCTCTGGCAGTTCTATTAAATCAGAGGCGATTATTATCTTGGCTTTTTATGATTTGGTTCATTGGACCGCAGAATGAACTCTATATTAAATAGCATTCATTGAACATTTCCTATTTGTGCCAGTAACCATTATATTCAGTGTTCCAACACAGTCTACTGATGTCTTCCATTGCATGAAGATTCATCAGGGCCCTTATCAGAAAGAGATGAAAAGTTATTCACAACAGATTATGGGGTAGTTGGTTGATAGAAACTCTCTCCTCTCTGGTTTATGAAAATACTTTTGCTCACGTATGCTCTTCTATGGGAGGTGAACTCTATGGGAGGTGAACTTTCAGAGAGCCATAGACAGAATGTGTTTAGTCACTGTATGTAGTCACATCATGTGAGTCAATTAATGCTCTTCCAGTGTCACCATAAGTTAAAAGACAGGCCATTTTGTAGTTATATCAACCCTGTAAATGCCCATCAGGGAGCAAGCCTATGATATGGCTTGTCATGATACAGGGTTGCTTTTCCCAGTTAGGGGACATTTACTGTGATCCTAACCTCCCGGTGTCATCGCTCCAAACAGAACCCTCGTATTGAGAATACGCCCAACAACAAAGATACTGTCATGTTTTGTCTTATATTGTCTTGTCATTTTGCTTTTCCTTCTGTTCGTTTTCCCCCTGCTGGTCTTTTTAGGTTCGTTCCTTTTTTTCTCTCTCCCTCCCTCTCTCTCTTCTCTCTATCGTTCCGTTCCTGCTCCCAGCTGTTCCTATTCCCCTAATCAATCATTTAGTCTTTCCACTCCTGTTCCCTATCTTTTCCCCTGATTAGAGTCCCTATTTCTCCCCTTGTTTTCCGTTTCTGTCCTGTCGGATCCTTGTATATTGTTCACCGTGCTGTGTCTTTGTATCGCCCTGTCGTGTCGTGTTTCCCTCAGATGCTGCGTGGTGAGCAGGTGTCTGAGTCTGCTACGGTCAAGTGCCTTCCCGAGGCAACCTCCAGTTTATGATCGAGTCTCCAGTCTGTTCTCGAGTGGAATTGTTTTTTATGCTTTATTTACCGCTCCGATTTGTCTAGGAGCATTGCATATTTCCTTTACTGGATTAAAGACTCTGTTTTCGCCAAGTCGCTTTTGGGTCCTCATTCACCTGCATAACAGAAGGATCCGACCAAAGAATGGACCCAGCGACTACAGACGCTCGTAACACTGCCCTCGAGATCCAAGGAGCCATGCTCGGCAGACACGAGCAGGAATTGTCTGCTGCTCGTCATGCCGTGGAGAACCTGGCCGCTCAGGTTTCCGACCTCTCTGGACAGTTCCAGAGTCTTCGTCTCGTGCCACCTGTTACTTCCTGGTCTGCCGAGCCTCCGGAACCTAGGGTTAATAACCCACCTTGTTACTCCGGGCAGCCCACGGAGTGCCGCTCCTTTCTCACCCAGTGTGATATTGTGTTCTCTCTCCAACCCAACACATACTCTAGCGAGAGAGCTCGGGTTGCTTACGTCATATCACTCCTTACTGGCCGGGCTCGAGAGTGGGGCACAGCTATCTGGGAGGCAAGGGCGGATTGTTCTAACAATTACCAGAACTTTAAAGAGGAGATGATTCGGGTTTTTGACCGTTCAGTTTTTGGTAGGGAGGCTTCTAGGGCCCTGGCTTCCCTATGCCAAGGTGATCGATCTATAACGGATTACTCTATAGAGTTTCGCACTCTTGCTGCCTCTAGTGACTGGAACGAGCCGGCGCTACTCGCTCGTTTTCTGGAGGGACTCCACGCAGTGGTCAAAGATGAGATTCTCTCCCGGGAGGTTCCTTCCAGTGTGGACTCTTTGATTGCTCTCGCCATCCGCATAGAACGACGGGTAGATCTTCGTCACCAAGCTCTTGGAAGAGAGCTCGCGTCAACGGTGTTTCCCTGCTCCGCATCGCAACCATCTCCCTCCTCTGGCTCAGAGACTGAGCCCATGCAGCTGGGAGGTATTCGCATCTCGACTAAGGAGAGGGAACGGAGGATCACCAACCGCCTGTGCCTCTATTGCGGACTTGCTGGACATTTTGTCAATTCATGTCCAGTAAAAGCCAGAGCTCATCAGTAAGCGGAGGGCTACTGGTGAGCGCTACTACTCAGGTCTCTCCATCTAGATCCTGTACTACTATGTCGGTCCATCTACGCTGGACCGGTTCAGGTGCTACATGCAGTGCCTTGATAGACTCTGGGGCTGAGGGTTGTTTCATGGACGAAGCATGGGCTCGGAAACATGACATTCCTTTCAGACAGTTAGACAAGCCTACGCCCATGTTCGCATTAGATGGTAGTCATCTTCCCAGTATCAGATTTGAGACACTACCTTTAACCCTCACAGTATCTGGTAACCACAGTGAGACTATTTCTTTTTTGATTTTTCGTTCACCTTTTACACCTGTTGTTTTGGGTCATCCCTGGCTAGTATGTCATAATCCTTCTATTAATTGGTCTAGTAATTCTATCCTATCCTGGAACGTTTCTTGTCATGTGAAGTGTTTAATGTCTGCCATCCCTCCCGTTTCTTCTGTCCCCACTTCTCAGGAGGAACCTGGCGATTTGACAGGAGTGCCGGAGGAATATCATGATCTGCGCACGGTCTTCAGTCGGTCCCGAGCCAACTCCCTTCCTCCTCACCGGTCGTATGATTGTAGTATTGATCTCCTTCCGGGGACCACTCCTCCTCGGGGTAGACTATACTCTCTGTCGGCTCCCGAACGTAAGGCTCTCGAGGATTATTTGTCTGTGTCTCTTGACGCCGGTACCATAGTGCCTTCTTCCCCTCCGGCCGGGGCGGGGTTTTTTTTTGTTAAGAAAAAGGACGGTACTCTGCGCCCCTGCGTGGATTATCGAGGGCTGAATGACATAACGGTTAAGAATCGTTATCCGCTTCCCCTTATGTCATCAGCCTTCGAGATTCTGCAGGGAGCCAGGTGCTTTACTAAGTTGGACCTTCGTAACGCTTACCATCTCGTGCGCATCAGAGAGGGGGACGAGTGGAAAACGGCGTTTAACACTCCGTTAGGGCATTTTGAGTACCGGGTTCTGCCGTTTGGTCTCGCCAATGCGCCAGCTGTTTTTCAGGCATTAGTTAATGATGTTCTGAGAGACATGCTGAACATCTTTGTTTTTGTCTACCTTGACGATATCCTGATTTTTTTCACCGTCACTCGAGATTCATGTTCAGCACGTTCGACGTGTTCTCCAGCGCCTTTTAGAGAATTGTCTCTACGTGAAGGCTGAGAAGTGCTCTTTTCATGTCTCCTCCGTTACTTTTCTCGGTTCCGTTATTTCCGCTGAAGGCATTCAGATGGATTCCGCTAAGGTCCAAGCTGTCAGTGAGTGGCCCGTTCCAAGGTCACGTGTCGAGTTGCAGCGCTTTCTAGGTTTCGCTAATTTCTATCGGCGTTTCATTCGTAATTTCGGTCAAGTTGCTGCCCCTCTCACAGCTCTTACTTCTGTCAAGACGTGTTTTAAGTGGTCCGGTTCCGCCCAGGGAGCTTTTGATCTTCTAAAAGAACGTTTTACGTCCGCTCCTATCCTCGTTACTCCTGACGTCACTAGACAATTCATTGTCGAGGTTGACGCTTCAGAGGTAGGCGTGGGAGCCATTCTATCCCAGCGCTTCCAGGCTGACGATAAGGTTCATCCTTGCGCTTATTTTTCTCATCGCCTGTCGCCATCTGAACGCAACTATGATGTGGGTAACCGCGAACTGCTCGCCATCCGCTTAGCCCTAGGCGAATGGCGACAGTGGTTGGAGGGGGCGACCGTTCCTTTTGTCGTTTGGACAGACCATAAGAACCTTGAGTACATCCATTCTGCCAAACGACTTAATGCTCGTCAAGCTCGTTGGGCGTTGTTTTTCGCTCGTTTCGAGTTTGTGATTTCTTACCGTCCGGGTAGCAAGAACACCAAGCCTGATGCCTTATCCCGTCTTTTTAGTTCTTCTGTGGCTTCTACTGATCCCGAGGGGATTCTTCCTTATGGGCGTGTTGTCGGGTTGACAGTCTGGGGAATTGAAAGACAGGTTAAGCAAGCACTCACGCACACTGCGTCGCCGCGCGCTTGTCCTAGTAACCTTCTTTTCGTTCCTGTTTCTACTCGTCTGGCTGTTCTTCAGTGGGCTCACTCTGCCAAGTTAGCTGGTCATCCCGGCGTTCGAGGCACTCTTGCTTCTATTCGCCAGCGCTTTTGGTGGCCGACTCAGGAGCGTGACACGCGCCGTTTCGTGGCTGCTTGTTCGGACTGCGCGCAGTCTAAGTCAGGTAACTCTCCTCCTGCCGGTCGTCTCAGACCGCTTCCCATTCCTTCTCGACCATGGTCTCACATCGCCCTTGACTTCATTACCGGTCTGCCTTTGTCTGCGGGGAAGACTGTGATTCTTACGGTTGTCGATAGGTTCTCTAAGGCGGCACATTTCATTCCCCTCGCTAAACTTCCTTCCGCTAAGGAGACGGCACAAATCATCATCGAGAATGTGTTCAGAATTCATGGCCTCCCGTTAGACGCCGTTTCAGACAGAGGTCCGCAATTCACGTCACAATTTTGGAGGGAGTTCTGTCGTTTGATTGGTGCGTCCGCCAGTCTCTCTTCCGGGTTTCATCCCCAGTCTAACGGTCAAGCAGAGAGGGCCAATCAGACGATTGGTCGCATACTACGCAGCCTTTCTTTCAGAAACCCTGCGTCTTGGGCAGAACAGCTCCCCTGGGCAGAATACGCTCACAACTCGCTTCCTTCGTCTGCTACCGGGTTATCTCCGTTTCAGAGTAGTCTGGGTTACCAGCCTCCTCTGTTCTCATCCCAGCTTGCCGAGTCCAGCGTTCCCTCCGCTCAAGCGTTTGTCCAACGTTGTGAGCGCACCTGGAGGAGGGTGAGGTCTGCACTTTGCCGTTACAGGGCACAGACTGTGAGAGCCGCCAATAAACGTAGGATTAAGAGTCCAAGGTATTGTTGCGGCCAGAGAGTGTGGCTTTCCACTCGCAACCTTCCTCTTACGACAGCTTCTCGTAAGTTGACTCCGCGGTTCATTGGTCCGTTCCGTGTCTCCCAGGTTGTCAATCCTGTCGCTGTGCGACTGCTTCTTCCGCGACATCTTCGTCGCGTCCATCCTGTCTTCCATGTCTCCTGTGTCAAGCCTTTTCTTCGCACCCCGTTCGTCTTCCCTCCCCCCTCCCGTCCTTGTCGAGAGCGCACCTATTTACAAGGTACGTAGGATCATGGACATGCGTTCTCGGGGACGGGGTCACCAATACTTAGTGGATTGGGAGGGTTACGGTCCTGAGGAGAGGAGTTGGGTTCCGTCTAGGGACGTGCTGGACCGTTCACTGATTGATGATTTCCTCCGTTGCCGCCAGGATTCCTCCTCGAGTGCGCCAGGAGGCGCTCGGTGAGTGGGGGGGTACTGTCATGTTTTGTCTTATATTGTCTTGTCATTTTGCTTTTCCTTCTGTTCGTTTTCCCCCTGCTGGTCTTTTTAGGTTCGTTCCTTTTTTTCTCTCTCCCTCCCTCTCTCTCTTCTCTCTATCGTTCCGTTCCTGCTCCCAGCTGTTCCTATTCCCTAATCAATCATTTAGTCTTTCCACTCCTGTTCCCTATCTTTTCCCCTGATTAGAGTCCCTATTTCGCCCCTTGTTTTCCGTTTCTGTCCTGTCGGATCCTTGTATATTGTTCACCGTGCTGTGTCTTTGTATCGCCCTGTCGTGTCGTGTTTCCCTCAGATGCTGCGTGGTGAGCAGGTGTCTGAGTCTGCTACGGTCAAGTGCCTTCCCGAGGCAACCTCCAGTTTATGATCGAGTCTCCAGTCTGTTCTCGTCATTACGAGTGGAATTGTTTTTTATGCTTTATTTACCGCTCCGATTTGTCTAGGAGCATTGCATATTTCCTTTACTGGATTAAAGACTCTGTTTTCGCCAAGTCGCTTTTGGGTCCTCATTCACCTGCATAACAGATACATCTCCTGTATTTGCAGAGTGGGTGTGTGTCATACCTTTTAACTGGGATGCCTGGGTGGCTTTGATCCCCCAGAAATCAGTGGGGTTTGTTGAGCTGAATGCGGTGCTGGGAGGTTGAGCGGGCCACTAATGCGCTTTGTGTTTATGGGGCTGCTGCCATGTACTGTGCTGATGCATACTGGAGACTTGCCTGTGCCTCTGGGTGGAAGACACACTTCCCAGGCTGCACAATGGATTGGTTATGCATGATTTAAGAAATTTGGGGGATGCTCTGTGCAGATGGAAAGCTGCCTTTCTTTTCCCTGTTGAGGTTGTAAATCACCACTGGAAACGACTCTTTGGAAAACAGCTGACCTCCACCACTCTCTGTCTGTCAGTGAATTCATTCCTCATTCAAGTTACTCACAACTGATGCACAACTACAGTGACATGTTCTGTTCTTGAACACTGAGCGTTAATTGCTTAAACTTGTGCCATGGCATTGGTACATCAAGTATTTTTGGGCGCTGCAGTTCCTCTTGCAGTTCCTACTTCTCTTTTTCAATGCTTCTATCACCCTCGCTGGTCTTGTTGCCTTATTGGAAACCAACCCAGTAAGGACCTGGTGTCCTTTACGATTAAGAGCAGTAGTCTGGTGCTCCGGTCTCTCCTCTGTAGACTTTGATAATAAGTAATGCCCCCTCCTTAGTAACCTAACACAGTAAGGGGCTCTCCTCTCCTCTTCACTAACCTAACACAATAAGGGCATTGGTCATCTGAGAGAGCTGGCATCTGCTGTTGTCTGCCATCACTACAGGGGGTAGGGAGAGGGCACAGGCATGGCACCCCAGGAGTGGGGGGGGGTGACTCTCACAGTGCAGCTGTTCTATTATCTCCCCCCTATGACGCAAGGACAAGACTCTGTCATGACCCCCCCTCGTGACCTGATAGTGGCCCCCCCAGTTCTGATGGAGTGGCAGATGATGGCCCAGATCCCTGCTCCCTGCATGGGAAAAATACATCCTACTGACACAGACCTCCTCTGGGGAGATGGCATAATGACATAGTCCCTTGTCTGAGGATGCTGTTCTGCTCCTCCCAACATGACTCACAGAGAAAGAGGGGGAGCAGAGAGATGGGGGTAAAATGAGAGAGGAAGGGGGATAAGAAATATACTGTATAGAGAGACAGAGGTATAGAGGGAGACATTTTAGCTCAAATATACAGTACCTGTCAAAAGTTTGGACACACCTACCCATTCAAGGGTTTTTCTTTATTTGTACTATTTTCTAAATTGTAGAATAATAGTGAGACATCAAAACTATGAAATAACACATATGGAATCATATAGTAACCAAAAAAGTGTTAAATAAAACTAAATCTATAAATCTATATATCTATATATTTTAGATTCTTCAATGTAGCCACACTTTGCCTTGATGACAGCTTTGCACACTCTTGTAATTGTCTCTGCCAACTTCACCTGGGATTCTTTTTCAACAGTCTTAAAGGAGTTCCCACATATGCTGAACACTTGTTGGCTGCTTTTCCTTCACTCTGTAGTCCAACTCATCCCAAAGCATCTCAATTGGGTTGAGGTCTGGTGATTGTGGATGCCAGGTCATCTGATGCAGCACTCCATTGGTCTCCTTCTTGATCAAATAGCTCTTACACAGCCAGGAGCTATGTTGGGTCATTGTCTTATTGAAAAACAAATGATAGTCCCACTAAGCGCAAACCAGATGGGATGGCGTATTGCTGCAGAATGCTGTGGTAGCCGTGCTGGTTAAGTGTGCCTTGAATTCTAAATAAATCACAAACAGTGTCACCAGCAAAGCACCCCCACAACATCACACCTCCTCCTCCATGCTTCACAACGGGAACCACACATGCGAATATGATCCGTTCACCTGCTCTGCCTCACAAAGACACGGCGGTTGGAACCCAAAATGGAACCCGAAAATCTCAAATTTGGACTCATCAGACCTAAGGACAGATTTCCACTCGTCTAATGTCCATTGCTCGTGTTTCTTGGCCCAAGCAAGTTTCTTCTTCTTATTGGTGTCCTTTAGTAGGCCTGATTCATGCAGTCTCCTCTGAACAGTTGATGTTGAGATGTGTCTGTTACTTGAACTCTGTGAAACATTTATTTGGGCTGCAATTTCTGAAGTTGGTAACTCTAATGAACTTATCCTCTGCAGCAGAAATAAATCTGGGTCTTCCTTCCTCTTCCTTCCTGTGGCGGTCCTCATGAGAGTCAGTTTCATCATAGCGCTTGATGGTGTTATGCAGGTGAATGAGGACCCAAAAGCGACTTGGCGAAAACAGAGTCTTTAATCCAGTAAAGTAACTTTACAATCAAAAGGCATAATTCTACTCGTAATGACGAGAACAGACTGGAGACTTGATCAAGAACTGCAGGTTGCCTCGGGAAGGCACTTGAACGTAGCAGACTCAGACACCTGCTCACCATGCAGCATCTGAGAGAAACACGACACGACAGGGCGATACATAGACACAGCACGGTGAACAATAGACAAGGATCCGACAGGGCAGGAACGGAAAACAAGGAGAGAAATAGGGACTCTAATCAGGGAAAAGGATCGGGAACAGGTGTGGGAAGACTAAATGATTGATTAGGGGAATAGGAACAGCTGGGAGCAGGAACGGAACGATAGAGAGAAGAGAGAGAGGAAGGGAGAGAGAAAAAGGGGAACGAACCTAAAAAGACCAGCAGGGGGAAAATGAACAGAGGGAAAAGCAAAATGACAAGACAATCTAAGACAAAACATGACAGTACCCCCCCACTCACCGAGCGCCTCCTGGCGCACTCGAGGAGGAATCCTGGCGGCAACGGAGGAAATCATCAATAAGCGAACGGTCCAGCACGTCCCGAGACGGAACCCAACTCCTCTCCTCAGGACCGTAACCCTCCCAATCCACTAAGTATTGGTGACCCCGTCCCCGAGAACACATGTCCATGATCCTACGTACCTTGTAAATAGGTGCGCTCTCGACAAGGACGGGAGGGGGGGAGGGAAGACGAACGGGGGTGCGAAGAAAGGGCTTGACACAGGAGACATGGAAGAAAGGATGGACGCGACGAAGATGTCGCGGAAGAAGCAGTCGCACAGCGACAGGATTGATGACCTGGGAGACACGGAACGGACCAATGAACCGCGGAGTCAACTTACGAGAAGCTGTCGTAAGAGGAAGGTTGCGAGTGGAAAGCCACACTCTCTGGCCGCAACAATACCTTGGACTCTTAATCCTGCGTTTATTGGCGGCTCTCACAGTCTGTGCCCTGTAACGGCAAAGTGCAGACCTCACCCTCCTCCAGGTGCGCTCACAACGTTGGACAAACGCTTGAGCGGAGGGAACGCTGGACTCGGCAAGCTGGGATGAGAACAGAGGAGGCTGGTAACCCAGACTACTCTGAAACGGAGATAACCCGGTAGCAGACGAAGGAAGCGAGTTGTGAGCGTATTCTGCCCAGGGGAGCTGTTCTGCCCAAGACGCAGGGTTTCTGAAAGAAAGGCTGCGTAGTATGCGACCAATCGTCTGATTGGCCCTCTCTGCTTGACCGTTAGACTGGGGATGAAAGCCGGAAGAGAGACTGACGGACGCACCAATCAAACGACAGAACTCCCTCCAAAACTGTGACGTGAATTGCGGGCCTCTGTCTGAAACGGCGTCTAACGGGAGGCCATGAATTCTGAACACATTCTCGATGATGATTTGTGCCGTCTCCTTAGCGGAAGGAAGTTTAGCGAGGGAATGAAATGTGCCGCCTTAGAGAACCTATCGACAACCGTAAGAATCACAGTCTTCCCCGCAGACAAAGGCAGACCGGTAATGAAGTCTAGGGCGATGTGAGACCATGGTCGAGAAGGAATGGGGAGCGGTCTGAGACGACCGGCAGGAGGAGAGTTACCCGACTTAGTCTGCGCGCAGTCCGAACAAGCAGCCACGAAACGGCGCGTGTCACGCTCCTGAGTCGGCCACCAAAAGCGCTGGCGAATAGACGCAAGAGTGCCTCGAACACCGGGATGACCAGCTAACTTGGCAGAGTGAGCCCACTGAAGAACAGCCAGACGAGTGGAAACAGGAACGAAAAGGAGGTTACTAGGACAAGTGCGCGGCGACGCAGTGTGCGTGAGTGCTTGCTTAACCTGTCTTTCAATTCCCCAGACTGTCAACCCGACAACACGCCCATAAGGAAGAATCCCCTCGGGATTAGTAGAAGCCACAGAAGAACTAAACAGACGGGATAAGGCATCAGGCTTGGTGTTCTTGCTACCCGGACGGTAAGAAATCACAAACTCGAAACGAGCGAAAAACAACGCCCAACGAGCTTGACGGGCATTAAGTCGTTTGGCAGAACGGATGTACTCAAGGTTCTTATGGTCTGTCCAAACGACAAAAGGAACGGTCGCCCCCTCCAACCACTGTCGCCATTCGCCTAGGGCTAAGCGGATGGCGAGCAGTTCGCGGTTACCCACATCATAGTTGCGTTCACATGGCGACAGGCGATGAGAAAAATAAGCGCAAGGATGAACCTTATCGTCAGACTGGAAGCGCTGGGATAGAATGGCTCCCACGCCTACCTCTGAAGCGTCAACCTCGACAATGAATTGTCTAGTGACGTCAGGAGTAACGAGGATAGGAGCGGACGTAAAACGTTCTTTTAGAAGATCAAAAGCTCCCTGGGCGGAACCGGACCACTTAAAACACGTCTTGACAGAAGTAAGAGCTGTGAGAGGGGCAGCAACTTGACCGAAATTACGAATGAAACGCCGATAGAAATTAGCGAAACCTAAAAAGCGCTGCAACTCGACACGTGACCTTGGAACGGGCCAATCACTGACAGCTTGGACCTTAGCGGAATCCATCTGAATGCCTTCAGCGGAAATAACGGAACCGAGAAAAGTAACGGAGGAGACATGAAAAGAGCACTTCTCAGCCTTCACGTAGAGACAATTCTCTAAAAGGCGCTGTAGAACACGTCGAACGTGCTGAACATGAATCTCGAATGACAGTGAAAAAATCAGGATATCGTCAAGATAGACAAAAACAAAGATGTTCAGCATGTCTCTCAGAACATCATTAACTAATGCCTGAAAAACAGCTGGCGCATTGGCGAGACCAAACGGCAGAACCCGGTACTCAAAATGCCCTAACGGAGTGTTAAACGCCGTTTTCCACTCGTCCCCCTCTCTGATGCGCACGAGATGGTAAGCGTTACGAAGGTCCAACTTAGTAAAGCACCTGGCTCCCTGCAGAATCTCGAAGGCTGATGACATAAGGGGAAGCGGATAACGATTCTTAACCGTTATGTCATTCAGCCCTCGATAATCCACGCAGGGGCGCAGAGTACCGTCCTTCTTCTTAACAAAAAAGAACCCCGCCCCGGCCGGAGAGGAAGAAGGCACTATGGTACCGGCGTCAAGAGACACCGATAAATAATCCTCGAGAGCCTTACGTTCGGGAGCCGACAGAGAGTATAGTCTACCCCGAGGAGGAGTGGTCCCCGGAAGGAGATCAATACTACAATCATACGACCGGTGAGGAGGAAGGGAGTTGGCTCGGGACCGACTGAAGACCGTGCGCAGATCATGATATTCCTCCGGCACTCCTGTCAAATCGCCAGGTTCCTCCTGAGAAGTGGGAACAGAAGAAATGGGAGGGATGGCAGACATTAAACACTTCACATGACAAGAAACGTTCCAGGATAGGATAGAATTACTAGACCAATTAATAGAAGGATTATGACATACTAGCCAGGGATGACCCAAAACAACAGGTGTAAAAGGTGAACGAAAAATCAAAAAAGAAATAGTCTCACTGTGGTTACCAGATACTGTGAGAGTTAAAGGTAGTGTCTCAAATCTGATACTGGGAAGATGACTACCATCTAAGGCAAACATGGGCGTAGGCTTGTCTAACTGTCTGAAAGGAATGTCATGTTTCCGAGCCCATGCTTCGTCCATGAAACAACCCTCAGCCCCAGAGTCAATCAAGGCACTGCATGTAGCACCCGAACCGGTCCAGCGTAGATGGACCGACATAGTAGTACAGGATCTAGATGAAGAGACCTGAGTAGTAGCGCTCACCAGTAGCCCTCCGCTTACTGATGAGCTCTGGCCTTTTACTGGACATGAATTGACAAAATGTCCATCAAATCCGCAATAGAGGCACAGGCGGTTGGTGATCCTCCGTTCCCTCTCCTTGGTCGAGATGCGAATACCTCCCAGCTGCATGGGCTCAGTCTCTGAGCCAGAGGAGGGAGATGGTTGCGATGCGGAGCAGGGAAACACCGTTGACGCGAGCTCTCTTCCACGAGCTTGGTGACGAAGATCTACCCGTCGTTCTATGCGGATGGCGAGAGCAATCAAAGAGTCCACACTGGAAGGAACCTCCCGAGAGAGAATCTCATCTTTGACCATTGCGTGGAGTCCCTCCAGAAAACGAGCGAGCAGCGCCGGCTCGTTCCAGTCACTAGAGGCAGCAAGAGTGCGAAACTCTATAGAGTAATCCGTTATGGATCGATCACCTTGGCATAGGGAAGCCAGGGCCCTAGAAGCCTCCCTACCAAAAACTGAACGGTCAAAAACTCGAATCATCTCCTCTTTAAAGTTCTGGTAATTGTTTGAACAATCAGCCCTTGCCTCCCAGATAGCTGTGCCCCACTCTCGAGCCCGGCCAGTAAGGAGTGAAATGACGTAAGCAACCCGAGCTCTCTCGCTAGAGTATGTGTTGGGTTGGAGAGAGAACACAATATCACACTGTGTGAGAAAGGAGCGGCACTCCGTGGGCTGCCCGGAGTAGCAAGGTGGGTTATTAACCCTAGGTTCCGGAGGCTCGGCAGGCCAGGAAGTAACAGGTGGCACGAGACGAAGACTCTGGAACTGTCCAGAGAGGTCGGAAACCTGAGCGGCCAGGTTCTCCACGGCATGGCGAGCAGCAGACAATTCCTGCTCGTGTCTGCCGAGCATGGCTCCTTGGATCTCGACGGCAGTGTTACGAGCATCTGTAGTCGCTGGGTCCATTCCTTGGTCGGATCCTTCTGTTATGCAGGTGAATGAGGACCCAAAAGCGACTTGGCGAAAACAGAGTCTTTAATCCAGTAAAGTAACTTTACAATCAAAAGGCATAATTCTACTCGTAATGACGAGAACAGACTGGAGACTTGATCAAGAACTGCAGGTTGCCTCGGGAAGGCACTTGAACGTAGCAGACTCAGACACCTGCTCACCACGCAGCATCTGAGGGAAACACGACACGACAGGGCGATACATAGACACAGCACGGTGAACAATAGACAAGGATCCGACAGGGCAGGAACGGAAAACAAGGAGAGAAATAGGGACTCTAATCAGGGAAAAGGATCGGGAACAGGTGTGGGAAGACTAAATGATTGATTAGGGGAATAGGAACAGCTGGGAGCAGGAACGGAACGATAGAGAGAAGAGAGAGAGGAAGGGAGAGAGAAAAAGGGGAACGAACCTAAAAAGACCAGCAGGGGAAAATGAACAGAGGGAAAAGCAAAATGACAAGACAATCTAAGACAAAACATGACAGTACCCCCACTCACCGAGCGCCTCCTGGCGCACTCGAGGAGGAATCCTGGCGGCAACGGAGGAAATCATCAATAAGCGAACGGTCCAGCACGTCCCGAGACGGAACCCAACTCCTCTCCTCAGGACCGTAACCCTCCCAATCCACTAAGTATTGGTGACCCCGTCCCCGAGAACACATGTCCATGATCCTACGTACCTTGTAAATAGGTGCGCTCTCGACAAGGACGGGAGGGGGGGAGGGAAGACGAACGGGGGTGCGAAGAAAGGGCTTGACACAGGAGACATGGAAGACAGGATGGACGCGACGAAGATGTCGCGGAAGAAGCAGTCGCACAGCGACAGGATTGATGACCTGGGAGACACGGAACGGACCAATGAACCGCGGAGTCAACTTACGAGAAGCTGTCGTAAGAGGAAGGTTGCGAGTGGAAAGCCACACTCTCTGGCCGCAACAATACCTTGGACTCTTAATCCTGCGTTTATTGGCGGCTCTCACAGTCTGTGCCCTGTAACGGCAAAGTGCAGACCTCACCCTCCTCCAGGTGCGCTCACAACGTTGGACAAACGCTTGAGCGGAGGGAACGCTGGACTCGGCAAGCTGGGATGAGAACAGAGGAGGCTGGTAACCCAGACTACTCTGAAACGGAGATAACCCGGTAGCAGACGAAGGAAGCGAGTTGTGAGCGTATTCTGCCCAGGGGAGCTGTTCTGCCCAAGACGCAGGGTTTCTGAAAGAAAGGCTGCGTAGTATGCGACCAATCGTCTGATTGGCCCTCTCTGCTTGACCGTTAGACTGGGGATGAAAGCCGGAAGAGAGACTGACGGACGCACCAATCAAACGACAGAACTCCCTCCAAAACTGTGACGTGAATTGCGGGCCTCTGTCTGAAACGGCGTCTAACGGGAGGCCATGAATTCTGAACACATTCTCGATGATGATTTGTGCCGTCTCCTTAGCGGAAGGAAGTTTAGCGAGGGGAATGAAATGTGCCGCCTTAGAGAACCTATCGACAACCGTAAGAATCACAGTCTTCCCCGCAGACAAAGGCAGACCGGTAATGAAGTCTAGGGCGATGTGAGACCATGGTCGAGAAGGAATGGGGAGCGGTCTGAGACGACCGGCAGGAGGAGAGTTACCCGACTTAGTCTGCGCGCAGTCCGAACAAGCAGCCACGAAACGGCGCGTGTCACGCTCCTGAGTCGGCCACCAAAAGCGCTGGCGAATAGACGCAAGAGTGCCTCGAACACCGGGATGACCAGCTAACTTGGCAGAGTGAGCCCACTGAAGAACAGCCAGACGAGTGGAAACAGGAACGAAAAGGAGGTTACTAGGACAAGTGCGCGGCGGCGCAGCAGTGTGCGTGAGTGCTTGCTTAACCTGTCTTTCAATTCCCCAGACTGTCAACCCGACAACACGCCCATAAGGAAGAATCCCCTCGGGATTAGTAGAAGCCACAGAAGAACTAAACAGACGGGATAAGGCATCAGGCTTGGTGTTCTTGCTACCCGGACGGTAAGAAATCACAAACTCGAAACGAGCGAAAAACAACGCCCAACGAGCTTGACGGGCATTAAGTCGTTTGGCAGAACGGATGTACTCAAGGTTCTTATGGTCTGTCCAAACGACAAAAGGAACGGTCGCCCCCTCCAACCACTGTCGCCATTCGCCTAGGGCTAAGCGGATGGCGAGCAGTTCGCGGTTACCCACATCATAGTTGCGTTCAGATGGCGACAGGCGATGAGAAAAATAAGCGCAAGGATGAACCTTATCGTCAGACTGGAAGCGCTGGGATAGAATGGCTCCCACGCCTACCTCTGAAGCGTCAACCTCGACAATGAATTGTCTAGTGACGTCAGGAGTAACGAGGATAGGAGCGGACGTAAAACGTTCTTTTAGAAGATCAAAAGCTCCCTGGGCGGAACCGGACCACTTAAAACACGTCTTGACAGAAGTAAGAGCTGTGAGAGGGGCAGCAACTTGACCGAAATTACGAATGAAACGCCGATAGAAATTAGCGAAACCTAAAAAGCGCTGCAACTCGACACGTGACCTTGGAACGGGCCAATCACTGACAGCTTGGACCTTAGCGGAATCCATCTGAATGCCTTCAGCGGAAATAACGGAACCGAGAAAAGTAACGGAGGAGACATGAAAAGAGCACTTCTCAGCCTTCACGTAGAGACAATTCTCTAAAAGGCGCTGTAGAACACGTCGAACGTGCTGAACATGAATCTCGAATGACAGTGAAAAAATCAGGATATCGTCAAGATAGACAAAAACAAAGATGTTCAGCATGTCTCTCAGAACATCATTAACTAATGCCTGAAAAACAGCTGGCGCATTGGCGAGACCAAACGGCAGAACCCGGTACTCAAAATGCCCTAACGGAGTGTTAAACGCCGTTTTCCACTCGTCCCCCTCTCTGATGCGCACGAGATGGTAAGCGTTACGAAGGTCCAACTTAGTAAAGCACCTGGCTCCCTGCAGAATCTCGAAGGCTGATGACATAAGGGGAAGCGGATAACGATTCTTAACCGTTATGTCATTCAGCCCTCGATAATCACGCAGGGGCGCAGAGTACTGTCCTTCTTCTTAACAAAAAAGAACCCCGCCCCGGCCGGAGAGGAAGAAGGCACTATGGTACCGGCGTCAAGAGACACCGATAAATAATCCTCGAGAGCCTTACGTTCGGGAGCCGACAGAGAGTATAGTCTACCCCGAGGAGGAGTGGTCCCCGGAAGGAGATCAATACTACAATCATACGACCGGTGAGGAGGAAGGGAGTTGGCTCGGGACCGACTGAAGACCGTGCGCAGATCATGATATTCCTCCGGCACTCCTGTCAAATCGCCAGGTTCCTCCTGAGAAGTGGGAACAGAAGAAATGGGAGGGATGGCAGACATTAAACACTTCACATGACAAGAAACGTTCCAGGATAGGATAGAATTACTAGACCAATTAATAGAAGGATTATGACATACTAGCCAGGGATGACCCAAAACAACAGGTGTAAAAGGTGAACGAAAAATCAAAAAAGAAATAGTCTCACTGTGGTTACCAGATACTGTGAGAGTTAAAGGTAGTGTCTCAAATCTGATACTGGGAAGATGACTACCATCTAAGGCAAACATGGGCGTAGGCTTGTCTAACTGTCTGAAAGGAATGTCATGTTTCCGAGCCCATGCTTCGTCCATGAAACAACCCTCAGCCCCAGAGTCAATCAAGGCACTGCATGTAGCACCCGAACCGGTCCAGCGTAGATGGACCGACATAGTAGTACAGGATCTAGATGAAGAGACCTGAGTAGTAGCGCTCACCAGTAGCCCTCCGCTTACTGATGAGCTCTGGCCTTTACTGGACATGAATTGACAAAATGTCCATCAAATCCGCAATAGAGGCACAGGCGGTTGGTGATCCTCCGTTCCCTCTCCTTGGTCGAGATGCGAATACCTCCCAGCTGCATGGGCTCAGTCTCTGAGCCAGAGGAGGGAGATGGTTGCGATGCGGAGCAGGGAAACACCGTTGACGCGAGCTCTCTTCCACGAGCTTGGTGACGAAGATCTACCCGTCGTTCTATGCGGATGGCGAGAGCAATCAAAGAGTCCACACTGGAAGGAACCTCCCGAGAGAGAATCTCATCTTTGACCATTGCGTGGAGTCCCTCCAGAAAACGAGCGAGCAGCGCCGGCTCGTTCCAGTCACTAGAGGCAGCAAGAGTGCGAAACTCTATAGAGTAATCCGTTATGGATCGATCACCTTGGCATAGGGAAGCCAGGGCCCTAGAAGCCTCCCTACCAAAAACTGAACGGTCAAAAACTCGAATCATCTCCTCTTTAAAGTTCTGGTAATTGTTTGAACAATCAGCCCTTGCCTCCCAGATAGCTGTGCCCCACTCTCGAGCCCGGCCAGTAAGGAGTGAAATGACGTAAGCAACCCGAGCTCTCTCGCTAGAGTATGTGTTGGGTTGGAGAGAGAACACAATATCACACTGTGTGAGAAAGGAGCGGCACTCCGTGGGCTGCCCGGAGTAGCAAGGTGGGTTATTAACCCTAGGTTCCGGAGGCTCGGCAGGCCAGGAAGTAACAGGTGGCACGAGACGAAGACTCTGGAACTGTCCAGAGAGGTCGGAAACCTGAGCGGCCAGGTTCTCCACGGCATGGCGAGCAGCAGACAATTCCTGCTCGTGTCTGCCGAGCATGGCTCCTTGGATCTCGACGGCAGTGTTACGAGCATCTGTAGTCGCTGGGTCCATTCCTTGGTCGGATCCTTCTGTTATGCAGGTGAATGAGGACCCAAAAGCGACTTGGCGAAAACAGAGTCTTTAATCCAGTAAAGTAACTTTACAATCAAAAGGCATAATTCTACTCGTAATGACGAGAACAGACTGGAGACTTGATCAAGAACTGCAGGTTGCCTCGGGAAGGCACTTGAACGTAGCAGACTCAGACACCTGCTCACCACGCAGCATCTGAGGGAAACACGACACGACAGGGCGATACATAGACACAGCACGGTGAACAATAGACAAGGATCCGACAGGGCAGGAACGGAAAACAAGGAGAGAAATAGGGACTCTAATCAGGGAAAAGGATCGGGAACAGGTGTGGGAAGACTAAATGATTGATTAGGGGAATAGGAACAGCTGGGAGCAGGAACGGAACGATAGAGAGAAGAGAGAGAGGAAGGGAGAGAGAAAAAGGGGAACGAACCTAAAAAGACCAGCAGGGGGAAAATGAACAGAGGGAAAAGCAAAATGACAAGACAATCTAAGACAAAACATGACAGATGGGTTTTTACAACTGCACTTGAAGTAACTTTCAAAGTTCTTGACATTTTTCAGATTGACTGACCTTCATGTCTTAAAGTCATGATGGCCTGTCATTTCTCTTTGCTTATTTGAGCTGTTCTTGCCATAATATGTACTTGATATTTTACCAAATAGGGCTATCTTCTGTATACGACCCCTAACTTGTCACAACACAACTGATTGGCTCAAACGCATTAAGAAGGAAAGCAATTTCACAAATTAGCTTTTAACAAGGCACTACAGTAATTGTAATGCAATCCAGGTGACTACCTCATGAAGCTGGTTGAGAGAATGCCAAGAGTGTGCAAAGCTGTCATCAAGGCAAAGGGTGGCTACTTTGAAGAATCTCAAATCTAAAATATATTTTGATTTGTTTATTTTAATTTTATTGAACCTTTATTTAACACTTGTTTGGTTACTACATCATTCCATATGAGCTATTTCATAGTTTTGATGTCTTCACTATTATTCTACAATGTAGAAAATAGTACAAATAAAACCCTGGAATGAGTAGGTGTGTCCAAACTTTTGACTGGTATTGTATATATTTTTCTCGACCTCTATTTGCCTGACTGTATGAATAATATCTGTGTTGAATACATTACCGAGTATCTGTGTTGAATACACAAAAGAGTAAGTGTGTTGAATACACTACAGAAGGTCCATCCACAATAAAACCATCTGGGGCCCTTTGAGAACTGGAACTGGAAACAACTGGAACTGGAAACAACTGGAACTGGAAACAACTGGAACTGGAAACAACTGGAAATGATTTATTTAGTGATAAACTGTTTTCCAAGGTGATGAGTTTCATAGCCTTTTGTAGAATAACTTAGATACTTTTCAAAATAATCAAACAAGCCATACTTGTTGCCTTACCTTCTCTGCTATGCAATCTGCTTTCCGAGTTGGTCATGGGTGCACCTCAGCCACGCTCAAGGTCCTAAACGATGTCATAACCTCCACCGATAAGAGACAATACTGTGTAGCTATATTCATAGACCTGGCCAAGGATTTCGACTCTGTCAATCACCACATTCTTATCGGTAGACTCAACAGTCTTGGTTCCTCAAATGACTGCCTCGCCTGGTTCACCAACTACTTCTCAGACAGAGTTCAGTGTGTCAAATCGGAGGGCCTGTTGTCCGGACCTCTGGTAGTCTCTATAGGGGGGCCGACTCACTTCTCTGTATACATCAATGACATCGCTCTTGCTGCTGGTGATTCTCTGATCGACCTCTACGCAGACGATAACATTCGGTATACTTCTGGCCCTTCTTTGGACACTGTGTTAACTAACTTCCAGATGAGCTTCAATGCCATACAACTCTCGTTCCGTGGCCTCCAACTGCTCTAGTAAAACTAAATGCATACTCTTCATCCGATCGCTACCAACACCTGCCCGCCCGTCCAGCATCACTACTCTGGACGGTTCTGACTTAGAATATGTGGACATCCTCAAATTACCTAGGTGTCTGGTTAGACTGTAAACTCTCCTTCCAAACTCATATTAAGCATCTCCTTCACTCAAGCTGCCAAACATACCCTAGTAAAACTGACTATCCTACTGATCCTTGACTTCGGCAATGTAATTTACAAAATAGCCTCCAACACTCTACTCTGCAAATTGGATGCAGTCTATCACAGTGCCTTCCGGTTTGTCACCAAAGCCCCATATACTACCCACCACTGCGACCTGTATGCTCTCGTTGGCTGGCCCTCGCTTCATATTCGTCGCCAAACACACTGGCTCCAGGTAAGGATAAATCTTTGCTAGGTAAAGCCCCGCCTTATCTCAGCTCACTGGTCACCATAGCAGCACCACCCATAGCAAGAACTCCAGCAAGTATATTTCACTGGTCACCCCCAAAGCCAATTCCTCCTTTGGCCACCTTTCCTTCTAGTTCTCTGCTGCCAATGACTGGAACGAATTGCAAAAATCACTGAAGCTGAAAATCACTGAGACTCATGTCTCTCTCACTAAATGTAAGCACCAGCTGTTAGAGCAGCTCACAGATCACCGTACCTGTACATAGCCCATCTTGTAAATAGCCCATGCGACTACCTCATCCCCATACTGTTATTTTTGTTGTTGTTGCTCTTTAGACCCCAGTATCTCTACTTGCACATTCATCTTCTGCACATCTATCACTCCAGTGTTTAATTGCTAAATTGTAATTATTTCACCTCTATTTATTGTCTTACCTCCCTTATCTTATCTCATTTGCACACACTGTATATATACTTTTGTCTATTGTGTTATTGACTGTATGTTTGTTTACTCCATGTGTAATTCTGTGTTGTTGTTTGTGTGGCACTGCTTTGCTTTATCTTGGCCAGGTCGCAGTTGTAAATGAAAACTTGTTCTCAACTAGCCTACCTGGTTAAATAAAGGTGAAAAAAAGTGATGCCTCTACTTAAACCACGTACTATGTCTGTAGCCTGAAGATCGAGTTTCTTCCTTTTTAATGAAAAGTGTACTTTAAAGGGATTCTTTACACAAATTAAGTCATTTAGCTACAAATACAGGCTATGAAGTCAAGGAATTTGGATGCATTGTACTGTTTCACTGAAAGAGCAGGGAAGCCTTGAATGCTTTCTCACAGTACATGGCATGTGCTTGTGTACGTGTGTGTGCGTATTCTAAATGACACAGTCTCCCCAGAGGAATTGGGGTAAATCAAATTACAGTGAAAAAAGAGAGCCTGGTTGAAGTTTGAGCCTGTAAAATAAAAACATTAATCTTAATAAGCTTCCCTGAGGAAATCGCACAAGATTGCTGTGTGTTATTATATTTGATTACAGCATTGTGCGTTAGTGTAAAAAGCTCCCCTCCATTCTGTGTGGGCATGTGGAAAGAAATGGGTCTCTCTGGCTTCTGAATGCAGTGGATAATCTGGGCACAAACAAGCCGGTGTTTGAATGAATTACTCACAGCACTCAATGAAAGCCGAGTGCCATTTGAGTGACTGGTCTTGGCTGGGAGACTTGAACTCACTAGAGCCAGGCATGTGGATGCTATGCTATTAGGCTCAGTCCATAGGGTTAGGTGAATAGTACACCTGCTGCATCAGACAGACCAGTGGTATTAGGCATCCTTATCAATGTTAAATGGAGCATAACTTGATATTACAAATAAAAAAATCAATAATCTTTCATGGTTTAAGTAGAAATGTGAATAGTTGAAAGTGACAGAGAGATCATTGAAGACACTTTGGGATTGAAGGGCTAAGATTTTGTCCAATTTATCTCCTTGGTTGCTGAATTCTATAAGGCTCAGGACACTCCTGACAATCCTTGTGCGCTTCTCTGTGAAGAAGAGCAATGGAATAGCCAAGTTACAATTTCCCATCTCAGACGGCTAAGCTCTTGATCTGTCTGCAGAACCCTTACCTCTGAGGCTTTGATCTTTGCTCTTTTGGCTGAGTTAAAAGAAAAAGAAACACTAATGAAACCAGCTCACTTGGCCCTTTTTCTGCCA
Source organism: Oncorhynchus gorbuscha (assembly GCF_021184085.1). NCBI lineage: Eukaryota > Metazoa > Chordata > Actinopteri > Salmoniformes > Salmonidae > Oncorhynchus > Oncorhynchus gorbuscha. The sequence continues at coordinate 22,336,871 of NC_060195.1, forward strand.
AGCAGGGAAAGGAAAAAAAAACGTATATTCTGTTCCGTTTCAAGGGCCCCAATGTCCTAGGCTGTTATGGAATACTAAAGTGTGTCCCACTCCCCTCCCTCCCCAGCCCTCCTTTTGGACTGAACGTCTCTATGGAAGCCAGAATTTAAATGTCTCGACTGTCACTGACTAAGTGACCTTTTCTAATGGCAACACAATGAGTTTAGCTCTTCTTAACCACACAATGAGTTGGAACACGACACCTGCTCGGTATATTAAGAACAAACTGACATAGGAAAGAGTGAAGTACACCTTGGCTTTAATTGAACATACATACATGTTGGTGATAAGCACATGGCACATTAGATAGTCGGGGAGTAGTGTGTTCCTCTCAGGTGCATTGCCAGCCCGGAAATCCGTTTATCATGCTGACTAGCAGCCAGGCTCCTAAAAAACAAACAAAGCTATCTCACAGGAGACTAATTTACCATGAAACCCAGTCCTGAGACTCACCTCATTCATTCTAGCACATTTCACTGACACAAAATGAAGGATTGCACTAAAACAAGTGTGCTCTCTACAGGACTACCAAGGGTAAGAGGTATCAGCTTCTGATTGAATCATGCTGGTGGATGACTAATGATATGACCAGGGCTGGCATTTGTAGTCTTGTGTCTCTATTGCAACATTCATTCTTATTTAATATGGACCCACAACACAGAGACATGTTTCTACTGCTATGTAGGCTAAGAGGTTACTCTGTCAGATCCAGTCTACCCCAAACTAAGAAATATATAGTGTCAGAGGAAGGCCCTAAAAATTGCCAAAATTGCATCCTAAGTCATAGACTGTTCTTTCTGCTACGGCACAGCAAGCGATACCGATAAACCAAGTCTGGAACCAACAGGACCCTGAACAGCATCTACCACCAAACCTTAAGACTGCTCAACAGTTAACTATATAGCAACCCGGAACCAAGAGGACCCTGAGTTTTTCCTAGCCACCATGCTTCTATACCTGCATTGCTTGCTGTTTGGGGTTTTCGGCTGGGTTTCTGTACAGTACTTTGAGATATCAGCTGGTGTAAGAAGGACTTTATAAATACATTTGATTTGATTTTGAACAGCTTCTACCCCCAAGCCTTAAGACTGCTCAACAGTTAACCATATAGCTACCTGGAACATCTGCATTGATCCTTGACTGTTTTGACTCACCACTCACACTGCTGCTACAGTTTATTACATATCCTGTTGCCCAGTCACTTTATCCCTACCTACTGTATATGTTCATAGCTACCTCAGCTACCTTGAATTCCTGCACATCCACTGGTAATGGGACCCCATGTATATATCCAATCGTTACTCATTGTGGATTTATTCCTTGTGTTATTATTTTTATATTATTTATCTTTTTTTTTCTCTGCGTTGTTGGGAATGACCCATGTGTAAGCATTTCACTGTTAGTCTACACCTGTTGTCTATGAAGCATTTGACAAATATACTTTAATTTGATAGTGCCACCCATGAAATGCACACTTGCTTAAGTTAAGTAACTGAGTCACTGAGTTCTGTATTCATTGGATGTCGTCTGAGATGGCTGGGGATATCTGTCTCAGGTGGACTGGGTTCTGGAGCAGAGAACTCATTCAGTATCTGTGGGGAGTGGATGTGGTTAAGACCAACAATCCAGGAAGACTCCATCATAGGGGGAACGAGGATCCTGTCAATAACTTAGACACTTTTATGTAAATACTGTATATAGAGTGGCTTGCAAAAGTATTCACCCCCCTTGGCATTTTTCCTATTATGTTGCCTTAGGGGGGGGGGGTTGTATCATTTGATTTACACAACATGCCTACCACTTCGAAGATTGGAAAATATTTTTTATTGTGAAACAAACAAGACATAAGACAAAAAACAGAACTTGAGCGTACATAAGTATTCACCCCCCCCAAAATCAATACTTTGTAGAGCCACATTTTGCAGCAATTATAGCTGCAAGCCTCTTGGGGTATGTCTCTTTAAGCTTGGCACATCTTGCCACTGAAGTGTTTGCCCATTCTTCAAGGCAATACTGCTCTATTCTCTCAAGATGGATGGGTTCCACTGATGTACAGCTATCTTTAAATCATACCACAGATTCTCAATTAGATTGAGGTCTGGGCTTTGATTAGGCCATTCCAAGACATTTAAATGTTTCCCCTTAAACCACCCAAGTGTTGCTTTAGCAGCATGCTTAGGGTCATTGTCCTGCTGGAAGGTGAACCTCTGTCCCAGTCTCAAATCTCTGGATGACTGAAACAGGTTTCCTTCAAGAATTTCCCTGTATTTAGCGCCATCCATCATTCCTTCGATTCGGACCAGTTACCCAGTCCCTGCCGATTAAAAACATCCCCACAGCATGATGCTGCCACCACCATGCTTCACTGTGAGGATGGGGTTCTCAGGGTAATGAGAGGTTTGGGTTTGGGTTTGCAGTGGAGTGTATGGCTTAAAGTGATCCTATGGACAGATACTCCAATCTCCGTTGTGGAGCTTTGCAGCTCCTTCAGGATTATCTTTGGTCTCTTTGTTGTGTCTCTGATTAATGCTCTCCTTGCCGGGACTGTGTTTTTTTTTTTGGTGGGTGGACCTCTCTTGGCAGGTTTGTTGTGGTGCCATATTCTTTCAGTTTTTTAATAATGGATTTAATGGTGCTCCGTGGGATGTTCAAAGGTTCTTATATTTTTTTTAGAACCCAATCCTGATCTGTACTTCCCCACAACTTTCTCCCTGACCTGTTTGGAGAACTCTAAGCTTTTCATGGTGCCGCTTGCTTGGTGGTGACCCTTGCTTTGTGTTGTTGCAGATTCTGGGGCCTTTCAGAACAAGTGTATATGTACTGACATCATGTGACAGATCATGTGACACTTAGATTGCACTCAGGTGGACTTTATTTAACTAATTATGTGACTTATGTAGGTAATTGGTTGCACCAGATCTTATTTAGAGGCTTCATAGCAAAGGGTGAATGAATATGCACGCACCACTTTTCCATTAAATTGTTTTTTTTTATTTTTTAAACAAGTTACTTTTTAAATTTCACTTCACCAATTTAGACTATTTTGTGTATGTCCAGTTGGTAGAGCATGGCGCTTGTAACGCCAGGGTAGTGGGTTCGATCCCCGGGACCACCCATACGCAGAATGTATGCACACATGCATGACTGTAAGTCGCTTTGGATAAAAGCGTCTGCTAAATGGCATATATATATATATATATACATGAAATCCCCACCAAATCCATTTAAATAACAGGTTGTAATGCAACAAAATAGGAAAAACGCCAAGGGGATGAATACTGTCGCAAGGGACTGTACATATATTTAATCTCACAGCCTCAATGTGTTCCTGTATACCTCCATAAAACTATATACAGTTGAAGTTGGAAGTTTACATACACCTTAGCCAAATACATTTAATCTCAGTTCTTCACAATTCCTGACCTAGTAAAGATTCTCAGTCTTTGGTCAGTTAGGATCACCACTTTATTTTAATAATGTGAAATGACAGAATAATAGAACAGAGAATTATTTATTTCAGCTTCGATTTTTTTCCATTACATTCCCAGTGGGTCTGAAGTTTAAGTACACTCAAATAGTATTAGGTAGCATTGCCTTAAAATTGTTCTGTTCTAACGTTTCGGGTAACCTTCCACAAGCTTCCTACAATAAATTGGGTGAATTTTGGCCCATTCCTCATGACAGAGCTGGTGTAATTGAGTCAGGTTTGTAGGCCTCTTTGCTCGCACACACTTTTTCAGTTCTGCCCACAAATTTTCTATAGGATTGAGGTCAGGACTTTGTGATGGCCACTCCAATACCTTGACTTAAGCCATTTCGCCACAACTTTGGAAGTATGCTTGGGGTCGTTGTCCATTTGGAAGACCCAAATGGACACTGACCCAAATGGACAATGTCATCCAAGCTTTAACTTCCTTACTGATGTCTTGAGATGTTGCTTCAATATGTCCACATAATTTTCCTTTCCTCATGATGCTATCTATTTTGTGAAGTACACCAGTCCCTCCTGCAGCAAAGCACACCCACAACATGATGCTGCCACACCCATGCATCACATCTGGGATGGTGTTCTTTCGCTTGCAAGCCTCCCCTTTTCCCTCCAAACATAACGATGGTCATTATGGCCAAACAGTTCTACTTTTGTTCCATCAGACCAGAGGACATTCCTCCAAAAAGTATGATCTTTGTCCCCATGTGTAGCTGCAAACCGTAGCCTGGCAGTTTTGGAGCAGTGGCTTCTTCAGTCTTTCAGGTTCTGTCAATATAGGACTCCTTTTACTGTGGATATAGATACTTTGTACCTGTTTCCTCCAGCATCTTCACACGGTCCTTTGCTGTTGTTCTGGGATTGATTTGCACTTTTCGCAACCAAAGTATGTCCATCTCTAGGAGACAGAGCGCTCCTCCTTGAGCGGTATGATGGCTTTCTGGTCCCATGGTGTTTATACTTGCGTACAATTGTCTGTACAGATGAATGTGGTACCTTCAGGCATTTGGAAATTGCTCCCAAGGATGAACCAGACTTGTGGAGGTCTACAATTTTTTTCTGAGGTCTTAGCTGATTCCTTTTGATTTTCCCATGATGTCAAGCAAAGAGGCACTGAGTTTAAAGGTAGGCCTTGAAATAAATCCACAGGTACACCTCCAATTGACTCAAATGACGTCAATGAGCCTATCAGAAGCTTCTAAAGCCATGACATCATTTTCTGGATGTTTCCAAGTTGTTTAAAGGCACAATCAACTTAGTGTATGTAAGCCTCTGACCCAATGGAATTGTGATACAGTGAATTATAAGGGAAATAATCTGTCTGTAAACAATTGTTGGAAAAATTACTTGTGTCATGCACAAAGTAGATGTCCTAACCGACTTGTCAAAACTATAGTTTGTTAACAAGGAATTTGTGGAGTGGTTTGAAAACGAGCTGTAATGACTCAAACCTAAGTGTATGTAAACTTACGACTTCAGCTGTACCTGTAGGTGGCATTCTGGACAAAACCATAGTGGTTTTCTTGAGAGGAAAGCTGTATTCATACTGCAGCAATATAAGCTACTGTGCTTTTCAAATCAAATTAGCAAAACACTGCTCTGAATAATTAGCCTAATGAAAACAATTTCACAGGCCTTAACATCAATAAACAGAGGTTTGTCAACAGCGGCCATGGCACAGCATGTAATTACACCTTTTATCAGGCCTTAACATCAATAAACAGAGGTTTGTCAACAGCGGCCATGGCACAGCATGTAATTACACCTTTTATCAGGCCTTAACATCAATAAACAGAGGTTTGTCAACAGCGGCCATGGCACAGCATGTAATTACACCTTTTATCAGGCCTTAACATCAATAAACAGAGGTTTGTCAACAGCGGCCATGGCACAGCATGTAATTACACCTTTTATCAGGCCTTAACATCAATAAACAGAGGTTTGTCAACAGCGGCCATGGCACAGCATGTAATTACACCTTTTATCAGGCCTTAACATCAATAAACAGAGGTTTGTCAACAGCGGCCATGGCACAGCATGTACTTACACCTTTTATCAGGCCTTAACATCAATAAACAGAGGTTTGTCAACAGCGGCCATGGCACAGCATGTAATTACACCTTTTATCAGGCCTTAACATCAATAAACAGAGGTTTGTCAACAGCGGCCATGGCACAGCATGTAATTACACCTTTTATCAGGTTCTAAGTATCTCCTTTCGCTCAGTGCCTTCACCCTTCACCCCTATTCCACAGCTCGACTGTATTCCTGTACTCTTAGAGAGAGCGAGAGAGAGAGACAAAAGGAGGAGGAAGATGGAGAGAGACATAGAGACAAAAGTAAGAGGGAGATGGAGAGAGACAGAGATGGAGTTGAGAAGTGAAATGGGTGTAGACAGAGAGCAAAAGAGAAAGAGAGAGAGAGAGAGAGACAGATCAATAGAGAGAGAGGGGGGGGGTAAGAGCTGTCTAGTTAAGCAGTCATCCTCCTATAGCTGAACACCCAGATAGATCTCCCCAGCTGGACCTGGTGGATCACGTAGATCCCATCCACAGCTGTAGTATATATCTTCTACTAACATGCATAGTTCATGGGGAACAAAATGAGGCCAAAAGCAGCTTGTGACATGATAGAGAGATGAAACAGATTGACTGGTGAACTGGCCTGGGACGACTGACATGCTGATAACCAACATGGTGTCCACACTGAGAAAGATGTAGAGGAAAACACAGTGATGGATCGGCAATGCATAAAGGGAATGAGGAATGAGTGGGGATAGACATCAACAAGGTTGTTGGACGCTATAAACGCACAGTGAATATGTAGCTCGCTCATAATTCTTACTGCAAAGCAAAGACTGTCAACAAAGTATTTCAGTAAATACGTGACAAAAGCTATTATCCGCAGTGTCTTCTTCACATCTGGAATATATGAAGACCCTGGGGTGTTACTGGGTCTAAAACCAGCTAATTGAACTACATTTCAGGCCCGTCCTGACTATATTTAGCCGAAACGTAGGTTCAGGACAAGCTCTGCCTTTGTAAACAGCTGACAGGAAGATTAACCTCTTTCACAGCAAAAAGTCTCACTATGAGCCCTGCTGCCAGGAGAGCTGAGGGATCCAGGGTCCTATACGCTGCTACATCTCCCCACAATTAATGTATTCAGGTCATTAATTAAGTACAACAGAGGTCTTATGAATATGGCTTAGGTCGAAGGTCAACACTCTTGTCAGTTGATAATGATTTGGATACTCCTGAGGCACTGTGGGTATAGGTTCCAGAAGACAGCAGCAGTTAGGGTAGCAGAGTCAAGAAGGCACCTTTACTCTCCTCAACTCCACAAGGCCTCCTGGTGGATATGTTGTCAGCCCCGTCTAACGAAGAGTAACGCACGCACACATGCACACACATTTAACCTGTGTATGTAAGAGTTGTCATTCACGGTAGATATCTCATAGGTGGTTTCCTCATGACATCGTAGACGGTGCATTTTTATATTGAATAACGCTTAAAGGTGATGTTACGCCTTGGTAACTCTTATCTCCTCAAATTACATGTAATGGTCGGTCGCCAGATTGTGTTTTACGTTTTCCAACGGCAGGCCTCAATATAAATGAATACTAAGATGTGTAGCTTTTCTGTTCTGATGCACACCAGCAGGCTTTTTGCTGTGCTCAAGTGCATAGGGAAGAGAGTTTTAATCCCTATTTCTGTTTTAATCTTTGCTGTGGTAGCTACCTTGGCTCCCGCTGGATTTAAAGGCTCGCTGCAGCTCCATTCAGCCTGGTTTTCCACCACCTGCTGGCATGGCTCCTTCCTGCCAGCAGAGCAGAGCCCTGAGCTCCTCACATTACATAATGAACAACACATCCCAGCTAGCATAATGACTACTCACAGAGAACAACACATTCCAGCTAGCGTAATGACTACTCACAGAGAACAACACATCCCAGCTAGCGTAATGACTACACACAGAGAACAACACATCCCAGCCAGCGTAATGACTACACACCGAGAACAACACATCCCAGCTAGCGTAATGACTACACACAGAGAACAACACATCCCAGCTAGCGTAATGACTACACACAGAGAACAACACATCCCAGCTAGCGTAATGACTACACACAGAGAACAACACATCCCAGCTAGCGTAATGACTACTCACAGAGAACAACACATCCCAGCTAGCGTAATGACTACACACCGAGAACAACACATCCCAGCTAGCGTAATGACTACACACAGAGAACAACACATCCCAGCTAGCGTAATGACTACTCACAGAGAACATCACATCCCAGCTAGCGTAATGACTACTCACAGAGAACATCACATCCCAGCTAGCGTAATGACTACTCACAGAGAACATCACATCCCAGCTAGCGTAATGACTACACACAGAGAATAACACATCCCAGCTAGCGTAATGACTACACACTGAGAACAACACATCCCAGCTAGCGTAATGACTACACACAGAGAACAATACATCCCAGCTAGTGTAATGACTACACACCGAGAACAACACATCCCAGCTAGCGTAATGACTACACACAGAGAACAACACATCCCAGCTAGCGTAATGACTACACACAGAGAACAACACATCCCAGCTAGCGTAATGACTACACACAGAGAACAACACATCCCAGCTAGCGTAATGACTACACACCGAGAACAACACATCCCAGCTAGCGTAATGACTACACACCGAGAACAACACATCCCAGCTAGCGTAATGACTACACACAGAGAACAACACATCCCAGCTAGCGTAATGACTACTCACAGAAAACATCACATCCCAGCTAGCGTAATGACTACTCACAGAGAACAACACATCCCAGCTAGCGTAATGACTACACACAGAGAACAACACATCCGAGCTAGCGTAATGACTACACACCGAGAACAACACATCCCAGCTAGCGTAATGACTACACACAGAGAACATCACATCCCAGCTAGCGTAATGACTACACACAGAGAACAACACATCCCAGCTAGCGTAATGACTACTCACAGAGAACATCACATCCCAGCTAACGTAATGACTACACACAGAGAACGACACATCCCAGCTAGCGTAATGACTACACACAGAGAACATCACATCCCAGCTAGCGTAATGACTACACACCGAGAACAACACATCCCAGCTAGCGTAATGACTACACACAGAGAACAACACATCCCAGCTAGCGTAATGACTACACACCGAGAACAACACATCCCAGCTAGCGTAATGACTACACACAGAGAACAACACATCCCAGCTAGCGTAATGACTACTCACAGAAAACATCACATCCCAGCTAGCGTAATGACTACTCACAGAGAACAACACATCCCAGCTAGCGTAATGACTACACACAGAGAACAACACATCCGAGCTAGCGTAATGACTACACACCGAGAACAACACATCCCAGCTAGCGTAATGACTACACACAGAGAACATCACATCCCAGCTAGCGTAATGACTACACACAGAGAACAACACATCCCAGCTAGCGTAATGACTACTCACAGAGAACATCACATCCCAGCTAACGTAATGACTACACACAGAGAACGACACATCCCAGCTAGCGTAATGACTACACACAGAGAACATCACATCCCAGCTAGCGTAATGACTACACACCGAGAACAACACATCCCAGCTAGCGTAATGACTACACACAGAGAACAACACATCCCAGCTAGCGTAATGACTACACACCAAGAACAACACATCCCAGCTAGCGTAATGACTACTCACTGAGAACATCACATCCCAGCTAACGTAATGACTACACACAGAGAACAACACATCCCAGCTAGCGTAATGACTACACACAGAGAACATCACATCCCAGCTAGCGTAATGACTACACACCGAGAACAACACATCCCAGCTAGCGTAATGACTACACACTGAGAACAACACATCCCAGCTAGCGTAATGATTCCTCACAGAGAACAACACATTCCAGCTAGCGTAATGACTACACACCGAGAACAACACATCCCAGCTAGCGTAATGACTACACACCGAGAACAACACATCCCAGCTAGCCTAATGACTACACGCCGAGAACAACACATCCCAGCTAGCGTAATGACTACTCACAGAGAACATCACATCCCAGCTAGCGTAATGACTACACACCGAGAACAACACATCCCAGCTAGCGTAATGACTACTCACAGAGAACAACACATCCCAGCTAGCGTAATGACTACACACCGAGAACAACACATCCCAGCTAGCGTAATGACTACACACAGAGAACATCACATCCCAGCTAGCGTAATGACTACACACAGAGAACAACACATCCCAGCTAGTGTAATGACTACTCACAGAGAACATCACATCCCAGCTAACGTAATGACTACACACAGAGAACAACACATTCCAGCTAGCGTAATGACTACACACAGAGAACATCACATCCCAGCTAGCTTAATGACTACACACCGAGAACAACACATCCCAGCTAGCGTAATGACTACTCACAGAGAACAACACATCCCAGCTAGCGTAATGACTACACACCGAGAACAACACATCCCAGCTAGCGTAATGACTACACACAGAGAACAACACATCCCAGCTAGCGTAATGACTACTCACAGAGAACATCACATCCCAGCTAGCGTAATGACTACTCACAGAGAACATCACATCCCAGCTAGCGTAATGACTACTCACAGAGAACATCACATCCCAGCTAGCGTAATGACTACACACAGAGAATAACACATCCCAGCTAGCGTAATGACTACACACCGAGAACAACACATCCCAGCTAGCGTAATGACTACACACAGAGAACAATACATCCCAGCTAGTGTAATGACTACACACCGAGAACAACACATCCCAGCTAGCGTAATGACTACACACAGAGAACAACACATCCCAGCTAGCGTAATGACTACACACAGAGAACAACACATCCCAGCTAGCGTAATGACTACACACAGAGAACAACACATCCCAGCTAGCGTAATGACTACACACCGAGAACAACACATCCCAGCTAGCGTAATGACTACACACCGAGAACAACACATCCCAGCTAGCGTAATGACTACACACAGAGAACAACACATCCCAGCTAGCGTAATGACTACTCACAGAAAACATCACATCCCAGCTAGCGTAATGTCTACTCACAGAGAACAACACATCCCAGCTAGCGTAATGACTACACACAGAGAACAACACATCCGAGCTAGCGTAATGACTACACACCGAGAACAACACATCCCAGCTAGCGTAATGACTACACACAGAGAACATCACATCCCAGCTAGCGTAATGACTACACACAGAGAACAACACATCCCAGCTAGCGTAATGACTACTCACAGAGAACATCACATCCCAGCTAACGTAATGACTACACACAGAGAACAACACATCCCAGCTAGCGTAATGACTACACACAGAGAACATCACATCCCAGCTAGCGTAATGACTACACACATGACCAAGAGAACAACACATCCCAGCTAGCGTAATGACTACTCACAGAGAACAACACATCCCAGCTAGCGTAATGATTCCTCACAGAGAACAACACATTCCAGCTAGCGTAATGACTACACACTGAGAACAACACATCCCAGCTAGCGTAATGACTACACACCAAGAACAACACATCCCAGCTAGCGTAATGACTACTCACTGAGAACAACACATCCCAGCTAGCGTAATGACTACACACAGAGAACAACACATCCCAGCTAGCATAATGACTACTCACAGAGAACAACACATCCCAGCTAAATGACTACTCACAGAGAACATCACATCCCAGCTAACGAATGACTACACACAGAGAACGACACATCCCAGCTAGCGTAATGACTACACACAGAGAACATCACATCCCAGCTAGTGTAATGACTACACACCGAGAACAACACATCCCAGCTAGCGTAATGACTACACACAGAGAACAACACATCCCAGCTAGCGTAATGACTACACACCAAGAACAACACATCCCAGCTAGCGTAATGACTACTCACTGAGAACATCACATCCCAGCTAACGTAATGACTACACACAGAGAACAACACATCCCAGCTAGCGTAATGACTACACACAGAGAACATCACATCCCAGCTAGCGTAATGACTACACACCGAGAACAACACATCCCAGCTAGCGTAATGACTACACACTGAGAACAACACATCCCAGCTAGCGTAATGATTCCTCACAGAGAACAACACATTCCAGCTAGCGTAATGACTACACACCGAGAACAACACATCCCAGCTAGCGTAATGACTACACACCGAGAACAACACATCCCAGCTAGCCTAATGACTACACGCCGAGAACAACACATCCCAGCTAGCGTAATGACTACTCACAGAGAACATCACATCCCAGCTAGCGTAATGACTACACACCGAGAACAACACATCCCAGCTAGCGTAATGACTACTCACAGAGAACAACACATCCCAGCTAGCGTAATGACTACACACCGAGAACAACACATCCCAGCTAGCGTAATGACTACACACAGAGAACATCACATCCCAGCTAGCGTAATGACTACACAAAGAGAACAACACATCCCAGCTAGTGTAATGACTACTCACAGAGAACATCACATCCCAGCTAACGTAATGACTACACACAGAGAACAACACATTCCAGCTAGGGTAATGACTACACACAGAGAACATCACATCCCAGCTAGCTTAATGACTACACACCGAGAACAACACATCCCAGCTAGCGTAATGATTCCTCACAGAGAACAACACATCCCAGCTAGCGTAATGACTACACACCGAGAACAACACATCCCAGCTAGCGTAATGACTACACACAGAGAACAACACATCCCAGCTAGCGTAATGACTACTCACAGAGAACATCACATCCCAGCTAGCGTAATGACTACTCACAGAGAACATCACATCCCAGCTAGCGTAATGACTACTCACAGAGAACATCACATCCCAGCTAGCGTAATGACTACACACAGAGAATAACACATCCCAGCTAGCGTAATGACTACACACCAAGAGAACAACACATCCCAGCTAGCGTAATGACTACACACAGAGAACAATACATCCCAGCTAGTGTAATGACTACACACCGAGAACAACACATCCCAGCTAGCGTAATGACTACACACAGAGAACAACACATCCCAGCTAGCGTAATGACTACACACAGAGAACAACACATCCCAGCTAGCGTAATGACTACACACAGAGAACAACACATCCCAGCTAGCGTAATGACTACACACCGAGAACAACACATCCCAGCTAGCGTAATGACTACACACCGAGAACAACACATCCCAGCTAGCGTAATGACTACACACAGAGAACAACACATCCCAGCTAGCGTAATGACTACTCACAGAAAACATCACATCCCAGCTAGCGTAATGTCTACTCACAGAGAACAACACATCCCAGCTAGCGTAATGACTACACACAGAGAACAACACATCCGAGCTAGCGTAATGACTACACACCGAGAACAACACATCCCAGCTAGCGTAATGACTACACACAGAGAACATCACATCCCAGCTAGCGTAATGACTACACACAGAGAACAACACATCCCAGCTAGCGTAATGACTACTCACAGAGAACATCACATCCCAGCTAACGTAATGACTACACACAGAGAACAACACATCCCAGCTAGCGTAATGACTACACACAGAGAACATCACATCCCAGCTAGCGTAATGACTACACACCGAGAACAACACATCCCAGCTAGCGTAATGACTACACACAGAGAACAACACATCCCAGCTAGCGTAATGATTCCTCACAGAGAACAACACATTCCAGCTAGCGTAATGACTACACACCGAGAACAACACATCCCAGCTAGCGTAATGACTACACACCAAGAACAACACATCCCAGCTAGCGTAATGACTACTCACTGAGAACAACACATCCCAGCTAGCGTAATGACTACACACAGAGAACAACACATCCCAGCTAGCATAATGACTACTCACAGAGAACAACACATCCCAGCTAGCCTAATGACTACACACAGAGAACATCACATCCCAGCTAGCGTAATGACTACACACAGAGAACAACACATCCCAGCTAGCGTAATGATTCCTCACAGAGAACAACACATCCCAGCTAGCCTAATGACTACACGCCGAGAACAACACATCCCAGCTAGCGTAATGACTACTCACAGAGAACATCACATCCCAGCTAGCGTAATGACTACACACCGAGAACAACACATCCCAGCTAGCGTAATGACTACTCACAGAGAACAACACATCCCAGCTAGCGTAATGACTACACACCGAGAACAACACATCCCAGCTAGCGTAATGACTACAAACAGAGAACATCACATCCCAGCTAGCGTAATGACTACACACAGAGAACAACACATCCCAGCTAGTGTAATGACTACTCACAGAGAACATCACATCCCAGCTAACGTAATGACTACACACAGAGAACAACACATTCCAGCTAGCGTAATGACTACACACAGAGAACATCACATCCCAGCTAGCTTAATGACTACACACCGAGAACAACACATCCCAGCTAGCGTAATGACTACACACAGAGAACAATACATCCCAGCTAGCGTAATGATTCCTCACAGAGAACAACACATTCCAGCTAGTGTAATGACTACACACCGAGAACAACACATCCCAGCTAGCGTAATGACTACACACCGAGAACAACACATCCCAGCTAGGGTAATGACTACACACAGAGAACAACACATCCCAGCTAGCATAATGACTACTCACAGAGAACAACACATTCCAGCTAGCATAATGACTACTCACAGAGAACATCACATCCCAGCTAACGTAATGACTACACACAGAGAACAACACATCCCAGCTAGCATAATGACTACTCACAGAGAACATCACATCCCAGCTAACGTAATGACTACTCACAGAGAACAACACATTCCAGCTAGCATAATGACTACTCACAGAGAACATCACATCCCAGCTAACGTAATGACTACACACAGAGAACAACATAAACAAACAAGGGGAGGCTGAGTGAATCTGCTTTGATCTACACCCAAACAATATTCTATCTGAGGAACAGAATTGTGGAATCAATTTATGGCTGCTTTGGAGCTTGTTGTTCTTTGGGTAGGAGGCGATCTTTATCTGTTGTTTATGATCTTCATGACTCTATTGATCTGGCTTCAGCCACGCCAACAGTGGAGGGGAGCCAGTGTGCAAATAGAGCTAGCTTTTGCCCATCTCTCTTTAAAAGATGGCAGGCGTAATCAAACTGGCTGCTCTCTCTGTCTCTCTGCAGCACTATAGCTGCACTGCATCTTTGCTGCTGCCTCCTCTTTCTGTTTGCCCCTCCTCCTTTTGGTTTGTCTCTGCTTATCACTGTGTTTCTTCCTTAACGAACAGTGCTCAGCTCCCCTGGCTCTTATGACACTTGGGCATTAATTTGATGAATGTTTTAATCCTCAGTGACTAGGCGCCGCAGGCACAAAAGGAAGGCGGCCCTCCTGCAGCCATCCATCACGTTGCTGCTGCCTCGCTCCCGGCTGATGCTAGATGCTGCTTCTGTTTATGGGCCCGTCGGGCCGGCAGTACTCAGCACCAGGACGGTGACAGTCCTAAAAGACCGGCTTTCTGTTTGGGGAACGTGTGTTCCCAGATTCCAGACAGTCAGCTTTATGACGGGAGACAGCAGATGATGTCCCAGGGTGACAATAGCCATTGTAATTGCATCAAAACACATTAGTTCTAATTAAGATTTGAGCGTCACAGAATGTGCACAAAGACCCCCGGTCATTAAAGCTCTCTAGATGGAGCTTTTTGTTCTTCATTTAAAAAAAATAATCTGATACATGCATCAATCTGAACAATGAATCGCTCAAATATTGTGTACGTGATTGTCTATTTATTTAACTAGGTAAGTCAGTTAAGAACAAATTCTTATTTTCAATGACAGCCTAGTAACAGTGGCAGAGCCTTGTTCAGGGGCAGAATGACAGATTTTTTTTACCTTGTCAGCCCAGGGATTCGATCTTGCAACCTTTCGGTTTCAAGTCCAACGCTCTAACCACTAGGCTACCTGCTGCCCATTTTGACTTATAGAAGTCATATATTGGTTGGTTAATCAATCTTTCTATTACTTAATTCATCACTGCCAATGCTCTTTCTCTTTTACTGCATCCCGTGTCTGAAATATGAGAAGAAGAAATATGTAGAGTTATAGGAGGTTGGTGGCACCTTAATTAGGGAGGACAGGCTCGTGGTAATGGCTGGAGCAGTATTAATGGAATGATATCAAATACATCAAACACATGGTTTTGGTTTCCATGTGTTTGATGCCATTCCGTTTGCTCCGGCCGTTATTAGGATCCTTCCTCCCCTCAGCAGTATGTGTTTGACTTGAGGCCGTCACAGGGCTGACAGGTGTTGACTGCTCCCTCACTGAATGATCTCTCATTGGTTCCTCTCACAGTCAGTTGTGGTGTAGATAAGATCAGTTCTGGGTCACCTGATCCAAGCCTCAAGTAGTGTTTCCCTTCTCAACATGATTTCTCCAGACACTGTAGATAGAACAGGAGTGAAGAAGATTGGGTAGATCTGACAAGTGCACCATTCTCTTAATCAGAGACGGTGGTGAGGGGCCTTGTGGGCCAGGATCGTGCACGTTTTAGTGATGCTTTTCAATTAAGCTATTGAAGACCTGGGGTAGGGAGTTAAACAAACCCCTCATGAAGGAAGTGCCCAAAATCCCAATGATGACAAGATCTACAGTAGAAAGGATATGGGGCTTCAGCCCAATTTAGGCAGTTTCGATACCATCCCCTCCCAACAATGATGAAAAGATGAAATAACGACTTTGAACAACAAGAAGGAATCGGACAAAGCATCCTATGGCAATTGGGTTGGATGGGCTCTGTGCTCAGCTGCCTTACACACGCATCCATTTTTCAAATCAACCTGAAGATGTTTCTGCCCAGCGGCCTAACCTCCAGACAGCCACCGGTGCCCCTGCATGTTATGGAGCATCATGGGAGCCTTAGGAGCACTAATGGCTTGTGACACAGAGCTCTGGGAGGCCTCACCCCGAGCCTCAGGGGACCGACCCCTCTCCTCCCCCTCCCTCCCTCCCTCCCTCCCTCCCTCCCTCCCTCCCTCAGTCAAACCGTCTCCATGTCCTTCACATGGAAGAATAAAGCACAAACAAACTCAGGTGTCGAGGAAGATTAACTGCAAGATCAAGGAAAAAATAAAACATACAAACCCCCAGAAGCAGGGGAGAGGATTTCTCTCCTCTCCTCTCCAGATTTCCCCTGAGGGAGAAGGAATTCATATTTCATGTCCAAGACAGGGGAGGGCTTTCATACAAAATACATACTTCAGGATATAAACAATGCTAAACTGCAGTAATGAAGAGTCTGATCTCTCACAGTGGTGGGCCCTGATATGGACGCAGCCACCTAATTGTCTGCAGTACTGTGTGTTTTAAAGGACAGCTCGTCCTCACACTGTTTCAATGAGTTGATAAAGAATGTCTCTGTCAATTGGCAACTGACTGTGTCTTATACTGTAGATCAATGTTGAGAACAGCCACAGAGCTGCCTCCATTTCCAACACAGCCCACTCTTCCTCCACATTGTGTGAATAATTACACTTGATTTAATTTAGAGTTGGAAAGAAGCCCGACTGCCACAAAGACAGCATTTTCTGCATTCATTTGAATTCAGTAATTTCAATGGAAACTCATACTCAATCCATATTGATTAAAACGTTAATAGACAGTGTATTGGTGGAGAGCACCCTAGTCATGCTTGCTTCAGCCCATCATTCAACCTCCCCCCCCGCCTCCTCCAGTGAAATAGAGCCAGTGTCATCGCTCAGGGAGAGAAAGACTCTGCTCTGAATGCTCTTGGCATGTAACATAAAGGATTACCCAACCAACCCCGCTAATTTCCAGCCGCTGCAGAGGAAAAGATTACTTCTCCAATGAGAACAATGGCCAAGTATGGACCTTGAGAATAAATCTGAAAAAATACTTTGAATGCGAGCACGATTCTGATCTTCGAGCTTTTGATGTTGTTGAAAATACAGTGCAGCAACTACCTGTACTGGAACATTGATTTCTCTGTTGACCCCTCAGGTGGGAAACTAAACGTCCCAATTTAGCAGTCTGTGCTGTTGGGAGATGGATTACGTGACATTTCAAATATATTGATTGCTTCCTGTAAAACAAGCGGGAGCAGTGAGATAAGCATGCCAGGGAGGCAGTGTGACAGAGGCTACCTGGAACGCTCCAAGCATCATCCATGCGCCAAACATTCTGAGTTACCAAGTCACCAAGGTCACTGTGATTACATGTCAGTATCTTCCGTCATACGATTAGCTAGCTGTGTTAGCAGTACTGAGCATACTGATCAGCTCCCCAGACTGCCGACTGTGCTGAGCTACTGCGGGTCTCACCATGTGCCTGCTAACACAAGGTGTGTAAGTGTCTATATGGATACAGTACCTGCATGTGTGAAACACTGAGTGAATAAATAAAACTAATGTGTGCAAGCACAATATCTAATGTGAAGTAGTCCAACTGGGTGCTAAGTCTGTGTGATGCTTCAAGGTGTGTTATTCCCCACCACATTATATAGAGCTCCAGAATGACACAGAAGAGAACTAAACCAGTTAATGGTCAGTTCTGGTTAAATAGAACCACATTCAGTAACAAGCAGCGCTGGAGGATGTACAGCTAACCCAAAGCAACCTTTCTGGCAAATACAGTAGTGAAGGGTCTTTTGGCACATTTAGTGAAACATATGATGGAAGCTTACGAGACAGACCCATATCTCTCCATCACTATGTCCAGGGTCTGTTAACTAAGATTTTTTGGGGGTGTTCGTGTCAGGATCCTCAGATGATAGAAGTCTGAGCTCGGAAAGAGTGTTCCCTTCAGTCAAACTTCGTGTTCTGCATGTGGGCTTCTCCCCCGGTGAAGGGAAAGCTTTGACGGGGGCCGTGCCACCAGTAAAGATGGTCCTGAACTCTATCATTGATCTGAACCTTTTAGAAATCCTTGTCCAGCTGCTTCTACGCCACCCGTCCCTTTCCTTCCTTCCTCACTGACAACATCTCTCTGTCTACCTGTCAGTGGACTCAACGAGTGAGGAGCATGGAGGTGCAGAGGTGTCTCAAAGGTTAGGCCTCATTTCTGATACATGAACCAAACTCATTGGATCTCCCCGTCAATCCCCTTTCCACCCCCCCCCCCCCCCCCAAAAAAAATGAGCATTTCCCACAGCCAGCCTTGGATAATAGACCTCTTTCCTCTGGGCTCGTTGTTAAAGTCAGATTATACGTATATATTGTGCCACTCTGAGGCTCTGCTTGCACAGCAGAAAGGAGAGAGGGAAGCCTGCAGCACTCAGAAATGCCTGTGTCCTCATGCCACAATATCAAACGCTATCCATTATTCATCCGATTCCATTTAAACGTGTCCCCATCAGAGGCGTGCATTGATTGCCATGCCAGCCACCACTGCTAAACTTCAGGTAATTATGGCGAATGGGGAATCTGGGAGAGATCCGGTTTCACAGAGCTGCTGTTATTTTGGGTGTTTTATGTCATTGTCTCCCCTGAGTGCCACTGATTATACGATAGAGATTAACATTTGAAGGCATTATCAATTCCCTAATTATAATTACGGGGAGAAGGGAGAGAGTCAGATAAGAAGCTATGAAGTGGAAAATCCCTTTTCCTCTATAAAAACAGAAGAGCTCTGGCACAGGGAGAATATCAAGGTGTATGCAGAAAGATATTCATGTGTTTATGACTGTCAGTAAATTCATTGAATTTATTGAATCCATGAAAGAAAAGCCTTAGCTACCTAAAACGGATTTCATGAGTCGTGCCTCAGCGTTTCTTTTGCTGGAACCTTCACTGCTTTTGTAGTAGAATGGGCTTCTATGGGCCCACAATGATGAATTGTACCTGAGTGCTTTGGTTACCATAGTAACGCGTTATCCCCATTATGGCCGGGAAAGGGCAAAGAAAAAAATTCAGTTTTAGACACCTCTGGATAAATGGAAAAACAAATCCCCTATATTCAAAGGAAAGCCTTTGTATGACACCTTGGGTCATGACACTGGCTATACATTTAATACAGCAACACATTCATCTGGTTAGTAATGTTTTACCCAGTCTTGAACTAAACACATCTATGCACAGACAGTGTATTGTTAATTAGTGTTAGTCTGGATCCACAGCAGTGAATGCCTCCCAGCAGCCCAGAGGCAGAGCTAGAAGAAGCAGGGGGTGGGGGGGGTATAGAAAGGTTTACTGTGGTAAGTGAGCCCATGAGCCTAGCAGTAGCACCACCAGCCATGTTTCACCTCACTTGTACCGCCCAGACAAAACTCATGGGGGTTAGCTAGCACTACAAAACAGGGAGGTCAGGGATTGTCTGTTATATATATGCCATTTAGTTTTTATACAAAGCGACTTATAGTCATGCAAGCATACATTTTACGTATGGGTGGTCCTGGGAATTGAACCCACTATCCTGGCATTGCAAGCGCTATGTTCTACCAAGCAAGCTACAGAAGACCCCCATTCTCAATTTAAATCAAACATCTGCATTTCCATTTCCTAATATTCCCTCAACACAAAAAAGCTAGATGGTCTTTCAGGGAAGGAGTGTGTGTTTCAGGGAAAGAAAGTGTGCATTTCAGACAAGCCCTGAAACCTCTTTGCAAAAGCCATGACAATGTTTTCATTAACTCACCCAGTGTAAATCAGCAGGTTCCCCCTCTGTTCCCTCTAGTTCCTGCATGGTCAGCTGTTCAGAGTGCACAGTGCCTCAGCGTGCCAGGAAACACTGCTCAGCTTTTGTCATAGGGTGTGTCTATTATAGTGCACACGTTTTTGACCAGGGTCGGTTTCCCAATAGACATCTTAAGACTAAGTTAATCGTTAGAACCTTCATATAAACCTCCAAGCCTTTTCCCAAAACCATCGTTATTAAGGGATCGTACCATTATTTTCAATTTTCACCCAAAATGACATACCCAAATCTGACTGCCTGTAGCTCAGGACCTGAAGCAAGGATATGCATGTTATTGGTACCATTTGAAAGGAAACAATTTGATGTTTGTGGAAATGTGAAATTAATGTAGGTGAATATAACACTTTAAATCTGGTAAACGATAATACAATCAAAACAACATGCAGGTTTTTTTCTTCATCATCTTTGAATTGTTGCCGAATTGGTGCAGAATTGGTCAATTGATACATTTTCAAGTACATAACTATAGAGAACATACAAAAATGATATGATAATATAAAATGTAAGTTTACACACTCCCAGGAATGTCCTACATGATGGATCATTAGCTTATACACTAACTTTCACACATCTAGATGGCAGGGTGGGTGTGGAGCCAGATACAGCAGGGGTTCAAACTGTAGAAACCAGTTCCTACATTTCAAAATAAAAATAGATTTTATCAAACAAAATAACATTACATTTTATCTCTGGGACCCTCAGAATGACAAATCAGAGCAGGATTACTGAATGTAAGTACATTATTTACTTTCAAAGGTGAATGTATCAAATCAGTTGCCGTGATAAAAGTTTTTGGTTGTTGTCACTCTCCTCAAACAAAACCATGGTATTTTTTCACTGTTATAGCTACTGTAAATTGGACAGTGCAGTTAGATTAACAAGAATTGAAGCTTTCTACCCATATAAGACATGTCTATGTTCTGGAAAATGTTCTTGTTACTTACAATGCCATGCTAATCACATTAGCGCACGTTAGCTCAACTGCCCCGGTGGAGGGACACCGATCTCGTAGAGGTTTTAACGTTGCACTTGAAAATGCTTGAAATCTTATTCCAGACTCTCGTAGAACTGCTAAGTGCGTCGTTAGATCCTTTCTTCTCTCTCCCGCGTCACTTTATACACAGAAGATTAAACATAGAATCACAGGATTTATCCGTCTCTCTGTTACCAGCGATAACTTCAGAACAACGTTTATTACAAACACAAAGTTACCAATGTCTTTGCAATTGATACAAACAAGCGACGTATAAAAAAATGCTTAAAATGAAAACCTAAATGACTGCATTAAAATATAAACAGTAGGCTATAAGCCTATTTCAATAATATTGAAATACATTTCATGTTTAATCAATTTGTTCTATTTTGCTACTTGAAGGATAGTGTATTTAATGTGTCTCAATATATTTCATTATGTGTAGCCCAACATGTGCATAATGATTTGCCAAATTTGAGATTTTTTATTTATTATATATTTGTATTAAATAGGCTTATTTTTTATTGGGTAAGCAGTAGAATAAGCTGCCTCAATATTTGCAGCCATAGGTGGTAATACAGTATCTCTCTAGGAGCTGATCCGTCGTCATATTGTGAAATTCTTCTAACGTTAAGGAAAGATTTGAATGGAGAAAGCTGATCCAGAGCAGCGCTCCCTGTTTTTTCCGATCCTATCAGTATGGACACATGCTCCAATGACACACTTTGCGACCATTCTCTCTGTGTGGTGTTTTGGGAAAAGCATGTTACATCTTCAGCCGTTGTAAGATTAAAACAATCGTAAGCCTAAATTCCATCGAGATGGGGAAACTGGGCCTAAGGCCCAAAGGGAATATGCACTATACAGTATGGAATAGTCAGCGCCATTTGGGAGTCATCCTCCCTCTCTGCCCCTATTTCCCTTCAGGAGGGAACCTACTGTCTCACTCGTCTCTCCCGTGGGTTCTAGTCCCCTGGCTGGGGTTATCGAGAAGGGGCAGGCAGTGTCTCAATGGCCAGTGGGTGGTGGGGAGCGAGTGGAGGGAGGCCGTAGAGGCAATGTAGTTAATCAAGTAGACAGCTGCTTCACTCGTCATGTTCTCCTGCACACACTCCGGCCATCACTTCATTATACTGCCCAGCCAGTGTGGGCGTGTGGGATGAATGATCTGTTACAACTGTGACTACCTACTGTTATATCAGAGTACTACTCAGTGCTATATTAAAACGCAACATGCAACAATCCCGGTATTTTTGTGCATTCAGATTGCCGTCGATAAAATGCAATGGTGTTTGTTGTCCATAGCTTAGGCCTGCCCATACCATAACCCCACCGCCACCATGGGGCACTCTGTTCACAATGTTTACATTAGCAAACCGCTCACCCACATGACGCCATACACATGACGCCATCTGCCCGGTACAATTGAAACCGGAATTTATCCGTGAAAAGCACACTTTTCCATCAAGCCAGTGGCCATCGAGGGTGGGCATTTGCCCACTGAAGTCAGTTACGATGTCGAACTTCAGTCAGGTCAAGACCTTGGTGAGGACGACAAGCACAGACGAGCTTCCATGAGACGGTTTCTGACAGTTTGTGCAGAAATTCTTTGGATGTGCAAAACCACAGTTTCATCAGCTGTCCGTTTGGCTGGTCTCAGACAATTCTGCATGTTAAGAAGCCGGATGTGGCATGGTTACACGTGGTCTGCGGTTGTGAGGCCGTGTTGGACGTACTGCCAAATTCTCTAAAACGAAGTTGGAGGAGGCTTATGGTAGAGAAATGAACATTCAATTCTCTGGCAACAGCTCTGGTGGACATTCCTGTATTCAGCGTGCCAATTGCACGCTCCTTCAAAACTTGAGACATCTGTGTCATTGTGTTGTGTGACTGGCCTTTTATTGTTCCAAGCTCAATGTGCACCTGTATAATGATCATGCTGTTTAATCAGCTTCTTGATATGCCACAACTGTCAGGTGAATGAATTATCTTGGCAAAGGATAAATGCTCACCAACAGGGAATGTAAACAAATGTGTGCACAACATTTGAGAGAAATGAGCTTTTTGTGCGTATGGCACATTTCTGGGATCTTTTATTTCAACTCATGAAACATGGAACTTTTTAAATGTTGTGTCCATATTTTTTTCAGTGTGGCTTACAAAAAAGTAAATTGTGTCCTGTTGCTGTTGGGCATGTTGGACATGGTTTGAGTTGAAGATTCATTATTGTAATATGATTGAGAATGAAGGGTTTATTGAGTTTATTGGTTTATTTATTCCTTATTGGTTTTATTATTCCTTATGAAATCCACATCACACTCTGGAAATCTGATATGCCCCTACAGTACTATCTTCAACAATATATTGAAAAAGTTGCCGAATAATTGTTTTTATTTAAGTGATAATGCCCGATAAGCTGGTGTTCGGAGGATATATTGGCCTGGGTGTAGGCCTGAGACAATGTCATTCTGTCCATGAGCTGTTCTTGTCCTTTAATGTTCTGTTTATGTCATGTTTCATGTTTTATGTGGACCCCAGGATGAGTAGCTGCTGCTTTTGCAACAGTTAATGGGGATCCTAATACAAGACCAAATACCAAACCGTGCCGATATATCCTCAAAACACCGTCTTCAAGGGCATTATAACTTTTATACAATGGGTTACCAACATATTCAAAAAATGGTTGACATATTTTGATGAACTTTATTTTGATGAATTTATTCAACAATTTCATCCTTCCACAAGATATAGTCCCAACACAAATCTAGGTTTGCTACCCAAGCCGGCTGGTCTTTTGTTCTATTGGTTCAGTTGCTAGGGACGCAACCCAGTCGTTCAGTCTTTTTGATCTATGTCTACAGTATGGATGCAACCTTGCTTGCTAGCTAGCCAACTACGGCTAATTTATAGTCACATCAAGCAGTGCAACCAGAATAACAACAAAGTAGCTTTGTTTGCATTTGTTTAAGCTGTTTTCTAGTGAAATGTATTTGGATACCTCTATAACAATGAGCTAATGATGCGAAACTTCGCCTGGCATAGAAAAGACACTGTTGTCCAGAGGAGCGTGCCAACAACACAGCTAACACAATCACTTGAAACTGAAAAGACTGCAAACTAGCTGCACTTCGTTTCATTTGACTGCTGATTCATGATTTGGACTGGCTGAGAAAAGCTGCCTGCCTGTCTGTCGTTCCGACTACCGACACGTTCATTACTATGGGACAGCTGGAGATCGAATATGAATATTGAAACAATGTTGCAAATGTCGGAGAGACAGAAAATTAAATGTTAGTCTAGAAGAAATGTGAGATAATGTCTATATGTGTTTTATAGTGGAAATCAAGTTCATAAACTGCCTGGCTGGGCTGATGAGACAGTGGAAGCGCAGTCAGACGGATTAGAGTAAATAGACATTTTAGATTTAGCCGGTGGTAACTTGGGGAATAGACACCGGCTAGAATGCAGTTTTAACCAATCAGCATTCTGGATTACACCCACCCGTTTTCAATATTCATTAGTGTATGTACAAAAAGTTTATGAAATCAAAATACTACTCATACTACAGAGCAAGCGGAATAGCATCAAATTACACAATTTTTTCTTTTTGTGGCACCTACGGATGAAACACTGTGGCCTGAGTGAGGCTGAAAAGTCCTAAATATGCCAACTTTGATGAATTATTTATACAATATCTGTCAACAATCCTTCCTCCAAAGGACTATTCTATGAATTACATTTTGTGAACATCCCAAAAAATCATGTTTTTTAATGTCTGGGTTTTGTGAGGAATCACTCAATACCTAATGCTCACAGCTGGCTGTCCAATTAGCTTAGGGTTGCTACAACATTTTTGCGTTGCATAGTAATCTCAGCTAATTTCACCACAAATTATAATACATTATTCATTATATGTGTCATCAAGGAAAGCTTGTCAGAGACAAATACTTTAATCAAACAAAATTAAAAGAGGGAGACAAATTATAATGGCACATTATGTAAAAAAAAGTGTCTCCACAGATGTTTTGAACAACAAAATGACCCCCCTGCCACTAATTATAGCCATCAGTAAAGATGGAGCTCTATAACACTAATGACTAGAAAGAAAAACACTGGCCATTGGAGGACACACACTCATCCAGCTGTATATCTGGGTAACCAGTTACTTTCCTTGATAATGTGTTGTCATAAAGCTTACGTAATGCACTCATTAACATTTAGGTTCTGTCTTGAGAGATTATTTTTTTTCTGCAGAAATAGCATCAACATTCGGTTGATGGCATAAACTGTATGTGACATGCATTAAAACATTTTCATACTGTCTTCAGCATTTGCATGCTGAAGACAGTGCTACGGAATTTGATTTCGACTTCCTCATCAACATCTGTCATAAACAGAGTTGACAGAACTCTGCTGGTTTGTCGGTCCTCTGTCTGACCGTGGTCTCTTCCACTGAGACGTCCACTGTTCTCGGTCTCCTGTCCAGATGGATAATTTCCTGATCCTGCCAGTCCAGTCAACATGCTGAGACATTTCTTAGTCTCCTTATTTTATCCTTGTCCAGCTCCTTTCTTCTGTGTCAGGATTACCAGCAATTCCCCTAGCACGTTCTTCACGCTACATGCCACAATTCTGCATGCCATGGAGAGAGAGAATTGGAGCACTCCGGTTCACTGTGCCCTCAATCCGCTGCCATGATCATCCATCTTTGTCGACTGGGCTGGATCCCCTGCCAAACCCTCTAGATCATCCCAGCCGGGAATGCTTTCCTCCTGAGCCGATTCTCCTCCTGTGAAGGAGAGGCTTTCCACCTCCGGCTCCCAGCGCTTGGCATCCAGCAACCAGCTTTGTCCTATCAGGGAGCAGCTGGAGAAAGAGCAACAGGGATGAGGGCTATCCTCCTTCCTCATTTCATGTCTCACCGCTTAAGACCCTTTTTTCCCTCAAATCCAATTACCGAGCAGTCCCTGCGTCACCCCCCCCCATCCCCCCATCCCCCCAAGAGTGGAGGGGGAAATGTTGCCTCATGATAAATTCTCCACCCAATTTTTTCAATATTTCTGGAAGTAACTTCTCAATCTAATAAGGAAATCGCAGCAGGCTGTGTCACACAAGATTAAGGGGGAAATAATAATGTATATTGGTGAAATTTATTTTTATCGAATGATAAGTTGATAACAGAATTGAAGGCTATTTAGAATCGGCTTGGGGAAGAGGCGTTGCAGTGAAGAGTAGAAACCTGCCTCATCATGAATGTCTGATTGTAACATTTTGCTTGCTGGCGGTGACAATAATAAAGTGAAAAATACAGAAAGAGAGAAGGAAAGAGGAGGGGGCATAATGGGTCTCGGCCTGTCTCTCTCTCTCTCCCTTTCCCACTTCACCAAGGGAGACCTAAATCCTGACCCAGATACTCCTTCCTCCCTCCCTCTACTCCCATGCTCTGCTCTGCTCATAGGCCTCATCCAAACAAAACTCTAGGTGAGCCTTTGATAAGAGCCAACACCCACATTAACCCAGCTGGGAACAAACGACCATGAACCCAGCTGGGAACAAACGACCATGAACCCAGCTGGAAACAAACGACCATGAACCCAGCTGAGAAGAAACGACCATGAACCCAGCTGAGAACAAACCACCATGAATCCAGCTGGGAATAAACCACCATGAACCCAGCTGGGAACAAACCACCATGAATCCAACTGGGAACAAACCACCATGAATCCAACTGGGAACAAACCACCATGAACCCAGCTTGGAACAAACCACCATGAACCCACCCGGGGAACAAACCACCATGAACCCACCCGGGGAACAAACCACCATGAACCCACCCGGGGAACAAACCACCATGAACCCACCCGGAGAACAAACCACCATGAACCCACCCGGAGAACAAACCAGTATGAACCAACCCGGGGAACAAACCAGTATGAACCCACCCGGGGGAACAAACCACCATGAACCCACCCGGGGAACAAATCACCATGAACCCACCCGGGGGAACAAACCACCATGAACCCACCCGGGGGAACAAACCACCATGAACCCACCCGGGGGAACAAACCACCATGAACCCACCCGGGGAACAAACCACCATGAATCCACCCGGGGAACAAACCACCATGAACCCACCCGGGGAACAAACCACCATGAACCCACCCGGGGGAACAAACCAGCATGAACCCACCGGGGGAACAAACCACCATGAACCCAGCTGGGAACAAACCACCATAAACCCACCCGGGGAACAAACCACCATGAACCCACCCGGGGAACAAACCACCATGAACCCACCCGGGGAACAAACCACCATGAACCCACCCGGGGAACAAACCACCATGAACCCACCCGGGGGAACAAACCACCATGAATCCACCCGGGGAACAAACCACCATGAACCCACCCGGGGAACAAACCATCATGAACCCACCCGGGGAACAAACCACCATGAACCCAGCTGGGAACAAACCACCATGAACCCACCCTGGGAACAAACCACCATGAACCCACCCTGGGAACAAACCACCATGAACCCACCCGGTGAACAAACCACCATGAACCCACCCGTGGAACAAACCAGCATGAACCCACCCGTGGAACAAACCAGCATGAATCCAGCTGGGAACAAACCAGCATGAACCCACCCGGGGAACAAACCACCATGAACCCAGCTGGGAACAAACCACCAGAGAGAGATAGAGGGAGATGTCAGTGGGGAGCACAGCTGGGCTGGGAAGCCGGGGGGGGGGATTGGAGAGATTGAGGGAGAGGGAAAGATGGAGGGAGATATGGAGTGAGAGAGGGGGAGAGTCACCTTTGCCCTAGAGCACACCAAAAACGGAACATAACTTGGCGTAAGCAGCAGAGCCTCAGGTAACTTCCACAAAGCTGTGTATGATCTGAGAGGCAAGACAAGAAGAGCCTTCTATGCCATCAAATGGAACATCAAAATTGACATACCAGTTAGGATTTGGCTAAAAATACTTGAGTCGGTTATAGAGCCCATTGCCCTTTATGTTTGTGAGGTCTGGGATCCACTCACCAACCAAGAATTCACAAAATGGGACAAACATCAAATTGAGCCTCTGCATGCAGAATTTTGCAAAAATGACCTCGTAAAATACCAAATAATGCATGCAGAGCAGAATTAGGCCGATACCTGCTATTTATCAAAATCCAGAAAATAGATGTTAAATTCTACAACCACCTAAAAGGAAGCATTTCCCAAACCTTCCATAACAAAGCCATCACCTACAGAGAGATGAACCTGGAGAAGAGCCCATTAAGCAAGCTGGTCCTGGGGCTCTGTTCACAAACATACCCTACAGAGCCCCAGGACAGCAGCACAATTAGACCCAACCAAATCAAGAAAACTAAAAGATAATTACTTGACACATTGGAAAGAATTGACCAAATAAAAAAGAACAAACTAGAATGCTATTTTTCCCTAAACAGAGAGTACACAGTGGCAGAATACCTGACCACTGTGACTGACCCAAAATTAAGGAAATAATTGACTATGTACAGATTCAGTGAGCATAGCCAAAGGTAGACCTGGCTCTCAAGAAAAGACGGCCTATGTGCACACTGCCCACAAAATAAGGTGGAAACTGAGCTGCACTTCTTAACCTCCTGCCAAATGTATGACCATATTAGAGATACATATTTCCCTCAGATTACACAGACCCACAAAGAATTTGAAAACATATCCAATTTTGATAAACTCCCATATCTACTGGGTGAAATACCACAGTGTGCCATCACAGGAGCAAGATTTGTGACCCTGTTGCCACAAGAAAATGGCAACCAGTGAAGAACAAACACCATTATAAATACAATCCATATTTATGTTGATTTATTTTCCCTTTTATACTTTGACTAATTGCAAATCATTCCAACATTCCAACAGTGTATCCAACACTGTTTGTTCCTATATACATAATATGACATTTTAAATGTCTTTAGTCTTTTGGAACTTGTGTCAGTTTAATGTTTACTGTACATTTTTATTATTATTTATTTAACTTTGGATTATTATCTATTTCACTTGCATTGGCAATGTAAACATATATGTCCCATGCCAATAAAGCCCTTAGATTGAAATCGAAAATTGAGAGGGGGAGAGATGAAGTGAGAGAGAGATTGAAGGAGATTTGAGGTGATGAAGGGAGGGATGGATTGATGGGGGTTACACAGCTGGACTGATGCCCATCTCTCTGAGGCTTTGTAGTTGACTAGGAGTGTGGGATCATGGACCCTCACAGAGTTGAGTGTTTGTGCTCGCTTGCCTTCATCCTCCTCCTCCTCCTCCTCCTCCTCCTCCTCCTCCTCCTCCTCCTCCTCCTCCTCCTCCTCCTCCTCCTCCTCCTCCTCCTCCTCCTCCTCCTCCTCCTCCTCCTCCTCCTCCTCCTCCTCCTCCTCCTCCTCGTCTTTAGCCAGCCAGAGCATGTTGTGGTCCTCATTCAGAATGCTTGGCAGCAGACAGACCTAGTTGTTTACCGCCATTGTCATTGGGTTCATTACTAGGTCACAGAACTCAGAGAAGAGAGAATAGCGGTTCATTGACTCCAGAGTGTACTTTTCCCGCCAACCCATTCCAACGAGACTCTAACTGACCCTACAAATGCATGAGAAACAGAGTTGTCTACTGAGACACTGTCTGTCGATTGTCATTAGAAGTGGCCTCACAACCTCAGGTTCATTAATTCAACTAGGAATTGTCAGCGTGTCCACAGACACAATATTGATGGCCCTTCCTGTAAAAAACAAGGTCTGAATTATTTTCACAGTGTCTCATAGGAACTGGTGCAGTATAGGAATCATCTTACGGTGTCCGGCGTCCAGCGTCCAGCTAATAAAATATGGGTTAACTTACAGACCAGACAGTTTGAGGTCTCGGTTGGAGAGGATTTGTCTTGTGTTGAGACAAAGACACTAAAAATGACTTCTGGGCTGCTTTCTAATGTTGCATTCTGGGGCAGCTAGGTTCTTACCTAACAGGAGAAAAGGGTAAAAAGACTCCTGAAAAGAGGCCAGGGGTATTGCAGTGCCAGTCCCAGTGCACCATGGGGAGCACAGAGTACCCACAACCACTGCCTTCTCAGACAATAAACCTGGCCTCCTCCTGGTTAAACTCAGCGCTGACGTCTGTTCAACACAGGCAACATTAACATAATAGACAATAAAGTCAGATTTACTGCCCACCATGTCTGGGCTTCAGAGACGGTGGTCATTATGGCCGCCAATAATGTTCAACATTATGCTTGCTCAACTCCGTGCTTATTGGATGAAGGGCCTCTGAGGAGGGGGGCCCGAAAATCTAGAAAATATTTTAGAGGTCTCAAATTCAGCAGAAAACAGCATTTACTACAGCAGTGGGAGGGGAAAGGCATGGCTATCCTGTAGTTATAGTCAGACGTTATTGAAGCTGGATGCATGGCCGCCGGACAATGTGTGGCGAGGCGGCATTTGCCACAGCACTTTTCAATCAGGTGTGGCAGCATCACACCACGTTTGACTTGGTTGAATAAAACATATCGATGCAAAGTGTTAAAAATAAGGACAATTAACCAATTTGCCTCATTGTTTGTCACTTCGCACACAATTTCTCTGTCCTTCACATCGGAGTGCTGCTGCAGGCTCTTTGCATGTCTTCACCAATCAGATTCACGGAAATCGCAGGTCACAGAGGCGGGCACAACACACAAAGCTCAAGCCTCTCCACTTTCCTCCGGTACTTATTTACCAAACATGATAACACATCACTCCCTACAGACACAAGCAAAAACTCTTCCATAAATGTAGTAGCCTATTCACCTAGACCCATAACTGTATCAGCTTATACACCTAGACACTAGCCATCTGACATGATGTATTCCATGGAAACAATAAACAAATTCAGTCTGATCAACTGTAGGCTACTAACAACAGCAGCTACATACAACAATATGCGCCCTGTCCCTCTGGCCAAGGTAAAAGATGCAGTAACTTAACGTAGCAGGCATAAAAGAAAAGCCTGAAACTAGATACCCCTATATACTGGTCTCAACAAGAAGAAAAAACCTGTCAAGGGAGGTTCTCTTCTGCACTGTTCAACCTATCTAGTAAATGTGGAGGAGGAGTTAAGTGTTGCCTTGTTAACTAAAAGCGGGAGATGCATCCCAAGCTCTCTTTCCATTTCCCCTGAAAACATTTGCAAGAGGCTAACGTTGTGTATTTATAGTCCATTTGTTTGTGAGAAAATGTGAATGAGATCAAATTTGGTTTAAATTCAAACATAGGCTCACTAGGCTACCTAGACTTTTTCAATCCAAAATGATTAACTGGAATGAATCAATAAAACAATAGCTGACATTTTTATTTAGGCTTATAAAGTTGCATAAGGCAGGACTACATGATGCAAACCTGCATAAAGCGAGCTCAGCCCTGTGAGTTTTATTGTCCAATCATGTTGCTTTCTCTGTGTCTGTATATAGGAAACCCACTTAGGACTTCTTTAAAATATAATTCATAAGGTTGCTGCAGTTTGATCCGTTTTTTTTGAAAACCATGTGACTTGATTATAAAAACTGGTCCCATCATAGCCCATATTTAAAATTGTTTTAAACAGATTAATCACGTCACTGTATTAGGTCCAGAGTTTTACCTGGTTAGTTTACCAGGTCAGGAAAAACTACGGGCCCCAGAAAATTTGTCGGCACACTACTCTGGGACCTGTGGTGCCACCTCTGGCTAGATGGTCCATAGGATTCGTGCTTTGCAATACATACATGCTCAGAAGGTGCGGAGCGTCACTCCCTGTAAGATCAGGCAGCTCGGCTGCAGCACGGTAACACAGCCAAACCACCAGAGGGCACTTTAGTCAAACTGAACCATCACACTTGTGGATGTCTGTAAACCCTACAGTCCCACTGTTGTTTGTTATTGCTCACGATAGGTCCTCATCATAACAGGTAACATAATGACTGTTTGTAATAATGCCTTCTGCTGGCAGTAGAGACCCTGTTTCCTCCCCATTCTGGATCTCTCTCTCCTTTTTTGCAGTCGGAAAAAAATGGATGAAAATCAATGGGGATGCCCACAGAGCACATTCCATTTCAATCTCCCTCTGGGGGGAAATTAAACCATTTATGAGATGAGTATTGAGCGGCGAGATAATAGCGGGATCGCCACGGAAACGCCTTCCCGTGACAACTACCACACAGATGGATGGTTATTGGTCACGGCAAATTAAAGCGCTGTTGGCCCCGGTCCTCTAAATGATGTGACAGATTCACTGGTCTGCTTCCAGTAAAGCAGCAACACACAAGAGTTCCCATTCTACAGGCGGCTGGGATGGAGAATCTGAGCTGCTCTTCTCCAGGTATAGCTGCTGCGGCTACTGAGTGGGCATGGTGAGGCCAGGCAGCTGAGCGGAGTAGCTGAGGGGAGTAGCCTTGTGGTTAGAGTGTTGGAACAGTAACCAAAAGGTCACCGGTTCAAATCCCTGAGCCAAAAGGTGAAAAATCTGTTGAGGTGCCCTTGAGCAGCTTCTTAGTGTTTGCTAAAAGTAGTAGCTCATTCCAAATGAGTGAGTATTGCTGTGTGAATGAGATCTGAAAGGAGATATGGTGTGTTAGTATGCATCTTTCAGTCTGCATTCTTGTAATAAAACGTCTGCTTATTTTTCCCGCAAACACAGGCTTGTGAATATTTCCTGAAATCTTTCCCGGACTAGCTGTCTTGGTTTTCTGATTACTTGATATTTTATTAGTAGATTAGTATTTCAGGCAGTGGCTTATTCAAGACTCCAGAAGGAGTCTAACAGATGTTGTATTGCTAATAATATGGTATTGGGTCACTTGTTTTAAACATTACTACTTTAGTGGTCACCTACACCATGTCTCAAGGGTGTTTCTTCTCACATGGTTATAGAGACGTTTGGGAGGCAAATATAGCTAATGGCAGATTATCACAGATCTCATAGACTTCCCGACCTTGTCTGTGCCAAGACACAGATAGAAACACCCAAATCCCTGTGCCTTCATTAGTTATACAGCATCGGTAAACCAATATTATAAATCCCTTGTTGTCCATTCCATGAATTATGCATGTTTGTGTACCATACTTTTATGCAAATAAATCCACCTCAGGCTCTAATATTTTAAGTTATCAAAGACAAAATATGCATGCATGCCCTTGGCATAAAAGAGGTGGTGTCAGAACTACCATTCATCTCAATCCTTGGGCTAAGAGCAGCCATCACATTTCACAATTCCAGCAAGATGCTGTTGCCTGGGTAGCTTACGGGAAGAGATCATTGGGCCTGTTTCTCCGTCAGGCTCTGCTCTCTCTAAACATCCTACAACTAGAAGTCTTCACATGCAAAATGTATGCAGTATCTTTCTCTCTGTGAATGACTATGACCTTCGATTGGGCTTTCAGGGGATTTTCAATGACACAGGCTCTCTAGGGAAAACAAAACAACTAATATTGTAGAAGTTAGAAGACACATGTTGTGTTCATCTGTCAGCACTGGGACCTCTGGTGGATGAGGTTTCAAACCTAGGTCACATGACGAGGTTTGTAGAGTCCACAGTGGCTGAGGCAGTGCAGTGGGGGATGTCCTGGCCCACATGATGGACTGGACACGGAGACAGTGAGCTCTCCCTCCTGTGACTGATTGGAGCGGGAGGTCGAAGCAGCATTTAATCAACTGATTGCATTGTCTGGTGCATAATGGCCCCTATCTTTAAAGATAATGGGCTTTCAGGGAGAGGGGGAGAAGGGAAGAGTTAACGGATGGAAGAGGGTGAAGAGAGAATGAGTGACAGTCTGAGAAAAACAGGGATTGAGGAAAACGGGATACAGGGAGAATGGATTAAGTGAATTTGACAAATGAGGTTGAAGTAAATTACACACACGACCCCATTTCAAATCAAATCAAATCAAATCAAATCAAATTTATTTATATAGCCCTTCGTACATCAGCTGATATCTCAAAGTGCTGTACAGAAATCCAGCCTAAAACCCCAAACAGCAAGCAATGCAGGTGTAGAAGCACGGTGGCTAGGAAAAACTCCCTAGAAAGGCCAAAACCTAGGAAGAAACCTAGAGAGGAACCAGGCTATGTGGGGTGGCCAGTCCTCTTCTGGCTGTGCCGGGTGGAGATTATAACAGAACATGGCCAAGATGTTCAAATGTTCATAAATGACCAGCATGGTCAAATAATAGTAAGGCAGAACAGTTGAAACTGGAGCAGCAGCACAGTCAGGTGGACTGGGGACAGCAAGGAGTCATCATGTCAGGTCGTCCTGGGGCACGGTCCTTGGGCTCAGGTCCTCCGAGAGAGAGAAAGAAAGAGAGAATTAGAGAGAGCATATGTGGGGTGGCCAGTCCTCTTCTGGCTGTGCCGGGTGGAGATTATTACAGAACATGGCCAAGATGTTCAAATGTTCATAAATGACCAGCATGGTCAAATAATAGTAAGGCAGAACAGTTGAAACTGGAGCAGCAGCATGGCCAGGTGGACTGGGGACAGCAAGGAGTCATCATGTCAGGTAGTCCTGGGGCATGGTCCTAGGGCTCAGGTCCTCCGAGAGAGAGAAGGAAAGAAGGAGAGAATTAGAGAACGCACACTTAGATTCACACAGGACACCGAATAGGACAGGAGAAGTACTCCAGATATAACAAACTGACCCTAGCCCCCCGACACAAACTACTGCAGCATAAATACTGGAGGCTGAGACAGGAGGGGTCAGGAGACACTGTGGCCCCATCTGAGGACACCCCCGGACAGGGCCAAACAGGAAGGATATAACCCCACCCACTTTGCCAAAGCACATCCCCCACACCACTAGAGGGATATCTTCAACCACCAACTTACCATCCTGAGACAAGGCTGAGTATAGCCCACACAGATCTCCGCCACGGCACAACCCAAGGGGGGCGCCAACCCAGACAGGATGACCACAACAGTGAATCAACCCACTCAGGTGACGCACCCCCTGCAGGGATGGCATGAGAGAGCCCCAGTAAGCCAGTGACTCAGCCCCTGTAATAGGGTTAGAGGCAGAGAATCCCAGTGGAAAGAGGGGAACCGGCCAGGCAGAGACAGCAAGGGCGGTTCGTTGCTCCAGAGCCTTTCCGTTCACCTTCCCACTCCTGGGCCAGACTACACTCAATCATATGACCCACTGAAGAGATGAGTCTTCAGTAAAGACTTAAAGGTTGAGACCGAGTTTGCGTCTCTGACATGGGTAGGCAGACCGTTCCATAAAAATGGAGCTCTATAGGAGAAAGCCCTGCCTCCAGCTCTTTGCTTCGAAATTCTAGGGACAATTAGGAGGCCTGCGTCTTGTGACCGTAGCGTACGTGTAGGTATGTATGGCAGGACCAAATCAGAGAGATAGGTAGGAGCAAGCCCATGTAATGCTTTGTAGGTTAGCAGTAAAACCTTGAAATCAGCCCTTGCTTCGACAGGAAGCCAGTGTAGAGAGCCTAGCACTGGAGTAATATGATCCATTTTTTTGGTTCTAGTCAGGATTCTAGCAGCCGTATTTAGCACTAACTGAAGTTTATTTAGTGCTTTATCCGGGTAGCTGGAAAGTAGAGCATTGCAGTAGTCTAACCTAGAAGTGACAAAAGCATGGATTAATTTTTCTGCATCATTTTTGGATAGAAATTTTCTGATTTTTGCAATATTACGTAGATGGAAAAAAGCTGTCCTCGAAATGGTATTGATATGTTCTTCAAAAGAGAGATCAGGGTCCAGAGTAATGCCGAGGTCCTTCACAGTTTTATTTGAGACGACTGTACAACCAGTAAGATTAATTGTCAGATTCAACAGAAGATCTCTTTGTTTCTTGGGACCTAGAACAAGCATCTCTGTTTTGTCCGAGTTTAATAGTAGAAAGTTTGCAGCCATCCACTTCCTTATGTCTGAAACACATGCTTCTAGCGAGGGCAATTTTGGGGCTTCACCACGTTTCTTTGAAATGTACAGCTGTGTGTCATCCGCATAGCAGTGAAAGTTAACATTATGTTTTCGAATAATATCCCCAAGAGGTAAAATGTATAGTGAAAACAATAGTGGTCCTAAAATGGAACCTTGAGGAACACCGAAATTTACAGTTGATTTGTCAGAGGACAAACCATTCACAGAGACAAACTGATATCTTTCCGACAGATAAGATCTAAACCAGACCAGAACTTGTCCATGTAGACAATTTGGGTTTCCAATCTCTCCAAAAGAATGTGGTGATTGATGGTATCAAAAGCAGCACTAAGGTCTAGGAGCACGAGGACAGATGCAGAGCCTCGGTCCGATGCCATTAAAATGTCATTTACCACCTTCACAAGTGCCGTCTCAGTGCTATGATGGGGTCTAAAACCAGACTGAAGCATTTCGTATACATTGTTTGTCTTCAGGAAGGCAGTAAGTTGCTGCGCAACAGCCTTTTCTAAAAATTTTGAGAGGAATGGAAGATTCGATATAGGCCGTAAGTATTTTATATTTTCTGGGTCAAGGTTGGCTTTTTATAATAATAATAATAATAATATATGCCATTTAGCAGACGCTTTTATCCAAAGCGACTTACAGTCATGTGTGCATACATTCTACGTATGGGTGGTCCCGGGGATCGAACCCACTACCCTGGCGTTACAAGCGCCATGCTCTACCAACTGAGCTACAGAAGGACCTTTATTACTGCCACTTTTAGTGAGTTTGGTAGACATCCAGTGGATAGAGAGCCATTTATTATGTTCAACATAGGAGGGCCAAGCACAGGAAGCAGCTCTTTCAGTAGTTTAGTTGGAATAGGGTCCAGTATGCAGCTTGAAGGTTTAGAGGCCATGATTATTTTCATCATTGTGTAAAGAGATATAGTACTAAAACACTTGAGCGTCTCTCTTGATCCTAGGTCCTGGCAGAGTTGTGCAGACTCAGGACAACTGAGGTTTGGAGGAATACGCAGGTTTAAAGAGGAGTCCGTAATTTGCTTTCTAATAATCATAATCTTTTCCTCAAAGAAGTTCATGAATTTATCACTGCTAAAGTGAAAGTCATCCTCTCTTGGGGAATGCTGCTTTTCGGATTGTTCTTATTTTCCTCAATTAAGTTAGAAAAATAGGATGATCGAGCAGCAGTAAGGGCTCTCGGTACTGCACAGTACCCTCTTTCCAAGCTAGTCGGAAGACTTCCAGTTTGGTATGGCGCCATTGCCGTTCCAATTTTCTGGAAGCTTGCTTCAGAGCTCGGGTATTTTCTGTGTACCAGGGAGCTAGTTTCTTATGAGAAATGTTTTTAGTTTTTAGGGGTGCAACTGCATCTAGGGTATTTCGCAAGGTTAAATCGAGATCCTCAGTTAGGTGGTTAACTGATTTTTGTCCTCTGGCGTCCTTGGGTAGGCAGAGGGAGTCTGGAAGGGCATCAAGGAATCTTTGTGTTGTCTGTGAATTTATAGCACGACTTTTGATGGTCCTTGGTTGGGGTCTGAGCAGATTATTTGTTGCAATTGCAAACGTAATAAAATGGTGGTCCGATAGTCCAGGATTATGAGGAAAAACATTAAGATCCACAACATTTATTCCATGGGACAAAACTAGGTCCAGCGTATGACTGTGACAGTGAGTGGGTCCAGAGACATTTTGGACAAAACCCACTGAGTCGATGATGGCTCCGAATCACATCAAGATTATGATCAGTGATTAGTTCATTGACTATAATTGCCTTTGAAGTAAGGGATCTAACATTAAGTAGCCCTATTTTGAGATGTGAGGTATCATGATCTCTTTCAGTAATGACAGGAATGGAGGTGGTCTTTATCCTAGTGAGATTGCTAAAGCGAACACCGCCATGTTTAGTTTTGCCCAACCTAGGTCGAGATAGCTGAGCTGACTACACTGACTGTGCTAGTGGCAGACTCCACTATGCTGGCAGGCTGGCTAACAGCCTGCTGCCTGGCCTGCACCCTATTTCATTGTGGAGCTAGAGGAGTTAGAGCCCTGTCTATGTTGGTATATAAGATGAGAGCACCCCTCCAGCTAGGATGGAGTCCGTCACTCCTCAGCAGGTCAGGCTTGGTCCTGTTTGTGGGCGAGTCCCAGAAAGAGGGCCAGTTATCTACAAATTCTATCTTTTGGAAGGGGCAGAAAACAGTTTTCAACCAGCGATTGAGTTGTGAGACTCTGCTCACTCCCCCTAACTGGGAGGGGGCCAGAGACAATTACTCGATGCCGACACATCTTTCTAGCTGATATGCACGCAGAAGCTATGTTGCGCTTGGTGATCTCTGACTGTTTCATCCTAACATCGTTGGTGCCGACGTGGATAACAATATCTCTATACTCTCTACACTCACCGGTTTTAGCTTTAGCCAGCACCATCTTCAGATTAGCCTTAACGTCGGTAGCCCTGCCCCCTGGTAAACAGTGTATGATCGCTGGATGATTCGTTTTAAGTCTAATACTGCGGGTAATGGAGTCGCCAATGACTAGAGTTTTCAATTGGTCAGAGCTAATGGTGGGAAGCTTCGGTGTCTCAGACCCCGTAACGGGAGGAGTTGAGACCAGATAAGACTCGGCCTCTGACTCCGACCTGCTGCTTAATGGGGAAAACCGGTTGAAAGTTTCTGTCGGCTGAATGAGCGACACCGGTTGAGCTTTCCTACAGCATTTCCTTCCAGAAACCATGAGAAAGTTGTCCGGCTGCGGGGACTGTGCCAGGGGATTTATACTACTATCTGTACTTACTGGTGGCACAGACGCTGTTTCATCCTTTCCTACACTGAAATTACCCTTGCCTAACGATTGCGTCTGAAGTTGGGCTTGTAGCACAGCTATCCTCGCCGTAAGGCGAGTACAGCGACTACAATTAGAAGGCATCATGTTAATGTTACTACTTAGCTTCGGCTGTTGGAGGTCCTGACGAATCGTGTCCGGATAAAGCGTCCGGAGTGAAAAACGATGAAAAACGGAACGGTAATTAAAAAGTGAAAACCGTAAAGTTGTCAGGTAGCAAAATAGGTTGGCAACAAAACGCACAGCAACTCGAAAACATGTGTTGAACCAGATTGATTGAGACACTCTCTTGTTCAGCGTTATAGTATGGCTCCTACATGTGTTGAACCAGATTGATTGAGACACTCTCTTGTTCAGCGTTATAGTATGGCTCCTACATGTGTTGAACCAGATTGATTGAGACACTCTCTTGTTCAGCGTTATAGTATGGCTCCTACATGTGTTGAACCAGATTGATTGAGACACTCTCTTGTTCAGCGTTATAGTATGGCTCCTACATGTGTTGAACCAGATTGATTGAGACACTCTCTTGTTCAGCGTTATAGTATGGCTCCTACATGTGTTGAACCAGATTGATTGAGACACTCTCTTGTTCAGCGTTATAGTATGGCTCCTACATGTGTTGAACCAGATTGATTGAGACACTCTCTCCATTTCTTATGTCCTTCTTGTAGAAAACCCATCAGTCCCTATTGACCCCCATCCACCCTCACACCCCTACACACACACCTCCACCTTCACACCCCATACACCCCATTCATACTGAAACCTCTACACACCCCCATCCACCCCCACACTCCTACACTCCTACACCCCCTCCACCCCCACCCCCTACCCACCCCCTCCACACCCCTCCACATTCCTACCCAGACCCACACCCTTACACACCCCCTCAACCCACACCCCTCCACACCCACACTCCACCCCCATCACTTCACTGTGTTGAACAATACTACATTGTGTATACTGTCTGTACTACAGTATGTAACTTCTGTGTATGGAAGTATATTGCAGCATCTCTTGGGGGACTGAACATTGTTAGGTGGCTGTCACCTTCTACCTTCAAGACCAAGACTGGTTTGGTAGGGGGACGTATGAGGTCACTAGGGACCCTTCTTCAATCACCTGTTCCCCACTGTAACCGCTTTCAAGAGGAGATAAAAACATCCTGTTTCAAAGACCGTGCATCGATCCAACATCAACACCATGGAGTGGTAAGGGGGAAAGGCTGCCAAAATGCTGAAAAACGGTCTGCCTGGAAAAGGTCAATCTTTAAAAAAATCCTTGTCCTCTATTCACAGCCTGGCCTCGAAGACTAGACGTAACATAGTAAACATACATTTGTGCCATCCAATTATTATGATATGTTACATTTGGTATGGTTATATAAGATTACATTTGGTTACATATGGTTGCTTATGCCAGAAATGAAAGGCGAGGGGGGACGGGTGTGTCTAGCAACCCGAAGGTTGCTTGTTCAAAACACATCACAAACAACTTTAACATTTTAGTTAATTAGCAACGTTGCAACTACTTACTACTTTTAAGCTACTTGCAACTACTTAGCATGTTAGCTAACCCTTCCCTTAACCCTAAACTTAACCCCTAACCTTAACTCAAACTACTAACCCTAACCTTAACCCTAAACATTAACCCCTAACCCTAACTCCTAACCTTAACCCCTAAACCTAACTTTAACCTCTAAACCTAATCCCTAGCCTAGCTAACGCTAGCCACTGAGCCACCAAGATAACGTTAGCCGGAACAAATTGGAATTCGTAACATATTAATTCACACCATACGAAACGTAACATATCATACTAAATGGAGGGAGTCAAATTTGCATGTACTGTATGCGTCTACTCCTGAGTCCAGGTTGTTATTCAAGTCACACACTACCATACTTTAGAAAGGTCCTGCATTTTAATGTAAAATAATGATGTTCTATAACTATTTTCACTCTGCAAATATTTGACCAAGTAATTTCGGCAGTGCTTGTTTTTCCAGTGACTTTGATGGAAAGTTTGGGCAGTGCTGAAAGTTTTCAAGAAGAAAAATGATTATACAGACACTTGGCCATAGTTGGCTGGCCTGGGAAAAACAATAATGGTTCCAAGGAATTGGAAGAAAGCACTGCAAAATACACAATCATTCAGACGATATTGAAGGTGAGTGAAGCAATACACATGAAATATAGATGTTACCTTTGAGCAGTGGGGGTCAAAGTAAGAGGTTTATAAGATATCGCTTACTGGAGTTTCTCTCATGAACTCTAACACATTTCTTTCATTTAAAAGGTGACTGGTTGCTTCACCACTGACCGGTATTGGACCATAAATATAATATTTGCCACAGCTACTTGTGGGTGACTCAGTATCTGGAGAAGTCCCAAGAACAACAGTAGACTGAATTTAAGTAACAGTTTATGAGATTTCCAAACACATTTGCAGTAAATTATAAAACATAAAGAGCTGACGAGAAAATACACTCTCTGACATGAAAAATATGGCGACCCCTCTCCCTTCCATTAACATTACCCTTCAGGGGTATTTAAGTCGAGGCCTGTTGGTAGCCGGCCATGAATCAACACTAAGATTTCTACAAGGTTGGTGATGAGCTCCCAAGATTGATGCCTGGCCTGGTTGTCTTTGTCAGAACAGAGGAGTGAAAGGAGTAGTTCCACCTCTTAATATACCTGTTGCCATGGAGTTTAATACAGTTTAAGTGAATAAAACGCTTCAATTTGCTCCCTATGACCGTTACATTTTTCATGGAGTCTATCAATATAATGCAGGTGCTCCGTTTTAAATGAAACAGCCAAACCTGGTTTAATGCATCAGAGCGTGAGAAGGAACATTGGACATATTAATCAGGAAGAGCCACATTATTAAAAAGAAGAAGATACCAATATTATTACAGGAGAGACGGCTTTCTTATAAAACAAAACTATAATTAGTCCATCAAAAGAGACTTTATTAGGAGAATCACCCTTTGAAGTGGTCAGATGTGCTGCTTTTGTGCTCCATATTTCTCTGACAAGGTAATTGGGAAATAATTTGCAATGGACAATGATTAAGTAAAGGCTTTCAGAAACCCTCTAACCATAAGAGTCCCCACTCAGGAGTTATCTAGGGTTTTTAAATGAGAAGAGGTATTGAAGTGTTAAAAACACACTAGATATTAAGACTCATTGGAGCTCTGCCACCTCCCTCTCAAAGGTGGAACATCACAACTCCTCAACAGTTTCCTTTTTCAATTCCATTGTCTAAGCAGGAATCAGATCGTCCATTTTAATAACCGACAATGTCATCTGTTTTTGGTTCGTTCATTTGTTGTGTGCTTTAAGGTATAAAGATGACTTGCTTGGCAAATCTTCCACTAGTAAATGTGTGTCTTTATCATGAAAACACAGCACAGCGCTGGTTGTGGCAATTTTGCTTTACTATGCAAATGCTTCTTCGATAAAGGCCATGGCTTTGTATGCCATTCATTTGACACTACAGGCACTTCCAAAATCTATTACTGAGAGACAACGTGCAAGAGTGATCCCTGTATTATTGGGTATGGGTTGGGAACAAAGTAAATCTTTGCGGTGGCTGATTGGTTGCGCTTCTCAGATTGGCTGTCAGATCTTTAAGATCAATCCCCAATCATCTTCAGACCCTGAAGTTATTAATGGTTTCATCTCGCGTGGTCAGATCCTCGTGGACAGATGAAACGGCGATAATCTTTCAAGGCCAAGTATAATAATGTGATTATGAGCAGCAGTAGTTCCTGGTTTGGGATTTTTGTTGTTGATTATTTGGACGAATCAGGATTGGGCAAAGGTGGTGCCTAAACTGGTGCAGTGATTTTCAAGTCGGTGTGCAGATTTTAAATGGTTTTCACTAGTTTCCCCAGCTACAACGCCAAAATTGTCTGTATCGTAAAAATGTATGAAAACAAAAATGTATGTTTTGGCCATGATAAAGAAAGGTGAAATTGGCGGAATGGGTTTGGCCGAGTTTTCAGTTTTCAGTTTTCGAGGGAGGAGTCTTTGCTTCCTTCTTTTGCACAAAGGTAAAAGAAGTAAAACAGTAAATGACAAACTTTTGCAAGATAATTGTACTTCTGGGTAACTGATATTTAGGTTGTGGTCAAAGCCTCTTTCATATAATGTGAAAACTCAGCAATGTACTGTATTTCACAACTACAGCCAAGCCATTGAGTAGGGTGGCTGGTGGCAGCACTGGAATGGATAGAGATTAGAGTTTGACACAAAGGGGAAGTGACATCATCTGAAGCTATTGACCCTCTCTGAAGTATTTATTGTTCGGGAATTGGTTTTTCTCCCGCAGGGGGATAGCTTGACACCTATCAATGATCTCATCCATCTCTCTCCACACGTGTAACCTAATGACCAGTGCTTGACTTGGACTGAAATAGGTGCCGGTACTGTTTATATTTAGGTGCAGGATCTCCACAATAGTTTTGAACTAATATTCTAGAAGAGGAACAGTCAGTAGAAAATGTGAGGTGTGCAGTCAACTTTTGGTAATGACCATTAGGGCTCTGGTCAAACGTAGTGCACTACAGATGTAGGATCTTAATTTGAGTCAATTTGCTATCGAAGGAAAATACTGCTGCAGCAACAGGAAATGTGAATTATTATTTGGTTTTTGTAGGAGTTAATCAGTTTTCTGTAAGGGACAATCAAGTCTTAAATGTCAAAGTGGAAATTACAAACTTCAGAAGCCCTTTTAAAACTCAAATACACTACACATTTTACATTTCCTCAATGCAGGAATGTTCTCCTGCAACAGGGTGATCAAATTAAAATCCAACATCTGCATGTAGAAAAATAGGGTGCCATTTGGGATGAAGACACTGCTTCCAACTGTCACATCCAGGTACACT
Source organism: Oncorhynchus gorbuscha (assembly GCF_021184085.1). Taxonomy (NCBI): domain Eukaryota; kingdom Metazoa; phylum Chordata; class Actinopteri; order Salmoniformes; family Salmonidae; genus Oncorhynchus; species Oncorhynchus gorbuscha. The sequence continues at coordinate 22,380,915 of NC_060195.1, forward strand.
ACCTGCTCCTATTCTGCTACCCTTACAATCAACTAATCCTGCATGTCACTCAAATTAAGCCCTGAGAATTGATTAGGACTCAGATCTACTTATGAGCACTGATTACTTTTTTTGACAAAAACATTTGTTCTGTGTAGGAACACCTATCCTCCATTTTCCCAATTGCTAATTAAAAACCTAAATCTTCCTTGTTAGGCAATTAAATAAGTAATAACAAACTTATTTTCAGCTTGAAGAAACACTGAACATTTGTTTTAATCAGTTTCTCCTTAGATGTGTGTAAACAAACTGGTAACTTGGGCATAGTAATTATTTTAAAGTGCAAGCAAAAGGTAAATAGGGGTCAGGACAGATGTAGCATCTTCATTTGAGACAGTTTGCTAGAGAAGAAAAATAATCCAGTAGCAACATGAAATGTGAATTATTATGTGGATTGTATTGAATGGACATTTTTGTAGGGGTTGATACATTTTTCGGAAGGGAAAGTCAAGTCGGAAATTACAAACTTCAGAGGCATTTTTAAATCTCAAATACACCAGAAGTTTAATATTTCCTGCCAACAGGGCAATCAAATTAAGATCCTACATCTGTATCCTTATCTTATCGAAATTTCTTTTCACACATTTCTTCATTTTATAACTTATTTTTCATTTTATTTGCATGTATGTGTGCATGTGTGTGTAGAATTCTGTGGATCTCTTTTTTGATGCAGATACTTAGCCAGAATCCTCTGACTGCCAAGTCAGTTCTCTAGGTGATGTTGTGAGAATCCTTCCAACATTACGCATATCAGACATGATTCGAGATCAGGTTGCCAGGGAACAGAACAATACAATCTGTGAATAAGCTGAGCACAAGACCATTCACTGGACCATTCTCTCTCTCTCTCTCTCTCTCTCTCTCTCTCTCTCTCTCTCTCTCTCTCTCTCTCTCTCTCTCTCTCTCTCTCTCTCTCTCTCTCTCTCTCTCTCTCTCTCTGTCTCTCTCTCTCTCTGAGGACTAAAAACATGTCTGATTTTGGGGCTGGTTGTACTACATCCTCTCTGCATCTCTTCATAAGTAGACATTTTGTTTGAAAGCAGGGTTTTTGTAAATGTGCAGCACATAATTCATAACCCCCAAGCCTACAAGCTGGAATATGCCTCTATACTGTTAATATCCATAGCCAGCTCATGATAACTGCAATGTTTAAGAATAGTTTAACAGTTTTGAATGTTAGATCTCCACAAGGCATTTGATACAGTGGATCTCGAGATTCTGTTAATCAAACTAAGAGCCATGGGCTTTAACAACTTAACAGTATAATGGGCTAGCTCTTATCTGCAAGAAAGAAAACAGATGGTGAGTGTGGATGGGACCCTGTCTAAACCCAAAATCTTGAACTGCAGGGTACCTCAAGGGAGCGTACTGGGTCCAATGTTCTTTCTGTTGTATATACAGTACTGTGAAACGGTTTTAGGCAGGTGAGAAAAAATGGTGTAAAGTAAGAATGCTTTCCAAAAATAGACATGTTAATTGATTATATTTATCAATTAACCAAATGCAAAGTGAGTGAACAGAAGAAAAATCAAATCCATATTTGGTGTGACCACCCTTTGCCTTCAAAAGTGCATCAATTCTTGTAGGCACACTTGCACAAAGTCAGGGATTTTGTGGGCATATAGTCAGGTGTATGATTAAACAATTATACCAAACAGATGCTAATGATCATCAATGCAATATGTAGATTGAAACACAATCATTAACTGAAACAGAAACAGCTGTGTAGGAGGAATAAAACTGGTCGAGGAACAGTCAAACTCAGCTAACAAGGTGAGTTTGACTGTCTACTGTCAAAAGTCATACAACACGGCAAGACTGAGCACAGCAACAAGACACAAGGTAGTTATACTGCATCAGCAAGGTCTGTCCTAGGTAGACATTTCAAGGAAGACAGGGGTTTCCAGATGTGCTGTTTAAGCTCTTTTGAAGAAGCCCAAAGAAACAGGCAATGTTGAGGACCGTAGACGCAGTGGTCGGCCAAGGAAACTTACTGCAGCAGATGAAAGACATCATGCTTACTTCCCTTCACACACTGAAGATGTCCAGCAGTGCCATCAGCTCAGAATTGTCAGAAAACAGTGGGACCCTGGTACACCCATCTACTGTCCGGAAAAGTCTGGTCAGAAGTGGCCTTCACCGAAGACTTGCGGACAAAAAGCCATACCTCCAACGTGGAAACAAGGCCAAGCAACTCAACTATGCACGAAAACACAGGAACTGGGGTGCAGAAAATTGGCAGCAGGTGCTCTGGACTGATGAGTCAAATATTTGGCTGTAGCAGAAGGCAGTTTGTTTGCTGAAGGGCTGGAGAGCGGTACACAAATGAGTGTCTGCTGTCAACAGTGAAGCATGGTGGAGGTTCCTTGCAAGTTTGGGTCTGCATTTATGAAAATGGAGTTGACAATTTGGTCAGAATTAATGGTCTCCTCAATGCTGGGAAGTACATGCAGATACTTATCCATCATGCAATACCATCAGGGAGGCATCTGGTTGGCCCCAAATTTATTCTGCAGCATGACAACAACCCCAAACATACAGCGAATGTCATTAACCTCTTCAACCTATGGGGGCGCTATGTCATTATTGGATAAAAAGACGTGCCCGTTTTAAGCGCAATATTTTGTCACGAAAAGATGCTTGACTATGCATGGAATTGACAGCATTGGAAAGACAAAACTCTGACGTTTCCAAAACGGCAAAGATATTATCTGTGAGTGCCCCAGAACTAATGCTACAGGCGAAACCAAGATGAAGTTTCATACAGGAAATGCCCCAGATTCTGAAGGTGCTGTGTTCCAATGTCTCTTTATATGGCTGTCAATGCGCCAGGAATGAGCCTGCCCGTTGTGTCGTTTCTCCAAGGTGTCTGCAGCATTGTGACGTGTTTGTAGGCATATCATTGGAAGATTGACCATAAGAGACTACATTTACCTGGTGTCCCGCCCGGTGTCCTGTGTCGAAATTATTGCGTAATCTGTAGGTCCATGCGCGTTCCATTTCTTCAGAAGAGTAAGTCAACTGCCACAAAGGATTTTATCGTCGATAGATATGTGAAAAACACCTTGAGGATTGATTCTAAACATCGGTTTGCCATGTTTCTGTCGATATTATGGAGTTAATTTGGAAAAAAGTTTGCGTTTTAATGACTTAATTTTCGTTTTTTTTCTTACCCAAACATGATGTAGAATGAAGAAAACAGACCGATTTGTCAACACAAATAATATTTTTTTGTAAAAACAGAACATTTGCTATCTAACTGAGAGTCTCCTCATTGAAAACATCTGAAGTTCTTCAAAGGTAAATTATTTTATTTGAATCCTTTTCTGGTTTTTGTGAAAATGTTGCATGCTGAAAGCCTGGCATAAATCCTATGCTAGGCTATCAATACTGTTACACAAATGCTTGTTTAGCTATGGTTCAAAAGCATATTTTGAAAATCTGAGATGACAGTGTTGTTAACAAAAGGTTGAGCTTGAGAGCAAATAGATTAATTTAATTTCATTTGCGATTTTCATGAATAGTTAACGTTGTGTTATGCTAATGAGCTTGCGGATAGATTTACACAATCCTGGATACAGGTTTTTTCGTAGCTAAACGTGACGCAGAAAACGGACCGATTTGTCAACACGAATAATATTTTTTGTAAAAACGGAACATTTGATATCTAACTGAGAATCTCCTCATTGAAAACATCTGAAGTTCTTCAAAGGTAAATTATTTTATTTGAATCCTTTTCTGGTTTTTGTGAAAATGTTGCCTGCTGAATGCTAACGCTAAATGCTATGCTAAATGCTACGCTAGCAATCAATACTGTTACACAAATGCTTGTTTTGCAATGGTTGAGAAGCATATTTTGAAAATCTGAGATGACAGTGTTGTTAACAAACAGTTCCTTCAAGTGTACCTAGAAGAATGCTGTTTTGAACAGCTGATGCTGTTTTGAAGGCAAAAGGTGGTCACACCAAATATTGATTTGATGTTGATTTTTCCTCTGTTCACTCACTTTGCATTTTGTTAATTGATACATCTAATCTATTAACATGTCTATTTTTGAAAGCATTCATACTTTACAGCATTTTTCACACCTGCCTAAAAACCTTTGCACAGTACTGTGCCGTGTCTTTGGCTATGCCGGATTAAGTGATATGACATGCAATTCTATAAAATAATTTATCCGTAATTAATATTACCTGATTGAGCTAATCATGTAAATGTAATTAACTAGAGAGTTGGGGCACCAAAAATAATATTTATAGAGCTGTTATCTTCTGAATAAACTCTTAAAGACCTAGTAATATTTTACATCAATAGCAGTCAATATTAATCGTCACCTTAATTCAGTCTCATCTGAAAGTTGAAAGTTGTAAATCAAATTACGTCAAAAAGGAAAACGTCCCTGGCGGGCGGAACAGATATGATAGCTTGTTACACCAAAAAAAAGGGTCTGGGTTTCAGTGAAAGAGCGGGAAGACTGAGTAACAAAGGAAGAAGCTGTGCTATCGTAAATACAGTATCTTATGCATTCGAAATTACCGCCCATTTGGAAAAGGAAAATGTAATAAATATTTACTCTGAGCTGCGCTTCAGTAGGTTGGTGGTAGATGGAAGGCCGTGTTGCCAAACCTAGTCCTTTGCCCTTTGAAGAATGTCTCTGGTGGTCAATTGGTAACGTCGTTGTGTGATAGACGGGATACTCTGTCTTTTCCTTCCTACCCCTCGTTTGCAGCTGCTGTTGCCAACTCAACGGCTAGGAGGTATCACTTCTGTAGTGAATAAGAGTTCAAAGTGCATACTATTCGCAACCAAAGCTCACGCTGATGTTGGCTTCGTTCTGTAGTTATTATCTGAACCATTTTGACATCGGACCGTCGTCCTCACATCCTCGGAACAGGAGGTTGTCGTCAAGGCTTTATACAGGAAGGGAGAGTAGGGCGTGTTTGAAAAGTTTTATAGCCCATGTCCCTTCACAGGGGCGGGCCACTGATTGAGCAGAGCCCTACCTTATGAAAACCAAAATCTCACATTTTAGAAGCTAAAATCACATTTCATCCCATCACGAATAATTTCATATTCAACATTTAAATTGAACAACAATTCCATGTGAATCCGATAACTCTGACGTGTAGAGTTAATGTCATCTTATCATTGATGAGAATGTCTCAGATGACAACCGAACTGACATCATATTCAATAAGTACCACCTCATATGTTCAATTGGTCGGATTACCAGAATATAGTTAATTTTCCCCCACCTTCTGATGTTCCCAGAATCTTTACGTTAACCAAGGGGGTTGCAAATGTAACATCAGTAGGTTAGAGAGAGGAAAAGGGGGGAAGAGGTATTTATGACTGTCATAAACCTACTCCCAGGCTAACGTCATGACAACTGTAAATTATCTGAATGATCTGAAATCTGCCTGTACAAGTGACCTTTTCCTCTATGCCGATGATTTTGCACAGTTGGTATCCCACAAAGACAGTGGTTGAGAAAGCCTTCAGTGCTGAACTTCTGAATGTCAGTAAATGGCTATATGACAATAAGCTGTCACTTCACCTTGGAAAAACAGATTCCATTTGTTCTGGCCCAAAGTGAGACTGAAGAAATCCTCTGATTTTAAAGTGGTTGTAGGTGACTTAGTAATCACAGAAAAATAATGTTAATTATCTTGGATGTGTGCTAGATAACATCTGACAGGGAGAGCATGTCATAAAAAGTTATCTCCAAATTGGACCATAAAATTAGGTTTCTAGCAAGAACCTCCAAGTATCTGGATAAGAATGCAGTGGTAGCATTGGCAGGGGCTCTAGTTCAGTGCCACTTTGACTATATTTGCTCTTCCTGGTACAATAGTGCCCTCAAGATCATAAAAAATAAACAGCAGACATCTTGGAACAAATTATTCAGGACTATTCTTAAAATTCCAGTACATAATCATCTTGACCATTCCTACTTTGATAGCCCCAGATGGCTCAAAGTGGAGGAGAGAGTCTCTCAGATTACATTGTGTCTTGTTCATAAGCTTGTCCACATTATGGTCCCCAAGGACCTATGTACAGTGGGGCAAACAAGTATTTTGTCAGCCACCAATTGTGCTCCCAAAAGTTCTCCCACTTAAAAATATCAAAGAGGCCTGTAATTTTCATCATAGGTACACGTCAATTATGACAGACTATTTTGGCCCATTCTTCCATGCAGATCTCCTCTAGAGTAGTGATGTTTTGGGGGTGTTGCTGGGCAACACGGACTTTCAACTCCCTCCAAAGATTTTCCATGGGGTTGAGATCTGGAGACTGGCTAGGCCACTCCAGGACCTTGAAATGCTTCTTACGAAGCCACTCCCGGGTGGTGTGTTTGGGATCACTGTCATGCTGAAAGACCCAGCCACGTTTCATCTTCAATGCCCTTGCTGATGGAAGGAGGTTTTCACTCAAAATCTCACGATACATGGCCCCATTCATTCTTTCCTTTACACGGATCAGTCGTCCTGGTCCCTTTTCAGAAAAACAGCCCCAAAGCATGATGTTTCCACCCCCATGCTTCACAGTAGGTATGGTGTTCTTTGGATGCAACTCAGCATTCTTTGTACTCCAAACACGACGAGTTGAGTTTTTACCAAAAAGTTATATTTTGGTTTCATCTGACCATATGACATTCTCCCAATCTTCTTCTGGATCATCCAAATGCTCTCTAGCAAACTTCAGACGGGCCTGGACATGTACTGGCTTAAGCAGGAGGACACGTCTGGCACTGCAGGATTTGCTTAGTGTGTTACTGATGGTAGGCTTTGTTACTTTGGTCCCAGCTCTCTGCAGGTCATTCACTAGGTCCCCCCGTGTGGTTTTGGGATTTTTGCTCACCGTTCTTGTGATCATTTTGACCCCACGGGGTGAGATCTTGTGTGGAGCCCCAGATCGAGGGAGATTATCAGTGGTCTTGTATGTCTTCCATTTCCTAATAATTGCTCCCACAGTTGATTTCTTCAAACCAAGCTGCTTACCTATTGCAGGTTCACTCTTACCAGCCTGGTGCAGGTCTACAGTTTTGTTTTTGGTGTCCTTTGACAGCTCTTTGGTCTTGTCCATAGTGAAGTTTGGAGTGTGACTGTTTGAGGTTGTGGACAGGTGTCTTTTATACTGATAACAAGTTCAAACAGGTGCTATTAATACAGGTAACGAATGGAGGACAGAGGAGCCTCTTAAAGAAGAAGTTACAGGTCGGTGAGAGCCAGAAATCTTGCTGTTTTGTAGGTGACCAAATACTTATTTTCCACCATAATTTGCAAATAAATTCATTAAAAATCCTACAATCTGATTTTCTGGATTTTTTTTCTCATTTTGTCTGTCATAGTTGAAGTGTACCTATGATGACAATTACAGGCCTCTCTCATAATTTTAACTGGGAGAACTTAAACAATTGGTGGCTGACTGAATACTTTTTTGCCCTACTGTAAATACTTGAACTTGGTCCGGGATAAGCATAAGTATTCCACTAGAAGGAGTAAAACTGACATTGTTCCTTTTAGATTTAATAGTGATATGGGGAAAGAAGCATTTTTGTCCTCAGATGCCATTCTTTGGAACAGTCTTCCAAAGAATTGGAAACTTATACCTTCAATTGTTAGTTTCAAGTTCTCACCCCAAAAATGGCTAAATAGTAGCATGTCTCAAAAGTGAGTTATAAGAATATAGTACGTGGCTGAGAAGGAAATGCCCAGGATAGCATATGGTTTGCCTTTTTGCTGCCAATTGTGTATCATATTATGGTTATATTGTATATATTAGGGATTAACTGTTTTATTTAGATATACATGTCCATAGTTGTTTATTAGGAAATAGAACTGTACTATTTGGCTATTTTATGAAACAAACAATAATTTTGTCTATCATTGTCTGTTGCCACTACAATTGCTGCATCCTCCTTACAAAAGGATCACAATGGAAATAAGTTTTTAAACTTTACTTTGTTTTCCTTGATGATTTCCTTAAATTGTACATGGAGGCGTCACCGGCTGGAGCACCCTTATGTATGATTTATAAAATAGTCTAATAAATGTGATCATTCAATCCACGAAACCAGTTACATCAGTACAACGGAGAAACAAAAGAAACACAGGAATAGACGATAGGCCTCTCTGCCTGCTTCTCTGTGTTTGAAAGCTACTATGAGTCAGGTTGAATGCAGTGGAATGCTAGAGGGCCATGGTGAATTTGAAAGCAGTTGTAAATAGCCCAATGCAGGGGAGGGACAGGGGAACAAGTCATTACCATTAAAAATGCAGCCCTGGCAGAGAGCTAACTATACACATGAATGGATGAGTGTGAATACCAATTGTGAGACAGAAAGACAGGGCTCTGAAGTGCGGGGCCACATGTTGGCAACAAACCTGGTGTTTGGCAGGGTGTCAGACGTCAAGTGTTGGAGTATGTTCAGTCATACACACACGTGTGCATTTACAGTGCATTCGGAAAGTATTCTGACCCCTGGACATTTCCCACGTTTTGTTACCTTACAGACTTATTTTAAAATGAATTAAATATGTTTTTCCTCATCAGTCTACACAAAATACCCCAAAACGACAAAGCAAACCAGGTTTTTAGACATTTATGCAGAAAACGCAGAAATACCTTATTTACATATGTATTCAGACCCTTTGCTATGAGACTCGAAATTTAGCTCAGGTATGCTTGGGGTCATTGTCCATCTGGAAGACCCATTTGCAACAAAGCTTCAACTTCCTGACTGATGTCTTGAGATGTTGCTTCAATATATCCACATAATTTTCCCTCCTGCAGCAAAGCACCCCCACAACATGATGCTGCCACCCCTGTGGTTGGGATGGTGTTCTTCGGGTTGCAAGCCTCTCCCTTTTCCTCCAAACATAACAATGGTCATTATGGTCAAACAGATCTATTTTTGTTTCATCAGACCAGAGGACATTTCTCCAAAAAGTACAATCTTTGTCCCCATGTGCAGGTGGTTTTGGAGCAGTGGCTTCTTCCTTGCTGAGCGGCCTTTCAGGTTATAGGACTCGTTTTACTGTGAATATAGATACTTTTGTACCTGTTTTCTCTAACGTCTTGACAAGGTCCTTTGCTGTTGTTTTGGGATTGATTTGCAATTTTCGCACCAAAGTAGGTTAATCTCTAGGAGACCGAACGCATCTCCTTCCTGAGCGGTGTGACGGCTGCATAGTCTCATGGTGTTTATACTTGAGTACTATTGTTTGTACAGATGAACGTGGTACCTTCAGGCATATGGAAATTGCTCCCAAGGATGAACCTGATTGCTCCCAAGGATGAACCTGATTGCTCCCAAGGATGAACCTGATTGCTCCCAAGGATGAACCTGATTGCTCCCAAGGATGAACCTGATTGCTCCCAAGGATGAACCTGATTGCTCCCAAGGATGAACCTGATTGCTCCCAAGGATGAACCTGATTGCTCCCAAGGATGAACCTGATTGCTCCCAAGGATGAACCAACATTTACATTTAAGACATGAACCTGAAGTCTTGGCTGATTTCTTTTGATTTTCCCATGATTTCAAGCAAAGAGGCACTGAGTTTGAAGGTAGCCTTGAAATACATCCACAGGTACACCTCAAATTGACTCAAATTATGTTTATTAGCCTATAAGAAGCTTCTAAAGCCGTGACATAATTTTGTGGAATTTTCCAAGCTTTTTAAAGGCACAGTCTACATTTACATTACATTTAAGTCATTTAGCAGACGCTCTTATCCAGAGCGACTTACAAATTGCTGCGTTCACCTTATGACATCCAGTGGAGCAGCCACTTTACAATAGTGCATCTAAATCTTAAAGGGGGGGGGGTGAGAGGGATTACTTTATCCTATCCTAGGTATTCCTTAAAGAGGTGGGGTTTCAGGTGTCTCTGGAAGGTGGTGATTGACTCCGCTGTCCTGGCGTCGTGAGGGAGTTTGTTCCACCATTGGGGGGCCAGAGCAGCGAACAGTTTTGACTGGGCTGAGCGGGAACTGTACTTTCTCAGTGGTAGGGAGGCGAGCAGGCCAGAGGTGGATGAACGCAGTGCCCTTGTTTGGGTGTAGGGCCTGATCAGAGCCTGGAGGTACTGAGGTGCCGTTCCCCTCACAGCTCCGTAGGCAAGCACCATGGTCTTGTAGCGGATGCGAGCTTCAACTGGAAGCCAGTGGAGAGAGCGGAGGAGCGGGGTGACGTGAGAGAACTTGGGAAGGTTGAACACCAGACGGGCTGCGGCGTTCTGGATGAGTTGTAGGGGTTTAATGGCACAGGCAGGGAGCCCAGCCAACAGCGAGTTGCAGTAATCCAGACGGGAGATGACAAGTGCCTGGATTAGGACCTGCGCCGCTTCCTGTGTGAGGCAGGGTCGTACTCTGCGGATGTTGTAGAGCATGAACCTACAGGAATGGGCCACCGCCTTGATGTTAGTTGAGAACGACAGGGTGTTGTCCAGGATCACGCCAAGGTTCTTAGCGCTCTGGGAGGAGGACACAATGGAGTTGTCAACCGTGATGGCGAGATCATGGAACGGGCAGTCCTTCCCCGGGAGGAAGAGCAGCTCCGTCTTGCCGAGGTTCAGCTTGAGGTGGTGATCCGTCATCCACACTGATATGTCTGCCAGACATGCAGAGATGCTTACTGTATGTAAACTTATGACCCACTGGAATTGTGATACAGTGAATTATAAGTGAAATCTGTCTGTAAAGAATTGTTGGAAAAATTACTTGTGTCATGCACAAAGTAGATGTCCTAACCGACTTGCCAAAACTATAGTTTATTGACTAGAAATTTGTGGAGTGGTTGAAAAACGTGTTTTAATGACTCCAACCTAAGTGTATGCACTTCCGACTTCAACTGTATATAGTAAATCATGGCTGGCAATGGTTACAATCTGCCATAATAGCAATGTGCCAGCTATACGAGGGATAGTAGGCCTAGTTGGACAAGGCTATCTGAATGTGCACATGATGGAATTTAAAGGCAAAAGTGTATTATTTCATGGGGAAAAATGCACTGACTAAAATGACTGTGACTAAAACTTAAACAAGTCATAACTAAGAATGATGAAATGACTAATTTGGGACTAAGACAAATTGTATTTTAGTCAGAAAGTCTAGGACTAAATCTATAATAGCTGGGGTAAAAATGAACGCTGACACATACACACACGCACAAGTGCAGACGTACACACACACACACACACACACACACACACACACACACACACACACACACACACACACACACACACACACACACACACACACACACACACACACACACACACACACACACACACACACACACACACAAGAACAGTCATCCTATCTCACCCATTAAAGCCTAATGAAGACAGTATTGTGTGCCACTTATCAGAAAAGCAGGAACAGTTGCTTTCTCCAGCCCTCTCTCTTATTCTTATTCCAGCTGTATCTGTAGCTGAGACCCCATTACAGAGGAACATTCAGATAACTAAAACAAGAGAGAGTGGTTGGTTGCAGAGCCTTATTTCTCGAGGCCTGTTCTTTGAGAATGTCTTCTCTCCTTTGGTGAACACCAAGATCAGAGTGTGTGCATGTTGCTGTGATGTCAGGAGGAGAAGGATACACATTTTCTTTCATTCCTGGAATCAACAGAGGTCTGACTGACTGCTACCCCTCAGATAGGAGGGTTATTGAAGTAGATGTGGCCTGTTGTTTCAATAGTAATCAAGGTGGAACATATCGGGTGGTCTATAAATAGCTTCAACTTTGCTTCTTTTGCTGCTAAATTTTGAATTTCCATAAAATACAATATCCCAAAGGTCACCATATTTCAATCTCATAAACACATCATCTGTGATTGTCATTATAGCAACCATCACCGTCTAGGTTTCTCTCTTTTTATGATTCAGATGCATCCAATTATATCTAAATGGCACATTCAGCTGAAAACTACCTGAGAAAGAAACTAAAATAAATAGGACTGATGTCAAAGCTTGATTACTTTTATTTGTGGAATTAATGTCGGATGGAAAGTATGTGTTGAATATTTTCCAGATCCACTCCAGCCGATGTTTGGTAGATTGAGCCCAAGGCGGGTAGGTGAGAGCAAAGAGTTACCCCACTCTCCCCTACATAAATAGCTTTTCAAAAGGACTTTGAGAAAGGTCACCATTGCTACATGGGGATAAGCTATTATTATATATACATTGTTCGGTAGACAAGCCTACCCGATGAGCATGGGAGAATCTTTTTGTGATTTAATTTTTTGGCTGAGGAACTCCCCTGTGACCTGGCTGTAGAGAACATAGACTGAATCGGACCGAAATCAAATGGATGTGATGACAAATCAAGTGAATGTGATGACAAATCCTTTGTGGTGATTGTAAGGATGCAGGGGTATCTGGCCAAGCAGGCAATCCTACAGCTGGAAAAGAAGAAGGGAGCAATGTACTTTGGTTGAATGAAGATAAAGATCTACCCAACATGACTGTCAAAATGACCAGAAATAGAGGTCTGTTCAGCAGGGAACATTCTCATTACTGATAAGTACGAACGTGATGACTTGTCCTTTTGCTAAAGTGCGGCTGAACTCATTGATTTGGCCTGAGGCTTTTCTGCTATTCATAAAAAAATAAGATTAGCATCTTGGGGGTGTGGGAGACACTCTTATCCAGAGGAACTTATAGGAGCAGTTCACTTTATGTGCCTTGCTCAAGGGCACAATGACAGATTTTTCAACTAGTTGGCTCTGGGATTCGAACCAGCAATGTCTTTGATATTGGCCCAACGCTCCCTGTCACGTTGTTTTTTATTTTTTATCTCGTACCCTGTCAGTTATTGTTGTTTGTTTCTCTTGAGTCACCATAGCAACAACACTACCACTTCCACAAAATAGTCATCATTAATCTAATAAAGATACATCAAGAAATCTGTCATTCATTTTGCAATTTTACATCTAGCTAAGGTGTTTTGTTCAATATTCCTCAATTTTGTAATACTGACTATAGTGGGATGGGATGCAAGTTGTCTCAATTCGCATTTTGTACAAAACAGATAGACTGGAGTGATCACTATCCAACAAGTGACACCATTCCATAAATGGCTCAGGGGCCAAGTGTTCACTCAACATAACATTGGTGATGTGTTGTCTAATGTAAACTGGTCTGAGGCTGGACAGGCCTGTCTCACTGTCCGGGGTTTCTGCCGCTATGACTGGATAGAGCGTAATCAGCGCAGCTGTTTCTATGTGCATGATCATTCTCCCCAGGCATTACCATCCGTGTTAGAGGACAAGTGGGCATGATTGAAATCAAAATCCAACCCTAAAATATCCAAGGAATCTAGGAATGTATAACAGCTTCTCTAAATCTTGCATGTCTCTGTTTCGGAAGACTTTATGACCAAAACGATGCTATTTATACTTTGAGGTCAATTGCTACACTAAATCAAATCAAATTGTATTGGTCTCATGCACATGGTTAGCAGATGTTAATGCAAGTGTAACGAAATGCTTTTGCTTCTAGTTCCAACAGTGCAGTAATATCTAACAAGTAATCTAACAATTCCCCAACAACTACCTAATACACACAAGTGTAAAGGGATAAAGAATATGTACATAAAGATATATGAATGAGTGATGGTACAGAACGGCATAGGCAAGATGCAGTAGATGCTATCGAGTACAGTATATACATATGAGATGAGTAATGTAGGGTATGTAAACAAAGTGGCATAGTTTAAAGTGGCTAGTGATACATGTATTACATAAAGATGCAGTAGATGATATAGAGTACAGTATATACGTATACATATGAGATGAGTAATGTAGGGTATGTAAACATTATATTAAGTGGCATTGTTTAAAGTGGCTAGTGATATATTTTTTACATCGATTTCCATCAATTTCCATTTTTAAAGTGGCTGGAGTTGAGTCAGTATGTTGGCAGCAGCCACTCAATGTTAATGGTGGCTGTTTAACAGTCTGATGGCCTTGAGATAGAAGCTGTTTTTCAGTCTCTCGGTCCCTGCTTTGATGCACCTGTACTGACCTCGTCTTCTGGATGATAGCGGGGTGAACAGGCAATGGCTCAGGAGGTTGTTGTCCTTGATGATCTTTATGGCCTCCCTTTTACATCAGGTGGTGTAGGTGTCCTGGAGGGCAGGTAGTTTGCCCCCGGTGATGCGTTGTGCAGACCTCACTACCCTCTGTAGAGCCTTACGGTTTTGGGCGGAGCAGTTGTCGTACCAGGCGGTGATACAGCCCGACAGGATGCTCTCGATTGTGCGTCTGTAGAAGTTTGTGAGTGCTTTTGGTGACAAGCCGAATTTCTTCAGCCACCTGAGGTTGAAGAGGCGCTGCTGCGCCTTCTTCACAACGCTGTCTGTGTGGGTGGACCAATTCAGTTTGTCCGTGATGTGTACGCGGAGGAACTTAAAACTTACTACCCTCTCCACTACTGTCCCGTCGATGTGGATAGGGGGGTGCTCCCTCTGCTGTTTCCTGAAGTCCACAGTCATCTCCTTTGTTTTGTTGATGTTGAGTGTGAGGTTATTTTCCTGACACCTCACTCCGAGGGCCCTCACCTCCTCCCTGTAGGCCATCTCATCGTTGTTGGTAATCAAGCCTACCACTGTAGTGTCGTCCGCAAACTTGATGATTGAGTTGGAGGCGTGCATGGCCACGCAGTCGTGGGTGAACAGGGAGTACAGGAGAGGGCTCAGAACGCACCCTTGTGGGGCCCCAGTGTTGAGGATCAGCGTGGTGGAGATGTTCTTACCTACCCTCACCACCTGGGGGCAGCCTGTCAGGAAGTCCAGTACCCAGTTGCACAGGGCAGGGTCGAGACCCGTGGTCTCGAGCTTGCTGACGAGTATATACATAGCTGTGATGATAACTGACGAGAATTCTCTTGGGAGATGATATGGCCGGCATTTGATTGTTAAGTAATTCTAGGTCGGGTGAGAAGAAGGACTTGAGTTCCTGTATGTTGTTATGACTACACCATAGGTCATGAAGGAAACACCCCCGCCCTCTTCCAGAGAGGTGTTAATCTCTGTCAGCGTGACGTATGAAGAAGCCCGGTGGCTGAACCGACCGACAACAATCACCTGAGAGAGCCATGTTTCTGTGAAACAGAGAATGTTACAATCTCTGATGTCTGTCTGGAAGGCAACCCTTGCTCTAATTTAATCTACCTTGTTATCAAGAGACTGGACAATGGCGAGTAGTATCCTCGGAAGACATGGGTGATGTGCACGCCTACGGAGCCTGACCATGAGGCCGCTCCGTCTGCCTCTTCTACGGCAATGTTGTTTTGGGTCGGTTTCTGTGATTAGATCCACTGTCCTGGGTGGTAGTCCGAACAAAGGATCAGCTTCGGTAAAGTTGTATTCCTGGTCATAATGTTGGAAAGTTGACGTCGCTCTTATATTCAATAGTTCCAATATTTCTTCCCGGCTGTATATAATAACATTTAGGATTTTCTGGTCTGACAATGTAAGCAATAACACATAAAAAACAAATACTGCATAGTTTCCGAAGAACTCAAAGCGAGGCGACCATCTCTGTAGGCGTCATCTTGCTGTTACCTAGAATCAATGTTTCTGACTAATATTGATGCCACAAAGGCCATTTTCAACCTGAGAAGTAGTTTTTTGAGTTCAGCTGCCCTGTAAAATACAGCCCCAATATGGCTAAGTACTTTGGCACCTGCACCAGTGTTTTTGGCCCCATAGCAGCCCCACTTTTCAGCCTGTTTGTGCTCGTTGACACGCCATTAGGAGAACTGACGGACAACTATTACATTTCTGTTGAAACAATAGAGTAAGACAGATAACCTCTCCCATACTGTTTCAACTCAGCAAGGAAGATCTGCATGCTGCTCATGTCCATTTCTCCAGCATTCAGCCACACACATGGTAAAGTGAATAAAGAGAATTCTAAATATGGTAGCACAGCATACTCCAGAAAGTAAAACGAACACGAAAGGAGCAACCCCTCCAATTTTTTGGTTGCGTTTTGACTTCATTCTGATTTATATACAATCACAAATATATTTCAAGAATGTGTGAGAAAGTGGCAAGTTGAAGAACACATGAATAATAATATAATAATAAATAATAATATATGCCATTTAGCAGACGCTTTTATCCAAAGCGACTTACAGCCATGTGTGCATACATTCTACGTATGGGTGGTCCCGGGGATCGAACCCACTACCCTGGCGTTACAAGCGCCATGCTCTACCAACTGAGCTACACAGGACCACAGATACACTTGATTTGTAGTCATTATATGTTTATTAAATATCTCAACAGGCAAGCATATTGCTGAAATGCCTTGCATTACCATCAGTCTGGGTGGGACTACAGAAATGAATGAATAGAACAGGCATGGAAGAACTAACCCTGGCAATTTGACTGGTAAGCTCATGGGTACATTCAAAATGGCTGCCAGTCCACCCATTATGCCATCAATGTCTTGAATGGGGACGGCCGTTCTATTCATCCAATTTCTTTTGGTGGGACACTGTATAAGTCAGAGTATATTTGATATTGCCCATATAAATAAACTTGTGTCAATGCCAGGGGCAGAAGCAAGATAAAAAGACTGTGGCCTGGAACTTCCCAGCCTGCTGAGTGGCATCCTCCTAGACACAAAAGCCTTGGGCGAACAAAACCATTTGTTCTTTTTTTGGGTGGGCATTCAGCGCAAAGGCTTTCATTGACATGGCACTTAGAGAGGGAATTGAGTGCTGCTGGGCCAAAAGGAGGAAGAAGACATTTACCACCCTGACTCAATAACATTGACAGAACAGGCCAGTGTATGCTGGCTGCAGTAGGGCTTTTCCAACCCAGAAGTGATCCATAACTAAAGCTCATGTGGCAGTAAGTCTTATACCGCAGGCCAAGTAAGACGAGGTTAGATCCATGAGGGAATTCCAGCTTCAGCGGTCCAGGAGACAGGAGGCAACCTCAAACCTTGGAGGCAATGCCTGCTATCCAAAGAGTAGTGGGTTACAGCCGGGGCACAGAATTCTGTCTCTTAACTGAGCCATCTCTTAACCTTTTAGTCATAGCCATTTAACTCAAACTCTGCAATGGATATTTAAAAAAAATCCTCACCATAATGCTTACAAAGAACAGTGTTACAACTTCATTGAAGCATGTGGAAAACCTCCACACATTTTAACATACTTTGTCTTTTTTACATTCATAGTTCCTCCTCAGTATGGTGTTATGAATCTCTGTTTATCCCTGGTAGTGTCAGAGAGAGAGGAGCTGAGGGTTGTTGATCCTCAGGGGCAGGTCCATGGTTGAGAGGCCAGGGTAGTGGTCAGGAGTCTCATGTACAGTTTGACCTGTGCCTTCCTGGGAGACATTTCCAAGCCAATAGCAGCAGAGCTACATGAGTCAGAGACCACAACAAGATACCAGGCTTCTCATGCACTCTAAATGGAGCTGGCAGGGCCGTGCACAGAACTTATGTGCTCCAAAAAAAAAAAGGGGCACCTCAAAATGTTTTTCCTGCAACAGCGGTCACAGACTGAGCAATTATTACAAGAAGAGGGAAACACAATTTCAGTCCAAATAAAAGATTAGCCAGCCGGGTAGCCCTGTCCCGAAGATTAGCCAGCCGGGTAGCCCTGTCCCGAAGATTAGCCAGCCGGGTAGCCCTGTCCCGAAGATTAGCCAGCCGGGTAGCCCTGTCCCGAAGATTAGCCAGCCGGGTAGCCCTGTCCCGAAGATTAGCTAGCCGGGTAGCCCTGTCCCGAAGATTAGCCAGCCGGGTAGCCCTGTCCCGAAGATTAGCCAGCCGGGTAGCCCTGTCCCGAAGATTAGCCAGCCGGGTAGCCCTGTCCCGAAGATTAGCCAGCCGGGTAGCCCTGTCCCGAAGATTAGCCAGCCGTGTAGCCCTGTCCCGAAGATTAGCCAGCCGGGTAGCCCTGTCCCGAAGATTAGCCAACCGGGTAGCCCTGTCCTGAAGATCAGTCTACCATTACTACTGTATATCCAACCAACTCCATTTGTTTCCACGATCATGTATCCCAGTGGTTTTCAAACTTTTTGACCCGTAACCCCCAAAAAGGAGTGGTACCAAACTTGCACAAGCTAACATGTATGCACAATGCTGCGCAAATGTATCATGTCATTACAGCCATAAATGGTGATAAGCAACAGAAATAAACTGCATTTTTCACCTGAAAGACATCCACGTTAGCAGCCAATATCAACTAGGGATATATCACGTCACATCTCTGGAGTCCAGAGGAAGCAGAATCATATGGCCTAATTGTAGCAGAGGTTGTAGGATTGGATGGAAAGCATCTTCTGTCTGCACCTCACCATCACTTGAGGGCAGCCTGAAATATGAAAATCAAATCACAAGGTAAGCCTGTAGTTCTGGCAAAGATGAGTCAGTAGTAAATTAATAAACTATTTTATATGGATGATAAACATAGACCTACTCTGCGTTTGCCAGGCAAAACTGGAGGAAATTAATTAAACAAGTTCTTTCTGGTCATCTGGATATGAACACCCACCTTTGGGCGCCAATGTGGATGACTGGTCATTGGTCAACAATCAAGACGTGGTTCTGAAGCATAGATTAGAATTTAATGACAACTTGTGGGCAGTGGGTTCAATTATATCACAACCGAAAAGGGCACTTCAGAGACTGTTCTGCACAGGTAGAGCCCCATCTGTGCATGTGCCTGGGAGCTGGGAATAGGGACTTTGATATTCCCTCACACTGGAAGTCAGAAATACTACATAGTCTAGAAACCCCAATCACCAATTATTTTTTAAGTTAAAATCTAACACCTCAAAAAAGACATCACATGGGTATTAGTTAGTCCATCACTATTTAGTGAGTTCTGCACAACAGGGGAGCTTGGTACTTTCAGCATGTGCTGTGGAAATGCCCAGGGGTGGTTGAATTCTGTTGACTTTCCACAAATGGAATCTCTGCACTTATAGAGAAAATATTGCCGTTAGATCCAGTAGTGATGTTGCTTTGTGATGACTCTGATTTGCGTGAACAGAGTGTGTGGTTGGCAGGAACCACAGTTGCTGAGAAAATTATTTGTACAAAAGGTGGATTCCATCTCATCAGTTACCATTGCAACAATGGCTGCTCACATTGAAGGAAATTGTATGGTTCTCTCCATGGCCAGGATGCACAGGGTCAAGGTGTCCACTCGGGACACATGGAAAAAAGCAGCAGCGGACATTTCTGAACTCTTAAACGGGCCTTTACATCCATGAATGTTAAACAATAATTTGTCACTATTTCTGAGGCTATATGATGTATTATTCAGTAGATTTAATATGTAATACTCATTTGTTTATCACATTATCTATTTCACATGCCATCAGATTACCAGTGGGCCTTTAAAAATATAACTATACATGCATTTTCTGAATCTGATGAATGGAATTAATAGAAAAATATACATACACACTACATAGTCACCTTGGTTATCTGTGTCAGGTGTGACCAGGCTGGATTAAAAGTGGCTTTGCCAAGTGTTACGCACGCCTCTGGGAGGAGGACACGCAACTCCCGGTGGAGTGATAGAGGTATGTGACTGTAGGTCCAGGTAAGGATGACAGAGGCAGAGAATATTACCGTTTACAGGGAATTTATTCTTCCTTCACCAAAGGAACCAAAGGAACCAAATGAAATAAAGTAAAAGTTAAAGCCCCTCTCCTACTTATTCTTAACCTGTTGTAACTAGGGGGCACTATTTTAATTTTTGGAAAAATAACGTACCCAAAGTAAACGGGCTATTTTGTCAGGACAAGATGCTAGAATATGCATATAATTGACAGCTTAGGATAGAAAACACTAAAGTTTCCAAAACTGTAAAAATATTGTGTGAGTATAACATAACTGATATTGCAGACTGAGAAAAATCCAATCAGGAAGTGACTCATGTTTTGAAAGCTCTGTTCAGATGCGTCCCTATTGAGCAATGAAGGGGCTAGCAACCAGATTCCTTTTTCTACGTATTCCCCAAGGTGTCTACAGCATTTTGACGTAGTTTCATGCCTACATTGCGTAAGTGTCCGGCTGAGGGCTCTGAGTAATTCTTGGGTAATAGACAGAGGTAGCTATTTTTCCTCCCGGTCTTACTGAAAATACAGCTGTCCCGGTGAATATATTATCAAATAGATATTTGAAACATACCTTGAGGATTGATTATAAACAACGTTTGCCATGTTTCTGTCGATATTATGGAGCTAATTTGGAATATTTTTCACCGTTGTCGTGACCGCAATTTTCGGTCGAATTCTCAGCCAAACATAAAGAACTAATGGAGTTATTTCTGCTACAAAAATAACATTTTTGGAAAAAGGAACATTTGCTATCTAACTGGGAGTCTCGTGAGTGAAAACATCCAAAGCGCAAAGGTAAGCAATTTAATTTGGATTGCTTTTCGTGACCAGGTTGCCTGCTGCTAGCTAGGCATAATGCTATGCTAGGCTATCGATATATTTACACAAATGCTTGTGTTGCTTTGGCTGTAAAGCATAATTTCAAAATCTGAGATGACAGGGTGATTAACAAAAGGCTAGGCTGTGTTTCACTATATTTCGTGAATATTTTCTCAAAGATTTGTCCGTATTTTTTGTCCATTGAATTATGCTAATTACTGTAGTTGATGACAACGCTCCCGGATTCGGGATGGGTAGTTACGCCACCTGGCTCGTTAACCAAAATACATGGGGTGGTCCACCCAGGTCTTACCTAGTTTGCATAGACAGAGTACATACTACAGGTGTATGTATGCCTGCAGGCCTCTTGCCTAAACACTCCCAAGGTGCTTTCCCCTTCGCGGAACAAAAACAGAAGTTACTAATGTAAAGTGAGCATTTTACTAATGTAAAGTTACTAATGTAAAGTGAGCATAACTTTTGACATAAACATACCTCTGCAGGACCAACTACAAAATACTTTACAACAAATTATACAGACCCACACCGAAACACATGACATACAAAGAAGCTCTCTCTTCTCCTGTCAAAGGAACACTGGCTTTTATCCAGCTGCAGAAGGAGTTTGTAATTGAAGACAGATGTATCCCTTGACGAGAGGGCGGAGTCAGAGTGCCAATCTGCAATGGGGCCAACCAATCAGCTGCTTTGGACTTCAAGAAGCCATTTCCTGAAATATACACATACAAATCCAAAACAACACAGAAACTGGGGAAGGTAACACCAAGCTTCCGTGAGGATGGAATCTTTCCCGGAATGGCACTGGGAGAACTGACCTCTAAATTTTGATTTCATCATCCGATTTCACTGAACTGGAAGCTACATAATAAAACAACTATTTACGTATGTTGGGATTCTTTTAAATATCCTGAACTCTTGGGACAGCCTGGCACATG
Source organism: Oncorhynchus gorbuscha (assembly GCF_021184085.1). Lineage (NCBI taxonomy): Eukaryota > Metazoa > Chordata > Actinopteri > Salmoniformes > Salmonidae > Oncorhynchus > Oncorhynchus gorbuscha. The sequence continues at coordinate 22,402,335 of NC_060195.1, forward strand.
TAGTTAGTTAGCTAATAGTCATAATGTATTCACCATACACTGACAGAGTACATCCTCTTGATCGTTTGCTTCGTTGGGCTGGGATTTTCTGGAACATTCTCTTTTTCCTGTTGTATAAAGGAGAGGACACCATGCATCTGTTCTGATTTGGGACTTCACTGTGTCATGTTGCTGTGAACTCATATAGCCCCTGTCTCATTTCACCCAGAGATCAAACCAGGCAGCATTGACTTCTCCTAGGTGGGCACCGATAGCTCTTACTGGAGGATTCGGTAAAGAGATGTGGACTCAATCATTTCAGTAAATCTCAGTAATTGGTGGACTCAGAGCTGATTAATGCAAATTGGGATGATTCTTATGACCCTGTCAGTGCTACATCTCAATCATGTTTCCCCTTCGATAGTTGGCACATTGTTTTGGAATCTTGATTTAAAGCCGGGAACTGACTTTCTGAATTAATAATGTTGCAGGGAATAACGGTTTCTGTGCTGGATATAACTCTGCATGTCAATGACGCATAAAGCAGGCAAGGATTTGTTTTGCCACTGAGAAGGTATTCTTCGTTCTCTGCCAGAGAGAAGCCAGGGCTGGTAGACAGCAACGGGAAGCCCTATTCCCTCCCCTCTCCCTTCGGATAATGGGCTCTAAAAGCTGGCGTGGGCCAGCAGTCATTTAGCCCACAAACAGGGACAGTAGTGGGGAAAGCCTCTGTGACCTTCAAATTGGTACTTCCAAGGAGAAAATAGTCCATCCCTCTCTTTCCTCATGGTTTGGACTCATGTTGTGAGGATAAAGGTGGAACAGGCAGATGGGATGCAGGCAGGCATGTTTTGTAGGAGTAAAGGGCAGGGAACATGATTCTCATGTGTTGGTAGCAGACAGATGCTAGAGTCCAACAGTATTGTCTGGCCCTGGTTCAATGAATTGATAGTTTACTAGAGTAAAACTAGAGTCAAAGCTCATAGACTCCATTCTGGTCTCTATTATGAAGCAACTATTAACTATTAATACAATATTAGTTTGATTTATAATGTGTCAATGGCAAATATGTTGACATACCAAAACACTGTTAACAAACTGTTTTAGTCACCCTTGTTGTGTTCTTACACTAGCGGCTGCTTTTGCAAGGGATGCAACCAGTGAATGTTGCGCCTCTGGCTTTTGCAGTTAATATTGTGTGCATTTTGTCTACAGGAGTGGTTGCATGTGCTAGATCAAAACTGACAGCCTGTGGATAGTTTCCACCTACATATAATCCATAGGGAGCTATCTGTATAAAGTATATTGAGTGAATATAGGTTGGTAACACACAGCTTAATGGAGAGGCAGACATGTATCGATATAGGAAAACAAATTGAGTTATGATAGGATTTCAGAATTTCTACAAAAATATATTTCTATCAAGACCTCTCTAACTTCAAGTTACGATTGGTTTTGGCAAAATATCCAAACTTAGAATAAAGTCTATATTCAGAAGTGAGAAACTGTGTACCACCATATCAGACCATTATTCTCACTCACTGCAGAAGCCAGACAGGGAACAGTAGAAAACTCACATAAATAGTCCAGCTCAGGCCAAGGGTAAAATTGTGTGATATTTCCCTAGAAAAGTATTTTGGGAAGTCATGACTTATGAGCAAAATACTAGCAAAAAGTTCTACATAAAATTGAGATCAGCTCTCCATGGGCTATTTTTCCTCACAGTTCACTTTTTATTCCATCATACTTTCTTGTATCTGACTCCAAAGGGTGCTCTCTCTATCAATCATTATTTTGACAGAGTTGGATGACAAACCTTTGTGGTTACATGGTAACTTCTCAATCTTGCACTCAATCAATAACTATCAATTTGATAAAGTATAGGGGATTGTCTCCAGAGAGAGCCCTAATAGCAAACTTCACTGCTGTTGACTACATTCAGAAAACGTAGAATAACAGATTTGTTATGATTTATCGTGTTGGCATATTGGTAATGCTACATTTTAAGGGGTCCTTAATACAATGTAATTATATATGTAATAACACTGTAATTACATTGTAACAAGTATTAATTGTAATACGTAGTTACATTGTAATAACAACATGTAACTGATGGTAATTGCATTCTGTAATTAGAGAGGTGTGACAATGAGTGCTTGTTACTATTCTTGTTACAAATGTTAAAGTTTCCAATAGGATCCCAAGCATATATCCCAACGCACCATATTTCAGGGCCTGCACATTTCAGCTTGCACAAGCCATGTGATAAGTGTTAGCCAATTGAAAACCAACCACCTCATTTACACAACTCTGTAATAAACTAATAACTGACTTGCCTAGTTAAATAAAGGTAAAATAAATAAAAATGTGACAGTGTGCAAAGAACGGGTCGAGCAAAATCCAGTCGAGAGATTGCTGCAAAAGAAACAAAGTAGACAATACAAAAACGTCAACACAGGATATAGAAAGTCAGTTTCCATGCAATTTGTTTTGAATTTTGCATAGGTAGTTAGCTAGCTAGCCTAGTGTTGGTTAGCTATTCAACTGTAGCTAGCTAACGTTACCTTTTCTGAAGTTTTAGTCTATCATCTAGGCTAACTAGCTAACGTACGCTATACCCCATGCCGTACAAATGTGCGCAACCGCGACATTCAAACAAGGCTGCAAAGAAAAATAATGGGACTATAGCGACTATGTTGACATCAAAATCTGGGGTGTGAACTACGTTTCTATTCAAGCGTTGATTGACATGGTAACGGCTCTATAGTATTGGAGAAAAGTTGAAAAAACGGACCCCTTCGACGCTGTACATTACGTCATGACGTGTAATTGCGCAATGTACAGCATGCATAAAGCAACTAATTCTGTCTTACAGCCTCTCTCCACAAGGTGTAGCACTTCTCTCACCATTTAAAAACAGGAAAGGGACAGGGACAGGGTAAGGGGGGGATATCTAGTCATTTTTTGCGTCATCACTGCAAGCGGTCATGACTCTCAAAACCGCTGTTTACTTTTGACGATCACTTTAGCGCCGCCCTAAAAACCCGATTCAAATTTGACACAAACCTTCAATAGGTATGTAATGACACATTATATGAACTCTTTATAGTGTTTTATTTACATTTTAGAGGCGATAAGGTGATAAGTTGGATAGATTGATTGAAAAAAAGCAGTTTCCCCACACGACATCTCTGCTTCTCACAATCACGCTATAGGTTTCGCTTCCCCACCCGCCATTTAAAAAAAAGACCCGACGGAGCTCATTGCCTTCTTGAATCATGCAGAGATGGGCATCATGAAGGACTCGTCATTGATTTTGTGGAAAAGGGGAGAAATTGTGCTTTACAATGGTATTGATATTACAGTTGATCTGGAAGAATTCCGTTTTTTGGGCGCAAAAATAAGGTCAATTGTACGGACCAGCGCGATGTACAAAAGTGAGTTAGTTTACATTAGCTAGTTACCATCTACGGAATAGAATTTACATGCAATCTGTTGAGTTTTTTTTAGATTAGCTATCACACTAACTAGCTAGCTGGTTTTCTAACCTTGAATAGCTGGCTACCGAAAGCGGACAAATAGTTATGCTATGGTCGCTACTCTCTAGATAACTATCTAGCTAACGTTAGCTGGACTCGATGGTCTAATCTTCCCTGATCCTAATTTTCAGGTATCGGGGCCCAAAGGGTATTACGTGAAACACACCCAGCATGCTAACGTTAGTTATCTAGCTAGCTACTTGTGTCAACACACTATGAGTAAGTTTCAATGTAGCTAAACACAAGCAAATGTATTCGTTTCAGTAAACACTATTACTGCTATCTGGATAACACAACAACTAGCTAGGTAGCAGGCCTAAACTATAGAAAGCATGATGATAATAGTATAGAGTCATTGAGGATGAGGATGACCCCAGTCTGTGATGTTGAACTACACCACCTCGTTCACAAAAATGGATCACTACAACAGAGTCACAAACCCCGTGGCTTGTTATATAGAGCAGGCAGGCACGCATCAAGGCTTTCAGTTTCTGTTTTGATTGAACATTACAATGGGCAAAATGAGTGACCCAAGTGACTTTGAGCATGGTATGATCGTCGATGCCAGGCGCGCCGTATCTAAGAATCGTCCGCCCTCCTGGACTTTCATGCATGACAGTGTCTAGGGTTTTCCGAGAATGGTGCAAACAAACCAAAAATATCCAGTTAGCGGCGGTCCTGTGGGCGTAGACCCCTTGTTGATGAGAGAGGTTGAAGGAGAATGGCAAGAGTCTTTCAAACTAACAGATGGGCCACAAACAGGCAAATAAAAGCGCAATACAACGGTGGTGTGCAGAATGACACACGTTAGGTCTCTTGATACCAATTGAGCAACAAACGTTTCCGACACCTTACACAATCCATGCCCTGAAGAATTCAGGTTGTTCTGGAGGCAATGGGGTGTCTGACCCGGTGCTGATAGGTGTACCTAATAAACTGTCTGGTGAGTGTAAAAGTTTGGAGACACCTACTCATTCAAGGGTTTTTATTTAATTTTGTACTATTTTCTACATTGTACATTGTACATCAAAACTATGAAATAACACATGGAATCATGTAGTAACCAAAAGAGTGTTTAACAAATCAAAATATATTTCATATTTCAGATTCTTCAAAGTAGCCATCCTTTGCCTTGATTTGCCTTGGACAGCTTTGCACACTCTCTGCATTTTCTCAACCAGCTTCACCTGGAATGCTTTTCCAACAGTCTTGAAGGAGTTTCCATATATGCTGAGCACTTGTTGGCTGCTTTCACTCTGCGGTCCAACTCATCCCAAACCATCTCAATTGGGTTGAGGTCGGGTGATTGTGGAGGCCAGGTCATCTGAAGTAGTATCTCAAATAGCCTTTACACAGCCTGGAGGTGTGTTGTTCATTGTCCTGTTGCAAAACAAATGATAATCCCACTAAGCACAAACCAGGTGGCATGGTTTATCGCTGCAGAATGCTGTGGTAGCCATGCTGGTTAAGTGGGCCTTAAATTCTAAATAAATCACAGACAGTGTCACCAGCAAAGCACCACCACAACATCACACCTCCTCCATGCGTCACGGTGGGAACCACACATGCGGAGATAATCCGCTCACCTACTCTGCGTCTCACAAATAGACGGCGGTTGGAACCAAAAATCTCCAATTTGGACTCATCGGGCCAAAGGACAGATTTCCACCGGTCTAATGTCTAATGCTTGTGTTTCTTGGCCCAAGCAAGTCTCTTCTTCTTATTGGTGTCCTTTAGTAGTGGTTTCTTTGCAGAAATTCCACCATGAAGGCCTGACTCACGCAGTCTCCTCTGAACAGTTGATGTTGAGATGTTATTTGAACTTATTATTTGAACTGTTATTTGAACTCTTTTGGGCTGCAATTTCTGAGGCTGGTCACTCTAATGAACTTATCCTCTGCAGCAGAGGTAATGCTGGGTCTTCCTTTCCTATGGCAGTCCTTATGAGAGCCAGTTTCATCATAGTATTTGATGGTTTTTGCGAATGCACCTGAAGAAAGTTTCAAAGTTCTTGATGTATTAAAGTAATGATGGACTGTCCTTTCTCAATGCTTATTTGAGCTGTTCTTGCCATAGTATGCATGTCATGCAGGTGAATGAGGACCCAAAAGCGACTTGGCGAAAACAGAGTCTTTAATCCAGTAAAGTAATTCTACAAACATAAGACATAATTCCACTCGTAATGACGAGAACAGACTGGAGACTCGATCAAGAACTGCAGGTTGCCTCGGGAAGGCACTTGAACCTAGCAGACTCAGACACCTGCTCTCCACGCAGCATCTGAGGGAAACACGACACGACAGGGCGATACACAGACACAGCACGGTGAACAATAGACAAGGATCCGACAGGGCAGGAACGGAAAACAAGGAGAGAAATAGGGACTCTAATCAGGGAAAAGAATAGGGAACAGGTGTGGGAAGACTAAATGATTGATTAGGGGAATAGGAACAGCTGGGAGCAGGAACGGAACGATAGAGAGAAGAGAGAGAGGAAGGGAGAGAGAAAAAGGGGAACGAACCTAAAAAGACCAGCAGGGGGAAAATGAACAGAGGGAAAAGCCAAAATGACAAGACAATCTAAGACAAAACATGACAGTACCCCCCCACTCACCGAGCGCCTCCTGGCGCACTCGAGGAGGAATCCTGGCGGCAACGGAGGAAATCATCAATGAGTGAACGGTCCAGCACGTCCCGAGACGGAACCCAACTCCTCTCCTCAGGACCGTAACCCTCCCAATCCACTAAGTATTGGTGACCCCGTCCCCGAGAACGCATGTCCATGATCCTACGTACCTTGTAAATAGGTGCGCTCTCGACAAGGACGGGAGGGGGAGGGAAGACGAACGGGGGTGCGAAGAAAGGGCTTGACACAGGAGACATGGAAGACAGGATGGACGCGACGAAGATGTCGCGGAAGAAGCAGTCGCACAGCGACAGGATTGACGACCTGGGAGACACGGAACGGACCAATGAACCGCGGAGTCAACTTACGAGAAGCTGTCGTAAGAGGAAGGTTGCGAGTGGAAAGCCACACTCTCTGGCCGCAACAATACCTTGGACTCTTAATCCTGCGTTTATTGGCGGCTCTCACAGTCTGTGCCCTGTAACGGCAAAGTGCAGACCTCACCCTCCTCCAGGTGCGCTCACAACGTTGGACAAACGCTTGAGCGGAGGGAACGCTGGACTCGGCAAGCTGGGAAGAGAACAGAGGAGGCTGGTAACCCAGACTACTCTGAAACGGAGATAACCCGGTAGCAGACGAAGGAAGCGAGTTGTGAGCGTATTCTGCCCAGGGGAGCTGTTCTGCCCAAGACGCAGGGTTTCTGAAAGAAAGGCTGCGTAGTATGCGACCAATCGTCTGATTGGCCCTCTCTGCTTGACCGTTAGACTGGGGATGAAACCCGGAAGAGAGACTGACGGACGCACCAATCAAACGACAGAACTCCCTCCAAAACTGTGACGTGAATTGCGGGCCTCTGTCTGAAACGGCGTCTAACGGGAGGCCATGAATTCTGAACACATTCTCGATGATGATTTGTGCCGTCTCCTTAGCGGAAGGAAGTTTAGCGAGGGGAATGAAATGTGCCGCCTTAGAGAACCTATCGACAACCGTAAGAATCACAGTCTTCCCCGCAGACAAAGGCAGACCGGTAATGAAGTCTAGGGCGATGTGAGACCATGGTCGAGAAGGAATGGGGAGCGGTCTGAGACGACCGGCAGGAGGAGAGTTACCCGACTTAGTCTGCGCGCAGTCCGAACAAGCAGCCACGAAACGGCGCGTGTCACGCTCCTGAGTCGGCCACCAAAAGCGCTGGCGAATAGACGCAAGAGTGCCTCGAACACCGGGATGACCAGCTAACTTGGCAGAGTGAGCCCACTGAAGAACAGCCAGACGAGTGGAAACAGGAACGAAAAGGAGGTTACTAGGACAAGCGCGTGGCGACGCAGTGTGCGTGAGTGCTTGCTTAACCTGTCTTTCAATTCCCCAGACTGTCAACCCGACAACACGCCCATAAGGAAGAATCCCCTCGGGATCAGTAGAAGCCACAGAAGAACTAAACAGACGGGATAAGGCATCAGGCTTGGTGTTCTTGCTACCCGGACGGTAAGAAATCACAAACTCGAAACGAGCGAAAAACAACGCCCAACGAGCTTGACGGGCATTAAGTCGTTTGGCAGAACGGATGTACTCAAGGTTCTTATGGTCTGTCCAAACGACAAAAGGAACGGTCGCCCCCTCCAACCACTGTCGCCATTCGCCTAGGGCTAAGCGGATGGCGAGCAGTTCGCGGTTACCCACATCATAGTTGCGTTCAGATGGCGACAGGCGATGAGAAAAATAAGCGCAAGGATGAACCTTATCGTCAGACTGGAAGCGCTGGGATAGAATGGCTCCCACGCCTACCTCTGAAGCGTCAACCTCGACAATGAATTGTCTAGTGACGTCAGGAGTAACGAGGATAGGAGCGGACGTAAAACGTTCTTTTAGAAGATCAAAAGCTCCCTGGGCGGAACCGGACCACTTAAAACACGTCTTGACAGAAGTAAGAGCTGTGAGAGGGGCAGCAACTTGACCGAAATTACGAATGAAACGCCGATAGAAATTAGCGAAACCTAAAAAGCGCTGCAACTCGACACGTGACCTTGGAACGGGCCAATCACTGACAGCTTGGACCTTAGCGGAATCCATCTGAATGCCTTCAGCGGAAATAACGGAACCGAGAAAAGTAACGGAGGAGACATGAAAAGAGCACTTCTCAGCCTTCACGTAGAGACAATTCTCTAAAAGGCGCTGTAGAACACGTCGAACGTGCTGAACATGAATCTCGAGTGACGGTGAAAAAATCAGGATATCGTCAAGATAGACAAAAACAAAGATGTTCAGCATGTCTCTCAGAACATCATTAACTAATGCCTGAAAAACAGCTGGCGCATTGGCGAGACCAAACGGCAGAACCCGGTACTCAAAATGCCCTAACGGAGTGTTAAACGCCGTTTTCCACTCGTCCCCCTCTCTGATGCGCACGAGATGGTAAGCGTTACGAAGGTCCAACTTAGTAAAGCACCTGGCTCCCTGCAGAATCTCGAAGGCTGATGACATAAGGGGAAGCGGATAACGATTCTTAACCGTTATGTCATTCAGCCCTCGATAATCCACGCAGGGGCGCAGAGTACCGTCCTTTTTCTTAACAAAAAGAACCCCGCCCGGCCGGAGAGGAAGAAGGCACTATGGTACCGGCGTCAAGAGACACAGATAAATAATCCTCGAGAGCCTTACGTTCGGGAGCCGACAGAGAGTATAGTCTACCCCGAGGAGGAGTGGTCCCCGGAAGGAGATCAATACTACAATCATACGACCGGTGAGGAGGAAGGGAGTTGGCTCGGGACCGACTGAAGACCGTGCGCAGATCATGATATTCCTCCGGCACTCCTGTCAAATCGCCAGGTTCCTCCTGAGAAGTGGGGACAGAAGAAATGGGAGGGATGGCAGACATTAAACACTTCACATGACAAGAAACGTTCCAGGATAGGATAGAATTACTAGACCAATTAATAGAAGGATTATGACATACTAGCCAGGGATGACCCAAAACAACAGGTGTAAAAGGTGAACGAAAAATCAAAAAAGAAATAGTCTCACTGTGGTTACCAGATACTGAGAGAGTTAAAGGTAGTGTCTCAAATCTGATACTGGGAAGATGACTACCATCTAAGGCAAACATGGGCGTAGGCTTGTCTAACTGTCTGAAAGGAATGTCATGTTTCCGAGCCCATGCTTCGTCCATGAAACAACCCTCAGCCCCCGAGTCAATCAAGGCACTGCATGTAGCACCCGAACCGGTCCAGCGTAGATGGACCGACATAGTAGTACAGGATCTAGATGAAGAGACCTGAGTAGTAGCGCTCACCAGTAGCCCTCCGCTTACTGATGAGCTCTGGCCTTTTACTGGACATGAATTGACAAAATGTCCATCAAATCCGCAATAGAGGCACAGGCGGTTGGTGATCCTCCGTTCCCTCTCCTTAGTCGAGATGCGAATACCTCCCAGCTGCATGGGCTCAGTCTCTGAGCCAGAGGAGGGAGATGGTTGCGATGCGGAGCAGGGAAACACCGTTGACGCGAGCTCTCTTCCACGAGCTTGGTGACGAAGATCTACCCGTCGTTCTATGCGGATGGCGAGAGCAATCAAAGAGTCCACACTGGAAGGAACCTCCCGAGAGAGAATCTCATCTTTGACCACTGCGTGGAGTCCCTCCAGAAAACGAGCGAGCAGCGTCGGCTCGTTCCAGTCACTAGAGGCAGCAAGAGTGCGAAACTCTATAGAGTAATCCGTTATGGATCGATCACCTTGGCATAGGGAAGCCAGGGCCCTAGAAGCCTCCCTACCAAAAACTGAACGGTCAAAAACCCGAATCATCTCCTCTTTAAAGTTCTGGTAATTGTTTGAACAATCAGCCCTTGCCTCCCAGATAGCTGTGCCCCACTCTCGAGCCCGGCCAGTAAGGAGTGAAATGACGTAAGCAACCCGAGCTCTCTCGCTAGAGTATGTGTTGGGTTGGAGAGAGAACACAATATCACACTGAGTGAGAAAGGAGCGGCACTCCGTGGGCTGCCCGGAGTAGCAAGGTGGGTTATTAACCCTAGGTTCCGGAGGCTCGGCAGGCCAGGAAGTAACAGGTGGCACGAGACGAAGACTCTGGAACTGTCCAGAGAGGTCGGAAACCTGAGCGGCCAGGTTCTCCACGGCATGGCGAGCAGCAGACAATTCCTGCTCGTGTCTGCCGAGCATGGCTCCTTGGATCTCGACGGCAGTGTTACGAACGTCTGTAGTCGCTGGGTCCATTCTGTGGTCGGATCCTTCTGTCATGCAGGTGAATGAGGACCCAAAAGCGACTTGGCGAAAACAGAGTCTTTAATCCAGTAAAGTAATTCTACAAACATAAGACATAATTCCACTCGTAATGACGAGAACAGACTGGAGACTCGATCAAGAACTGCAGGTTGCCTCGGGAAGGCACTTGAACCTAGCAGACACCTGCTCTCCACGCAGCATCTGAGGGAAACACGACACGACAGGGCGATACACAGACACAGCACGGTGAACAATAGACAAGGATCCGACAGGGCAGGAACGGAAAACAAGGAGAGAAATAGGGACTCTAATCAGGGAAAAGAATAGGGAATAGGTGTGGGAAGACTAAATGATTGATTAGGGGAATAGGAACAGCTGGGAGCAGGAACGGAACGATAGAGAGAAGAGAGAGAGGAAGGGAGAGAGAAAAAGGGGAACGAACCTAAAAAGACCAGCAGGGGGAAAATGAACAGAGGGAAAAGCCAAAATGACAAGACAATCTAAGACAAAACATGACAATGCACTTGGTCTTTTACCAAATAGGGCTATCTTCTGTATACCACCCCTACCTTGTCACAACACAACTGATTGGCTCAAACGCATTAAGAAGGAAAGCAATTGCACAAATGAGCATTTAACCAGGCACACCTGTTAATTGAAATGGATTCCAGGTGACTACCTCACGAAGCTGGTTGAGAGAATGCCAAAAGTGTGCAAAGCTGTCATCAAGGAAAAGGCTGTCTACTTTAAAGAATCTTAAATATAAAATGTATTTTGATTTTGAAAAAATTTTTTGGGTTACTAAATGATTCAATATGTATTATTTCATAGTTTTGATTTCTTCACTATTATTCTACTTTGTAGAAAATAGTAAAAATAAAGAAAAACCCTTGAATGAGTAGGTGTGTCCAAACTTTTGACGGGTATTGTATATTTAATCTGATTTTGTAAACTCAACCAAGTTAAGTCAGATAGTACGGTTTTTGCAGCAAGTGCTAGCAACAACATTGAGTGGAAATCTTTAAAGTGTGTGCATTCACGGTTAGGTAATTAGAGACTATGTAATCTAAGACACCCAGCACATCTGTCCATAAGAGATAACAACATTTTGATAGTTATTACTGAATCGGATGCAGCTGAGAGGAAGTGAAACACTAAATTGGTGAATTTAGTGGAAACTTGCCCATTTGAAACAAGCATTGCAGACTGCAATTACATGTTGCTATTACAGTGTAACTATAAGTTATTACAATTAACTACAGCACTTGTTCAAATCAAACCAAATTTGATTTGTCACATACACATGGTTAGCAGATGTTAATGCGATTGTAGCGAAATGCTTGTGCTTCTAGTTCCGACAATGCAGTAATAACCAACAAGTAATCAAACTAACAATTCCAAAACTACTGTCTTATACACAATGTAAGAGGATAAAGAATATGTACATAAAGATATATGAATGAGTGATGGTACAGAGCAGCATAGGCAAGATACAGTAGATGGTATCGAGTACAGTATATACATATGAGATGAGTATGTAAACAAAGTGGCATAGTTAAAGTAGCTAGTGATACATGTATTACATAAGGATGCAGTCGATGATATAGAGTACAGTATATACGTATGCATATGAGATGTATAATGTAGGGTATGTAACATTATATAAGGTAGCATTGTTTAAAGTGGCTAGTGATATATTTACATCATTTCCCATCAATTCCCATTAATAAAGTGGCTGGAGTTGAGTCAGTGTCAGTGTGTTGGCACATGTCATTACACTGTAATAAGGACCCCTTAAAATGAAAGGTTACCAGTATATATTCTATGGTTGATGTTGCAGATAATTGTGTCATTATGCATTTATATTAATGTCTTTTTGCATTTTATTTATGTCAGACACATTAATTTCTCCTTCACAGATGAATCACTATTTAATTCATCACAATTGTTCTTATTTTTAACTCTGCATCGTTGGGAAAGGGCTCATAATCATTTCACAGTTAAATCTACACCTGTTGTATTTGGGTCATGTGACAAATAAAATAACATTTGATTGGTTGGTTAAATATAGAAAACATGACATTGCATACCGTACCTTGCTCCATATATAGTACCGAGCTCCATATACAGTACCATACAGTACCTAGCACCATATTAGCAGTGTTGAACACAAACTGATGTGGTTGAAAATGAGTGAATATATGTCGAAACGTTTCTGTGTAGCTTGCTTTTGTACAAGCTATACAAGTGGTCAGTCAATTTAGGGACAGAGTACCATTGTGGTAGCCTTGGGAACGATGGGAAAAATGAAAGTCTATTCATTGGCAGTTAAAGCAGAAGTCATTCAGCCCAGTTGCATTGATGCACAAAATGACAGAGTCGCAAGCTTTTGTGATGTACTGTGCAATAATTACCTAAACAATTCCAGTCCAGGTTGTAATTCAAACACACTCGTCATCTCCAACGTAATCCTGTGACCAATCATCCTCGCTCTACGGCCGTTTCAGATAATTGACTATTCACATCACAATGCAGCCCATTTCTGACTTCTCCCAGGGCACAGACGGTTTGATCTTCAATAACCATGCATTTTCACAATGCTTTGATTAGAAGTATAAGCAACAACTTTTGGATGGGCCCCAAACACCCTCTCATCCCCCCTCTTCCCTCCTGCCCTGATGTATTTTTGATCTACCCTAAAGGTTGAGTTTTCAGAGTGAACCCTCCATATCGTTTATATACCAGACCGTTGGAATATGAGGTTGTAAATCTAAAATATATTATCCCTCAGGGAGGGGTGGTGATTTCATGTTTTATTAAGCCCTTAAGCTAAAATGTAGGCCTACATCTCTTATTCTTGACAGGGTTTGATGTAGGAGGGTTTGAATGATGGGGCTTTGCTATTAATGGGTGGTGAGGTTCCAACATCTGAACATTGGGTTCATATCAACAGCCCCCTGATGTTTAAAGATACAGTGCATGCTCTCTTTGTATAGGCATTACTGAGTGATGTTTTATATATTTAGTATAGTACCAAAGTATAGTAAGGTAATTATAATGCTGTTCCTTGAGTTGACCTTATTCTGAAATATGATGAGTGATGCAACTGTCAGGTGGGTAGGTGGCTGAGACCATGTGAGAAACTTAGCTTGTCTTACTTCCTGGTATTATGAGATGCTTGAGCAGGCTCCCATTATATTTTTAAACAATTGATTAGGTTATTTTTTCCAATTTGTCTGGTTAGTTTTAAATAATTACCCCGGGTCCACTGCTCAGCTAAAACTGCATTATGTTAATTAGGTGATGGATCTAACCAGGAATAAAGCTTGTATCTATCATGCAGGGAATTAAGTTACATTATCCAATGCCGCAATCCCCTGAAAACCAGTGCATGTTATACGTTTTAATTGACTTGCTACAAAGAAAGTTGAATGGATGCTTTTGACAATCTATCTTCTTTCAACTGACAGCAAACTCAAAGATAGCACATTTCAATTTACAAAAAAACAACATCTGCGTTTTCGTCTTTTGAGCTTCTAGTCATGAAATCTATGCAGCCTACTCAGTCACTTTTTATAGCTACTGTTTACAGGCCTCCTGGGCCATATACAGCATTCCTCACTGAGTTCCCTGAATTTCTATCGGACCTTGTAGTCATGGCAGATAATATTCACATTTTTGGTGACTTTAATATTCACATGGAAAGTCCACAGACCCACTCCAAAAGGCTTTTCGGAGCCATCATCGACTCAATGAGTTTTGTCCAACATGTCTCCAGACCTACTCAATGCCACAGTCATACTCTGGACCTACTTTTGTCCCGTGGAATAAATGTTGTGGATCTTAATGTTTTTCCTCATAATCCTGGACTATCGGATCACCGTTTTATTATGTTTGCAATCGCAACAAATAAAATGCTCAGACCCCAACCAAGGAACATCAAAAGCCGTGCTAGATCTTATCTGTCAGAAAAATATCAGTTTGTCTCTGTGGATGGTTTGTCCTCTGACAAATCAACTGTAAATTTCAGTCCTCCCGGGTGGCGCAGTGGTCTAAGGCACTGCATCGCAGTGCTAGTTGTACCACCAGAGATTCTGGGTTCGGTCGCAGCCGGCCACGACCGAGAGGTCTATGGGGCGATGCACAATTGGCCCAGCGTCCGGGTTAGGGAGGGTTTGGCCGGCAGGGATATCTTTATCTCATCGCGCACTTGTGACTCCTGTGGCGGGCCTGGTGCAGGTGTACGGTGTTTCCTCTTACACATTGCTGGCTTCCGGGTTGGATGTGCGTTGTGTCAAGAAGCATTGCGGCTATGTTGGGTTGTGTTTCGGAGGACGCATGGCTCTCAACCTTCGCCTCTCACAAGTCCGTACGGGAGTTGCAGCGATGAGACAAGAATGTAACTACTTTCAATTGGATACCAATTGGGGAGAAAAAGAGGGTAATACATTTGAAAAAACAACAAAGGACTGGCCACCCCTCATAACCTGGTTTCTTCCTAGGTTCCAGCCTTTCTAGGGAGTTTTTCCTCGCCACCGTTCTTCTACACCTGCATTGCTTTCTGTTTGGGGTTTTAGGCTGGGTTTCTGTACAACACTGTGACATCAGCTGATGTAGGCTTTATAAATATATTGTGTTGATTGACAGAATAGAAATGAGTTCTTTAGGCATGTGTGTGCATGTGTACGCGTATGTGAGGGTGTGTATATGAGCATAGAACCAAGCTCTTTATTGTTAAATACCAGAGACGTGGATGAAAGTGCTCACACACAGATCTTTGTAGTCATGGTCTGAAATTTGGATCTGGTGAACTCTTACAGGGCCTACCAACATCACAGTCTTAACTCATTGTTGACCTTTAATAACAGGGACCAAAGTCCCTCCCCACACCACAGCAGCCAGTCCAGACCCCATTCTGTCATCACTTTAGAATGAGAATCATGTCTCTGACACTTCAAAGCCATAATACAATAACAAGTGAAACACCTGTCGACTGCTGTGTTCGGCAACTCCATTATGGGGATCCATTAGCAGTTCCACATACGGCATTGATAATAACTATCCTTCATTATTAACTGCCTTATCTCTGGACAAATCTTACAGGCAGATGGCAGGCGAGGCACCAAAGACTGTCATCTTATGTAATAGAGCAGCACGGTCTTGTGATCCATATATTCTTCATTATAAGCTGGAGGTCCTACATATTGCAATCAATGGCTGGCTACATATTATGTTACCCTCTCAGTGCTTATGGTAAGTCTGATACCAATAGGCTGAGCACTTCTATACAGAACACAGGGATTACTGCAAAGCAACTGTATGTTTAACAGTAGTACAGTATGAGGTTGTGAACAGTAGCTGGAACACCACCCAGTATAAACCCTAGTGTTGGGTTGATGCTGGCACACCACCCAGTCCTACATCTTTATAGACTCTTGTAGATACTCATTTATTAATTTGCTTACCTTCTGTAGAATTGGTTTAGCATCCGGTGTTTGAGACCCCACAGTTCCTCATGATCTCACAGTGTATGATGTCTAACACTGTGAGACCTGAAGGTGATAGTATATGATGTCTAACACTCTGAGACATGAAGGTGATAGTATATGATGTCTAACACTGTGAGACCTGAAGGTGATAGTGTATGATGTCTAACACTCTGAGACCTGAAGGTGATAGTATATGATGTCTAACACTGTGAGACCTGAAGGTGATAGTGTATGATGTCTAACACTGTGAGACCTGAAGGTGATAGTATATGATGTCTAACACTGTGAGACCTGATGTTTATATTGAATGATGTCTAACACTGTGAGACCTGAAGGTGATAGTGTATGATGTCTAACACTGTGAGACCTGATGTTTATATTGAATGATGTCTAACACTGTGAGACCTGAAGGTGATAGTGTATGATGTCTAACACTGTGAGACCTGAAGGTGATAGTATATGATGTCTAACACTGTGAGACCTGATGTTTATATTGAATGATGTCTAACACTCTGAGACCTGAAGGTGATAGTGTATGATGTCTAACACTGTGAGACCTGAAGGTGATAGTATATGATGTCTAACACTGTGAGACCTGAAGGTGATAGTATATGATGTCTAACACTGTGAGACCTGAAGGTGATAGTATATGATGTCTAACACTGTGAGACCTGATGTTTATATTGAATGATGTCTAACACTGTGAGACCTGAAGGTGATAGTGTATGATGTCTAACACTGTGAGACCTGATGTTTATATTGAATGATGTCTAACACTGTGAGACCTGAAGGTGATAGTGTATGATGTCTAACACTGTGAGACCTGAAGGTGATAGTATATGATGTCTAACACTGTGAGACCTGATGTGTCATGCAGGTGAAAGAGGACCCAAAAGCGACTTGGCGAAAACAGAGTCTTTAATCCAGTAAAGTAAATACAAACAAAAAAACACAACTTTCACTCGATATGACGAGGACAAACTGGAGACTCGAACTTGAACAGCAGGTGAACAGCAGGTTGCCTCGGGAAGGCACTTGAACCAGACAGACTCAGACACCTGCTCACCACGCAGCATCTGAGGAAAACACGACACGACAGGGCGATACACAAACACAGCACGGTGAATACTAAACAAGGAACCGACAGGACAGGAACATGACAGTACCCCCCCACTCACCGAGCGCCTCCTGGCGCACTCGAGGAGGAATCCTGGCGGCAACGGAGGAAATCATCGATGAGTGAACGGTCCAGCACGTCCCGAGACGGAACCCAACTCCTCTCCTCAGGACCGTAACCCTCCCAATCCACTAAGTATTGGTGACCCCGTCCCCGAGAACGCATGTCCATGATCTTATGTACCTTGTAAATAGGTGCGCTCGACAAGGACGGGAGGGGGGAGGGAAGACGAACGGGGTGCGAAGAAAGGGCTTGACACAGGAGACATGGAAGACAGGATGGACGCGACGAAGATGTCGCGGAAGAAGCAGTCGCACAGCGACAGGATTGACGACCTGGGAGACACGGAACGGACCAATGAACCGCGGAGTCAACTTACGAGAAGCTGTCGTAAGAGGAAGGTTGCGAGTGGAAAGCCACACTCTCTGGCCGCAACAATACCTTGGACTCTTAATCCTGCGTTTATTGGCGGCTCTCACAGTCTGTGCCCTGTAACGGCAAAGTGCAGACCTCACCCTCCTCCAGGTGCGCTCACAACGTTGGACAAACGCTTGAGCGGAGGGAACGCTGGACTCGGCAAGCTGGGATGAGAACAGAGGAGGCTGGTAACCCAGACTACTCTGAAACGGAGATAACCCGGTAGCAGACGAAGGAAGCGAATTGTGAGCGTATTCTGCCCAGGGGAGCTGTTCTGCCCAAGACGCAGGGTTTCTGAAAGAAAGGCTGCGTAGTATGCGACCAATCGTCTGATTGGCCCTCTCTGCTTGACCGTTAGACTGGGGATGAAACCCGGAAGAGAGACTGACGGACGCACCAATCAAACGACAGAACTCCCTCCAAAACTGTGACGTGAATTGCGGGCCTCTGTCTGAAACGGCGTCTAACGGGAGGCCATGAATTCTGAATACATTCTCGATAATGATTTGTGCCGTCTCCTTAGCGGAAGGAAGTTTAGCGAGGGGAATGAAATGTGCCGCCTTAGAGAACCTATCGACAACCGTAAGAATCACAGTCTTCCCCGCAGACAAAGGCAGACCGGTAATGAAGTCTAGGGCGATGTGAGACCATGGTCGAGAAGGAATGGGGAGCGGTCTGAGACGACCGGCAGGAGGAGAGTTACCCGACTTAGTCTGCGCGCAGTCCGAACAAGCAGCCACGAAACGGCGCGTGTCACGCTCCTGAGTCGGCCACCAAAAGCGCTGGCGAATAGACGCAAGAGTGCCTCGAACACCGGGATGACCAGCTAACTTGGCAGAGTGAGCCCACTGAAGAACAGCCAGACGAGTGGAAACAGGAACGAAAAGGAGGTTACTAGGACAAGCGCGCGGCGACGCAGTGTGCGTGAGTGCTTGCTTAACCTGTCTTTCAATTCCCCAGACTGTTAACCCGACAACACGCCCATAAGGAAGAATCCCCTCGGGATCAGTAGAAGCCACAGAAGAACTAAACAGACGGGATAAGGCATCAGGCTTGGTGTTCTTGCTACCCGGACGGTAAGAAATCACAAACTCGAAACGAGCGAAAACAACGCCCAACGAGCTTGACGGGCATTAAGTCGTTTGGCAGAACGGATGTACTCAAGGTTCTTATGGTCTGTCCAAACGACAAAAGGAACGGTCGCCCCTCCAACCACTGTCGCCATTCGCCTAGGGCTAAGCGGATGGCGAGCAGTTCACGGTTACCCACATCATAGTTGCGCTCAGATGGCGACAGGCGATGAGAAAAATAAGCGCAAGGATGAACCTTATCGTCAG
Organism: Oncorhynchus gorbuscha; assembly: GCF_021184085.1. Taxonomy (NCBI): domain Eukaryota; kingdom Metazoa; phylum Chordata; class Actinopteri; order Salmoniformes; family Salmonidae; genus Oncorhynchus; species Oncorhynchus gorbuscha. The sequence continues at coordinate 22,421,129 of NC_060195.1, forward strand.
ACTGGAAGCGCTGGGATAGAATGGCTCCCACGCCTACCTCTGAAGCGTCAACCTCGACAATGAATTGTCTAGTGACGTCAGGAGTAACGAGGATAGGAGCGGACGTAAAACGTTCTTTTAGAAGATCAAAAGCTCCCTGGGCGGAACCGGACCACTTAAAACACGTCTTGACAGAAGTAAGAGCTGTGAGAGGGGCAGCAACTTGACCGAAATTACGAATGAAACGCCGATAGAAATTAGCGAAACCTAAAAAGCGCTGCAACTCGACACGTGACCTTGGAACGGGCCAATCACTGACAGCTTGGACCTTAGCGGAATCCATCTGAATGCCTTCAGCGGAAATAACGGAACCGAGAAAAGTAACGGAGGAGACATGAAAAGAGCACTTCTCAGACTTTACGTAGAGACAATTCTCTAAAAGGCGCTGTAGGACACGTCGAACGTGCTGAACATGAATCTCGAGTGACGGAGAAAAAATCAGGATATCGTCAAGATAGACAAAAACAAAGATGTTCAGCATGTCTCTCAGAACATCATTAACTAATGCCTGAAAAACAGCTGGCGCATTGGCGAGACCAAACGGCAGAACCCGGTACTCAAAATGCCCTAACGGAGTGTTAAACGCCGTTTTCCACTCGTCCCCCTCTCTGATGCGCACGAGATGGTAAGCGTTACGAAGGTCCAACTTAGTAAAGCACCTGGCTCCCTGCAGAATCTCGAAGGCTGATGACATAAGGGGAAGCGGATAACGATTCTTAACCGTTATGTCATTCAGCCCTCGATAATCCACGCAGGGGCGCAGAGTACCGTCCTTCTTCTTAACAAAAGAACCCCGCCCCGGCCGGAGAGGAAGAAGGCACTATGGTACCGGCGTCAAGAGACACAGACAAATAATCCTCGAGAGCCTTACGTTCGGGAGCCGACAGAGAGTATAGTCTACCCCGAGAAGGAGTGGTCCCCGGAAGGAGATCAATACTACAATCATACGACCGGTGAGGAGGAAGGGAGTTGGCTCGGGACCGACTGAAGACCGTGCGCAGATCATGATATTCCTCCGGCACTCCTGTCAAATCGCCAGGTTCCTCCTGAGAAGTAGGGACAGAAGAAACGGGAGGGATGGCAGACATTAAACACTTCACATGACAAGAAACGTTCCAGGATAGGATAGAATTACTAGACCAATTAATAGAAGGATTATGACATACTAGCCAGGGATGACCCAAAACAACAGGTGTAAACGGTGAACGAAAAATCAAAAAAGAAATAGTCTCACTGTGGTTACCAGATACTGTGAGGGTTAAAGGTAGTGTCTCAAATCTGATACTGGGAAGATGACTACCATCTAAGGCGAACATGGGCGTAGGCTTATCTAACTCTCTGAAAGGAATGTCATGTTTCCGAACCCATGCTTCGTCCATGAAACAACCCTCAGCCCCAGAGTCTATCAAGGCACTACATGTAGCACCCGAACCGGTCCAGCGTAGATGGACCGACAAAGTAGTACAGGATCTTGATGGAGAGACTTGAGTAGTTGCGCTCACCTGTAGCCCTCCGCTTACAGATGAGCTCTGGCCTTTTACTGGACATGAATTAACAAAATGTCCAGCAACTCCGCAATAGAGGCACAGGCGGTTGGTGATCCTCCGTTCCCTCTCCTTAGTCGAGATGCGAATCCCTCCCAGCTGCATGGGCTCAGACTCTGAGCCAGAGGAGGGAGATGGTTGCGATGCGGAGCAGGGAAACACCGTTGATGCGAGCTCTCTTCCACGAGCCCGGTGACGAAGATCTACCCGTCGTTCTATGCGGATGGCGAGAGCAATCAAAGAGTCCACATCTGAAGGAACCTCCCGGGAGAGAATCTCATCCTTAACCACTGCGTGGAGTCCCTCCAGAAAACGAGCGAGCAGCGCCGGCTCGTTCCACTCACTAGAGGCAGCAAGAGTGCGAAACTCAATAGAATAATCCGTTATGGACCGTTCACCTTGGCATAAGGAAGCCAGGGCCCTAGAAGCCTCCCTACCAAAAACTGAACGGTCAAAAACCCGAATCATCTCCTCTTTAAAGTTCTGGAACTTGTTAGAGCAATCAGCCCTTGCCTCCCAGATAGCTGTGCCCCATTCTCGAGCCCGGCCAGTAAGGAGTGAAATGACGTAAGCAACCCGAGCTCTCTCTCTAGAGTATGTGTTGGGTTGGAGAGAGAACACAATCTCACACTGCGTGAGAAAGGAGCGGCACTCAGTGGGCTGCCCGGAGTAGCAAGGTGGGTTATTAACCCTAGGTTCTGGAGGCTCGACAGGCCAGGAAGTAACAGGTGGCACGAGACGTAGACTCTGGAACTGTCCAGAGAGGTCGGAAACCTGAGCGGCCAGGTTCTCCACGGCATGGCGAGCAGCAGACAATTCCTGCTCGTGTCTGCCGAGCATGGCTCCTTGGATCTCGACGGCAGTGTAACGAGCGTCTGAAGTCGCTGGGTCCATTCCTTGGTCGGTTCCTTCCGTCATGCAGGTGAAAGAGGACCCAAAAGCGACTTGGCGAAAACAGAGTCTTTAATCCAGTAAAGTAAATACAAACAAAAAAACACAACTTTCACTCGATATGACGAGGACAAACTGGAGACTCGAACTTGAACAGCAGGTGAACAGCAGGTTGCCTCGGGAAGGCACTTGAACCAGACAGACTCAGACACCTGCTCACCACGCAGCATCTGAGGAAAACACGACACGACAGGGCGATACACAAACACAGCACGGTGAATACTAAACAAGGAACCGACAGGACAGGAACGGAACACAAAGGAAGAAATAGGGACTCTAATCAGGGGAAAGGATCGGGAACAGGTGTGGGAAGACTAAATGATTGATTAGGGGAATAGGAACAGCTGGGAGCAGGAACGGAACGATAGAGAGAAGAGAGAGCGAGAGAGTGAGAGAGGGAGGGGGAGAGAGAGGGATAGAAAGAGGGAAAGAACCTAATAAGACCAGCAGAGGGAAACGAATAGAATGGGAAGCACAGGGACAAGACAAGATAATAAATGACAAAACATGACATGATGTTTATATTGAATGATGTCTAACACTCTGAGACCTGAAGGTGATAGTGTATGATGTCTAACACTGTGAGACCTGAAGGTGATAGTATATGATGTCTAACACTGTGAGACCTGATGGTTATATTGAATGATGTCTAACACTCTGAGACCTGAAGGTGATAGTGTATGATGTCTAACACTGTGAGACCTGAAGGTGATAGTGTATGATGTCTAACACTGTGAGACCTGAAGGTGATCGTGTATGATGTCTAACACTGTGAGACCTGAAGGTGATAGTGTATGATGTCTAACACTCTGAGACCTGAAGGTGATAGTGTATGATGTCTAACACTCTGAGACCTGAAGGTGATAGTGTATGATGTCTAACACTGTGAGACCTGAAGGTGATAGTGTATGATGTCTAACACTCTGAGACCTGAAGGTGATAGTGTATGATGTCTAACACTGTGAGACCTGATGGTTATATTGACTGATATCTAACACTGTGAGACCTGAAGGTGATAGTGTATGATGTCTAACACTGTGAGACCTGAAGGTGATAGTATATGATGTCTAACACTGTGAGACCTGATGGTTATATTGAATGATGTCTAACACTGTGAGACCTGATGGTTATATTGACTGATATCTAACACTGTGAGACCTGAAGGTGATAGTGTATGATGTCTAACACTGTGAGACCTGAAGGTGATAGTATATGATGTCTAACACTGTGAGACCTGATGGTTATATTGAATGATGTCTAACACTGTGAGACCTGATGGTTATATTGAATGATGTCTAACACTGTGAGACCTGATGGTTATATTGAATGATGTCTAACACTGTGAGACCTGAAGGTGATAGTGTATGATGTCTAACACTGTGAGACCTGATGGTTATATTGAATGATGTCTAACACTGTGAGACCTGATGGTTATATTGAATGATGTCTAACACTGTGAGACCTGAAGGTGATAGTGTATGATGTCTAACACTGTGAGACCTGATGGTTATATTGAATGATGTCTAACACTGTGAGACCTCAAGGTGATAGTATATGATGTCTAACACTGTGAGACCTGAAGGTGATAGTATATGATGTCTAACACTGTGAGACCTGATGGTTATATTGAATGATGTCTAACACTCTGAGACCTGAAGGTGATAGTGTATGATGTCTAACACTGTGAGACCTGAAGGTGATAGTATATGATGTCTAACACTGTGAGACCTGATGGTTATATTGAATGATGTCTAACACTGTGAGACCTGATGGTTATATTGAATGATGTCTAACACTGTGACACCTGAAGGTGATAGTGTATGATGTCTAACACTGTGAGACCTGAAGGTGATAGTGTATGATGTCTAACACTGTGAGACCTGAAGGTGATAGTGTATGATGTCTAACACTGTGAGACCTGAAGGTGATAGTGTATGATGTCTAACACTGTGAGACCTGAAGGTGATAGTGTATGATGTCTAACACTCTGAGACCTGAAGGTGATAGTATATGATGTCTAACACTGTGAGACCTGAAGGTGATAGTGTATGATGTCTAACACTGTGAGACCTGAAGGTGATAGTATATGATGTCTAACACTGTGAGACCTGAAGGTGATAGTGTATGATGTCTAACACTGTGAGACCTGATGGTGATAGTGTATGATGTCTAACACTGTGAGACCTGAAGGTGATAGTGTATGATGTCTAACACTGTGAGACCTGATGGTTATATTGAATGATGTCTAACACTGTGAGACCTGATGGTTATATTGTATGATGTCTAACACTGTGAGACCTGATGGTTATATTGAATGATGTCTAACACTGTGAGACCTGAAGGTGATAGTGTATGATGTCTAACACTGTGAGACCTGATGTTTATATTGAATGATGTCTAACACTGTGAGACCTGAAGGTGATAGTATATGATGTCTAACACTGTGAGACCTGAAGGTGATAGTATATGATGTCTAACACTGTGAGACCTGATGTTTATATTGAATGATGTCTAACACTCTGAGACCTGAAGGTGATAGTGTATGATGTCTAACACTGTGAGACCTGAAGGTGATAGTATATGATGTCTAACACTGTGAGACCTGATGGTTATATTGAATGATGTCTAACACTGGGAGACCTGAAGGTGATAGTGTATGATGTCTAACACTGTGAGACCTGATGGTGATAGTATATGATGTCTAACACTGTGAGACCTGATGGTTATATTGACTGATATCTAACACTGTGAGACCTGAAGGTGATAGTGTATGATGTCTAACACTGTGAGACCTGAAGGTGATAGTATATGATGTCTAACACTGTGAGACCTGATGGTTATATTGAATGATGTCTAACACTGTGAGACCTGAAGGTGATAGTGTATGATGTCTAACACTGTGAGACCTGAAGGTGATAGTATATGATGTCTAACACTGTGAGACCTGATGGTTATATTGAATGATGTCTAACACTGTGAGACCTGAAGGTGATAGTGTATGATGTCTAACACTGTGAGACCTGAAGGTGATAGTATATGATGTCTAACACTGTGAGACCTGAAGGTGATAGTATATGATGTCTAACACTGTGAGACCTGATGGTTATATTGAATGATGTCTAACACTGTGAGCCCTGAAGGTGATAGTATATGATGTCTAACACTGTGAGACCTGAAGGTGATAGTATATGATGTCTAACACTGTGAGACCTGAAGGTGATAGTATATGATGTCTAACACTGTGAGACCTGAAGGTGATAGTATATGATGTCTAACACTGTGAGACCTGATGGTTATATTGACTGATATCTAACACTGTGAGACCTGAAGGTGATAGTATATGATGTCTAACACTGTGAGACCTGAAGGTGATAGTATATGATGTCTAACACTGTGAGACCTGAAGGTGATAGTATATGATGTCTAACACTGTGAGACCTGAAGGTGATAGTATATGATGTCTAACACTGTGAGACCTGATGGTTATATTGAATGATGTCTAACACTGTGAGCCCTGAAGGTGATAGTGTATGATGTCTAACACTGTGAGACCTGAAGGTGATAGTATATGATGTCTAACACTGTGAGACCTGATGGTTATATTGAATGATGTCTAACACTGTGAGACCTGAAGGTGATAGTGTATGATGTCTAACACTGTGAGACCTGAAGGTGATAGTATATGATGTCTAACACTGTGAGACCTGAAGGTGATAGTATATGATGTCTAACACTGTGAGACCTGATGGTTATATTGAATGATGTCTAACACTGTGAGACCTGAAGGTGATAGTATATGATGTCTAACACTGTGAGACCTGAAGGTGATAGTGTATGATGTCTAACACTGTGAGACCTGAAGGTGATAGTATATGATGTCTAACACTGTGAGACCTGATGGTGATAGTGTATGATGTCTAACACTGTGAGACCTGATGGTTATATTGAATGATGTCTAACACTCTGAGACCTGAAGGTGATAGTGTATGATGTCTAACACTGTGAGACCTGAAGGTGATAGTATATGATGTCTAACACTGTGAGACCTGATGGTTATATTGAATGATGTCTAACACTGTGAGACCTGATGGTTATATTGAATGATGTCTAACACTGTGAGACCTGAAGGTGATAGTGTATGATGTCTAACACTGTGAGACCTGAAGGTGATAGTGTATGATGTCTAACACTCTGAGACCTGAAGGTGATAGTATATGATGTCTAACACTGTGAGACCTGAAGGTGATAGTGTATGATGTCTAACACTGTGAGACCTGAAGGTGATAGTATATGATGTCTAACACTGTGAGACCTGAAGGTGATAGTATATGATGTCTAACACTGTGAGACCTGAAGGTGATAGTGTATGATGTCTAACACTGTGAGACCTGATGGTGATAGTGTATGATGTCTAACACTGTGAGACCTGAAGGTGATAGTGTATGATGTCTAACACTGTGAGACCTGAAGGTGATAGTATATGATGTCTAACACTGTGAGACCTGAAGGTGATAGTGTATGATGTCTAACACTGTGAGACCTGATGGTTATATTGAATGATGTCTAACACTGTGAGACCTGATGGTTATATTGTATGATGTCTAACACTGTGAGACCTGATGGTTATATTGAATGATGTCTAACACTGTGAGACCTGAAGGTGATAGTGTATGATGTCTAACACTGTGAGACCTGAAGGTGATAGTGTATGATGTCTAACACTGTGAGACCTGAAGGTGATAGTGTATGATGTCTAACACTGTGAGACCTGATGGTTATATTGAATGATGTCTAACACTGTGAGACCTGAAGGTGATAGTGTATGGTCTGTGGTCTGTAGCAATACATCAACATATTGCCTCAAGCCAAATTGAAACACTAGTTGCACAGTGGCACAATAACAATAATATCACAAATATTTAGAAAAAATGTCACTAATTAAAATAATGTTTCATATGAGAGAAGAAACTGCATTTATTATCTGGGTACTAGCTTATGTTCTAGTCATCTGGGTACTAGTTTATGTTCTAGATTCGACTGAGATTCACAGATCTCCAAGGTGACAGCCACATCCCACAAATACACACACGTTCTCCCACATTCATGCTATGGGACCTTTCAAACAATATCAGTGAAAATGACATCACCTGGAAAGAGGTCTAAAGCTTGTGACGTGTCAGACACAATAAGCTTAGGGATTAGAGTCAAGCAAACAGATCCAGATATCTGGGAGACATTATGTATACAGCAGGGTAAGTAGCAGAATGATGCTTAGGCTTACATTTCTCACTTTAAATTGTATGTCAAACAAAAACCAATGATAGCAAAGTTAAACACACCATACAACTCTATGCCCAAGTACTACTTTTCACAATTTCCGCTCGAAAGTATACAGTACAAAAACACATTTACTTGAAGAACAGGGCAGATGCAAATGTTGGTAACAGGAACGGTTTGTGCTGTTGGTGCCATCTGAATACCATGACATGAATATAATGGCATCTGTTGTTTTGGATTCTGATTGAACTGCACATGGAGATAAGCATTAACAAGTTTGAAGTCCTCTTACCATGGTCCTATTCTTTTCTTTGTAAAAGGCAGAAGAGGAAGAAAACCTGCAGGGGGACTACGGATTACGTATATGGGGCTTTTGTGTTGTCGTTTAAATGATCAACCGTCATCGCTGAGTCCATAGAGGGTATTCCCCAGTGGCCTTGGCTACCATGTTAGCCTGGAGGATAAAGGAGAATAGTTGCTCTGTGCTCACTGGCCACAGTAAAGCAGAGGGCGGCTGACAGGTGGTCAGGAACACAGGCCCCAGTGGACAGAGCAGTGTTAGGCTTACAGGATAACTCATGCAGACCACAAGCCCCCGGGACCCGGAGAGCCAAGCAGCTACCACAAGCCCCCGGGACCCGGAGAGCCAAACAGCTACCACAAGCCCCCGGGACCCGGAGAGCCAAACAGCTACCATAACCCCCAGGGCCCAGAGAGCCAAGCAGCTACTGGCAGGGACACAAACAGACAAGTAATTCTGTTGAACATATTCAAAACACTAAGAAAAAGAGACAAAAGAATATCCCTGCACTGCATTGGACCTGGATAATGAGGCCTTTGTCTTCTTGAATTCAAGTGGTATACTGTATCTGGATATATATGTGCAACATACTGTATGTTCTCTCAAATATCAATTAGAGCTTCACACAGAGGAATGAATCTATTTCCTAACCACTTCCAATGAGTTATTGCTCTTAATGTAAGTTTATAATGTGAAGCTCTACCTCAAGAGACTAGTTCATCATATTTCCATTTCATAATCTCTTCTGTCACAGTGGCAGCAGCCACATGAAAGAAATGCCCGAATGTAGAATTTGAATGTGATACATATTCTAAAGCATTGTGAATGTTCAGGGGAGGAGGTAGTTCTCGTTGAGCGGGAGACAGTTCTCTGTGGAAGTCAGGGAGGGAGCGTCAAGGTCCTGCTTGACGTGAAACAATGAACTGAGCCTACAGTACTTATGAGAGACAGAGAGAGAGAGGGAAATAGAGACAGAGAGAGAGAGCCAGGGAGATATACAGAGAGACAGAGAGAGAGAGAGAGAGAGAGAGAGAGAGAGAGAGAGAGAGAGAGAGAGAGAGAGAGAGAGAGAGAGAGAGGAAATAGAGACAGAGAGAGAGCCAGGGAGAGATACAGAGAGAGACAGAGAGAGAGAGAGGGAAATAGAGACAGAGAGAGAGCCAGGGAGAGATACAGAGAGAGAGAGAGAGAGAGAGAGAGAGAGAGAGAGAGGGAAATAGAGACAGAGAGAGAGCCAGGGAGAGATACAGAGAGAGAGAGAGAGAGAGAGAGAGAGAGAGAGAGAGAGAGAGAGAGAGAGAGAGAGAGAGAGAGTGTGGGGGGCAGAAGAGGGGCCACAGAGAGACACTGAAAGCGGGGGCAGAAGAGGAGTATGAGGAGCTTCTTCCATGTCACTACGTACCCCTTTCCTGCAGTCAAACCACTAAATCGCCCTCTAGTGGCCTCATGGGTGGAATGTTATTCATATTTTTCATAATTAGTAAACCTTTTATTTGTTTCTTGCCGAAAATCCGGTGTTTCCACGTCAAACGGTTTTGTTATATTTCACTCTTCTGCGATGTATTTATAGTGTAATATTGGGATGCAAACCCAAAGTTGAATATATTGCAACTCTATGTCTGGCATGGTACAGGTGTCTTCTTTTTTTTAACACCATAACCATGTGTGTGAGGTTTATACCTTTGATTCAAAGTAGATTTGTTTGACTACCAAGAAACACTCTGTGTCACCCTGATTTAGCCCACTACAGTAAATGAATAGTGGAGGAGTGTTTCAGTCATAAGGGAACAAGTCACCAACACCCCCCTCCGCAAAACGTTTTCTGAATCTTTCACTACCACCTGTTTTCACTACCACCTGTTTCAGCTGTTTTAGGTTGTCTGCCACAAACAAACAGTCCAAAACATGAGCTACAATCTAGTAAGGGTCATAGTCACTAGCTAGTAATTTCATTCATCACAGCAATGCTGCTGGACTTGGGAATTCTATACATAGAACATATCAGCTTATCCATCCAAGACAAACATATTAGAGTGGAGAGATGTCGACGGAACGGTGAAATTGCATCACAAACTGGCCTGCTGAGAAATGTGACCAGTATGAAATCTGAAGAGGAATTCATGAACATTCTTGCAGTTTGGTCTCCCTTTCAACAAACAACCCACTTCGAAGGCAGATAAGTAAAGTATCTGGGATTAGGTTTGTGATAATTGAATAATCCAATCAATTGCTATGGCACTAAAAAAGCGCTAGCTGCAATTATCCTGTTCTGCCAGCAAGGATTTAAAGCATGGGAACACAGATAAAGCATTAATTGCTACTCGTTGTTTATTATCTATACATAGTCACTTTACCCCTACCTACATGTACATATGACCTCAATTACCTCAATTAACCTGTACCCCCCCTGGTACTGGTACCCCCTGTATATATCCTTGTTATTGTTAATACATTGTGTTTATTTTTTACTCTAGTTTGTTTAGCAAATCTTTTCTGAAAATTGCATGGTTGGTTAAGGGCTTGTAAGTAAGCATTTCACTGTAAGGTTGTTGCATTTTGTTTATTTGACTTGCTTTTGCTCATCTCTTTTCCTCTCCCGTTGCTCACCCCCACCCACACACTCTCTCTCCCCTTTCCCTCTCTCTCTCTTCCTATATCTTTCCTCTTGTAACAGGTTTGTAATCAACAGGGCTTCTACAGTCCACCACCGTCTGTTGTATCTGTTCAGCTCGTGCTCAAACAGCGAGCAGACGAGGCAGATGAAAGGCAGCCATGAGTAAAGAGGCCCACTTTGTCCTGCTGCACAGACTACCTCTCCTCACAGCATCAGCCATGCATCACATTCACTGTCTCTTCACAGACTCTCCTCACAGAACCAGCCATGCATCACATTCACTGTCTCTTCACAGACTACCTCTCCTCACAGCATCAGCCATGCATCACATTCACTGTCTCTTCACAGACTCTCCTCACAGAACCAGCCATGCATCACATTCACTGTCTCTTCACAGACTACCTCTCCTCATAGCATCAGCCATGCATCACATTCACTGTCTCTTCACAGACTACCTCTCCTCACAGCATCAGCCATGCATCACATTCACTGTCTCTTCACAGACTCTCCTCATAGCATCAGCCATGCATCACATTCACTGTCTCTTCACAGACTACCTCTCCTCACAGCATCAGCCATGCATCACATTCACTGTCTCTTCACAGACTACCTCTCCTCACAGCATCAGCCATGCATCACATTCACTGTCTCTTCACAGACTCTCCTCACAGCACCAGTCATGCATCACATTCACTGTTTCTTCACAGACTCTCCTCACAGCATCAGCCATGAATCACATTCACTGTCTCTTCACAGACTCTCCTCTCCTCACAGCATCAGCCATGCATCACATTCACTGTCTCTTCACAGACTCTCCTCTCCTCACAGCACCAGCCATGCATCACATTCACTGTCTCTTCACAGACTCTCCTCTCCTCACAGCATCAGCCATGCATCGCATTCACTGTCTCTTCACAGACTCTCCTCTCCTCACAGCATCAGCCATGCATCACATTCACTGTCTCTTCACAGACTCTCCTCTCCTCACAGCATCAGCCATGCATCACATTCACTGTCTCTTCACAGACTCTCCTCACAGCACCAGTCATGCATCACATTCATTGTCTCTTCACAGACTCTCCTCTCCTCACAGCATCAGCCATGCATCACATTCACTGTCTCTTCACAGACTCTCCTCACAGCACCAGTCATGCATCACATTCACTGTCTCTTCACAGACTCTCCTCTCCTCACAGCATCAGCCATGCATCACATTCACTGTCTCTTCACAGACTCTCCTCACAGCACCAGTCATGCATCACATTCACTGTCTCTTCACAGACTCTCCTCTCCTCACAGCATCAGCCATGCATCGCATTCACTGTCTCTTCACAGACTCTCCTCTCCTCACAGCATCAGCCATGCATCACATTCACTGTCTCTTCACAGACTCTCCTCACAGCACCAGCCATGCATCACATTCACTGTCTCTTCACAGACTCTCCTCTCCTCACAGCACCAGCCATGCATCACATTCACTGTCTCTTCACAGACTCTCCTCTCCTCACAGCATCAGCCATGCATCACATTCACTGTCTCTTCACAGACTCTCCTCATAGCATCAGCCATGCATCACATTCACTGTCTCTTCACAGACTACCTCTCCTCACAGCATCAGCCATGCATCACATTCACTGTCTCTTCACAGACTACCTCTCCTCACAGCATCAGCCACGCATCACATTCACTGTCTCTTCACAGACTCTCCTCACAGCATCAGCCATGAATCACATTCACTGTCTCTTCACAGACTCTCCTCTCCTCACAGCATCAGCCATGCATCACATTCACTGTCTCTTCACAGACTCTCCTCTCCTCACAGCACCAGCCATGCATCACATTCACTGTCTCTTCACAGACTCTCCTCTCCTCACAGCATCAGCCATGCATCACATTCACTGTCTCTTCACAGACTCTCCTCACAGCACCAGTCATGCATCACATTCACTGTCTCTTCACAGACTCTCCTCTCCTCACAGCATCAGCCATGCATCACATTCACTGTCTCTTCACAGACTCTCCTCACAGCACCAGTCATGCATCACATTCACTGTCTCTTCACAGACTCTCCTCTCCTCACAGCATCAGCCATGCATCACATTCACTGTCTCTTCACAGACTCTCCTCACAGCACCAGTCATGCATCACATTCATTGTCTCTTCACAGACTCTCCTCTCCTCACAGCACCAGCCATGCATCACATTCACTGTCTCTTCACAGACTCTCCTCTCCTCACAGCATCAGCCATACATCACCTTCACTGTCTCTTCACAGACTACCTCTCCTCACAGCATCAGCCATGCATCACATTCACTGTCTCTTCACAGACTCTCCTCACAGCATCAGCCATGCATCACATTCACTGTCTCTTCACAGACTCTCCTCTCCTCACAGCATCAGCCATGCATCGCATTCACTGTCTCTTCACAGACTCTCCTCACAGCACCAGTCATGCATCACATTCATTGTCTCTTCACAGACTCTCCTCTCCTCACAGCACCAGCCATGCATCACATTCACTGTCTCTTCACAGACTCTCCTCTCCTCACAGCATCAGCCATACATCACATTCACTGTCTCTTCACAGACTACCTCTCCTCACAGCATCAGCCATGCATCACATTCACTGTCTCTTCACAGACTCTCCTCACAGCATCAGCCATGAATCACATTCACTGTCTCTTCACAGACTCTCCTCTCCTCACAGCATCAGCCATGCATCACATTCACTGTCTCTTCACAGACTCTCCTCTCCTCACAGCATCAGCCATGCATCACATTCACTGTCTCTTCACAGACTCTCCTCTCCTCACAGCATCAGCCATGCATCACATTCACTGTCTCTTCACAGACTCTCCTCACAGCATCAGCCATGCATCACATTCACTGTCTCTTCACAGACTCTCCTCTCCTCACAGCATCAGCCATGCATCACATTCACTGTCTATTCACAGACTACCTCTCCTCACAGCATCAGCCATGCATCACATTCACTGTCTCTTCACAGACTCTCCTCTCCTCACAGCATCAGCCATGCATCACATTCACTGTCACTTCACAAACTCTCCTCACAGCATCAGCCATGCATCACATTAACTGTCTCTTCACAGACTCTCCTCAGAGCATCAGCCATGCATCACATTCACTGTCTCTTCACAGACTCTCCTCTCCTCACAGCACCAGCCATGCATCACATTCACTGTCACTTCACAAACTCTCCTCACAGCATCAGCCATGCATCACATTCACTGTCTCTTCACAGACTCTCCTCTCCTCACAGTACCAGCCATGCATCACATTCACTGTCTCTTCACAGACTCTCCTCACAGCATCAGCCATGCATCACATTCACTGTCTCTTCACAAACTCTCCTCTCCTCACAGCATCAGCCATGCATCACATTCACTGTCTCTTCACAGACTCTCCTCTCCTCACAGCATCAGCCATGCATCACATTCACTGTCTCTTCACAGACTCTCCTCTCCTCACAGCATCAGCCATGCATCACATTCACTGTCTCTTCACAGACTCTCCTCAGAGCATCAGCCATGCATCACATTCACTGTCTCTTCACAGACTCTCCTCTCCTCACAGCACCAGCCATGCATCACATTCACTGTCACTTCACAAACTCTCCTCACAGCATCAGCCATGCATCACATTCACTGTCTCTTCACAGACTCTCCTCTCCTCACAGCATCAGCCATGCATCACATTCACTGTCTCTTCACAGACTAACTCTCCTCACAGCATCAGCCATGCATCACATTCACTGTCTTTTCACAGACTCTCGTCACAGCACCAGCCATGCATCACATTCACTGTCTCTTCACAGACTCTCCTCACAGCATCAGCCATGCATCACATTCACTGTCTCTTCACAGACTCTCCTCAGAGCATCAGCCATGCATCACATTCACTGTCTCTTCACAGACTCTCCTCTCCTCACAGCACCAGCCATGCATCACATTCACTGTCACTTCACAAACTCTCCTCACAGCATCAGCCATGCATCACATTCACTGTCTCTTCACAGACTCTCCTCTCCTCACAGTACCAGCCATGCATCACATTCACTGTCTCTTCACAGACTCTCCTCTCCTCACAGCATCAGCCATGCATCACATTCACTGTCTCTTCACAGACTCTCCTCATAGCATCAGCCATGCATCACATTCACTGTCTCTTCACAGACTAACTCTCCTCACAGCATCAGCCATGCATCACATTCACTGTCTCTTCACAGACTCTCCTCACAGCACCAGCCATGCATCACATTCACTGTCTCTTCATAGACTCTCCTCACAGCATCAGCCATGCATCACATTCGCTGTCTCTTCACAGACTCTCCTCTCCTCTCCCCACAGCATCAGCCATGGATCACATTCACTGTCTCTTCAGACTCTCCTCACAGCATCAGCCATGCATCACATTCACTGTCTCTTCACAGACTCTCCTCTCCTCACAGCACCAGCCATGCATCACATTCACTGTCACTTCACAAACTCTCCTCACAGCATCAGCCATGCATCACATTCACTGTCTCTTCACAGACTCTCCTCTCCTCACAGTACCAGCCATGCATCACATTCACTGTCTCTTCACAGACTCTCCTCTCCTCACAGCATCAGCCATGCATCACATTCACTGTCTCTTCACAGACTCTCCTCACAGCATCAGCCATGCATCACATTCACTGTCTCTTCACAGACTCTCCTCTCCTCACAGTACCAGCCATGCATCACATTCACTGTCTCTTCACAGACTCTCCTCACAGCATCAGCCATGCATCACATTCACTGTCTCTTCACAAACTCTCCTCTCCTCACAGCATCAGCCATGCATCACATTCACTGTCTCTTCACAGACTCTCCTCTCCTCACAGCATCAGCCATGCATCACATTCACTGTCTCTTCACAGACTCTCCTCTCCTCACAGCATCAGCCATGCATCACATTCACTGTCTCTTCACAGACTCTCCTCAGAGCATCAGCCATGCATCACATTCACTGTCTCTTCACAGACTCTCCTCTCCTCACAGCACCAGCCATGCATCACATTCACTGTCACTTCACAAACTCTCCTCACAGCATCAGCCATGCATCACATTCACTGTCTCTTCACAGACTCTCCTCTCCTCACAGCATCAGCCATGCATCACATTCACTGTCTCTTCACAGACTAACTCTCCTCACAGCATCAGCCATGCATCACATTCACTGTCTCTTCACAGACTCTCGTCACAGCACCAGCCATGCATCACATTCACTGTCTCTTCACAGACTCTCCTCACAGCATCAGCCATGCATCACATTCACTGTCTCTTCACAGACTCTCCTCAGAGCATCAGCCATGCATCACATTCACTGTCTCTTCACAGACTCTCCTCTCCTCACAGCACCAGCCATGCATCACATTCACTGTCACTTCACAAACTCTCCTCACAGCATCAGCCATGCATCACATTCACTGTCTCTTCACAGACTCTCCTCTCCTCACAGTACCAGCCATGCATCACATTCACTGTCTCTTCACAGACTCTCCTCTCCTCACAGCATCAGCCATGCATCACATTCACTGTCTCTTCACAGACTCTCCTCATAGCATCAGCCATGCATCACATTCACTGTCTCTTCACAGACTAACTCTCCTCACAGCATCAGCCATGCATCACATTCACTGTCTCTTCACAGACTCTCCTCACAGCACCAGCCATGCATCACATTCACTGTCTCTTCATAGACTCTCCTCACAGCATCAGCCATGCATCACATTCGCTGTCTCTTCACAGACTCTCCTCTCCTCTCCCCACAGCATCAGCCATGGATCACATTCACTGTCTCTTCAGACTCTCCTCACAGCATCAGCCATGCATCACATTCACTGTCTCTTCACAGACTCTCCTCTCCTCACAGCACCAGCCATGCATCACATTCACTGTCACTTCACAAACTCTCCTCACAGCATCAGCCATGCATCACATTCACTGTCTCTTCACAGACTCTCCTCTCCTCACAGTACCAGCCATGCATCACATTCACTGTCTCTTCACAGACTCTCCTCTCCTCACAGCATCAGCCATGCATCACATTCACTGTCTCTTCACAGACTCTCCTCACAGCATCAGCCATGCATCACATTCACTGTCTCTTCACAGACTAACTCTCCTCACAGCATCAGCCATGCATCACATTTACTGTCTCTTCACAGACTCTCCTCACAGCATCAGCCATGCATCACATTCACTTTCTCTTCACATACTCTCCTCTCCTCACAGCACAAGCCATGCATCACATTTACTGTCTCTTCACAGACTCTCCTCACAGCATCAGCCATGCATCACATTCACTGTCTCTTCACAGACTCTCCTCTCCTCACAGCATCAGCCATGCATCACATTCACTGTCTCTTCACAGACTCTCCTCTCCTCACAGCATCAGCCATGCATCACATTCACTTTCTCTTCACATACTCTCCTCTCCTCACAGCACAAGCCATGCATCACATTCACTGTGTCTGCTTATCTCTGTCTCTTCCGTGGCCAGTGGCAGGGATATACTCAAATATTCTTTCAGCGCCAGTACAACTCTGGCCTCTTGGCTACTCTTTTAAAAGAATGGAACAGCCACAAGTGGATTAAAGTGCAGCTGCAAATGGAACAATGATATTTGGTGTTTTCCTTCCTATCCCTGCTCATAACTTATCATTGAGCGAAGTACGGTTGCGAATTTGGCCGATGCATGTGCCGGGTGGGACACATAACCAATAAGCTGTCAATTGAACATTATATCTAGAGGTCAAAACCTCATGCTGCCGTTGCTGTTGAAACAAGGCCGTGGTTGCAATAATACTGTATACTGCTACCCTACACAGAGGAAATATTCATTCTAGTGAGTCATGCAAAATGAATAATAGCGATGATAGCCATTTCGCAATGTGAAAAATAGCAATGTGAGCTATAACACCAAAAAAGTTATCAAATTATATAACATCTAATCATCTCATTTGGCCTGTTCTGCATATTAAGCTAATTGTATTATCTCCTGTCCCTTAGATAAGAGACAACAATGAATGTGTGAAGCGAACGGACACTTTGTGAATCCAGGCCATTATGATGTTTACCATCAACCACTGTTGATTCAAAAAGCTTTCATGAACATTTAACTAACTATTATGCGTGTGGATCCTCAGGGATCCAGATACTAATTTGGAAGACTAATGTTTTCACTTCATAAAGTGTCCAGTCATGCACGGTTTGAGAAGGTCTTTCATTTCATTAGGTTTGTCTCGCACCACTGAAATTTACCCCAGTGTTGGACAGCTTACTTTGTATTCATATTTAAAGCTGCCACTTCCTGATACACAAACTGTGTTGATATTCATCAAATGTATGATATAAGTCTTGAATGTATTGTATTGGCCACTAAAGTGAGTTCTCTGAATGTCTTCTCTGGGTTTAGGCTTTAAGCCTGCCAGTTCCACTGAGCCCCTAAGTTAATGAATTGTTGGTGTCTTTGATGTTAACTTTGCAGCTAAGGGGTGTGGGATAGGATGGGGTTAGCATTGATTTTGGTCACTCCATGTACTACAGAGCACCTGCATAGGAGCATGGATTACTACAACCATAGGGGGTGAGGGGGATTCATTAAGCATACCCTAGTCATTTATACCTGGAACCATAGAATTACATACAGTAATATAATATGCCATATAGCCAACGGTTTTATCCAAAACTACTTAGTCATGCACACATACAACTGATGTATGGGTGGTCCCGAGAATCAAACCCACAACTCTGGCGTTGCAAGCGCCATGCTCTATCAACTGGGGTACAGAGGAATATATCAAATATATAGGCCTAGTAAATTAATAGGGTCTGTGTGCCTGAAATAACATGAATACATTCCTAAATTAGTCCCTATTTGATTAAAAATCTAGCTTTTATAAACTGCTACTGAAGAGACATATGGAATGAAATCAGAAATACCCATGAAATACTCTTTGATAACAATTCACAATCAAAAGTATCTACCAAATGACTAGAGGAAGCTGCAAAGAGCCTCCTATCTTTTATCTTCCCCTCTCTTCCTTCTTTCTCCCCCATATTTTCTTCTATTAGTGGCACATGGCACGTTGCTACGGGAGCAAATGTTTCTTTGAAACATCACAGTCAGTTCTTCACAGGAGTCTGTGGCTGGGATGAGACACAGGACCCATAGGAGACTTCCTCCACAATCAGTTAAGGGTTTAGACAGAGTTTAACTGTAGCATCAACATCCACACGGAAAGGAAGGAAACTGCCTCCTTCCGAGTGGATCCTCCATAGTAAAGAGCACCGGCTCTCCCGCAGCTCACCTTCGTACTCTTTCCAGTATTAGCATATTCAGGACACTACAGTAAATCTGCATTTTAACGGTAGAAGAGGGATGGGAGCCCTTTAAAATGTGCTGAATGTGTGGGAATGTGGGGCAGAAAGACTGGAGAGACTGGAGCATACCCAAGACTCTGGAAGAGACACAGAGATGTGATATAAAGGAACATGCAAAATAGGAATTGATTATCGTTTAATTATCTAGAGTTTTAATAAATGGCAGGGATTGAAATAGGAGTAGTACTGAATGCCAATTTCCAGATAAAATGAAGGAAAAGATAAGCTCAACATGCAGTTGATATCCTTTCTGCCTAGTAATGTATAGCTCTCAAACTCTCACTGGGGTATTCTATAAGCCCTATATTGCTATGCTTGATAGTGGAGGTATGAAGCTGGAATTACCATGTGTTCTCATTCTGTTTGAGTCGAGTGGATGATCGTAAGATATATCTACCGGTTCTCATCCTATTCTCTTTTCTACTCTCATTCAATGACTCCTCGCTGTTCCTGCCCTGTTTCTTTTCTGTGTCAAATGGTTAAAAATAACTTTTTCTCTGAAAGTAGATGGACCATGTCTGAGCCCCCAGTCCACTGACGCCAACCTGCCCTTGGATGATCCACAACACACAATCACACTACCTCTTCTGGTACCGTTACAAGAGTTACACATACTGTATATTGTACGCTAATCAAAACATAGAAAGTACATACAGGTGTAGGAACTTAATGTGAATTATCATGTGGATTATTATTATAATTAATGGACATTTTTTTCGTTAGGGAAAATCAAGTCTGACATTTGAAGTGGAAATTACAAACGTTAGAAGCCTTTTTAATCCTGGGACACACTACAAGTTCTCAGCAACAAAAGAGTGATCAAATTAAGATCCCACATCTGTACTTAAAGTTGCAGAAACTAAAATAGGTGATATGAAACAAGAAATATGAACTTTCTCTGCCCTCATGAATACTTCACAGGCAATGATTTTGTAAGAACTCCTTTTCACCTCATAAAACATAACCACAGTTTCCACAGCAAACCCTGGGCATACTAGTGGAGAAGTCTCCATTAAATGAAATATTGAAGACAATCCCTTCGTAACTGGCTCCTGTGATGTGCTGTATGTGGAAGGTACTGAAGCTGAATGAACAGTGAGGGAAACTTCACTGGGTGGCTCTTTATGGGGGAAGTTCATCCACAAAAGGACACTGATTATGGATTTATTAAACAACAATAACAAACGTCAGTCTACCAGTGTTGCCAACTTCGTATCAGTTATATGTCTAAATGTAGACAAACACAGTGGAATATTACAATGTTTTATGGTGAGCACTTCCATGACAACATGTTAAATGTATTCCTGATCACTATGTACCACTATATCAGGTCTGCCACAGCATCTGCCCTTTCTTTCACACAGTCACATGTTGATTGACAGTTGACTGAATGTAATCATTTAAGCCCTTATCTCGTTCTGTGAAACAGGGGTCAAAAGGACAGACAATGTGGTTATTATCTGTGGCCATTCATGTTTGAGCCAAATGCATGAACTACCTGGGTTGTGGGTGGGTGGGTGAAATCTTCCAGACTCACTGCTTTGGTCTCATGTAGTTGTCATTCCACCCATCACCTTCTGACTTCAACCTTGCAGCCCATTTCTACTGCACAGTTTGCTCTCCATTCATATCCTGGTCAATGACAGTGGACTTTGCCATCATATTCTCATTGCTTGTTAGACATTGAAATGAGTGGGTAATACATATATACAGTAGACATATACTTGTGAATGTGTTCAGAATCTATTTCAGGGTTTTCATTTATTTCACCTTTATTTAACCAGGTAGGCTAGTTGAGAACACCTTTATTTAACCAGGTAGGCTAGTTGAGAACACCTTTATTTAACCAGGTAGGCTAGTTGAGAACACCTTTATTTAACCAGGTAGGCTAGTTGAGAACATCTTTATTTAACCAGGTAGGCTAGTTGAGAACACCTTTATTTAACCAGGTAGGCTAGTTGAGAACACCTTTATTTAACCAGGTAGGCTAGTTGAGAACACCTTTATTTAACCAGGTAGGCTAGTTGAGAACACCTTTATTTAACCAGGTAGGCTAGTTGAGAACAAGTTCTCATTTACAACTGCGACCTGGCCAAGATAAAGCATAGTAGTGTTAACAGACAACAACACAGAGTTACACATGGAGTAAACAATAAACAAGTCAATAATACAGTAGAAAAAAAAGAGTCTATATACATTGTGTGCAAAAGGTATGAGGAGGTATGCGAATAATAAAAAATTTGCAGATTAACACGAGTGATAAATGATCAGATGGTCATGTGCAGGTAGAGATACTGGTGTGCAAAAGAGCAGAAAAGTAAATAAATAAAAACATTATGGGGATGAGGTAGGGAAATTGGGTGGGCTATTTACGGATGGACTATGTACAGCTGCAGCGATCAGTGTTTAAAGCTGGTGAGGGAGATAAAAGTCTCCAACTTCAGCGATTTTTGCAATTCGTTCCAGTCACAGGCAGCAGAGAACTGGAAGGAAAGGCGGCCAAAAGAGGTGTTGGCTTTAGGGAGGATCAGTGAGATACACCTGCTGGAGCGCGTGCTACGGGTGGGTGTTGCCATCGTGACCAGTGAACTGAGATAAGGCGGAGCTTTACCTAGCATGGACTGTAGATGACCTGGAGCCAGTGGGTTTGGCGACGAATATGTAGCGAGGGCCAGCCGACTAGAGCATACAGGTCGCAGTGGTGGGTGGTATAAGGTGCTTTAGTAACAAAATGGGTGGCACTGTGATAAACTGCATCCAGTTTGCTGAGTAGAGCATTGGAAGCTATTTTGTAGATGACATCGCCAAAGTCGAGAAATGCTAGGATAGTCAGTTTTACTAGGGTAAGTTTGGCGGCGTGAGTGAAGGAGGCTTTTGTCACGCCTTGGTCATTGTATTTTGTTTTTGTTACATGTTTGGGTAGGCCAGGGTGTGACATGGGTTTATATGTTGTATTTTGTATTGGGGTTTGTATTATTTGGGATTTCGGCTGATTAGGGGTGTGTCTAGTTAGGCTTGGCTGCCTGGGGCAATTCTCAATCAGAGTCAGGTGCTTGTCGTTGTCTCTGATTGAGAACCGTATTTAGACAGCCTGACCTTCGCGTTGTATTTTGTGGGTGTTTGTACCTGTCTCTGTGTAGTTGTCACCAGATAGGCTGTAATTAGTTTCACGTTCCGTTCTGTTGTTTTTGTATTTAGATTCAGTTATTTTCATGTACCGCGTTTTCATTCATTAAAGGCATGAGTAACCTACACGCTGCATTTCGGTCCTACTCTCTTCTTACAACAGACGAACGACGTTACAGCTTTGTTGCGGAATAGAAAGCCGACTCTAGATTTGATTTTAGATTGGAGATGTTTGATATGAGTCTGGAAGGAGAGTTTACAGTCTAGCCAGACACCTAGGTACTTATAGATGTCCACATATTCTAGGTCGGAACCATCCAGAGTGGTGATCCTAGTCGGGCGTGCGGGTGCAGGCAGCGAACGGTTGAAAAGCATGCATTTGGTTTTACTGCCGTTTAAGAGCAGTTGGAGGCCACGGAAGGAGTGTTGTATGGCATTGAAGCTCATTTGGAGGTTAGGTAGCACAGTGTCCAAAGAAGGGCCAGAAGTATACTCACAGTTGTAAAATATCCCAGTTGTGCTGAAGCTGTAAAATTGTAAAAATGTAAAACTGAAGACAGCCTCAGGAAACATTGATCAAGGCTGATCCATGGCAGAGCCGATGGCTTGTTATTCTACAACTCAGGCTGTTCCTGTGTAATACAGCCAACATAGTGCAAGTTTCACTCTTTAATAGCCAGTCCTGTTTTTCATCTAGCGGCTCTCATGGCAAGAGAGACCGAATGTAACTGTCTCCTTTGAGAGAATGCTTTAGGAATGGTAAAATGTTTTTCTTTCCTCAGTCCCCTGTGAAGGGACACTGGATCTTTCCTGGTGTCAACACTGTCTTTGAATCAGTTACAGTACACTGCTTCCTTGGAGAGAGCGTTTTGTCTTCCTCCCTTCCTGCTAGTATGAAAGGGATTAGATTGGAAATGTGTGTCAATAAAGCAATACCT
Source organism: Oncorhynchus gorbuscha (assembly GCF_021184085.1). Lineage (NCBI taxonomy): Eukaryota > Metazoa > Chordata > Actinopteri > Salmoniformes > Salmonidae > Oncorhynchus > Oncorhynchus gorbuscha. Next base: position 22,444,349 of record NC_060195.1, read on the forward strand.
TTCCGTCCATTCTATAGGTAACTGCCAAAAATAAAGGAAACACTTGAGTAAATGAGGGATACAAAGTATATTGAAAGCAGGTGCTTCCACACAGGAAGTTTCAGACACTTGCAGAATCTTTGCCAAGGTGCACTGAAGCTGGCTCGTAGTGGCCCAAAACCCTATTGAAACACTTCATGTTGGGGATTCCTTTCATTTGGCCGTTACATGCAGCAGCAGCAGGCTGAAATAGCTGGATAGAGGAAAAGTCTCGAGTCGCACAAAACATTTACATTTACATTTAAGTCATTTAGCAGACGCTCTTATCCAGAGCGACTTACAAATTGGTGCATTCACCTTATGACATCCAGTGGAACAACCACTTTACAATAGTGCATCTAAATATTTTAAGGGGGGTGAGAAGGATTACTTTATCCTATCCTAGGTATTCCTTAAAGAGGTGGGGTTTCAGGTGTCTCCGGAAGGTGGTGATTGACTCCGCTGTCCTGGCGTCGTGAGGGAGTTTGTTCCACCATTGGGGAGCCAGAGCAGCGAACAGTTTTGACTGAGCTGAGCGGGAACTGTACTTCCTCAGTGGTAGGGAGGCGAGCAGGCCAGAGGTGGATGAACGCAGTGCCCTTATTTGGGTGTAGGGCCTGATCAGAGCCTGGAGGTACTGAGGTGCCGTTCCCCTCACAGCTCCGTAGGCAAGCACCATGGTCTTGTAGCGGATGCGAGCTTCAACTGGAAGCCAGTGGAGAGAGCGGAGGAGCGGGGTGACGTGAGAGAACTTGGGAAGGTTGAACACTAGACGGGCTGCGGCGTTCTGGATGAGTTGTAGGGGTTTAATGGCACAGGCAGGGAGCCCAGCCAACAGCGAGTTGCAGTAATCCAGACGGGAGATGACAAGTGCCTGGATTAGGACCTGCGCCGCTTCCTGTGTGAGGCAGGGTCGTACTCTGCGGATGTTGTAGAGCATGAACCTACAGGAACGGGCCACCGCCTTGATGTTAGTTGAGAACGACAGTTTGTTGTCCAGGATCACGCCAAGGTTCTTAGCGCTCTGGGAGGAGGACACAATGGAGTTGTCAACCGTGATGGCGAGATCATGGAACGGGCAGTCCTTCCCCGGGAGGAAGAGCAGCTCCGTCTTGCCGAAGTTCAGCTTGAGGTGGTGATCCGTCATCCACACTGATATGTCTGCCAGACATGCAGAGATGCGATTCGCCACCTGGTCATCAGAAGGGGGAAAGGAGAAGATTAATTGTGTGTCGTCTGCATAGCAATGATAGGAGAGACCATGTGAGGTTATGACAGAGCCAAGTGACTTGGTGTATAGCGAGAATAGGAGAGGGCCTAGAACAGAACAAAAGAACAAAAGGGAATATAACGTTGTGGATCAAGTTCGGAATGACACGATTTCATGTGTACAACAGCTAAAGACCTGCGTCACTTCACTGAGAGCTTTGCCATTTCTAGAAGGACGTATTTGGGTGTTTTTGGAGACTTTGTTCATGTTTTTACAGGGCCCCAATACTGCACAATGAGGATGAGGAAGTGATTAGCTGTTTGGGATATGTTTCTCAAACACAAGTGAAATCACAAAAAAGGTGTCTGGACCCTTCTATAACATGTCACTTACATCAAATATAGAGATTTGGTTGTAAAAAACAAAACTTCTTTAAGTTTGCTATCAATCAAAATCAAGTTGGTAGAGTGAAAATCGAGAACTGTGGCAGATTTTTTAATCAAGAGAACATCTGTCTATATGTTACTGTCAGTCTGAATGGGGAGAGTGTTTAAGGCAGGCTGGTTTGCAGGGGAAATTGCCCTTGCCTCGATAAAGGATGTGCTGGGAGTGGGGGACTGGCGTGTGTTAGGGAAGGGGGCACTGCGGCTTCTTTCTGTTGGACAGAGTCATTATGAAGATTGGCACTGGGCCTTTAACCAAACCCACACAGAGTGGGCTCCACTTACACTCCTCTCTCTCTCTCCCTCCCTCTTTTTCACTTTCACCTCTCTCTCTTTCTCTCGCTCTCTCTCTGTCTCTCTATTTTTTACACCTCTCTCTCTTTCTCTCGCTCTCTCTCTGTCTCTCTATTTTTTACACCTCTCTCTCTTTCTCTCGCTCTCTCTCTGTCTCTCTATTTTTTACACCTCTCTCTCTTTCTCTCGCTCTCTCTCTGTCTCTCTATTTTTTACGCCTCTCTTTCTCTCGCTCTCTCTCTGTCTCTCTATTTTTTACACCTCTCTCTCTTTCTCTCGCTCTCTCTCTGTCTCTCTATTTTTGACACCTCTCTCTCTTTCTTTCTCGCTTTCACCTCTTGCTTTCCTACATCTCATTTTCTCTCTCTTTCTTTACACACTCATTCTCTCTCTGTCTCTCTACCCTTTCAATCTTTCTCTCTTACACCTCATTTGTCTCAGAAACGTCCAACCACTCAATTGAATAAAATACTACTTGCCATGCTTGTATTCCATGAGACAGCTTTTTCAAATATTTTAACTTTTCTCATGTAGCCCCATATGTTTCAAATTAAAAAGCAGTGTTCATTCTCTTCCCCTAACTTGGCTATATACCAGAGATTTCTATAGGACATTCTTCTTTACAGCACACGCTCATTTAGAGCATGATCAGCATGACGTTTTGGATAACTTGTTCATTTTCACTTCTTAATCATAATGCAAAACAATTTAATATGCTTATCTTTGGTGTGATATCATGGTGGAACATCTCCAGTGACTCATATCAGAATGTGTGCGTGACACCACAAAAGGCCGTTATTTTACAAAGCCTGCAATCATGTCCCCAATTTTTTTAAAGGGGTAGATCAGCTTTAATATTGTAGATAGAAGCTACAATCTATCTATGTAACTATCTGCATCATTTCCAATCCCCCATATATTTTTGGGTACAGTACCAGTCAACATTTTGGACACACCTATTCATTCAAGGGTTTATCTTAATCTTCATTTTTACTATTTTTTTACATTGTCGAATAATAGTGAAGACATCAAAACTATGAAGTAGCACATATGGAATCACGTAGTAACCAAAAAGTGTTAAACAAATGAAAATTTGATTTTAGATTCTTCAAAGTAGCCACCCTTTGCCTTGATGACAGCTTTGCACACTCTTGCATTCTCTCAACCAGCCTCACCTGGAATGCTTTTCCAACAGTCTTGAAGTATTCCCTGCTTTTTCTTCACTCTGCGGTCCAACTTATCCCACACCTATCAGGTATGAAGGTAAAAACCCAGATGCAGACCACATCAAATAAACAATAGTTTAATATTCCAACAGGGGCAGACAATAGACAGGTCAAGGCAGGCAGGGGTCAGTAAACCAGAGGTGGGGAATGAGTACCGGGTGGCAGGCAAGCTCAGGGTAAGAGTAAGAGTAAGGCAGAGGTCGGTAATCCAGAGGGGGGCAAAGGTACAGGTCGGCTGGCAAGCAGGCATGCAAAAGGTCAGGAAGAGTGGTCAGGCAGCCGGGCTTGGAGTCACAACAGGAAAGGGTCAAAACCAGGAGAGCGAGACAAAGAGAGACTGGAAAAAGCAGGAGCTGAGACGCAAAACGCTGGTTGACTTGAACAAACAAGACGAACTGGCAACAGACAAACAGAGAACACAGGTATAAATACACAGGGGATAATGGGGAAGATCGGCAACACCTGGAGGGGGGTGGAGATAATCACAAAGGTGAAACAGATCAGGGAGTGACAATACCATCTTAATTGGAGGCCAGGTCATCTGATGCAGCACTCCATCACTGTCCTTCTTGGTCAAATAGCCCTTACATAGCTTGGAGGTGTGTTGGGTCATTGTCCTGATGAAAAACAAATGATAGCCCCACTAAGCACAAACCAGATGGGATGGTGTATTGCTGCAGAATGTTGTGGTAGCCATGATGGTTAAGTGTGCCTTGAATTCTAAATAAATCAATGACAGTGTCACCAGCAAAGCACCCCCACAACATCACACCTCCTCCTCCATGCTTCACGTTGGGAACCACACATGCGGAGATGATCCGTTCACCTACTCTGCGTCTCACAAACAGACGGCGGTTGAAACCAAAAATCTCAAATTTGTAATCATCAGACCAAAGAACAGATTTCCACTGGTCTAATGTCCATTGCTCGTGTTTCTTGGCTCAAGCAAGTATCTTCTTATTATTGATGTTTTCTTTGCAGCAATTCGACCATGAAGGCCTGATTCACGCAGTCTCCTCTGAACAGTTACTACTTGATTCAATATATGTTATTTCATAGTTTTGATGTTTCATTAAATTTTATTTAATCTTTATTTAACCAGGTAGGCTAGTTGAGAACAAGTTCTCATTTGAAACTGCGACCTGGCCAAGATAAAGCATAGAAATTCAACACATACAACAACACAGAGTTACACATGGAATAAACAAAACATAGTCAATAATACAGTAGAACAAAAGAAAACAAAAAGTCTATATACAGTGAGTGCAAATGAGGTAAGATAAGGGAGTTAAGGCAATAAATAGGCCATGGTGGCAAAGTAATTACAATATAGCAATTAAACACTGGAATGGTAGATGTGCAGAAGATGAATGTGCAAGTAGAGATACTGGGGTGCAAAGGAGCAAGATAAATAAATAAATACTGTATGGGGATGAGGTAGGTAGATATATGGGCTGTTTACAGATGGGCTATGTACAGGTGCAGTGATCTGTTCTGACAGCTGGTGCTTAAAGCTAGTGAGGGAGATATGAGTCTCCAGCTTCAGAGATTTTTGCAGTTCGTTCCAGTCATTGGCAGCAGAGAACTGGAAGGAAAGACGACCAAAGGAGGAACTGGCTTTGGGGGTGACCAGTGAGATATACCTGCTGGAGCGCATGCTACGAGTGGGTGCTGCTATGGTGACCAGTGAGCTGAGATAAGGCGGGGCTTTACCTAGCAGAGACTTGTAGATAACCTGTAGCCAGTGGGTTTGGCGACGAGTATGAAGCGAGGGCCAACCAATGAGAGCGTACAGGTCGCATTGGTGGGTAGTGTATGGGGCTTTGGTGACAAAACTGATGGCACTGTGACAGACTGCATCCAGTTTGTTGAGTAGAATGTTGGAGGCTATTTTATAGATGACATCACCGAAGTCGAGGATCGGTAAGGAAGGTCAGTTTTACGAGGGTATGTTTGGCAGCATGAGTGAAGGATACTTTGTTGCGATATAGGAAGCCAATTCTGGATTTGATTCTGTATTGGAGATACTTAATGCGAGTCTGGAAGGAGAGTTTACAGTGTAATCAGACACCTAGGTATTTGTAGCCTTCCAGAGTAGTGATGCTGGACCAGTGGGCAGGTGCGGTCAGTGATCGGTTGAATAGCATGCCTTTACTTGCGTTTAAGAGCAGTTGTAGGCCACGGAAGGAGAGTTGTATGTCATTGAAACTCGATGTCTTCACAATTATTCTACAATATAGAAAAATGTAAACATAAAGAAAAACCCTTAGTAGGTGTGTCCAAACTTTTGACTGGTACTGTATATATATTTTTTTAATATATATTCCTTCTTTATTATTTTCCCTAACCCTACCATCCCTCCCATAATTGAAGTAAACTAATGGACAACAATACTTAGACTTCTACTTCCACCTTATACATCCTATGTGTATATACGCACAATGTATAACATGTCAAATTTCTTATTTACTTGTCTAAGATGTATTAATAATTTAAGAATGACATTCAAAGCAAAACAATGTTTAGTTAACTGACATAGTTAAATCTATTAATTAATTAATACCACCCTTACAAGGAATATGGCTGCCAGTGAGATTTCCCAAAGTATATAAACCTCTTAAGACAAAGAAAAATATACTTTAAATTGGAATCTCTACCCAAAGGCCCATTGCAATTGATTTGTTCTGTGACTCAACACAGGACCTTTTGGTATTCCACACCTTAGATATGTTGAGCTCTTTGAAAAATACAACAAACACAACTATATGTTAATTTAATTTAAGATGTAAGGTGTGTTTGATTTATTGGGGGGTAGGGGCTGACACATGTTGGCACAAATTGCCTTACATTACATTTCATTTAATTTCTCTGTGATGTGGCTTCTCTTCTCTCCATCATGCTGTGTGCTTTGTGCTGCTCAGCAAATCATTTCAAAGGTTCAGCTCCATTGAATACAGAAGCTTCCACATCTTGGTGGCTGCAATAGGGATAGTGTCATACATGATTCATACTGAAATTGTCTAGCTCAGATTTTAGAGCAGCTAGCACTTTACTATGCCACTGCACGTCCTACTGTCCACATTGTCGCTGGCCCCACCTTCTCAAGTATTGACAGGAACTGAAGAAAAGAGAATCTGAAAATCTGACTTATCAGTTTAGAAGGGAGCACACAGAAAACACTATGTTATGCCCATCTGTTAGTACTATACTAAATGCATGAGTCGCTGTCTGGTCTGAAAACACTATACTAAATGCAATAATACTGTCTGGACAGAAAACAGAAGGTTGAATACAGAGCTGCTGTTTGATCAGGTGCTCCCAAAGTCTGATTAAAGCTCTACAATTTACATTTGAGTAATTTAGCAGACCACTTATCCAAAGCGACAGGTGTGCTGGAGTAAGAGAAGATCCCCACCAGCTGCAACCTGTTTCATAATCAAGACCTCTACAAATACTCAGTCCTGCCACTTCCACACAGACAGATTGTAATCTCTGCCCAGTCAGTCCATGGTTCTAGCCATTTGTGTCATGCAGGTGATAGAGGACCCAAAAGCGACTTAACAGAAACAGAGTTTATTCAAGTCCAAACAGGGAATAACAGAAATCCTCTAGTCTGTAGAGGGGAATAACAAGAGAAGCGGCCACAGACTGCAGGTCGCTTCGGGTAGGCGCAGGCCGTAGTAGACAGAGACACCTGCTCACACGCAGCATCTGATGAAGGCAAAAAACACGACAGGACAGGGCGAAACACAATCACAGCATGGTGAATACAAAACAAGGAACCGACGGGACAGGAACGGAACACAAAGGAATAAATAGGGACTCTAATCAGGGGAAAGGATCGGGAACAGGTGTGGGAAGACTAAATGATGATTAGGGGAATAGGAACAGCTGGGAGCAGGAACGGAACGATAGAGAGAAGAGAGAGCGAGAGAGTGAGAGAGGGAGGGGGAGAGAGAGGATAGAAGGAGGAAAGAACCAAATAAGACCAGCAGAGGGAAACGAATAGAATGGGGAGCACAGGGACAAGACATGATAATAAATGACAAACATGACAGTACCCCCCACTCACCGAGCGCCTCCTGGCGCACTCGAGGAGGAATCCTGGCGGCAACGGAGGAAATCATCGATGAGTGAACGGTCCAGCACGTCCCGAGACGGAACCCAACTCCTCTCCTCAGGACCGTAACCCTCCCAATCCACTAAGTATTGGTGACCCCGTCCCCGAGAACGCATGTCCATGATCTTATGTACCTTGTAAATAGGTGCGCTCTCGACAAGGACGGGAGGGGGAGGGAAGACGAACGGGGGTGCGAAGAAAGGGCTTAACACAGGAGACATGGAAGACAGGATGGACGCGACGAAGATGTCGCGGAAGAAGCAGTCGCACAGCGACAGGATTGACGACCTGGGAGACACGGAACGGACCAATGAACCGCGGAGTCAACTTACGAGAAGCTGTCGTAAGAGGAAGGTTGCGAGTGGAAAGCCACACTCTCTGGCCGCAACAATACCTTGGACTCTTAATCCTGCGTTTATTGGCGGCTCTCACAGTCTTCCCCGCAGACAAAGGCAGACCGGTAGTGAAGCCTAAGGCGATGTGAGACCATGGTCGAGAAGGAATGGGGAGCGGTCTGAGACGACCGGCAGGAGGAGAGTTACCCGACTTAGTCTGCGCGCAGTCCGAACAAGCAGCCACGAAACGGCGCGTGTCACGCTCCTGAGTCGGCCACCAAAAGCGCTGGCGAATAGACGCAAGAGTGCCTCGAACACCGGGATGACCAGCTAACTTGGCAGAGTGAGCCCACTGAAGAACAGCCAGACGAGTGGAAACAGGAACGAAAAGGAGGTTACTAGGACAAGCGCGCGGCGACGCAGTGTGCGTGAGTGCTTGCTTAACCTGTCTTTCAATTCCCCAGACTGTTAACCCGACAACACGCCCATAAGGAAGAATCCCCTCGGGATCAGTAGAAGCCACAGAAGAACTAAACAGACGGGATAAGGCATCAGGCTTGGTGTTCTTGCTACCCGGACGGTAAGAAATCACAAACTCGAAACGAGCGAAAAACAACGCCCAACGAGCTTGACGGGCATTAAGTCGTTTGGCAGAACGGATGTACTCAAGGTTCTTATGGTCTGTCCAAACGACAAAAGGAACGGTCGCCCCCTCCAACCACTGTCGCCATTCGCCTAGGGCTAAGCGGATGGCGAGCAGTTCACGGTTACCCACATCATAGTTGCGCTCAGATGGCGACAGGCGATGAGAAAAATAAGCGCAAGGATGAACCTTATCGTCAGACTGGAAGCGCTGGGATAGAATGGCTCCCACGCCTACCTTTGAAGCGTCAACCTCGACAATGAATTGTCTAGTGACGTCAGGAGTAACGAGGATAGGAGCGGACGTAAAACGTTCTTTTAGAAGATCAAAAGCTCCCTGGGCGGAACCGGACCACTTAAAACACGTCTTGACAGAAGTAAGAGCTGTGAGAGGAGCAGCAACTTGACCGAAATTACGAATGAAACGCCGATAGAAATTAGCGAAACCTAAAAAGCGCTGCAACTCGACACGTGACCTTGGAACGGGCCAATCACTGACAGCTTGGACCTTAGCGGAATCCATCTGAATGCCTTCAGCGGAAATAACGGAACCGAGAAAAGTAACGGAGGAGACATGAAAAGAGCACTTCTCAGCCTTTACGTAGAGACAATTCTCTAAAAGGCGCTGTAGAACACGTCGAACGTGCTGAACATGAATCTCGAGTGACGGAGAAAAAATCAGGATATCGTCAAGATAGACAAAAACAAAGATGTTCAGCATGTCTCTCAGAACATCATTAACTAATGCCTGAAAAACAGCTGGCGCATTGGCGAGACCGAACGGCAGAACCCGGTACTCAAAATGCCCTAACGGAGTGTTAAACGCCGTTTTCCACTCGTCCCCCTCTCTGATGCGCACGAGATGGTAAGCGTTACGAAGGTCCAACTTAGTAAAGCACCTGGCTCCCTGCAGAATCTCGAAGGCTGATGACATAAGGGGAAGCGGATAACGATTCTTAACCGTTATGTCATTCAGCCCTCGATAATCCACGCAGGGGCGCAGAGTACCGTCCTTCTTCTTAACAAAAAAGAACCCCGCCCCGGCCGGAGAAGAAGAAGGCACTATGGTACCGGCGTCAAGAGACACAGACAAATAATCCTCGAGAGCCTTACGTTCGGGAGCCGACAGAGAGTATAGTCTACCTCGAGGAGGAGTGGTCCCCGGAAGGAGATCAATACTACAATCATACGACCGGTGAGGAGGAAGGGAGTTGGCTCGGGACCGACTGAAGACCGTGCGCAGATCATGATATTCCTCCGGCACTCCTGTCAAATCGCCAGGTTCCTCCTGAGAAGTAGGGACAGAAGAAACGGGAGGGATGGCAGACATTAAACACTTCACATGACAAGAAACGTTCCAGGATAGGATAGAATTACTAGACCAATTAATAGAAGGATTATGACATACTAGCCAGGGATGACCCAAAACAACAGGTGTAAACGGTGAACGGAAAATCAAAAAGAAATAGTCTCACTGTGGTTACCAGATACTGTGAGAGTTAAAGGTAGTGTCTCAAATTTGATACTGGGAAGATGACTACCATCTAAGGCAAACATGGGCGTAGGCTTGTCTAACGGTCTGAAAGGAATGTTATGTTTCCGAACCCATGCTTCGTCCATGAAACAACCCTCAGCCCCAGAGTCAATCAAGGCACTGCATGTAGCACCCGAACCGGTCCAGCGTAGATGGACCGACATAGTAGTACAAGATCTAGATGAAGAGACCTGAGTAGTAGCGCTCACCAGTAGCCCTCCGCTTACTGATGGGCTCTGGCCTCTTACTGGACATGAATTAACAAAATGTCCAGCAACTCCGCAATAGAGGCACAGGCGGTTGGTGATCCTCCGTTCCCTCTCCTTAGTCGAGATGCGAATCCCTCCCAGCTGCATGGGCTCAGTCTCAAAGCCAGAGGAGGGAGATGGTTGCGATGCGGAGCAGGAAACACCGTTGATGCGAGCTCTCTTCCACGAGCCCGGTGACGAAGATCTACCCGTCGTTCTATGCGGATGGCGAGAGCAATCAAAGAGTCCACATCTGAAGGAACCTCCCGGGAGAGAATCTCATCCTTAACCACTGCGTGGAGTCCCTCCAGAAAACGAGCGAGCAGCGCCGGCTCGTTCCACTCACTAGAGGCAGCAAGAGTGCGAAACTCAATAGAATAATCCGTTATGGACCGTTCACCTTGGCATAAGGAAGCCAGGGCCCTAGAAGCCTCCCTACCAAAAACTGAACGGTCAAAAACCCGAATCATCTCCTCTTTAAAGTTCTGGAACTTGTTAGAGCAATCAGCCCTTGCCTCCCAGATAGCTGTGCCCCATTCTCGAGCCCGGCCAGTAAGGAGTGAAATGACGTAAGCAACCCGAGCTCTCTCTCTAGAGTATGTGTTGGGTTGGAGAGAGAACACAATCTCACACTGCGTGAGAAAGGAGCGGCACTCAGTGGGCTGCCCGGAGTAGCAAGGTGGGTTATTAACCCTAGGTTCTGGAGGCTCGGCAGGCCAGGAAGTAACAGGTGGCACGAGACGTAGACTCTGGAACTGTCCAGAGAGGTCGGAAACCTGAGCGGCCAGGTTCTCCACGGCATGGCGAGCAGCAGACAATTCCTGCTCGTGTCTGCCGAGCATGGCTCCTTGGATCTTGACGGCAGTGTAACGAGCGTCTGAAGTCGCTGGGTCCATTCCTTGGTCGGTTCCTTCTGTCATGCAGGTGATAGAGGACCCAAAAGCGACTTAACAGAAACAGAGTTTATTCAAGTCCAAACAGGGAATAACAGAAATCCTCTAGTCTGTAGAGGGGAATAACAAGAGAAGCGGCCACAGACTGCAGGTCGCTTCGGGTAGGCGCAGGCCGTAGTAGACAGAGACACCTGCTCACACGCAGCATCTGATGAAGGCAAAAAACACGACAGGACAGGGCGAAACACAATCACAGCATGGTGAATACAAAACAAGGAACCGACGGGACAGGAACGGAACACAAAGGAATAAATAGGGACTCTAATCAGGGGAAAGGATCGGGAACAGGTGTGGGAAGACTAAATGATGATTAGGGGAATAGGAACAGCTGGGAGCAGGAACGGAACGATAGAGAGAAGAGAGAGCGAGAGAGTGAGAGAGGGAGGGGGAGAGAGAGGGATAGAAGGAGGGAAAGAACCAAATAAGACCAGCAGAGGGAAACGAATAGAATGGGGAGCACAGGGACAAGACATGATAATAAATGACAAACATGACAATTTGTTCCTGTTGTGCCTGGTTCCCCTTGCCTGATGCTGTTTTCCTCCACTACAGTTCTGCCTGCTCTGACTCTGGTCCCTGTCCCCAGTCCGACATCTCGTCAGTCCTGCTACTCTGTCCTGGATTCCTCAGACCACCCTACGCTGTCTACTTTGACTAACCCTTCCTCCTGGAGTGCTCAGCTACTCTGGGTGGAATATGCCCACAACATCCTCATCAATGCCTCGTCAGGTATGTTACCCTTTGAGTGTGCTTTGAGCTATCAACCCCCCCTTGTTCCCTGCCCAAGAGGTTACGGTAGCAGTGCCCTCAGTCCATGACCACATGCGCTGTTGTCATCGCACCTGGAGGAGGGCCCGGGCTGCCCTTCACCGTGCCTCCACCAGGACCCAATCCCAAGATAACCGTCATCGTGCCTCAGCTCCAGTCTACACTCTAGGCCAAAGGGTATGGCTCTCGTTGAAGGACTTGCCCTTGAAAGTGGCTTCCAGAAAACTTTCCCCCTGATTCAGTGGTCCCTTTGAGATTGATCGTGTCATTAACCTCTCTGCTGTGCATTGGAAACTCCCAGACTCTCTTAAAACTTGTTGGTGATAGGGGGCAGTATTTTCACTTTGGATGAATTGCTTGCCCATAGTGAACTGCATCCTACTCTGTCCTAGATTGCTAATATATGCATATTATTATTACTATTGGATATGAAACACTCTGAAGTTTCTAAAACTGTTTGAATTATGTCTGAGTATAACAGAACTCATAGAGCAGGCAATCTTCCAAACAGGAAGTGAAATTCTGAATGCGTGTCTAATTTCAAGTCATCGCCTATTCACTTCCAAATAAGATATGGATCTGGTAGCACTTCATACGCCTTCCACTAGATGTCCTCATTCAGTAGTACGTGGACTGTAGCTTCTGGTGTGAACTTTGACCGAATGGGAGGGGAAATCTTGGCACTATCTTGGCAGAATGCAATTTCCCTGTGGTGCATTTGTCTGTGGATGTCACCATCGTTCCATTTGGCTGCAGATAAAAACATATACTCCGGTTGGAACATTACTGGATATAAATGAAAATAACATCCTCAAGGTTGATTCTCTACTTAGTTTGGCCAGTTTATTCGACCTGGAATATATCTTTTTGAAGTTTTCATCAGAGTTCTCCTGGACCAGCGTCAGTTTTTGGGCACGTGAGCTGAAAGTGCTAGCAAATGCAGCTAATTGGACATTCTGGAAGAAAACAACGATTTATTGGGGAACGAGGACTCCTTGCACTGCATTCTGATGAAAGATCATCAATGGTAAGGGAACATTTATGATGTAATCTCGTATTTCTGTTGACTCCAACATGGCAGAGAAATATATTTACGTCTGAGCGCTGTCTCAGATTACTGCATTGCATCTGACACAGCGGTTGCATTATTAAGAACCAGTGTATCTTTAATTATATGTAGAACATGTATCTTTAGTCAAAGTTTATGATGAGTATTTCTGTTATCTGGCGTAGCTTTCTATAATTGCTCCGGATATTTTGGAGGCATTTCTGAACATGGTGTCAATGTAAACCGAGATTTGTGGATATAAATATGCATATTATCGAACAAAACATAAATGTATTGTGTAACATGTCATCTGATGAAGATTTTCAAAAGGTTAGTGATTCATTTTATCTCTAATCCTGCTTTTGTGACTATCTTTGGCTGGGAAAAATGGCTGTGTTTTTTATTTTATTTGGTGGTGGTCTAACATAAATATATGTTGTGTTTTTGCTGTAAAACATTAAAAAAATCGGACATGATGGGTAGTTAAACAATATGTTTATCTTTCATTTGCTGTATTGTTAATGTGTATTGTTAATGGACTTGTTAATGTGTGAAAGTTAAATATTTCTAAAGAATATTTTTGAATTCCCCGTGCCACCTTTTCCTCTGAATGGGGGAGTTCCCCTAGGGAACGCCTTGCCATAACAGGTTTTAAGATCCACCCAGCCTTCCATGTGTCCCTGATTAAACCTGTCTGCTCCCGTCCCCTGTCTCCTCCTGCAGCAGCACCTCCACTCCCTCGGCTCATCGATGAAAATCCTGCCTATACTGTCTGGCGGCTTTTGGATGTGCACCGTCCTGGTTGCGGGTAGCAGTACCTGGTGGACTGGGAGGGATAAGGGCCCGAGGAGCGCTGCTGGGCACCCCGCCATCACATTCTGGACTCTGCACCTGGTTTCCAGCAACCCGCCCGAGCTTCCCCTGGCCTGCACTCAATTTCCCCCCCGTGTTTAAATAAATACCTTGGTTACCTCATCCCAGTCTCCTCATCTGAGTCTGCTCTTGGGATCACCTGTTCCGCTCCGTGTGACAGTTTCCTTATCATGCTTTGTTCACAGTGAAGTCATGTAAGAGCCTGATGATCCAAACGCAGGGTCATCACTAGCTTCCATAGCCACAAAGTCATAAACCAAACCCTATGTCTAACCTTAAATTAAGACCAAAAAACAATTTTGACTTTGTGGCTGTCATATTGGTAACCTGTCAAATGGCTAATTTAACTGAAGAATGGTATCAGTTAAATAAGTGTAAAACACATTAAACTAAATTCATCAAAAGAATCGTCCCTCACTGTCAAATGCTTTTATTTTCAGCAAACCTAACATGTGCAAATATTTGTATGAACATAGCAAGATTCAACAACTGAGACATACACAGAACAAGTTCCTCAGACATGTGACTAGCAGAAAATGAATAATATGTCCCTGAACAAAGGGGGGTCAAAAGTAACAGTCAGTAGCTGGTGTGGCCACCAGCTTCCACCAAGGCACCTGCATGTTCCAGGACATTTCGGGGGGGAATGGCCCTCTCTGATCCAAAAGGTCCCAGATGTGCTCAATGGGATTGAGATCTGGGCTCTTTGCTGGCCATGGCAGAACACTGACATTGATGTCTTGCAGGAAATCACGCACTGAACGAGCAGTTTAGCTGGTGGCATTGTCATGCTGGAGGGTTATGTCAGGATGAGCCTGCAGGAAGGGTACCACATGGAGGATGTCTTCCCTGTAATGCACAGCGTTGAGATTGCCTGCAATGACAACAATCAGTCCATTGATGTTGTGACACACCGCCCCAGACCATGATGGACCCTCCACCTCCAAATTGATTCCGCTTCAGAATACAGGCCTCGGTGTAACGCTCATTCCTTCAACGATAAATGCGAATCCGACCATCACCCTGGTGAGAAAAAAACTTGTCTAGTCAGTGAAGAGCACTTTTTCCCTGTCTTGTCTGGTCCAGCGACGGGTTTGTGCCCATAGGCGACATTGTTGCCAGTGATGTCTGGTGAGGAACTGCCTTACAACAGGCCTACAAGCCCTCAGTCCATCCTCTCTCAGCCTATTGTGGACAGTTTGAGCACTGATGGAGGGATTGTGCTTTCCTGGTGTAACTCGCGCAGTTGTTGTTGCCATCCTGTACCTGTCCCGCAGGTGTGATGTTCGAACGTACCAATCCTGTGCAGGTGTTGTTACACGTGGTCTGACATTGCGAGGACGATCAGCTGTCCATCCTGTCACCCTGTAGAGCTGTCTCAGGCGTCTCACAGTACGGACATTGCAATGTATTACCCTGGCCACATGCCTCCTTGCAGCATGCCTAAGGCACGTTCACGCAGATGAACATGGACCTTGGGCATCTTTCTTTTGGTGTTTCTCAGTTAATAGAAAGACCTCTTTAGTGTCCTAAGTTTTCATAACTGTGACCTTAAACAGCTTACAGCCTACCATCTGTAAGATGTTTGTGTCTTAACGACCGTTCTACTAGTGCATGTTCATTAATTGTTTATGGTTCATTGAACAAGCATGGGAAAAAGTGTTTAAACCCTTTACAATGAAGATCTGTGAAGTTATTTGGATTTTTACGAATTATCTTTGAAAGACAGGGTCCTGAAAAAAGGTTTAGTTTAGAAGGCATAATAGACTTGAGAACGGAGACAAGAATACACAATAGAGTGTGTCAACTCAGGTATTGAGAATTCATTTTAGGTAACTGCCTGTTAATTTCACAAAAGAGGAACAGGAGTGAAATACATCTGAATTCTGACATTTCTGACAACGCCTCTGTCACCTCTCTTCCCCTTTGATGGATTCATCTGAGGCAACACATGGTTTACCTTGCTACCAGGACAGAATACATCTACAAGCTAATGAGCCAGCAAAGCCTTGCCTAGTGGAGAATACATTTCCTAACTTATTTAAAACACTAGCCTGATAATGAACAAACAAAAAAAGAAGGAATAGTTCAATAAGAAAATATGATTCGACAACGCTACCTTTCCAAGTCCGTCCTTCCTGAGATTATGAGTTAAAACTTAAGGCTAGGGACGGTATTTTCACGTCCAGATGAAATGCATGCCCAAAGTAAACTGCCTGCTACGCAGGCCCAGAAGCAAGGGTATGCATAGTATTAGTAGATGTGGATAGAAAACACTCTGAAGTTAAAAACTGTTTGAATGATGTCTGTGTATAACAGAACTTATTTGGCAGGTGACACCCCGTGGACAAACCAACCAGGATTTTAATTTTTTTGACATCACTCTCTTTTCAATAGGTTTTCTATGGGGATCTGGATTTCTAAGGCACTTGCTTGCAGTACCTATCGCTTCCACTGGATGTCAACAGTCTTTAGAAATTGTTTGATGTTTTTCCTTTGTGTAATGAAGAAGTAGGGCAGTTCAGAACGTAGGTGTAGTGTAGTGTTTGTTAGAGGCTCGTGACCTGAAAGCACGCTCCACTTTGTTTTTGTCCGGTATTGAACTCAGTTTATCCCGTCTTAAATGTGATTGATTATTTACGTTTAAAAATACCTAAAGTTGTATTAAGAAAGTTGTTTTGAAATGTTTGGACAAAGATTACAGGTATCTTATTAGATATTTTGTAGTCATGTTGCACGAGTTGGAACCAGTGTTTTTCTGGATCAAACGTGCCAAATAAATGGACATTTTGGATATATAACGACGGAATTAACCTAACAAAAGGACCATTTGTGATGTTTAAGGGACATAGTGGAGTGCCAACAGAAGAAGCTTGTCAAAGGTAAGGCATGAATTATATTGTTATTTCGGAGTTTCGTGTCGTGCCTGGCGGGTTGAATTATGATTGTCGGTGTTTGTTTGATGGGGTGCTGTCCTCAGATAATAGCATGGTTTGCTTTCGCCGTAAAGCCTTTAGGAAATCTGACACATTGGTTGGATAAACAACAAGTGTGGCTTTAATTTGGTGTATTGCATGTGTGATTTCATGAAAGTTTAATATTTATAGTAATTTAATTTAAATTTGTCGCTCTGTCATTTCACCGGATATTGTCAAATCGATCCCGATAGAGGGATTTAATCCCTAAGAACTTTTAAGGAAAGCTTTTTGCTTTGTGCTGTTTTTTTGTTCTTTTGAATCCTTGAGTTCTACACAGTGGGGCCTTAGTAGTTTGATATCGAGATAATAAAAAAAGCTTCAATACAAACCTGAAGCCCACACACTCAATGCGTTTGATATGACATATTCTTTACAAAATCTCTCCACAGCAGAAACTGACAAACGCGGAAAAAAGAATAACATACATTTCTGTGGAGTAGCCCGGATTTATTAGGCCAACAGCTATGTAATGAAGACAAAAACCACACACATGGTCACTGCACTTCAGCAGCAGCTCCATCGCAAAATAAGAAGCACTGGTTGGCTGCCATAACAAGCTCACCGGGGACTATCAGTGTAACCTGTTTCCCCATAAATCGCTGGACAATTAGTGATGCCTTTCCAACTCAATCAAACACATTGCTCCTGGAGGGACCCGGTTTTAGCCGTGTTTAATAAAACCCTGTCACTGAAAGCATGTGTCCCATTGTGCAGCACGGGCACATCTGCTGCAGTGGAATCCGCAGTGCCACACACAACCCGGGCAGGGCAGGAGGCAGGACACACCTTTTCCCCTCAGGGAGAATGCACAAAAGGGGGCACAATGAGTGCCTGGCACAGGGTGGTGTACCCTGCCAGGTCTGGGCGTAATGGCTGTGTTAGTCTGGTGTAGTCCTCCTATCAACACAAAAAAATGGCTCCAGGCAGCTGCTGTCATCTCAGCATGCTGTCTGCCTTAATTAAAACGGGATCTATTCAGAGATGCAATAATGTTCACCGTCTCTCACAATGGAGATCATTAGGATGTGTTTACATCAAACCTTGCTTTTTGGGGTACAGCCTCCACTGATGATGCATGGCAGGGAACTTTAGAGAATGGCATTAATTTTCCTCTTGTTTTTCAGGGATTTTGTCTGTGGCTCTTTTCATCTGCAGCATATGTTCAACCCCTCTTCCCTCTAGTGCTTTAGCACTGTTGTGATTCAGAAGTCAAAGTCAAACAGCACCAGAACAAAACAGTAAAGTAAAAATGAATGCGGTAGGAGACGGAATCTATAGGCTTTAGGCATGTGGCTGAACTTTCAAGGGGTGCAAACATTTGAGAACGTCTTTTGTGCCTTTGTAAGAGTGAAAAAGTCTGTGTAGTGTGAGAATGCACAGTGCAACCCCCACAAACACTACAGGAATAGTGCTGATCGTTAGTTTCTGTGTTGAGAGAAACTTACATTTATTCAGAGTACATTTGAATAGAAATGAAATATTTAGAAACTCATCAGAACAAGCCTTGAAGTGCTTTTCTATAAGTTATTTGCTAGTTCGGGTGCATCGACTTTCAGACTATTCTGCTATGATGACCTCACACATAATGAATATGCAAATGTAAATGAATATAGTCATTAAATATGAATTTGACTGGGACATTTTTAGAGACAGAGCCACATGCTATTCATTGGATATGTAGGATCCAGAGAGTAAAATGGATCTGATAAGCAATAATGTTTTTGGACCCTTCCAGATGAATGTCTTTATTGTACCACCACAGTAGCTCTCAACCCCACCACTGCCCAGTGATGGAGCACATCGGAGGGGGATATTTAGAGGAGGGAGTACGTTGGAGCACTCCCTGTCTGACACTTCAGTCCATACCTCAGCAACTAAGAGAGAAATGATGGCACGTTGCACTTCACTGTACCGTGTGCCATTTTGTCAAAGTGGTTGAAGACACAAGAATGGTGAGTTTTCTGCAAACGAAGCACCGGCCTGCCAGTGACAGAGCTGCACCGCTCACCAAACTTCACACAAACAGATAGACGCCACAGCAACATTTTCCCTAATTCAGCTCCTAGTGTCCTTTTCTTTTCTCATGTTTCAATATTTGCTGACATTTGAACACAATATTGTTTTGTCCCTTTAAACAGCTCTGACATCTTCAGAGGACAGAGATGATAGGGTACACAACAGAAGTCCAAGGTTTATTCTCTGCCATTACTATGGAAATGACAGGATTAGGATTCTCCCTCAGCTTTTCTCTGGACTCTAGAGACCCATGTGTGTGTGTACTTTCCTACTTTCAGGTTAAGGAACAACAGTTGGAAGGCAGAGACGTCTGTTTGTCTCAGACTTTCCCCTTTATTGGTATGACTGAGGCTGTCAGTTTTTTTCTCTCTCTCCTTTGCCTCCCTAAACTTGGCTGGAGATCACTGGCCCCCTCCCCCTTTTATTTACCCAGTGAAGTTTCTCAGCGCTTCACCGTTTACTTTCAAAACTTTACCATTAAGATTTTATCAGAAGTTCGCAAAGATAGTATCCTTGAGTGCAGTCGGGGTGTATTTCCATGAACTAAAAAGCAGGAAAGGTAGAGTAGGCTACCCACAAGGTGAAGAGCTGCCCTCTCTTATTATTAACTCTCCTGCTGCGTTGTGGTCGAATTGGACCAATTTACACGTTTTCTCTCTGAAAAATGAGAGTTAATTTAATCTGATTGTCATAAGGTTCTGCGCCTTTGTCCACACAGGGCATCTGAACAAACAAAATACATTTAGATTTTTTCATTACATTTTCTTTACTTTTCTCACAGCTCTGGTATATAAAGCTTTTTTGAGGCCTTGCTCACAATTCATTATGTGGCAACACAATGACCAAATGATATACTGTATGTGAGGCTCTTGATCATATCTTTGATCATGACACTGGTGAGGAGGAGAGAGTCCTTGTTAAACTTTGACACAAAGTAGTCTGTGATAAATAGTACAATATGTTTCATCTGAGTATTTCATATAGTCAAAATTATCCATACATTATGCTTTTTTAAAACTCAAAATCGAGTTGTATGAGCTCTGGTCAATGAGTCCTACAGACCATAAATAGCAAATAGAAGTTCAAAACTTGCAATGTTCACAAGAACTTAAGTTGATGAAAAGATATAACACAACATTAGGTGATAATATATGTATTATAATGGATTTATAATCAGCTATAATGGGGTGGTCATTTTGGACCGGGAACACAGAATTAATTAACATGAAACGAACACAACAGGAGGGTTAACTTAACTGACTTGAGAGAGAGAGCAGCACACTGGGATGAAGAGGCAGGGAGGAACTGGGGGAGGTAAAGGGATAGGGAGAGAGAGAGAAATTTTATCCTGAGTGGCCAAAGACCCGACCGCCTTTTGCATCACAATGCACAACAGTAAAATTCCAACCCAAGCACTTTCTCTAAACAAAGGTCATGTTTCACTGCATTTTACAGCATGTCTTCCCCTCTGCAGTGCCTCTGTACTGCAGCATTAATCAAGCCTTGTTCTCCCAGCTCCAGCCCAGTGCTCATTGCAAAATTGACTGATTTACTCACTCTACTAACCCACAGAGAGGAAGGGCGGACGCCAACGTGGCTCCGTGTCCTTTCGCTGCTTCTGCCCCATGAGAGCTTTTATTATTTCAATTATTTATGAGTGACACATACATGTATCTCGCGCATTGATGCATCTGCCTTCCATTTGGTATCTATTAAGGTATGGTTGGAAAATGTATGCATCCTCATTGGCTGTTAGATTGGTATGGTTGTGCTCTTCATTGGCTGTTAGATTAGTACGGTTGTGCTGCAAGCTGTTTTATAGATTTATGCATCATCATCGGTTGTTAGATTGTTATGATGGTGCTCCTCATTGGCTGTTTGATCGATATGGTTGTGTTGGAAGTTGTTTTATATATTTCTGCATCCTCATTGGCTGTTTGATCGATATCGTTGTGTTGGAAGTTGTTTTATATATTTCTGCATCCTCATTGGTTGTTAGATTGGTATAGTGGTGTTGAAAGCTGTTTTATAGATTTTTGCATCCTCATTGGCTGTTAGATTGGTATGGTGGTGCTCCTCATTGGCTGTTAAATTGGTATGGTGGTGCCTCAAGCTGTTTTATAGATTTTCTGTAAGTCTCTCCAATGGGCATTTCATGATGGGGGATTGCATTGCTGATGTACTGAATGCAAATCAAAGTTGGTTTGACACAGCATTCTGTCTGTAGGCCTCATAAAACAGAATATACTTGCTTCAGCAAAGTATTTCACCATATGCAGTCGGTTTTAAGACCAACTTGACACCTTGAAGTCTCAAGGCTCTGTGAACCTGTCATTACAGCATTTTAATTGGTTCATGTGGCAGAACCACTTTCTATCACGTCACTGTTACTGTACAGTATGCCGACATGTACAATATGTCACGAACAATGTTACTGTAGGTCTAAGAGTTTCAGTAAGAGTTTCAGAGTTTTTCTTTGCCTCTGAAAACATCACAACACAAAGCTAGTAATGAATTGGAAATCAAAACAGGGACAATGTCCTTCAGTTGGCAAGAATGCAGCAGACAACAAGTGATAGGACTTCAAGCATCCTCCCCTGCTTCTAAAGTCATCTATTTAGACACCCAGCAGAATACCACCTTTCACACAGTTAATAATGGCTATTAAAAACTTGCCTGCAGAGTTTCCTGAGTTCTAGCCAAGGAACAGAGCTTCATTCTGGGACAACCAGCCTCACTTTTACTTCCTCTTTCAGTGGCTCGTCCTTCCGAGTCGCTGCTTCATTTATATTAGCTGTCTTCCCTCTGGGTACTCAGTCTAATTCAGCAGAATGTTCCACCTGCTAGTCTGTCAAGATTTGACACATTTTATAAACATCCACTAAAAGGTATGTCACAGCCGTCCGACCAGAACCATTTGAAGCTTTTTCACCTTAAATGGAAAAGGCTTTTATTTCTGTCTGGAGGCTGAGGAGAATCTGTTAGCACCTACAAGTATCCTGGTTCCAGGGAAACTGTCTGGCCATCTCAACCCTCACCGGGATGTTTGATTGTGTTCTAATGGATTTAGCCTCAGACGGATGATAGTGGTATTTTAGTATTTTATTAGGATCCCCATTAGCTGTTGCGATAGCAGCTCCTACTCTTCCTGGGGTCCACACAAAATATGAAACATGACATAGTACAGACCATTAATAGACAAGAATAGTTCAAGCACGAACTACATATAGTTGAAGTCGGAAGTTTACATACACTTGTATACAATTACTTACAGACAACAGATTATTTCACTTATAATTCACTCTATCACAATTCCAGTGGGTCAGACGCCAAGCTGTTTAAATGACTGGGCATTTAAACAGCTTGGAAAATTGCAGAAAATTATGTCAAGGCTTTAGAATCTTCTGATAGGCTAATTGACATCATTTGAGTCAATTGGAGGTGCACCTGTGGATGTATTTCAAGGCCTACCTTCAAACTCAGTGACTCTTTCCTTGACATCATGGGGAAATCAGCCAAGACTTCAGAAAAAAATTGTAGACCTCCACAAGTCTGGTTCATCCTTGGGAGCAATTTCCAAACATCTGAAGGTACGACGTTCATCTGTACAAACAATAGTACGCAAGTATAAACATCATGGGACCACGTAGCCGTCATACAGCTCAAGAAGGAGATGCTTTCTGTCTCGTAGAGATTAACATACTTTGGTGCGAAAAGTGCAGATCAATCCCTTGAACAACAGCAAAGGACCTTGTGAAGATGCTGGCGGAAACAGGTACAAAAGTATCTATATCCACAGTAGAACGAGACCTATATTAACATAACCTGCAAGGCCGCTCAGCAAGGTAGAAGCCACTGCTCCAAAACCCCCATAAAAAAACAGACTACGGTTTGCAACTGCACATGGGGACAAAGATTGTACTTTTTGGAGAAATGTCCTCTGGTCTGATGAAACAAAAATAGAACTGTTTGGCCATAATGACCATCGTTATGTTTGGAGGAAAAAGGGTGATGCTTGCAAGCTGAAGAACACCATTCCAACCGTGAATCACGGGGATGGCAGCATCATGTTGTGGGGGTGCTTTGCTGCAGGAGGGACTGGTGCACTTCACAAAATAAATGGCATCATGAGGTAGGACAATTATGTGGATATATTGTAGCAACATCTCAAGACATCAGTCAGAAAGTTAAAGCTTGGCCATCACAAAGCTTTGACCTCAATTCTATAGAAAATGTGTGGGCAGAACTGAAAAAGTGTGTGCGAGCAAGCAGGTCCACAAACCTGACTCACTTACACCAGCTCTGTCTGGAGGAATGTGTCAAAATTCACCCAAATTATTGTGGAAAGCTTGTGGAAAACTATCTGAAATGTTTGACTCAAGTTAAGCAATTTAAAAACAATGCTACCAAATACTAATTGACTGTATGTAAACTTCTGACCCACTGTACATGAAAACATATCACACAAAGCCTACATACATACATACACACAAAAAGTGTTATAGTGCTGAAGAATATCTAGTTGTAGTGCTAAAGAATATCTAGGTATAGTGCTAAAGAATATCTAAATTGCCAGCAAATCAAGTTATATTGCTATATTTGGTAATTTGAGGACAGAAATGAGAAATTAAATGAAAAAATGATGAACCATCATAATGTCGTATTGTTAGATTACTATGTTAGTCACCACAGAGAGAAGTCCCTCAGGACTCATGACTGAAGACATGTTTGAAGCCAGACAGACGGTGGTGTGGTGGATGGCAGGAGAGGGAGATGGGGCCATCATAGACTGATCTAACCAGCAAGTGCGGACTATTTTCTGGAGACACTGAACCCCTGAACATTCCCTGGGTTATGTCTGAAATGGAATCGTATTCAATATTTAGTGCACTTCTTTTAACCATGGTCCAAAGTAACACACTATATAGAATAAGGAATAGGGTGCCATCTGGGATGCAACACTAGTGCCTGCGCCACTCCACACGGCAGTCAGCTAGCTATCTCCCTAGCATCACCAGCCACCAGCCAGGCATTCAGGTGAGGGACAGCGAGCACTCCTACAGACCCTCATAAAATATTAATCAGCAATTAGAAGTTGAGGCTGACCCCGGGCCAGCCCTCCGTGATGAGAAGCAGTGCTGAAGAGAGCGGCCTCTGTGTGCTAGCTCCGTATCGCGACAGGGACCTTTAAGACCCCCCATTTATCACAGAGCACAGGGAGTCAATGTTCGAAGATAAAACAGCGAGCGCCTCACCTCTTGTGCTTCGGCTGTGTTTTTTCTCTCCATCCCTGGCATTTGTCTTCCTCCTCCTTGTTCATACCCCAACGCAAAGATCAGTATTTTCCTGTGATTGGTGGATATCGCCTATCGGGGGTTAGCCACTAAACATGGTAATGAACAAGTCCAAAAACAGCTACAATATTGGAGCATATTTGAATTATTTAGCATAGGGAGGAACAGAGAGGGGTGCCATACCTTTAGCATAGGGAGGAACAGTGTGGGGTGCCATACCTTTAGTATAGGGAGGAACAGTGTGGGGTGCCATACCTTTAGCATAGGGAGGAACAGTGTGGGGTGCCATACCTTTAGTATAGGGAGGAACAGTGAGGGGTGCCATACCTTTAACATGGGGAGGAACAGTGAGGGGTGTCATACTTTTAACATGGGGAGGAACAGAGAGGGGTGCCATACCTTTAGCATAGGGAGGAACAGTGCGGGGTGCCATACCTTTAGTATAGGGAGGAACAGTGAGGGGTTCCATACCTTTAGCATAGGGAGGAACATTGAGGGGTGCCATACCTTTAGCATAGGGAGGAACAGTGAGGGGTGCCATACCTTTAGCATAGGGAGGAACAGTGAGGGGTGCCATACCTTTAGCATGGGGAGGAACAGTGAGGGGTGCAAGACCTTTAGTATAGGGAGGAACAGAGAGGGGTGCAATACCTTTAACATGGGGAGGAACAGAGAGGGGTGCCATACTTTTAACATGAGGAGGAACAGTGAGGGGTGTCATACTTTTAACATGGGGAGGAACAGAGAGGGGTGCAATACCTTTAGCATAGGGAGGAACAGAGAGGGGTGGAATACCTTTAACATGGGGAGGAACAGTGTGGGGTGTCATTCCTTTAACATGGGGAGGAACAGTGTGGGGTGCAATACCTTTAGTATAGGGAGGAACAGAGTGTGGTGCAATACCTTTAACATGGGGAGGAACAGAGAGGGCTGCAATACCTTTAACATGGGGTGGAACAGAGAGGGGTGCAATACCTTTAACATGGGGAGGAACAGTGAGGTGTGCAATACCTTTAGCATAGGGAGGAACAGTGAGGGGTGCCATACCTTTAGCATGGGGAGGAACAGAGAGGGGTGCCATACCTTTTAGCATATGGAGGTACAGTGAGGGGTGCAATACCTTTAGCATAGGGAGGAACAGAGAGGGGTGCCATACCTTTAGCATAGGGAGGAACAGAGAGGGGTTCCATACCTTTAGCATAGGGAGGAACAGTGTGGGGTGCCATACCTTTAGCATAGGGAGGAAAAGAGGGGTGCCATACCTTTAGCATAGGGAGGAACAGAGAGGGGTTCCATACCTTTAGCATAGGGAGGAACAGTGTGGGGTGCCATACCTTTAGCATAGGGAGGAAAAGAGGGGTGCCATACCTTTAGCATGGGGAGGAACAGTGTGGGGTGCAATACCTTTAGCATAGGGAGGAAAAGAGAGGGGTTCCATACCTTTAGCATATGGAGGAACAGTGTGGGGTGCCATACCTTTAGCATGGGGAGGAACAGTGTGGGGTGCAATACCTTTAGCATAGGGAGGAAAAGAGGGGTGCCATACCTTTAGCATAGGGGGAATATTGAGGGGTGCCATACCTTTAGCATAGGGAGGAACAATGTGGGGTGCCATACCTTTTAACATGGGGAGGAACAGTGTGGGGTGTCTTTCCTTTAACATGGGGAGGAACAGAGAGGGGTGCCGTACCTTTAGCATAGGGAGGAACAGAGAGGGGTGCAATACCTTTAACATGGGGAGGAACAGTGTGGGGTGTCATTCCTTTAACATGGGGAGGAACAGTGAGGGGTGTCATACTTTTAACATGGGGAGGAACAGAGAGGGCTGCAATACCTTTAACATGGGGAGGAACAGAGAGGGCTGCAATACCTTTAACATGGGGAGGAACAGAGAGGGCTGCAATACCTTTAGCATAGGGAGGAACCGTGAGGGTTGCAATACCTTTAGTATAGGGAGGAACAGAGAGGGGTGCAATACCTTTAACATGGGGAGGAACAGAGAGGGGTGCCATACCTTTAGCATGGGGAGGAACAGTGAGGGGTGCCATACCTTTAGCATAGAGAGGAACAGTGAGGGGTGCCATACCTTTAGCATAGGGAGGAACAGTGAGGGGTGCAATACCTTTAGCATAGGGAGGAAAAGAGGGGTGCCATACCTTTAGCATAGGGGGGAACATTGAGGGGTGCAATACCTTTAGCATAGGGAGGAACAATGTGGGGTGCCATACCTTTTAACATGGGGAGGAACAGTGTGGGGTGTCATTCCTTTAACATGGGGAGGAACAGTGTGGGGTGTCATACCTTTAGCATAGGGAGGAACAGTGAGGGGTGCCATACCTTTAGCATAGGGAGGAACAGCGAGGGGTGCCATACCTTTAGCATAGGGAGGAACAGTGAGGGGTGCCATACCTTTAGCATAGGGAGGAACAGTGAGGGGTGCCATACCTTTAGCATAGGGAGGAACAGTGAGGGGTGCCATACCTTTAGCATAGGGAGGAACAGTGAGGGGTGCCATACCTTTAACATGGGGAGGAACAGTGAGGGGTGCAATACCTTTAACATGAGGAGGAACAGTGAGGGGTGCCATACCTTTAACATGGGGAGGAACAGTCAGGGGTGCCATACCTTTAACATGGGGAGGAACAGTGAGGGGTGCCATACCTTTAACATGGGGAGGAACAGTGAGGGGTGCCATACCTTTAACATGGGGAGGAACAGTGAGGGGTGCCACACCTTTAACATGGGGAGGAACAGTGAGGGGTGCCATAAAGTTGTTTACAACAACAGCCTATTCAACCAAGACCTTTCTGCATGACAGGGGAATCACATAATGATTTGGGGATACAAGAACAACACAACTTAAGGGTGGAAAAAACTCATTTTGGGGGGGGGGGGGGCGTTTGCTGAACACACGTTTGGTTGTGGAGGGAATTGCTTAGTTTGTGACCGCAAGGCCCTCCAGCGAGTGATGAAGACAGCCCAGTATTTCACTGGGACCGTGCCTACACCTATCCAGGACATCTACTTGAACCAGTGCCTGAGGAAAGCCTGCAGCATCATCAAGGCCCCCACACAGCCCAGCCATGAGCTGTTCACTCTCTTACCGTCAGGCAGATGGTATCGATGCATGGGGTTTGATACCAACAGGTTCAGAGACAGTTAAAATGTTTATTTTACCCACCATTTCTCTCCCCAATTTCGATCTTGTATCATCACTGCAACTCTCTAATGGGCTCGGAGAGGCGAAGGTTGGGTCATGTGTCTTCCGAAACATGACTCGCCTAACTGCGCTCCATAACACCCACCAGCTTAACTCGGAAGCCAGCCACACCAATGTGTCGGAGGAAACACCTTTCAACTGGCGACCGGAGTCAGCCTGTAGGACCCGGACAGACATAAGGAGTCGCTAGGGTGCGATGAGCCAAGTAAAGCTTGACTGTAGTGGAACAAGTTGAGAGCTTCAAGTTTGGTGGTGTCAACATCACCAACAAACTATCATGGTCCAAACACACTAAGACAGTCGAGAAGAGGACACAACAAAGCCTATTCCCCCTCAAGAGACCGAAAAGATTTGGCATGGGTTTTCAATTCTCACTAGTTGCATCACTGCCTGGTATGGCAACAGCTCTGCCTCTGACCGCAAGGCACTACAGAGGCTAGTGCGTACAGCCCAGTACATCACTGGGACCAAGCTTCCTGCCATCCAGGACCTCTCAGTGGAAGGCCCTAAAAATGGTCAAAGACTCCAGCCACCCTAGACTGTTCTCTCTTCTACTGCACGGAAAGTCGCGGTCCAAAAGGCATCTTATGTCTACCGCCAAGACATAAGACTACTGAACAGCTAATCTAAGGGCTACCCAGAACCCTCTTTTACACTGCTGCTACTCACGGTTTATAATCTATGCAAAGTCACTCTACCTGTGTACATATTACCTCAATTACCTTGACTAACCAGTGCCCCCGCACATTGACTCTGTATGGGTACACCCTGTATATACAGTTGAAGTCGGAAGTTTACATACACTTAGGTTGGAGTCATTAAAACTATTTTTTAAATGACAAACTATAGTTTTGGCAAGTCTTTTAGAACATGTACTTTGTGCATGACATAATTTTTCCAACAATTATTTACAGACAACAGATTATTTCACATATAATTCACTGTGTCACAATTCCAGTGGGTCAGAAGTTTACATACACAAAGTTGACTGTGCCTTTAAAACGCTTGGAAAATTGCAGAAAATTATGTCATGGCTTTAGAAGCTTCTGATAGGCTAATTGACATAATTTGAGTCAATTGGAGAGAGAATGCGTCTCCTTCCAGAGCGGTATGACGGCTGCATGGTCCCATGGTGTTTATACTTGCGTACTATTCTTTGTACAGATGAACGTGGTACCTTCAGGCGTTTGGGAATTGCTCCCAAGGATGAACCAGACTTTTGGAGGTCTACAATTTTTTTCTGAGGTCTTGGCTGATTTCTTTTGATTTTCTCATGATGTCAAGCAATGAGGCAGTGAGTTTGAAGGTAGGCCTTGAAATACATCCATAGGTACACCTAGAGATGAACGTACTTTGGTGCAAAAAGTGCAAATCAATCCCAGAACAACAGCAAAGGATGTTGTGAAGATGCTGGAGGAAACAGGTACAAAAGTATCTATATCCACAGTAAAACTAATCCTATATCGACATAACCTGCAAGGCTGCTCAGCAAGGTAGAAGCCACTGCTCCAAAACCGCCATAAAAAAACAGACTATGGTTTACAATTGCAAAAGATTGTACTTTTTGGAGAAATGTCCTCTGGCATGATGAAACAAAATAGAACTGTTTGGCCATAATAGTCATCGTTATGTTTGGAGGAAAAAGGGGAGGCTTGCAAGCCGAAGAACACCATCCCAACCGTGAGGCACGGGGGTGGCAGCATCATGTTGTGTAGGTGCTTTGCTGCAGGAGGGACTCGTGCGCTTCACAAAATAAATAGCATCATGAGGAATGACAATTATGTGGATATATTGAAGCAACATCTCAAGACATCAGTCAGGAAGTTAAATTGGTCTTCCAATTGAACAATGACCCCAGGCATACTTCCAAAGTTGTGGCAAAATGGCTTAAGGACAACAAAGTCAAGGTATTGGAGTGGCCCTCACAAAGGCCTGACCTCAATACCATAAAACATTTGTGGGCAGAACTAAAAAAGTGTGTGTGAGCAAGGAGCCGACAAACTTGTCTCAGTTATACCAGCTCTGTCAGGAGGAATGGACAAAAATTCACCCAACTTATTGAGGGAAGATATTGGAAGGCTTCCCGACACGTTTGACCCAAGTTAAACAATTTAAAGGCAATGCTACCAAATACTAATTGAGTGCATGTCAACTTCTGACCCACTGGGAAGGTGATGAAAGAAATAAAATAAATAATTCTCTCTACTATTATTCTGACATTTCACATTCTTAAAATAAAGTGGTGATCCTAACTGACCTAATACATGGACTTTTTACTAGTATTAAATGTCAGGAGTTGTGAAAAACTGAGTTTAAATATTTTTTTTACTAAGGGTTATGTAAACTTCTGACTTCAACTGTATATGAACTTCTTAAAGCATTGTTGGTTAAGGGCTTGTAAGTATGTCACTTTAAGGTCTACCTACACCTGTTGTATTCGGCACATGTGAATTTCATTTGAAAGCCCCCCTGGCCAAACCCTCCTGGGCTAATTGTGCACCATCCTATTGGACTCCCGGCCAAGGCTTGTTGTGGCACAGCCTGGGAATGAACCCGGGTCTGGATTAACACCTCTAGCACTGCGACACAGTACCTTAGACCGCTGCGCCTTGGGAGGCCCTCTGAGACAGTTTCTATCTACAAGCCATCAGACGGCTAAACACATGAACTGGACTGACCACCTGCTCTGATTCTCCGTTCATTAGCACACATCACAACTACTGCTACCAGACTCGTATTATACTGCTCAATTTATACACTTACCCCCTATCTCCACTTCTCCAAAACAAGTGTAAATATTGGACTCTAAATTATGCCTTCCTGTACTCTACTTATGCTAAAATGTTTATTCTATTCTAGTGAGCCATTTACTTAATTTTCATATTCTTATCTTTTATTTTTTTCATTTTATTGTTGTTACATTGTCGAGAAGGGACCTGCAGGTAAGCATTTTGTTGGACGATGATGTATGCCATGCGTATCCCATAAATATGACTAATAAAACCTGAACTTGAACAAGGAGGCATCAAGCACAGTAATTTCCCTTTTCTGTTCAGTTTATGTCATGACCTTAAAGCTTAGGTCCGGGATAAGGCATGGGAATATCGACTTCTCATACAACCCGTAAGGGCATTATCTGAGTTTGGAGACAAATCTTCCCTCTCTCCTTACAAAGTTAAACTGTTTTCCCCCATTATTGTATCATTGGGTTCTAATGAATCCACTATCATACTGTATATGACTGGCCAAAAATGTTTCTTTGACAGTTGTTCAAGGGAAGCATGGCTACAGGGGGAGGAGGATGGTGCACAATTGGCCCAGTGGGGCAAAAAAGTATTTAGTCAGCCACCAATTGTGCAAGTTCTCCCACTTAAAAAGATGAGAGGCCTGTAATTTTCATCATAGGTACACTTCAACTATGACAGACAAAATGAGAAAAAGAAATCCATTAATTTATTTGCAAATTATGGTGGAAAATAAGTATTTGGTCAATAACAAAAGTTTATCTCAATACTTTGTTATATACCCTTTGTTGGCAATGACAGAGGTCAAACATTTTCTGTAAGTCTTCACAAGGTTTTCACACACTGTTGCTGGTATTTTGGCACATTCCTCCATGCAGATCTCCTCTAGAGCAGTGATGTTTTGGGGCTGTTGCTGGGCAACACGGACTTTCAACTCCCTCCAAAGATTTTCTATGGGGTTGAGATGCCACTCCAGGACCTTGAAATGCTTCTTACGAAGCCACTCCTTCGTTACCCGGGTGGTGTGTTTGGGATCATTGTCATGCTGAAAGACCCAGCCACGTTTCATCTTCAATGCCCTTACTGATGGTAGGCTTTGTTACTTTGGTCCCAGCTCTCTGCAGATCATTCACTAGGTCCCCCCGTGTGGTTCTGGGATTTTTGCTCACCGTTCTTGTTATCATTTTGACCCCACGAGGGTGAGATCTTGCATGAAGCCCCAGATCGAGGGAGATTATCAGTGGTCTTGTATGTCTTCCATTTCCTAATAATTGCTCCTACAGTTGATTTCTTCAAACCAAGCTGCTTACCTATTGCAGATTCAGTCTTCCCAGGCTGGTGCAGGTCTAGAATTTTGTTTCTGGTGTCCTTTGACAGCTCTTTGGTCTTGGCCATAGTGGAGTTTGGAGTGTGACTGTTTGAGGTTGTGGACAGGTGTCTTTTATACTGATAACAAGTTCAAACAGGTGCCATTAATACAGGTAACGAGTGGAGGACAGAGGAGCCTCTTGAAGAAATTACAGGTCTGTGAGAGCCATAAATCTTGCTTGTTTGTAGGTGACCAAATGCTTATTTTCCACCATCATTTGCAAATAAATTCATAAAAAATCCTACAATGTGATTTTCTGAATTTTTTTCTCTCATTTTGTCCTGTCATAGTTGAAGTGTACCTATGATGAAAATTACAGGCCTCTCTCATCTTTTTTTAAGTGGGAGAACTTGCACAATTGGTGGCTGACTAAATACTTTTTTGCCCCACTGTATCCATGAAAAGTCTATGGAATTACACAGAATATATCCATCGTGGACCGTATTGGCGTAAGGGGTTTGTATAGTGGGTCTGTTCAGTAGCCATTGTTGTCCTGTCACTTCTCTTAAATATCAGACTGTTTGGTGATGAGGGTGTGACTTCAAGCAGTTCTGGAAACTAAATCTGAAATAGGCTTCTGTCATGTTCCGTTACATAATGCCTTCTTCTCAGTGTGCCAAACGTCTAAGTCACTTCTTATTTTCCACGGTGAAAAATGTAACATAATTGTGCCTATGTAGTTTAGTGACAGCATGCTCTTTGTTGACTGGGACACGAAGTGGCGGGCCGGGGTGGTGTAGCGGGCCGGGGTGGTGTAGCGGGCTGGGGTAGTGGGCCAGGTTGGGGTAGCAGGCCGGGTGCGGTGGTGTGGCGAAAGAGGCCTTTCTGAGTGCCGACAAACATGCAATTTCAAATATGTCATCATAGCCTTATAATTTGGGAGTCACTTGGATTATTAATAAAAAGCCTTCTGCTGCCAGAAAGAATACTGCCTCACAGGTTACTGCCACAGCCCCAGTGGACCCGTCCAAGTGACTTATTCCACCCTGTTTTTCCTTTTATTTTTCACCCCCTTTTCTCCCCAATTTCGTGGTATCCAATTGTTAGTAGTTACTATCTTGTCTCATTGCTACAACTCCTGTATGGGCTCGGGAGAGACGAAGGTCGAAAGCAATGCGAAACACATCCCAACCAAGCCGCACTGCTTCTTATTAACACACGCATCCAACCCGGAAGCCAGCCGCACCAATGTGTCGGAGGAGACACCGTGCACCTGGCGACCTGGCTAGTGTGCACTGCACCCGGCCCGCCACAGGAGTCGCTAGTGCGCGATGAGACAAGGATATCCCTACCTGCCAAGCCCTCCCTAACCTGCACGATGCTAGGCCAATTGTGCATCGCCCCACGGACCTCCCGGATCGCGGCCGGCTGTGACAGAGCCCTAGACCACTGCGCCACCCGGGAGACCCCCACTGCACATTTCTAACGCAAACACCCCAATAACGTAGCTAAAGTTCCCCTTATTACTCTCCCCCTACCTACCACCTCTCGTACTGTAGGTGGCTGCACAACAGTTGATCAGAATTCTCTGGTAGATGACCCTATTCTCAGCCCCCACCTAACACTCACCACATGGCCCTTTACAGAGTCAATAAGGAATCATTTATTGCACAAGGAGGTTTAACACAGGAAACAGCCCTGGGTCTGCTCTTACAGCCCTCACTATTTAACACACACACAATATTGCCATGGCAACAATACATCCAAAACATACATATTTTTTTGTGACAAAAGCCTCAAATGCAATTATCTTTCCAAAATGAATTAACATTTTTAGGGATTAAATACAGCATGTTGAATGTTATCTGCTTATGTTCACTATAAATAAAATCACTTTTCTTTGTGTGTGCTGCTAATTCCACTCATGAATATAACATTGTTGTTATGGTGATAATACATACTTTAAAACTTCAATTAAACTCAGTCTCAAAGAGCCACCTGTCCCTTTTTCATAGCCGGGCATCGGCACACATTTCAACAAATAAATACCTATTTCAAATAAATGCCGGTTCTAAATGAATTGGTTACGAGTGAACTTCAGTGAGTACAGTAAAGATTGCGCAAAAGGAGATAAAGAAGAGCAACATCATTACCATGGACGAGACAGCAGCGGGGTTTAACATGGTTGGCTCAACTACAGGGATACAAGACACAACGAGGCGCAACGAGTTAGAGGATGGTGCTGACGTGCAAAATCTGGGGTGTATCATAGGCAGCCTAGTCTTTGCAAGTCTGATCTGCAATGGATTTGTTACTGGTCATACAGTCACAGTTAGTGTGGTAGTCTTGTCAACATTCTATTGAGCAAAAGCTGTGTACGTTAAGGAAAGGAAAATAGAGTCCTGGACTCAAATAGAAGCCCGTCTCTAATAATCACCCGTTGTGTTCAGTGATGGAAACAAGGAAATATTCAATTAAGTTTTTACGTGTAAGGACATTTTACAGAAGCCAGTCACTCAAAATTATGTGAAATATGTCTCCCACCCCAGATGAAATGGGAATTCATGACTTCTTTACCAAATTAACTGAATGCTGGAGGAAAACCATCTTGTTGCTGTCTTTCATTTCATTGATTGAGCACCTGAAACAAAAGATGATTTATCAACTGGATATTACATTTCCATAATACGATGATAATCTTTCCCTCACTGACAAATATAGAACATGTGGTTGTCTTGATCAGGAAGTGATAGGAACTGGTTTTGGACCCTGTGTGTTTTGTGACGGTAGGCCTCGTATCATCGGTAGACCTCATGTCATTATTTAACCCATACAGTACAACAGCAGCACCTATAAAGATGGAGGGGACCTCAGTTAGACGACTCCCAAGCTTAGATCCACACTACATTCATTCTAAGACA
Source organism: Oncorhynchus gorbuscha (assembly GCF_021184085.1). Taxonomy (NCBI): domain Eukaryota; kingdom Metazoa; phylum Chordata; class Actinopteri; order Salmoniformes; family Salmonidae; genus Oncorhynchus; species Oncorhynchus gorbuscha. Next base: position 22,478,543 of record NC_060195.1, read on the forward strand.
CCAAGAGACAAATATCTCTTCAGCAAATGGCACAATAACTTCTACGCTTATTAGCGTGTGTACCTTAAAGAATGTTTGGCTTCACAATTATTCCAAGATATCCAATTAAAAAGGCGAAAAAGCCTCTTTTATTAATTAGACTGATGTAATGCGTCACTGCCCTAACTAACGCAGGCTTTACACACAGCCTTGGACGACAAGGACCTTTTTAAGTTCTGGGTAATATGATAACTCATTAAAATCCCACTAGTGCATCATAGACCCTGCCCTCCTCTGCTCACCACCCCACCTCCCTCCATCATCATGAGCCTTGAGGGTCCCTCAACGTGGGCCTTGGCACTAAGCAGACGTCCATAGAGGTATGGAGCAGCCTAGGAGCCTGCCACTGGTACCAGCTTGCCATTAGCTGCCAATAAGCCCTTAGCTGAAGGCCATGGTCAATTGTTAGCCTCCAGATGAAGTTCCTATGGCAATTAAGGAAAGTTATGAGGATATTTAAGTATGTAGGATATACATAATTGTCTCTTCCTCAAGCTTATGAATGTATTTAACTTTCAGCTGCTGTAACTTTTTGGCCTGCATTGGCATGATGTTATCATGTAATTATTGAGGGTGCAGTTGCATCTGACAATGCTGAGTGCTGAATTTAACCCCCTAGAGTCTATTGATGCACCGGTGCATCAATCTTATTAGCATAATCCTAAAATCCCCATACAAATCTGTCAGTTTAAGCTAGGTACTGTATCTGTCTCAATCCACCGCATTCGCCTATTTAACACTTCTGCATCTGTGGTGAAAGGTGACAGAGTTAGAGCCGTGTTTGTCAGACCATGAGACATCCCGAAAATTGGTCTTCTCACAAAGACGTCTGCAGTCTCCAAACAGTTTCACTTATAAACTCTCTATGGAAAGGGGAGACTCTCACAAACACGATGGTGGTCTCCAAACAGTTTCACTTATAAACTCTCTATGGAAAGGGGAGACTCTCACAAACACGATGGTGGTCTCCAAACAGTTTCACTTATAAACTCTCTATGGAAAGGGGAGACTCTCACAAACACGAGAAACTTTCTCTCTCTACTCTCAAACACGATGGTGGTCTCCAAACAGTTTCACTTATAAACTCTCTATGGAAAGGATGGTGGTCTCCAAACAGTTTCACTCTCTCTACAAACACGATGGTGGTCTCCAAACAGTTTCACTTATAAACTCTCTATGGAAAGGGGAGACTTTCACAAACACGATGGTGGTCTCCGTTTTGCTCTACGATCCCCACAAATATCAGGGGACTCGTCTGAAGTCGGTATCGTCGATGTGCCAGCTTCTGTTTGTATTGTCTGAACCGTTGGGGCTACAAACTAATGTGACCCCACTGTGGAAAGGGATGATTCTCACGAACACGATAGTGTTCTTTGTTTAAAATGAATGGAAGGATCAAGGTAGTTTTGTGCCTACCCAAAAAAGGGATTAAATATGATTTATTATTTTTTGCCATTTATGAATGTGTTAACAAATGCATTTCTCTGGGCTATTGTAGTAAAGGCCAAATTCAATATTTTAGCAAAAAAATATTAATACCTAAAAGGGACCGAAAATTCTAAATCAAATAGCTAAATTATCCATAGTATGACCATCTTAAATCCATCTTAAATTCATCCACGGCTTACACTTTTAAGAATTAAGGTATTGAATTTACATTTCTCCGATTTAAATTAAGAATAAGGAAACCATTTTCTGTCATATCAAGATTTTGATAATAATATTCCATATCATGATACCCCACAATAACCTGAAAGTACCCTACATTTTCTGTACATTTTTGCTGCTGTCATTTATTAACAAAAACATAAACATGAGATGTAATATGAATACAATCGCCATTGAAATAAGCATAAAATGCCTTCCATCTTGGTTGTGCTGTCGATGCAATACTGAAGAACTAGTATGTTCTGCCAAAGCAGAAATGTTCTAGTCTCTCCCCATTCACAGTGCAGGCCAGTTAGTCGGCCTCTCTAAGCTGATTGAGAGACAGCCTCTAATTTCCTGAGCACCCAGCTGATTGAGAGACAGCCTCTAATTTCCTGAGCACCCAGCTGATTGAGAGACAGCCTCTAATTTCCTGAGCACCCAGCTGATTGAGAGACAGCCTCTAATTTCCTGAGCACCCAGCTGATTGAGAGACAGCCTCTAATTTCCTGAGCACCCAGCTGATTGAGAGACAGCCTCTAATTTCCTGAGCACCCAGCTGATTGAGAGACAGCCTCCCACGAATTTCCTGAGCACCCAGCTGATTGAGAGACAGCCTCTAATTTCCTGAGCACCCAGCTGATTGAGAGACAGCCTCTAATTTCCTGAGCAACCAGCTGATTGAATCGCCTCAGACAGCCTATAATTTCCTGAGCACCCAGCTGATTGAGACCAAGACAGCCTCAATAATTTCCTGTTCTAGCACCCAGCTGATTGAGAGACAGACTCTAATTTCACCCAGCTGAGCACCCAGCTGATTGAGAGACAGCCTCTAATTTCCTGAGCACCCAGCTGATTGAGAGACAGCCTCTAATTTCCTGAGCACCCAGCTGATTTCTCTGTTTTCTGTAATTGACTTCATCTCAGTAGTCAGAGAACAATGCTGTGGGCTAAAGCTGTTTCTCTCTCTCGCTCTCTCTTTCGCTCTCTGTCTTTCTCTCTGTCTCTCTCTCTCTTTGTTTCTCTTTCTCTCCCTCTCTCTGTCTCTGTCTCTCTCTGTCTCTTTCCAAATCCACTACAGCCGCCTGTCTGTCTGCCTGTCTGTTTCAGATGTGTACTGGAAATATCACAATGCGTGTGAAAGAAATCAATATCCTTTTCCTGATTGCTGGGTTGGTAAGAGTTACAGGCCTTGGTAAAGTATGGTATGTATACAATGAACGATCACAAGCAAAAAGAGACTCTGAGTCATTACAGAACACTTACATTGACATTCCCCCTACACATATGGAGATGAAACATCTATGCTTGCCTCTAAATACTGAAAAAGACATTACAGAGAAAATCAACTTTTTTCCTCGTGAATATAACAGAGTGGACATTCCCCACGGTGTCTTCAACTTGATTCATCTTCAATAATACCCTCTTCCACCAACATACTGGATTAAGCCATTAATCAAAGTCATACTCAGACCACCTGATGTTTAAACATGATTCAACGAGAATCAGACTTAACGTTTGATGGAATATTTCACTGACACACAGGCCAGCATTTAAAAAGTAAAGAAACCATAAACAGATGGTAGACATCTCAATCTAAAATTAGTGACTAGCCCTCCGGGAGTAACCCTTTACGACAGTAAAATCCTCCATCCAGTTAAGGTAGGAAAATTATAGTGTGTATAGCAGTGCACTGATTGATCGGTTGTTCTTGTATTGATTTGTTGTCCTGACTAAATCTAAAGTACTTTGTTGAGCACATGTAGCCTTAATCAAGCAATTAAACATATTGGTTTCTGCTGAGAGAAATTATCTTTCATTCAGCGTGTAACTCCCTCAATATAGGCTATATGAGAGTTAGTCTGGAAAACCCGACCCTAGGCAACACAGTGACCAGGGATTGGTTTCATCGATGGACTCGTTTGGAATAGAGGACCTACGTCACTGCCTACGTTGATAATGGGGAAATAAATCAGGGGACTCCCAACAAATCATGAGGCAAACAATTCGGAACGTCACGATTCAAAACCAAAGTTCGCAGGCAAAACCTTTGCAGTGGTTTTAGTGAAGGTAGTTGATGCAAACTAGCCACCTGTGAAATGTACTCATAAAAAAATAACTTTTGTGATTTCCATCTGGCTAGATATTACTTAGTATTTTATTCAAAACGGTTAGTGCCTAATCACTGTGTTGCCTAGGGTCGGGTTTTCGAGACTATATGTTAGTCCTAGATAGATCAGTAGATTGCATGGCATTTCCAATTTCACCCTTGAGACAAAACCGACTGGCATTTCTCCCTGGGCTGTATTAAACCCCGAGCTCAGGGTATTTATGTGGCTCTCTGTATGACTGGCTCCCTATTCTATCATGGTAAGTAAAATTAACATAAAGTAGTTCAGTTTCATATGATTTTTTTTCAACATTAAATTAAGATCTTAAAATTATTTTTAAACTTTTAAATTGAAATTCCAAAGTCAAATAGTGAGAACATTTATTTGCCAAAATGTAATTGTCTTATTACTTGTTTTTTAATGAGTTTCTATTATTTCATTGCTTAGTCATCATCTCATCTCTGCTCAGGGAGTAGCACCCTAGCAGCCTGCCAAACAACCATCTAACTTTATCTCTGTGTTCCCCAATGAGTCATCCTATTTAGCTAGGCTAGCAAGTTGGCTAGCTAGTAGCTGCCTATGTTGCATATCTATCTGATTAAATCACTATTTTAGTAGTTTTGAATAGATTGGGAATACTCTCAAGACTGCTAATTAGATAATTTCACGGAATAAGTGCCTTTTGAGTCCATTTGATCATTTTGAGTATAAATTGTGCCCTAATATTGCATTTTTAAAAGCCTATGATGTTTAATATAGACCACGTGGAGAATTCAATGAATCAGATTTTTTATATGAAAAAAGGCTTGCTAAATTGCAAAAATTCTGCATTTTGTCATGTCCCTCCTTCAACTCTGTGTCACTTCTAGGAAGATTTTTACCCACTTGATCCCAGCATTTCTCCCTGTTTTTCCCATCATTGTAAAGTCCTAGTGTTTTTATTGCTTTGACAGCCATTTCTGAAGATTTGTATTTATTTAATGTGATTACTGATTCATTTATGTCTGTTCCTTTCACTCCCCTTCCCTTCTACCTGTCACAAGGGGATTTATGGCTGATTTAAGCAAGAAATTGTCAACCCTGTTACGGTCAACACTGTTACTTTATTTTCCCAATTAATAGGCACTTATTTTAATTTAATCTTGAGATGGGAAAACATGTTTTATTAAGTTGAACATGTGCTCTTGATGACAGAATGTAAACATTTGGTGAAATAATTTTTATAATCTTTTAAATGTATACTTCTCAAAAGGCACGGAATTGGTGGAACGACCCAATTATCAACCACTACAACTATCATTTGGGTAGAGCCACCTCACGAACGCCGTTACAGGTAGAGCCACCTCACAAACCCCGTTATTGGTAGAGCCACCTCACGAACGCCGTTACAGGTAGAGCCACCTCACGAACGCCGTTACAGGTAGAGCCACCTCACGGACGCCGTTACAGGTAGAGCCACCTCACGAACGCCGTTACAGGTAGAGCCACCTCACGAACGCCGTTACAGGTAGAGCCACCTCACGAACGACGTTACAGGTAGAGCCACCTCACGAATGCCGTTACAGGTAGAGCCACCTCACGAACGCCGTTACAGGTAGAGCCACCTCATTAACGCCGTTACAGGTAGAGCCACCTCACTAACGCCGTTACAGGTAGAGCCTCCTCACGAACGCCGTTACAGGTAGAGCCACCTCATGAACGCCGTTACAGGTAGAGCCACCTCACGAACGCCGTTACAGGTAGAGCCACCTCACGAACGCCGTTACAGGTAGAGCCACCTCACGAACGCCGTTACAGGTAGAGCCACCTCACGAACGCCGTTACAGGTAGAGCCACCTCATGAACGGTCTCTGTTCCTATTGTCAGTGTCATTTACATTCCTCTCTCTCAGCCAAGCCTGAATTGAAGCAATAATGATAATAATATATTGTTTGTATAATAAGTTGATTATAACTCCCATCCAAATGGCCTGCGTGATATATACTCATGTCATAGTCATCAGTCAACTCCATTACACTCAAAAGTTACTTCAACCACTGTGTGCTAGTGATGGCTTGCTAAGCTAGCTATTCTACCAGTCTGTCTGTGTTAGCATGTTAATAGCACACACAACACACAAAATTTAGATTTTTTAACGTGGTATGCAGTAGGTTGATAACGATAACACCAAAATATGCCGAATTGGACATTTTAAACAACATTCCCAGCAAATGAGAAAACAGTCATGGTATTTCATTTAGGAAAATTAAAAATATTTAACAAGGCAACCTTGGGGCTAATTTGAATGGCAGATTTTAACATCTGTGCCCCAGTACGACCCTCGTGACCTCAGTAAAATGTCACTCCATGTCTGTCCGTCCGTCCAGGGAAGAAAAGGACAGGCAGAACCGGTGCAATGGATTATAGGCATTGTAGTTAAATACCACATTTTTTGTGCTGATCAAGGTTGACTATTTTTCTGTAGAAAACAACAATTTCCTGTAGCATCTCACAGTTAGATCTTGATCTGATTTCTTTAGTGCTTGTTTTGATTTTTCTTCATGAAAAAAAACAAATTAAATGGATTAGTTGTTTAATAACTGAAATTCACACCTGAAATTTCAGTTAATCGCTCAACACTAACATAAAGTCAGTGTAGGCCATCTGTGTGGTGTCTATTAAACTGAAAGCCTCCCCTGATTTACAGTACCTCTAATGATATTTAAACCTGAGGTAATATTATTTTTTTTTTATTTTTTTATTTTTTTACCTTTATTTAACTAGGCAAGTCAGTGAAGAACATATTCTTATTTTCAATGACGACCCCATACCTGTTGTATCACACAGAGTGAGGCCAGCTAGGATACCAGCCACTCGCACTTCATTATCCCACTGTACCACTGTATCCGGATAGCTGGGGTGAGGTGGTTTCGCCATCTCTTAGCAATAAGGCAAGAGGGTTAATGACTGCAACTACAAAAGGTTATATTTCTTTGTCACTGTAGAGAGCAGGATTGATCTGAACTGGCCCAATGTCAGGTGCTGTCAGTAGGGCTGAGTTTTCACCGACAGCCTGACAATGAAAGTTGACCCTGACTCTAATATTTAAACAAACAGTGTTTTCCCCTTTCTCTTTCTCTCTCCCTGGTTGTTTGCAGAATGACAGTCTATAGTAATGATGTTGTGTAAGGACTGGGACCTGAGGGTCACCTTGGTGGCATGTTGTTATTGAGTGGCTGATAGGATAGAAAGGATTTCTACCATTTTTTTGTCTCTCATGAAATTCACAAAGAGTGCCTTGAGCACAGAAAAGGATACACTTGCACACACATTTATTTTAGGCTTCACGACGAACAATCATATATACAGTACATTCGGAAAGTATTCAGACCCCTTGACATTTTCCACATTTTGTTATGTTTCTGCCTTATTCTAAAAGGTATTACACTGTTTAATTCCCCTCATCAATCTACACATAATACCCTATAATGACAAAGTGAAAACAGGCTTTTAGACATTTTTGCTAATTTATTACAAATAAGAAACAAAAATACCTTATTTACATACGTATTCAGACCCTTTGCTATGAGTCTCGAAATTGAGCTCAGGAGCATCATGTTTCCATTGATCATCCTTGAGATATTTCTACAACTTGATTGGAGTCTACCTGTGGTAAACTCTATTGATTGAACATGATTTGGAAAGGCCCACACCTGTCTATATAAGGTCCCACAGTTGACAGTGCACGTAAGAGCAAAAACCAAGCCAAGAGGTTGAAGGAATTGTCCTAGAGCTCCGAGACAGGATTGTGTCGAGGCACAGATCTGGGGAAGGGTACCCAAAAGATTCTGCCGCATTGAAGGTGCCCATGAACACAGTGTCCTTCATCATTCTTAAATGCAAGAAGTTTGAAACCACCAAGACTCTTCCTAGAGCTGGCCACCCTGCCAAACTGAGCAATCGGGGGAGAAGGGCCTTGGTCAGGGAGGTGACCAAGAACCTGATAGTCACTCTGACAGAGCTCCAGAATTCCTATGTGGAGATGGTAAACGATTCATTTTATTGCCGTTTGTGATTTTGTTACGCCTGTGTTGGTTGAAATAGTTGTTTTTTTATCGGGCTCTATCCTCAGATAATCGCATCGTATTCTTTCGCAGTGAATCCTTTTTTAAATCTGACAACGCAGTTGGATTAGCAAGATTCTAGGCTTTCAAAGCATGTGAGACACTTGTATTTTCATGAATGTTTAATATTACTATTTATGTAGCGATCACCGTTATGTTGTTGAATTTCACCCCGTCTACCGGGTTCCGTGCGCAGAGAGGTTAAGGCACTTTATGTTGGTGTTTCCTTTATTTTTGCAGTTACATGTACATTGTGCTATACAATTGCCAGGGACACATTTCAAGGCCAGCTTTCATGCATTAGAAGAAGCTGTGTGTGTCAGGAGTTTGTTGACCTGCCAGTCACCTACAGTCTTCTGAGGCAGGTTGTCAAGCAGTTTGAGACTGAGGAACCAGACATCAGTATGTCTGCTTAAACTAAACTCAGCCCCCATGATGATTGCTACCTCAGCTGCTGACAACATTTAATGTTTCTCACGTGGCTAAATTAGCAACAGAAGAGGCGACAATGTCAGAAATGTTGTTCTTCACAGCTGTGAAGTGGAGCTCTTTTTGACCTAGAGTGATGCTACGATCTGGAGAACATGTACTTTGCGAGGCACCCGGGGGAAGGCTCATCTAATTAACGCAGCATCTGCTTTCAATGGCCGCAGACTTCAACCTCTCAGACAGCATGCTGCGTGCTCCGGCTGTGCTTGAGGAAGAACACTGAGGTTATAGGGGAGAAAGGATTCAGCTGTAATCTTCTCTGTCCACGTCATCACTGATCCTATTCACCTTCGACCTAACTATGTCATCAATGTGAAAGGTTGTGACAAACACTAGCTGTAGATTACATTAGTGACCTTAATTCATCAATCAAGTACAAGAGTTCTCCACGGAGGGCCGAGTGTCTTCTCGTTTTTGCTCCTCCCTTGTACTTGATTGATGAATTAAGGTCAATAATTAGTAAGGATCTCCCCTCACCTGGTCGTCTAGGTCTTAATTAAAAGAAAAAAGAAAAACCAGCAGACACTAGACCCTCCATGGAATAGGTTTGGCAGGGTAGCCTAGTGGTTAGAGTGGTGGACTAGTAACCGAAAGGTTGCAAGTTCGAATCCCTGAGCTGACAAGGTACAAATCTGTCGTTCTGCCCCTGAACAGGCAGTTAACCCACTGTTCCTAGGCCGTCATTGAAAATAAGAATTTGTTCTTAACTGACTTGCCTAGTAAAATAAAGGTAAAATAAAAATTAAATAAAAATAAAAAACCCTGATGAAAGCCGTTGCTAAACAGAGTATTGCTCTGCTCTACCCTCTCCATCCATTCAGCCAGATATTAGTTTTAGATGACATATGAGGTGAGCTGTAATGGACCTTCTATCTGAGCATACCTCACACCTTGTCATGCACTGCGTCCTTATCGCTCTGACATTCTGCCTCAGGATGCCAGAGGACATGGGCCGGTGTTAAGACGGTGGTTTCCGTTTCAATTTCACCTCGCCAATCAATTTCACAAATAAATATGGCAGAGTTCTCGGTGGGAAGTGTTTGAAAACAAATCTTGGGTTGAACAGAGCCTGTGGCCTAAACAGCAGCTGTACGCTTCAGAAAGCAATTTAAGAATCCACCAAATAAATTGGAAATAAACAAATTTGCAGCCACATCCTGAAGGTTCATGATTGATATTTGTTTGTGGTGCTTTGGGCCAATGATAGTGTGATATTCCTAATTATTTTACATTAGTAATCAAAACAGACATTGCATCTCAAGACACTCAACAAAGAGGCAGAGACTTGAACTGGAATCTTTTTTTGACACTCCAATGGTATATTTTATTCAGAACTTTATTATTTCTAGGAATGCCAGTTATTTAATGTAAAATGTTGAGCACCTAAGACCTTAGACTGCAGCACCACAATGAATCATGCCCTCTCGTGTACTATTGCTTTATTAACGGTCAAATGAAAGTGACTTTGTGATATTTGTTCTTTATTATAGCTGCTCATGTCACAAAATACATGTCTTCAATTTGCTCACTAAATTTATAAAAACAAAGGTTTTAACACAAAACCCAATATCGTCTCTTAGAATCATGTGCAGCATTGCACACACAAAATACAGTATAGTTTTAAGCCTTAGATAGGAGTACCATAATACTACTAAATCAATGTATTGGTTCATAGTAACATTAATTATGAGCAACATTTCGCAAAAATGGTATCAGTGAATATTTGGGTAAACAGCAATAATTGAGTATGTTGTATATTCTAGAGAATATGGCAGATTGATGCGCCTGGTTTCATCAATCTTCTAACACTTAACATGAAATATGAAATTAGAAGACATTTAGAACGAAAAACCTTGAGTTCAGTGAAGCTGTATCTTTCCCCCTCAGACCTCTCACTAGCAACAGTGTTGTTAAGGAGGACACTCTGCAGCTATCGAGGGTTTCCTCATCAAAGGGCTGAAATGTCAGCTCGGTGGCGCAGGGCGCAGGCACACAGAACAGGATCAAGAGGGAAAGTAACCTTAATAATTGGGTCGTAGCACCGCTTTTCCAGAGCTACGGATGGACCCATATTCATACTTATCAGCTACGGACCGATATTTATAAGTATCGGGCTCTGCTTGTGAATGAAAGACATAATGACGGTTCCATGAGGTATTGGTACAAAACTCGGGAGTGTAGGCTGAGCAGGCATTGGACACATAATGGGTGGAGCAACAAAACTGAATTGGTTTCTTGAGGTTGACACAGGAATAGAAAGCATATTAGGTTATAATATGCTGTTAGCTAAATCTGGTGAAACGCATCAGTTCTCACTTCTGTTGCACATTGTTCCTGTCCAAATAAAATGAATAAATTAAATAAATTAAAATGGATCTCTGTGGTTGGTAGTTTGTTGTTACATTCTTGTTTCTCACTGTCTCAGCTAAACAAGTCAGTTGGATACCTTGGCTGGAGATTCCTGTCTGTATCCAGCAAGTATCAATCAAACTGCATTGGCTGAGCCGAGTAGATAAAGTGGATTTGAAAGTCCCCCGTCAATCTCCAGGCGCTTGTTCATAAATCAGCATTAAGCTACTGTCTAAATCACCATTAGGGTACTGTCTAAGCCCTGTCACCAGTAGGCTACTGTCTAAATCACCAGTATGCTACTGTCTAAATCACCATTAGGCTACCATTAACCTACTGTCTAAATCACCAGTAGGCTACTGTCTAAATCACCATTAGGCTACTGTCTAAATCACCATTAAGCTACTGTCTAAGCCAGAAGACTACTGTCTAAATCACCAGTAGACTACTGTCTAAATCACCAGTAGACTACTGTCTAAATCCCCAGTAGGCTACTGTCTAAATCACAATTAGGGTAATGTCTAAATCACAATTAGGGTAATGTTTAAATCACCATTAGGGTACTGTCTAAGCCAGAAGGCTACTGTCTAAATCACCATTAGGCTACCATTAGTGTCACGTTTGTGAGGAGAGACGGACCAAGGTGCAGAGTGCTCTGAGTTCCACATATTTTATTAAGTGAAACATTGAACAAAACAAATAAAGAAACAACAAAATGTAAAATAAGTGGTGCAACTAGCACACACAACTAACAATATCCCACAAAACACAGGTGGAAAAAAGGCTACCTAAATATGAACCATACCAGGCACATCAACATAGAAATATGAAAACTAGAACACCCCCCTAGTCACGCTCTGACCTCAACACCATTGAGTACCAAGAGCTCTTTATGGTCAGGGTGTGACAGTACCCCCCCCCCCCCGCCCCCAAATGTGCGTACTCCGGTCGCAAAACCTGAAACCAGATGGGGAGGGTAGGAGGGGTGACTAGTGTCGGTGGCAGCTCCGGTACGGGTCGTAGCTCCGCCCAGACCCCGGATCCGGCCATCTCTTTGGGGTGAACGCCGTGCCTGGACTGGTCAACGGCGCGGAGGAAGGCTCCCGCCACAGAGCTGGACTGGACGCCGTGCCTGGACTGGCCACCGGCGCAGAGGAAGGCTCCTGCCCTGGAACAGAACTGGATGCCTTGCCTGGAAGCTCTGGACCGTTGACCGTCACAGGAGGTTCCGGACCATTGACCGTCACAGGAGGTTCCGGACCGCTGACCGTCGCTGGAGGTTACAGACTGTTGACTGTTGCTGGAGGTAACGGACCATTGACCGCCGCTGGAGGTTCCGGGCAGTGGACCATCTCAGGGGGTTCCGGACATATGGACCGTCTCAGGAGGTTCCGGGCAGTGGACCGTCACAGGAGGTTCCGGACCACTGACCGTCGCTGGAGGTTACAGACTGTTGACTGTTGCTGGAGGTTCCGGACCGTGGACCACCTCAGGAGGTTCCGGACTGTGAACCGTCGCCGGAAGCTTTGGACTGTGAACCGTCGCCGGAAGCTCTGGACTGTGAACCGTCGCCGGAAGCTCTGGACTGTGAACCGTCGCCGGAAGCTCCGGACTGGATACCGTTGCCGTAAGCTCCGGACTGTGAACCGTCGCCGGAAGCTCTGGACTGTGAACAGTCGCCGGAAGCTCTGGATTGTGAATGCGAACTGGAGGCCTAGAGCGTGGAGCCGGTACAGGTGACACGCACTTCAGAGCGAGTGCGGGGAGGAGGCACAGGACGTACCGGACTGGGGAGATGCACTTCAGGGCGAGTGTGAGGAGGAGACACAGTACGTACCGGACTGGAAAGGCACACTGAAGGCCAGAACCGTGGAGCCGGTACAGGCTGCACCAGCCTGCTAACCAGATCCTCTGGTCGGATGTTGAGCAGAACACACCTGCACAACATCTCTCATCTCTTTCTCTCCCAACTTCTCCATTGCCACACAAACAACATCCCACAAAACACAGGTGGAAAAAAGGCTACCTTAAATATGATCCCCAATTAGAGGCAACGCTTACCAGCTGCCTCTAATTGGGAACCATACCAGGCACACCAACATAGAAATATGAAAACTAGAACACCCCCCTAGTCACGCTCTGACCTCAACACCATAGAGAACCAAGGGCTCTCTATGGTCAGGGCGTGACAATTAGGCTACTGTCTAAATCACCATTAGGCTACTGTTTAAATCACCATTAGGCTACTGTCTAAATCACCATTAGGCTACTGTCTAAATCACCATTAGGCTACTGTCTAAATCACCATTAGGCTACTGTCTAAATCACCATTAGGCTACTGTCTAAGCCGCGTAAACCATAGGCTACTGTCTAAATCAACATTAGGTCTAAGCCTCGTTTGGAATCCATGTAGTCTCAGCAATAGGTTCCCCTGAGAGGTACATTTCTGCTTAACACTGATGGGTTCTTTATTCTACAGCAACTAGTCTCCTAAAATGATGTTCTGGACCTGATTGTGAACATATCATCTAATACATTGTTAGCCATACCTACTGCCATACCTACTGCCATACCTACTGCCATGCCTACTGCCATGCCTACTGCCATACCTACTGCCATACCTACTGCCATACCTACTGCCATGCCTACTACCATACCTACTGCCATACCTACCTACTGCCATACCTACTGCCATTATGTTTTCATTGCTGTGCTAGCTACAACACAAAGAAATGAAAACACAGCATTGTATGACTCAGTAAAATGGTTCACTGTTACAAATTAAACTTTTTTGAGACCACATGGGAGGAGGAGGTGTCTTTGGGGTATATTTAATACCTATGGTGGTGGTGCATTCATGCAGTTGAAACTAAACCAACAGTTTCCTGTTGATCATTACTGTGAGAAACAGCTCTGTCCAGATAGATGAACTCCTGAGAGGTTACTTCTGTCTGAGTCACCGTGAAGGTGAGCTGGACAAGGAGGCGGTGGTGTTGTCTTCAGCTCTGATTGAGGGAGCAGAGTTTCCATCAATTCATTCAGCTCTGTAGATATATCCCATAAGAGGCTTTCCCTGTGTGAGATGAAAGGCAGAGTGAATCCCACCTTCAAACCTCTTCTCTATTCCACTGACAGTTGTAACTGTAAGGGGGTTTATGTGAAATCATTTGGAAAACATTAGCTCCATTTTGAGTGATGTTCTCCAAGTTGTGAAAATACAGACACATACTTGTTAGTTAATTGCCCTTGGGATATCCTAATCCGAGTCTTGTAACGGTTTGTAATGTTGGACAGAGCAGTTCACTTTATGACCTGCACAGAGGGCAAATACGTTCTCATCAACCCAAAAAAGCCTCCATCATCAACCCCATCAAATCCTCCATCATCAACCCCATCACATCCTCCATCACCAACCCCATCACATCCTCCATCATCAACCCCATCACATCCTCCATCATCACAAGACAGAGCCCCAGGTGCTCGACTCAGGCAGAAAGAACATCATGTTGATGGAGCTCAAGGGGATTGTACCCCAAATGAGTATTGATCAAGGAATTCATACTCTGTCTTACATTGGCAGTTTTCCTTTAATAATGATATGCTGTCAGCATGCTCGTTTCACAATTTACATGACGAGACTCACAGTGTATTTGTATTCATAATGTTTTAATTGACGGGGAGTGATTTTTAAAAAAGACGAATGTGAGATTTGATGTTAAAACCCAACACAAGTCGAGAACAAGTTGATTTAAGAGCCGTAGGCGTTTTAAATTTCACACTTGGCTCTATTTGGGTATGGGAGTCACTGGGTTAATTTCCCCTGTTACGAACTGATGATCCCTGGAGGGATGCGATGGCAGGAGGTGGTACTTAGTGATGCTGATGTTAGCTGAGGTGTTCCATGCTACTGAATCAGGGAGCGTGTTGGTGGATGAACACAGCCTTTAACACACCTGCTGTGTCTCCTTGCTCAGGAATGCAAGGCACAGTTCTTACTGTAGGGGGTACGTCAAAGTGATTGTGTTGGGTCAATACTATCAAGAGTTGGTCACAACCCTTGGAGGAATGAATGGGCTTTTGCTTTGAACTTATTACCACAGGTGAGTTCTATAATGAGTTCCATAGTGGACACGCTAAGAATATTTTAATTATGCTCATGCAAACAAGCATGTAGACGTCATACACATACAGAAAACATGCAGGTATGCTCTTTGTTAAGTAGGCTCTCTCTCTCCCTCCCTCTCCCCCTCCCTCCCTCTCTCCCTCTCTCCCTCCCTCCCAAAGATCACAATGTGAGACATCAAGAACAATGGAGGGTAAAAACAAAAAGTGCTTTTATTTCAGGATACTTCTTTGTCAGAATCCCGATGTGACAAGACAGCACTGTGATTAAGTCCAGGGAATCAAACTGATACCCTGTCATTTATCCTGCGTGATTGTGTGCCGTCTCCTTTGTCCATCTGTGACTCACAGTACCTCATCCTGGGCTGTATGTAGCACTGCAGACGTGCTGTCTTAAGGCCATGGGGACTTAGGAAAGTTATGCTTGTGTTTTAAGTACAACATGCTGCTTATGAGTGTTTGGAGAAGGATGAATGGTAGGAATGGTCTGTCACGCCATATGTGTGGTCACTTCTTGGGAAACTGAGAACAAAAAGCAACACGTCCCTGTTGGCAAAAGAGAGGACCTTGAGTTCTTGTGATTTCAAAAAGCAACACGTCCCTGTTGGCAGAGAGGACTTTGAGTTCTTGTAATATCAACTTGAATCAGTAAGGGGAATGGAATGGGAACTAATTGGACATCTTTCTCAGCTGACATCAGACAATCGTGAACGTACAAATAAAATTAAAGCCCACATTTGGTAGTTTCTTCTACATTTGCATTTGTGAAGATGGCAAAGCTCCAGACCATATAGAGACATGTGATTGACATAAGCCCCTGTCAGATGATCTGGGCATCAAAATCAGTGGTATGATCGACTGAGGAATTGATAAGGTCTGTATTTTATTTTCGGGTCAGTTACTCAGCTGCAGTAATGCTCCATAGAATTGACTTTTTAGCAGCGGGTGCAGTGCTCTATATTCCAAGGTTAACCAAGCAGCACACCGGTGGATGTAGAATGAACTGAACTGCAGAGAGAGAGAGAGAGAGAGGGGTAGAGAGAGAGGGAGCGAGAGGTGGGAGAGGGAGAGAGATCGAGGTGAGAGAGAGATAGGGAGAGAGATAAGGAGGAGGAGGAGAGCGAGAGAGAGAGATGGATGAAGACAGGGACCTTTAGTGAAGGAGAGAGAGACAGTGATTCTCCCAAACTGCAAACAAGAGCTGGACCTCTCCTCTCAAGACCTCTGCCAGTCTGCACCCTCGGAGGCTTTTCCACCCATGATTGGTTTATATCTTTTCTCCTGACTGACAGCTCTCCCTCCAACTTCAAGGCTTCTCGGATCTGTCCATAAACATTTTAGAGCACAAACCGCGCGAGGGATGGGCAGACAGGGAGAGGGGTGACCTGAACTCTAATAAGACTGCAGGTATAGGAGGATACATTCAATTCATATAAGTGGGGTTTCTACCATGTACAGACACAGGTGTTCTCTATTGTAGGATGAGAAAACATGTCTACGTTTGAATGGTTGTGAGATGCAGAGTGAGATCTGTGCAGTAAATACTGGAGGCTTTGGTGTCAAAACTGAAGATGTATACTGAGGTTTTGAGACAAAATAAAAGTTTGAGTGTCTCCAATGTCAGCCTCTGGCTGTTAGGTTAGACTGTGAAATGAATGAAGGAATTAAGCTAATATCAGTTCTAAGGCATAACATCTCAAATGAAATAGCAGTGCAATGAAATGACCTTATGCAACCTCCGCCTAGTGTCTATAACACCACCCCAAGCAAGATTAAGACATTTGAAATACTGACTTTTCCACGGGGCCTACAATTGGAAGTTTTCATTTTCAAATCACAAAGGAAATTTACATTACATCTGGGAGTTCAAAGAACTGTCAGTGGCCTTACTGCTTTAAGGTGAGTGCTACCTGATAAGAATTCCATTTGGGTCAGAAGGGCCACTCAAGAGCATCCATTCTCTTGTAAGAAGTGTTAGTGATGTTTTTGAAAAGAAAATTGCACAGTATTTTAACTGGATTTTTCTTTACTCTGGGAACAAATGCTCTCACCTCTGTGAGAATGGTATATTCTTACGGCATCTGTCTCTATTCTCACAAAAACAAGACCACATAATTTAAATGGATCAACAATACCTTTGCTATGCAACACTTGCTTACTTTGGCTTATAAGAACACCAATAAAGCAACCATTAATTCCATGGATAGAAATGACCATTCAATCAAATCATGAGAGACTGCACATTAAAGGTTCCCTTGGGGTTAAGGGCTATAAGCAACATTCCACAGTGTTGGTTATACAAATTGAGGGTCAGAACCCATCCTCTTCTTATGAAATGAACAGGAGAGTGGCAACGGTGAGTTAGGGGCATTCTTTCATCTGTTTATGCAGTGTTCTCAATGAAAGGGAGAAACAGCAGAAAGCAGCTTACAATAGATGATGTGTCACGAACCTCCTTGGAACATCATTGGAACATCCTTGGAACATCGTTGAACATCCTTGGAACATCGTTGAACATCCTTGGAACACCATTGGAACATCATTGGATCATCCTTGGAACACCATTGGAACATCATTGGAACATTATTGGAACATCATTGGAACACCATTGGAACATCCTTGGATCATCCTTGGAACACCATTGGAACATCCTTGGAACATCATTGAAATCAAATCCAAATATAAACTAAATGCTCCCCTCAACATAGAGGTGAGATGTTTTCAGATATTGGATTCCCTATCTGAACTTGTGATTACTTATTAATGAAAAATAATAGTCTGCACATGAAAAATCAACATGCATATGAAAAATCAAATTACTTGCCCTCATAGGTATTCCATGACAATATTTTGTATAGTGTAAAACAACCGATTTTAAAGTGTGGTGGGCTCTGTAGAAGTGCAAGGCGACTGCTATCTCTCTGGAGAAAGGGATGAAGCACACATACAAGAAAGAAAGGATGAGGCACTAAATTATGAAGAGTGCTCGTGTTCCACAGCAATCAGAATTTGCATACCTTTCTGAGGAGTCCCTTAGATATTCTGTCTCTCTGTCTCTCCCTCCCTCTCCCTATAGCTCTCTCTCTCGTTCTCTCGTTCTCTCTCGCTCTCTCGTTCTCTCTCGTTCTCTCTCTCTCTCTCTCTCTCTCTCTCTCTCTCTCTCTCTCTCTCTCTCTCTCTCTCTCTACAACTCGTGCAACAGGAGAAGTATGATTAGACTCAGTCCTATCCATCTGGAGGCAACACAACAATACAGAGTGGGCTCTGAGTGCATTAGGACCGGGGTGGGAGGCTGAGTACATTAGGACCGGGGTGGGACGCTGAGTGCATTAGGACTAAGGCGGGAGGCTCACGCCCATTGGAACATGGCATCACTGAGCTAACTATGTTGGGTCACTGGGTAATGGTGGGCCGGCAGACTTCGGTGGTTTCTCTCAGAAGTGTTCCATCACAGTGGAGAGTTGCTGAGTTTGGCCACAGGTGGCCCTCCCAGCCTACACTTTGAAATGGAGATCATTGGCTGCAAGTTGGATGTCAGCTTATAGTCAGTCAGCTAACACGAGGAGTCTGTGGCTACTTGTAAGTCTTACTCCTCTCTAACTGAGAAAGTTGCTTTTAGTCTTTGAGATAAATGTGTACACTTTTAGAATTATAATTATTTTAGTTTATACTTGAATTGTATGATTTTGTAAGCTGGCTATAGCATGTCTGGTTCACAATAATTGACCGTCACATACCACAGGCTTTTTTACTTGACCATTTCCCTGATCCTTCTGTTTGAGGAATTGTTTTCACAGTGATAAGAGGAAAACATCTCTTCAAGTCCAACCTCATTACTATCCTCCTGCCAAGCTCTGCAATCAGGCCTTTTATCATCAACACCATTCATTTCTTTGTCCTAATGAATTATTTTTCAGTTAATGTTGAGAGCAACCCCAATTACTGGTCATTTCTACTTACTGCTTGGCTAGAGTTGAGTATGAGTCATGAGATTCCTGTCTGGCTCTTTGATCCGGGTAAACAGAGCAGGCTAAGCTTGTTCTCCTGCCTGACATTAATGCTAATCACTCTTTAATTTTGGGTCCAGGGGATCCCAAACAAACTGTATAATAGCAAGCATTAAAGTAACAAAAGAAGACAACAATTTTAGGCTGATTTTATTCAGATCAAATAGGGGAGACATGTGTATACTTTTCATTTTATACAGTTTTAATTGTTATTTTATTTAACCATTTAAGCAGGGAAATCCCATTGAGACCTGTTACAAGGGAACCCTGCATATACACAATCATACGAATTCACAATATTTACAATTCCAACTCAATAAAAACATACAATATTTACAAGGAATTTAGTTACAGTATGCAATTTATAGGCATATTGAAAACCTTTAGGATAATGTCAACATTTCAGTTTGGGGACAAGTACAGTACCTTCTTTTTGCTTCTGCATTTACCTCAGTTCAAGTGCGGAGGACGTTTACTGTAGAACAAGTGGAAAAAATTGAAAACAGATAATGACTTGGCAAAAGCCAAGGCAATTTTTATATGCTAAGATTTGGTGGATCTATTATAATGGGATCATCGAGCACCCTGTCTACATGTAGCTTTGTTTGTATTTTTCTGTAAACTAACTCCTTCTGTGGCCTATGTTGTTGAATGCTTCCTTGAAGAAACACATTCTTTTATTACAGCACTATCATGCAGAGAGAGTTCCATCTCCCATGCATTAGTTTGAAAGCTCAATTTCCCCAGAGTGAGAGGAGCTATTTATACAGGTTCCTCGTTGACATCATTTCAAGGCAGCAGTATCATTACAGGGGAATTGTGTGTGATAGCCAAAATATAATATCTTAGTACTTTCATACTCTGATTAGAAGGATGTCTGAGGATTTTTATGACCACTGAGACAGGCCATGAGGGCAGATTCCATTATGTCTTTGTGACATTTGGAAAGACCTGCTCAATATATCTGCTCATTAGGATAAGGCTAGGTGGGAATTTCATAAATTACCTTAAGTCCCTGGATAGTTCTCACCCTAAGTGCTGTCCCAGAGGTTGTTAACACAGAAAGCTCAAAGTAAATAACATTTTCCACGTGAACGTCTGAGATTTAAAAGTCAGCAGAGTGAGAAGGTAACGTAGCATGGTGTTTTCAAGGCACATGTCAATCTGTTAAATCAACCATTGTGTGTTGGTCAGTGAACTTTAATTTGTAAACTTTGTGATAGGAGGATAAAAGTATGATAAAGTTTGAAGGCCCACCAGGAGTAAGATTCCCTGTAGTTCTCAGAGAGAGGTTATTTTGATCTGGAATATCTATTAAAAGTCTGTCACTGTGGACATGAACCAGAGGGATCTCGGAATGTATTTCTGATTCAATTGAGAGCAAACTAAAATAAAACAATCTTAAAATGATATTCTGCAGTGGGTTGGGTTAGTCATTACAGCCTCAGAGCGGCAGGCTCCATGGTGGAAGCTAATGTTAATGTGGCCGCAAGAGTCTCTCTCTAATTAATAATGTGTGTATTCAGGGAACGGGCACAGAGATAGCAGCTCCTCCTAGAGAGAGAGGGCCTGCGTTTTATTCTGAGCCTCAGATCTGCTGTGGTGAACCAACGGTGACAGAGGGGATGTGGGGGGGAGGATAAGGAGGAGGATGAGGGGGAGGATAAGGGGGAGAGGGTGATGTGTGTGTGGGGAACTGTAGAAGAGCTCAGTGTTTGAAGGAAATTCAGGGCTGGTCTCTCTGGTCTCCAGAGCTGGGGATTTTTCCTCCCCACACAAGGCTGGATACCAAGGGTCTGGATTCCAAGGGTCTGGATTCCAAGGGTCTGGATTCCAAGGGTCTGGATTCCAAGGGTCTGGATTCCAAGGGTCTGGATTCCAAGAGTCTGGATTCCAAGAGTCTGGATTCCAAGGGTCTGGATTCCAAGGGTCTGGATTCCAAGGGTCTGGATTCCAAGGGTCTGGACTCCAAGAGTCTGGACTCCAAGAGTCTGGATTCCAAGTGTCTGGATTCCAAGGGTCTGGATTCCAAGGATCTGGATTCCAAGGGTCTTGACACACACACACACACACACACACACACACACACACACACACACACACACACACACACACACACACACACACACACACACACACACACACACACACACACACACACACACACACACACACACACACACACACACACACACACACACACAAAGTATTTTGCCTTCAAATCCGTCTGGAGCTCATCATTACCTCTTTAAAAAGTTGACTGATTTGGGATGAACAAGTGGAATTGATTTGACTCAATGTGTTACTTGACTGTGCTCTTAAGGAGCCAGGGTTAACTGAAGGACAGACACAATGTTTCACAGCCAGGCGACAACAGCCCTGTGTAGTGTATGGCTAAAGGGTTCCAATTTGAATCAATGACACTTTACATTTATCCCTTTGCACTCAGTTAGTGACTGCATGTTGATTAATTGTAGAATGTGCTGTAATGCAGCAGCATGACTGGTTCACAGGTCTTTTGTCACTCTGGTTACTGCCCAGAGAGAAGCCACATCAGCCTGCAGGTTTTCCATCTGTTAATGTTACCAGTGTTTCCTCTGGAAAAAATTGTAACAGTGGGAGGAAAAGGTCGGGCCAAGAATGTTTATGTAGGATTGAGAAGCTCAGTTCCGGCAACTTTTAAAAGGACATTCTACTCCAAAATGAATGAAAATAAACTTATGCTGTTGTAACAGTATAACTTTAGACCATCCCCTCGCCCATACCCAGGCGCCGAACCAGGGACCCTCTGCACACATCAACAACAGTCACCCACGAAGCATCGTTACCCATCGCTCCACAAAAGCCGCGGCCCTTGCAGAGCAAGGGGAACCACTACTTCAAGGTTTCAGAGCAAGTGACGTTAGCGTGCACCACCGCTAACTAGCTAGCCGTTTCACATCCGTTACACTGACACTATCTAAAATAGAATTTCCATGCATGTAGACTAAATCCATATTCTCAGGTATGCTATTAGCAATAAGCATTATCACCTGAAGCCCAGCTGATGCAGCATAGTGGCTATAAATACATAGGCAAGCCCATTGTTCAGCTTATCTGCATTTACCCTATTGGGCTAATCTTTAGGAGAGTCCTACATAGGTTTGGATACCCACGATTCCCACAGGTGAGCTGCAAAAAAAACAGCTGGTGGGTGGAAGGAAAACATTATTTAACCCGTGGAGTCGGCTCACGGTTCATAACAATTACTTTACAGAAACGGTAACAGAAACATTTTAAATCAAGATAAAACACATTTTAAAAACCCAGGAACTTGTTGTGTAGCATTGTGTTGCGAATTCCATTCAGCGAGGAAGACACAAAGCTCCAGCCATGCACACATTGAGAGTGGAGATTCGGGAACTGTCTATTGTTTGTGGGGTGTTCAAAAGTTATAATTTGTCCACGCACAAAGCGTATGTTCCCTCTCTCCACGTGAGAATAGGACACATTGCCAAGTTGACTTTCCCTGGATAGCCCAGCTCACGCAGAAATGACTAACATAGTCCTGCCCGGAGAAAGAAGGTTATAAGAAGTGGAAACCGGCGCTGCTCAAGTGAAATCCCCAGTTTGGAAGGACAACAACGTGGTAGATGGATACACAGCATTCACAAAGTGAAATCCCCAGTTTGGAAGGACAACAACGTGGTAGATGGATACACAGCCTGCACAACGTGAAATCCCCAGTTTGGAAGGACAACAATGTGGTAGATGGATACACAGCCTGCACAACGTGAAATCCCCAGTTTGGAAGGACAACAACGTGGTAGATGGATACACAGCCTGCACAAAGTGAAATCCCCAGTTTGGAAGGACAACAACGTGGTAGATGGATACACAGCCTGCACAACGTGAAATCCCCAGTTTGGAAGGACAACAACGTGGTAGATGGATACACAGCCTGCACAAAGTGAAATCCCCAGTTTGGAAGGACAACAACGTGGTAGATGGATACACAGCCTGCACAACGTGAAATCCCCAGTTTGGAAGGACACCAACGTGGTAGATGGATACACAGCCTGCACAAAGTGAAATCCCCAGTTTGGAAGGACAACAACGTGGTAGATGGATACACAGCCTGCACAACGTGAAATCCCCAGTTTGGAAGGACAACAACGTGGTAGATGGATACACAGCCTGCACAACGTGAAATCCCCAGTTTGGAAGGACAACAACGTGGAAGATGGATACACAGCCTGCACAAAGTGAAATCCCCAGTTTGGAAGGACAACAACGTGGTAGATGGATACACAGCCTGCACAAAGTGCAAGCAGGTAGGCCTATTTGTTTTTGATAATTATGTTAATTATCAGTTAATTATTACCATCTTTGCTGCCTATATTCGATTCTGGGAATTCCTAGGCACTCATAACTTGAATGCGCCTTAGAGGAATATATCTCTTTCGCAATAAACACATAACAACAAGCCGACTCGGTAAATAGATCAACTATTCTATTATGGGGTTGTGTGTTTTTTCTATTCATTGTTCATTTTGTTAGCAGAGGAAAAGTAAATGTTCCAGCATCTTCAAAGTGAGCCTCGGCAGAAATATTTTTTTTATGTTCAATATTTTTTTTGGGTAGCAGCAATGATTTTGCCTTGGTGCACCACAGCTCAATGACTGCAGCAGAACCACTGAATGTTACCACCTTGTGTGGTGTGCCTCTGTGAGATGATACAGTAATTCATTACGTCGCCGTTTAATTGATCAGCACTGCAGCATTTCCTAGAAGGCCACCCACATTCAATCAATGGCTTATGTTTGACAGAGAAGCATGACAATCTGAATGCACAGCAGTCTCTTTCAAGGGCAAACGTGTGGCATTGTATCCCCCTGCACATTGTTGCACACACCACGAGTATGTGACTGCTGCACACAGTACAATACCCCTGGGTGGGAGCAGAGGCACAGTCTGCTTAGCATTTCATATGATGGTTTTCTAGGCCTGGCCCAACCAGCCAGCCCAACCCCCGACCTCACTTTTATCAACACTACGTAAAAAAAAAAATATATTGTCTTCTCAGGAATTCAGTCTTCTCTGTGTTGCTAACCACATCCCATATTCTGTCACACACTAAGAGCTGTTGTGATGACATCATGTAGGTCTGATGATGCGACTGGAAGTTAACTCAACACTAATTATATTGGTTACAACTCAGATTATCAGATGGTTATAAAGGGGTCTTTAAAATAACCTCTCAGGGAAAAGGTTTAATGTGCGTCTGCACACACATGGAGCTTGGAAAAAACATCTCTGTTAAACGAAAGGATACTCAGACCTTTTATACATGGAAAAACAGAAACTCACCCCACCAATCTAAATGAACATTAAGTTGCACTTTTCTGGGGAAACAAATGTAGTCTCTTGCACTTGGTGGGAATGTCCTGCCAAGGGCTGGGGGTGGGAGCTCTGGATGTACCGTGTTCTTTGAAAATGCAAAGCATGGTCATTTCTCTTGATAATGTTATAAATGACTCCCATGCCAGCCAGTCACTGACGCTGTCTGAATCACAGAGACCAAGTCATCATCTCTCCCACTACAATCTCAGTGTGTCTGCTATTCCTCATGACTTTATCTTTATAGCCAGAAGACATCTGACTATTATCTACTGTAGAAAGGTCCTTACATGTAGTGTGGGACTACTGCCCTGGGGATTTACTTTAATACTGCATCACTTTTACAACTTGACTTTCAGGAATCTCTAAAAATGTGTTAATTTTTTTAGTCCAAGCATGGACATATACATGTGTTTATTATAACTTCTAGCAAGGACATATAAATGTTTTTATTAAAACTTCTAGCAAGGACATATAAATGTGTTTATTATAACTTCTAGCAAGGACATATAAATGTGTTTATTATAATTTCTAGCAAGGACATATAAATGTGTTTATTATAACTTCTAGCAAGGACATATAAATGTGTTTATTATAACTTCTAGCAAGGACATATACATGTGTTTATTATAACTTCTAGCAAGGACATATAAATGTGTTTATTATAACTTCTAGCAAGAACATATAAATGTGTTTATTATAAATTCTAACAAGGACATATAAATGTGTTTATTATTTGTCAAAGGACATATACATGTGTTTATTACTTGTCCTAGGAAGGACATATAAATGTGTTTATTATAACTTCTAGCAAGGACATATAAATGTGTTTATTATAACTTCTAGCAAGGACATATAAATGTGTTTATTATTCATCAAAGGACATATAAATGTGTTTATTATAACTTCTAGCAAGGACATATACATGTGTTTATTATAACTTCTAGCAAGGACATATAAATGTGTTTATTATAACTTCAAGCAAGGACATATAAATGTGTTTATTATTCGTCAAAGGACATATAAATGTGTTTATTATTCGTCAAAGGACATATAAATGTGTTTATTATAACTTCTAGCAAGGACATATAAATGTGTTTATTATTCATCAAAGGACATATAAATGTGTTTATTATAACTTCTAGCAAGGACATATAAATGTGTTTATTATAATTTCAAAGGACATATAAATGTGTTTATTATAACTTCTAGCAAGGACATATAAATGTTTTTATTATAACTGTGTTTATTATAACTAGCAAGGACATATAAATGTTTTTATTATAACTTCTAGCAAGGATTATATATTCATATAAATGTGTTTATTATTTGTCAAAGGACATCAAAGGACATATAAATGTGTTTATTATAACTTCTAGCAAGGACATATAAATGTGTTTATTATAACAAAGGACATATAAATGTGTTTATTATAACTTCTAGCAAGGACATATAAATGTGTTTATTATAACTTCTAGCAAGGACATATAAATGTGTTTATTATAACTTCTAGCAAGGACATATAAATGTGTTTATTATTCGTCAAAGGACATATAAATGTGTTTATTATAACTTCTAGCAAGGACATATACATGTGTTTATTATTCATGTGTTTATTATAACTTCTAGCAAGGACATATAAATGTGTTTATTATAACTTCAAGGACATATAAATGTGTTTATTATAACAAGGACATATAAATGTGTTTATTATAATAAATGTGTTTATTATTCGCAAGGACATATAAATTATAACTTCTAGCAAGGACATATACATGTTTTTATTATAACTTCTAGCAAGGACATATAAATGTGTTTATTATAACATATAAATGTGTTTAGCAAGGACATATAAATGTGTTTATTATAACTTCTAGCAAGGACATATAAATGTTTTTATTATAACTTCTAGTTTATTAAATAACTTATAGCAAGGACATATAAATGTGTTTATTATTCGTCAAAGGACATATAAATGTGTTTATTATTCGTCAAAGGACATATAAATGTGTTTATTATAACTTCTAGCAAGGACATATAAATGTGTTTATTATTCATCATATAAATGTGTTTATTATAACTAGCAAGGACATATACATGGATATAAACATGTTTTATTATAACTCTAGCAAGGACATATAAATGTGTTTATTATAACTTCTAGCAAGGACATATAAATAGTTTATTATTGCAAAGGACATATAAATGTGTTTATTATAACTTCTAGTTGTCCTAGCATGGACATATAAATGTGTTTATTATAACTAGTTGTCCTAGCATGGACATATAAATGTGTTTATTATAACTTCTAGTTGTCCTAGCATGGACATATCAATGTGTTTATTATAACTTGTCCTATAAATGCATGGACATATAAATGTGTTTATTAGTTGTCCTAGCATGGACATATAAATGTGTTTATTAGTTGTCCTAGCATGGACATATCAATGTGTTTATTAGTTGTCCTAGCATGGACATATGTGTTTATTAGTTGTCCTAGCATGGACATATCAATGTGTTTATTAGTTGTCCTAGCATGGACATATCAATGTGTTTATTAGTCGTCCTAGCATGGACATAGCATGGACATATCAATGTGTTTATTAGTTGTCCTAGCATGGACATATCAATGTGTTTATTAGTTGTCCTAGCATGGACATATCGATGTGTTTATTAGTTGTCCTAGCATGGACATATCGATGTGTTTATTAGTTGTCCTAGCATGGACATATCGATGTGTTTATTAGTTGTCCTAGCATGGACATATCAATGTGTTTATTAGTTGTCCTAGCATGGACATATCAATGTGTTTATTAGTTGTCCTAGCATGGACATATCAATGTGTTTATTAGTTGTCCTAGCATGGACATATCAATGTGTTTATTAGTTGTCCTAGCATGGACATATCGATGTGTTTATTAGTTGTCCTAGCATGGACATATCGATGTGTTTATTAGTTGTCCTAGCATGGACATATCAATGTGTTTATTAGTTGTCCTAGCATGGACATATAAATGTGTTTATTAGTTGTCCTAGCATGGACATATAAATGTGTTTATTAGTTGTCCTAGCATGGACATATCGATGTGTTTATTAGTTGTCCTAGCATGGACATATCGATGTGTTTATTAGTTGTCCTAGCATGGACATATCGATGTGTTTATTAGTTGTCCTAGCATGGACATATCAATATGTTTATTAGTCATCCTAGCATGGACATATCAATGTGTTTATTAGTTGTCCTAGCATGGACATATCAATGTGTTTATTAGTTGTCCTAGCATGGACATATAAATGTACAGTTTTGCTCTACACTGCGGGGGAAAAAAAACTATCTTCCTGACCCGGCTGCGACAACTTAACAACTTGCCTGCAAACGCTGAGATAATATTCCATTTCCAAACATAAAAACTGTCCAGGGATCCAGGGAATTTGGATTTGATGTTCATCCTCTCAGGTACTCGACCGGCTGAGCCTCTGCAAAACGGGCTGCTACTTTGGATCATGTAAAAAGACCTGTGAAACTGCCCAGGGAGACGTGACTAAGCCTGGGGGACCAAAGGAAGTGGTGGAGGGGGTGGATGATGGTCTGTTCCCATGGTTACTGCTTCGGGTTGGGCACTCTAGGGTGTTTGGAGGGGTGCGACCGACCTGTCTCTTTGATGACTCGATGGAGAGTTGCTATCTGGCAGGACGATGGGACTGAGGCCTGGCCACATCACTGGTCCAGGTGTGGGAGAGGAGCTAATGCACCAACACTACCCAGCCATTCAGCAGTCAAGCTGTGGAGGGGGCCACTGACCACTCCCCCAGCCACTCAGTAGGCAAGCTGTGGAGGGGGCCACTGACCACTCCCCCAGCCACTCAGTAGGCAAGCTGTGGAGGGGGCCACTGAACCCAGAGGAACATAGAGGAGGACACCCTCTCTCTATCTCACTTCTGATTAAATTAAGGAAGCCTGATGTGCAGTACTTAAGTCACACTCTGGGAATTCTTTCACCGTAGGCTGAATGAAGCAAGGCTTGCCCACCTTTTAGCTCTTTCACCATATTGAAGCAAGGCCTGCCCACCTTTAAGCTCTTTCACCATATTGAAGCAAGGCTTGCCCACCTTTAAGCTATTAAGTGAATTACTGTAAAGCTTTTGCAGTGGTTCAGAAAGTTGGGCTTCCAGGAATTAAATTTGCTGCATTAAGATAGGATTCAGATACACTAGTTAGTATGTACTCTGTGTTCTGGAGTTCTACACTAGTTAGTATGTACTCTGTGTTCTGGAGTTCTACACTAGTTAGTATGTACTCCGTGTTCTGGAGTTCTACACTAGTTAGTATGTACTCCGTGTTCTGGAGTTCTTCACTAGTTAGTATGTACTCTGTGTTCTGGAGTTCTACACTAGTTAGTATGTACTCCGTGTTCTGGAGTTCTACACTAGTTAGTATGTACTCTGTGTTCTGGAGTTCTACACTAGTTAGTATGTACTCCGTGTTCTGGAGTTCTTCACTAGTTAGTATGTACTCTGTGTTCTGGAGTTCTACACTAGTTAGTATGTACTCTGTGTTCTGGAGTTCTACACTAGTTAGTATGTACTCTGTGTTCTGGAGTTCTACACTAGTTAGTATGTACTCCGTGTTCTGGAGTTCTTCACTAAGTATGTACTCTGTGTTCTGGAGTTCTAACTGTAAAATGTATGTACTCTGTGTTCTGGAGTTCTTCACTAGTTAGTATGTACTCGTAAGTCGCTCTGGATAAGAGCGTCTGCTAAATGACTTAAATGTAAATGTAAATGTACTCTGTGTTCTGGAGTTCTACACTAGTTTGTATGTACTCTGTTCTGGAGTTCTACACTAGTTAGTATGTACTCTGTGTTCTGGAGTTTTTTAGTTGTTTTAGCATCCTGTTGCAATCCTCTGATCATATGTGGTTTTCATTGTTATTCTACACATACGGAACTGCTCTGTAATGAGACCATCAGGCTGCAATTAGAAGAAAGCCTTGCATTGACTGGTAGTAAGTACAGTTGAAGTCGGAAGTTTACATACACTTAGGTTGGAGTCATTCAAATTTGTTTTTCAACCACTACACATTTCTTGTTAACAAACTATAGTTTTGGCAAGTCGATTAGGACATCTACTTTGTGGAAGTAATTTTTCCAACAATTCTTTAGTCAGACAGATTATTTCACTTATAATTCACTGTATCACAATTCCAGTGGGTCAGAAGTTTACATACATTAACTTGACTGTGTCTTAAAACAGCTTGGAAAATTCCTGAAAATTATGTCATGGCTTTAAAAGCTTAGGCTAATTGACATACTTTGAGTCAATTGGAGGTGTACCTGTGGATGTATTTCAAGGCCTACCTTTAAAGTCAGTGCCTCTTTGCTTGACATCATGGGAAAGTCATAAGAAATCAGCCAAGACCTCAGAAAATAATTGTACATAAGTTTGGTTCATCGTTGGGAGCAATTTCCAAACGCCTGAAGGAACCACGTTCATCTGTACAAACAATTGTGCGCAAGTATAAACACCATGGGACCACGCAGCCATCACACCACTCTGGAAGGAGACACATTCTGTCTCCTAGAGATTAATGTACTTTGGTGCGAAAGATGCAAATCAATCCCAGAACAACAGCAAAGGACCTTGTGAAAATGCTGGAGGAAACAGGTACAGAAGTATCTTTATCCACAATAAAATTATTATTTTATCTACATAACCTAAAAGGCCGCTCAGTAAGGAAGAAGCCACTGCTCCAAAACCGCCATAAAAAATCCAGACTACGGTTTGGAACTGCAGATGGGGACAAAGATTGTACTTTTTGGAGAAATGTCCTCTGGTCTGATGTAACAAAAATGGAACTGTTTGGCCATAATGACCACCGTTATGTTTGGAGGAAAAAGTGGGATGCTCACAATCCGAAGAACACCATCCCAGCCAGGAAGCACGGGGGTGGCAGCATCATGTTGTGGGGGCGCTTTGCTGCAGGAGGGACTGGTGCACTTCACAAAATAGAAGGCATCACAAGGAGGTATATGATGTGGCTATATTGAAGCAACATCTCAAGACATCAGTCAGAAAGTTAAAGCTTGGTCCCAAATGGGTCTTCCAAATGGACAATGATCCCAAGTATACTTCCAAAGTTGTTGCAAAATGGCATAAGGACAACAAGTCAAGGTTTTAGAGTGGCCATCACAAAGCCCCGACCTCAATCCTGTAGAAAATATGTGGGAAGAACTGAAAAAGTGTGTGCGAGCAAGGAGGCCTACAAACCTGACTCAGTTACACCAGCTCTGTCAGGAGGAATGGGCCAAAATTCACCCCACTTATTGTGGGAAACTTGTGGAATACTACCAAAAAAATGATTGAAGTTAATTGAAAAGCAATGCTACCAAATAGTACTTGAGTGTATGTAAACTTCTGACCAACTGGGAATGTGATTTAGAAATAAAAGCTTAAATAAATGATTATCTCCTATTACTCTGACATGTCACATTCTTAAAATAAAGTGGGGGTCCTAACTGACCTAAGACAGGGAATTTTTACTAGGATTAAATGTCATTTATTGTGAAAAAGTGAGTTTAAATGTATTTGGCCAAGGTGTATGTAAAAATATGATCAAATCCCCGCTAGTGAGGGGTCCACAGTGTGAAAATCCTAGTATGTCACACCTGCAGAGTCAGACAATGTCTGACAAAGCCCCCTCCCTAGCCTTATACCCTGCATCCCCACCTCTGCCCTAATGTTACCCTCCACCCCCATCTCTGCGTCTAGAATGCCCTAATCCTATCCTTCACCCCCACCTCTGCATTTAGCATGATCCCACCCTCCTAACTCCTCATTCTGACTACCGATAGGGAGAAATAACCATGTTCACAGTTATGTTAATGTCTTCAGAAAGTATTCATACCCCTTGACTTTATCCAAATTTTGTCGCTGGTTGAAAACTGTTTTCTGCCCCTCCCAAAAGATAGAATTTGTAGATAATTGTCCCTCTTTCTGGGACTCACCCACAAACAGGACCAAGCCTGGCCTGCTGAGGAGTGACGGACTCCATCCTAGCTGGATGGGTGCTCTCATCTTATCTACCAACATAGACAGGGCTCTAACTCCTCTAGCTCCACAATGAAATAGGGTGCAGGCCAGGCAGCAGGCTGTTAGCCAGCATGCCAGCTTAGTGGAGTCTGCCACTAGCACAGTCAGTGTAGTCAGCTCAGCTATCCCCATTGATACCGCGTCTGTGCCTCGACCTGGGTTGGGCAAAACTAAACATGGCGATGTTCGCCTTAGCAATCTCACTAGGATAAAGACCTCCTCCATTCCTGTCATTATTGAAAGAGATCGTGATACCTCACATCTCAAAATAGGGCTTCTTAATGTTAGATCCCTTACTTCAAAGGCTATTATAGTCAATTAACAAATCACTGATCATAATCTTGATGTGATTGGCCTGACTGAAACATGGCTTAAGCCTGATGAATTTACTGTGTTAAATGAGGCCTCACCTCCTGGTTACACTAGTGACCATATCCCCCGTGCATCCCGCAAAGGCAGAGGTGATGCTAACATTTACGTTAGCAAATTTCAATTTACAAAACAAAAAATGAAGTTTTTGTCTTTTGAGCTTCTAGTCATGAAATCTATGCAGCTTACTCAATCACTTTTTATAGCTACTGTTTACAGGCCTCCTGGGCCATTTACAGCGTTCCACATTGAGTTCCCTGAATTCCTATCGGACCTTGTAGTCATAGCAGATAATATACAAATTTTTGGTGGCTTTAATATTCACATGGAAAAGTCCACATACCCACTCCAAAAGGCTTTCGGAGCCATCATCGACTCAGTTGGTTTGGTCCAACATGTCTCTGGACTTACTCACTGTCACAGTCATACGCTGGACCTAGTTTTGTCCCATGGAATAAATGTTGTGGATCTTAATGTTTTTCCTCATAATCCTGGACTATCGGACCACCATTTTATTACGTTTGCAATTGCAACAAATAATCTGCTCAGACCCCAACCAAGGACCATCAAAAGTCGTGCTATAAATTCACAGACAACACAAAGATTCCTTGATGCCCTTCCAGACTCCCTCTGCCTACCCAAGGACGCCAGAGGACAAAAATCAGTTCACCACCTAACTGAGGATCTCAATTTAACCTTGCGCAATACCCTAGATGCAGTTGCACCCCTAAAAACTAAAAACATTTCTCATAAGAAACTAGCTCCCTGGTATTCAGAAAATACCAGAGCTCTGAAGCAAGCTTCCAGAAAATTGGAACGGAGATGGCGCCACACCAAACTGGAAGTCTTCCGACTAGCTTGGAAAGACAGTACCATGCAGTATCAAAGGGCCCTTACTGCTGCTCGATCATCCTATTTTTCCAACTTAATTGAGGAAAATGAGAACAATCCGAAATGTATTTTTGATACTGTCGCAACGCTAACTAAAAAGCAGCATTCCCCAAGTGAGGATGGCTTTCACTTCAGCAGTAATACATTTGTGAACTTCTTTGAGGAAAAGATCATGATTATTAGAAAGCAAATTACAGACTCCTCTTTAAATCTGCATATTCCTTCAAAGTTCAGTTGTCCTGAGTCTGCACAACTCTGCCAAGACCTAGGATCAAGAGAGACACTCAAGTGTTTTAGTACTATATCACTTGAAACAATTATGAAAATAATCATGGTCTCTAAACCTTCAAGCTGCATACTGGACCCTATTCCAACTAAACTACTGAAAAAGCTGCTTCCTGTGCTTGAACCTCCTAAGTTGAACATAATAAACGGCCCTCTATCCACCGGATTTGTACCAAACTCACTAAAAGTGTCAGCCTCTCTTGAAAAAGCCAAACCTTGAACCAGAAAATATAAAAAACTATCGGCCTATATCAAATCTTCCATTCCTCTCAAAATCTTTAGAAAAGGCTTACGCTCAGCAACTCACTGCCTTCCTGAAGACAAACAATGTATACGAAATGCTTCAGTCTGGTTTTAGACCCCATCACAGCACTGAGACTGCACTTGTGAAGGTGGTAAATGACGTTTTAATGGCATCGGACCGAGGCTCTGCATCTGTCCTCGTGCTCCTAGACCTTAGTGCTGCTTTTGATACCATTGATCACCACATTCGTTTGGAGAGATTGGAAACCCAAATTGTCTACATGGACAAGTTCTGGCCTGGTTTAGATCTTATCTGTCAGAAAGATATCAGTTTGTCTCTGTGAATGGTTTGTCCTCTGACAAATCAAATGTACATTTCGATGTTCCTCAAGGATCCGTTTTAAGACCACTATTGTTTTCACTATATATTTTACCTCTTGGGGATGTCATTCGAAAACATAATGTTAACTTTCACTGCTATGCGGATGACACACAGCTGTACATTTCAATGAACCATGGTGAAGCCCCAAAATTGCCCTCGCTAGAAGCATGTGTTTCAGACATAAGGAAGTGGATGGCTGCAAACGTTCGACTTTTAAAACAGAGATGCTTGTTCTAAGGTCCCAAGAAACAAAGTGATCTTCTGTTGAATCTGACAATTAATCTTAATGGTTGTACAGTCGTCTCAAATAAAACTGTGAAGGACCTCGGCGATACTCTGGACCCCGATCTCTCTTTTGACGAACATATCAAGAGCTTTTTTCCGTCTACGTAACATTACAAAAATCAGAAAATTTCTATCCAAAAATGATGCAGAAAAATTAATCCATGCTTTTGTTACTTCTAGGTTAGATTACTGCAATGCTCTACTTTCCTGCTACCCGGATTAAGCACTAAATAAACTTCAGTTAGTGCTAAATACGGCTGCTATATCCTGACTAGAACCCCAAAATTTTATCATATTACTCCAGTGCTAGTCTCCCTACACTGGCTTCCTGTCAAGGCAAGGGCTGATTTCAAGGTTTTAGTGATAGCCTACAAAGCATTACATGGGCTTGCTCCTACCTATCTCTCTGATTTGGTCCTGCCGTAAATACCTACACGTACACTACGGTCACAAGACGCAGGCCTCTTAATTGTCCCTAGAATTTCTAAGCAAACAGCTGGAGGCAGGGCTTTCTCCTATAGAGCTCCATTTTTATGGAATGGTCTGCCTACGCATGTGAGAGACGCAAACTCGGTCTCAACTTAAAAGTCTGTACTGAAGAGTCATCTCTTCAGTGGGTCATATGATTGAGTGTAGTCTGGCCCAGGAGTGTGAATGTGAACGGAAAGGCTCTGGAGCAACGAACCGCCCTTGCTGTCTCTGCCTGGCCGGTTCCCCTCTTTCCACTGGGATTCTCTGCCTCTAACCCGATTACAGGGGCTGAGTCACTGGCTTACTGGTGCTCTTTCATGCCATCCCTAGGAGGGGTGCGTCACTTGAGTGGGTTGAGTCACTGATGTGATCTTCCTGTCTGGGTTGGCGCACCCCCCTTGGGTTGTGCCGTGGCGGAGATCTTGTGGGCTATACTCGGCCTTGTCTCAGGATGGTAAGTTGGTGGTTGAAGATATCCCTCTAGTGGTGTGGGGACTGTGCTTTGGCAAAGTGGGTGGGGTTATATCCTTCCTGTTTGGCCCTGTCCGAGGGTATCATCGGATGGGGCCACAGTGTCTCCTGACCCCTCCTGTCTCAGCCTCCAGTATTTATGCTGCAGTAGTTTATGTGTTGGGGGACTAGGGTCAGTTTGTTATATCTGGAGTACTTCTCCTGTCTTATCCGGTGACCTGTGTGAATTTAAGTATGTTCTCTCGAATTCTCTCTTTCTTTCTCTCTTTCTCGGAAGACCTGAGCCCTAGGGCCATGCCTCAGGACTACCTGGCATGATGACTCCTTTCTGTCCCCAGTCCACCTGCTGCTGCTCCAGTTTCAACTGTTCTGCCTGCGGCTATGGAATCCTGACCTGTTCACCTGTCCCAGACTTGCTGTTTTCAACTCCCTAGAGACAGCAGGAGTGGTAGAGATACTTTTAATGATCGGCTATGAAAAGCCAACTGACATTTACTCCTGAGGTGCTGACTTACTGCACCCTAGACAACTACTGTGATTAATATTATTTGACAGTGCTGGTCATTTATGAACATTTGAACATCTTGGCCATGTTCTGTTATAATCTCCACCCTGCACAGCCAGAAGAGGACTGGCCACCCCTCATAGCCTGGTTCCTCTCTGGTGGTCGCTGCATCATGTTATGGGTATTCTTGTCATCGGAAAGGACTAGAGAGTTTTTAAAAGTAAAAAAAAAAGAAATGGAATAGAGCTAAGCATAGGCAAAATCCAAGAGGAAAACCTGGTTCAGTCTGCTTTCCAGCAGACACTGAGACAAATTCACCTTACAGAAGGACAAAACACAAGGCCAAATATACACTGGAGTTGCTTACCAAGATGACATTGAATGTTCCTGAGTGGCCTAGTTAAAGTTTTGACTTAAATTGGCTCAAATCTATGGCAATACTTGAAAATGGCTACTGTGGCAATGATCAACAACCAACTTGACAGAGTTTGAAGAGTTTTAAAAATGGTAATGTGCAAATATTGAACAATCCAGTTATGCAAAGCACTTAAAGACTTAACCAGAAAGACTCACAGCTGTAATCGCTGCCAAAGGTGATTTTAAAACATGTACATGTATTTTACATGTATTGAGTGAAAACTTAGGGAAATTAGATATTTCTGTATTTCATTTTCAATAAGTTTGCAAACATTTCTGAAAACCTGTTTTCACTTTGTCATTATGGGGTATTG
Organism: Oncorhynchus gorbuscha; assembly: GCF_021184085.1. Classification (NCBI taxonomy): domain Eukaryota; kingdom Metazoa; phylum Chordata; class Actinopteri; order Salmoniformes; family Salmonidae; genus Oncorhynchus; species Oncorhynchus gorbuscha. The sequence continues at coordinate 22,514,512 of NC_060195.1, forward strand.
TGTGTAGATGGGTGAGTAAAAATACATTGTAATACATTTTTAAATCAGGCTGTAACACAACAAAATGTGGAATAATTGAAGGGTTATGAATACTTTCTGAAGGCCCTGTAAATGAAGTGTGTTGCAGCGTGTCACATGGCAATGGAGATATAATAGGTCCCCCTTAAGCAAGGGAGGTTCTTCAAACGCAATTATCTGTGGAGGCGTCAGTTATGGGAGAGATGGGTTGAAGACTGTCCCTGACGCTCGCTCAGACTCTCCGAGAGAGAGAGAGAGAGAGAGAGAGAGAGAGAGAGAGAGAGAGAGAGAGAGAGAGAGAGAGAGAGAACAGAAAGAGATGGTTAGAATGAGCTTGTCCATCTTGCCAATCAGGTTGTGCTCAGAAATGACAAGTTATTGAGTTTGGGATTAGGGGCACCTTTTGCAAGGTTAGATCTGCTGACCCTGCTCAACCCCTGACGGATAGCAACAATGGCATTTACAGCGCCGGTGCCAAGGGTGCTGCCATTCAGTAATGAGATGTGGAACCATCTGCCGTGCCATCATTGGGACACTGTATGCTACCCTGGGTGATTAACACTCAAGGCACAAATTTACAAAGTAACTGCCAGTTTGCACCCGTTTTCTGTAATTTCGCCTCTTGGGTTTAGCCGTCATTGTAAATGTTTCTGTCGGTGCTCTGTAACCAAACCAAACAAATGATTTCCCCCCAGGGAAAAGAAGTACAATCCAGCACCAAAGGGGCGGGGAAAAGTTTTTAGCATATTAAGTCAATTTGTGGTAAGTCATTAACATAATGACGCAGCAATGCAATATTCTTCATACGTATCTTCTCTTCTCTTCAAGATAAATATGCACTGGAATAATTATTGTGGACTTTTCGTTAAGCATTACATAACATATTAAGAGCAATATGCAAATACTGAACATGTAATGAGCAAGGAAAATGCCCTATATTCAGACGAACACTGGCAAAGATCCTCATACTATAACTCACCATTATGCAACACGTAATGAACCCAAATCAATGTATCACCCTTTCCCTGAAGTGCTTTCCAAAAATGGTGCATCTTCAAACTTCTAAACAGGCTATAACTCACAGAATAAGTCACATGTAACCTGAGGCTAAGATTGCTTTTCTCATTGCCAGGCTGCTGATCTTGGTTTTGGCAGGAGTTGGTGAAGGGAAGTGCCATGAACTAAATGCCTTACTGGGCAAACACTTAAATGTTACACTTATCGGGTAGGTTTAATTCTAAGATTCGAAGTATTGGATACTGCATTGGATGTTTAGCAGAGGGAAACGGCTGCACCACAATTAGTGTTAAAAAGACATTGACATTTGACAAATTCTGCCCAAGTGGAACACATAAGTAGATGATTTCAAAAGTACAGCATTAGGAATGCAGTTTAACAAGTACATAGACATCAACATTGTAATATCCACAACACTCTGTGTACAGTCTATTCCAGACTGCTAAGTTAATGTCATTGCAGCGATCCTGGCTGTATAGGTTTCTGCATATGTTCGTAATAATAATAATACACACAAAATCTTTAAAAAACCTACTCATTCAAGGGTTTTCTTAATTGCTTTACTATTTTCTACATTATAGAACAATAGTGAAGACATCAAAACTATGAAATAACATATATGGAATCATGTAGTATCCAAAAAAGTGTTAAACAAATCAAAATATATTTTATATTTGAAAATCTTCAAATAGCCACCCTTTGCCTTGATGTCAGCTTTGCACACTCTTGGCATTCTCTTAACCAGCTTCATGAGGTAGTCACCTGGAATGCATTTCAATTAACAGGTGTGCCTTCTTAAAAGTTAATTTGTGGAATTTCTTTCCTTCTTAATGTGTTTGAGCCAGTCAGTTGTGTGGTGACAAGGTGGGGGTGGTATACAGAAGATAACGCTATTTGGTAAAAGACCAAGTCCATATTTTGGCAAGAACAGCTCAAATAAGCAAAGAGAAAAGGCAGTCCATTATTATTTTAAGATATGAAGGACAATCAATGCGGAAAAGTCGCAAAAACCATCAAGTGCTGTGATGAAACTGTTTCTCATGAGGACCACCACTGGAATGGAAGACCCAGAGTTACCTCTGCTGCAGAGGATAAGTTTATTAAAGTTGGCAGCCTCGAAATTGCAGCCCAAATAAATGCTTCACAGAGTTCAAGCAACAGACACATCTCAACATCAACTGTTCAGAGGAGACTGCGTGAATCAGGCCTTCATGGCATCAAGCTGCAAAGAAACCACTACTTAAGGACATCAATAATACGAGACTTGCTTGGGCCAAGAAACACGAGCAATGAACATTAAACCGTTAGAACCTTGTCCTTTGGTCTGGAGTCCAATTTGGTTCCAACCGCCGTGTCTTTGTGAGACGAGGTGTGGGTGAACGGATGATATCCGCATGTGTATTTCGCACCGTAAAGCATGGAGAAGGAGGTGTTATGGTATGGGGGTGCTTTGCTGGTGCCACTGTCTGTGATTTATTTAGAATTCAAGGCACACTTAACCAGCATGGCTACCACAGCATTCTGCAGCGATACACCATCCCATCTGGTTTGGGCTTATCATTTGTGACTATCATCTGTTTTTCAACAGGACAATGACCCAACACACTTCCAGGCTGTGTAAGGGCTATTTGACTAAGAAGGAGAGTGATGGATTGCTGCATCAGATGACATGGCCTCCACAATATACCAACCTCAACCATATAGAGATGGTTTGGGATAAGTTGGACCGCAGAGTGATGGAAAAGCAGCCAGCAAGTGCTCAGCATATGTGGGGACTTCTTCAAGACTGTTGGAAAAGCATTCCAGGTGAAGCTGGTTGAGATAATGCCAAGAGCGTGCAAAGCTGTCATCAAGGCAAAGGGTGGCTACTTGAATCTCAAATATAAAATGTATTTTGATTTGTTTACCACTCTTAGGGGGGTTACTACATGATTCCATATGTATTATTTCATAGATTTTATGTCTTCACTATTATTCTACAATGTAGAAAATAGTAAAATAAAGAAAAACCCTTGAATGAGTAGGTGTTCTAAAACTTTTGACCGGTAGTGTATGTATATACTGAGTATGTTATATTATGTACAGTAGCCCATTTATCACTGACCCCAGATCTGTTGAGTCATGGGGTTCACCATATTCCAATCTGAACCAGGATCAATATAAAACAATGTTATATTACATACAGTAGCCAATTTTTCACTGACCCTAGATCTGTTGATTCATGGGGCTCACCATAGAAAAAGAGAAACGGTGTTGTTCCAAGGTTCATGAACCTTAAAACACACCCACAGAGATGCGCTTCCCCTAATTAAACCTAATGCAGGTGAAATGTATTAAACCGGGTACTCCCGCCACCATGAGCCAAATTACTCATGAATTAGGGATGAAGCACGAATGTAAATAGCTGGGTGGATGGTGAGCTACTTACATCGACTGTGAATGTTTTGATATGCAAATTCTGGAGGTAAGAGAACACAATAGACTGAACAGATGTTGTGAGCTAAATCGAGACTGCTAGCACCATTTGTTCATGTTGCGGTGGTACCTTATATCAGCTAAAGGTAGCTGTGTTAACAGCTCTTTGGACCTGTTATTACAACCTGCGAGCAATCACATTAAAACAAAAGCAGGGGATGAGTCTTTTGGTTGTTCTAATTGGCCCCAGTGGAGTGCTCTATTACAGATGCACAGTGCATTGAGATATTGCTGCACATAGGTGAGATTTTATTCATGTAAATAGGAGCAGATTAGCGACTCCAAACATACTTTCTGCAAACTCAAACATTTACTTAAAACACTCATTAATGAAATTCAGCATCTAGAAAATCATGAATGTAGAAAAACTTAGTGGCATATAATTAGCCACCTTCAAAAGTACATGAGGCTTCTGGCTACTCAGTCATTAATTCCTTCCCCAGTTCCCTTGTGGATCTGGTGCACATTTTAAACTGATTAAATCACCACGTTCATTTCAGCGCTCCGGCAGACTTGGAATTAAAATTTGTGAAAGCAGTTCATTGGAAGGGATATGCTGAAGAGGACTAAAATGTATACCAATGCAGGAATATTTACAATACTGGAAATGGTATGTATGGAACAAGGCAAAGACCACAATCGAAAGATAAACATAAACAATTATAAACAATACGCGCATAACTTTGTGAATCAGAAAAAGGAAACACTGAGATGTTGGTTTTCTCCCCCATGTTAGTGGGGTTGTGTAAGGTTCTGAAATAGATAATCTGTCCCTGAACATATGGAGGGATTTACTTTCAGTCAAATGGTTCAAAAAATCAGATGGCAAAAATGCTTAGGACGATTGTACCTGATATATGAACATGAGAAACAGAACTGAACAAAGCAAATAGTGTATATGGATTTGGTAGGCGACACATTGTATAATTGGTCACACTATTTGGAGAGTCCAGATAGTCCATCTGTAAATGTTTTTTTTTTTGTGCGATGGCAAGTTAAAACCATTTGGTCTCTTACCAGCCAATATAGATAACATGTGTACAATGCCAGACAGTATAGGTAACATGTTTACAATGTCAGCCAGTATAGATACCATGTTTACAATGTCGGCCAGTATAGATAACATGTTTACAATGTCAGCCAGTATAGATAACATGTTTACAATGCCAGCCGGTATAGGTAACATGTTTACAATGCCAGCCAGTATAGATAACATGTGTACAATGCCAGACAGTATAGGTAACATGTTTACAATGTCAGCCAGTATAGATACCATGTTTACAATGTCGGCCAGTATAGATAACATGTTTACAATGTCAGCCAGTATAGATAACATGTTTACAATGCCAGCCGGTATAGATAACATGTTTACAATGCCAGCCAGTATAGGTAACATGTTTACAATGTCGGCCAGTATAGGTAACATGTTTACAATTCCAGCCAGTATAGGTAACATGTTTACAATTCCAGCCAGTATAGGTAACATGTGTGCAATGCCAGCCAGTATAGGTAACATGTTTACAATGTCAGCCAGTATAGGTAACATGTTTACAATGCCAGCCAGTATAGATAACATGTTTACAATGCCAGCCGGTATAGGTAACATGTTTACAATGCCAGTCAGTATAGGTAACATGTTTACAATGTCGGCCAGTATAGATAACATGTTTACAATGCCAGCCAGTATAGATAACATGTTTACAATGCCAGACAGTATAGGTAACATGTTTTCAATGCCAGACAGTATAGGTAACATGTTTACAATGCCAGCCAGTGTAGGTAACATGTTTACAATGTCGGGCCAGTATAGATAACATGTTTACAATGCCATGTTTACAATGCCATGGCCAGCATGTTTACAATGCCAGCCAGTATAGATAACATGTTTACAATGCCAGCCAGTATAGGTAACATGTTTACAATGCCAGCCAGTATAGATAACATGTTTACAATGCCAGCCAGTATAGATAACATGTTTACAATGTTTACAATGCCAGCCAGTATAGATAACATGTTTACAATGCCAGCCAGTATAGATAACATGTTTACAATGCCAGCCAGTATAGGTAACATGTTTACAATGCCAGCCAGTATAGGTAACATGTTTACAATGTCGGCCAGTATAGGTAACATGTTTACAATTCCAGCCAGTATAGGTAACATGTTTACAATGCCGGCCAGTATAGGTAACATGTTTACAATGCCAGCCAGTATAGGTAACATGTTTACAATGTCGGCCAGTATAGATAACATGTTTACAATGTCGGCCAGTATAGATAACATGTTTACAATGCCAGCCAGTATAGGTAACATGTTTACAATGTCGGCCAGTATAGGTAACATGTTTACAATGTCGGCCAGTATAGATAACATGTTTACAATGCCAGCCAGTATAGGTAACATGTTTACAATGCCAGACAGTATAGGTAACATGTTTACAATGTCGGCCAGTATAGGTAACATGTTTACAATGTCGGCCAGTATAGATAACATGTTTACAATGTCGGCCAGTATAGATAACATGTTCACAATGCCGGCCAGTATAGATAACATGTTTACAATGCCAGCCAGTATAGATAATATGTTTGCAATGCCAGACAGTATAGGTAACATGTTTGCAATGCCAGCCAGTATAGGTAACATGTTTACAATGCCAGCCAGTATAGGTAACATGTTTGCAATGCCAGACAGTATAGGTAACATGTTTGCAATGCCAGACAGTATAGATACCATGTTTACAATTCCAGACAGTATAGATAACATGTTTACAATTCCAGCCAGTATAGATAACATGTTTACAATTCCAGCCAGTATAGATAACATGTTTACAATTCCAGCCAGTATAGATAACACGTTTACAAGGCCAGCAAGACTAGTTAACATTTTTACATAAGAGGAACATTTAATTTGATTGTTAATTGTTGTCAGCTTGTACAAGCATGTTTTTGCTCGTGTGACTGAATTTGACTAATTACAATGTCAGATATTCAATACAAAGGCCAAGTCAAGCTGCAAAATATGTCATGTCGGAATGGTTCAAACAAGCATCACCTCTAATAAACTTCTGTTCTGTTACAATTGTCATTTCCCCTCAGAACCTTCAAAAAAATAACACAGAACATGAAGGTAGATAGTCACACATTGTTAACAATGCAAAATGCATTCCAAAAATGAACACACTGGTTTGCATGTCTTATTCAATATTTCTTTATTAATTTATTGTATTGTGTCTCTAAAGGAAAGTGAATAAATGGGAACACTTGCAGGGCTCCACAATAGGGCTCCTTATTACAAATGACTTACAGCACATATACACGGAGTGCACAAAACATTAAGAACACCTGCTCTTTCCATGACAGATTGACCAATTGAATCAAGCTGAAAGCTATGATCCCTTATTGATGTCACTTGTTAAATCCACTTCAATCAGTGTAGATGAAGGTGAGGAGACTGGTTAAAGAAGGAGTTATAAGCCTTCAGACAATTGAGACATGGATTGTGTATTTACGCCATTCAGAGCGTGAATGGGCAAGACAAAAGATTCAAACCTTTCAACTGGGTATTGTAGTAGGTTCCAGGCGCACAGATTGGTGTCAAGAACTGCAACGCTGCTAAGTTTTTTCACACTCAATAGTTTCCACTTGTGGTCCACCACCCAAAGGACACCCAGGCAACTCAACAAAACTGTGGGAAGCATTGGAGTCGACATGGGCCAGCATCCCTGTAGAATGCTTTCGAAACCTTTTAGGATCTATGCCCGACGAAAGGAAGGTGTTCTTAATGTTTTTTACACTCAGTTTGTATTACAGCTGTGTTTTCATATAGCCATCTACCTGATGTCCCTAGAAAGTCCCCAGTGACAGGATGTTCCTATCATTGTTTTTCCTTTGCAGATTTGTTTGTGTACAGTAAAAGCAAAGCTTGTGCCACGTTCTGCAAAGACATCACACTCATGATAAGTGGGAGTTAAAGCTACATGTAAAATGTGCATTTTTTATTTAGGTTTGCAAACAGTGAGAAGCAAAGCAATGCATCCTACCAATGTCATTTGAAACGGTGCTAAACAGTGCAGTTTTGCAACTTCAACAAATTTTGCATTTCTCATACACCTTCACTCAAACTCTATGTGACTGACCGGCTCCATTCGGTCTTGTGTAGCAAAATATTAAGTGGTGTTTTTTACATTGGAAAAAAGTAGAGACTTAGAGCTAGAAAATTGTATATCATACACTACAGTTGAGGAACAATGGGAAAGTAGTTCTGCTTTGAAAGTTGATAAACTTGTAACCTCACTTTTTAGAAAGTGGCCTTTGAATCTTTTGGTGCACATACTGGAGAGCTCGTCTTTTTCTACAACCATTCAGCATCGTTCACACCCTCTTAAGCTTTAGCCCCACCCATTTCTTTAAAGATTGCACATGTGAGGCCATGAACTAAACAACCAAATATTTAAATACTAAAGGCTTGTTTATACTATGGGTGTGTTCGTGAATTTAATCTGGAGAGTCAGAGTGTGCTCTGGGCGTTCATAAAGTCAGAGGTTTGTCAGATTGTCCGCTTTGTAAATTCAGAGCGTTTTGCTCTCGGAGCGTTCAGAGCACAAACTGGACGCTTTGGCCGAGGAGTAGGCTTGATCCGAGCGTTCCGTCCTAACAATAGCAGTCAAACACACAAGCTAACTGGCTAACGTTGGCTAGCTTGCTAGACACTTCCAGACACAAATGAGAGAACAGCTCAATCTGACCATTTTACTCACCCTAGCAGGGCTGGTTAGGCTGTGTTTATGTTATCCAAAGCATTGGTGACTGCAACTGTGTTTCTGGCAAACATCTTATTAAACTGTTTTGCAGCTATCTACTCTGAAATCGGAGTAAGTTAGATAGCCAGAGCGAATTTACGAAAGCACCCGAATGTTACTTTTGAACACACAATAACTATACGACTTAGCTAAGCTAAAATTGACGGGGATAATTAAGTCAGTAAACGTTGGGCAGTTAGTTAGATTTCCTCTAGTTAATATACTGGCAAGTTTGATGTATTAGTAGCCAACTAATGTTAAGTAGCGAGCTAACATACACTACAGTTGATACATGCTGCTGTAAAGATATGCTATGTGGTTTGTAAGGAGAAAAAATTGTCAAGTAACATAAGGTGTAAGGTAACTTATTTGAAAAGTCATTACTTTATTACATTGATACATCTATCAACAGTCATCGCAGTGACATCATGAACATTCTATTGAAATGGTTACTTGCATAGTGTCTTTTGTTAAGACATGTAGCTAGCTAGCTAAACAATGAACCATCATCCCAACTCATTAAGTTATTACCCTGCAAGAATCTGCAAGTAGCTAACCAACCAGGTTAGCTAACGTTAGGCTATAACTAGCAAAGCAAATGGCTCTGAGATATGAAAAATATTACTACACAGATCATACATGTAATGTTAGCTAGCGAGCAGTAAACTTGAACTTGAAATGAAAACGACTTTCTGACAAAATCAGAAATCTGACATTGTAGCTAGCTAGACTATCTTACCCATATACATGGACAGAGATGTCTCCCTCTCTGTCACGGATGCCATGGTTGCCATTAGTTTGAAGATGTAATCCGGAGACAGGTGTTTTCTCCATCCCCTTAGCTATCATACTCTAATTCCACTGATTTCAAAACTCGGTCCTCCAGAAAGGGGAGAGCAACACTTATGCAGTTCTACTACGTGATATATATTTTTTAAAGCCACCTTAGAAAGGATTACCTACATGTCACACAAGTTTGTTATTAAGGCAAATGAATGTTCACATGTTTCATAAGGCATTTCTGCCAGAAAATGCATTTTGATTAAAAAAAGGCTTCCTGTAAAGTAGTGACGCGTGACATACACCTAGTTTCCTGAAACGAGTCACTCGTGTGTTTATAGCCACAGTTCCAAGCTATGTTTCTATTAGGTTGCATAGATGAAAAATGTCTCAGGTCAGAATAGATCTAAGCAGTATGACAAAAAAATTACTTTACCAATAATATTCTCAACTGTTCAATATAATCTAAAGTATTTTTCATTGGCCTCTAAAGGCAGTAGTACCAGGCTCTCCATTAGTAGCTGTCAGAGGTGGAAGCCCTTCCCTGACTACCTCCTGTGCCGATAGCCAATGGTGTGTGCAAAAGCAATTTCAGAATTCATCTGAGCTTCCTTTTGGAACGTATACCCATAATATCGCATTTACATTCCATTCAGAAAAACAAGGTACAGTGGCTATAGTGGCTATAGAGAAAAGCATAGGTTGTATGTACATGGTTTAAATATGGAAAACGAAATCAATCTTCTTGAAGTATTCTCAGCCTGGGTTCTTTAGATGTGGCATCACCTGTCCGATTGCTGTATTATTTCCCCTGCATAACCTGTTCGGTTTCTGTGGTATTTCCCCTGCATAACCTGTCCGGTTTCTGTGGTATTTCCCCTGCATAACCTGTCCGGTTTCTGTGGTATTTCCCCTGTATAACCTGTCCGGTTTCTGTGGTATTTCCCCTGTATAACCTGTCCGGTTTCTGTGGTATTTCCCCTGCATAACCTGTCCGGTTTCTGTGGTATTTCCCCTGTATAACCTGTCCGGTTTCTGTGGTATTTCCCCTGCATAACCTGTCCGGTTTCTGTGGTATTTCCCCTGCATAACCTGTCCGGTTTCTGTGGTATTTCCCCTGTATAACCTGTCCGGTTTCTGTGGTATTTCCCCTGTATAACCTGTCCGGTTTCTGTGGTATTTCCCCTTTATAACCTATCCGGTTTCTGTGGTATTTCCCTGTATAACCTTTCTGTGGTATCCGGTTTCCGGTTGTGGTATTTCCCCTGTATAACCTGTCCGGTTTCTGTGGTATTTCCCCTGTATAACCTGTCCGGTTTCTGTGGTATTTCCCCTAACCTATCCGTTTCTGTGGTATAACCTGTCTGGTTTCTGTGGTATTTCCCTGTATAACCTGTTCTGTGGTTTTCCCCTGTATAACCTGTCTGGTTTCTGTGGTATTTCCCCTGTATAACCTGTTCAGTTTCTGTAGTATTTCCCCTGTATAACCTGTTCGGTTTCTGTGGTATTTCCCCTGTATAACCTGTCCGGTTTCTGTAGTATTTCCCCTGTATAACCTGTCCG